>NW_028225181.1:64712674-66102892 GCF_052327205.1 Somniosus microcephalus | reverse complement strand
CAGTTTGTTATCCTTTACCATGGTCAGGTACTCAGCAATGTTGTATTGTCTGTTTAGGGCCAAGTAGCAATTGAGTTTGCTTTGGGTTTTTGTTGTTTCTGCCCAATATGACAGGTATTTTTCTTTTTGTTTAGTGACAATTGTGTTTGGTCGAATTCTCTCTGCTACGATGTCACTGTCCTGGGGCTGTTATTGTTAGTAGTGTTAGTGGTTGCTTCACTGAGTCCCAGGACTAGTTGACTGAGGGAGTTATTCTTTATGGTCCTCTCTTGGCATTTCAAGGCTTCGTAATGATAGCAGTGGGGGTTGCTCATTTTTAGGCATTTCCAAAATTTGGTGGCTCTTTTTTGGATAGTAATTATTAGTGGAAATTGGCCTAGTTCTGCCCTGCATGCATTGTTTATGGTTTTCCTTTGAGTCCAGAGGATACTTACACAGAATTCTGCATGGAGGATCTCAATTGGGTGTTTGTCCCATTTTGCAAATTCTTGTTGTGTTAGCGGTCCCCACACTTCACTGCCATAGAGTGCAATTGGTTCAATTACTGATTTGAAAATTTTGAGCCAAATGCTAATTGGGATTTCTATTTGGATTGATCTTTTAATGGCGTAGAAAGCCCTTCTTGCTTTCTCTTTCAGTTCATTCACAGCCAGTTTGAAATTTCCCGTAGAGCTGATTTTTATGCCCAAGTATGTGTAGTTAGTGGTTTGTTCAATTTTGGTTGTTCCTACTGTGAAATTTATTTTGGGTCCCTGATGTCTGGATCTTTGTTGGAACACGAGGACTTTGGTTTTTTGGAGGTTTATTGTCAGGGCCCAGGTCTGACAGACTGATTCCAGCAGGTCCAGGTTCTGCTGTGGACCCTCCTTAGTTGGTGACAGCAGAACCAGGTCATCGGCATAGAGGAGGAATTTAACCTTGGATTCATATAGGGTGAGGCCGGGTGCTGTAGATTGTTCAAGTAGTTTTGCCAATTCATTTATGTAAATATTAAAGAGTGTCGGTGAGATTGGCGAGCCCTGCGTCACCCCCCGCCCCTGTGGGAAGTATTTTGTTTGTTTGTCTCCAATTTTAACTGCACATTTGTTGTTTGTATACATTGATTTAATTACATCGTATGTTTTCCCTCCTACCCCGCTTTCGATAAGTTTCAGGAATAGGCCGTCGTGCCAGATGGAGTCGAAAGCCTTCTGGAAATCTATGAAGCATGCGTAGATTTTGCTTTTGTTTTGATGAACGTGTTTGTCAATTAGGGTCTGTAGGGTGAAGATATGATCTGATGTTCTATAGTTTGGCAGGAATCCAATTTGGCTTTTACTCAAGACATTGTGCCCCCCAAGTCTCTCTCCCACCCCCCAGTCTCTCTCTCTCTCCCCCCCAGTCTCTCTCTCCCACCCCCCCCCAGTCTCTCTCTCCCACCCCCCCCAGTCTCTCTCTCCCCCCCCCCCAGTCTCTCTCTCCCACCCCCCCCAGTCTCTCTCTCCCACCCCCCCAGTCTCTCTCTCCCACCCCCCAGTCTCTCTCTCTCTCCCCCCCCAGTCTCTCTCACCTCTGCCCGACCAGCGGCTCCAGCCTGGCCAGGAGGCCTTTCTCGGCCTTGGACTCGGCTCCCTCCTCGCCCACCAGGTTGCAGCCCGGGGCCGCGGCGGGGGTGGTGAGCGGCTGTGCAACAGGGGCGGCGGGCTGAGCGGCCAGCAACAGCAGCAGGAGGACGAGCGGCAGGATCTCCATGGGCGGCTTCAACTCCAGCCCCAGGCTGCGGCCTACTTCTGCTTCCGCATCCGGGAGCTGGCGTTGACCCGCGCGGCGGCCCCTGACCCGGTGGTCTCCCCCCCCCTTCTCTGACGTCATTCGCCCTTCTGTGACGTGCGGTTCGCCTGCCCCGCGTTGTCGTCGTGACGTCCCCCGCCCGCCATCTGTGACGTTCCTTTCGCCCCGCACGGCGAGGGGCACGTCCGCCCCGCAGTGACGTCGCTTCCGCTCGGCTGCCATTCGGTGACTTCCGGCTGACCGAAGGAGAAGGTGAGTGAGACCCCGACGGACGAACCTGGTGCACGGTCTCCACTTCATAGACACAGAGCAGGGGGAGCTGATGCATTTTGGCAGAAGCAGCAGGGCGAGGCAATATGCATTTAATTGGCACAGTTTTAAAGAGTGTGCAGGCAGTGAATGTGCATAATAACAACAACAGACAAAGGCTGGCAAAACTCAGCAGGCCAGGGCGGCATCCGTGGAGAGTGAGACGGAGTCAAAGTTTCAGGTCGAAGACCCTCCCTCAGAAGTGGCTTATCGTTTAAGGGGGAGGGGATGAAAGAACAAAAGGGAAGGTCGGAGATAGGATAGAAAGGAGGAGAGATTTAGAGACGTTACTTGTAACATTTGCATATTGATTTATCATTGGCCTGCAGGCATCTGTAAGGAATACCTATTATATTCACATGTAATCACATGCTGAGTTTATGTAAGAATTCAGATTATATAAGCTGTGTCTTTATAATAATAATCAACTTTATTGTCATTGTTAGTGTACAAGTGCAGTACAACGAAATGTAGGCTTGCGGCTCCCGAGAGTGTACATTTAGATTAAGACATTTAAACATTCAACATTCATTTGGCTTGTAATACATTAACATTAACATAAACATAATAAAGTGCATTGGCAGATGTGCAGGCTTTAGAGTTTATTTGTGGAGTTCAGTAGGATAAATGTGAGGTTATCCACTTTGGTGGCAAAAACAGGAAGGCAGATTATTATTTGAATGGCAATAGATTGGGAGAAGGGGAAGTGCAAAGAGACCTGGGTGTTATTGTGCACCAGTCGCTGAAGGTAAGCATGCAGGTGGTTAAGAAGGCAAATGGTATGTTGGCCTTCGTAGCAAGAGGGTTCGAGTACAGGAACAAGGATGTCTTGCTACAGTTGTACAGGGCCTTGGTGAGACCGCACCTTGAGTATTGTGTGCAGTTTTGGTCACCTTACCTGAGGAAGGATGTTCTTGCCATGGAGGGAGTGCAGCGAAGATTCACCAGGCTGATACCTGGGATGGCAGGAATGACGTATGAGGAGAGATTGTGTCAATTGGGCTTATACTCACTGGAGTTTAGAAGATTGAGAGGGGATCTCATCGAAACCTATAAAATTCTGTCAGGCCTGGACAGACTAGATGCAGGAAGGATGTTTCTGATGGCCGGGGAGTCCAGAACCAGGGGTCATAGTCTAAGGATAAGGGGTAAGCCATTTAGGACTGAAATGAAGAGGAATTTCTTCACCCAGTGAGTGGTGAACCTGTGGAATTCTCTGCCACAGAGGGTGGTGGAGAGCAGTTCATTAAATATATTCAAGAAAGAGTTAGATATATTTCTTAAGGCTAAAGGGATCAAGGGATATGGGGAGAAAGCAGGGACAGGGTACTGAATTTGGAGGATCAGCCATGATCTCATTGAATGGCGGAGCAGGCTCGAAGAGCCGAATGGCCTAATCCTGCTCCTATCTTCTATGTTTCTATGTTAAACAAAAGGGAAGGTCGGAGATAGGATAGAAAGGAGGAGAGATTAAGAGACATTTAATTGGAACATTTGCATATTGATTTATCAGTGGCCCGCAGGCATCTGTAAGGAATACCTATTATATTTACATGTAATCACATGCTGAGTTGTCATTGGCCTGCAGGCATCTGTAAGGACTGCTTTGTTTTGGAGGACCCAGGGTCCTGACTCCATCTTGTCCACACGGTGCTGGAGGATGGAGAAAGCTTGCAGACCTGATGCTTCATTAAAAGAGTTTAAACTGTAATACTCCGTTGTCCTGCAATTTATTATTTTTGTACAAAGTGTGCAAAACAAGACAATTAATGGCCCAGAAATTTGGGTTGGAGGCTTCCCGCGGGTGCAAGCCCCCGACCTGCACTTATCTAGACCGCCGGCCTTTGAGCTGTGGGCCCGCGTGGGATTCCGATCTTGGGCCTCCTCCAACTGGCGGCGCACAGTGCTCGCGACCATCCCCCTCTCAAACAGATACACCACTTTGGATATTGTTGGGGAGGATGGCTTATCGGGGGAAGGCAGCAGCAGCCAACATCCTGGCACCAGGGGTGGCTCTGCTGCACAGGACAGGAGGAAAAACAGTGGGAGAACTATAGTGATAGGGGATTCTATTGTAAGGGGAATGGATAGGCATTTCTGCGGCCGCAAACGAGACTCCAGGATGGTGTGTTGCCTCCCTGGTGTGAGGGTCAAGGATGTCTCAGAGCGGCTGCAGAACATTTTGGAAGGGGAGGGTGAAGAGCCAGTTGTCGTGGTGCATATAGGCACCAACGATATAGGTAAAAAACGGGATGAGGTCCTAGATCTAGAAGAGGAAACTAGATGTAATATCTCCAAGTTTGCAGACGACACAAAGCTGGGTGGGCATGTGTGCTGTGAGGAGGATGCTGAGAAACTCCAGTATGATTTGCACAGGTTGGGTGATTGGACAGATGCAGTATAATGTGGATAAATGCGAGGTTATCCACTTTGGTGGCAAAAACAGGAAGGCAGATTCTTATCTGAATGGCAATAGATTGGGAGATGGGGAAGTGCAACGAGACCTGGGTGTCCTTGTGAAGGTAAGCATGCAGGTGCAGCAGGCGGTTAAGAAGGCAAATGGTATGTTGGCCTTCATAGTGAGAGGGTTTGAGTACAGGAATAAGGATGTCTTGCTGCAGTTGTACAGGGCCTTGGTGAGACCACACCTTGAGTATTGTGTGCAGTTTTGGTCGCCTTATCTGAGGAAGGATGTTCTTGCCATGGAAGGAGTGCAGCGAAGATTCACCAGGCTGATACCTGGGATGGCAAGAATGATGTATGAGGAGAGATTGGGTCGATTGGGCTTATACTCGCTGAAGTTTAGAAGAATGAGAGGGGATCTCATTGAAACTTATAAAATTCTAACAGGACGAGACAGACTGGACACAGGAAGGATGTTCCCGATGGTCGGGGAGTCCAGAACCAGGGGTCACAGTCTAAGGATAAAGGGTAAGCCATTTAGGACAGAGATGAGGAGGAATTTCTTCACCCAGAGAGTGGTGAACCTGTGGAATTCTCTACCACAGAAGGCAGTTGAGGCCAATTCATTAAATATATTCAAGAAGGAGTTAGAGATATTTCTTAAAGCTAAAGGGATATGGGGAGAAAGCAGGGAACCGGGTACTGAATTTGGATGATCAGCCATCAAGTCTAGAGGTAACAAAGGCATGGATGAAGGTTTCAGCAGCGGATGAGCTGAGGCAGGGGCGGAGACAGGTGACGTTATGGAGGTGGAAGTAGGCAGGATGGGGGATCTTCGCTACAGGGACAGGTTGGAGAAGCTGGATTTGTTTTCATTAGTGCAAAGGAGGTTGAAGGAACAGGGAGAGGCAATACACACTTAATGGCACGGTTTTAAAGAGTGTGCAGGGGACAGAGGGACCCGGGAGTTAATGTGTATAGGTCCCCGAAGGTGGCGGGACATAGTGAGTTGTTAGCAAAGCATATGTGATCGTGGGCTTCGTAAATAGAGGTATTGAAAGAAAGACTTTGCATTTATATAGCACCTTTCACGACCACCGCATGTCTCAAAGCACTTTACAGCCAATGAAGTACTTTTTGAAGTGTAGTCACTGTTGTAATGTGGGAAACGCAGCAGCCAATTTACGCACAGCAAGCTCCCACAAACAGCAATGTGATAATGACCAGAGAATCTGTTTTTTGAGGGAGATACATTGGCCCCAAGACACTGGGGATAACTCCCCCTGCTCTTCTTCGAAATAGGACCGTGGGATCTTTTGCATCCAACTGAGAAACCAAGGTCCCGTCTGCTCTAACGTCTCATCCGAAAGACGGCACACCTCCGACAGTGCAGCGCGCCCTCAGCACTGCACCGGAGTGTCAGCCTAGCTTTATGTGCTCAAGTCCTTGGAGTGGGACTTGAATCCACGACCTTCTGACTCCGAGACGAGTGTGCTGCCCACTGAGCCACAGCTGATATTGAGTACAAAACTAGAGAAGTTATGCTGAACCTTTATAAAGCGCTGGTTAGGCCACAACTGGAGTATTGCGTCCAGTTCTGGTCACCAAACTTTAGGAAGGATGTGAAGGCCCTTGAGAGGGTGCAGAGGAGATTTACCAGAATGGTTCCGGGGATGGGGGATCTTAGCTACAAGGACAGGTTGGAGAAGCTGGATTTGTTTTAATTGGAGCAAAGGAGGTTGAGGGGTGATTTGATCGAGGTGTACAAGATTATGGCGGGTTTGGAAAGGCTAGACGGGGAAAGGCTGTTCTCACTAGTTGATGGTACAAGGACGAGGGGACACAGATTTAAGGTTTTGGGCAAGAGATACAGGGGGAATGTGAGGAAAAACTTTTTCCGCAGCGAGTGGTGAGGACCTGGAACTCGCTGCCGATGGAAGCGGAGACACTCAATGTTTTCAAGGGGAGACTGGATCGGCAGTTGAGGGAAATAATCTTGCAGGGCTACGGGGATAGAGCGGGGGAATGGGACTGACGAGATTGCTCTACAGAGAGCTGGCACGGACTGGATGGGCCGAATGGCCTCCTCCTGTGCCTCTATGACTCTAAGAGTGAGATACAGAGACAGACATACCTAGTTAATAGTCTACAAAGTAAGGCATGGCTGATGATACAAAGATAGTTGGGAAAACAAGTTGTGAGGAGGACACAGAATCTGCAAAGGGATATCGACAGGTTCAGTGAGTGGGCAAAAATTTGGTCGCTGGAGTATAATGTGGGAAAATGTGAGGTTATCCACTTTGGTAGGAATTATTATTTAAATGGAGAGACTACAGAATGTGGCAGAACAGAGGGATCTGGGGGTCCTCGTACATGAAACACAAAAAGTTAGCATGCAGGTACAGCAAGTAATCAGGAAGGCAAACGCCTTTATTGCAAGGGGGATGGAGTATAAAAGCAGGGAAGTCCTGCTACAAGTGTACAGGGTGCTGGTGAGACCACACCTGGAGTACTGCACACAGTGTTGGACTCCCTATTTACTGAGGAGTCCCACAACACCAGGTTATAGTCCAACAGCTTTATTTGAGATCACAAGCTTTCGGAGCCCTTAGAAAGCAGTTAGAAAGGTTACCTGTAATCATCTGGCAGTGTTCTCTGACTATATAAGCTGTGTCTTTGTGCATCTCTTCACTTCACCTGACGAAGGAGCAGCGCTCCGAAAGCTTGTGATTTCAAATAAAGCTGTTGGACTATAACCTGGCGTTGTGTGACTTCTGACATTTGTCCACCCCAGTCCAACACCGGCATCTCCACACCATATTTAATGAGGGATATACTTGCATTGGAGGCAGTTCAGAGAAGGTTCACTAGGTTGATTCCCGAGATGAAGGGGCTGTCTTACGAGGAAAGGTTGAGCAGGTTGGGCCTATACTCATTGGAGTTTAGAACAATGAGAGGGGATCCTATTGAAACATAGAAGATTCTCAGGGGCTTGACAGGGTAGATGCAGAGAGGATGTTTCCCCTCGTGGGGGAATCGAGAACGAGGGGACACAGTTTCAGGATAAGGGGTCGCCCATTTAAGACTGAGATGAGGAGGAATTTCTTCTCAGAGGGTCGGGAATCTGTAGAATTCTCTACCCCAGACAGCTGTGGAGGCGGAGTCAGTGAATCTGGACTTTCAGAAGGCTTTCGATAAGGTCCCGCATAAGAGATTAGCGTGCAAAGTTAAAGCACATGGGATTGGGGGCAAGGTACTGACTTGGATAGAGAACTGGTTGGCAGACAGAAAGCAAAGAGTTGGAATAAACGGGTCTTTTTCTGAGTGGCAGGCAGTGACTAGTGGGGTACCGCAGGGATCGGTGCTAGGACCCCAGCTATTCACAATATATATTAATGATCTAGACGAGGGAACTAGATGTAATATCTCCAAATTTGCAGACGACACAAAGCAGGGTGGGCGTGTGTGCTGTGAGGAGGATGCTGAGAAACTCCAGGATGATTTGGACAGGTTGGGTGATTGGGCAGAAACATGGCAGATGCAGTATAATGTGGATAAATGCGAGATTATCCACTTCGGTGGCAAAAACAGGAAGGCAGATTATTATCTGAACAGCAATAGATTGGGAAAAGGGGAAGTGCAACGAGACCTGGGTGTCCTTGTGCACCAGTCGCTGAAGGTAAGCATGCAGGTGCAGCAGGCAGTTAAGAAGGCAAATGGTATGTTGGCCTTCGTATCGAGAGGGTTTGAGTACAGGAACAAGGATGTCTTGCTACAGTTGTACAGAACCTTGGTGAGACCACATCATGAGTATTGTGTGCAGTTTTGGTCGCCTTATCTGAGGAAGGATGTTCTTGCCATGGAAGGAGTGCAGCGAAGATTCACCAGACTGATACCTAGAATGGCAGGAATAACATATGAGGAAAAATTGGGGCGATTAGGCTTATACTCGCTGGAGTTTAGAAGAATGAGAGGGGATCTCATTGAAACTTAAAAAATTCTAACAGGACTGGACAGACTAGATGCAGGAAGGATGTTCCCGATGGCCGGGGAGTCTGGAACCAGGGGTCACAGTCTAAGGATAAGGGGTAAGCCATTTAGGACTGAGATGAGGAGGAATTTCTTCACCCAGAGAGTGGTGAATCTGTGGAATTCTCTACCACAGAAGGCAGTTGAGGCCAATTCATTAAATATATTCAAGAAGGAGTTAGATATATTTCTTAAGGCTAAAGGGATATGGGGAGAAGGCAGGGACAGGGTACTGAATTGTTCCAGTCCTACTCAGGTCCTCTCCCTCACCTCTTTTTCCGGTACATCGATGACTATATTGGTGCCGTTTCCTGCTCTCGCCCTGAACGAGATAAGTTCATTCACTTTACTTCCAATTTCCACCCTTCCCTCACCTTCACATGATCCATCTCCGACTCTTCCCTTCCCTTCCTTAACTTCTCCATCTCCATTTCTGGCGATCGGCTTTCAACAAACATCCACTACAAGCCCACCGACTCCCACAGCTACCTGGACTACACTTCCTCCCACCCCGCTTCCTGTAAGGACTCTATTCCATTCTCCCAGTTTCTCCATCTCCGCCGCGTCTGCTCCGACGATGCCACCTTCCACACCAGTGCTTCCGACATGTCTTCCTTTTTCCTCAACCGAGGATTCCCCTCTACCGTGGTTGACACGGCCCTTGACCGTGTCCGTTCTATCTCCCGCACCTCTGCTCTCACCCCTTCCCCTCCCTCCCAGAACCACGACAGGGTTCCCCTTGTCCTCACCTTTCACCCCACCAGCCTCCACATTCCACGGATCATCCTCCGCCATTTCCGCCAACGTGATCCCACCACCAAACACATCTTCCCCTCACCTCCCCTTTCAGCATTCCGAAGGGACCGCTCCCTCCGCGACACCCTGGTCCACTCCTCAATCACCCCCAACAGCCCTTCTCCTTCACCCGGCACCTTCCCGTGCAAGCGCAGGAGATGCAACACCTGCCCTTTTACCTCCTCCCTTCCCACTGTCCAGGGCCCCAAACACCCCTTCCAGGTGAAACAGCGATTTACTTGTACTTCTTGCAATCCAGTATACTGTATTCGCTGCTCACGATGCGGTCTCCTCTACATTGGGGAGACCAAACGCAGATTGGGTGACCGCTTTGCGGAACACCTCCGTTCAGTCCGTAAGGGTGACCCTGAGCTTCCAGTCGCCTGTCACTTTAATTCTCCGCTTCACTCCCACTCTGATCTCTCTGTCCTCGGCCTATTACATTGTTCCAGTGAAGCTCAACGTAAGCTCGAGGAACAGCACCTCATCTTTCGATTGGGCACTTTACAGCCTGCCGGACTCAACACTGAGTTCAACAATTTCAGATAATTATCCCTGCCCCCATTTTTCATGCAGTATGATTTTTGCCATTCCCATTTGCAACATTTTCACAGCATGTTCTTTCAATTCCTTCCTCCCCTCCTAAACCCCCCCCCCCATGTCTCTGCGCCTGCTTAATATCTGTTACATCTCCAGCTTTTTCCAGTTCTGATGAAGGGTCCCAGACCTGAAACGTTAACTCTGTTTCTCTCTCCACGGATGCTGCCTGGCCTGCTGAGTGTTTCCAGCATTTTCTGTTGTTATTTCAGGTTTCTACCATCCGCAGTATCTTGCTATTGTAGGATGATGACAGTGTTAACCCTGGTCTATTTTTTATTCACAGAGGCGGACATGTCGGCGCTCCGAATAATCCAGAACGCGGCTGCAAATGGTAGGGAAGCACAGTCGATGCCCAGCCTATCCATACACTCGGAGACCTGCAGCACACCAGGGGGCCGTTCTGCCCCTGGTCCCTGAGCAGCCGTGCTCAGTCTCACCACCCCCCCCCCCCCCCCACTTTCTTTCTGAAACTCTGTCAGCTGGTCCTCCTCAAGTATCTGTCCAACACCCCTTCCAAATTATTGATGGATGAACGACGGGATCTGCAGAAAGTTCCTCCAACTAAATATTGGAAAGACAGGAGCTACCACCCACGCCTTTCTTACCTCTAGTCTCGACTATTGGCCGGCCCCCCACCTGCCACCCTCCGTAAACTTCACATCCAGAACGCTGCCGCCCCCGTATCCGAACTCTCGCTGAGTGCCGTTCACCCATCACCCCAGTGCTCGCGAAGATCTCTGTAACCTCCTCCAACACTCCCTGTCTCTGTAACCACCTCCAGCCCTCCATATCTCTGTAACCTCCTCCAGCCCTCCCTATCTCTGTAACCTCCTCCAACCCTCCATATCTCTGTAACCTCCTCCAACCCTCCCTATCTCTGTCACCTCCTCCAACCCTCCCTATCTCTGTAACCTCCTCCAGCCCCACAACCCTCCCTATCTCTGTTACCTCCTCCAACCCTCCCATCTCTGAAACCGCCTCCAGCCCCTCCAACCCTCCCTATCTCTGTAACCACCTCCAGCCCTCCATATCTCTGTAACCTCCTCCAGCCCTACAACACTCCCTATCTCTGTAACCTCCTCCAGCCCTACAACACTCCCTCTCTCTGTAACCTCCTCCAGCCCTCCCTATCTCTGTAACCTCCTCCAGCCCTCCATATCTCTGTAACCTCCTCCAGCCCTCCATATCTCTGTAACCTCCTCCAACCCTCCCTATCTCTGTAACCTCCTCCAACCCTCCCTATCTCTGTAACCTCCTCCAGCCCCACAACCCTCCCTGTCTCTGTAACCTCCTCCAACCCTCCCTATCTCTGTAACCTCCTCCAACCCTCCCTATCTCTGTAACCTCCTCCAGCCCCTACAACCCTCCATATCTCTGTAACCTCCTCCAACCCTCCCTATCTCTGAAACCGCCTCCAGCCCCTACAACCCTCCCCATCTCTGAAATCTCCAGCCCCACAACCCTCCCTGTCTCTGTAACCTCCTCCAGCCCCGACCACCCTCCCTATCTCTGTAACCTCCTCCAACCCTCCCTATCTCTGTAACCTCCTCCAGCCCTACAACCCTCCCTATCTCTGTAACTTCCTCCAGCCCTACAACCCTCCCTATCTGGGTAACCTCCTCCAGCCCCTACCACCGTCCCTATCTCTTTAACATCCTCCAGACCCTACAACCCTCCCTATCTCTGAAATCTCCAGCCCCACAACCCTCCCTATCTCTTTAACCTCCTCCAGCCCTACAACACTCCCTATCTCTGAAATCTCCAGCCCCACAACCCTCCCTATCTCTGTAACCTCCTCCAGCCCCACAACACTCCCTGTCTCTGTAACCTCCTCCAGCCCCTACAACCCTCCCTATCTCTGTAACCTCCGCCAGCCCTACAACACTCCCTATCTCTGAAATCTCCAGCCCCACAACCCTCCCTATCTCTGTAACCTCCTCCAGCCCCACAACACTCCCTGTCTCTGTAACCTCCTCCAGCCCCTACAACCCTCCCTATCTCTGTAACCTCCTCCAGCCCTACAACCCTCCCTATCTCTGTAACTTCCTCCAGCCCAACAACCCTCCCTATCTGGGTAACCTCCTCCAGCCCCTACCACCGTCCCTATCTCTTTAACCTCCTCCAGACCCTACAACCCTCCCTATCTCTGTAATCTCCTCCAGCCCCACAACCCTCCCTATCTCTGTAACCTCCTCCAGCCCCTACAACCCTCCCTATCTCTGTAATCTCCTCCAGCCCCACAACACTCCCTATCTCTTTAACCTCCTCCAGACCCTACAACCCTCCCTATCTCTGTAATCTCCTCCAGCCCCACAACCCTCCCTATCTCTGTAACCTCCTGCAGCCCCGACAACCCTCCCTATCTCTGTAACCTGCTCCAGCCCCCTACAACCCTCCCCATCTCTGTAACCTCCTCCAGCCCTACAACCCTCCCTATCTCTGTAACCTGCTCCAGCCCCTACAACCCTCCCTATCTCTGTAACCTCCTCCAGCCCCTACAACCCTCCCTATCTCTGTAATCTCCTCCAGTCCCTACAACCCTCCCTATCTCTGTAACTTCCTCCAGCCCTACAACCGTGCCTATCTGTAACCTCCTCCAGTGCCTACACCCCTCCCAATCTCTGTAACCTCCTCCAGCCCCTACACCCCTCCCTATCTCTGTAACCTCCTCCAGCCCCTACAACCCTCCCTATCTCTGTAACCTCCTCCAGCCCCTACAACCCTCCCTATCTCTGTAACCTCCTCCAGTCCCTACAACCCTCCCTATCTCTGTAACTTCCTCCAGCCCTACAACCGTGCCTATCTGTAACCTCCTCCAGTGCCTACACCCCTCCCAATCTCTGTAACCTCCTCCAGCCCCTACACCCCTCCCTATCTCTGTAACCTCCTCCAGCCCCTACAACCCTCCCTATCTCTGTAACCTCCTCCAGTCCCTACAACCCTCCCTATCTCTGTATCCTCCTGCAGCCCCTACAACCCTCCCTATCTCTGTAACCTCCTCCAGACCCTACAACCCTCCCTATCCCTGTAACTTCCTCCAGCCCCTACAACCCTCCCTATCTCTGTAATCTCCAGCCCCTACAACCCTCCCTATCTCTGTAATCTCCTCCAGCCCCACAACCTTCCCTATCTCTGTAACCTCCTCCAGCCCTACAACCCTCCCTATCTCTGTAACCTCCTCCAGCCTTCTACAACCCTCACTATCTCTGTAACCTGCCCCAGCCCCTACACCCCTCCCTGTCTCTGTAACCTCCTCCAGCCCGACTACCCTCCCTATATCTGTAACCTCCTCCAGCCTTACAACCCTCCCTATCTCTGTAACTTCCTCCAGCTCCTACAACCTCCCTATCTCCAACTTGCTCCAGCCCCTACAACCATCCCTATCTCTGTAACATCCTCCAGCCCTACAACACTCCCTATCTCTGTAACCTCCTGCAGCCCCTACAACCCTCCCAACCCTGTAACCTCCTCCAGCCCTACAACCCTCCCTATCTGGGTAACCTCCTCCAGCCCCACAATCTTCCCGATCTCTGTTATCTCCTCCAGCCCCTACAACCCTCCCTATCTCTGTAATCTCCTCCAGCCCCTACAACCCTCCCTATCTCTGTAACCTCCTGCAGCCCCTACAACCCTCCCTATCTCTGTAACCTCCTCCAGCCCTACAACCCTCCCCATCTCTGTAACCTCCTCCAACCCTACAACCCTCCCTATCTCTGTAACCTGCTCCAGCCCCTACAACCCTCCCTATCTCTGTAACCTCCTCCAGCCCCTACAACCCTCCCTATCTCTGTAACCTCCTCCAGTCCCTACAACCCTCCCTATCTCTGTAACTTCCTCCAGCCCTACAACCGTGCCTATCTGTAACCTCCTCCAGTGCCTACACCCCTCCCAATCTCTGTAACCTCCTCCAGCCCCTACACCCCTCCCTATCTCTGTAACCTCCTCCAGCCCCTACAACCCTCCCTATCTCTGTAACCTCCTCCAGTCCCTACAACCCTCCCTATCTCTGTAACCTCCTCCAGCCCTACAACCCTCCCTATCTCTGTAATCTCTTCCAGCCCCTACTCCCTATCTCTGTAATCTCCTCCAGCCCTACACCCCTGCCTATCTCTGTAACTTCCTCCAGCCCCTACAACCCTCCCTATCTCTGTATCCTCCTGCAGCCCCTACAACCCTCCCTATCTCTGTAACCTCCTCCAGACCCTACAACCCTCCCTATCCCTGTAACTTCCTCCAGCCCCTACAACCCTCCCTATCTCTGTAATCTCCAGCCCCTACAACCCTCCCTATCTCTGTAATCTCCTCCAGCCCCACAACCTTCCCTATCTCTGTAACCTCCTCCAGCCCTACAACCCTCCCTATCTCTGTAACCTCCTCCAGCCTTCTACAACCCTCACTATCTCTGTAACCTGCCCCAGCCCCTACACCCCTCCCTGTCTCTGTAACCTCCTCCAGCCCGACTACCCTCCCTATATCTGTAACCTCCTCCAGCCTTACAACCCTCCCTATCTCTGTAACTTCCTCCAGCTCCTACAACCTCCCTATCTCCAACTTGCTCCAGCCCCTACAACCCTCCCTATCTCTGTAACATCCTCCAGCCCTACAACACTCCCTATCTCTGTAACCTCCTGCAGCCCCTACAACCCTCCCAACCCTGTAACCTCCTCCAGCCCTACAACCCTCCCTATCTGGGTAACCTCCTCCAGCCCCACAATCTTCCCGATCTCTGTTATCTCCTCCAGCCCCTACAACCCTCCCTATCTCTGTAATCTCCTCCAGCCCCTACAACCCTCCCTATCTCTGTAACCTCCTGCAGCCCCTACAACCCACCCTATCTCTGTAACCTCCTCCAGCCCCCTACAACCCTCCCTATCCCTGTAACTTCCTCCAGCCCCAACAACCCTCCCTATCTCTGCAATCTCCAGCCCCTACAACCCTCCCTATCTCTGTAATCTCCTCCAGCCCCACAACCCTCCTTATCTCTGTAACCTCCTCCAGCCCCACAACCCTCCCTATCTCTGTAACCTCCTCCAGCCCTACAACCCTCCCTATCTCTGTAAACTCCTCCAGCCCCTACAACCCTCCCTATCTCTGTAAACTCCTCCAGCCCCTACAACCCTCCCTATCTCTGTAACCTGCCCCAGCCCCTACACCCCTCCCTATCTCTGTAACCCCCTCCAACCCCCTAAACCCTCCTTATCTCTGAAATCTCCAGCCCCACAACCCTCCCTATCTCTGTAACCTCCTCCAGCCCCGACAACCCTCCCGATCTCTCTAACCTTCTCCAGCCCCTACAACCCTCCCTATCTCTGTAACATCCTCCAGCCCCTACAACCCTCCCTATCTCTGTAACATCCTCCAGCCCTACAAACATCTCTGTAACCTCTTCCAGCCAGGGGAGTTAAAAGAAATGTTGTAGTGGTAGGGGATAGTATCATTAGTGGGATAGATAGAGTTCTTTGCAGCCGAGAGCGAGGGTCCCGAAGGCTGTGTTGCCTGCCCGGTGGCAGGGTTAAGGACATCTCCTCTGGACTGGAGAGAAACTTGGAGTGGGAGGGGGAGGATCCAGTTGTCGTGGTCCATGTTGGTACCAACGACATAGATAGGACAAGGAAGGAGGTTCTGCTGAGGGAGTTTGAGCAGCTAGGGGTCAAATTGAAAAGCAGAACCACAAGGGTAATAATCTCTGGATTATTACCTGAGCCACGAGCGAATTTGGCTAGGACAAATAAAATTAGAGAGTTAAATGCGTGGCTCAAAGACTGGTGTGGGAGAAATGGGTTTTGCTTCCTGGGACACTGGCACCAGTACTGGGGCAGGAGGGAGCTGTTCCGTTGGGACGGGCTTCACTTGGCCAGTGCTGGGACTAGAGTCCTGGCGGATCATATAACTAGGGCTGTAGAGAGGGCTTTAAACTAACTAGTGGGGGGGAGGTTCCTAGAGAGCAAATAATAAAAATGACAACAGAGAAGGTCATAGACTTAGGTAGCAGTGGGGAAATTAAAAACCAGAGCGTGTCAGGAAGGGGCAGAAGGTATGGAGTAAAAGGCAAAGTAATAAAAAGGGCAAAAGCAGGAACTAAGTGTCACAAAACATCTTTGAAAGTTCTCTATCTGAATGCACGTAGCATTCGTAATAAAATAGACGAGTTAATGGCACAAATAACTACATGTGGGTATGATCTTGTGGCCATTACAGAAACATGGCTGCAGGGTGACCATGACTGGGAATTAAACATACCAGGTTATTTAACGATCAGGAAGGACAGGCAGGAAGGAAGGGGAGGTGGGGTGGCTATGTTAATAAAGGAAGAAATCACTAATACAGAGAAATGATATTGGATCAAAAGATCAGGATAATGAAACAGTTTGGGTGGAGGGAAGGAATAATAAGGGGAAAAAAACACTAGTGGGCGTAGTCTATAGGCCTCCGAACAGTGGCAACTCTGTTGGACGGAGTATCAATCAGGAAATAGTTGAGGCTTGTAATAAGGGAACATCTATAATTATGGGGGATTTTAACTATCATTAATTGGACAAATCAAATTGGGCAGGGCTGCCTTGAGGATGAGTTCATTGAGTGTATTAGGGATGGGTTTCTTGAGCAGTATGTAACTGAACCGACCAGGGGGCAAGCAACCTTGGATCTGGTCCTGTGTAACGAGACAGGATTAATTAAAAATGTCCTAGTAAAGGATCCCCTTGGAATGAGTGACCATAACATGGTTGAATTCCATATTCAATTAGAGGGTGAGAAGGTTGGATCTCAAACAAGCGTGCTAAGCTTGAATAAAGGAGACTATGAAGGTATGAGAGCGGAATTGAGTAAAGTGGATTGGGAAAATAGGTTAAAGGGTAAGACGATACATGATCAGTGGTGTACATTTAAGGAGTTATTTTACAACTTCCAAAAAATATATATTCCACTGAGAAGAAAACGGTGTAAAAGAAAAGACAGCCATCCGTGGCTAAGTAAAGAAATTAAGGATAGTATTCGACTAAAAACAAGGGCATATAAGGTAGCCAAATCTAGTGGGAGGGTAGAGGATTGGGAAAACTTTAAAAGACAGCAAAAAATAACAAAAAGATTGATTAAGAAAGGGAAGATAGATTATGAAAGTAAATTGGCAAAAAATATAAAAACAGATAGTAAGAGTTTTTATAGTTATATAAAAAGAAAAAGGGTGGCTAAAGTAAATGTTGGTCCCTTAGAGGATGAGACCGGGAAATTAATGGTGGGAAATATGGAGATGGCAAAAACACTGAATGAATATTTTGTATCAGTCTTTACAGTAGAAGACACTAAGAATATCCCAACACTGGACAAACAGGGGGCTAAAGGGGGGGAGGAGCTAAACACGATCAAAATCACTAAGGAAGTGGTACTCGGTAAAATAATGGGACTCAAGGCGGATAAATCACCTGGACCTGATGGCTTACATCCTAGGGTCTTGAGGGAAGTGGCGGTAGGGATTGTGGATGCATTGGTAATAATTTTCCAAAACTCCCTGGACTCGGCAAAGGTCCCGGCAGACTGGAAAACTGCTAATGTAACACCCTTATTTAAAAAGTGCAGTAGACAGAAGGCTGGAAACTATAGACCGGTTAGCCTAACATCTGTGGTAGGTAAAATTTTGGAGTCCATTATTAAGGAGACAGTAACAGGACATTTGGATAATCATAATTTAATAGGACAAAGTCAGCATGGTTTTATGAAGGGGAAGCCATGTTTGACAAATTTGCTGGAGTTCTTTGAGGAAGTAACATATAGGGTGGATAAAGGGGAACCAGTGGACGTAGTGTATTTAGACTTCCAAAAGGCATTTGACAAGGTGCCACACAAAAGATTATTGCTTAAGATAAAAAATCACGGGATTGGGGGTAATATTCTGGCATGGATAGAGGATTGGCTATCTAACAGAAGGCAGAGGGTTGGGATAAATGGTTCATTTTCAGACTGGCAACCAGTAACTAGTGGTGTTCCGCAGGGGTCAATGCTGGGTCCCCAACTCTTTACAATCTATATTAACGATTTGGAGGAGGGGACCGAGTGTAACATATCAAAGTTTGCAGATGATACTAAGATGGGAGGGAAAGTAGTGAGTGAGGAGGACATAAAAAACCTGCAAGGGGACATAGACAGGCTAAGTAAGTGGGCAGAGATTTGGCAGATGGAATACAATACTGGAAAGTGTGAGGTTATGCACTTTGGCAGGAAAAATCGTAGAGCAAGTTATTATCTTAATGGCAAGAAACTGAAAGTACTGAAGTACAAAGGGATCTGGGGGTCCTGGTGCACGAAACTCAAAAGGTTAGTATGCAGGTGCAGCAAGTGATTAAGAAGGCCAATGGAATGTTGGCTTTCATTGCTAGGGGGATAGAATATAAAAATAGGGAGGTATTGCTTCAGTTGTACAAGGTATTGGTGAGACCGCACCTGGAATACTGCATACAGTTTTGGTGTCCATACTTAAGAAAGGACATACTTGCTCTTGAGTCAGTACAAAGAAGGTTCACTCGGTTAATCCCGGGGATGAGGGGATGGACATATGAGGAGAGGTTGAGTAGATTGGGACTCTACTCATTGGAGTTCAGAAGAATGAGAGGCGATCTTATTGAAACACATAAGATTGTGAAGGGGTCGGATCGGGTGGATGCAGGGAGGATGTTCCCGATGATGGGTGGAACTAGAACTAGGGGGCATAGTCTTAGAATAAGGGGCTGCTCTTTCAAAACTGAGATGAGGAGGAACTACTTCACTCAGAGGGTGGTAGGTCCATGGAATATGCTGCCCCAAAAAGCTGTAGAAGCTACATCATTACATAAATTTAAAACAGAAATAGACAGTTTCCTACAAGTAAAGGGAATTAAGGGTTACGGGGAGTGGGCAGGAATTTGGACATGAGTTTAGGTTCGGATCGGTCATGGCCCTGTGGGTAGCGGAGCGGGCCCAGGGGCCGTGTAGCCTGATCCTGCTCCTATTTCGTGTGTCTAATTCTGTTAGATTCAGGAGATGGTTCTGTGATAGTGGATTGGCGGTTAGGATCAGTTCAGCCATGATCTTATTGAATGGCGGAGCAGGCTCGAGGGGCCGATTGGCCTACTCCTGCTCCTATTTCTTATGTTCTTATGTTCTTGTTAGCCCCTACAACCTCCCTATCTCTGTAACCTCCTGCAGCCCCTACACCCCTCCCAACCCTGTAACCTCCGCCAGCCCTATAACCCTCCCTATCTGGGTAACCTCCTCCAGCCCCACAATCCTCCCCATCTCTGTTATCTCCTCCAGCCGCTACAACCCTCCCTATCTCTGTAATTTCCTCCTGCCCCTACAACCCTCCCTATCTCTGTAACCTCCTGCAGCCACTACAACCCACCCGATCTCTGTAACCTCCTCCAGCCCCGACAACCCTCCCTATCTCTGTAACCTCCTCCAGCCCCCTACAACCCTCACTATCTCTGTCACATTCTCCAGCCCCTACAACCCTCCCTATCTCTGTAACCTCCTCCTGCCCTACAACCCTCCCTATCTCTGTAACCTCCTCCAGCCCCTACAACCCTCCCTATCTCTGTAACCTCCTCCAGCCCCTACAACCCTCCTTATCTCTGTAACCCCCTCCAGCCCCATAACCCTCCCTATCCTCTGTAACCTCCTCCAGCCCTACAACCCTGACTATCTCTGTAACCTCCTATAGCCCTACAACCCTCCCTATCCCTGTAACCTCCTCCAGCCTTACAACCCTCCCTATCTCTGTAACCTCCACCAGCCCTACAACCCTTCCTATCTCTGTAACCTCTTCCAGCCCCTACAACCCACCCTATCTTTGTAATCTCCTCCAGCCCTACACCCCTCCCTATCTCTGTAACCTCCTCCAGCCCCTAGACCCTCCCTATCTCTGTAACGTCCTGCAGCCCCTACAACCCTCCCTATCTCTGTAACCTCCTCCAGCCCCACAACCCTCACTATCTCTGTTACCTCCTCCAGCCCCTACAACCCTCCCTATCTCTGTAACCTCCTCCAACCCCCTACAACCCTCCCTATCTCTGAAATCTCCAGCCCCACAACCCTCCCTATCTCTGTAACCTCCTCCAGCCCCTACAACCCTCCCGATCTCTAACCTCCTCCAGCCCCTACAACCCGCCCTATCTCTGTAACTTGCTCCAGCCCCTACAAACTTCCCTATCTCTGTAACTTGCTCTAGCCCCTACAACCCTCCCTATCTCTGTAACCTCCTCCAGCCCCTACAACCCTCCCTATCTCTGTAACCTCCTCCAGCCCCTACAACCCTCCCTATCTCTGTAACCTCCTCCAGCCCCTACAACCCTCCCTATCTCTGTAACCTCCTCCAGCCCCAACAACCCTCCCTATCTCTGTAACCTCCTCCAGCCCCTACAACCCTCCCTATATCTGTAACCACCTCCAGCCCCTACAACTCTCCCTATCTCTGTAACCTCCTCCAGCCCGACAATCCTCCCTATCTCTGTAACCTCCTCCAGCCCCTACAACTCTACCAATCTCTGTAACCTCCTCCAGCCCCTACAACCCTCCCTATCTCTGTAACCTCCTTCAGCCCTACAACCCTCCTCATCTCTAACCTCCTGCAGCCCCACAACCCCCCCGACCTCTGTAACCTCCTCCAGCCCTACAACCCTCCCTATCTCTGTAACCTCCTCCAGCCTCTACAACACTCCCTATCTCTGCAACCTCCTCCAGCCCCACAACCCTCCCTATCTCTGTAACCTCCTCCAGCCCCTACAACCCTCCCTATCTCTGTAACCTCCTCCAGTCCCTACAACCCTCCCTATCTCTGTAACCTCTTCCAGCCCCTACAATGCTCCCTATCTCTGCAACCTCCTCCAATCCCCAACACCCCTCCCTATCTCTGAAATCTCCAGCCCCACAACCCTCCCTATCTCTGTTACCTCCTCCAGCCCCACAACACTCCCTGTCTCTGTAACCTCCTCCAGCCCCTACAACCCTCCCTATCTCTGTTATCTCCTCCAGCCCCTACAACCCTCCCTATCTCTGTAATCTCCTCCAGCCCCTACAACCTCCCTATCTCTGTAACCTCCTCCAGCCCCTACAACCCTCCTCATCTCTGTAACCTCCTCCAGCACTACAACCCTCCCTATCTCTGTAACTTCCTGCAGCCCCTGCAACCCTCCCTATCTCTGTAACTTCCTCCAGCCCTGCAATACCCCCTATCTCTGTAACCTCCTCCAACCCCCTACAACCCTCCCTATCTCTGTAACCTCCTCCAGCCCCTGCAACCCTCCCTATCTCTGTAACTTCCTCCAGCCCTGCAATACCCCCTATCTCTGTAACCCCCTCCCACCCCCAACAACCCTCCCACCCCCTACAACCCTCCCTATCTCTGTAAACTCCTCCAGCCCCTACAACCCTCCCTATCTCTGTAACCTCCAGCCCTACAACCCTGACTATCTCTGTAAGCTCCACCAGCCCTACAACCCTCCCTATCTCTGTAACCTCCTCCAGTCCCTACAACCCTCCCTATCTCTGTAACCTCCTCCAGTCCCTACAACACTCCCTATCTCTGTAACCTCCTCCAGCCCGACAACCCTCCCAATCTCTGTAACCTCCTCCAGCCCCTACAACACTCCCTATCTCTGTAACCTCCTCCAGCCGTACATCTATTACGTCCATGAATGATTGAGACACGGACAGCAGGAGTGGAACAAAATAAGTCTTTACTGCTGGAAGTCAATAGTGAAACTGAAACAACAGAGGCTCACTAGTGCCTTTTATACAGGGGTGGTCACTGCCGGTACTGCAGTCTGAGACCAGTTATTCTCTTAAAGGTACATACACAACAATTCCTCCCCTTTTAGATAAACAGTACATAACATTCATTTAACAACTAAATGATAACTAATTACAATCACAATTACTGTTGCTAGATACATTGGTTAAGTTTAAGCAATTATAAGTTCAGTCTTTGAGGAGGCTTCCTGATTCTGTCTGGATAACGCCTCTTTGGAGTATCAGGTTCTTCTGGCAATGTTGAGTCGGAATCAATGTCGTTGTTTGGTTCATCTGCTTCCAATATTCCCGGTTCTGCGGTAGCTGCAATTGGAACGTCGATTTCATTACCAGGTGTATCAGATCGTGGTGTGGAGTTGACGTTTTCCAGTGACTCTAGAATCTGGTCAGCATGGCGTCTTACAATGCTCTCCCCAACGTCCACGGTATACATGAGAGGTCCTTGTCATGTGCAAATCGTTCCTGGCTGCCATTTCTCAGTGCGGTAGTCCCGGGCCAAAACTGGTTGACCTATCTTAAAACTCCTGGTCGGCCTTTCATTCATATTCTGAAACTGCCTGTTCTCCACATCTCTTCGGACGTTTGGCTTAACCAAATCGAAGCGGCATCGTAGTCTTCGATTGAAGAACATCATGGCTGGAGTTTGGTTGGTAACCGCATGTGTCGCATTCCGGTAGGCAAAAAAGAAGTTGTCCACCTTGTGTTGTAGGGGTATATCTTCATTACACATTGCCTTGATAGCCTTCTTGAATGTTTGGACAAACCTCTCGGCCAATCCATTAGTGGCTGGATGATATGGGGCAGATGTGTAATGCTTAACACCATTGTTCTTTAAGAACCTCCGGAACTCTTCAGACACAAACTGTGGTCCATTGTCAGAGCAAATCTGTTCAGGCAGCCCATTCTTGGCGAATATGGTTCGTAAAACTGTGATAGTTTTTTCCGTGGTGGTTGAGGACATTTTTATTACCTCTGGCCACTTTGAATGTGCATCCACCGCAATTAAAAACATCGGGTCCATGAAGGGACCAGCAAAATCAATGTGCACCCTTTGCCATGGAGATGAGGGCCACTCCCATGGATGCAGAGGAGCTTGTGGTGGGGCGTTTTGGACCTTCTGGCATCCTGCACAGCTCTTGGTCATCTCTTCGATTTCTCTATCGATTCCCGGCCACCACACAAACACTCTGGCTAAGTTCTTCATTTTTACCCCACCCAGATGACCCTCATGAAGCTCATTGAGCACTCTATCCGTCAACTTAGGTGGGATTACTACTCTGGATCCACACATCAAGGTTCCTCTGCACACTGACAGCTGTTCTCTTCTCGGCGAGAATGCTGGCAGCAGTGGTTCGCCATGTGCTGGCCATCCCTTCACCGTTAAATCATAGACCCGTGATAGTGTCGGGTCATTCCGTGTTTCCTTTACTATATTTGCATTCGTCACAGGGAGACATTCGACTATGGTCGCGTGGAATAACTCCATTGGATCCACTGCAAGGTCTTCTTCCACCGTCGGCAACGGTAGGCGTGACAATCCATCAGCATTTCCATGCTGTTTAGTTCCTTTGTACTCGATATCATATTGGTGTGCCCCTAGGAAAAGGGACCATCTCTGCAGCCGTTGTGCTGTCATTATCGGTACGCCCTTCTGAGGGTTGAAAATGGAGACGAGAGGTTGATGATCGGTTAGTAGAGTAAATTTTTGACCGTGCAGGTAGTGATTGAACTTCTTCATCCCCCACACTAGGCTGAGGGCCTCTCTGTCAATCTGGGCGTAGTTACGCTCGGCAGTAGTTAACGAGCGTGACGCAAAAGCTATCGGCCTCTCTGAACCATCAAGGAATTTATGTGACAGTACCGCCCCAATGCCGTAGGGAGATGCATCACACGCCAGTCTGATCGGCAGTGCTGGGTTGTAATGAGCCAATACTTCCCTTGAAGTGATTAAGTCCTTACTCTTCTGAAAAGCACGCTTACAATCATCGCTCCATTTCCATGCTACCCCCGTTCGTAGCAGGGCGTTCAGTGGGTGCAGAATTGTCGACAAATTCGGCAAAAACTTATGGTAGTAATTCACCAATCCGAGGAATGACCTCAGTTGCGACACATTTTCAGGCGCTGGGGCCTTAACAACCGCTTCAATTTTGTCAGGGGACTTATGTAACCCCTCTTCATCAATCACGTGGCCACAATACGATATCGGTTTCTTAAAAAATTCGCACTTGGGGCGGTTGGCTCGCAGCCCATGTTCCCGTAGTCTAGTGAGCACCTGTTCTAGGTTGTTAAGGTGTTCACTGTCACCTTCACCTGTTACAAGGATGTCATCCAAGTAGCACTGAGTCCCCGGAATCCCTTGCAGGACTTGTTCCATCGCTCTTTGCCATATCGCCGGAGCCGATGCTACTCCGAATACCAATCGATGATACTGGTAAAGACCTTTGTGAGTGTTTATCGTGAGATACTTCCTAGAGGACTCTTCAACCTCCATCTGCAAATATGCTTGTGCTAGGTCAATTTTTGTAAAACGCTTCCCTCCAGACAGTGAGGCGAAGATGTCTTCTATCCTTGGAAGAGGATATTGTACTGTGTGAAGGACTGGGTTCACCGTCACCTTGAAATCCCCACAGATGCGAATCTTCCTTGGCTCCCTGGACTTAATTGCTTAACGTTTTCTTCATGACAGGAATGATGGGTGTCGCCCACTCGCTCCAGTCGACCTTAGACAACACGCCCGCCTTCTCCAGATTCTCCAGCTCTGCCTCGACGGCTGGGCGAATTGCATATGGTACCGGTCTTGCTTTGAAAAACTTGGGAACTGCATTCTCTTCTATTTTTATCGAGGCGGTTACGCCTTTAAGCGTGCCCAGTTCATGTTGAAATACCTCTTTGGCGTTAGCTAAGATTGTTGACAATCGTCCAGGAGTGACGTCTTCATCTTTTTTACCGTCCACCGTCATTGCATGAATGGAGTGCCAATCTAAGTTTATCTTCCTGATCCATTCCTGTCCCAATAACGGTGGTCCACCATTTGGCAGTATGTAGAGATACAATTTCCGTATTTTCTTGCCGTTGTATTCGACAGGCACCCTTATTTTTCCTCTGGGGTATACTTTTTGCCCCGTATACGTCGTCAAGACGATGGATGTCTCTCTCAAGGGTATGTGTGAAAATAGCCGCTCGTAGTCTCGTCGATTCATGACGGTTAGCGCTGATCCTGTATCCAATTCCATTTTAACTTGGGACCCTGCTATCGTGAGGGTGACCCAAATGGTTCAGTGATCCTCTTTTGCGATTACATTGTGAAGTTTGAGACAGCTTAGTCTCCTGTTCCTGGATTCACTATCGCTCATCTGCTCTTCGGAACTACTGTCTGTCATCTTTTGTACTTTCTTGTACGGTTCCTTAGTAGCCTTTTTGTTGTCGCTGGTCTTCTTCCCAGACCTGCAAACTCGTGCAATGTGTCCCATCTTCCCGCATTGCCTGCATATTTTGTCTTTGGACCAGCAGTCCTTCTGGTCATGGTTAGTTCTGCCACAGCGATAACATTTTGCAAATCCCCGTGTCATTTCGTGGGTGCCGTATTCCTGTGGTTTTTGTTGAATTTCTGCAGCTCCCCTGGCTGCTGCTTCATACGATACTGCCACGCTGAAAGCCTTATCTAGCGTCCGCTCTTTCTCTGAGAGTAACTTCTTCTGTGTTCCTTCACTCAGGAGTCCACAGACAAATTTGTCCCGTAGGGTATCTGCCAGTCCTGCTCCAAACTGGCAGTGCTTTGATAGCTTGCGTAGTTCCGTAAGATACTCAGCATTGCTCTTATCTTTGTGCTGAGTTCTCCTGTGGAATTTAAATCTTTCTGCTATCAACAGCGGTTCAGGGTTTAGGTGTTCCTGTAGGACAGCAACAATTTCGTTAAAACTCTTCGCCTTCGGTTTGGCTGGAGTAATCAGGTCCCGCAATAGGCCGTACGTTCTAGCGCCCATTTAAGTTTAGCAATATCGATGCTTTTTTCTCCTCCGCTATTTCGTTTGCCTCGAAATATACCTCGACTCTTTCCACATACGTGGTCCAGTCCTCTATTGTATTATCAAAAGCAGTGATACAGCCAGTCTTCGGCATCTTGCAAATCTAAAATGGTGCCTCCCGCGCTTTGCCTTCTTCCCCGATTTAACAAAATGGCGCCTCCCGCGCTTTGCCGTCTTCCCCGCTGATTAAGATGGCGCCTCCCGCGCTTTGCCTTCTTCCCCGCTGTTGTTAGCGCTGCTTTTCACGGTTTCTTGCGCGTTTAATAATTTTTATTATTTTCCCGTCGTGGAACAACCCTGTGGGACTCTTGCCTCCCTCTTCGCGGGTCTATACGCAGCCCGGCTTCGTAGCACCGGCCGCGCCCTGTGTGCTCCACCCTCTCTCTTCCCGACAACGCTGCTCGGCCCCGTTGCAAACCACCCGCTCGAGTTCGCGACCGCCGCAGCCCAGGAAGGATCAGTGTACCACCTGCCACCAGCCCGAATTAGCTGAAGCACCGTCGACAGGAACCAGGCCCCGCTTCCGACAGCTTCTCCAGCAATCTTCAACTCCGCTAACACAGGGGCGGATGCCCACGGTCGATGCCCGTTTCTACTGCCTCTTACTTTCTTTTCTTTCTGGCCTCGACCTCTGCTCACTTCGCTGTAGGAATGGATCCCAGGAGGTGGTGCAGACTGCAGGTAAGTTCGTATCTGCTCGTCGCCAGTATTATATCCGTGAATGATTGAGACACGGACAGCAGGAGTTGAACAAAACACGTCTTTACTGATTGAAGTCAATAGTGAAACTGAAACAACAGAGGCTCACTAGTGCCTTTTATACAGGGGTGGTCACTGCCGGTACTGCAGTCTGAGACCAGTTATTCTCTTAAAGGTACAGACACAACAACAACCCTCCCTATCTCTGTAACCTCCTCCAGCCCCTACAACCCTCCCTATCTCTGTAACCTCCTCCAGCCCGACAACCCTCCCTATCTCTGTAACCTCCTCCAGCCCGACAACCCTCCCTATCTCTGTAACCTCCTCAAGCCCCAACAACCCTCCCTATCTCTGTAACTTCCTCCAGCCCCTACAACCCTCCCTATCTCTGTAATCTCCAGCCCCTACAACCCTCCCTATAATCTCCTCCAGCCCCACAACCCTCCCTATCTCTGAAACGTCCTGCAGCCCCTACAACCCTCCCTATCTCTGTAACCTCCTCCAGCTCCACAACCCTCCCTATTTCTGTAACCTCCTCTAGCCCTCTACAACCCTTACTATCTCTGTAACCTGCCCCAGCACCTACACCCCTCCCTATCTCTGTAACCTCCTCCAGCCCCTACTACCCTCCCTATCTCTGCAACCTCCTCCAGCCTTACAACCCTCCCTATCTCTGTAACCTCCTCCAGCCCCTACAACCCTCCCTATCTCTGTAACCTCCTCCAGCCCCTACACCCCTCCCTATCTGTGTAACCTCCTCCAGCCCCTACACCCCTCCCTACCTCTGTAACCCCCTCCAACCCTCCCTATCTCTGTAACCTCCTCCAGCCCCTACAACCCTCCCTATCTCTGTAACCTCCTCCAGCCCCTACAACCCACCCTATCTGTGTAACCTCCTCCAGCCCCTACAACCCTCCATCCTCCAGCCCCTACAACCCTCACTATCTCTGTAACCTCCTCCAGCCCCTACACCCGTCCCTATCTCTGTAAACTCCTCCAGCCCTTCAACCCTCACTCTCATTAACCTCCTCCAGCCACTACAACCCTCCCTATCTCTGTAACCTCCTCCTGCCCTACAACCCTCCCTATCTCTGTAACCCCCTGCAGCCCCTACACCCCTCCCTATCTCTGTAACCTCCTCCAGCCCCCTACAACCCTCCCTATCCCTGTAACCCCCTCCCACCCCCTACAACTCTCCCTATCTCTGTAAACTCCTCCAGCCCCGACAACCCTCCCTATCTCTGTAAGCTCCACCAGCCCTACAACCCTCCCTATCTCTGTAACCTCCTCCAGCCCCGACAACACTCCCGATATCTGTAACCTCCTCCAGCCCCTAGAACCCTCCCTATCTCTGTAACATCCTCCAGCACTACAACCTCCCTATCTCTGTAACCTCCTCCAGCCCCTACAACCCTCCCTATCTCTGTAACCTCCTCCAGCCTCTACACCCATCCCTATCTCTGTAACCTCCTCCAGCCCATACAACCCTCCCTATCTCTGTAACCTGCTCCAGCCCCTACCACCCTCCCTATCTCTGTAACCTCCTCCAGCCCCCTACAACCCTCCCTATCTCTGTAACCCCCTACAACCCTCCCTATCTCTGTCACCTTCTCCAGCCCCTAGAACCCTCCCTATCTCTGGCACCTCCTCCAGCCCCCTACAACCCTCCCTATTTCTGTAACCTCCTCCAGCCCCACAACCCTCCCTATCTCTGTAACCTCCTCCAGCCCCACAACCCTCCCTATCTCTGTAACCTCCAGCCCCTACAACCCTCCCTATCTCTGTAACCTCCTCCAGCCCCACCACCCTCCCTATTTCTGTAACCTCCTCCAGCCCTACCACCCTCCCGATCTCTGTAACCTCCTGCAGCCCCTACAACCCAACCTATCTCTGTAACCTCCTCCATCCCCTACAACCCTCCCTATCTCTGTACCCTCCTCCAGCCCTACAACCCTCCCAATCTCTGTAACCTCCTCCAGCCCTACAACCCTCCCAATCTCTGTAACCTCCTCCAGCCCCTACTCCCCTCCCTATCTCTGTAACCTCCTCCAGCCCCTACCACCCTCCCTATCTCTGTAACCTCCTCCAGCCCCTACAACCCTCCCTATCTCTGTAACCCCCTCCAGCCCCTACACCCCTCCCTATCTCTGTAACCTTCTCCAGCCCCCTTCAACCCTCCCTATCTCTGTAACCTCCTCCAGCCCCTACAACCCTCCCTATCTCTGTAACCTGCTCCAGCCCCGACCACCCTCCCTATCTCTGTAACCTCCTCCAGCCCCTACAACCCTCCCTATCTCTGTAACCCCCTCCAGCCCCTACACCCCTCCCTATCTCTGTAACCTTCTCCAGCCCCCTTCAACCCTCCCTATCTCTGTAACCTCCTCCAGCCCCGACAACCCTCCCTATCTCTGTAACCCCCTCCAGCCCCGACACCTCTCCCTATCTCTGGCACCTCCTCCCGCCCCCTACAACCCTCCCTATCTCTGTAACCTCATGCAGCCCCTACAACCCTCCCTATCTCTGTCCCCTTCTCCAGCCTCTACAACCCTCGCTATCTCTGTAACCTCCTCCAACCCTGCCTAGCTCTGTAACCTCTTCCTGCCCCTACAACCCTCACTATCCCTGTAACCTCCTCCAGCCCCTCCAACCCTCCCAACCCTGTAACCTCCTCCTGCCCTACGACCCTCCCTATCTGGGTAACCTCCTCCAGCCCCTACCACCCTCCCTATCTCTGCAATCTCCTCCAGCCCCACAACCCTCCCTATCACTGAAAACTCCAGCCCCACAACCCTCCCTATCTATGTAACCTCCTCCAGCCCCTACAACCCTCCCTATCTCTGTAACCTCTTCCAGCCCTACAACCCTCCCCATCTCTGTAACCTCCTCCAGCCCTACAAGCCTATCTCTGTAAAATCCTCCAGTCCCTACAACCCCCCCTATCTCTGTAACCTCCTGCAGCCCCAACAACCCTCCCAACCCTGTAACCTCCTCCAGCCCCTACAACCTCCCTATCTCTGTAACCTCCTGCAGCCCCTACAACCCTCCCAACCCTGTAACCTCCTCCAGCCCTACAACCTCCCTATCTGGGTAACCTCCTCCAGCCCCACAATCCTCCCTATCTCTGTAACCTCCTCCAGCCCCACAACCCTCCCTATTTGGGTAACCTCCTCCAGCCCTACAACCTCCCTATCTCTGTAACCTCCTGCAGCCCCTACAACCCTCCCAACCCTGTAACCTCCTCCAGCCCTACAACTCTCCCTATCTCTGTAACTTCCTCCAGCCCCGACAACCCTCCCTATCTCTGTAACCTCCTCCAGCCCGACAACCCTCCTTATCACTGTAACCCCCTCCCACCCCCTACAACCCTCCCTATCTCTGTAACCTCCTCCAGCCCCCAACAACCCTCCCTATCTCTGTAACCCCCTCCCACCCCCTACAACCCTCCCAATCTCTGTAACCTCCTCCAGCCCGACAACCCTCCCAATCTCTGTAACCTCCTCCAGCCCCTACAACCCTCCCTATCTCTGTAACCTGCCCCAGCCCCTACATCCCTCCCTATCTCTGTAACCTCCTCCAGCCTTACAACCCTCACTATCTCTGTAACCTCCTCCAGCCCCTACAACCCTCCCTATCTCTGTAACATCCTCCAGCCCCTACAACCCTCCCTATCTCTGTAACCTCCTCCAGCCCTACAAACATCCCTATCTCTGTAACCTCCTCCAGCCCCTACAACCTCCCTATCTCTGTAACCTCCTGCAGCCCCTACAACCCTCCCAACCCTGTAACCTCCTCCAGCCCTACAACCCTCCCTATCTGGGTAACCTCCTCCAGCCCCACAATCCTCCCTATCTCTGTAATCTCCTCCAGCCCCTACAACCCTCCCTATCTCTGTAACATCCTGCAGCCCCTACAACCCACCCTATCTCTGTAACCTCCTCCAGCCCCTACAACCCTCCCTATCTCTGTAACCTCCTCCAGCCCTACAACCCTCCCTATCTCTGTAACCTCCTCCAGACCCCTACGACCCTCACTATCTCTGTAACCTCCTCCAGCCCCTACAACCCTCCCTATCTCTGTAACCTGCTCCAGCCCCTACCACCCTCCCTATCTCTGTAACCTCCTCCAGCCCCCTACAACCCTCCCTATCTCTGTAACCCCCTACAACCCTCCCTATCTCTGTAAACTCCTGCAGCCCCTACAACCCACCCTATCCCTGTAACCTCCTCCAGCCCCTACAACCCTCCCTATTTCTGTAACCTCCTCCAGCCCCTACCCCTCTCCCTATCTCTGTATCCTCCTCCAGCCCCAACAACCCTTCCTATCTCTGTCACCTTCTCCAGCCCCGACAACCCTCCCGATCTCTGTAACCTCCTCCAGCCCCTACAACCCTCCCTATCTCTGTCACCTTCTCCAGCCCCTACAACCCTCCCTATCTCTGTAACCTCCTCCTGCCCTACAACGCTCCCTATCTCTGTAACCTCCTCCAGCCCCTACAACCCTCCCTATCTCTGTAACCTCCTCCAGCCCCTACAACACTCCCTATCTCTGTAACCCACTGCAGCCCCTACACCCCCTCCCTATCTCTTTAACCTCCTCCAGCCCCCTACAACCCTCCCTATCTCTGTCACCTTCTCCAGCCCCTACAACCCTCCCTATCTCTGTAACCTCCTCCAGCTCTAGAACCCTCCCTGTCCCTGTAACCTCCTGCAGCCTTACAACCCTCCCTATCTCTGTAACCTCCTCCAGCCCCTACAACCCTCCCTATCCCTGTAACCTCCTCCAGCCCCTACACCCCTCCCTATCTCTGTAACCTCCTCCAGCCTCTACAACCCTCCCTATATCTGCAACCTCCTCCAGCCCCGACAACCCTCCCTATCTCTGTAACCTCCTCCAGCCCCTACAACCCTCCCTATATCTGTAACCTCCTCCAACCCTTCGTATCTCTGTAACCTCTTCCAAGCCCTACAACCTGCCCTATCTCTGTAATCTCCTCCAGCCCAACACCCCTCCCTATCTCTGTAACCTCCTCCAGCCCCAACAAGCTTCCCTATCTCTGTAACTTGCTCTAGCCCCTACAACCCTCCCTATCTCTGTAACCTCCTCCAGCCCCTACAACCCTCCCTATCTCTGTAACCTCCTCCAGCCCCGACAACCCTCCCTATCTCTGTAACCTCCTCCAGCCCCTACAACCCTCCCTATATCTGTAACCTCCTCCAGCCCCAACAAGCTTCCCTATCTTTGTAACTTGCTCTAGCCCCTACAACCCTCCCTATCTCTGTAACGTCCTCCAGCCCCTACAACCCTCCCTATCTCTGTAACCTCCTCCAGCCCCTACAACCCTCCCTATCTCTGTAACCTCCTCCAGCCCCTACAACCCTCCCTATCTCTGTAACCTGCCCCAGCCCCTCAAAACTCCCTATCTCTGTAACCTCTTCCAACCCCCTACAACCCTCCCTAACTCTGAAATCTCCAGCCCCACAACCCTCCCTATCTCTGTAACCTCCTCCAGCCCCACAACACTCCGTCTCTGTAACCTCCTCCAGCCCCTACAACTCTCCCTATCTCTGTAACCTCCTCCAGCCCCTACAACCCTCCCTATCTCTGTAACCTCCTCCAGCCCCTACAACCCTCCCTATCTCTGTAACCTCCTCCAGCCCGACAACCCCCCTATCTCTGTAACCTCCTCCAGCCCGACAACCCTCCCTATCTCTGTAACCCCCTACAACCCTACACCCCTCCCTATCTCTGTAACCTCCTCCAGCTCCTACTACCATCCCTATCTCTGTAACTTCCTCCAGCCCCTACAACCTCCCTATCTCTAACTTGCTCCAGCCCCTACAACCCTCCCTATCTCTGTAACCTCCTCCAGCCCCTACACCCTCCCTATCTCTGTAACCTCCTCCAGCCCCCTACAACCTTCCCTATCTCTGTAACCTCCTCCAGTCCCTACAACCCCCCCTATCTCTGTAACCGCCTGCAGCTCCTACAGCCCTCCCTATCTCTGTAACCTACTCCAGCCCTACAAACCTCCCTATCTCTGTAACCTCCTCCAGACCCTACAACCCACCCTATCCCTGTAACTTCCTCCAGCCCCTACAACCCTCCCTATCTCAGTAATCTCCTCCAGCCCCACAACCCTCCCTATCTCTGTAACGTCCTGCAGCCCCTACAACCATCCCTATATCTGTAACCCCCTCCAGCCCTACATGCCTATCTCTGTAATATCCTCCAGTCCCTACAACACTCCCTATCTCTGTAACCTCCTGCAGCCCCTACAACCCTCCCAACCCTGTAACCTCCTCCAGCCCTACAACCCTCACTATCTGCGTAACCTCCTCCAGCCCCTACCACCGTCCCTATCTCTGTAACCTCCTCCAACCCCCTCCAACCCTCCCTAACTCTGAAATCTCCAGCCCCACAACCCTCCCTATCTCTGTAACCTCCTCCAGCCCCACAACACTCCCTGTCTCTGTAACTTGCTGCAGCCCCTACAAGCTTCCCTATCTCTGTAACCTCCTCCAGCCCCTACAACCCTCCCTATCTCTGTAACCTCCTCCAGCCCCTACAACCCTCCCTATCTCTGTAACCTCCTCCAGCCCCTACAACCCTCCCTATCTCTGTAACCTCCTCCAGCCCGACAACCCTCCCTATCTCTGTAACCTCCTCCAGCCCTACAAACCTCCCTATCTCTGTAACCTCCTCCAGCCCCTACAACTCTCCCTATCTCTGTAACCTCCTCCAGCCCTACAACCCTCCCTATCTCTGTAACCTACTCCAGCCCCCTACAACCGTCCTTATCTCTGTAACCTCCTCCAGCCCCTACAACCCTCCCTATATCTGTAACCACCTCCAGCCCCTACAAATCTCCCTATCTCTGTAACCTCCTCCATCCCCTACAACCTTCCCTATCTCTGTAACCTCCTCCAGCCCGACAACCCTCCCTATCTCTGTAACCTCCCCCAGCCCCTACAACCCTCCCTATCCCTGTAACCTCCTCCAGCCCGTCAACCCTCCCTATCTCTGTAACCTCCTCCAGCCCCACAACCCTCCAGAATCTCTGTGCTTCTCCAATTCTGGCCTCCTGAGCGTCCCTGCTTTCAATCGCTCCACCATTGGTGGCCGTGCCTTCATCCGCTTGTGCCCCAAAGCTCTGGAATACCATCCGCAAAACTCATAGAAACATCGAAGATAGGTGCAGGAGTAGGCCATTCGGCCCCTCGAGCCTGCTCCGCCACCCAATGCGATCATGACTGATCATCCAAATTCAGTACCCTGTCCCTGCCTTCTCCCCATACCCCTTGACCCCTTTAGCCGTAATATATCCAACTCCTTCTTGAATATATTTAATGAATTGGCCTCAACTGCCTTCTGTGGTAGAGAATTCCACAGGTTCACCACTCTCTGGGTGAAGAAATTCCTCCTCATCTCAGTCCTAAATGGCTTACCCCTTATCCTTGGATAAGTTGAGGGGACTGAAGGCCGACAAATCCCCGGGGCCTGATAAACTACATCCTAGGGTACTTAAGGAGGTGGCCCTGGAGATAGCAGATGCTCTAAGGATCATCTTCCGGAACTCCATTGACTCGGGAACAGTACCCGTGGATTGGAGGGTAGCTAATGTTACCCCAATATTTAAAAAGGGGGGTAGAGAGAAAGCAGGGAATTATAGACCAGTAAGCCTTACATCGGTTGTGGGCAAAATGCTAGAGTCCATTATTAAGGATAAAATAGCGGAGCACTTGACAAATGGGGAAAGGATCGGACAGAGTCAACATGGATTTACAAAGGGTAAATCGTGTTTGACTAATCTGCTGGAATTTTTTGAGGAAGTAACTGGTAAAATAGATGGGGGAGAGCCAGTGGATGTGGTGTACCTTGACTTCCAGAAAGCCTTCGATAAGGTTCCACACAAAAGATTATCATGCAAAATTAAGGCTCATGGGATTGGGGGCAAAGTATTAACGTGGATAGAGAACTGGCTGGCGGATAGAAAACAGAGAGTTGGAATAAACGGCTCGTTTTCGGAGTGGCAGGCAGTGACCAGCGGGGTGCCGCAAGGATCTGTCCTGGGACCCCAGCTGTTCACAATATATATAAATGATCTGGATCAGGGAATTGGATGCAATATTTCCAAATTCGCTGACGACACTAAACTAGGAGGAGGGGTGGGCTCTGATGAGGATGTCAGGAGGCTACAGTGCGATTTGGACAGGTTGGGGGAATGGGCAGATACGTGGCAGATGCACTATAATGTGGATAAATGCGAGGTTATCCACTTTGGGGGTAAAAACAGGAGGGTAGATTATTATCTAAATGGCAATAGATTGGGAGATGGGGAAGTGCAGAGGGACCTGGGTGTTCTTGTGCACCAGTCACTGAAGGAGAGCATGCAGGTGCAACAGGCGATCAAGAAGGCAAATGGTATGTTGGCCTTCATATCAAGGGGGTTCGAGTATAGGAATAGGGATACCTTACTACAGCTGTACAAGGTGCTGGTGAGACCGCATCTGGAGTATTGTGTACAGTTTTGGTCGCCCCATCTGCGGAAGGATGTTCTTGCCATGGAGGGAGTGCAACGGCGATTCACCAGGCTGATACCTGGAATGGCGGGAATGACCTACGAAGAGAGATTAAATAGTTTGGGCTTGTACTCACTGGAGTTTAGAAGATTGAGAGGGGATCTCATCGAAACATATAAAATTATGGCAGGCCTGGACAGGCTGAATTCAGAGAGAATGTTTCCAATGGCCGGGGAGCACAGAACCAGGGGCCACAGTCTAAAAATAGCGGGCAAATCATTTAAAACAGAGATGAGGAAGAATTTCTTCACTCAAAGAGTGGTGAGCCTGTGGAATTCCCTGCCACAGAGGGCTGTGAAGGCTAATTCAATAAATATTTTCAAGAGAGAATTGGATATATTTCTGAAGGCTAAGGGGATTAAGGGTTACGGAGAAAAGGCGGGGACGGGGTATTGAACTGGTAAGATCAGCTATGATCTCAGACGAAGATCAGCCATGATCTCATTGAATGGCGGAGCAGGCTCGAAGGGCCGAATGGCCTACTCCTGTTCCTATCTCTATGTTTCTATGTTTCTATGTGACCCCTGGTTCTGGACTCCCCGGCCATCGGGAACATCCTTCCTGCATCTAGTCTGTCTAGTCCTGTTAGAATTTTATAAGTTTCAATGAGATCCCCTCTCATTCTTCTAAAGTCCAGCGAGTATAAACCCAATCGACCCAATCTCTCATCATACCCCCTCCCTGGGATGGTAAGAATGACGTGTGAGGGTCTGTGTGTTACTGCGGGGGTCAAGGGTGGTGTGTGTGTGTGTGGGGAGGGGGTGTGAGGGTCTGTGTGTTACTCTCAGTCTGTTTCTAACGTTTTTCCGTCGGTTACAGGGAGGCTGCTGATCCCGGGATACATTCGCCTGTTAAGCACAGCTGTCCAGTTGAAAAGTTTCAGTGAGTGCTCATTGCATTTTCCTCTCCATATCTGTCGTGCGTGTGTGCGTGTGTCTCCCCCTCTGGCTCTGTGCATGCGCATGATTCCCTCTGGCTCTGTGCGCGCGTCCCCTCTGACTCTGTGCGCGTGCGCGCGTCCCCTCTGGCTCTGTGCGCGCGTCCCCTCTGGCTCTGTGCGCGCGTCCCCTCTGGCTCTGTGCGCGCGTCCCCTCTGGCTCTGTGCGCGCGTCCCCTCTGGCTCTGTGCGCGCGTCCCCTCTGGCTCTGTGCGCGCGTCCCCTCTGGCTCTGTGCGCGCGTCCCCTCTGGCTCTGTGCGCGCGTCCCCTCTGGCTCTGTGCGCGCGTCCCCTCTGGCTCTGTGCGCGCGTCCCCTCTGGCTCTGTGCGCGCGTCCCCTCTGGCTCTGTGCGCGCGTCCCCTCTGGCTCTGTGCGCGCGTCCCCTCTGGCTCTGTGCGCGCGTCCCCTCTGGCTCTGTGCGCGCGTCCCCTCTGGCTCTGTGCGCGCGTCCCCTCTGGCTCTGTGCGCGCGTCCCCTCTGGCTCTGTGCGCGCGTCCCCTCTGGCTCTGTGCGCGCGTCCCCTCTGGCTCTGTGCGCGCGTCCCCTCTGGCTCTGTGCGCGCGTCCCCTCTGGCTCTGTGCGCGCGTCCCCTCTGGCTCTGTGCGCGCGTCCCCTCTGGCTCTGTGCGCGCGTCCCCTCTGGCTCTGTGCGCGCGTCCCCTCTGGCTCTGTGCGCGCGTCCCCTCTGGCTCTGTGCGCGCGTCCCCTCTGGCTCTGTGCGCGCGTCCCCTCTGGCTCTGTGCGCGCGTCCCCTCTGGCTCTGTGCGCGCGTCCCCTCTGGCTCTGTGCGCGCGTCCCCTCTGGCTCTGTGCGCGCGTCCCCTCTGGCTCTGTGCGCGCGTCCCCTCTGGCTCTGTGCGCGCGTCCCCTCTGGCTCTGTGCGCGCGTCCCCTCTGGCTCTGTGCGCGCGTCCCCTCTGGCTCTGTGCGCGCGTCCCCTCTGGCTCTGTGCGCGCGTCCCCTCTGGCTCTGTGCGCGCGTCCCCTCTGGCTCTGTGCGCGCGTCCCCTCTGGCTCTGTGCGCGCGTCCCCTCTGGCTCTGTGCGCGCGTCCCCTCTGGCTCTGTGCGCGCGTCCCCTCTGGCTCTGTGCGCGCGTCCCCTCTGGCTCTGTGCGCGCGTCCCCTCCGGCTCTGTGCGCGCGTCCCCTCCGGCTCTGTGCGCGCGTCCCCTCCGGCTCTGTGCGCGCGTCCCCTCCGGCTCTGTGCGCGCGTCCCCTCCGGCTCTGTGCGCGCGTCCCCTCCGGCTCTGTGCGCGCGTCCCCTCCGGCTCTGTGCGCGCGTCCCCTCCGGCTCCGTGCGCGCGTCCCCTCCGGCTCCGTGCGCGCGTCCCCTCCGGCTCCGTGCGCGCGTCCCCTCCGGCTCCGTGCGCGCGTCCCCTCCGGCTCCGTGCGCGCGTCCCCTCCGGCTCCGTGCGCGCGTCCCCTCCGGCTCCGTGCGCGCGTCCCCTCCGGCTCCGTGCGCGCGTCCCCTCCGGCTCCGTGCGCGCGTCCCCTCCGGCTCCGTGCGCGCGTCCCCTCCGGCTCCGTGCGCGCGTCCCCTCCGGCTCCGTGCGCGCGTCCCCTCCGGCTCCGTGCGCGCGTCCCCTCCGGCTCCGTGCGCGCGTCCCCTCCGGCTCCGTGCGCGCGTCCCCTCCGGCTCCGTGCGCGCGTCCCCTCCGGCTCCGTGCGCGCGTCCCCTCCGGCTCCGCGCGCGCGTCCCCTCCGGCTCCGCGCGCGCGTCCCCTCCGGCCCCGCGCGCGCGTCCCCTCCGGCCTCGCGCGTGCTTCTCTGTGCGCCTGTTAATTACACTCTGTTACACACGGTTTACTGACTGCGCTTTTTACCTGCAGAATATGTGAATGAAAAGGAGGACGCCAATGATTTGCGAACTATTACAGACAATGCCGCTCAGACCCTGTTCTGGACCGAGTTATTCCGAGGTGGGTCGAAACTTTCTTCAATTCTTTCACTTCTCTTTGAATCAGGGTTACTGGATTGCAGTATGAGCACTGCCGTTATCTGTAACACCAGTGGCCAGCGAGTGCCAATCACTGTAACTGTCTGGGCCAGTGAGTGCTGATCACTGTAACTGCCAGGGCCAGTGGCCAGTGAGTGCTGATCACTGTAACTGTCTGGGCCAGTGACCAGCGAGTGCTGATCACTGTAACTGTCATTGCCAGTGGCCAGTGAGTGCTGATCACTGTAACTGTCATTGTCAGTGGCCAGTGAGTGCTGATCACTGTAACTGTCTGGGCCAGTGGCCAGTGAGTGCTGATCACTGTAACTGTCGTGGCCAGTGAGTGCTGATCACTGTAACTGTGGGCCAGTAGCCAGTGAGTGCTGATCACTAACTGTCAGGGCCAGTGGTCAGTGAGTGCTGATCACTGTAACTGTCTGGGCCAGTGGCCAGTGAGTGCTGATCACTGTAACTGCCAGGGCCAGTGGCCAGTGAGTGCTGATCACTGTAACTGCCAGGGCCAGTGGTCAGTGAGTGCTGATCACTAACTGTGGGCCAGTAGCCAGTGAGTGCTGATCACTAACTGTCAGGGCCAGTGGTCAGTGAGTGCTGATCACTGTAACTGTGGGCCAGTGGCCAGTGAGTGCTGATCACTGTAACTGTCTGGGCCAGTGGCCAGTGAGTGCTGATCACTGTAACTGCCAGGGCCAGTGGTCAGTGAGTGCTGATCACTGTAACTGTCATTGCCAGTGGCCAGTGAGTGCTGATCACTGTAATTGTGGCCCAGTGGTCAGTGAGTGCTGATCACTGTAACTGTCTGGGCCAGTGGCCAGTGAGTGCTGATCACTGTAACTGTCTGGGCCAGTGGCCAGTGAGTGCTGATCACTGTAACTGTCTGGGCCAGTGGCCAGAGAGAGTGCTGATCACTGTAACTGTGGGCCAGTGGCCAGTGAGTGCTGATCACTGTAACTGTCTGGGCCAGTGGCCAGTGAGTGCTGATCACTGTAACTGTCTGGGCCAGTGGCCAGTGAGTGCTGATCACTGTAACTGTCTGGGCCAGTGGCCAGAGAGTGCTGATCACTGTAACTGTGGGCCAGTGGCCAGTGAGTGCTGATCACTGTAACTGTCTGGGCCAGTGGCCAGTGAGTGCTGATCAGTGTAACTGTCAGGGCCAGTGGTCAGTGAGTGCTGATCACTGTAACTGTGGGCCAGTGGCCAGTGAGTGCTGATCACTAACTGTCTGGGCCAGTGGCCAGTGAGTGCTGATCACTGTAACTGCCAGGGCCAGTGGTCAGTGAGTGCTGATCACTGTAATTGTGGCCCAGTGGTCAGTGAGTGCTGATCACTGTAACTGTCTGGGCCAGTGGCCAGTGAGTGCTGATCACTGTAACTGTCTGTGCCAGTGGCCAGTGAGTGCTGATCACTGTAACTGCCAGGGCCAGTGGCCAGTGAGTGCTGATCACTGTAACTGCCAGGGCCAGTGGTCAGTGAGTGCTGATCACTAACTGTGGGCCAGTAGCCAGTGAGTGCTGATCACTAACTGTCAGGGCCAGTGGTCAGTGAGTGCTGATCACTGTAACTGTGGGCCAGTGGCCAGTGAGTGCTGATCACTGTAACTGTCTGGGCCAGTGGCCAGTGAGTGCTGATCACTGTAACTGCCAGGGCCAGTGGTCAGTGAGTGCTGATCACTGTAACTGTCATTGCCAGTGGCCAGTGAGTGCTGATCACTGTAATTGTGGCCCAGTGGTCAGTGAGTGCTGATCATTGTAACTGTCTGGCCCAGTGGCCAGTGAGTGCTGATCACTGTAACTGCCTGGCCCAGTGGCCAGTGAGTGCTGATCAGTGTAACTGCCAGGGCCAGTGGTCAGTGAGTGCTGATCACTGTAACTAGTGGCCAGTGAGTGCTGATCACTGTAACTGTCATTGCCAGTGGCCAGTGAGTGCTGATCACTGTAACTGTGGGCCAGTGGCCAGTGAGTGCAAATCACTGTAACTGTCTGGGCCAGTGGCCAGTGAGTGCTGATCACTGTAACTGTCTGTGCCAGTGGCCAGTGAGTGCTGATCAGTGTAACTGTGGGCCAGTGGCCAGTGAGTGCTGATCACTGTAACTGTCTGTGCCAGTGGCCAGTGAGTGCTGATCACTGTAACTGTGGGCCAGTGGCCAGTGAGTGCTGATCACTGTAACTGTCGTGGCCAGTGGCCAGTGAGTGCTGATCACTGTAACTGTCTGGGCCAGTGGCCAGTGAGTGCTGATCACTAACTGTCTGGGCCAGTGGTCAGTGAGTGCTGATCACTGTAACTGTCTGGGCCAGTGGCCAGTGAGTGCTGATCACTGTAACTGTCTGGGCCAGTGGCCAGTGAGTGCTGATCACTGTAACTGTGGGCCAGCGGCCAGTGAGTGCTGATCACTGTAACTGTCTGGGCCAGTGGCCAGTGAGTGCTGATCACTGTAACTGTGGGCCAGTGGCCAGAGAGTGCTGATCACTGTAACTGTCTGGGCCAGTGGCCAGTGAGTGCTGATCACTGTAACTGTCTGGGCCAGTGGCCAGTGAGTGCTGATCACTGTAACTGTCTGGGCCAGTGGCCAGTGAGTGCTGATCACTGTAACTGTCATTGTCAGTGGCCAGTGAGTGCTGATCACTGTAACTGTGGGCCAGTGGCCAGTGAGTGCTGATCACTGTAACTGTGGGCCAGTGGCCAGTGAGTGCTGATCACTGTAACTGTGGGCCAGTGGCCAGTGAGTGCTGATCACTGTAACTGTGGGCCAGTGGCCAGAGAGTGCTGATCACTGTAACTGTCTGGGCCAGTGGCCAGTGAGTGCTGATCACTGTAACTGTGGGCCAGTGGCCAGTGAGTGCTGATCACTGTAACTGTCTGGGCCAGTGGCCAGTGAGTGCTGATCTCTGTAACTGTCTGGGCCAGTGGCCAGTGAGTGCTGATCACTGTAACTGTGGGCCAGTGGCCAGTGAGTGCTGATCACTGTAACTGTGGGCCAGTGGCCAGTGAGTGCTGATCACTGTAACTGTGGGCCAGTGGCCAGTGAGTGCTGATCATTGTAACTGTGGGCCAGTGGCCAGTGAGTGCTGATCACTGCAACTGTCTGGGCCAGTGGGTGCTGATCTTGTGCTCTTTCTGTTGGAGGGCTGGCCATGACTCTGAGCTACTTGTTTCGGGAGCCGGCCACTCTCAACTACCCGTTTGAGAAGGGGCCGCTGAGCCCCCGCTTCCGAGGCGAGCACGCGCTGAGAAGATACCCCTCGGGAGAGGAACGATGCATCGCCTGTAAACTGTGTGAGGCCGTCTGTCCTGCTCAGGTGAGGCAGCCTTTTATTCACCGTCACTCTATCACTCGCTCCGCCCACCGCTCTCGAGATCCCCGTCCCCCCGCTCTCGAGGTCCCCGTCCCCCCGCTCTCGAGGTCCCCGTCCCCCCGCTCTCGAGGTCCCCGTCCCCGCGCTCTCGTGGTGCCCGTCCCCCCCGCTCTCGAGATCCCCGCCCCCCCGCTCTCGAGATCCCCGTCCCCGCGCTCGAGGTCCCCGTCCCCGCTCTCGAGGTCCCCGTCCCCCCGCTCTCGAGGTCCCCGTCCCCCCGCTCTCGAGGTCCCCGTCCCCCCGCTCTCGAGGTCCCCGTCCCCCCGCTCTCGAGGTCCCCGTCCCCCCGCTCTCGAGGTCCCCGTCCCCCCGCTCTCGAGGTCCCCGCCCCCCCGCTCTCGAGGTCCCCGTCCCCCCGCTCTCGGGGTCCCCGTCCCCCCGCTCTCGAGGTCCCCGTCCCCCCGCTCTCGAGGTCCCCGTCCCCCCGCTCTCGAGGTCCCCGTCCCCCCGCTCTCGAGGTCCCCGCCCCCCCGCTCTCGAGGTCCCCGTCCCCCCGCTCTCGAGGTCCCCGTCCCCCCGCTCTCGAGGTCCCCGTCCCCGCGCTCGAGGTCCCCGTCCCCGCGCTCGAGGTCCCCGTCCCCCCGCTCTCGGGGTCCCCGCCCCCCCGCTCTCGAGGTCCCCCGCCCCCCCGCTCTCGAGGTCCCCGCCCCCCCGCTCTCGAGGTCCCCGCCCCCCCGCACTCGAGGTCCCCGTCCCCCCGCTCTCGAGGTCCCCGTCCCCCCGCTCTCGAGGTCCCCGTCCCCGCGCTCGAGGTCCCCGTCCCCGCGCTCGAGGTCCCCGCCGTCCCCCCGCTCTCGAGGTCCCCGTCCCCCCGCTCTCGAGGTCCCCGCTCTCGGGGTCCCCGTCCCCCCGCTCTCGGGGTCCCCTTCCCCCCCGCTCTCGGGGTCCCCTTCCCCCCCGCTCTCGGGGTCCCCTTCCCCCCCGCTCTCGGGGTCCCCGTCCCCCCGCTCTCGAGGCCCCCGCCCCCCCCCGCTCTCGGGGTCCCCGTCCCCCCGCTCTCGGGGTCCCCGTCCCCCCGCTCTCGGGGTCCCCGTCCCCCCGCTCTCGGGGTCCCCGTCCCCCCGCTCTCGGGGTCCCCGTCCCCCCGCTCTCGGGGTCCCCGTCCCCCCGCTCTCGGGGTCCCCGTCCCCCCGCTCTCGGGGTCCCCGTCCCCCCGCTCTCGGGGTCCCCGTCCCCCCGCTCTCGAGGTCCCCGTCCCCCCGCTCTCGAGGTCCCCGTCCCCCCGCTCTCGAGGTCCCCGCCCCCCCGCTCTCGAGGTCCCCGCCCCCCCGCTCTCGGGGTCCCCGTCCCCCCGCTCTCGAGGTCCCCGTCCCCCCGCTCTCGAGGTCCCCGTCCCCCCGCTCTCGGGGTCCCCGTCCCCCCGCTCTCGGGGTCCCCGTCCCCCCGCTCTCGGGGTCCCCGTCCCCCCGCTCTCGAGGTCCCCGTCCCCCCGCTCTCGAGGTCCCCGTCCCCCCGCTCTCGAGGTCCCCGTCCCCCCGCTCTCGAGGTCCCCGTCCCCCCGCTCTCGAGGTCCCCGTCCCCCCCGCTCTCGAGGTCCCCGTCCCCCCGCTCTCGAGGTCCCCGTCCCCCCGCTCTCGAGGTCCCCGTCCCCCCGCTCTCGAGGTCCCCGTCCCCCCGCTCTCGAGGTCCCCGTCCCCCCGCTCTCGAGGTCCCCGTCCCCCCGCTCTCGAGGTCCCCGTCCCCCCGCTCTCGGGGTCCCCGTCCCCCCGCTCTCGGGGTCCCCTTCCCCCCCGCTCTCGGGGTCCCCGTCCCCCCGCTCTCGGGGTCCCCTTCCCCCCCGCTCTCGGGGTCCCCGTCCCCCCGCTCTCGAGGCCCCCGTCCCCCCGCTCTCGAGGCCCCCGTCCCCCCGCTCTCGAGGTCCCCGTCCCCCCGCTCTCGAGGTCCCCGCCCCCCCGCTCTCGAGGTCCCCGCCCCCCCGCTCTCGAGGCCCCCGCCCCCCGCTCTCGAGGCCCCCGTCCCCCCGCTCTCGAGGTCCCCGCCCCCCCCGCTCTCGAGGTCCCCGTCCCCCCGCTCTCGAGGTCCCCGTCCCCCCGCTCTCGAGGTCCCCGTCCCCCCGCTCTCGAGGTCCCCGTCCCCCCGCTCTCGAGGTCCCCGTCCCCCCGCTCTCGAGGTCCCCGTCCCCCCGCTCTCGAGGTCCCCGTCCCCCCCGCTCTCGAGGTCCCCGTCCCCCCGCTCTCGAGGTCCCCGTCCCCCCGCTCTCGAGGTCCCCGCCCCCCCCGCTCTCGAGGTCCCCGTCCCCCCGCTCTCGAGGTCCCCGTCCCCCCCGCTCTCGAGGTCCCCGTCCCCCCCGCTCTCGAGGTCCCCGTCCCCCCCGCTCTCGAGGTCCCCGTCCCCCCCGCTCTCGAGGTCCCCGTCCCCCCCGCTCTCGAGGTCCCCGTCCCCCCGCTCTCGGGGTCCCCGTCCCCCCGCTCTCGAGGTCCCCGTCCCCCCGCTCTCGGGGTCCCCGTCCCCCCGCTCTCGAGGTCCCCGTCCCCCGCGCTCTCGAGGTCCCCGTCCCCCGCGCTCTCGAGGTCCCCGTCCCCGCGCTCTCGAGGTCCCCGTCCCCGCGCTCTCGAGGTCCCCGTCCCCCCCGCTCTCGAGGTCCCCGTCCCCCCGCTCCCGGGGTCCCCGTCCCCCCGCTCCCGGGGTCCCCGTCCCCCCGCTCCCGGGGTCCCCGTCCCCCCCGCTCCCGGGGTCCCCGCCCCCCCCCGCTCTCGAGGTCCCCGTCCCCCCCGCTCTCGAGGTCCCCGTCCCCCCGCTCCCGGGGTCCCCGTCCCCCCGCTCCCGGGGTCCCCGTCCCCCCGCTCCCGGGGTCCCCGTCCCCCCGCTCTCGGGGTCCCCGTCCCCCCGCTCTCGGGGTCCCCGTCCCCCCGCTCTCGGGGGTCCCCGTCCCCCCGCTCTCGAGGTCCCCGTCCCCCCGCTCTCGAGGTCCCCGTCCCCCCGCTCTCGAGGTCCCCGTCCCCCCGCTCTCGAGGTCCCCGTCCCCCCGCTCTCGAGGTCCCCGCCCCCCCGCTCCTCGAGGTCCCCCGCCCCCCCGCTCCCGGGGTCCCCGCCCCCCCCCGCTCTCGAGGTCCCCGTCCCCCCGCTCTCGAGGTCCCCGTCCCCCCGCTCTCGAGGTCCCCGTCCCCCCGCTCTCGAGGTCCCCGTCCCCCCCGCTCTCGAGGTCCCCGCCCCCCCGCTCTCGAGGTCCCCGCCCCCCCGCTCTCGAGGTCCCCGCCCCCCCCGCTCTCGAGGTCCCCGCCCCCCCCGCTCCCGGGGTCCCCGCCCCCCCCGCTCCCGGGGTCCCCGCCCCCCCCGCTCCCGGGGTCCCCGCCCCCCCGCTCCCGGGGTCCCCGCCCCCCCGCTCCCGGGGTCCCCCGCCCCCCCCCGCTCCCGGGGTCCCCGCCCCCCCGCTCCCGGGGTCCCCGCCCCCCCCCCGCTCTCGAGGTCCCCGTCCCCCCGCTCTCGAGGTCCCCGTCCCCCCCGCTCTCGAGGTCCCCGTCCCCCCGCTCTCGAGGTCCCCGTCCCCCCGCTCCCGAGGTCCCCGTCCCCCCGCTCCCGAGGTCCCCGTCCCCCCGCTCTCGAGGTCCCCGTCCCCCCGCTCTCGAGGTCCCCGTCCCCCCGCTCTCGAGGTCCCCGTCCCCCCGCTCTCGAGGTCCCCGTCCCCCCGCTCTCGGGGTCCCCGTCCCCCCGCTCTCGAGGTCCCCGTCCCCGCTCTCGAGGTCCCCGTCCCCCCGCTCTCGAGGTCCCCGCCCCCCCGCTCTCGAGGTCCCCGCCCCCCCGCTCTCGGGGTCCCCGCCCCCCCGCTCTCGGGGTCCCCGTCCCCCCCGCTCTCGGGGTCCCCGTCCCCCCCGCTCTCGAGGTCCCCGTCCCCCCGCTCTCGAGGTCCCCGTCTCCCCCGCTCTCGAGGTCCCCGTCCCCCCGCTCTCGAGGTCCCCGTCCCCCCGCTCTCGAGGTCCCCGTCCCCCCGCTCTCGAGGTCCCCGTCCCCCCGCTCTCGAGGTCCCCGTCCCCCCGCTCTCGAGGTCCCCGTCCCCCCGCTCTCGAGGTCCCCGTCCCGCTCTCGAGGCCCCCGTCCCGCTCTCGAGGCCCCCTTCCCCCGCGCTCGGGGTCCCCGTCCCCCCGCTCTCGGGGTCCCCGTCCCCCCGCTCTCGGGGTCCCCGTCCTCCCGCTCTCGAGGCCCCCGCTCTCGAGGCTCCTGCCCCACTCTCGATGTCCCGGCCCCCGCCCCCCCCGCCCTCGAGGCCCCCGTCCCCCCGCTCTCGCCCTTCCACTCACTGTCTCTCTCTCTCTCGCCCTGTTTTCAGGCGATCACTATTGAAGCTGAGACAAGGGCTGACGGGAGTCGGAGGACGACGAGGTATGACATCGATATGACCAAGTGCATTTACTGTGGCTTCTGTCAGGAGGCCTGCCCAGTCGATGCCATTGTAGAGGTAGGTACAAGAAGGCAAGGTTAGGGCTGTCTGTCTCCGAGTGCCTGATTCTCCCCCTCCCTCCCTCACTGGAACATCGGAACAGGAGGAGGCCATTCAGCCCCTCGAGCCTGTTCCACCATTCAATGTGATCATGGCTGATCTGTGACCTAACTCCATACACCCGCCTTTGGCCCATATCCCTTAATACCTTTGGGTAACAAAAACCTATCAATCTCAGATTTAAAATTAACAATTGATCGAGCATCAATTGCTGTTTGCGGAAGAGAGTTCCAAACCTCTACCACCCTTTGTGTGTAGAAGTGTTTCCTAATTTCACTCCTGAAAGGTCTGGCTCTAATTTTTAGACTCTGCCCCCTAGTCCTAGAATCCCCAACCAGCGGAAATAGTTTCTCTCTATCTACCCTATCTGTTCCCCTTAATATCCTGAAAACTTTGATCAGATCACCCCTTAACTTTCTAAATTCTAGGGAATACAACCCTAGTTTGTGTAATCTCTCCTCGTAACTTAACCCTTGAAGTCCAGGTATCATTCTGGTAAACCTACGCTGCACTCCCTCCAAGGCCAATATATCCTTCCTAAGGCGCGGTGCCCAGAACTGCTCCCAGTGCTCCAGGTGTGGTCTAACCAGGGTTTTGTACAGCTGCAGCATAACTTCTACCCCCTTGTACTCTAGTCCTCGAGATATAAAGGCCAGCATCCCATTAGCCTGTTTGATTATTTTCTGTACCTGTTCATGACATTTTAATGATCGATGTACCTGAACCCTCAAGTCTCTCCTGAACCCTCAAGTCTCTTTGGACACCCACTGTTTTCAGCTTTTCATCATTTAGAAAGTACCCTGTTCGATCCTCTTTAGGTCCAAAGTGGATGACCTCGCATTTGCCTACACTGAAATCCATTTGCCACAGTTTGGCCCATTCACTAAATCTATCGATATCCCTCTGTAATTTTATGCTTCTATCTACACTGCCTACAGTGACGCCTATCTTTGTGTCATCGGCAAATTTGGATATATGACTTTCTATGCCATCATTTAAGTTGTTAATAAACACTGTGAATAGTTGAGGCCCCAACACAGATCCCTGCGGGACACCACTAGTCACCTCCTGCCAATTACAGTGCCGACCCATTATCCCTACTCTCTGTCTCCTGTCGCTCAGCCAATTTCCTAACCAGGTCAATAATTTGCCTTCAATTCCAGTTAACAGTCTCTCATGTGGGACTTCATCAAATGCCTTCTGGAAGTCCATATCAATAACATCCATAGACATGCCCCTGTCCACTACTTTAGTCACCTCCTCAAAAAATTCAATCAGTTTTGTCAGGCGTGACCTCCCTTTCACAAATCCATGCCGGCTCTCTCCGATCAACTGTAAATTTTCGAGGTGTTCAGTCACCCTATCCTTAATTATAGACTCTAGCAATTTCCCGATGTTAGGCTAACTGGTCTCTCTCGCTCTCTCTCCCCCTCTCGTTCTCTCTACCCCTCTCGTTCTCTCTACCCCTCTCGTTCTCTCTCCTACCTCTCGTTCTCTCTCTCTCTCTCTCTCTCTCCCCCGCTAGGGTCCTAACTTCGAGTTCTCCACCGAAACACATGAGGAACTGCTGTACAACAAGGAGAAGCTGCTGAACAATGGGGACAAGTGGGAAGCAGAGATCGGAGCCAATATCCAGGCCGACTACCTGTACCGCTGATTGTGCTGCCGGCCAGCTGTCTGTTTGTACCGCCGACTGTCTTTCTGTGCCACAGACTGTCTGTCTGTGCCTGATGTCTTTCAACGGACGTGTGTGAATAAATCTAACGTTTGAAACGGACCTCTGTCTCGAGTTTGTCTGTGACCCTTACCTCTGTCTCGAGTTTGTCTGTGACCCCTGTCTCTGGTTTGTCTGTGACCCCTATCTCTGTCTCGGGTTTGTCTGTGACCCCTGTCTCTGTCTCTGGTTTGTCTGTGACCCCTATCTCTGTCTCGAGTTTGTCTGTGACCCTTATTGTCATTGTCACTGAGGCCACACTGAACCAGGTCAATGGGCATTATTTCCCAGTGTGTTTCCTGGACATCTCCCCTGTGTGTAGTGTTCGCACTGTCCCGGTCATTGTCACTGAGGTCACACTGAGACAGATCAATGGGCATTATTTCCCAGTGTGTGTCCTGGACATCACTCCTGTGTGTAGTGTTCACACTGTCCCAGTCATTGTCACTGAGGTCACACTGAGACAGATCAATGGGCATTATTTCCCAGTGTGTGTCCTGGACATCACCCCTGTGTGTAGTGTTCACACTGTCCCGGTCATTGTCACTGAGGTCACACTGAACCAGGTCAATGGGCATTATTTCCCAGTGTGTGTCCTAGACATTACCCCTGTGTGTAGTGTTCGCACTGTCCCGGTCATTGTCACTGAGGTCACACTGAGACAGATCAATGGGCATTATTTCCCAGTGTGTTTCCTGGACATCACCCCTGTGTGTAGTGTTCGCACTGTCCCGGTCATTGTCACTGAGGTCACACTGAGACAGATCAATGGGCATTATTTCCCAGTGTGTTTCCTGGACAGCACCCCTGTGTGTAGTGTTTGCACTGTCCCGGTCATTGTCACTGAGGTCACACTGAGACAGATCAATGGGCATTATTTCCCAGTGTGTTTCCTGGACATCACCCCTGAGTAGTGTTCGCACTGTCCCAGTCATTGTCACTGAGGTCACACTGAGACAGATCAATGGGCATTATTTCCCAGTGTGTGTCCTGGACATCACCCCTGTGTGTAGTGTTCGCACTGTCCCGGTCATTGTCACTGAGGTCACACTGAGACAGATCAATGGGCATTATTTCCCAGTATGTGTCCTGGACATCACCCCTGTGTGTAGTGTTCGCACTGTCCCAGTCATTGTCACGGAGGTCACACTGAGACAGATCAATGGGCATTATTTCCCAGTGTGTTTCCTAGACATCACCCCTGTGTGTAGTGTTTGCACTGTCCTGGTCATTGTCACTGAGGTCACACTGAGACAGATCAATGGGCATTATTTCCCAGTGTGTGTCCTGGACAGCACCCCTGTGTGTAGTGTTGGCACTGTCCCGGTCATTGTCACTGAGGTCACACTGAACCAGGTCAATGGGCATTATTTCCCAGTGTGTGTCCTGGACATCACCCCTGTGTGTAGTGTTCTCGCTGTCCCAGTCATTGTCACTGAGGTCACACTGAGACAGATCAATGGGCATTATTTCCCAGTGTGTGTCCTGGACATCACCCCTGTGTGTAGTGTTCTCGCTGTCCCGGTCATTGTCACTGAGGTCACACTGAGACAGATCAATGGGCATTATTTCCCAGTGTGTGTCCTGGACAGCACCCCTGTGTGTAGTGTTTGCACTGTCCCAGTCATTGTCACTGAGGTCACACTGAGACAGATCAATGGGCATTATTTCCCAGTGTGTTTCCTGGACATCACCCCTGTGTGTAGTGTTCACACTGTCCCGGTCATTGTCACTGAGGTCACACTGAGACAGATCAATGGGCATTATTTCCCAGTGTGTGTCCTGGACATCACCCCTGAGTGTAGTCTTCACACTGTCCCGGTCATTGTCACTGAGGTCACACTGAGACAGATCAATGGGCATTATTTCCCAGTATGTGTCCTGGACATCACCCCTGTGTGTCGTGTTCGCACTGTCCCGGTCATTGTCACGGAGGTCACACTGAGACAGATCAATGGGCATTATTTCCCAGTGTGTTTCCTAGACATCACCCCTGTGTGTAGTGTTTGCACTGTCCTGGTCATTGTCACTGAGGTCACACTGAGACAGATCAATGGGCATTATTTCCCAGTGTGTGTCCTGGACAGCACCCCTGTGTGTAGTGTTGGCACTGTCCCGGTCATTGTCACTGAGGTCACACTGAACCAGGTCAATGGGCATTATTTCCCAGTGTGTGTCCTGGACATCACCCCTGTGTGTAGTGTTCTCGCTGTCCCGGTCATTGTCACTGAGGTCACACTGAGACAGATCAATGGGCATTATTTCCCAGTGTGTGTCCTGGACATCACCCCTGTGTGTAGTGTTCTCGCTGTCCCGGTCATTGTCACTGAGGTCACACTGAGACAGATCAATGGGCATTATTTCCCAGTGTGTGTCCTGGACATCACCCCTGTGTGTAGTGTTCTCGCTGTCCCGGTCATTGTCACTGAGGTCACACTGAGACAGATCAATGGGCATTATTTCCCAGTGTGTTTCCTGGACATCACCCCTGTGTGTAGTGTTCTCGCTGTCCTGGTCATTGTCACTGAGGTCACACTGAGACAGATCAATGGGCATTATTTCCCAGTGTGTTTCTTGGACATCACCCCTGTGTGTAGTGTTGGCACTGTCCCAGTCATTGTCACTGAGGTCACACTGAGACAGATCAATGGGCATTATTTCCCAGTGTGTTTCCTGGACATCACCCCTGTGTGTAGTGTTCACACTGTCCCAGTCATTGTCACTGAGGTCACACTGAGACAGATCAATGGGCATTATTTCCCAGTGTGTGTCCTGGACAGCACCCCTGTGTGTAGTGTTCTCGCTGTCCTGACCAGTGCAGCCACAGACTGTTCTGTCTGGTTCACCATCACTTTCACCTTTGATCAATTTGTGGCCATTTGTTGCCAGAAGCTGAAAACTAAATATTGCACCGAGAAAACTGCGGCTGTGGTTCTGGGAACAACCGGCATTCTGCTCTGTTTGAAAAAACGTTCCCTTCTACTTTACAAATCACCCTGGGAGATAATCGACAATGTGCCGTGGTACTGTGACTCAATCCCAAGCTATCATACTGAGCCCAGGTTGGTGGGATTTGATTGGGTTGATACCGTTTTAACCCCATTGCTCCCACTGGGTTTCATTCTGCTGCTCAACGCCCTGACAGTCAGAAACATTTTGGTGTCCAGTAGGGTCCGTAAGGGACTGAGGGGTGAGAATGAGGGAGAGAATGAGAGAGACCCAGAGATGGAGAGCAGAAGGAAGTCTGTGATTTTACTCTTCACCATATCCGCCAGCTTCATACTGCTGTGGCTGGTCTATGTTATAGAATTCTTATATTATAGTATTACAGGAACAAATCCCCTTTATTACAATGAATATCTCTTCACAAGCTGGAGTTATGCTGGTGGATTTAAGTTGCTGCACATACACCTTTATTTATGGGGTTACCCAGTCTAAGTTCAGAGAGCAGGTGAAGGGGGAGGTGAAATGTCCACTTACCTCAATTATTCAATTCATTAATAATCAGAAACAACTGAGCACAGCCCAGAGGCGGCTCCCAGTGTTTCCAGTCCAGGAATATAATATTCAGCCCCAGACTGCCATCTACTGAATTACACCAGCAGTCGCTGGAGATCTGAAGAGACAGCCAGCGGCGGGGTGAACACTGTGTTCAGGACTCGCCGCTGTTTCTGATTGACATTTCCCACATTGTCTTTCAGGACAGGCCCACTAGTTTGCTGCTTTCCATCTGAGCTCTTCTGTATTGAGTCCCTTCAGCTACTTAGTGCAGCAATTCATTCGCAGTTTCGAGAGTAAAAGCCTGGTCAATAGGTGTCCTTGTACACAGTCACTGAAAGCAAACATGCAGTTGCAGCAAGCGGTTAGGAAGGCAAATGGTATGTTGGCCTTCATTGCAAGAGGATTTGAGTGCAGGAGCAAGGATGTCTTACTATAGTTATACAGGGCCTTGGTGAGACCACACCTGGAGTACTGTGTGCAGTTTTGGTCTCCTTACCTAAGAAAGGATATACTTGCCATGGAGGGAGTGCAGCGAAGGTTCACCAGACTGATTCCTGGGATGGCAGGGCTGTCGTATGAGGAGAGATTGGGTCGAGTAGGCCTGTATTCACTCGAGTTTAGAAGAATGAGAGGGGATCTCATTGAAACGTATAAAATTCTGACAGGTCTAGACAGACTGGATGCAGGGAGGGTGTTTCCCTTGGCTGGGGGGGGTCTAGAACAAGGGGCCACAGTCTCAGGATACGGGGTAGGACATTTAGAACTGAGATGAGAAGACATTTCTTCCCTCAGAGGGTGGTGAACCTGTGGAATTCTCTACCACAGAAGGCTGTGGAGGCCAAGTCACTGAATATATTTAAGAAGGAGATAGATAGATTTCTAGACACAAAAGGCATCAAGGGGTATGGGGAGAGAGCGGGAATATGGTATTGAGATAGAGGATCAGCCATGGTCATATTGAATGGCGGAGCAGGCTCGAAGGGCCGAATGGCCGACTCCTGCGCCTATTTTTCTATGTAGGCAGACAACGGATCTGCAGTACAGAGGATTATATTACATGGAATATACAGCACGCAAACAGGCCATTCGGCCCAATTAGTCTCTGCTGGTATTTATGCTCCACATGATTCTCCTCCCATTGCAGCTACCTCATCTTAGCATCTCCGCATATCTTTCGATTCACTTGTTGGTCATGTACTCATCCAGTTTCCCTTTTAATAGTATCTAAATATTCACCACAATCACTTCCTGTGGTAGCGAGTTCCACATTCTAACAACTGTCGGAGGAAAGAAATTGCTCCTTAATTTCCTATTAGTAATGATCTTGTAGTGATGGCCCCAAGTGTTGTATTCTCCCACAATCTGCCGATGACACCAAACTTGGGGGTGTGGTAAACAGTGATGATACCAATCGACTGCAACAGGACATAGAAAGGCTAGCAGACTGGGCAGACAAGTGGCAGATGGAATTTAATACAGAGAAGTGTGAGGTGATGCATTTTGGCGGAAGGGACAGGGAGAGGCAATATACACTGAATGGCACAGTTTTAAAGAGTGTGCAGGGACAGAGGGGCCTGGGAGTTAATGTGCATCGGTCCCTGAAGGTGGCGGGACATATTGGGGCAGTAACGGAAGGGGTACTCATGCGTCTGGCCGGAGGAAATGCCGGTTTTCAGCATGCACAGCGCATGCGCTGAAAACCGGCATTTCCTCTCCTCCAACCCAAGAGGTGAAGAGGCTAGCGCGTGCGCTGTAGGGGGCAACGCGTGCGTCTTGGATTTCCTCTGCTTTGGGGGATTTGCGCATGTCTAAAGGCCTCCGGTCTTTACGCTTGTAAAAAGCACACGTAAGTATTTATTTTTACAGGTAAGTGGTGTTTTAGTGTAATTTAGAAAAAAATTTTCCACAGGTTTATTATTTTAAAGAATCTACAATAAGGTAAGTTTAGTTTTAGACCCTTTTTATTAAAAATTTATTTTTTTCAAAAAAAAAATTGTTTAAATTATTTTTTTTAACTTATTTATACTTAATTTAATGATTGGGATGTTTTTTAAATGTTTATTTAAAGTTTAAATAGTGTTTTGGGCCCCCGTAGTTTTCATGAGTTTGACAGTTCTTACTCTCAAACTCATGAATGAACCTTCCCCTCCCCTGATTGGTTGTACAGTGCTCACCTGATCCCAGCCGGCACATCGCACTAACTACGCCGCTGGATCAGGTAAGCACTGCGCGCTGACATCAGAACCGGGCCTGTGACAGGAAATGCGAGCAGGCCCGGGCTTCAGATGTCAGCGCGCAGGGTGAGTGCAGACCGGGGGCTTGCACGCGCGGCAAGCTCCCGACACCAAGTTCTGGGCCATTGAGAGAGTGGTTAACAAAGCATATGGGATCTTGAGCTTCATAAATAGAGGTATTGAGTACAAAAGTGGAGAAGTTATGCTGAACCTTTATAAAGCGCTGGTTAGGCCACAACTGGAGTATTGCGTCCAGTTCTGGTCACCATACTTTAGGAAGGATGTGAAGGCCCTTGAGAGGGTGCAGAGGAGATTTACCAGAATGGTTCCGGGGATGGGGGGAACTCAGCTACAAGGACAGGTTGGAGAAGCTGGATTTGATTTCATTAGAGCAAAGGAGGTTGAGGGGTGATGTGATAGAGGTGTACAAGATTATGATGGGTTTGGATAGGCTCGATGGGGAAAGGCTGTTTTAGAAAGAATCAAGAACTTGAAAGTAGATGGAGCAGCCGGGCCGGATGATATCCACTCGAGAGTCCTCAGGGAGATGGGGCATGTGCTGTGCCAGCCCCTAGCCTGTATTTCTAATAGCTCACTGCACTCTGGAATGGTTCCTAGAGACTGGAAGGAGGCTAATGTAGTCTCCATCTTTAAAAAAGGTGACAAGACAGACCCGGGTAACTATAGGCCCATTAGTTTAACATCAGTAATAGGGAAGATTCTTGAAGGAATCATTGGGGATGCAATATATGAATACTTGGATAGAGAGGGTCATATTAGGGACACCCAACATGGCTTCATAAAAAGGCGGTCATGTCTTACAAATCTAATTGTATTTTTTGAAGAAATTACAAAGTTGGTGATGAGGGAAGTCCAGTGGACATTGTCTACTTAGATTACCAAAAAGCTTTTGATAAGGTACCGCATAAGAAGCTTCTCTATAAGATCAAAGCCTCTGGTATTAGTGGTAATATATTGACCTGGATTCAGAACTGGCTGGCAGGACGTAGGCAAAAAGTAGCTCTAGACGGATTTGGATCTGTTTGGGGACTGGTCACCAGTGCTGTCCCGCAGGGATCAGTGTTGGGACCGTTCCTCTTTACTACTTTTATTAATGATCTGGATGTAGGTGCTGGGGCACAAACTGCAAATTTGCAGATGATACCAAGACCTGTGCAAGTGTTAGAACTGTAGATGATGCCCGTCTCCTTCAGGCTCCTGATCACTGTCCAGAGACTCCTGGGTTAGAGAGAGAGGAGAAATAAGCCAGGGTTCCTGCTCCTGATCACTGTCCAGTGACAACTGGGTCAGAGAGAGAGAGAGAGGAAATCAGCCAGGGTTCCTGCTCCTGATCACTGTCCAGTGAATCCTGGGTTAGAGAGAGGGGAAATCAGCCAGGGTTCCTGCTCCTGATCACTGTCCAGTGAGCCCTGGGTTAGAGAGAGGGGAAATCAGCCAGGGTTCCTGCTCCTGATCACTGTCCAGTGACCCTGGGTTAGAGAGAGATGGGAAATCAGCCAGGGATCCTGCTCCTGATCACTGTCCAGTGACTCCTGGGTTAGAGAGAGATGGGAAATCAGCCAGGGATCCTGCTCCTGATCACTGTCCAGTGACTCCTGGGTTAGAGAGAGAGGGGAAATCAGCCAGGGTCCGTGCTCCTGATCACTGTCCAGTGACTCCTGGGTTAGAGAGAGAGGGGAAATCAGCCAGGGTCCGTGCTCCTGATCACTGTCCAGTGACCCCTGGGTTAGAGAGAGAGAGGAAATCAGCCAGGGTTTGTGCTCCTGATCACTGTCCAGTGAGACCTGGCTTAGACAGAGAGGAAATCAGCCAGGGTTCCAGCTCCTGATGACTGTCCAGTGACCCCTGGGTTAGAGAGGGAGGAAATCAGCCAGGGTTCCTGCTCCTGATCACTGTCCAGTGAGCCCTGGCTTAGACAGAGAGGAAATCAGCCAGGGTTCCAGCTCCTGATCACTGTCCAGTGACAACTGGGTCAGAGAGAGGGAGGAAATCAGCCAGGGTTCCTGCTCCTGATCACTGTCCGGTGACCCCTGGGATAGAGAGATGGGAAATCGGCCAGGGTTCCAGCTCCTGATCACTGTCCAGTGACCCCTGGGTTAGAGAGAGGGGAAATCAGCCAGGGTTCCTGCTCCTGATCACTGCCCAGTGAGCACTGGGATAGAGAGAGTGGAGAAATCAGCCAGGGTTCCTGCTCCTGATCACTGTCCAGTGACCCTTGGGATAGAGAGAGAGGGGAAATCAGCCAGGGTTCCTGCTCCTGATCTCAGTCCAGTGACCCCTAGGATAGAGAGGGGAAATCAGCCAGGGTCTGCGCTCCTGATCACTGTCCAGTGAGCCCTAGCTTAGAGAGAGAGGAAATCAGCCGGGGTTCCAGCTCCTGATCACTGTCCAGTGACCCCTCGGTTAGAGAGAGGGGAAATCAGCCAGGGTTCCTGCTCCTGATCACTGCCCAGCGACCCCTGGGTTAGAGAGAGGAGAAATCAGCCAGGGTTCCTGCTCATGATCACTGCCCAGTGACAACTGGGTTAGAGAGAGGGGAAATCAGATAGGGTTTGTGCTCCTGATCACTGTCCAGTGACCCCTGGGTTAGAGAGAGGGGAAATCAGCCCAGGTTCCTGGTCCTGAGCACTGTCCAGTTACCCCTGAGTTAGAGAGAGGGGAAATCAGCCAGGGTTCCTGCTCCTGATCACTGTCCAGTGACCCCTGGGTTAGAGAGAGAGGGAAATCAGCCAGGGTTCCTGCTCCTGATCACTGTCCAGTGAGCCCTGGGTTAGAGAGAAATGAAATCAGCCAGGGTTCCTGCTCCTGATCACTGCCCAGAGACGCCTGGGTTAGAGAGATGGGAAATCTGCCAGAGTTCTTGCTCATGATCACTGCCCAGTGACTCCTGGGTTAGAGAGAGAGGAAATCAGCCAGAGTTCCTGCTCCTGATCACTGCCCAGTGACCCCTGGGTTAGAGAGAGGGAAATCAGCCAGGGTTCCTGCTCCTGATCACTGCCCAGTGACCCCTGGGTTAGAGAGTGGGGAGATCAGCCAGGGTTCCTGCTCCTGATCACTGCCCAGTGACCCCTGGGTTAGAGAGAGAGAGGAAATCAGCCAGGGTTCCTGCTCCTGATCACTGCCCAGTGAACCCTGGGATAGAGAGAGAGGGGAAATCAGCCAGGGTTCCTGCTCCTGATCCCTGTCCAGTGACCCCTGGGTTAGAGAGAGGGGAAATCAGCCAGGGTTCCTGCTCCTGATTACTGTCCAGTGACCTCTGGGTTAGAGAGAGGGGAAATCAGCCAGGGTTCCTGCTCCTGATCACTGCCCAGTGACCTCTGGGTTAGAGAGAGGGGAAATCAGCCAGGGTTCCTGCTCCTGATCACCGTCGAGTGACCCCTGGGTAAGAGAGAGGGGAAATCTGCCAGGGTTCCTGCTCCTGATCACTGTCCAGTGAACCCTGGGATAGAGAGAGAGGGGAAATCAGCCAGGGTTCCTGCTCCTAATCACTGTCCAGTGATCCCTGGGTTAGAGAGAGAGAGGAAATCAGCCAGGGTTCCTGCTCCTGATAACTGTCGAGTGACCCCTGGGATAGAGAGGGGAAATCAGCCAGGGTTCCTGCTCCTGATCACTGCCCAGTGACCCCTGGGTTAGAGAGAGAGGGGAAATCAGCCAGGGTTCCTGCCCCAGATCACTGCCCAGTGACCCCTGGGTTAGAGGGAGGGGAAATCAGCCAGGGTTCCTGCTCCTGATCACTGCCCAGTGACCCCTGGGTTAGAGAGAGGGGAAATCAGCCAGGGTTCCTGCTCCTGATCACTGTCCACTGATCCCTGGGTTAGAGAGAGGGGAAATCAGCCATGGTTCCTGCTCCTGATCACTGCCCAGTGACCCCTGGGTTAGAGAGAGAGGAGAAATCAGCCATGGTTCCTGCTCCTGATCACTGTCCAGTGACCCCTGGGTTAGAGAGCGGGGAAATCAGCCATGGTTCCTGCTCCTGATCACTGCCCAGTGACCCCTGGGTTAGAGAGAGAGAGGGAATCAGCCAGGGTTCCTGCTCCTGATCACTGCCCAGTGAACCCTGGGATAGAGAGAGAGGGGAAATCAGCCAGGGTTCCTGCTCCTGATCACTGTCCAGTGACCCCTGGGTTAGAGAGAGAGGGAAATCAGCCAGGGTTCCTGCTCCTGATCTCTGTCCAGTGACCCCTGGGTTAGAGAGAGAGGTGAAATCAGCCAGGGTTCCTGCTCCTGATCACTGTCCAGTGATCCCTGGGTTAGAGAGAGGGGAAATCAGCCAGGGTTCCTGCTCCTGATTACTGTCCAGTGACCTCTGGGTTAGAGAGAGGGGAAATCAGCCAGGGTTCCTGCTCCTGATCACTGCCCAGTGACCTCTGGGTTAGAGAGAGGGGAAATCAGCCAGGGTTCCTGCTCCTGATCACCGTCGAGTGATCCCTGGGTAAGAGAGAGGGGAAATCAGCCAGGGTTCCTGCTCCTGATCACTGTCCAGTGAACCCTGGGATAGAGAGAGAGGGGAAATCAGCCAGGGTTCCTGATCACTGTCCAGTGATCCCTGGGTTAGAGAGAGAGAGGAAATCAGCCAGGGTTCCTGCTCCTGATAACTGTCGAGTGACCCCTGGGATAGAGAGGGGAAATCAGCCAGGGTTCCTGCTCCTGATCACTGCCCAGTGACAACTGGGTTAGAGAGAGCAGGGAAATCAGCCAGGGTTCCTGCTCCTGATCACTGCCCAGTGACCCCTGGGTTAGAGAGAGAGGGGAAATCAGCCAGGGTTCCTGCCCCAGATCACTGCCCAGTGACCCCTGGGTTAGAGGGAGGGGAAATCAGCCAGGGTTCCTGCTCCTGATCACTGCCCAGTGACCCCTGGGTTAGAGAGAGGGGAAATCAGCCAGGGTTCCTGCTCCTGATCACTGTCCACTGATCCCTGGGTTAGAGAGAGGGGAAATCAGCCAGGGTTCCTGCTCCTGATCACTGTCCAGTGAGCCCTGGCTTAGACAGAGAGGAAATCAGCCCAGGTTCCTGGTCCTGAGCACTGTCCAGTGACCCCTGGGTTAGAGAGAGGGGAAATCAGCCAGGGTTCCTGCTCCTGATCACTGTCCAGTGACCCTGGGTTAGAGAGAGGGGAAATCAGCCAGGGTTCCTGCTCCTGATCACTGTCCAGTGACCCTGGGTTAGAGAGAGAGAGGAAATCTGCCAGGGTTCCTGCTCCTGATCACTGCCCAGTGACAACTGGGTTAGAGAGAGAGAGTAAATCAGCCAGGGTTCCTGCTCCTGATCACTGTCCAGTGAACCCTGGGATAGAGAGATAGGGGAAATCAGCCAGGGTTCCTGCTCCTGCTCACTGTCCAGTGACCCCTGGATTAGAGAGAGGGGAAATCAGCCAGGGTTCCTGCTCCTGATCACTGTCCAGTGACCCCTGGGTTAGAGAGAGAGGGGAAATCAGCCAGGGTTCCTGCTCCTGATCACTGTCCAGTGAGCCCTGGATTAGAGAGAGGGGAAATCAGCCAGGGTTCCTGCTCCTGATCACTGCCCAGTGACAACTGGGTTAGAGAGAGGGGAAATCAGCTAGGGTTCCTGCTCCTGATCACTGTTCAGTGACCCCTGATTTAGTGAGAGTAAATCAGCCAGGGTTCCTGCTCCTGATCACTGTCCAGTGAACCCTGGGATAGAGAGATAGGGGAAATCAGCCAGGGTTCCTGCTCCTGATCACTGTCCAGTGACCCCTGGATTAGAGAGAGGGGAAATCAGCCAGGGTTCCTGGTCCTGAGCACTGTCCAGTGACCCCTGGGTTAGAGAGAGGGGAAATCAGCCAGGGTTTGTGCTGCTGATCACTGTCCAGTGACCCCTGGGTTAGAGAGAGAGGTGAAATCAGCCAGGGTTCCTGCTCCTGATCACTGTCCAGTGATCCCTGGGTTAGAGAGAGGGGAAATCAGCCAGGGTTCCTGCTCCTGATTACTGTCCAGTGACCTCTGGGTTAGAGAGAGGGGAAATCAGCCAGGGTTCCTGCTCCTGATCACTGCCCAGTGACCTCTGGGTTAGAGAGAGGGGAAATCAGCCAGGGTTCCTGCTCCTGATCACCGTCGAGTGATCCCTGGGTAAGAGAGAGGGGAAATCAGCCAGGGTTCCTGCTCCTGATCACTGTCCAGTGAACCCTGGGATAGAGAGAGAGGGGAAATCAGCCAGGGTTCCTGATCACTGTCCAGTGATCCCTGGGTTAGAGAGAGAGAGGAAATCAGCCAGGGTTCCTGCTCCTGATAACTGTCGAGTGACCCCTGGGATAGAGAGGGGAAATCAGCCAGGGTTCCTGCTCCTGATCACTGCCCAGTGACAACTGGGTTAGAGAGAGCAGGGAAATCAGCCAGGGTTCCTGCTCCTGATCACTGCCCAGTGACCCCTGGGTTAGAGAGAGAGGGGAAATCAGCCAGGGTTCCTGCCCCAGATCACTGCCCAGTGACCCCTGGGTTAGAGGGAGGGGAAATCAGCCAGGGTTCCTGCTCCTGATCACTGCCCAGTGACCCCTGGGTTAGAGAGAGGGGAAATCAGCCAGGGTTCCTGCTCCTGATCACTGTCCACTGATCCCTGGGTTAGAGAGAGGGGAAATCAGCCAGGGTTCCTGCTCCTGATCACTGTCCAGTGACCCCTGGGCTAGAGAGAGAGGGGAAATCGGCCAGGGTTCCGGCTCATGATCACTGCCCAGTGACAACTGGGTTAGAGAGAGGGGAAAACAGCTAGGGTTCCTGCTCCTGATCAGTGCCCAGTGACCCCTGGGTTAGAGAGAAGGGAAATCAGCCAGGGTTTGTGCTGCTGATCACTGTCCAGTGAGCCCTGGCTTAGACAGAGAGGAAATCAGCCCAGGTTCCTGGTCCTGAGCACTGTCCAGTGACCCCTGGGTTAGAGAGAGGGGAAATCAGCCAGGGTTCCTGCTCCTGATCACTGTCCAGTGACCCTGGGTTAGAGAGAGGGGAAATCAGCCAGGGTTCCTGCTCCTGATCACTGTCCAGTGACCCTGGGTTAGAGAGAGAGAGGAAATCTGCCAGGGTTCCTGCTCCTGATCACTGCCCAGTGACAACTGGGTTAGAGAGAGAGAGTAAATCAGCCAGGGTTCCTGCTCCTGATCACTGTCCAGTGAACCCTGGGATAGAGAGATAGGGGAAATCAGCCAGGGTTCCTGCTCCTGCTCACTGTCCAGTGACCCCTGGATTAGAGAGAGGGGAAATCAGCCAGGGTTCCTGCTCCTGATCACTGTCCAGTGACCCCTGGGTTAGAGAGAGAGGGGAAATCAGCCAGGGTTCCTGCTCCTGATCACTGTCCAGTGAGCCCTGGATTAGAGAGAGGGGAAATCAGCCAGGGTTCCTGCTCCTGATCACTGCCCAGTGACAACTGGGTTAGAGAGAGGGGAAATCAGCTAGGGTTCCTGCTCCTGATCACTGTTCAGTGACCCCTGATTTAGTGAGAGTAAATCAGCCAGGGTTCCTGCTCCTGATCACTGTCCAGTGAACCCTGGGATAGAGAGATAGGGGAAATCAGCCAGGGTTCCTGCTCCTGATCACTGTCCAGTGACCCCTGGATTAGAGAGAGGGGAAATCAGCCAGGGTTCCTGGTCCTGAGCACTGTCCAGTGACCCCTGGGTTAGAGAGAGGGGAAATCAGCCAGGGTTTGTGCTGCTGATCACTGTCCAGTGGGCCCTGGCTTAGACAGAGAGGGGAAATCAGCCCAGGTTCCTGGTCCTGAGCACTGTCCAGTGACCCCTGGGTTAGAGAGAGGGGAAATCAGCCAGGGTTCCTGCTCCTGATCACTGTCCAGTGACCCTGGGTTAGAGAGAGAGAGGAAATCTGCCAGGGTTCCTGCTCCTGATCACTGCCCAGTGACAACTGGGTTAGAGAGAGAGAGGAAATCAGCCAGGGCTCGTGCTCCTGATCACTGTTCAGTGACCCCTGATTTAGTGAGAGTAAATCAGCCAGGGTTCCTGCTCCTGATCACTGTCCAGTGAACCCTGGGATAGAGAGAGAGGGGAAATCAGCCAGGGTTCCTGCTCCTGATCACTGTCCACTGACCCCTGGGTTAGAGAGAGAGAGAGGAAACCAGCCAGGGTTCGTGCTCCTGATCACTGTCCAGTGAACCCTGGGTTAGAGAGAGAGGAAAATCAGCCAGGGTTCCTGCTCCTGGTCACTGTCCAGTGACCCCTGGGTTAGAGAGAGGGAGGGAAATCAGCCAAAGTTCCTGCTCCTGATCACTGCCCAGTGACACCCTGGGTTAGAGAGAGAGGGAAATCAGCCAGGGTTCCTGCTCCTGATCACTGTCCAGGGACCCCTCGGTTAGAGAGAGAGGGGAAATCAGCCAGGGTTCCTGCTCCTGATCACTGCCCAGTGACCCCCTGGGTTAGAGAGAGAGGGAAATCAGCCAGGGTTCCTGCTCCTGATCACTGTCCAGTGACAACTGGGTTAGAGAGAGCAGGGAAATCAGCCAGGGTTCTGGCTCCTGAATACTGCCCAATGACCCCTGGGTTAGAGAGAGAGGGGAAATCAGCCAGGGTTCCTGCTCCTGATCACTGTCCAGTGAGCCCTGGGATGGAGAGAGAGGGGAAATCAGCCAGGGTTCCTGCCCCAGATCACTGCCCGGTGATGCCTGGGTTAGAGAGAGGGGAAATCAGCCAGGGTTCCTGCTCCTGATCACTGCCCAGTGACCCCTGGGTTAGAGAGAGAGGGGAAATCAGCCAGGTTTCCTGCTCCTCATCACTGTCCGGTGATCCCTGGGTTAGAGAGATGGGAAATCAGCCAGGGTTCCTGCTCCTGAGCGCTGTCCAGTTACCCCTGAGTTAGAGAGAGGGGAAATCAGCCAGGGTTGCTGCTCCTGATCACTGTCCAGTGACCCCTGGGATGGAGACAGGGGAAATCAGCCAGGGTTCCTGCTCCAGATTACTGCCCGGTGACGCCTGGGCTAGAGAGAGCAGGGAAATCAGCCAGGGTTCCTGATCCTGATCACTGTCCAGTGACCCCTGGGTTAGAGAGAGAGGGGAAATCAGCCAGGTTTCCTGCTCCTGATCACTGTCCAGTGACAACTGGGTTAGAGAGAGCAGGGAAATCAGCCAGGGTTCTGGCTCTTGAATACTGCCCAATGACCCCTGGGTTAGAGAGAGAGGGGAAATCAGCCAGGTTTCCTGCCCCAGATCACTGCCCGGTGACCCCTGGGTTAGAGAGAGGGAAATCAGCCAGGGTTCCTGCTCCTGATCACTGCCCAGTGACCCCTGGGTTAGAGAGAGGGGAAATCAGCCAGGGTTGCTGCTCCTGATCACTGTCCAGTGACCCCTGGGATGGAGACAGGGGAAATCAGCCAGGGTTCCTGCTCCAGATTACTGCCCGGTGACGCCTGGGCTAGAGAGAGCAGGGAAATCAGCCAGGGTTCCTGATCCTGATCACTGTCCAGTGACCCCTGGGTTAGAGAGAGAGGGGAAATCAGCCAGGTTTCCTGCTCCTGATCACTGTCCAGTGATCCCTGGGTTAGAGAGATGGGAAATCAGCCAGGGTTCCTGCTCCTGATCACTGTCCAGTGACCACTGGGTTAGAGAGAGCGGAAATCAGCCAGGGTTCCTGCTCCTGATCACTGCCCAGAGACCCCTGGGTTAGAGAGAGGAGGAAATCAGCCAGGGTTCCTGCTCCTGAGCACTGTCCAGTTACCCCTGAGTTAGAGAGAGGGGAAATCAGCCAGGGTTCCTGCTCCTGTTCACTGTCCAGTGACCCCTGGATTAGAGAGAGGGGAAATCAGCTAGGGTTCCTGCTCCTAATCACTGTCCAGTGACCTCTGGGTTAGAGAGAGGGGAAATCAGCCAGGGTTCCTGCTCCTGATCACTGTCCAGTGAGCCCTGGGTCAGAGAGTGGGGAAATCAGCCAGAGACACACCCCCTATATCAGGGACAGATCACCCCATATCAGAGACACATCCCCCATATCCGAGTCACATCCCCCATATCAGAGACACTTCCCCCATATCAGAGACACATCCCCCATATCAGAGACACATCCCCCATATCAGTGATGCATCCCCATATCAGAGACGCATCTCCATATCAGAGACACATCACCCGATATCAGAGACACATCCCCCATATCAGAGACACATCCCCCATATCAGAGACACATCCCCATATCAGAGACACATCCCCATATCAGTGACACATCCCCATATCAGAGACACATCCCCCATATCAGAGACACATCCCCCATATCAGAGACACATCCCCCATATCAGAGACACATCCCCCGATATCAGAGACACATCCCCCGATATCAGAGACACATCCCCCATATCAGAGACACATCCCCCATATCAGAGACACATCCCCCATTACAGAGACACATCCCCCCATATCAGAGACACATCCCCCCATATCAGAGACACACCCCCCATATCAGAGACACATCCCCCATATCAGAGACACATCCCCCATATCAGAGACACATCCCCCGATATCAGAGACACATCCCCCGATATCAGAGACACATCCCCCGATATCAGAGACACATCCCCCATATCAGAGACACATCCCCCATATCAGAGACACATCCCCCATTACAGAGACACATCCCCCCATATCAGAGATACATCCCCCCATATCAGAGACACACCCCCCATATCAGAGACACATCCCCCATATCAGAGACACATCCCCCATATCAGAGACACATCCCCCGATATCAGAGACACATCCCCCCATATCAGAGACACATCCCCCCATATCAGAGACACATCCCCCATATCAGAGACACATCCCCCCATATCAGAGACACATCCCCATATTAGAGACACATCCCCATATTAGAGACACATCCCCCATATCAGAGACACATCCCCCATATCAGAGACACATCCCCCATATCAGAGACACATCCCCCATATCAGAGACACATCCCCCATATCAGAGACACATCCCCCATATCAGAGACACATCCCCCATATCAGAGACACATCCCCCATATCAGAGACACACCCCCATATCAGAGACACATCCCCCGATATCAGAGACACATCCCCCATATCAGAGACACATCCCCCCATATCAGAGACACATCCCCCATATCAGTGACACATCCCCCATATCAGTGACACATCCCCCATATCAGTGACACATCCCCCATATCAGAGACACATCCCCCATATCAGAGACACATCCCCCATATCAGAGACACATCCCCCATATCAGAGACACATCCCCCATATCAGAGACACATCCCCATATCAGAGACACAACCCCATATCAGAGACACATCCCCCCATATCAGAGACACATCCCCCATATCAGAGACACATCCCCCATATCAGAGACACATCCCCATATCAGAGACACATCCCCCATATCAGAGACACATCCCCCATATCAGAGACACATCCCCCATATCAGAGACACACCCCCATATCAGAGACACATCCCCCATATCAGTGACACATCCCACCATATCAGAGACACAACCCCCCATATCAGAGACACATCCCCCATATCAGAGAGACATCCCCATATCAGAGACACGTCCCCCCATATCAGAGACACAGCCCCCATATCAGAGACACATCCCCCCCATATCAGAGTCACATCCCCCATATCAGTGACACATCCCCCATATCAGAGACACATCCCCCATATCAGAGACACATCCCCCATATCAGACACACATCCCCCATATCAGAGACACATCCCCATATCAGAGACACATCCCCATATCAGAGACACATCCCCATATCAGAGACACATCCCTCATATCAGAGACACATCCCCCATATCAGAGACACATCCCCCATATCAGAGACACATCCCCCATATCAGAGACGCATCCCCATATCAGAGACACATCCCCCATATCAGAGACACATCCCCATATCAGAGACACATTCCCCATATCAGAGACACATCCCCCATATCAGTGACACATCCCCCCATATCAGAGACACATCCCCCATATCAGATACACACCCCCGTATCAGAGACACATCCCCCGTATCAGAGACACATCCCCCATATCAGAGACACATCCCCCATATCAGAGACACATCCCCCATATCAGAGACTCATCCCCCATATCAGAGACACATCCCTCACATATCAGAGACACACCCCCCATATCAGAGACACATCCCCCATATCAGAGACACATCCCCCATATCAGAGACACATCCCCATATCAGAGACACATCCCCCATATCAGAGACACATCCCCCATATCAGAGACACATCCCCCATATCAGAGACACATCCCCATATCAGAGACACATCCCCCCCATATCAGAGACCCATCCCCCATATCAGGGACACATCCCCATATCAGAGACATATCCCCATATCAGAGACACATCCCCCATATCAGTGACACATCCCCCCCATATCAGAGACACATCCCCCATATCAGATACACATCCCCCATATCAGGGACACATCCCCATATCAGAGACACATCCCCCATATCAGAGACACATCCCCCATATCAGTGACACATCCCCCCATATCAGAGACACATCCCCCATATCAGAGACACAACCCCCATATCAGAGACACGTCCCCCATATCAGTGACATATCCCCCCTATATCAGAGACATATCCCCCATATCAGAGACATATCCCTCATGTCAGAGACACATCCCCCATATCAGAGACACATCCCCCATATCAGGGACACATCCCCCATATCAGAGACACATCCCCATATCAGAGACACATCCCCCATATCAGAGACACATCCCCCATATCAGAGACACATCCGCCATATCAGAGACACATCCCCCATATCAGGGACACATCCCCCATATCAGAGACACATCCCCCATATCAGAGACACATCCCCCATATCAGAGACACATCCCCCATATCAGAGACACATCCCCCATATCAGGGACACATCCCCCATATCAGAGACACATCCCCATATCAGAGACACATTCCCCCATATCAGAGACACATCCCCATATCAGAGACACATCCCCCATATCAGAGACACATCCCCCATATCAGAGACACATCCCCCATATCAGAGACACATCCCCCATATCAGAGACACATCCCCCATATCAGAGAGACATCCCCCATATCAGATACACATCCCCCGTATCAGAGACACATCCCCCCATATCTGAGACACAACCCCCCATATCAGATACACATCCCCCGTATCAGAGACACACCCCCCCATATCAGTCTCATCCCCCATATCAGAGACACATCCCCCCATATCAGAGACACATCCCGCAAATATCAGACGGAACTTCCTCCCATATCACAGACATGTCCCATCCATATCAGCATCAAATCCCACCCATATCAGAGTCCAATCTCTCCCATATCAGTTACCCACCCCACCCTTATCAGAGGCGAATTGCCTGCATATCAGAGACTTAAATCCCACCCATATCAGTGACACATCCCTGCTATATCAGTGACACATCCTATCTATGTATATTTGAAAATTAATGAACAATGAATGTTACCGAGTGATTATTCGCAGGATAAATACACTCCATGTGTGAGCCACTTTCACTGATACCAGCCTATTCCTACCCAGATTTTTAAACTTGAATTAAAATTCTCCAACTTCCGGGGTCGGATTTGAAGTCTTGTTCCTGGATCAATAGCCCAGTGACATAACCACTGGGTTACCGTACCCTCAGTGATCTCAATCTTTATTGTGGTACCGGATTGCTCAGAGTTACAGTGTGAAAAGGGCTGACTGACTTTCCATCTCACTCCCAACCAGCTCATGTTCAAGGCCTGGTCCCCGAAAGGTTCATCAATATCCACTCTCCCCAGATTGCCGAATCTGTGAATCCCCATGTGTTAATTCCAGCAGACAAGGAAGTAACTCGATGCCACATTGGACCCATTGTCGCTCCTGAGTCCGCCTGATCTTTGCATCCGCTGTGGCTAACAGATCTGAATGTTGTACGCTGTGCGTGGCAGGCAAGACAATGACAGCCTTTGAAAGCTGAGAGCTTGTTGTTGGTCAGAGGCTGTTCAGAGACTGAGTACAATGAACTGTCCAGATCAGAAGCACACAGCTGCTCATTTCACAACTAATGCAAATAAGGTGAAGAGAGACAGAGTGAAAATGTTTCGGGTTATCGAAACATGGAAACATAGGAACAGGAGGAGGCAAGTCAGCCCCTCAAGCCTTCAATCAGATCATGGCTGATCTGTATCTTAATTCCATCTACCAGCCTTGGTTCCGTAACCTTAATACCCTTGCCCCCAAACAATCTATCAATCTCAGATTTCAAACTTTTAATTGGCCCCCAGCCTCTCCAGCTTTTTGCGGAGAGAGTTCCAGATTTCCCTTTGTGTGAAGAAGTGCTTCCTGACATCACCCCTGAGCGGCCTGGCTCTAATTTTAAGATTATGCCCCCTTGTTCTGTACTCCCCCCACCAGAGGAAAGAGTTTCTCGTTAGCTACCCTAGCAACTCCTTTAATCTTCTTAAACAACTTAATTAGTTAACTCCATAATCTCCTATACTCAAGGGGATACAAGTCTAGTCTGTGCAACATGTCCTCAAAATTTAACCCTTTTAGCCCCGGTATCATTAACATAAGAACATAAGAAGTAGCAGCAGGAGTCGGCCATACGGCCCCTCGGGCCTGCTCCGCCATTCAATAGGATCATGGCTGATCCGAATCTAGACTCACATAGGGCAGCACGGTGGCATAGTGGTTAGCACTGTTGCCTCACAGCACCAGGGACCCGGGTTCGAATCCAGCCTCGGGCGACTGTCTGTGTGGAGTTTGCACATTCTCCCCGTGTTTGCGTGGGTTTTCTTCGGGTGCTCCGGTTTCCTCCCACAGTCCAAAGATGTGCGGGTTAGGTTGATTGGCTATGATAAATTGACCCTTAGTGTTAGGGGGATTAAATACGGGGATAGGGTGGGATATGTGTTGGTGTAGGGGTTACGGGGATCGGGTGGGATATGTGTCGGTGCAGGCTCGATGGGCCGAAATGGCCTCTATCTGCATTGTGGGGTTTCTGTGACTCATGTCCACTTCACTGCCCTCTCCCCGTAGCCCCTAATTCCCTTATCTGTTAGGAAAATGTCTATCTCCATTTTAAATTTATTTAATGTTGCAGCTTCCACAGCTCTCTGGGGTAGCAAATTCCATAGATTTACTACCCTCTGAGTGAAGAAGTTTCTCCTCATCTCAGTTTTGAAAGGGCAGCCCCTTATTCTAAGATTATGCCCCCTAGTTCTAGTCTCACCCATCAGTGGAAACATCCTCCCCGCATCCACCCGATCAATCCCCCTCACAATCTTATATGTTTCGATAAGATCACCTCTCATTCTTCTGAACTCCAATGAGTAGAGGCCCAACCTACTCAACCTTTCCTCATACGTCAACCCCCTCATCTCCGGAATCAACCGAGTGAACCTTCTCTGAACCACCTCGAGAGCAAGTATATCTTTTCTTAAATATGGAAACCAAAACTGTATGCAATATTCCAGGTGTGGCCTCACCAATACCCTATATAACTGCAGCAAGACTTCCCTGTTTTTATACTCCATACCCCTTGCAATAAAAGCCAAGATTCCATTGACCTTCCTGATCACCTGCTGTACCTGCATACTAACCTTCTGTGTTTCATGCACCAGGACCCCCAGATCCCTTTGTACTGTAGCACTTTGCAGTTTCTCTCCATTTAGATAATAACTTGCTCTTTGATTTTTTCTGCCAAAGTGCATAACCTCACACTTTCCAACATTATATTGCATCTGCCAAATCTCTGCCCACTCACTTAGCCTGTCTATGTCCTTTTGCAGGTTTTTTATGTCCTCCTCACTCACTGCTTTCCCTCCCATCTTTGTATCGTCGGCAAACTTGGATATGTTGCACTCGGTCCCTTCCTCCAACTCGTTAATATAGATTGTAAAGAGTTGGGGTCCCAGCACTGACCCCTGCGGAACACCACTAGTGACTGATTGCCAGCCCGAGAACGAACCATTTATCCCAACTCTTTGTTTTCTGTTGGAGAACCAATCTTCCACCCATGCCAGTATATTACCCCCAATCCCGTGATTTCTTATCTTGATCAGTAATCTTTTGTGTGGAACCTTGTCATTCTGCTGATTCTGCACTGACCCCCTCCATGGCCAATATATCCGTCCTGAGGTGCGGTGCCCAGAATTGAACACAGTGCTCCAGATGGGGTCTTACTGGGAGAGTGTTTGTGTAACAAGGACATGGAAACTGTGAGGCCCCTGACTGGATGTCGATATCCCAGACACTGACTGCTGATCCCCCACTAACACTGGGGCAGTGAAGAGACGACGATGGTCTCTGTATTTAAATTAAGTGTCAAGAATCACCAAGGCTGGAACTTTAAAGGGCACTGAGTGTTAACGAGAGAATATTTACAGGTTGAATCCCTCCCATGTCGGTAATGTGTCAGTATTGAAGTGATGCTGAGAGGACATGTTTGGGGAATGGAAGCAGAATGGTGCCATGGGTGAGGGTCTTCTGTTATCTGGAGAGACTGGAGAAGCTTGGATTTGTCTGCATAGAGCAGAGATGATTACAGGAGACGACAGCTCAGCATTCAACACTATCGTCCCCAACAAGCTGGCCACCAAACTCCAAACTCTTGGCCTGAACACTTCCCTCTGCAACTGGACCCTGGACTTCCTAACAAACAGACCCCAGTCTGTCAAATTAGGTAACCACACCACCCTCCCCCTGACCCTGAACACGGGGGCCCCACAAGGATGTGTGCTGAGCCCCCTGCTCTACTCCCTCTTCACCCACGACTGTGTGGCTGTTAATGGTTCCAACACCATCATCAAGTTTGCGGATGACACCACGGTAGTAGGCCAGATCACCAACAACGATGAGTCAGCCTACAGGGAGGAGGTCCAGCATCTCGTGAAGTGGTGCGCCGACAACAACCTGGCCCTTAACACCAAGAAAACAAAGGAAATAATCGTGGACTTCAGGAAGTCCAAAGGCGGAAGTCACACCCCCATCCACATCAATGGGGCGGAGGTGGAAAGGGTGGCCAGCTTTAAGTTCCTCGGAGTCCACATCACGGAAGACCTCTCCTGGTCCCTCAACACCTCCTCTCTGGTGAAGAAGGCCCAGCAGCGCCTATATTTCTTGAGGAGGCTGAAGGGATGTAATCTGTCACCCCTGATCCTCTCTAACTTCTACCGCTGCACTATAGAGAGCATCCTGACGAACTGTATCACGGTATGGTATGGCAGCTGTAGCTCCCATGACCGGAAAGCCCTGCAGCGGGTAGTCAAAACTGCCCAACGCATTACCGGCACCCGGCTACCGACCATAGATCACATATATCAGAAACGCTGCCTACGGAGGGCACGGTCCATCATCAAAGACCCTACCCACCCCAGCCACATTCTGTTCACCCTCCTGCCATCTGGGAGATGCTACAGATGCATTTGCACCCGTACGACCAGATTTAGGAACAGCTTCTTTCCCAGGGCTGTCATCCTACTGAACTCCACAAATAAACACTAAAGCCTGCACATCTGCCAATGCATTTTATTATGGTCATATTTATGCTAATATACTGCAAGCCAAATGTATAAATGTATGTTGAATGTTTAAGTGTCCTAATCCAAAATATACACTCTCGGGAGCCGCAAGCCTACATTTCGTTGTACTGCACTTGTACACTAACAATGACAATAAAAGTTGATTTGATTTGATTGATTTAATAAAGGTGCTCAAAATCATATCTGCTTTTGATAGAGGGAATAAGGAGAAATTGTTTCCAGTGGCTGAAGGGTCAGTGACCAGAGGACACAGATTTAAGGTGATTGGAACAAGAGCCAGAGGCGAAATGAGGACACATTTTCTTACACAGCGAGTCGTTGTGATCTGCAATGTTCTGCCTGAAAGGGCAGTGGAAGCAGGTTCAATAATAACTTTCAAAAGGGAATTTCTGAAGGGATATGATTTACAGGTCTATGGGGAAAGAGCAGGGGAGTGGGATTAATTGGACAGCCCTTTCAAAGACCTGGCACAGGCACGACGGGTCGAATAACCCCCTTCTGTGCTGCATTATCCTATGATTCTATGATGTAATGTTTGTCAGTGGTTGTTGACAGACTGAGAACAATAGATTGTTCACATCAGAAGCACGGAAAAGATCTTTGAAAGGACACAGGAGTACATTGAGCAACATATGCAAACTAGAGTGAGGAGAGCGAGCGAGCTGGGAGAGTGTTTGTGCAACCAGGACACGCTTCACTGTGAGGCCCCTGACCAGATATCAATGTCCCAGACCCTGACTGCTGATCACATGCTAACACTGGGACAGTAAAGGGACTGCGATGGCCTCTGTATTTAAATTAAATGTCAAGAATCACCAAGCGTGTGTATGTTGATGGATTAGTGTAATCTGTACACTGGAATGTGTTACTGATCGACCATTGCCCATTACTGACACATTACTGATATGGGAGGCATTTACCCTGTTAATATTCTCTCTCTAACACTCAATGCCCCGTTAGCCTGATACCAGTAAGAGGGGAATTGCTAGAATGTATTATTAAGGACGTGGTAACAAGAAACTTGGAAACTCACAATATTATTAGGCAGTCAACACAGATTTATAAAAGGGAAATTATGTTTCATACTAGGCTACGGACCAAATGCTGGAAAATGGGATTAGATTAGACAGGGCCTGATGGCTGGCGTGGACCCGATGGGCCGAAGGGCCTTTTTCCATGCTGTAAAACTCTATGGGGGAGAAATCGGGTGAGTAGCGCCACCTGTTAGCGCCTAAAGAGGCAGTCAGTGGCTGTAGCGCCACTGGCTGCACCTCCCGCTGTAGTGTATGTAACTGTTCTACCTTTAAGAGAACTATTGTATGTAACTGTCCACCTTTAAGAGAACTATTTTAGGTGTGGCACTACTTTATCTTGGCTGCTGTATACTGTAATACCGACGGTGACCACACCGGTATATAAGTGCTGTGTCAGGATTTATTGGGCAGATTCGCTCTGACCTTCGAATAGTAAAGTCCTGTTAAAGTTACTCTTGTAGTCTGTGTATTAATTTGCCATAATACCTACAGACTTTACAGTGGCGACGAGGATGGGATCTTACCCTGCGGCAACAATACGTCCGAAGCAGTTAACGAGCGTCGAGAAGAGGCACCCGCCCTCGTCGTTCTGCTGAGAGAAAACTCGAGTCTGCAGAGCAAGGAAGAAGGAAGAATTCAGACACGAAGCCTTCCATCAGCAACAGGCACTGATTGTCCCTTCTGCCACGGTGGTGAGTGAGCCGATCAGCACGAGAAGCAAGTCGGCCACGGTGACTGTGAGTAAAGGGAAAATAAAACAAATAAACGGAGGATAAGGGCGGTGAACTCGACCACGGTCGGGGGAAAGGAGCCGGACAGAAGTCGGGCCCAGAGGCGCTGAGACTGGGGCAGTGTGGAGCACGGAAGCCGCGGTACAAGCGGGCTGGGAGACGCAACGGCGTCGTGAGACAGCTAGACCGCGACCAGCGAAAAAGGCCGGGCAGCTACCGAGGCCACGAGGCACTGCGACCATGATCGTAAGGCGCGGGAAGATATAAAAATAAATAAACCGCGGGGAACTCAGCCGCAGCCGGGGAGGAAAGCACCGGACCGCGAGAGGGCTGGGAGGTGCGATTGGAAGCCGCTGAGGGAGAGACAGAGCCCGAGCGAGCGGGAGAGACAGAGCCCGAGCGAGCGGGAGAGACAGAGCCCGAGCGAGGGAGACTGAGCGAGATCCAGCCCAGCGGCTGAAACTGTTCGCCGTCAACGGGTTGTACCCAGTGCCGGTTGCCCTGCCGAGAAAAGGGAACAAGGAACGCACTGAAGCCGACGCGCAGGCTGCGAACCCCGAAAGTCAGCGGTCGTCGCCCGAGGGAAAAGCTTACCCCTCCCGCCAGGGAAAGAAACGCGGGAAGCCGCCAGTAGGCGGGGAAGAAGACAGAAGCGGGAAACCGCCATTTTGAAAGTGGGCGGGGAAAGAAGACAAGCGCGGGAAACCGCCATTTTGAAAAAAAAAGTTAAAGAAATATTTCGTTGTTGTTTCTCAGGAAGAGTGTGAAGATGCCTAAGCGTAGTAACATCAACGGTTTCGATTCCGATGTGGAAGATTGGGCCACATATGTAGAACGCATCGAGATATATTGTAAGGTCAATAAGATAGCAAATTATGACAAAGCTCTAACCTTACTAAACTCAATGGGTGCGAAGACATACGGGTTATTGAAGCATCTTCTATCACCAGCTAAACCGGCGGATCAGTCTTTCGCTAATATTGTTGCTGTCCTGAAGGATCATTTTAACCCCGCACCGCTGATGTTAGCGGAACGATCAAAATTTTACGTGAGAACGCAACGAAAAGAGGAAAGCAACGCGGAGTACCTGGTTGAACTGCGTAGGCTAGCAAAATACTGTCAGTTTGGGATAAATCTGTCAGAGGCACTGAGAGACAAGTTCGTGTGTGGGATGTCGAAGGAAGGAACACAAAAACGACTGCTCGAAGAGAACGATCTTACACTTGATAAGGCTGTCCTTATTGCAGCATCGCACGAAGCCGCAGCGAGAGGCATGGCGGAAATGCAGCGGAAGACAGCGGTACTCAGTGTGGATCAAATGACTTCGGGTACAACGAAATGTTATCATTGTGGGAAGGCAACACACGACCAGAACCAATGCTGGTTTAAAAACCAGGAATGTAGAAAATGCGGGCAGCGTTGGTTCGCCATGTGCTGGCCATCCCTCCACTGTTAAATCGTAGACTCGTGAGAGAGTCGGGTCATTTCTTGTTTCATTTTCGATCATCGAATTTGTTACTGGTAGACATTCCACTATGGATGAGTGGAACATCTCTACCGGGTCCACTGTAGCCGCCTCTTCTACTACTGGCAACGGTAGGCACGATAACCCATCAGCATTTCCATGCTGTTTGGACCTTTTGTATTCGATGTCATATTGGTGTGCCCCAAGTAACACGGACCATCAGCCGTTGGTGTCCATATTCAACCCTAACAAGGCCGTTTCCACTATGACAGCGCAAAGGCTACAGAGGTGGTCCGTGTTACTTGGGGCACACCAATATGACATCAAATACAAAAGGTCCAAACAGCATGGAAATGCTGATGGGTTATCGCGCCGACCGTTGCCAGTAGTAGAAGAGGCGGCTACAGTGGACCCGGTAGAGTTGTTCCACTCATCCATAGTGGAATGTCTACCAGTAACAAATTCGATGATCGAAAATGAAACAAGAAATGACCCGACTCTCTCACGAGTCTACGATTTAACAGTGGAGGGATGGCCAGCACATGGCGAACCAACGCTGCCCGCATTTTCGCAAAGAAAAGAACAGCTGTCAGTGTGCCGAGGAACCTTGATGTGTGGATCTAGAGTGGTGATTCCACCCAAACTTCAGCATAAGGTGCTAAAGGAGCTTCACGAGGGGCATCTGGGTGGAGTGAAAATGAAGAACCTAGCAAGAGCGTTTGTGTGGTGGCCAGGTATTGATGGAGACATCGAAGAAATAACCAAGAGCTGTCTAGGATGCCAGAAGGTCCAAAATGCGCCACCACAAGCTCCTCTGCATGCATGGGAGTGGCCCTCATCTCCTTGGCAAAGGGTACACGTCGACTTTGCTGGTCCATTTATGGACTCAATGTTTCTAATCGTGGTGGATGCACACTCCAAATGGCAGGAGGTAATAAAGATGTCCTCCACCACCACGGAAAAAACCATCACAGTATTAAGGACCATATTTGCCAGGAATGGGCTGCCGGAACAGATCTGTTCTGATAATGGACCGCAATTTGTGTCCGAAGAATTCAGGAAGTTCTTAAAAAGGAATGGGGTCAAGCACTACATGTCAGCCCCATATCATCCCGCCACCAATGGATTAGCTGAAAGGTTTGTCCAGACCTTCAAGAAGGCCATAAAGGCCATGGGTAATGAAGACATCAACCTACAACATAAGGTAGATAACTTCTTGTTGGCGTACAGGAATGCAACACATGCGGTCACAAACCAAACTCCCGCCATGATGTTTTTCAATAGAAGACTAAGATGCCGGCTGGATTTGATTAAGCCAAATGTCAGAAGGGACGTAGAGAACCGGCAATTTCAGGGCATGAATGAAAGGCCAACTAGATCCTTTCAGATAGGTCAACAAGTTTTGGCCCGGGACTACCGTACCGAGAAATGGCAGCCTGGAACTATTGGGAAAAGGCTAGGGCCGCTGATGTATACCGTGGACATTGGTGACAGCATAATAAGGCGCCATGTTGACCAGATCATAGGGTCATCCACAAAGGACCAACCTACTCCACAACCTTACACGGCTAATGTTGAAGCAGAGATACCCAGAGCACCTACCTCCGATCTGGTAATACTGGAATCAGATGAACCTGACACTGTCCTTCAAGCCGAATCGACCTTGCCAGAAGAACCTACTACCCCGCCGAAAACTATTACACCACCGAGGCGTTATCCGGACAGAGTCAGGAAGCCTCCAGAGAGACTAAATCTGTGAACTGTTTTGCATAAGTTGTATATATGTTATGATGTTATGTTAATGGGAAATAAGTATGTTGTAAGCTAAAAAGGGAGGATTGTAGTGTATGTAACTGTTCTACCTTTAAGAGAACTATTGTATGTATCCGTCCACCTTTAAGAGAGCTATTTTAGGTGTGGCACTACTTTATCTTGGCTGCTGTATACTGTAATACCGACGGTGACCACACCGGTATATAAGTGCTGTGTCAGGATTTATTGGGCAGATTCGCCCTGACCTTCGAATAGTAAAGTCCTGTTAAAGTTACTCTTGTAGTCTGTGTATTAATTCGCCATAATACCTACAGACTGATATTCAGGAGGGGCGCTAATGGTGGCATTAGCCTGTTGCGCTGCGCCACCACCGATGACATCATCGGTGTGCGCAGCACCCCATTCGTGCCCCGTTCATGATATTTGGTAGCAAACACCGCAGTTGCGCCGTTTGCTACCCGCGCCCGGTTCATGGGGCCTTACTGTGCCGGCAGCAGCGCAAGTTAAGGTGGAGGTGCGGGGCGGCGTGTTTTTCGGCGGCCGCCTGCCCGCACCTCCGTCCCCGGCCTCCTAACCGCCCCCCCCGCGGCATTGCCGGCTGTTTCCCGAGAGCCCGGCACTTCTCCTTGGTGCCGGGCTCATTTGCCAGCACTCGCGAGCGGGGATCGCGCTGTTGCAGGCACCTCCCCTTTAGCAGTGGGAGGAAGGCCTGCAGTACCGCAGCCTGCCATGCCGCAGCATGTGGCGCTGCGGCACGTTGCACTGCGATAATCAGTTTCAGCGCCCTGAGGGATGCGGAGCGCCTCGAGCCTCGCCCCGTCTCCCTCGAGGGGCACTGCAACTGAATTTCTGGCGATCGGTATCACTCCGATCACTGCGCTAAATCCTGCGCTCCGCCGACTTTTGCGCCCCAACCCAATTTCTAGGCCTATGACTCTATGAAATATATTAACGTTTTTCAGGGTGTAACTAGCAGGGAAACTAAGGGGGAAACCAGTGGCTGTAATGTATTTGGATTTTATCATTTTATAAGCTTCAATGAGATCACCTCTCATTCTTCTCAACTCCAGAGAATATAGGCCCATTCGACTTACTCTCTCCTGATAGGACTACCCTCTCATCTCAGGAATCTATCTGGTGAAATATGGATAAACGGAACAATTTCGGGATGGCTGGGTTTAACTTGTGGGGTGCCGCAAGGATCAGTGCTTGGGCTTCATCTACTTATATCAATGACTTAGATGCGGGTCCGAGTGTAATGTATCCAAGTTTGCTGATGGTACATGGGTGGGAAAATAAGCTGTGAGGAAAATGCAAGGAGCCTGCAAAGGGATGTAGAACGGTTAAATGATTGAGCAAGAAGCTAGCAGATGGAGTATAATGTGGGGAAAGGTGAAATTATTCACTTTGATCGGAAGATTGGAAAAACAGCATATTTTTAAAAAGCTTCTTCTTATCGTGTCCACGGACAGTCTATACATAGCCCAGCCAGAACTGGACACATTTTTGCGCCTTGTTGTTGGATTCAGCAAGATCTGCAACAGTGCAGGGTTCCTCTAATGATGGGCATTGCAGGAGATGTTGCATAGTCTGTGCCTCAGTTCCACATTCACAAGTGGTCGGGCTGGTTGAATATCCCCATTTGCTTAGTGACACCTTTGAGCAACCTACACCGGTCCTAAGTCTGTTAAGGCACTTCCAGGTTGCCCAGTTGCAATTAGCTCCTGGGGGAAGGCTTTCATCAAGTAAAATTTCCATCGCTGGGGGTTGTTCAAGACTGGTGAGCCGGTCTTTCCACAAGGCGATGTGGGCTTCAGATGAGGTTGATTGTAATGGAACAACACTCTTCATGAAGCTCTTCCTTGACTTTAGGCGGCTGGGTGTAGGTGTATGACAATGCAGAGGGTGCCTCTCATCTGATGTTTGACGGAGTCGCTCTTTCTTGCTGGCTACCGTTCTTCTTATATCGGGGGAGCGATACCCGCCAGGATATATAGGCTGTTGGTGTTTGTTGGTTTTAAGCAACCTGTGATAAATCAACAGCTTGCATTCAGAACGGCATCCATCTTCTTGGCATGAGTAGACCTTTCCCATGCAGGACAGGTGTATTCGGCAGTGGAATAGCAAAGAGCAAGTGCACTGGTTCGCAATGTTTTTGGGCTTGTTCCCCATCTTGTGTTAGTGAGCTTATTCAGGATGTTGTTTCGTACGCTCACTTTTGCCTTTGTCTTCTCGATGTGGTTCTTGAAGGTGAGGCATCGGTCAAGGGTGACTCCTAAGTAGATAGGGTGCTCGCAATGCATCAGTGTTGCTCCACACCAGGTTACCTTCAGCTGGCGTTTGGCTTCACGGTTTCTGAGGCGGAATGCACAAACTTGCGTCTTTGATGGGTTTGCGCGAAGGTGGTTTTCTTCACAGTAGGATTTTAGTCCCTCCAAGGCCTCAGAAAGCGTTTTCTCCACAGTGTTAAAATCAGTGCTTTGGGAATTGACATGTAAGTCATCAGCATATATACAACGGCGTGTGACACCGTCTATAGGTTGATCATTCGTGTAGATGTTGTACAGCAGCAGTGCAAGCATGCTTCCCTGAGGAAGACCATTCTTCTGAATATGCCACCTGCTGCGCTTCCCTCCTAGTTCAACATAGAACCGGCAATTCTGAAGCATGCTTTCTAACAGCTCTGTTAAGTGAATCTCTTATGTCATCTCTAGAATCTTGCAGAGGAGACGTCTATGGTTCACTGTATCGTATGCTGCTGACAGGTCTATAAAAACAGCACCTGTTACCATCCCTTGCTCAAAACCATCTTCGATGTGTTGTGTGAGGTTGAGCAGTTGGCTTGTTGTTGATTTGCCGGGGCAGAAACCTGCTTGCTCTGCAATGATCTTCTCATCTACAGTTGGTGCTATCCTATTGAGTATCAGGCGTTCAAACAGCTTATAGGTGTGGCAAAGCTGTGAAACTGGCCGAAAACTCTTAGGATCTGAGGGATCTTTTCCAGGCTTTAATAGTGCTATTACATGTGACTTCTGCCAGATATTAGGTGGCTTGTGTGTTGCCAGACAGTGGTTGAACAATTGTAGGAGCCACTTCTTTGCACGCTGTCCAAAATGCTTTATCTGCTCCGTTGCTATGTTGTCAAGACCAATTGCTTTCCCGTGTTTTAGATTAGATATACCAGTTTCCAGCTCTTCCATGGTGAATGGTCTAGTGAAGCCAGGATCATCGCTGTACTTCTTTCTATCTAGTTGTGCTCTTGGTTGTTTCTTGTTGATTTTTCCATTTAGGAGCAACTGGTGTGCAACTTGGTTAGCAGACACATTTGGATGTTGGGCAGCTTTCTTGGGATCACCTCCAAGTTTGCGTATAAGAGACCATGCCTTCTTGCTGTTTTTTGTAAGATCTGTTGTCTCTATCAAGGTGTTCCAGATGTTTTGACGTTCTTGAGAGATACTTAACATCACCCTCTCACCGGTAGATATTGTTTCCTCTGAGAAGGGATCAGATTCAAACATTGAGACATACTCCCAGTAGAGTTCAGCATTCTCCTTGGTGAGACCAGGGATGTAGTGTACTCTGCAACCTCGGGGGATCTTCCTTCTAGCTGTTTTTTGGACAGCTTTTGCAAAGAGGTTGTAGTGCTCAGGTAGTGGTTTAATGCGTTTAACCTTGCGGTCAAGTGCTCGTGTGAAACCGTTCCAATCGGCCTTCTTGAAGTTGAAGCGCCTTTTGAATGGTACCACGGTTGATAAAAAGTAACATATAGGGTGGATAAAGGGGAACCAGTGGACGTAGTGTATTTAGACTTCCAAAAGGCATTTGACAAGGTGCCACACAGAAGATTATTGCTTAAGATAAAAAATCACGGGATTGGGGGTAATATTCTGGCATGGATAGAGGATTGGCTCTCTAACAGAAGGCAGAGAGTTGGGATAAATGGTTCATTCTCAGACTGGCGATCAGTAACTAGTGGTGTTCCGCAGGGGTCAGTGCTGGGTCCCCAACTCTTTACAATCTATATTAACGATTTGGAGGAGGGGACCGAGTGTAACATATCAAAGTTTGCAGATGATACTAAGATGGGAGGGAAAGTAGTGAGTGAGGAGGACATAAAAAACCTGCAAGGGGACATAGACAGGCTAAGTAAGTGGGCAGAGATTTGGCAGATGGAATACAATACTGGAAAGTGTGAGGTTATGCACTTTGGCAGGAAAAATCGTAGAGCAAGTTATTATCTTAATGGCAAGAAACTGTAAAGTACTGAAGTACAAAGGGATCTGGGGGTCCTGGTGCACGAAACTCAAAAGGTTAGTATGCAGGTGCAGCAAGTGATTAAGAAGGCCAATGGAATGTTGGCTTTCATTGCTAGGGGGGTAGAATATAAAAATAGGGAGGTATTGCTTCAGTTGTACAAGGTATTGGTGAGACCGCACCTGGAATACTGCGTACAGTTTTGGTGTCCATACTTAAGAAAGGACATACTTGCTCTCGAGTCAGTACAAAGAAGGTTCACTCGGTTAATCCCGGGGATGAGGGGATGGACATATGAGGAGAGGTTGAGTAGATTGGGACTCTACTCATTGGAGTTCAGAAGAATGAGAGGCGATCTTATTGAAACATATAAGATTGTGAAGGGGTTGGATCGGGTGGATGCAGGGAGGATGTTCCCGATGATGGGTGAAACTAGAACTAGGGGGCATAGTCTTAGAATAAGGGGCTGCTCTTTCAAAACTGAGATGAGGAGGAACTACTTCACTCAGAGGGTGGTAGGTCCATGGAATATGCTGCCCCAAAAAGCTGTAGAAGCTACATCATTACATAAATTTAAAACAGAAATAGACAGCTTCCTAGAAGTAAAGGGAATTAAGGGTTACGGGGAGCGGGCAGGAATTTGGTCATGAGTCTAGGTTCGGATTGGTCATGGCCCTGTGGGTAGTGGAGCAGGCCCAGGGGCCGTGTAGCCTGATCCTGCTCCTATTTCATGTGTCTAATTCTGTTAGATTCAGGGGATGGTTCTGTGATAGTGGATTGACGGTTAGGATCAGATCAGCCATGATCTTATTGAATGGCGGAGCAGGCTCGAGGGGCCGATTGGCCTACTCCTGCTCCTATTTCTTATAACACTGCTGCATTTACCTGGATGCCAATAGGACGGTGTTGTGTCTGTGGTATTGGGTCTGTGACAAGCTTCTTGCAGAGGCCAGCGATGTCGTTGCTGGCAATGGCAAGATCTGGATTATATCTACACTTCCAGCAGGCACTGTGGAAGGAGGCTGGCAATTTAGGATCGTGGATGAGACTAAGCTGGTTAGCATCCATCCATTCTTCGACTGCTTCTCCATCGTTGTTAGTCTCCTTGTACCCCCATTGGGTAATGTGGCTATTAAAGTCTCCAATGATGATCTGCGGTTTATTGTGCAGGTTGGGTACAGGGTTAGAGAAGCTGAAATCTGTGCCAGGTGGCTTGTACACTGAGGTCACTACTACTTTGCTCAGCTCTACGGTTAGAATTTCGATGTTGTCCTCCTCTGTTTTAGAAGTGGCTTCTACAACTGAACCAGCTCTAACAAATACAGCACTGCCATATTGTCGATGAGGCCTTTCAATAGCCAGGACCATTCCTGGTATTTTTGGGCGGTTGTTCTCACTTCCTCTTTGTGTCTCCTGCAGGCAGAGGACATCACACTCCAACTCATTGCATAATGTAGCGAGGATGTTTTGTTTAGCTATAGAGAACCCTTCAACGTTAGCAGATATAACAGTTAATGCCGGTCTTGAAAAAGACCCGTGTTTCTGACATCGACGACTACTTCCGTCTTCAGGCATGATATTGGTACTTGATCCGACACAAAGCTGGGTGGGAGGGTATGCTATGAGGAGGATGTCATGAAACTCCAGTACGATTTGGACAGGTTGGGTGATTGGGCAGAAACATGGCAAATGAACTATAATGTGGATAAATGTGAGGTTATCCACTTTGGTGGCAAAAACAGGAAGGCAGATTATTATCTGAATGGCAATAGATTGGGAGAAGGGGAAGTGCAATGAGACCTGGGTGTCCTTGTGCACCAGTCGCTGAAGGTAAGCATGCAGGTGCAGCAGGCGGTTAAGAAGGCAAATGGTATGTTGGCCTTCGTAGCAAGAGGGTTCGAGTACAAGAACAAGGATGTCTTGCTGCAGTTGTACAGGGCCTTGGTGAGACTGCACCTTGATTATTGTGTGCAGTTTTGGTCACCTTACCTGAGGAAGGACGTTCTTGCCATGGAGGGAGTGCAGCGAAGATTCACCAGGCTGATACCTGGGATGGCAGGAATGACATACGAGGAGAGATTGTTTCAATTTGGCTTATGCTCACTGGAGTTTAGAAGATTGAGAGGGGATCTCATCGAAACCTATAAAATTCTGTCAGGCCTGGACAGACTAGATGCAGGAAGGATGTTTCTGATGGCCAGGGAGTTCAGAACCAGGGGTCATAGTCTAAGGATAAGGGGTAAGCCATTTAGGACTGAAATGAGGAGGAATTTCTTCACCCAGAGAGTGGTGAACCTGTGGAATTCCCTGCCACAGAGGGCGGTAGAGGCCAATTCATTAAATATATTCAAGAAAGAGTTGGATATATTTCTTGAGGCTAAAGGGATCAAGGGATATGGGGAGAAGGCAGGGACAGTGTACTGAATTTGGATGATCAGCCGTGATCTCATTGAATGGCGGAGCAGGCTCGAGGGGCCGAATGGCCTACTCCTGCTCCTATCTTCTATGTTTCTATCAAATTAGCGGTACGAAATCGATGTATACACTACATGCTGTGCGTGGTGGTGGTAGGATTGGTTGAAACAGGGCCGCGACATGAACGCTTCTACCTTGACCCCTTTTTAAAGCTGAGAGACTAGTAAATGTTGGTATTTAGAGGGAGTTGGGGGTCTAGGAATCACAGAAAGCTAACATGCAGATACAATAAGCAATTAGGAAGGGAAATTATATGTTAGCCTTCATTGCATGGGAGTTGGAGTATTTGAGTAAAGAAGTCTTGCACCAATTATATAGGGCTTTGGTGAACGCACACATGGAGTACTGTGCACAGCTTTGGTCTCCATATGTAAGGAAGGATATACTTGCATTAGATGGAGTGCAGCGAATGTTCACTAGGTAGTTTCTTATGATGAGAGGGCTGTCCTATGAGCAGAAATTGAATGGAATGGGCCGATATTCTATGGAGTTTAGAAGAATAAGATGTGGTCTCATTGAAACGTTTAAAATTCTTAAAGGGCTTGCCAGGGTAGATGCTGAGAGGCTGGGCAGTTTAGAACTCGGGGTCATAGGCTCAGGATAAGGGATCGGCCCTTCAGGACTGTGATGAGGAGAATTGTCTTCACTCAGAGGATTTTAAATCTTTGCAATTCTCTGCCCCAGGGGATTGTGGTGTTCAGTCCATGAGTATATTGAAGGTTGAGATCGGTAGATATTTGGGCATTAAGGTAACCAAGGTATATGGGGATAGGGTGGAAAGGTGGAGTGGAATTAGAAGATCAGCCATGTTCTTATTGAATGCCCAAAAGGCCTACTCCTGCTCCTGTTCATTATGTCCATTAAAGTTACAATAAACACAGACAATTCCCCAATACTGACCATAACATGCTCAGACACTCCCCAGTTCTAATCTCCCTACACTCTTCACCTTGGGCATCTGAATACAAGTTATAGAAACATAGAAACATAGAAGATAGGAGCAGGAGTAGGCCATTCGGCCCTTCGAGCCTGCTCCGCCATTGGACCTGTGGGAGAGCAGCAGCGCGACCGGCGGCACTTAAAACCGGCGGGTTCAGCAGAGGCGAGGTCAGAGAGCTTGGACCTGTGGGAGAGCAGCAGCGCGACCGGCGGCACTTAAAACCGGCGGGTTCAGCAGAGGCGGGACCAAATCAACAGCAGAGCAGAGAGGCCCACAGCCCCGAGACCGGAGAAGCAGCGGACCTGCGCGGGAGCAGCCCGAGGCGGGAGAGCTTAAAACCGGCGGGTTCAGCAGAGGCGAGGTCAGAGAGCTTGGACCTGTGGGAGAGCAGCAGCGCGACCGGCGGCACTTAAAACCGGCGGGTTCAGCAGAGGTGGGACCAAATCAACAGCAGAGCAGAGAGGCCCACAGCCCCGAGACCGGAGAAGCAGCGGACCTGCGCGGGAGCAGCCCGAGGCGGGAGAGCTTAAAGGCTTGAGAGGGAGCAGTCAGAGGCACCGACCAATCCAGGTTCCAGGAGAGAGCTGGGGCAGTCGGGAGAGCAGGAGGCCAGTAACTGGTGAGTTTAAAAGCTCACCTTTCGCGGGCTTTTTCTTTCACAGCTGGGGCAGTCGGGAGAGCAGGAGGCCAGTAACTGGTGAGTTTAAAAGCTCACCTTTCGCGGGCTTTTTCTTTCACAGCTGGTGCAGTCAGGAGAGCAGGAGGCCAGTAACTCTTATATAAGTGGAGCTGTTGCTAAACCCGAAACACTACAGTGTAGTGTCTCCCACCCTTCCACCTCCTCTAACCTTTTAGGGGTTAGGGGAAGTTGAAAAGGTAGGTTCAATTTATTTTATTTCAGGAGCCTAACCTAGGTGGATAAGGTTCCAGGACAGGAGGCGGCAGTGAAAATACAACACCAGAAAACAGGTAGGTGACTGGTTGGTGAGTACTTTCACAAACTTATTCTAAGTAGAATTCAATAATTAAGCTAAATCGTAGTAAATAAAAGGGTCTTGTAAGGGTTAAGTCATGGAAGGGCAGCTCAGACCCGTGTCATGCTCCTCCTGTGCCATGTGGGAAATCAGGGACACTGTCCCTGACAACTATGTGTGCAGGAAGTGTGTCCAGCTGCAGCTCCTAGCGGACCGCATGGCGGCGCTGGAGCTGCGAATGGACTCACTCTGGAGCATACGCGATGCTGAGGATCTTGTGGATAGCACATTCAGTGAGTTGGTCACACCACAGGTAAAGGCTAGCTCAGACAGTAAATGGGTGACCAAAAGGCAGGGTAAAGGCAGGAAGGTAGTGCAGGAGTCACCTGCGGTCATCTCCCTCCAAAACAGGTTTACCGTTTTGGGTACTGTTGGGGGAGATGACTTATCAGGGGAAGGCACCAGCAGCCAGGTTCAGGGCACCATGACTGGCTCTGCTGCACAGAAGGGCGGGAAAAAGAGGGATAGGGCTATAGTGATAGGGGATTCAATTGTAAGGGGGATAGACAGGAGTTTCTGTGGCCGAGACCGAGACTCCAAGATGGTATGTTGCCTCCCTGGTGCAAGGGTCAAGGATGTCTCGGAGCGGGTGCAGAGCATTCTGAAGGGGGAGGGGGATCAGCCAGTTGTCGTGGTACATGTAGGTACCAACGATGTAGGTAAAAAGAGGGAGGAGGTCCTACAAGCTGAATTTAGGGAGTTAGGAGCTAAATTGAAAAGTAGGACCTCAAAGGTAGTAATCTCTGGATTGCTACCAGTGCCACGAGCTAATAAGTTTAGAGAGAGTAAGATAGATAAGCTAAATACGTGGCTTGAGCAGTGGTGCAAGGGAGAGGGATTTAAATTCTTGAGGCATTGGAACCAGTTCTTGGGGAGGAGTGACCTGTACCAAGGGGACGGTCTACACTTGAACTGTGAGGGAGCCGATGTCCTCGGGGTAATATTTTCTAGGGCGGTTCGGGAGGATTTAAACTAATTTGGCAGGGGGATGGGAACCTAGGTAGCGGAAAAGAGGGAAGTCATATGAAGTCGGAAATAGATGGTAGAAAGGTGAGAAGCAATAAGCAAAGGAGAGAAACACAAAGGGCCAAACTAATTCATAATGAGAGTGTGAAAAAAGCAAGCCTGAAGGCTTTGTATCTTAATGCTAGAAGCATTAGGAACAAGGTGGATGAATTAGTTGTGGAAATAGAGGTAAACAAGTATGATTTGATTGGGATTACAGAAACGTGGCTGCAGGGTGGGCAAGGCTGGGAACTTAACATCCAGGGATATACAATATTTAGGAAGGATCGGCAAAAAGGTAGGGGAGGTGGGGTAGCATTGCTGGTAAAGGAGGGGATTAATGCAATGGAAAGGAAGGATATTAACTCGGATGAAACGGAATCTGTATGGGTAGAAATGAGAAATAGCAAGGGGAGGAAAACGTTAGTGGGTGTGATATATAGGCCTCCAAATAGTAATATGGAGGTGAGGGAAGGCATAAAAAGGGAAATTAGAGAAGCGTGCGATAAGAGCACAGCTGTCATCATGGGTGACTTTAATTTACATATTGATTGGACTACCCAAACTAGTAAAAATTCTGAGGAGGAGGAATTCCTGGAATGTTTTCGGGACGGTTATCTGGACCAATATGTCGAGGAGCCGACTCGAGATCAGGCCATTTTAGACTGGGTATTGTGCAATGAGAAGGGACTTATCAGCAATCTTCTTGTACGAGGCCCCTTGGGTCAGAGCGATCATAATATGATCGAGCTCTCAGTCGAGATGGAGAGTGAGGAAATTGAATCAGAGACTAAGGTCCAGAACTTAAATAAAGGGAATTACGAGGGTATGAGACGGGAATTGGGTAAGATTGATTGGGTGGTGTTTCTGGGGGGATTGACAGTGGATAGACAATGGCAAGCATTCAAAGATAGAATGGAAGAATTCCAGAACATGTTTATACCAGTTTGGCACAAAAATAAACCTAAAAAGGTGACTCAACCGTGGATAATGAGGGAAATTAGGGACAGCATAAAATCAAAAAAAAGGGCATATCAACTGGCAAAAAAAAGCACCAGACCGGAAGATTGGGGGCAGTACAAGATACAGCAAAAGAGGACAAAGGGATTAATCAGGAAGGGGAAAATAGAATACGAAAGTAAACTTGCAGCAAACATAAAGACAGACTGCAAAAGCTTTTATCGGTATATCAGGAGGAAAAGACTGGTAAAATCCCAAGTCGGTCCCTTGCAGTCCGATTCGGGAGAATATATAATGGAGAATAAGGAAATGGCAGACCAATTAAACTCATACTTTGGTTCTGTATTCACAAAGGAGGACACAAATAACCTCCCAGGAATATCAGCAAACATAGGGACTAATGAGAGGGAGGAGCTGACAGAAATTAGTATCTCTAGGGATATGGTGCTGGGTAAGTTGAGGGGACTGAAGGCCGACAAATCCCCGGGGCCTGATAAACTACATCCTAGGGTACTTAAGGAGGTGGCCCTGGAGATAGCAGATGCTCTAAGGATCATCTTCCGGAACTCCATTGACTCGGGAACAGTACCCGTGGATTGGAGGGTAGCTAATGTTACCCCAATATTTAAAAAGGGGGGTAGAGAGAAAGCAGGGAATTATAGACCAGTAAGCCTTACATCGGTTGTGGGCAGAATGCTAGAGTCCATTATTAAGGATAAAATAGCGGAGCACTTGACAAATGGGGAAAGGATCGGACAGAGTCAACATGGATTTACAAAGGGTAAATCGTGTTTGACTAATCTGCTGGAATTTTTTGAGGAAGTAACTGGTAAAATAGATGGGGGAGAGCCAGTGGATGTGGTGTATCTTGACTTCCAGAAAGCCTTCGATAAGGTTCCACACAAAAGATTATCATGCAAAATTAAGGCTCATGGGATTGGGGGCAAAGTATTAACGTGGATAGAGAACTGGCTGGCGGATAGAAAACAGAGAGTTGGAATAAACGGCTCGTTTTCGGAGTGGCAGGCAGTGACCAGCGGGGTGCCGCAAGGATCTGTCCTGGGACCCCAGCTGTTCACAATATATATAAATGATCTGGATCAGGGAATTGGATGCAATATTTCCAAATTCGCTGACGACACTAAACTAGGAGGAGGGGTGGGCTCTGATGAGGATGTCAGGAGGCTACAGTGCGATTTGGACAGGTTGGGGGAATGGGCGGATACGTGGCAGATGCACTATAATGTGGATAAATGCGAGGTTATCCACTTTGGGGGTAAAAACAGGAGGGTAGATTATTATCTAAACGGCAATAGATTGGGAGATGGGGAAGTGCAGAGGGACCTGGGTGTTCTTGTGCACCAGTCACTGAAGGAGAGCATGCAGGTGCAACAGGCGATTAAGAAGGCAAATGGTATGTTGGCCTTCATATCAAGGGGGTTCGAGTATAGGAATAGGGATACCTTACTACAGCTGTACAAGGTGCTGGTGAGACCGCATCTGGAGTATTGTGTACAGTTTTGGTCGCCCCATCTGCGGAAGGATGTTCTTGCCATGGAAAGAGTGCAACGGCGATTCACCAGGCTGATACCTGGAATGGCGGGAATGACCTACGAAGAGAGATTAAATAGTTTGGGCTTGTACTCACTGGAGTTTAGAAGATTGAGAGGTGATCTCATCGAAACATATAAAATTATGGCAGGCCTGGACAGGCTGAATTCAGAGAGAATGTTTCCAATGGCCGGGGAGCACAGAACCAGGGGCCACAGTCTAAAAATAGCGGGCAAATCATTTAAAACAGAGATGAGGAAGAATTTCTTCACTCAAAGAGTGGTGAGCCTGTGGAATTCCCTGCCACAGAGGGCTGCGAAGGCTAATTCAATAAATATTTTCAAGAGAGAATTGGATATATTTCTGAAGGCTAAGGGGATTAAGGGTTACGGAGAAAAGGCGGGGACGGGGTACTGAACTGGTAAGATCAGCTATGATCTCAGACGAAGATCAGCCATGATCTCATTGAATGGCGGAGCAGGCTCGAAGGGCCGAATGGCCTACTCCTGTTCCTATCTCTATGTTTCTATGTTTCAATTAGATCATGGCTGATCAAACAAATTCAGTACCCTGTCCCTGCCTTCTCCCCATATCCCTTGATCACTTTAGCCTTAAGAAATATATCCAACTCCTTTTTGAATACATTTAATGAACTGGCCTCCACCGCCTTCTGTGGCAGAGAATTCCACAGGTTCACCACTCTCTGGGTGAAGAAATTCCTCCTCATTTCAGTCCTAAATGGCTTACCCCTTATCCTTAGACTATGAGCCCTGGTTCTGGACTCCCCGGCCTTCATAAACATCCTTCTTGCATCTAGTCTGTCCAGGCCTGACAGAATTTTATAGGTTTCGATGAGATCCCCTCTCAATCTTCTAAACTCCAGTGAGTATAAGCCCAATCGACACAATCTCTCCTCATACGTCATTCCTGCCATCCCAGGTATCAGCCTGGTGAATCTTCGCTGCACTCCCTCCATGGCAAGAACGTCCTTCCTCAGGTAAGGCGAACAAAACTGCACACAATAATCAAGGTGTGGTCTCACCAAGGCCCTGTACAACTGTAGCAAGACATGCTTGTTCCTGTACTCAAACCCTCTTGCTACGAAGGCCAACATACCATTTGCGTTCTTAACCGCCTGCTGCCCCTGCATGCTTACCTTCAGCGACTGGTGCACAATAACACCCAGGTCTCTTTGCACTTCCCCTTATGTTTCCTTATGTTACAGCAGCAAAGCCCAGCTGGTTACCATGGGACTAGGAGAAAGGTTTACTTATTTATTTTATCTCAAATCATTTCAATAAAAGTCTTTAATTTGCATGAATTCTGCCATAGTATAGAACATTGCTAAACCAGATTATGTCAGCCAACTAGCACTGCCCTCAGTCACACGTGTCTCTGATATGGGAGGTGTTGGTGGATAAGTTGTCACTGAGTCCAACACCGCTCAAAGCAGATTGTACCTGAGACTGAGGAGGGTGCAGGTGATCTCAACCCACTGCATCTCACACAGCGACACCTCATGTGGAGACTCTGGAAAGCATTCGTGTATGAATGGACTTTTAGAACAAGCTCAGAAGTTTGTCACTTGCTAAGCAGGGACCCTGAGGTGTGTGTACCGCTTGTCCTGTCCCAATACAGGGATCAGTGAAGGCCTGCATTAGAATATTAGAATTGGAGTCTATACAGGGAGACTGGAAATAGAGTCAAAGAATTGGTGTTTATCAAGGGCATGCAATCAGCTGGAGCTCACCTCTGTCTGTAGTTTCCCAGTGAGGGAGAGTGGTGGAGCTCACCTCTGTCTGTACGGATCACAGTGAGGGAGAGAGCTAGAGCTCACCTCTGTCTGTAGGGTCCCAGTGAGGGAGAGAGGTAGAGCTCACCTCTGTCTGTAGGGTCCCAGTGAGGGAGAGAGCTAGAGCTCACCTCTGCCTGCAGGGTCCCAGTGAGGGAGAGAGGGAGAACTCACCTCTGTCTGTAGGGTCCCAGTGAGGGAGAGAGCTAGAGCTCACCTCTGTCTGTAGTTTCCCAGTGAGGTAGAGTGGTGGAGATCACCTCTGTCTGTACAGATCACAGTGAGGGAGAGAGGTAGAGCTCACCTCTGTCTGTAGGGTCCCAGTGAAGGAGAGTGGTAGAGCTCACCTCTGTCTGTACGGATCACAGTGAGGGGGAGAGGTAGAGCTCAGCTCTGTCTTTAGGGGTCCCAGTGTGGGAGAGAGGTAGAGCTGACCTCTGTCTGTAGGGTCCCAGTGAGGGGGAGTGGTGGAGCTCACCTCTGTCTGTACGGATCACAGTGAGGGAGAGAGCTAGAGCTCACCTCTGTCTGTAGTTTCCCAGTGAGGGAGAGTGGTAGAGCTCAGCTCTGTCTGTATGGATCACAGTGAGGGAGAGAGGTAGAGCTCACCTCTGTCTGTAGGGTCCCAGTGAGGGAGAGAGCTAGAGCTCACCTCTGTCTGTAGGGTCCCAGTGAGGGAGAGAGGTGGAGCTCACCTCTGTCTGTACAGATCACAGTGAGGGAGAGAGCTAGAGCTCACCTCTGTCTGTAGGGTCCCAGTGAGGGAGAGAGGTAGAGCTCACCTCTGTCTGTATGCATCACAGTGAGGGAGAGAGCTAGAGCTCAGCTCTGTCTGTAGGGTCCCAGTGAGGGAGAGAGCTAGAGCTCACCTCTGTCTGTAGTTTCCCAGTGAGGGAGAGTGGTGGAGCTCACCTCTGTTTGTACGGATCACAGTGAGGGACAGAGGTAGAGCTCACCTCTGTCTGTAGGGTCCCAGTGAGGGAGAGAGGTAGAGCTCACCTCTGTCTGTAGGGTCCCAGTGAGGGAGAGAGGTAGAGCTCACCTCTGTCTGTAGGGGTCCCAGTGAGGGAGAGTGGTAGGGCTCACCTCTGTCTGTACGGATCACAGTGAGGGAGAGAGGTAGAGCTCAACTCTCCCTGTAGGTTCCCAGTGAGGGAGAGGGGTAGAGCTCACCTCTGTCTGTAGGGTACCAGTTAGGGAGAGAGGTAGAGCTCACCTCTGTCTGTAGGGTCCCAGTGAGGGAGAGTGGTAGAGCTCACCTCTGTCTGTAGGGTCACAGTGAGGGAGAGTGGCAGAGCTCACCTCTGTCTGTAGGGGTCTCAGTGAGGGAGAGAAGGAGAAATCACCTCTGTCTGTAGGGTCCCAGTGAGGGAGAGAGGTAGAGCTCACCTCTGTCTGTAGGATCTCAGTGAGGGAGAGTGATAGAGTTCACCCCTGCTGTAGGGTCCCAGTGAGGGAGAGAGGTGAAGCTCATCTCTGTCTGCAGGGGTCCCAGTGAGGGGGAGAGCTAGAGCTCAGCTCTGTCTGTACGGATCACAGTGAGGGAGAGAGCTAGAGCTCACCTCTGTCTGTAGGGTCCCAGTGAGGGAGAGCGGTGTAGCTCACCTCTGTCTGTAGGGTTCCCAGTGAGAGAGCGTGGTAGAGCTCACCTCTGTCTGTAGGATGCCAGCGAGGGAGATTTCACCTCTCTCTGTACGGTCCCAGAGAGGGAGAGAGGTAGAGCTCACTCCTGTCTGTAGGGTCGCAGTGAGGGAGAGAGGTGTAGCTCACCTTTCTCTGTAGGGTCCCAGTGAGGGAGAGAGGTAGAGCTCACTCCTGTCTGTAGGGTTGCAGTGAGGGAGAGAGGTGTAGCTCACCTTTCTCTGTAGGGTCCCATTGAGGGAGAGTGGTAGAGCTCACCTCTGCCTGTAGGGTCCCAGTGAGGGAGAGTGGTAGAGCTCACCTCTGTCTGTAGGATGCCAGCGAGGGAGATTTCACCTCTCTCTGTACGGTCCCAGAGAGGGAGAGAGGTAGAGCTCACTCCTGTCTGTAGGGTCGCAGTGAGGGAGAGAGGTGTAGCTCACCTCTGTCTGTAGGGTCCCAGTGAGGGAGAGAGGTAGAGCTCACCTCTGTCTGTAGGGTCCCTGTGAGGGAGAGTGGTAGAGCTCACCTCTGTCTGTAGGGTCCCATTGAGGGAGAGTGGTAGAGCTCACCTCTGCCTGTAGGGTCCCAGTGAGGGAGAGTGGTAGAGCTCACCTCTGTCTGTAGGGTCCCAGTGAGGGAGAGTGGTAGAGCTCACCTCTGTCTGTAGGGTCACAGCTAGGGAGAGAGGGAGAGCTCAGCTCTGTCTGTAGGGTCCCAGTGAGGGAGAGTGGTAGAGCTAAGCTCTGTCTGTAGTGTCCCAGCGAGGGAGAGCTCACCTCAGTGTCCCAGTGAGGGAGAGAGGTAGAGCTCACCTCTGTCTGTAGGGTCCCAGTGAGGGAGAGAGGTAGAGCTCACCTCTCTCTGTAGGGTCCCAGTGAGGGCGAGTGGTAGAGCTCACCTCTGTCTGTACGGATCACAGTGAGGGAGAGAGGTAGAGCTCACCTCTGTCTGTAGGGTCCCAGTGAGGGAGAGTGGTAGAGCTAACATCTTTCTGTAGTGTCCCAGCGAGGTTGATCTCACCCCTGTCTGTAGGGACCCAGTGAGGGAGAGAGGTAGAGCTCACCTCTGTCTGTAGGTTCACAGTGAGGGAGAGTGGCAGAGCTCACCCCTGTCTGTAGGGTCCCAGTGAGGGAGAGAGGTAGAGCTGACCTCTGTCTGTAGGGTCCCAGTGAGGGAGAGAGGTAGAGCTCACCTCTGTCTGTAGGGTCCCAGTGAGGGACAGAGGTAGAGCTCACCTCTGTCTGTAGGGTCCCAGTGATGGAGAGAGGTAGAGCTCACCTCTGTCTGTAGGGTCCCAGTGATGGAGAGTGGTAGAGCTCACCTCTGTCTGTAGGGTCACAGCGAGGGAGAGTGGGAGAGCTCAGCTCTGTCTGTAGGGTCCTAGTGAGGGAGAGTGGTAGAGCTCACCTCTGTCTGTAGTGTCCCAGCGAGGGAGAGCTCACCTCTCTCTGTAGGGTCCCAGTGAGGGAGAGCGGTAGAGCTCACCCTTGTCTGTAGGGTCCCAGTGAGGGAGAGAGGTGTAGCTCACCTCTGTCTGTAGGATCCCAGTGAGGGAGAGAGGTAGAGCTCACCTCTCTCTGTAGGGTCCCAGTGAGGGAGAGTGGTAGAGCTCACCTCTGTCTGTAGTGTCCCAGCGAGGGAGAGCTCACCTCTCTCTGTAGGGTCCCAGTGAGGGAGAGCGGTAGAGCTCACCCTTGTCTGTAGGGTCCCAGTGAGGGAGAGAGGTGTAGCTCACCTCTGTCTGTAGGATCCCAGTGAGGGAGAGAGGTAGAGCTCACCTCTCTCTGTAGGGTCCCAGTGAGGGAGAGCGGTAGAGCTCACCCTTGTCTGTAGGGGTCCCAGTGAGGGAGAGAGGTGTAGCTCACCTCTGTCTGTAGGTTCCCAGTGAGCGAGAGTGGTAGAGCTCAACTCTGTCGGTAGGGATCCCAGTGAGGGAGAGAGGTAGAGCTCACCTCTCTCTGTAGGGTCACAGTGAGGGAGTGTGGTAGAGCTCACCTCTGTCTGTAGGGTCCCAGTGAGGGAGAGTGGTGGAGCTCACCTCTGTCTGTAGTGTCCTAGTGAGGGAGAGAGGTAGAGCTCACCTCTGTCTGTAGGGGTCCCAGTGATGGAGAGAGGTGGAGCTCACCTCTGTCTGTAGGGTCACATTGAGGGAGAGTGGTAGAGCTCACCTCTGTCTGTAGGGTCACAGTGAGGGAGAGTGGTAGAGCTCACCTCTGTCTGTAGGGGTCCCAGTGATGGAGAGAGGTGGAGCTCACCTCTGTCTGTAGGGTCCCAGCGAGGGAGAGATCACCTCAGTCTGTAGGGTCCCAGTGATGGAGAGTGGTAGAGCTCACCCTTGTCTGTAGGGTCCCAGTGAGGGAGAGTGGTAGAGCTCACCTCTGTCTGTAGGGGTCCCAGTGAGGGAGAGAGTTGGATCTCACCTCTGTCTGTGGGGTTCCCAGTGAGGGAGAGTGGTAGAGCTCACCACTGTCTGAAGGGTCACAGTGAGGGAGAGAGGTAGAACTCACCCCTGTCTGTAGGGTCCCAGTGAGGGAGAGAGGGAGAGCTCACCTCTCTCTGTATGTCCCAGTGAGGGAGAGAGGTTGATCTCACCTCTGTCTGTAGGGGTCCCAGTGAGGGACAGGGGTAGAGCTCACCTCTGTCTGTAGGGTCCCAGTGAGGGAGAGAGTTAGAGCTCACCCCTGTTTGTAGGGTCCCAGCGAGGGAGAGCTCACCTCTGTCTGTAGGTTCCCAGTGAGGGAGAGCGGTAGAGCTCACCCTTGTCTGTAGGGTCCCAGTGAGCGAGAGTGGTAGAGCTCACCTCTGTCTGTAGGGATCCCAGTGAGGGAGAGAGGTAGAGCTCACCTCTGTCTGTAGGTTCCCAGTGTGGGAGAGTGGTAGAGCTCCCCTCTGTCTGTAGGGTCCCAGTGAGGGAGAGTGGTAGAGCTCCCCTCTGTCTGTAGGGTCCCAGTGAGGGAGAGAGGTAGAGCTCACCTCTGTCTGTAGGGTCCCAGTGAGGGAGAGTGGTAGAGCTCCCCTCTGTCTGTAGGGTCCCAGTGAGGGAGAGAGGTAGAGCTCACCTCTGTCTGTAGGGTCCCAGTGAGGGAGAGAGGTGGAGCTCACCTCTGTCTGTAGGGTCCCAGTGAGGGAGAGTGGTAGAGCTCACCTCTGTCTGTAGGTTCCCAGTGAGGGAGGGAGGTAGAGCTCACCTCTGTCTGTAGGTTCACAGTGAGGGAGGGAGGTGGAGATCACCTCTGTCTGTAGGGTCCCAGTGAGGGAGAGAGGTAGAGCTCACCTCTGTCTGTAGGGTCCCAGTGAGGGAGAGAGGTAGAGCTCACCTCTGTCTGTAGGGTCCCAGTGAGGGAGAGCTCACCTCTGTCTGTAGGGTCCCAGTGAGGGAGGGAGGTAGAGCTCACCTCTGTCTGTAGGGTCCCAGTGAGGGAGGGAGGTAGAGCTCACCTCTGTCTGTAGGGTCCCGGTGAGGGAGGGAGGTAGAGCTCACCTCTGTCTGTAGGGTCCCGGTGAGGGAGAGTGGTAGAGCTCACCTCTGTCTGTAGGGTCCCAGTGAGGGAGGGAGGTAGAGCTCACCTCTGTCTGTAGGGTCCCAGTGAGGGAGAGAGGTAGAGCTCACCTCTGTCTGTAGGGTCCCAGTGAGGGAGAGAGGTGGAGCTCACCTCTGTCTGTAGGGTCGCAGTGAGGGAGAGAGGTAGAGCTCACCTCTGTCTGTAGGGTCCCAGTGAGGGAGGGAGGTAGAGCTCACCTCTGTCTGTAGGGTCCCGGTGAGGGAGAGTGGTAGAGCTCACCTCTGTCTGTAGGGTCCCAGTGAGGGAGGGAGGTAGAGCTCACCTCTGTCTGTAGGGTCCCAGTGAGGGAGAGAGGTAGAGCTCACCTCTGTCTGTAGGGTCCCAGTGAGGGAGAGAGGTGGAGCTCACCTCTGTCTGTAGGGTCGCAGTGAGGGAGAGAGGTAGAGCTCACCTCTGTCTGTAGGGTCCCAGTGAGGGAGAGAGGTAGATCACACCTCTGTCTGTAGGGTCCCAGTGAGGGAGGGAGGTAGAGCTCACCTCTGTCTGTAGGTTCACAGTGAGGGAGGGAGGTAGAGCTCACCTCTGTCTGTAGGGTCCCAGTGTGGGAGAGTGGTAGAGCTCACCTCTGTCTGTAGGGTCCCAGTGAGGGAGAGAGGTGGAGCTCACCCCTGTCTGTAGGGTCCCAGTGAGGGAGAGTGGTGGAGCTCACCTCTGTCTGTAGGGTCCCAGTGAGGGAGAGAGGTGGAGCTCACCTCTGTCTGTAGGGTCCCAGTGAGGGAGGGAGGTAGAGCTCACCCCTGTCTGTATGTCCCAATGAGGGAGAGAGGTTGATCTCACCTCTGTCTGTAGGGGTCCCAGTGAGGGACAGAGGTAGAGCTCACCTCTGTCTGTAGGGTCCCAGTGAGGGAGAGTGGTAGAGCTCACCTCTGTCTGTAGGATCCCAGTGAGGGAGAGAGGTAGAGCTCACCTCTGTCTGTAGGGTCCCAGTGAGGGAGAGTGGTGGAGCTCACCTCCGTCTGTAGGGTCCTAGTGAGGGAGAGAGGTAGAGCTCACCTCTGACTGTAGGGTCACAGTGAGGGAGAGTGGTAGAGCTCACCTCTGTCTGTGGTAAACCACTGTTGTTGTTGTTGTTGTTACACACTGTTGTACCTATGCATGCCTCAACATGTCTCGGCTGGCTCCACCCACAGGCCCAGGTATAAAGGTGATTGACCTGCAGCCCCCTGCCTTCTTGGAACCCAGTCAACCACGAGAGGCATGCTCTGTTCTTTGCTAATAAAAGCCTTTAGTTACTCTCTTAACTCTCAGTCTTTTATGAGTAATTGATAGCGCATCAATTTTATTAGCAAAAACAAAATGTCGACATTTGCTGAATAGCAGGCTGCTGCACCAAACGCTGAACAGCAGGCTGCTGCACCAAGCGCTGAACAACAGGCTGCTGCACCAAACGCTGAGCAACAGGAGCTGCTGCGAGCCCTCAGACCAACATGCCTGGACCTAGACCCCCAAGAAGCGGGTTCGGCTACCAAATTCATGCATTGGCTGCGTTGCTTCAAGGCCTACCTGCAAGCCTCAACTGTGACCCTGGACGAAAACAAGTTGGAAATCCTGGCCTCAAAGGTGAGCCACCAAGTTTATACAATAATCCAGGACGCGACGACCTACGCGGCGGCTATCGGTCTGCTAAAAGGGCAATACGCACGCCCGGAAAATACGGTCTATGCCCGGCACCTCTTAAGATCCCGCAGACAGCAGCCCGGGGAATCAGTGGAGGCCTTCCTACGGGCACTACGGATACTCGGCCGAGACTGCGATTGCAAAGAAGCATCAGCCGCAGCACACATGGAGGGACTGATCCGAGATGCTTTCGTTGCGGGTCTAAGGTCTGACTACTCCCAGCAGAGACTGTTGGAAAAGGGAGAAATGGACCTGAGAAAGGCAGTGTCCCTCGTGCTCTCGCTCGACGCGGCCCACAGGAATATGGACGCCTTCTCCCCTAACCGCTCCGCAACGTGGACGCCACTACCTTGGGTCATGGGACCGCCACCTTCAACTGCTGCTGCGATGTCCAAGGCACAGAAATGTTATTTTTGTGGCCAGGCAAAACACCCCAGAGCACGCTGCCCGGCGAGAAACGCTACCTGCTCCGGCTGCGGGAAGAAAGGACACTATGTCAGCGCCTGCAAAGGTAAAACCGCTAACGCCAGCAGCGCCGCGTGCGAACCGTGGGGGCAGCCATCTTGTCCACCATCTTGGGCTCCCCCAGCCGCGTGGGGATCGGTACCATGGGCGCCGCCATTTTGTCTGCCATCTCGGACGTCTCCAACTTCAACCACGGGGGACCCGGACTCAACCACCGCCTCATCTGACGACCACATCGACTCGCTCGACCATACGCTGGCCTCCGTGACGCTGGACCAATCTCTCCCTCATCAACTGTCCAGGTCCATGATGGACATTAAGGTAAACGGCCGCGCCACTACCTGCCTTTTTGACAGCGGGAGCACGGAAAGCTTTATCCACCCCGACACGGTGCGGAGTTACTCTCTCCCGGTCCTGCCGACGCGACATCGGATCTCTTTGGCTTCCAAAGCCCAGTCAGCGGACGTCGGTGGCTACTGTGTAGTGACCCTTTCAGTAAGGGGCACAGAATACAAAAATTTTAAACTCCTGGTCCTGCCCCATCTTTGCGCTGCCGTTCTACTGGGGTTGGATTTTCAGTGCCACCTTAAGAGTGTCACATTAGCGCACGACGGAACCCTCCCCCCACTCACAGTCTGCAGCCAGCAGCTTTTAAATCGCCCGCCGCGCACCATTTGCAGCCTCTCCACCCTTAAAGTCCCCCCCCCTCCTTGTTCGCTAACCTCACCCGTGACTGTAAGCCCATCACTACCAAAAGCAGGCGTTACAGTGCCGGGGATAGGAGCTTCATTAAATCCGAGGTAGCAAGACTCCTGAAGGAAGGGATTATTGAAAGTAGCACCAGCCCATGGCGAGCACAAGTGGTGGTAGTGAAGACTGGCGAAAAACAGCGCCTAGTTATTGACTACAGCCAGACGATCAATCGCTACACCCAGCTAGATGCATACCCACTCCCCCGCATATCTGACATGGTCAATCAGATAGCACAATACCGGGTGTTCTCGACGATTGATCTGAAGTCGGCATACCACCAGCTACCCATCGGGGCTGAGGACCGCCAGTACACAGCTTTTGAAGCTGACGGTCGTCTCTACCACTTCCTCAGAGTTCCCTTCGGCGTCACCAACGGGGTTTCAGTCTTCCAACGGGAGATGGACCGGATGGTCGACCAGAACGCGCTCCAGGCCACTTTCCCCTATCTAGACAACGTCACCATCTGCGGCCGCGACCAGCAGGACCATGATGCTAATCTAGAGAAATTCCTCCGTACGGCCCAGCGGCTGAACCTAACATACAACAAGGACAAATGTATGTTTCGTACCAAGCGCCTTGCCATTCTTGGCTGTGTAGTGGAGAACGGAGTCATCGGCCCCGACCCCGACAGGATGCGCCCCCTTATGGAGCTCCCCCTCCCCCACTGCCAAAAAGCACTGAAGAGATGCCTAGGGTTTTTCTCGTACTATGCTCAGTGGGTGCCCAACTATGCGGACAAAGCCAGACCCCTCATCAAGTCCACCTCCTTCCCACTGACAGCAGAGGCATGTGCAGCCTTCACTCTCATAAAAGGAGATATTGCGAAGGCCACAATGCACGCAGTGGATGAGTCCATCCCTTTCCAAGTGGAGAGCGACGCATCCGACTTTGCCCTAGCTGCAACCCTTAACCAGGCGGGGAGACCCGTGGCCTTTTTCTCAAGGACCCTCCAGGGCCCCGAGATTCGACACTCCTCTGTCGAAAAGGAGGGCCAGGCCATTGTGGAAGCTGTGCGACATTGGAGGCATTACCTGGCCGGAAAACGATTTACCCTGCTCACTGACCAGCATTCAGTAGCTTTTATGTTTAATAATAAGCAGAGGGGCAAAATCAAGAACGACAAGATCTTGAGGTGGAGAATCGAACTCTCCACCTGCAATTACGATATCTTGTACCGGCCCGGGAAACTCAATGAGCCCCCAGATGCCCTATCACGTGGTACATGCACCAACGCGCAGGTCGATAGACTGAAGACCCTCCACAATGACCTCTGCCACCCGGGGGTCACCAGGTTTTTTCACTTCATCAAATCCCGTAACCTGCCCTACTCCATCGAGGAGGTCAGGACCATGACCAGGAACTGCCAAATCTGTGCCGAGTGCAAACCGCATTTTTATAGGCCAGACAGAGCAAGCCTGATCAAAGCCACGCGCCCCTTTGAACGGCTGAGCGTCGATTTTAAAGGGCCCCTCCCCTCCTCCGACCGCAATGTGTACTTCCTCAACATAATTGATGAGTACTCCCGTTTCCCGTTTGCCATCCCTTGCTCAGACATGACCAGTACCACGGTCATTAAATGTCTGAATGACCTCTTCGCCTTGTTCGGTTTCCCTAGCTATATTCATAGCGACAGGGGCTCATCCTTTATGAGTGACGAACTCCGGCAGTACCTGCTATCGAGAGGTATCGCTACAAGCAGGACCACCAGCTACAACCCCCGGGGGAATGGCCAGGTGGAAAGGGAGAATGCGACGGTCTGGAAGGCAGTCCTTTTAAACTTGAAATCTAAGGGCCTTCCGACCTCTCACTGGCAGGAAGTCCTCCCTGCGGTGCTCCATTCCATTCGGTCACTGCTCTGTACAGCCACCAATGCTACCCCTCACGAGAGAATGTTCGCCTTCCCCAGGAAGTCAACATCGGGGATCTCGTTACCGACATGGCTGACTTCTCCAGGACCTGTCCTACTGCGGAAGCACGTGAGGTCCCATAAGCCGGACCCCCTGGTCGAGAGGGTGAGCCTCCTCCATGCCAACCCTCAGTATGCTTACGTGGTGTACCCGGACGGGCGGGAGGACACAGTCTCCATACGAGACCTCGCACCTTCGGGTGCTCCCGAAACACCCCCCTCGCCATCCTCCACTACCCACGCCTACCCCCAGTACGCTTACGTAGCGTACCCGGACGGGCGGGAGGACACAGCCCCCACACGAGATCTCGCACCTTTGGGTGCCCCTGAAACAATACCATTGCCATCCACCACTACCCACAACCCAACCCCGCTAGGCGGCATGCCGCAGCCCCAGGACACATCATTGACCACCCAAACACTCAATGAGACGCCAGACTCAACGTTGGATGCTGCACCATCACCGCCGCCACCACAGCGATCAGGACGGCATACAAGGCCACCTGATAGACTTACTTACACGAACCTTTAGTACACTTCACCCCGCCGGACTCAATTTTAAACAAGGGGTGAATGTGGTAAACCACTGTTGTTGTTGTTGTTGTTGTTGTTGTTACACACTGTTGTACCTATGCATGCCTCAACATGTCTCGGCTGGCTCCACCCACACAGGCCCAGGTATAAAGGTGATTGACCTGCAGCCCCCTGCCTTCTTGGAACCCAGTCAACCACGAGAGGCATGCTCTGTTCTTTGCTAATAAAAGCCTTTAGTTACTCTCTTAACTCTCAGTCTTTTATGAGTAATTGATAGCGCATCAATTTTATTAGCAAAAACAAAATGTCGACATTTGCTGAACAGCAGGCTGCTGCACCAAACGCTGAACAGCAGGCTGCTGCACCAAACGCTGAACAGCAGGCTGCTGCACCAAACGCTGAGCAACAGGAGCTGCTGCGAGCCCTCAGACCAACATGCCTGGACCTAGACCCCCAAGAAGCGGGTTCGGCTACCAAATTCGCGCATTGGCTGCGTTGCTTCGAGGCCTACCTGCAAGCCTCAACTGTGACCCTGGATGAAAACAAGTTGGAAATCCTGGCCTCAAAGGTGAGCCACCAAGTTTATACAATAATCCAGGACGCGACGACCTACGCGGCGGCTATCGGTCTGCTAAAAGGGCAATACGCACGCCCGGTAAATACGGTCTATGCCCGGCACCTCTTAAGATCCCGCAGACAGCAGCCCGGGGAATCGGTGGAGGCCTTCCTACGGGCACTACGGATACTCGGCCGAGACTGCGATTGCAAAGAAGCATCAGCCGCAGCACACACGGAGGGACTGATCCGAGATGCTTTCGTTGCGGGTCTAAGGTCCGACTACTCCCGGCAGAGACTGTTGGAAAAGGGAGAAATGGACCTGAGAAAGGCAGTGTCCCTCGTGCTCTCGCTCGACGCGGCCCACAGGAATATGAACGCCTTCTCCCCTAACCGCTCCGCAACGTGGACGCCACAACCTTGGGTCATGGGACCGCCACCTTCAACTGCTGCTGTGATGTCCAAGGCACAGAAATGTTATTTTTGTGGCCAGGCAAAACACCCCAGAGCACGCTGCCCGGCGAGAAATGCTACCTGCTCCGGCTGCGGGAAGAAAGGACACTATGTCAGCGCCTGCAAAGGTAAAACCGCTAACGCCAGCAGCGCCGCGTGCGAACCGTGGGGGCAGCCATCTTGTCCACCATTTTGGGCTCCCCCAGCCACGTGGGGATCGGGACCATGGGCGCCGCCATTTTGTCCACCATCTCGGACGTCTCCAACTTCAACCACGGGGGACCCGGACTCAACCACCGCCTCATCTGACGACCACATCGACTCGCTCGACCATACGCTGCCCTCCGTGACGCTGGACCAATCTCTCCCTCATCAACTGTCCAGGTCCATGATGGACATTAAGGTAAATGGCTGTGCCACTACCTGCCTTTTTGACAGCGGGAGCACGGAAAGCTTTATCCACCCCGACACGGTGCACAGTTACTCTCTCCCGGTCCTGCCGACGCGACATCGGATCTCTTTGGCTTCCAAAGCCCAGTCAGCGGACGTCGGTGGCTACTGTGTAGTGACCCTTTCAGTAAGGGGCACAGAATACAAAAATTTTAAACTCCTGGTCCTGCCCCATCTTTGCGCTGCCGTTCTACTGGGGTTGGATTTTCAGTGCAACCTTAAGAGTGTCACATTAGCGTACGACGGACCCCTCCCCCCACTCACAGTCTGCAGTCAGCAGTTTTTAAATCGCCCGCCGCGCACCATTTGCAGCCTCTCCACCCTTAAAGTCCCCCCCCCCTCCTTGTTCGCTAACCTCACCCGCGACTGTAAGCCCATCGCTACCAAAAGCAGGCGTTACAGTGCCGGGGATAGGAGCTTCATTAAATCCGAGGTAGCAAGACTCCTGAAGGAAGGGATTATTGAAAGTAGCACTAGCCCATGGCGAGCACAAGTGGTGGTAGTGAAGACTGGCGAAAAACAGCGCCTAGTTATTGACTACAGCCAGACGATCAATCGCTACACCCAGCTAGATGCATACCCACTCCCCCGCATATCTGACATGGTCAATCAGATAGCACAATACCGGGTGTTCTCGACGATTGATCTGAAGTCGGCATACCACCAGCTCCCCATCGGGGCTGAGGACCGCCAGTACACAGCTTTTGAAGCTGACGGTCGTCTCTACCACTTCCTCAGAGTTCCCTTCGGCGTCACCAACGGGGTTTCAGTCTTCCAACGGGAGATGGACCGGATGGTCGACCAGAACGCGCTCCAGGCCACTTTCCCCTATCTAGACAATGTCACCATCTGCGGCCGCGACCAGCAGGACCAAGATGTTAATCTAGAGAAATTTCTCCGTACTGCCCAGCGGGTGAACCTAACATACAACAAGGACAAATGTATGTTTCGTACCAAGCGCCTTGCCATTCTTGGCTGTGTAGTGGAGAACGGAGTCATCGGCCCCGACCCCGACAGGATGCGCCCCCTTATGGAGCTCCCCCTCCCCCACTGCCAAAAAGCACTGAAGAGATGCCTAGGGTTTTTCTCGTACTATGCTCAGTGGGTGCCCAACTATGCGGACAAAGCCAGACCCCTCATCAAGTCCACCTCCTTCCCACTGACAGCAGAGGCATGTGCAGCCTTCACTCTCATAAAAGGAGATATTGTGAAGGCCACAATGCACGCAGTGGATGAGTCCATCCCTTTCCAAGTGGAGAGCGACGCATCCGACTTTGCCCTAGCTGCAACCCTTAACCAGGCGGGGAGACCCGTGGCCTTTTTCTCAAGGACCCTCCAGGGCCCCGAGATTCGACACTCCTCTGTCGAAAAGGAGGGCCAGGCCATTGTGGAAGCTGTGCGACATTGGAGGCATTGCCTGGCCGGAAAACGATTTACCCTGCTCACTGACCAGCATTCAGTAGCTTTTATGTTTAATAATAAGCAGAGGGGCAAAATCAAGAACGACAAGATCTTGAGGTGGAGAATCGAACTCTCCACCTACAATTACGATATCTTGTACCGGCCCGGGAAACTCAATGAGCCCCCAGATGCCCTATCACATGGTACATGCGCCAACGCGCAGGTCGATAGACTGAAGACCCTCCACAATGACCTCTGCCACCCGGGGGTCACCAGGTTTTTTCACTTCATCAAATCCCGTAACCTGCCCTACTCCATCGAGGAGGTCAGGACCATGACCAGGAACTGCCAAATCTGTGCCGAGTGCAAACCGCATTTTTATAGGCCAGACAGAGCAAGCCTGATCAAAGCCACGCGCCCCTTTGAACGGCTGAGCGTCGATTTTAAAGGGCCCCTCCCCTCCTCCGACCGCAATGTGTACTTCCTCAACATAATTGATGAGTACTCCCGTTTCCCGTTTGCCATCCCTTGCTCAGACATGACCAGTACCACGGTCATTAAATGTCTGAATGACCTCTTCGCCTTGTTCGGTTTCCCTAGCTATATTCATAGCGACAGGGGCTCATCCTTTATGAGCGACGAACTCCGGCAGTACCTGCTATCGAGAGGTATCGCTACAAGCAGGACCACCAGCTACAACCCCCGGGGGAATGGCCAGGTGGAAAGGGAGAATGCGACGGTCTGGAAGGCAGTCCTTTTAAACTTGAAATCTAAGGGCCTTCCGACCTCTCGCTGGCAGGAAGTCCTCCCTGCGGCGCTCCATTCCATTCGGTCACTGCTCTGTACAGCCACCAATGCTACCCCTCATGAGAGAATGTTCTCCTTCCCCAGGAAGTCCACATCGGGGATCTCGTTACCGACATGGCTGACTTCTCCGGGACCTGTCCTACTGCGGAAGCATGTGAGGTCCCATAAGACGGACCCCCTGGTCGAGAGGGTGAGCCTCCTCCATGCCAACCCTCAGTATGCTTACGTGGTGTACCCGGACGGGCGGGAGGACACAGTCTCCATACGAGACCTCGCACCTTCGGGTGCTCCCGAAACACCCCCCTCGCCATCCTCCACTACCCACGCCTACCCCCAGTATGCTTACATAGCGTACCCGGATGGGCGGGAGGACACAGCCCCCACACGAGATCTCGCACCTTTGGGTGCCCCTGAAACAATACCATTGCCATCCACCACTACCCACAACCCAACCCCGCTAGGCGGCATGCTGCAGCCCCAGGACCCATCATTGACCACCCAAACACTCAATGAGACACCAGACTCAACGTTGGATGCTGCACCATCATCGCCGCCACCACGGCAATCAGGACGGCATACAAGGCCACCTGATAGACTTACTTACACGAACCTTTAGTACACTTCACCCCGCCGGACTCAATTTTAAACAAGGGGTGAATGTGGTAAACCACTGTTGTTGTTGTTGTTGTTGTTGTTACACACTGTTGTACCTATGCATGCCTCAACGTGTCTCGGCTGGCTCCACCCACACAGGCCCAGGTATAAAGGTGATTGACCTGCAGCCCCCTGCCTTCTTGGAACCCAGTCAACCACGAGAGGCATGCTCTGTTCTTTGCTAATAAAAGCCTTTAGTTGCTCTCTTAACTCCCAGTCTTTTATGAGTAATTGATAGCGCATCAGGGTCACAGTGAGGGAGAGTGGTAGAGCTCACCTCTGTCTGTAGGGGTCCCAGTGATGGAGAGAGGTGGAGCTCGCCTCTGTCTGTAGGATCCCAGCGAGGGAGAGATCACCTCTGTCTGTAGGGTCCCAGTGATGGAGAGTGGTAGAGCTCACCCTTGTCTGTAGGGTCCCAGTGAGGGAGAGTGGTAGAGCTCACCTCTGTCTGTAGGGGTCCCAGTGAGGGAGAGAGTTTGATCTCACCTCTGTCTGTAGGGGTCCCAGTGAGGGAGAGCGGTAGAGCTCACCACTGTCTGTAGGGTCACAGTGAGGGAGAGAGGTAGAACTCACCCCTGTCTGTAGGGTCCCAGTGAGGGAGAGAGGGAGAGCTCACCTCTGTCTGTAGGGTCACAGTGAGACAGAGAGGTAGAGCTTACCTCTGTCTGTATGTCCCAGTGAGGCAGAGTGGTGGAGCTCACCTCTGTCTGTAGGGTCCCAGTGAGGGAGCGAGGTAGAGCTCACCTCTGTCTGTAGGGTCCCAGAGATGGAGAGAGGTAGAGCTCACCTCTGTCTGTAGGGTCCCAGTGAGGGAGGGAGGTAGAGCTCACCTCTGTCTGTAGGGTCCCAGTGAGGGAGAGAGGTTGATCTGAACTCTGTCTGTAGGGGTCCCAGTGAGGGAGAGAGGTAGAGCTCACCTCTGTCTGTAGGGTCCCAGTGAGGGAGAGAGGTAGAGCTCACCCCTGTCTGTCGGGTCCCGCTGAGGGAGAGAGGTAGAGCTCACCTCTCTCTGTAGGTCCCAGTGAGGGAGAGAGAGAGAGCTCACCTCTGTCTGTAGGGTCCCAGTGAGGGAGAGTGGGAGAGCTCACCTCCGTCTGTATGTCCCAGTGACGGAGAGAGGTAGAGCTCAACTCTGTCTGTATGTCCCAGTGCGGGAGAGGTGTAGAGCTCACCTCTGTCTGTAGGATCCCAGTGAGGGAGAGAGGTAGAGCTCACCTCTGTCTGTAGTGTCCCAGTAAGGGAGAGAGGTAGAGCTCACCTCCGTCTGTATGTCCCAGTGAGGGAGAGAGGTAGAGCTCACCTCTCTCTGTAGAGTCCGTGTGAGGGAGAGAGGTAGAGCTCACCTCTGTCCGCATGTCCCAGTGAAGGAGAGAGGTTGATCTCACCTCTGTCTGTAGGGTCCCAGTGAGGGAGAGAGGTAGAGCTCACCTCCGTCTGTATGTCCCAGTGAGGGAGAGAGGTAGAGCTCACCTCTGTCTGTAGGGTCCTAGTGAGGGAGAGAGGTTGATCTCACCTCTGTCTGTAGTGTCCCAGTGAGGGAGAGAGGTAGAGCTCACCTCCGTCTGTAGGGTCCCAGTGAGGGAGAGAGGTTGATCTCACCTCTGTCTGTAGGGTCCCAGTGAGGGAGAGAGGTTGATCTCACCTCTGTCTGTAGTGTCCCAGTGAGGGAGAGAGGTTGATCTCACGTCTGTCTGTAGGGTCCCAGTGAGGGAGAGAGGTAGAGCTCACCTCTGTCTGTAGGGTCCCAGTGAGGGAGAGAGGTTGATCTCACCTCTGTCTGTAGTGTCCCAGTGAGGGAGAGAGGTTGATCTCACGTCTGTCTGTAGGGTCCCAGTGAGGGAGAAAGGGAGAGCTCTGCTCTGTCTGTAGGGCTCCCAGTGAGGGAGAGGGGTAGATCACACCTCCGTCTGTATGTCCCAGTGAGGGAGAGAGGTAGAGCTCACCTCTGTCTCTAGGTCCCAGAGAGGGAGAGAGGTAGAGCTCACCTCTGTCTATAGGTCCCAGTGAGGGAGAGAGGTAGAGCTCACATGCCTCTGTATGTCCCAGTGAGGGAGAGAGGTTGATCTCACCTCTGTCTGTAGGGATCCCAGTGTGGGAGAGTGGTAGAGCTCACCTCTGTCTGTAGGGTCCCAGTGAGGGAGAGTGGTAGAGCTCACCTCTGTCGGTAGGGGTCACAGTGAGGGACAGAGGTAGAGCTTACCTCTGTCTTTAGGGTCCCAGCGAGGGAGAGAGGTAGAGCTCACCCCTGTCTGTAGGATCCCAGTGAGGGAGACAGTTAGAGCTTACCTGTAACTGTAGGGGTCCCAGTGAGGAGAGAGGTGGAGCTCTCCTGTATCTGTAGGGTCCCAGTGAGGGAGAGAGGTTAATCTCACCTCTGTCTGTATGTCCCAGTGAGGGAGAGTGATAGAGCTCACCTCTGTCTGTAGGGTCCCAGTGAGGGAGAGACATTGATCTCACCTCCGCCTGTATGTCCCAGTGAGGGAGAGTGGTAGATTTCACCTCTGTCTGTAGGGTCCCAGTGAGGGAGACAGTTAGAGCTCACCTCTGTCGGTAGGGGTCACAGTGAGGGAGAGAGTTATAGCTCACCTCTGTCTGTAGGGGTCCCAGTGAGGGAGAGAGGTAGAGCTCACCTGTGTCTGTAGGGTCCCAGTGAGGGAGAGAGTTAGAGCTCACCTCTGTCTGTCGGGTCCCAGTGAGGGAGAGAGGGAGAGCTCACCTCTGTCTGTCGGGTCCCAGTGAGGGAGAGTGGTAGAGCTCACCTCTGTCTGTAGGGTCACAGTGAGGGAGAGAGGTAGAGCTCACCTCTGTCTGTAAGTGTCCCAGTGAGGGAGAGTGTTAGAGCTCACCTCTGTCTTTAGGGTCCCTGTGAGGGAGAGTGGTAGAGCTCACGTCTGTCTGTAGGGGTCCCAGTGAGGGAGAGTGGTATAGCTCACCTCTGCACTGGAGCATCAGCCTTGACTTTTTCTACAAGTCTCTGTAGTGGGTCTTGAACCCACGACCTCTGACCTAGAGGCGAGAGAGATACCAACTGAGCCGCGGCAGACAAAGCGATAGAGCAGTTTGAGGGCAGCAGTAGGGGCGCTGTATTGAGTTTATGTTTAAAGTCTGTAGGGTCCCAGTGATGGAGAGAGGTAGAGCGCACCCATTATAAATTGATATTCCCACTGATTCCCTGTCCAACTCCCTATTAATGTTCCCTCTGAACCCCCTGGCCCTCAACTCTCTCTAATACAAATTACGTGTTTTTACTTTCAGAATATCACCCGGTGAAATGAGGGCTCTGCTGCTGATTCTGGGTTACCTGAATAAGTAATTATCATTATAGATGAACCGCTCTCTGTTTATTTAATGTCTTTACATTGAAAAAGCCTCCCAAGGCGCTTCTCATTTGTGGTTTGGATTCGGGCAGTTTCAGGCCTGTGGCAGGGGCGGAATGTGAATGGAAACATAGAAACCGAGAAACATAGAAGGTAGGAGCAGGAGTAGGCCATTCGGCCCTTCGAGCCTGCTCCGCCATTCAATGCGATCATGGCTGATCATCCAAATTCAGTACCCTGTCCCTGCCTTCTCCCCATATCCCTTGATCCCTTTGGCCTTAAGGAATATATCTAACTCCTTCTTGAATATATTTAATGAATTGGCCTCAACTGCCTTGTGTGGTAGAGAATTCCACAGGTTCACCACTCTCTGGGTGAAGAAATTCCTCCTCATCTCAGTCCTAAATGGCTTACCCCTTATCCTTATACTGTGACCGCTGGTTCTGGACTCCCCCGCCATCAGAAACATCCTTCCTGCATCTAGTCTGTCTAGTCCTGTTAGAATTTTATAAGTTTCAATGAGATCCCCTCTCATTCTTCTAAACTCCAGTGAGTATAAGACCAATCGACCCAATCTCTCCTCATACGTCATTCCTGCCATCCCAGGTATCAGTCTGGTGAATCTTCGCTGCACTCCCTCCATGGCAAGAACATCCTTCCTCAGGTAAGGCGACCAAAACTGCACACAATACTCAGGATGTGGTCTCACCAAGGCCCTGTAGAACTGAAGCAGGACATCCTTGTTCCTGTACTCAAACCCTCTCGCTACGGAGGCCAACATACGATTTGCCTTCTTATCCACCTGCTGCACCTGCATGCTTACCTTCAGTGACTGGTGCACAAGGACACCCAGGTCTCGTTGCACTTCCTCTTCTCCCAATCTAATCTGCCTTCCTGTTTTTGCCACCAAAGTGGATAACCACACATTTATCCACATTATACTGTATTTCCCATGCATCTGCCCAATCACCCAACTTGTCCAAATCATACTGGAGTTTCTCCGCACCCTCCTCACAGCACACACACCCACCCAGCTTTGTGTTGTTTGTAAACCTGAATGGAGAGTTTCAAACATGGAGTTTAAATTGAAATTCTTACAATTCTATTATTGAAACTTTTAATTACTGATCAGATTTAAAATTTATGCTTTTGAGATAGGTAGTCGATCATTACTGTGTGCATTTTCGGTCTCCATTTTACAAAAAAGGCTGTCGAGTCACTGCAGAGGGTGCGAAAAAGGATTTACAAGGTGATACCAGAACTCAGATGTTACATCCATCAGGAAAGGCTGAACTGGTTGGAGCTCTTTTCTGTAGAAAGAGAAGGCTGAGGGGGGATCTGATGGAGGTCTTTAAAATTATAAATGTAAACGCATAGAAGATGTTTCCACTTGAAGGCGAGACGAGATCTAGGGGCCATGAATATAGTATAGTCACTAATAATTCAAAACGGGAATTCTGGAGAAACTTCTTTACCCAGAGAGTGGTGAGGATGCGGAACTCGCTAACACAGGGAAAAGTTGAGGATAATAGCATAGATTATAGATAAGCACATGAGGGAGTAAGGAATAGATGAACATGTTGATAGGGTGAGATGAAGAATGGTGGAGGAGGCTCGTCCTTGAGCATTATCACCGTTAGCACCAGTTGGGCTGAATGGCCTGTTTTTGTCCTGTAAATTCTTCTTAATTCTACGTTGTATATATTTACATAATATTATACATATTATACTTTTAATTACTGATCAGATGTAAAACGTATGCATTTGCAATAGATCTTTAATAATTGCATTATTGATTGATAATATTTATCATGGATTTGTAATATTTGCATTAATGTTTGATATTATTTATTATGTATTTGTAATAATTGCATTATTGATCAATATTATTTATGATGCATTTGCAATAGAACTTTAATATTTGCATTATTGATTGGTATTATTTATTATAGATTTGTAATAGATTTTTAATATTTGCATGATTGATTGATAATATTGATTTTGCATTTCCAATAGGTCTTTAATATTTGCATTATTGATCGATATTATTTATTAAGGGTTTGTAAAATATTTTTTATATTTGCATTATTGATTGATATTATTAATTATGCATCTGCTATAGATCTTAAACATTTGCATTATTGAATAATATTATTTATTTTGCATTTGCTATAGCTCTTTAATATTTGCATTATTGATTGATATTATTTATTATGCCTTTGCAATAAACTGTAATATATGCATTATTGATTTATATGATTTATTAATGATTTTTAATTGATCTTTAATATTTGCATTATTGATTGATATTATTTTTAAAGCATTTGCTATAGATTTTTTATATTTGCATTATTGATTGATATTATTTATTAAGAATTTCTAATAGATCTTTAATGTTTGCATTATTGATCAATATTATTTATATTGCATTTACCATAATTATTTAATATTGGCATTATTGATAGATAATATTTATTATGCATTTGCAATAGTTCTTTAATGTTTGAATTATTGATTGATATTATTTATTATGCATTTACAATAGACCTTTAATATTATGCATTATGACCGATGTTATTTATTAAGGATTTGTAATAGATCTTTAATATTTGCATATTGACTGATATTATTTATTATGCATTTGCAATAGGTCTTTAATATTTGCAGTACTGATCAATATTATTTATCATGCATTTGCAATAGTTCTTTAATGTTTGAATTATTGATTGATATTATTTATTATGCATTTGCAATGGATCTTAAATATTTGCATTATTGATTGATATTATTTATTAGGCATTTGCTATAAATCTTTAATATTTGCATTATGATCGATGTTATTTATTAAGGATTTGTAATAGATTTTTAATATTTGCATTATGGTCGAAATTATTTATTAAGGATTTGTAATAGATCTTTAATAATTGTATATTGATTGATAATATTTATTATGTATTTGCAATATATCTTTAATATTTGTATAACAGTGGATATTATTTATCATGTTTTTGCAATAAATCTTTATTATATGCATTATTGATCGATATTGTTCATTAAGGATTTGCAATAGATCTTTAATATTTGCATTTTGATTGATATTATTTTTTATGCATCTGCTATTGATCTTGTATATTTGCATTTTTGATTGATATTATTTATCATGCATTTGCAATAGATGTTTAATATTTACATCACTGATATTATTTACTAAGGATTAGTAACAGAACTTTAATATTTGCATTATTGATCGATATCATTAACTAAAGATTCATAATAGCTGTTTACTATTTGCATTATTTCATTACATTATTTATTGTGCATTTGCAATAGATCTATACTATTTGCAAAGCTGATTTAATTTTTGTATGTTGCTTTTCTAATAGATCTCTATTATGTGCATTATTGATTAATATTACTTATGAAGCATTTGTAATAGATCTTTGGTATTTGGAATATTGATCGATATAATTTATCATGTATTTGTAATAGATCTTTAATATTTGCATGATTGATTGGTATTATTTATTATGGGTTTGTTATAGATCTTCAACATTTACATCATTGATCGATATAATTTATTATGCATTTGTAATAGATCTTTAATGTTTGAATCATTGATCAATATTATTTGTTATGCATTTGCAACTGACCATCGAGAGTTCTTCACCATCAGCATTCAGTTTTCATCTGGGGACTGCGATTCCCAATTGATATTTCTCAGTGACCATGGCGTCTCTCCCACCATTTGCACTCAGAGTTCACCTGGGGACTGAGATGCCCCATGATACCTCTCACTGACCACCGAAATCAATCACCATCTGCACTCAGTGTTCAGCTGGGGACTGAGATACCCCATGATATCTCTCACTGACCATCGAGTGTCCCTCACCATCTGCATGCAGTGTTCACCTGGGGACTGAGATACACCATGATATCTCTCACTGACCATCGAGTGTCCCTCACCACCTGCACTCAGTGTTCACCTGGGGACCGAGACACCCCATGATATCTCTCACTGACCATCGAGTGTCCCTCACCATCTGTACTCAGTGTTCACCTGGGGACTGAGATACCCCATGTTAACTCTCACTGACCATCGAGTGTCCTTCACTATCTGCACTCAGTGCTCAGCTGGGGACTGAGATACCCCATGATATCTCTCACTGACCATCGAGTGTCCCTCACCATCTGCACTCAGTGTCCACCTGGGGACTGAGATACCCCATGATATCTCTCACTGACCATCGAGTATCCCTCACCATCTGCACTCAGTGTTCACCTGGGGACTGAGATACACCATGATATCTCTCACTGACCATCGAGTGTCCCACACCATCTGCACTCAGTGTTCACCTGGGGAATGAGAGCCCCCAAGATATATCTCACTGACCATCGAGTGTCCCTCACAACTGCACTCAGTGTTCACCTGGTGACTGAGATACCCCATGATATCTCTCACTGACCATCGAGTGTCCCTCACCATCTGTACTCAGTGTTCACCTGGTGACTGAGATACCCCAATATATCTCTAACTGACCATCGAGTGTCCCTCACCATCTGCACTCAGTGTTCACCTGGGGACTGAGATACCCCATGATATCTCTCACTGACCATCGAGTGTCCCTCACCATCTGTACTCAGTGTTCACCTGGGGACTGAGATACCCCATGATAACTCTCACTGATCATCGAGTGTCCCTCACCATCCGTACTCAGTGTTCACCTGGGGACTGTGATACCCCATGATATCTCTAACTGACCATCGAGTGTCCCTCACCATCAGTACTCAGTGTTCACCTGGGGTCAGAGATGCCCTATGATATCTCTCACTGACCATCGAGTGTCCCTCACCATCTGTACTCAGTGTTCACCTGGGGACTGAGATACCCCATGATATCTCCCACTGACCATCGAGTGTCCCTCAGCATCTGTACTCAGTGTTCACCTGGGGACTGAGATACCCCATGATATCTCTCACTGACCATCGAGTGTCCCTCACCATCTGCGCGCAGTGTTCACCTGGGGACTGAGATACCCCATGATATCTCTCACTGACCATCGAGTGTCCTCACCATCTGCACTCAGTGTTCACCTGGGGACTGAGACACCCCATGATAACTCTCACTGACCATCGAGTGTCCCTCACCATCTGTACTCAGTGTTCTCCTGGGGACTGAGATACCCCATGATATCTCTCACTGGCCATCGAGTGTCCCTCACCATCTGCACTCAGTGTTCACCTGGGGACTGAGATACCCCATGATATCTCTCACTGACCATCGAGTGTCCCCCACCAGCTGCACTCAGTGTTCACCTGGGGACTGAGATACCCCATGATATCTATCACTGACCATTGAGTGTCCCTCACCATCTGCACTCAGTGTTCACCTGGGGACTGAGATACCCCATGATACCTCTCACTGACCATCGAATGTCCCTCAGCATCTGCACTCAGTGTTCACCTGGGGACTGAGATACCCCATGATATCTCTCACTGACCATCGAGTGTCCCTCACCATCTGCACTCAGTGTTCACCTGGGGACTGAGACACCCCATGATATCTCTCACTGACCATGGAGTGTCCCTCACCATCTGCACTAACTGTTCACCTGGGGACTGAGATACTCCATGATAATTCTCACTCACCATCGAGTGTCCCTCACCATCTGTACTCCGTGTTCATCTGGGGACTGAGATACCCCATGATATCTCTCAGTGACCATCCAGTGCCCCTCACCATCTGCACTCAGTGATCACCTGGGGACTGAGATACCCCATGATATCTCTCACTGAGCATCGAGTGTCCCTCACCATCTGCACTCAGTGTTCACCTGGGGACTGAGTTACCACATGATATCTCTCAGTGACCATCGAGTGTCCCTCACCATCTGCACTCAGTGTTCACCTGGGGACTGAGATACCACATGATATCTCTCACTGACCATCGAGTGTCCCTCACCATCTGCACACAGTGTTCACCTGGGGACTGAGATACCCGATGATATATCCCACTGACCATCGAGTGTCCCTCACCATGTGCACTCAGTGTTCACCTGAGGACTGAGATACCCCATGATATCTCTCACCGACCATCGAGTGTCCCTCACCAACTGCATTCAGAGTTCACCTGGGGACTGAGATACCCCATGATATCTCTCACTGACCATCCAGTGTCCCTCACCATCTGCAACTCAGTGTTCACCTGGGGACTGAGATACTCCATGATAACTCTCACTGACCATCGAGTGTCCCTCACCATCTGCACTCAGTGTTCACTTGGGGACTGAGATTCCCCATGACATCTCTCACTGACCATCGGGTGTCCCTCACCATCTGTACTCCGTGTTCACCTGGGGACTGAGATACCCCATGATATCTCTCACTGACCATCGAGTGTCCCTCACCATCTGCACTCTGTTCTCCTGGGGACTGAGATACCCCATGATATCTCTCACTGACCATCCAGTGTCCCTCACCATCTGCACTCAGTGTTCACCTGGGGACTGAGACCCGCCATGATATCTCTCACTGACCATCGACTGTCCCTCACCATCTGCACTCAGTGTTCACCTGAGGAATGAGATACCCCATGATATCTCTCACTGACCATCGAGTGTCCCTCACCATCTGCACTCAGTGATCACCTGAGGACTGAGATACCCCATGATATCTCTCACTGACCATCGAGTGTCCCTCACCATCTCCACTCAGTGTTTATTTGGGGACTGAGATACCCCATGATATCTCTCAGTGACCATCGCGAGTCCCTCACCATCTGCAATCAGTGTTCACCTGGGGACTGAGATACCCCATAATATCTCTCACTGACCATCGTGTGTCCCTCACCATCTGCACTCAGTGTTCACCTGGGGAGTGAGATACACCATGATATCTCTCACTGAACATCGAGTGTCCCTCACCATCTGCATTCAGTGTTCACCTGGGGACTGAGACACCCCATGATATCTCTCAATGACCATCGACTGTCCCTCACCATCTGCACTCAGTGTTCACCTGGGGACTGAGATACCCCATGATATCTCTCACTGACCATCGAGTGTCCCTCACCATCTGCATTCAGTGTTCACCTGGGGACTGAGACACCCCATGATATCTCTCAATGACCATCGACTGTCCCTCACCATCTGCACTCAGTGTTCACCTGGGGACTGAGATACCCTATGATATCTCTCACTGTCCATCGAGTGTCCCTCACTATCTGCACTCGGTGTTCACCTGGGGACTGAGATACCACCTGATATCTCTCACTGACTATCGAGTGTCCCTCACCATCTGCACTCAGTGTTCACCTGGGGACTGAGATACCCCATGATAACTCTCACTGACCATCGAATGACCCTCACCATCTGCAGTCAGTGTTCACCTGGGGACTGAGATACCCCATGATATCTCTCATTGACCATCGAGTGTCCCTCACCATCTGCACTCAGCTTTCACCTGGGATCTGAGATACCGCATGATATCTCTCACTGACCATCGAGTGTCCCTCACCATCTGCACTCAGTGTTCAACTGGGGACTGAGATACCCCATGATATCTCTCACTGACCATCGAGTGTCCCTCACCATCTGCACTCAGTGTTCACCTGGGGACTGAGACACCCCATGATATCTCTCACTGACCATCGAGTGTCCCTCACCATCGGCACTCAGTGTTTACCTGGGGACTGAGACGCCACATGATATCTCTCACTGACCATCGAGTGTCCCTCACCATCTGCACTCAGTGTTCACCTGGGGCCTGAGATACCCCATGATATCTCTCACTGACCATCGAGTGTCCCTCACCATCTGCACTCAGTGTTCACCTGGGGACTGAGATACCCCATGATATCTCTCACTGACCATCGAGTGTCCCTCACCATCTGCACTCAGTGTTCACTGGGGACCGAAATACCCCTTGATATCTCTCATTGACCATCGAGTGTCCCTCACCATCTGCACTCAGTGTTCACCTGGGGACTGAGATACCCCATGATATCTCTCACTGACCATCGAGTGTCCCTCACCATCTGCACTCAGTGTCCACCTGGGGACTGAGATACCCCTTGATATCTCACACTGACCATCGAGTGTCCCTCACCATCTGCACTCAGTGTTCACCTGGGGACTGAGATACCCCATGATATCTCTCACTGACCATCGAGTGTCCCTCACCATCTGCACTCAGTGTTCACTGGGGACTGAAATACCCCATGATATCTCTCACTGACCATCGAGTGTCCCTCACCATCTGCATTCAGTGTTCACCTGGGGACTGAATACCCCATATCTCTCACTCACCATCGAGTCTCCCTCACAATCTGCACTCAGTGTTCACCTGGGGATTGTGATAACCCATTAGATCTCCCACTGACCATCGAGTGTATCTCACCATCTACACTCTGTTCACCTGGCGACTGAGATACCCCATGATATCTCTCACTGACCATCGAGTGTCCTTCACCTTCTGCACTCAGTGTTCACTTTGAACTGCGATACCCCATGATATCTCTCACTGACCATCGAGTGTCCCTCACCATCTGCACTCAGTGTTCACCTGGGGACTGAGATACTCCATGATATCTCTCACTGACCATCGAGTGACCCTCACCATCTGCACTGAGTGTTCACCTGGGGACTGAGACACCCCATGATATCTCTCACTGACCATCGAGTGTCCCTCACCATCGGCACTCAGTGTTTACCTGGGGACTGAGACGCCACATGATATCTCTCACTGACCATCGAGTGTCCCTCACCATCTGCACTCAGTGTTCACCTGGGGACTGAGATACTCCATGATATCTCTCACTGACCATCGAGTGTCCCTCTCCATCTGCACTCAGTGTTCACCTGGGGCCTGAGATAACCCATGATATCTCTCACTGACCATTGAGTGTCCCTCACCATCTGCACTCAATGTCCACCTGGGGACTGAGATACCCCTTGATATCTCTCACTGAACACCGAGAATCCCTCACCATCTGCACTCAGTGTACACCTGGGGACTGAGATAGTCCATGATATCTCTCACTGACCATCGAGTGTCCCTCACCATCGGCACTCAGTGTTTACCTGGGGACTGAGATACCACAAGATATCTCTCACTGACCATCGAGTGTCCCTCACCATCTGCACTCAGTGTTCACCTGGGGACTGAGATACCCCATGATATCTCTCACTGTCCATCGAGTGTCCCTCACCATCTGCACTCAGTGTTCACTGGGAACTGAGATACCCCATGATATCTCTCACTGACCATCGAGTGTCCCTCACCATCTGTACTCAGTGTTCACTGGGGACTGAAATACCCCATGATATCTCTCACTGACCATCGAGTGTCCCTCACCATCTGCATTCAGTGTTCACCTGGGGACTGAATACCCCATATCTCTCACTCACCATCGAGTCTCCCTCACAATCTGCACTCAGTGTTCACCTGGGGATTGTGATAACCCATTAGATCTCCCACTGACCATCGAGTGTATCTCACCATCTACACTCTGTTCACCTGGCGACTGAGATACCCCATGATATCTCTCACTGACCATCGAGTGTCCTTCACCTTCTGCACTCAGTGTTCACTTTGAACTGCGATACCCCATGATATCTCTCACTGACCATCAAGTGTCCCTCACCATCTGCACTCAGTGTTCAGCTGCGGACTGAGATACCCCATGATATCTCTCACTGACCATCGAGAGTCCCTCACCATCTGCACTCAGTGTTCACCTGGGGACTGAGACACCACATGATATCTCTCACTGACCATCGAGTGTCCCTCACCATCTGCACTCAGTGTTCACCTGGGGACTGAGATACCCCATGATATCTCTCACTGACCATCGAGAGTCCCTCACCATCTGCACTCAGTTTTCACCTGGGGACTGAGATACCACCTGATATCTCTCACTGACCATCGAGTGTCCCTCACCATCTGCACTCAGTGTTCACCTGGGGACTGAGATACCCCATGATCTCGCTCACTGACCATCGAGTGTCCCTCACCATCTGCACTCAGTGTTCACCTGGGGACTGAGATACCCCATGATATCTCTCACTGACCATCGAGTATCCCTGACCATCTGCACTCAGTGTTCACCTGGGGACTGAGTTACCACATGATCTCGCTCACTGACCATCGAGTGTCCCTCCCCATCTGTACTCAGTGTTCACCTGGGGACTGAGATACCCCATGATATCTCTCACTGACCATCGAGTGTCCCTCACCATCTGCACTCAGTGATCACCTGGGGAATGAGATACACCATGATATCTCTCATTGACCATCGAGTGTCCCTCACCATCTGCACTCAGTGTTCACCTGGGGACTGAGATACCCCATGATATCTCTCACTGACCACCGAGAATCCCTCACCATCTGCACTCAGTGTACACCTGGGGACTGAGATAGTCCATGATATCTCTCACTGACCATCGAGTGTCCCTCACCATCGGCACTCAGTGTTTACCTGGGGACTGAGATACCACATGATATCTCTCACTGACCATCGAGTGTCCCTCACCATCTGCACTCAGTGTTCATCTGGGGACTGAAATACCCCATGATATCTCTCACTGACCATCGAGTGTCCCTCACCATCTGCACTCAGTGTCCACCTGGGGACTGAGATACTCCATGATATCTCTCACTGACCATCGAGTGTCCCTCACCATCTGCACTCAGTGTTCGTCTGGGGACTGAGATACCCCATGATATCTCGCACTGACCATCGAGTGTCCCTCATCATCTGCATTCAGTGTTCTCCTGGGGACTGAGATACCCCATGATATCTCTCACTGACCATCGAGTGTCCCTCACCATCTGCACTCAGTGTTCACCTGGGGACTGAGATACCCCATGATATCTCTCACTGACCATCGAGTGTCCCTCACCATCTGCACTCAGTGTTCACCTGGGGACTGAGATACCACCTGATATCTCTCACTGACCATTGAGTGTCCCTCACCATCTGCACTCAGTGTTCACCTGGGGACTGAGATACCGCATGATATCTCTCACTGACCATCGAGTGTCCCTCACCATCTGCACTCAGTGTTCACCTGGGGACTGAGATACCACCTGATATCTCTCACTGACCATTGAGTGTCCCTCACCATCTGCACTCAGTGTTCACCTGGGGACTGAGTTACCCCATGTTATCTCTCACTGACCATCGAGTGTCCCTCACCATCTGCACTCAGTGTTCACTGGGAACTGAGATACCCCATGATATCTCTCACTGACCATCGAGTGTCCCTCACCATCTGTACTCAGTGTTCACTGGGGACTGAGATACCCCATGATATCTCTCACTGACCATCGAGTGTCCCTCACCATCTATATTCAGTGTTCAACTGGGGACTGAATACCCCATATCTCTCACTCACCATCGAGTCTCCCTCACAATCGGCACTCAGTGTTCACCTGGGGATTGTGATAACCCATTAGATCTCCCACTGACCATCGAGTGTATCTCACCATCTACACTCTGTTCACCTGGCGACTGAGATACCCCATGGTATCTCTCACTGACCATCGAGTGTCCTTCACCTTCTGCACTCAGTGTTCACTTTGAACTGCGATACCCCATGATATCTCTCACTGACCATCAAGTGTCCCTCACCATCTGCACTCAGTGTTCACCTGGGGACTGAGATACCCCATGATATCTCTCACTGACCATCGAGAGTCCCTCACCATCTGCACTCAGTTTTCACCTGGGGACTGAGATACCACCTGATATCTCTCACTGACCACCGAGAATCCCTCACCATCTGCACTCAGTGTACACCTGGGGACTGAGATAGTCCATGATATCTCTCACTGACCATCGAGTGTCCCTCACCATCGGCACTCAGTGTTTACCTGGGGACTGAGATACCACATGATATCTCTCACTGACCATCGAGTGTCCCTCACTATCTGCACTCAGTGTCCACCTGGGGACTGAGATACCCCATGATATCTCTCACTGACCATCGAGTGTCCCTCACCATCTGCACTCAGTGTTCGTCTGGGGACTGAGATACCCCATGATATCTCGCACTGACCATCGAGTGTCCCTCATCATCTGCATTCAGTGTTCTCCTGGGGACTGAGATACCCCATGATATCTCTCACTGACCATCGAGTGTCCCTCACCATCTGCACTCAGTGTTCACCTGGGGACTGAGATACCACCTGATATCTCTCACTGACCATTGAGTGTCCCTCACCATCTGCACTCAGTGTTCACCTGGGGACAGAATACCTCATGATATTTCTCACTGACCATCGAGTCTCCCTCACAATCTGCACACAGTGTTCACCTGGGGATTGAGATAAACCATGAGATCTCCCACTGACCATCGAGTGTCCCTCACCATCTACACTCTGTTCACCTGGCGACTGAGATACCCCATGATATCTCTCACGGACCATCGAGTGTCCTTCACCTTCTGCACTCAGTGTTCACTTTGAACTGAGATGCCCCATGATATCTCTCACTTACCATCGAGCGTCCCTCACTATCTGCACTCAGTGTTCATCTGGGGACTGAGACACCCCATGATATCTCTCACTGACCATCGACTGTCCCTCACCACCTGCACTCAGTGTTCACCTAGGGACTGAGACACCACATGATATCTCTCACTGACCATCGAGAGTCCCTCACCATCTGCACTCAGTGTTCACCTGGGGACTGAGACACCCCATGATATCTCTCACTGACCATCGACTGTCCCTCACCACCTGCACTCAGTGTTCACCTAGGGACTGAGACACCACATGATATCTCTCACTGACCATCGAGAGTCCCTCACCATCTGCACTCAGTGTTCACCTGGGGACTGAGACACCCCATGATATCTCTCACTGACCATCGAGTGTCCCTCACCATCTGCACTCAGTGTTCACCTGGGGACTGAGTTACCACATGATATCGCTCACTGACCATCGAGTGTCCCTCACCATCTGCACTCAGTGTTCACCTGGGGACTGAGATACCCCATGATATCTCCCAATGACCATCGAGTGTCCCTCACCATCTGCACTCAGTGTTCACCTGGGGACTGAGATACCCCATGATATCTCTCACTGACCATCGAGTGTCCCTCACCATCTGCACTCAGTGTTCACCTGGGGACTGAGATAACCCATGATATCTCTCACTGACCATCGAGTGTCCCTCACCATCTGCACTCAGTGTTCACCTGGGGACTGAGAAACCCCATGATATCTCTCACTGACCATCGACTGTCCCTCACCATCTGCACTCAGTGTTCACCTGAGGACTGAGATACCCCATGATATCTCTCGCTGACCATCGAGTGTCCCTCACCATTTGTACTCAGTGTTCACCTGGGGCCTGAGACACCCCATGATAACTCTCACTGACCATCGAGTGTCCCTCACAATCTGCACTCAGTGTTCACCTGGGGATTGAGATACCCCATGATATCTCTCACTGACCATCGAGTGTCCCTCACCATCTGCACTCAGTTTTCACCTGGGGACTGAGATACCCCATGATATCTCTCACTGACCATCGAGTGTCCCTCCCCATCTGCACTCAGTGTTCACCTGGGGACTGAGGTACCCCATGATGTCTCTCACTGACCATCGAGAGTCCCTCACCATCTGCACTCAGTGTTTAGCTGGGGACTGAGCCACCCCATAAAATCTCTCACTGACCATCGAGTGTCCCTCACAATATGTACTCAGTGTTCACCTGGGGACTGAGATACACCATGATATCTCTCACTGACCATCGAGTGTCCCTCACCATCTGCACTCAGTGCTCACCTGGGGACTGAGATACCCCATGATAACTCTCACTGACCATCGAGTGTCCCTCACCATCTGTACTCAGTGTTCACCTGGGGACTGAGATACACCATGATATCTCCCAATGACCATCGAGTGTCCCTCACCATCTGCACTCAGTGTTCACCTGGGGACTGAGATACACCATGATATCTCTCACTGACCATCGAGTGTCCCTCACCATCTGCACTCAGTGTTCACCTGGGGACTGAGAAACCCCATGATATCTCTCACTGACCATCGACTGTCCCTCACCATCTGCACTCAGTGTTCACCTGAGGACTGAGATACCCCATGATATCTCTCGCTGACCATCGAGTGTCCCTCACCATTTGTACTCAGTGTTCACCTGGGGCCTGAGACACCCCATGATAACTCTCACTGACCATCGAGTGTCCCTCACAATCTGCACTCAGTGTTCACCTGGGGATTGAGATACCCCATGATATCTCTCACTGACCATCGAGTGTCCCTCACCATCTGCACTCAGTTTTCACCTGGGGACTGAGATACCCCATGATATCTCTCACTGACCATCGAGTGTCCCTCCCCATCTGCACTCAGTGTTCACCTGGGGACTGAGGTACCCCATGATGTCTCTCACTGACCATCGAGAGTCCCTCACCATCTGCACTCAGTGTTTAGCTGGGGACTGAGCCACCCCATAAAATCTCTCACTGACCATCGAGTGTCCCTCACAATATGTACTCAGTGTTCACCTGGGGACTGAGATACACCATGATATCTCTCACTGACCATCGAGTGTCCCTCACCATCTGCACTCAGTGCTCACCTGGGGACTGAGATACCCCATGATAACTCTCACTGACCATCGAGTGTCCCTCACCATCTGTACTCAGTGTTCACCTGGGGACTGAGATACACCATGATATCTCCCAATGACCATCGAGTGTCCCTCACCATCTGCACTCAGTGTTCACCTGGGGACTGAGATACACCATGATATCTCTCACTGACCATCGAGTGTCCCTCACCATCTGCACTCAGTGTTCACCTGGGGACTGAGATACCCCATGATATCTCCCACTGACCATCGAGAGTCCCTCACCATCTGTACTCAGTGTTCACCCGGGGACTGAGATACCCCAGGATATCTCCCACTGACCATCGAGTGTACCCCACCATCTGCACTCAGTGTTCACTGGGGACTGAGATACCCCATGATATCTCTCACTGACCATCGTGTGTCCCTCACCATCTGCACTCAGTGTTCACCTGGGGACTGAGATACCCCAGGATATCTCCCACTGACCATCGAGTGACCCTCACCATCTGCACTCAGTGTTCACCTGGGGACTGAGACACCCCATGATATCTCTCACTGACCATCGAGTGTCCCTCACCATCTGCACACAGTGTACACCTGGGGACTGAGATACCCCATGATATCTCTCACTGACCATCGAGTGTCCCCCACCAGCTGCACTCAGTGTTCACCTGGGGACTGAGATACCCCATGATATCTATCACTGACCATTGAGTGTCCCTCACCATCTGCACTCAGTGTTCACCTGGGGACTGAGATACCCCATGATACCTCTCACTGACCATCGAATGTCCCTCAGCATCTGCACTCAGTGTTCACCTGGGGACTGAGATACCCCATGATATCTCTCACTGACCATCGAGTGTCCCTCACCATCTGCACTCAGTGTTCACCTGGGGACTGAGACACCCCATGATATCTCTCACTGACCATGGAGTGTCCCTCACCATCTGCACTAACTGTTCACCTGGGGACTGAGATACCCCATGATAATTCTCACTCACCATCGAGTGTCCCTCACCATCTGTACTCCGTGTTCATCTGGGGACTGAGATACCCCATGATATCTCTCAGTGACCATCCAGTGCCCCTCACCATCTGCACTCAGTGATCACCTGGGGACTGAGATACCCCATGATATCTCTCACTGAGCATCGAGTGTCCCTCACCATCTGCACTCAGTGTTAACCTGGGGACTGAGTTACCACATGATATCTCTCAGTGACCATCGAGTGTCCCTCACCATCTGCACTCAGTGTTCACCTGGGGACTGAGATACCACATGATATCTCTCACTGACCATCGAGTGTCCCTCACCATCTGCACACAGTGTTCACCTGGGGACTGAGATACCCGATGATATATCCCACTGACCATCGAGTGTCCCTCACCATGTGCACTCAGTGTTCACCTGAGGACTGAGATACCCCATGATATCTCTCACCGACCATCGAGTGTCCCTCACCAACTGCATTCAGAGTTCACCTGGGGACTGAGATACCCCATGATATCTCTCACTGACCATCCAGTGTCCCTCACCATCTGCAACTCAGTGTTCACCTGGGGACTGAGATACCCCATGATAACTCTCACTGACCATCGAGTGTCCCTCACCATCTGCACTCAGTGTTCACCTGGGGACTGAGATTCCCCATGACATCTCTCACTGACCATCGGGTGTCCCTCACCATCTGTACTCCGTGTTCACCTGGGGACTGAGATACCCCATGATATCAGTATCATGGTAAGTATAGGAATGGGAGGATAGAGCAGATGAATGCGTGGCTAAAGAGTTGGTGTAGGGGGGAGGGTTTTACTTTCCTGGATCACTGGGCCTGCTTCTGGGAAAGGTGGGACTTGTACAAGTCGGACGGGTTGCACCTGAACCAGAGCAGGACAAATATCCTTGCGGGGAGGTTTGCTAGCACTGTCGGGGGGGGTTTAAACTAACTTGGCAGGGGGATGGGATACAGAGGGAAGCTGAAATAGGGGGGGATGTGCTGCCAATTATGGAGGAAAAAACAAGTCAGCTTGGTAGACAGGGCAAATATATAAGGGCAAGGCTGGATGGCATCTATTTTAATGCAAGGAGTCTTGCAAATAAGGTGGATGAACTGAAGGTGTTGATAAACACATGGGAGTATGATATTGTTGCTATCACGGAGACATGGTTGAGGGAGGGGCAAGACTGGCAGCTCAATATTCCGGGGTACAGAATCTTCAGGCGAGACAGAGGGGGAGGTATAAGAGGAGGGGGTGTCGCAATATTAATTAAGGAGTCAATTACTGCAGTAAGGAGGGATGATATATTAGCAGGGTCCTCTAATGAGGCCATATGGGTGGAGCTTAAAAACAAAAAGGGGGCAAGCACTTTGCTGGGAGTGTACTATAGGCCTCCAAACAGTCAGGGGGAAATAGAGGAACAGATATGTAGGCAAATCTCAGAGAAATGTGCAAATAATAGGGTAATAATAATGGGGGATTTCAACTTCCCCAATATTAACTGGGATAGTCAAAGTGTGAAAGGCTCAGAGGGTGTAGAATTCTTAAAGTGCATCCAGGAGAGCTTTTTGAGCCAGCATGTAGAAAGTCCTACAAGAGAGGGGGCGGTACTGGACCTAATTCTAGGGAATGTGGCCGGCCAAGTGGAAAAAGTGCTAGTAGGGGAGCACTTTGGTGATAGTGACCATAATATGGTAAGATTTAAGGTGGTCATGGAAAAGGACAGGGATGGGCCGGAAATAAAGGTTCTAAATTGGGGGAAGGCCGATTTTAATAGGATAAGGCAGGATCTGGCCAAAATGGACTGGGATCAGATACTTGTAGGAAAATCCGCATCGGAGCAATGGGAGGCTTTCAGAAGGGAGATTGAGATCATACAAGGGCAACATGTTCCCATAAATGTCAAGAGTGGTTCCAAAAACCACAGGGAACCGTGGATGTCAGGGGATATACGGGAATGGATTAGGAAAAAAAGGAGGGCTTTTGGTAGATACAAAAGGCTAAAGACGGAGGAAGCCCTAGAGGAGTACAAAAACTGCAGGGGGATACTTAAAAAAGAAATTAGGAGATCAAGGAGGGGCCATGAAATAACACTGGCGAGCAAAATAAAGGAAAATCCGAAGATGTTTTATAAGTATAAGGGTAAAAGGATAACTAGGGAAAAAATAGGGCCCATTAGGGACAAAAGTGGCAATCTGTGTGTGGAGCCGGAAGATGTAGGAGGGGTTCTAAATGAATTTTTTGCATCTGTTTTCACTATGGAGAAGGACGATGTAGACATAGAAATAGGGCGGGGGGACTGTGATATGCTCGAACATATTAACATCGAGAGGGAGGAGGTATTGGCGGTTTTAGCTGGCCTAAAAATGGATAAATCCCCAGGCCCGGATGAAATGTACCCCAGGCTGCTGTGTGAGGCAAAGGAGGAGATTGCGGGGGCTCTAACACATATATTCAGGACCTCTCTGGCCACAGGGGATGTGCCAGAGGACTGGAGAACCGCTAATGTAGTACCATTATTCAAGAAGGGTAGTAGGGAAAAACCGGGGAACTACAGGCCAGTGAGCCTAACATCAGTGGTAGGAAAATTACTGGAAAAAATCCTGAGGGACAAAATTTGTCTCCACTTGGAGAGGCAAGGATTAATCAGGGATAGTCAACATGGCTTTGTCAAGGGAAGATCATGTCTGACTAATTTGATTGAATTTTTTGAGGGGGTGACTAGGTGTGTGGATGAGGGTAACGCAGTGGATGTGGTATACATGGATTTCAGTAAGGCCTTCGATAAAGTCCCGCACAGGAGACTGGTCAAGAAGGTAAGAGCCCATGGAATCCAGGGTGCCTTGGCACATTGGATACAAAACTGGCTTAGTGGCAGAAGGCAGAGGGTGATGGTCGAAGGTTGTTTTTGTGACTGGAAACCTGTGGCCAGTGGGGTACCACAGGGATCGGTGCTGGGTCCCTTGCTGTTTGTGGTCTACATTAATGACTTGGATATGAATGTAAAGGGTATGATCAGTAAATTCGCGGATGATACTAAAATTGGTAGGGTGGTAAATAGCGAGGAGGGTAGCCTCAGTCTGCAGAACGATATAGATGGGTTGGTCAGATGGGCGGAACAGTGGCAAATGGAATTTAACCCGGAAAAGTGCGAGGTGATGCACTTTGGGGGGTCTAACAAGGCAAGGGAATACACAATGAAGGGAAAGACCCTAGGCAAGACGGAGGGTCAGAGGGATCTGGGTGTGCAGGTACACAGATCCCTGAAGGCGGCGGAACAGGTGGATAAGGTGGTAAAAAAGGCATATGGGATACTTGCCTTCATTAGCCGAGGCATTGAATATAAGAGCAAGGAGGTTATGATGGAGCTGTATAAAACACTGGTTAGGCCACAGCTGGAATACTGTGTGCAGTTCTGGTCGCCACACTACAGGAAAGATGTGATCGCGTTAGAGAGGGTGCAGAGGAGGTTCACCAGGATGTTACCAGGGCTGGAGCGCTTCAGCTATGAAGAGAGACTGGGCAGATTGGGTTTGTTTTCCTTGGAGCAGAGGAGGCTGAGGGGGGACATGATTGAGGTGTACAAAATTGTGAGGGGCATAGATAGGATGGATGCTGAGGAGCTTTTCCCCTTAGTAGAGGGGTCAATAACTAGGGGGCATAGATTCAAGGTAAAGGGCGGGAGGTTTAGAGGGGATTTGAGAAAGAACTTTTTCACCCAGAGGGTGGTTGGAGTCTGGAACTCACAGCCTGAAAGGGTTGTGGAGGCAGAAACCCTCACAACATTTAAGAAGCATTTGGATGAGCATTTGAAATGCCATAGCATACAAGGCTACGGGCCAAATGCTGGAATATGGGATTAGATTAGACAGGGCTTGATGGCCGGCATGGACACGATGGGCCGAAGGGCCTCTATCCGTGCTGTATTACTCTATGACTCTATGACTCTATGATATCTCTCACTGACCATCGAGTGTCCCTCACCATCTGCACTCTGTTCTCCTGGGGACTGAGATACCCCATGATATCTCTCACTGACCATCCAGTGTCCCTCACCATCTGCACTCAGTGTTCACCTGGGGACTGAGACCCGCCATGATATCTCTCACTGACCATCGACTGTCCCTCACCATCTGCACTCAGTGTTCACCTGAGGAATGAGATACCCCATGATATCTCTCACTGACCATCGAGTGTCCCTCACCATCTGCACTCAGTGATCACCTGAGGACTGAGATACCCCATGATATCTCTCACTGACCATCGAGTGTCCCTCACCATCTCCACTCAGTGTTTATTTGGGGACTGAGATATCCCATGATATCTCTCACTGACCATCGAGTGTCCCTCACCATCTGCACTCAGTGTTCACCTGGGGACTGAGATACCCCATGATATCTCTCACTGACCATCGCGAGTCCCTCACCATCTGCAATCAGTGTTCACCTGGGGACTGAGATACCCCATAATATCTCTCACTGACCATCGTGTGTCCCTCACCATCTGCACTCAGTGTTCACCTGGGGAGTGAGATACACCATGATATCTCTCACTGACCATCGAGTGTCCCTCACCATCTGCATTCAGTGTTCACCTGGGGACTGAGACACCCCATGATATCTCTCAATGACCATCGACTGTCCCTCACCATGTGCACTCAGTGTTCACCTGGGGACTGAGATACCCCATGATATCTCTCACTGACCATCGAGTGTCCCTCACCATCTGCATTCAGTGTTCACCTGGGGACTGAGACACCCCATGATATCTCTCAATGACCATCGACTGTCCCTCACCATCTGCACTCAGTGTTCACCTGGGGACTGAGATACCCTATGATATCTCTCACTGTCCATCGAGTGTCCCTCACTATCTGCACTCGGTGTTCACCTGGGGACTGAGATACCACCTGATATCTCTCACTGACTATCGAGTGTCCCTCACCATCTGCACTCAGTGTTCACCTGGGGACTGAGATACCCCATGATAACTCTCACTGACCATCGAATGACCCTCACCATCTGCAGTCAGTGTTCACCTGGGGACTGAGATACCCCATGATATCTCTCATTGACCATCGAGTGTCCCTCACCATCTGCACTCAGTTTTCACCTGGGGTCTGAGATACCGCATGATATCTCTCACTGACCATCGAGTGTCCCTCACCATCTGCATTCAGTGTTCACCTGGGGACTGAGATACCCCATGATATCTCTCACTGACCATCGAGTGTCCCTCACCATCTGCACTCAGTGTTCACCTGGGGACTGAGATACTCCATGATATCTCTCACGGACCATCGAGTGACCCTCACCATCTGCACTGAGTGTTCACCTGGGGACTGAGACACCCCATGATATCTCTCACTGACCATCGAGTGTCCCTCACCATCGGCACTCAGTGTTTACCAGGGGACTGAGACGCCACATGATATCTCTCACTGACCATCGAGTGTCCCTCACCATCTGCACTCAGTGTTCACCTGGGGCCTGAGATAACCCATGATATCTCTCACTGACCATCGAGTGTCCCTCACCATCTGCACTCAGTGTTCACCTGGGGACTGAGATACCCCATGATATCTCTCACTGACCATCGAGTGTCCCTCACCATCTGCACTCAGTGTTCACTGGGGACTGAAATACCCCTTGATATCTCTCACTGACCATCGAGTGTCCCTCACCATCTGCACTCAGTGTTCACCTGGGGACTGAGATACCCCATGATATCTCTCACTGACCATCGAGTGTCCCTCACCATCTGCACTCAGTGTTCACCTGGGGACTGAGATACCCCTTGATATCTCTCACTGACCATCGAGTGTCCCTCACCATCTGCACTCAATGTTCACCTGGGGACTGAGATACCCCATGATATCTCTCACTGACCATCGAGTGTCCCTCACCATCTGCACTCAGTGTTCACTGGGGACTGAAATACCCCTTGATATCTCTCACTGACCATCGAGTGTCCCTCACCATCTGCACTCAGTGTTCACCTGGGGACTGAGATACCCCTTGATATCTCTCACTGACCATCGAGTGTCCCTCACCATCTGCACTCAGTGTTCACCTGGGGACTGAGATACCCCATGATATCTCTCACTGACCATCGAGTGTCCCTCACCATCTGCACTCAGTGTTCACTGGGGACTGAAATACCCCATGATATCTCTCACTGACCATCGAGTGTCCCTCACCATCTGCATTCAGTGTTCACCTGGGGACTGAATACCCCATATCTCTCACTCACCATCGAGTCTCCCTCACAATCTGCACTCAGTGTTCACCTGGGGATTGTGATAACCCATTAGATCTCCCACTGACCATCGAGTGTATCTCACCATCTACACTCTGTTCACCTGGCGACTGAGATACCCCATGATATCTCTCACTGACCATCGAGTGTCCTTCACCTTCTGCACTCAGTGTTCACTTTGAACTGCGATACCCCATGATATCTCTCACTGACCATCGAGTGTCCCTCACCATCTGCACTCAGTGTTCACCTGGGGACTGAGATACTCCATGATATCTCTCACGGACCATCGAGTGACCCTCACCATCTGCACTGAGTGTTCACCTGGGGACTGAGACACCCCATGATATCTCTCACTGACCATCGAGTGTCCCTCACCATCGGCACTCAGTGTTTACCTGGGGACTGAGACGCCACATGATATCTCTCACTGACCATCGAGTGTCCCTCTCCATCTGCACTCAGTGTTCACCTGGGGCCTGAGATAACCCATGATATCTCTCACTGACCATCGAGTGTCCCTCACCATCTGCACTCAATGTCCACCTGGGGACTGAGATACCCCTTGATATCTCTCACTGAACACCGAGAATCCCTCACCATCTGCACTCAGTGTTCACCTGGGGACTGAGATACCCCATGATATCTCTCACTGACCATCGAGTGTCCCTCACCATCTGCACTCAGTGTTCACTTTGAACTGCGATACCCCATGATATCTCTCACTGACCATCAAGTGTCCCTCACCATCTGCACTCAGTGTTCAGCTGCGGACTGAGATACCCCATGATATCTCTCACTGACCATCGAGAGTCCCTCACCATCTGCACTCAGTGTTCACCTGGGGACTGAGACACCACATGATATCTCTCACTGACCATCGAGTGTCCCTCACCATCTGCACTCAGTGTTCACCTGGGGACTGAGATACCCCATGATATCTCTCACTGACCATCGAGAGTCCCTCACCATCTGCACTCAGTTTTCACCTGGGGACTGAGATACCACCTGATATCTCTCACTGACCATCGAGTGTCCCTCACCATCTGCACTCAGTGTTCACCTGGGGACTGAGATACCCCATGATCTCGCTCACTGACCATCGAGTGTCCCTCACCATCTGCACTCAGTGTTCACCTGGGGACTGAGATACCCCATGATATCTCTCACTGACCATCGAGTATCCCTGACCATCTGCACTCAGTGTTCACCTGGGGACTGAGTTACCACATGATCTCGCTCACTGACCATCGAGTGTCCCTCCCCATCTGTACTCAGTGTTCACCTGGGGACTGAGATACCCCATGATATCTCTCACTGACCATCGAGTGTCCCTCACCATCTGCACTCAGTGATCACCTGGGGAATGAGATACACCATGATATCTCTCATTGACCATCGAGTGTCCCTCACCATCTGCACTCAGTGTTCACCTGGGGACTGAGATACCCCATGATATCTCTCACTGTCCACCGAGAATCCCTCACCATCTGCACTCAGTGTACACCTGGGGACTGAGATAGTCCATGATATCTCTCACTGACCATTGAGTGTCCCTCACCATCGGCACTCAGTGCTTACCTGGGGACTGAGATACCACATGATATATCTCACTGACCATCGAGTGTCCCTCACCATCTGCACTCAGTGTTCACCTGGGGACTGAAATACCCCATGATATCTCTCACTGACCATCGAGTGTCCCTCACCATCTGCACTCAGTGTCCACCTGGGGACTGAGATACCCCATGATATCTCTCACTGACCATCGAGTGTCCCTCACCATCTGCACTCAGTGTTCGTCTGGGGACTGAGATACCCCATGATATCTCGCACTGACCATCGAGTGTCCCTCATCATCTGCATTCAGTGTTCTCCTGGGGACTGAGATACCCCATGATATCTCTCACTGACCATCGAGTGTCCCTCACCATCTGCACTCAGTGTTCTCCTGGGGACTGAGATACCGCATGATATCTCTCACTGACCATCGAGTGTCCCTCACCATCTGCACTCAGTGTTCACCTGGGGACTGAGATACCCCATGATATCTCTCACTGACCATCGAGTGTCCCTCACCATCTGCACTCAGTGTTCACCTGGGGACTGAGATACCACCTGATATCTCTCACTGACCATTGAGTGTCCCTCACCATCTGCACTCAGTGTTCACCTGGGGACTGAGATACCGCATGATATCTCTCACTGACCATCGAGTGTCCCTCACCATCTGCACTCAGTGTTCACCTGGGGACTGAGATACCACCTGATATCTCTCACTGACCATTGAGTGTCCCTCACCATCTGCACTCAGTGTTCACCTGGGGACTGAGTTACCCCATGTTATCTCTCACTGACCATCGAGTGTCCCTCACCATCTGCACTCAGTGTTCACTGGGAACTGAGATACCCCATGATATCTCTCACTGACCATCGAGTGTCCCTCACCATCTGTACTCAGTGTTCACTGGGGACTGAGATACCCCATGATATCTCTCACTGACCATCGAGTGTCCCTCACCATCTGCATTCAGTGTTCAACTGGGGACTGAATACCCCATATCTCTCACACACCATCGAGTCTCCCTCACAATCTGCACTCAGTGTTCACCTGGGGATTGTGATAACCCATTAGATCTCCCACTGACCATCGAGTGTATCTCACCATCTACACTCTGTTCACCTGGCGACTGAGATACCCCATGATATCTCTCACTGACCATCGAGTGTCCTTCACCTTCTGCACTCAGTGTTCACTTTGAACTGCGATACCCCATGATATCTCTCACTGACCATCAAGTGTCCCTCACCATCTGCACTCAGTGTTCACCTGGGGACTGAGATACCCCATGATATCTCTCACTGACCATCGAGAGTCCCTCACCATCTGCACTCAGTTTTCACCTGGGGACTGAGATACCACCTGATATCTCTCACTGACCATCGAGTATCCCTAACCATCTGCACTCAGTGTTCACCTGGGGACTGAGTTACCACATGATATCGCTCACTGACCATCGAGTGTCCCTCCCCATCTGTACTCAGTGTTCACCTGGGGAATGAGATACACCATGATATCTCTCACTGACCATCGAGTGTCCCTCACCATCTGCACTCAGTGTTCACCTGGGGACTGAGATACCCTATGATATCTCTCATTGACCATCGAGTGTCCCTCACCATCTGCACTCAGTGTTCACCTGGGGACTGAGATACCCCATGATATCTCTCACTGACCACCGAGAATCCCTCACCATCTGCACTCAGTGCACACCTGGGGACTGAGATAGTCCATGATATCTCTCACTGGCCATCGAGTGTCCCTCACCATCGGCACTCAGTGTTTACCTGGGGACTGAGATACCACATGATATCTCTCACTGACCATCGAGTGTCCCTCACTATCTGCACTCAGTGTCCACCTGGGGACTGAGCTACCCCATGATATCTCTCACTGACCATCGAGTGTCCCTCACCATCTGCACTCAGTGTTCGTCTGGGGACTGAGATACCCCATGATATCTCTCACTGACCATCGAGTGTCCCTCATCATCTGCATTCAGTGTTCTCCTGGGGACTGAGATACCCCATGATATCTCTCACTGACCATCGAGTGTCCCTCACCATCTGCACTCAGTGTTCACCTGGGGACTGAGATACCACCTGATATCTCTCACTGACCATTGAGTGTCCCTCACCATCTGCACTCAGTGTTCACCTGGGGACTGAATACCTCATGATATTTCTCACTGACCATCGAGTCTCCCTCACAATCTGCACACAGTGTTCACCTGGGGATTGAGATAAACCATGAGATCTCCCACTGACCATCGAGTGTCCCTCACCATCTACACTCTGTTCACCTGGCGACTGAGATACCCCATGATATCTCTCACGGACCATCGAGTGTCCTTCACCTTCTGCACTCAGTGTTCACTTTGAACTGAGATGCCCCATGATATCTCTCACTTACCATCGAGCGTCCCTCACCATCTGCACTCAGTGTTCATCTGGGGACTGAGACACCCCATGATATCTCTCACTGACCATCGACTGTCCCTCACCACCTGCACTCAGTGTTCACCTAGGGACTGAGACACCACATGATATCTCTCACTGACCATCGAGAGTCCCTCACCATCTGCACTCAGAGTTCACCTGGGGACTGAGACACCCCATGATATCTCTCACTGACCATCGACTGTCCCTCACCACCTGCACTCAGTGTTCACATAGGGACTGAGACACCACATGATATCTCTCACTGACCATCGAGAGTCCCTCACCATCTGCACTCAGTGTTCACCTGGGGACTGAGACACCCCATGATATCTCTCACTGACCATCGAGTGTCCCTCACCATCTGCACTCAGTGTTCACCTGGGGACTGAGTTACCACATGATATCGCTCACTGACCATCGAGTGTCCCTCACCATCTGCACTCAGTGTTCACCTGGGGACTGAGATACCCCATGATATCTCTCACTGACCATCGAGTGTCCCTCACCATCTGCACTCAGTGTTCACCTGGGGACTGAGATAACCCATGATATCTCTCACTGACCTTCGAGTGTCCCTCACCATCTGCACTCAGTGTTCACCTGGGGACTGAGAAACCCCATGATATCTCTCACTGACCATCGACTGTCCCTCACCATCTGCACTCAGTGTTCACCTGAGGACTGAGATACCCCATGATATCTCTCGCTGACCATCGAGTGTCCCTCACCATTTGTACTCAGTGTTCACCTGGGGCCTGAGACACCCCATGATAACTCTCACTGACCATCGAGTGTCCCTCACAATCTGCACTCAGTGTTCACCTGGGGATTGAGATACCCCATGATATCTCTCACTGACCATCGAGTGTCCCTCACCATCTGCACTCAGTTTTCACCTGGGGACTGAGATACCCCATGATATCTCTCACTGACCATCGAGTGTCCCTCACCATCTGCACTCAGTTTTCACCTGGGGACTGAGATACCACCTGATATCTCTCACTGACCATCGAGTGTCCCTCACCATCTGCACTCAGTGTTCACCTGGGGACTGAGATACCCCATGATCTCGCTCACTGACCATCGAGTGTCCCTCACCATCTGCACTCAGTGTTCACCTGGGGACTGAGATACCCCATGATATCTCTCACTGACCATCGAGTATCCCTGACCATCTGCACTCAGTGTTCACCTGGGGACTGAGTTACCACATGATCTCGCTCACTGACCATCGAGTGTCCCTCCCCATCTGTACTCAGTGTTCACCTGGGGACTGAGATACGCCATGATATCTCTCACTGACCATCGAGTGTCCCTCACCATCTGCACTCAGTGATCACCTGGGGAATGAGATACACCATGATATCTCTCATTGACCATCGAGTGTCCCTCACCATCTGCACTCAGTGTTCACCTGGGGACTGAGATACCCCATGATATCTCTCACTGTCCACCGAGAATCCCTCACCATCTGCACTCAGTGTACACCTGGGGACTGAGATAGTCCATGATATCTCTCACTGACCATTGAGTGTCCCTCACCATCGGCACTCAGTGTTTACCTGGGGACTGAGATACCACATGATATATCTCACTGACCATCGAGTGTCCCTCACCATCTGCACTCAGTGTTCACCTGGGGACTGAAATACCCCATGATATCTCTCACTGACCATCGAGTGTCCCTCACCATCTGCACTCAGTGTCCACCTGGGGACTGAGATACCCCATGATATCTCTCACTGACCATCGAGTGTCCCTCACCATCTGCACTCAGTGTTCGTCTGGGGACTGAGATACCCCATGATATCTCGCACTGACCATCGAGTGTCCCTCATCATCTGCATTCAGTGTTCTCCTGGGGACTGAGATACCCCATGATATCTCTCACTGACCATCGAGTGTCCCTCACCATCTGCACTCAGTGTTCTCCTGGGGACTGAGATACCGCATGATATCTCTCACTGACCATCGAGTGTCCCTCACCATCTGCACTCAGTGTTCACCTGGGGACTGAGATACCCCATGATATCTCTCACTGACCATCGAGTGTCCCTCACCATCTGCACTCAGTGTTCACCTGGGGACTGAGATACCACCTGATATCTCTCACTGACCATTGAGTGTCCCTCACCATCTGCACTCAGTGTTCACCTGGGGACTGAGATACCGCATGATATCTCTCACTGACCATCGAGTGTCCCTCACCATCTGCACTCAGTGTTCACCTGGGGACTGAGATACCACCTGATATCTCTCACTGACCATTGAGTGTCCCTCACCATCTGCACTCAGTGTTCACCTGGGGACTGAGTTACCCCATGTTATCTCTCACTGACCATCGAGTGTCCCTCACCATCTGCACTCAGTGTTCACTGGGAACTGAGATACCCCATGATATCTCTCACTGACCATCGAGTGTCCCTCACCATCTGTACTCAGTGTTCACTGGGGACTGAGATACCCCATGATATCTCTCACTGACCATCGAGTGTCCCTCACCATCTGCATTCAGTGTTCAACTGGGGACTGAATACCCCATATCTCTCACTCACCATCGAGTCTCCCTCACAATCTGCACTCAGTGTTCACCTGGGGATTGTGATAACCCATTAGATCTCCCACTGACCATCGAGTGTATCTCACCATCTACACTCTGTTCACCTGGCGACTGAGATACCCCATGATATCTCTCACTGACCATCGAGTGTCCTTCACCTTCTGCACTCAGTGTTCACTTTGAACTGCGATACCCCATGATATCTCTCACTGACCATCAAGTGTCCCTCACCATCTGCACTCAGTGTTCACCTGGGGACTGAGATACCCCATGATATCTCTCACTGACCATCGAGAGTCCCTCACCATCTGCACTCAGTTTTCACCTGGGGACTGAGATACCACCTGATATCTCTCACTGACCATCGAGTATCCCTAACCATCTGCACTCAGTGTTCACCTGGGGACTGAGTTACCACATGATATCGCTCACTGACCATCGAGTGTCCCTCCCCATCTGTACTCAGTGTTCACCTGGGGAATGAGATACACCATGATATCTCTCACTGACCATCGAGTGTCCCTCACCATCTGCACTCAGTGTTCACCTGGGGACTGAGATACCCTATGATATCTCTCATTGACCATCGAGTGTCCCTCACCATCTGCACTCAGTGTTCACCTGGGGACTGAGATACCCCATGATATCTCTCACTGACCACCGAGAATCCCTCACCATCTGCACTCAGTGTACACCTGGGGACTGAGATAGTCCATGATATCTCTCACTGGCCATCGAGTGTCCCTCACCATCGGCACTCAGTGTTTACCTGGGGACTGAGATACCACATGATATCTCTCACTGACCATCGAGTGTCCCTCACTATCTGCACTCAGTGTCCACCTGGGGACTGAGCTACCCCATGATATCTCTCACTGGCCATCGAGTGTCCCTCACCATCTGCACTCAGTGTTCGTCTGGGGACTGAGATACCCCATGATATCTCGCACTGACCATCGAGTGTCCCTCATCATCTGCATTCAGTGTTCTCCTGGGGACTGAGATACCCCATGATATCTCTCACTGACCATCGAGTGTCCCTCACCATCTGCACTCAGTGTTCACCTGGGGACTGAGATACCACCTGATATCTCTCACTGACCATTGAGTGTCCCTCACCATCTGCACTCAGTGTTCACCTGGGGACTGAATACCTCATGATATTTCTCACTGACCATCGAGTCTCCCTCACAATCTGCACACAGTGTTCACCTGGGGATTGAGATAAACCATGAGATCTCCCACTGACCATCGAGTGTCCCTCACCATCTACACTCTGTTCACCTGGCGACTGAGATACCCCATGATATCTCTCACGGACCATCGAGTGTCCTTCACCTTCTGCACTCAGTGTTCACTTTGAACTGAGATGCCCCATGATATCTCTCACTTACCATCGAGCGTCCCTCACCATCTGCACTCAGTGTTCATCTGGGGACTGAGACACCCCATGATATCTCTCACTGACCATCGACTGTCCCTCACCACCTGCACTCAGTGTTCACCTAGGGACTGAGACACCACATGATATCTCTCACTGACCATCGAGAGTCCCTCACCATCTGCACTCAGTGTTCACCTGGGGACTGAGACACCCCATGATATCTCTCACTGACCATCGACTGTCCCTCACCACCTGCACTCAGTGTTCACATAGGGACTGAGACACCACATGATATCTCTCACTGACCATCGAGAGTCCCTCACCATCTGCACTCAGTGTTCACCTGGGGACTGAGACACCCCATGATATCTCTCACTGACCATCGAGTGTCCCTCACCATCTGCACTCAGTGTTCACCTGGGGACTGAGTTACCACATGATATCGCTCACTGACCATCGAGTGTCCCTCACCATCTGCACTCAGTGTTCACCTGGGGACTGAGATACCCCATGATATCTCTCACTGACCATCGAGTGTCCCTCACCATCTGCACTCAGTGTTCACCTGGGGACTGAGATAACCCATGATATCTCTCACTGACCATCGAGTGTCCCTCACCATCTGCACTCAGTGTTCACCTGGGGACTGAGAAACCCCATGATATCTCTCACTGACCATCGACTGTCCCTCACCATCTGCACTCAGTGTTCACCTGAGGACTGAGATACCCCATGATATCTCTCGCTGACCATCGAGTGTCCCTCACCATTTGTACTCAGTGTTCACCTGGGGCCTGAGACACCCCATGATAACTCTCACTGACCATCGAGTGTCCCTCACAATCTGCACTCAGTGTTCACCTGGGGATTGAGATACCCCATGATATCTCTCACTGACCATCGAGTGTCCCTCACCATCTGCACTCAGTTTTCACCTGGGGACTGAGATACCCCATGATATCTCTCACTGACCATCGAGTGTCCCTCCCCATCTGCACTCAGTGTTCACCTGGGGACTGAGGTACCCCATGATGTCTCTCACTAACCATCGAGAGTCCCTCACCATCTGCACTCAGTGTTTAGCTGGGGACTGAGCCACCCCATAAAATCTCTCACTGACCATCGAGTGTCCCTCACAATATGTACTCAGTGTTCACCTGGGGACTGAGATACACCATGATATCTCTCACTGACCATCGAGTGTCCCTCACCATCTGCACTCAGTGTTCACCTGGGGACTGAGATACCCCATGATAACTCTCACTGACCATCGAGTGTCCCTCACCATCTGTACTCAGTGTTCACCTGGGGACTGAGATACAGCATGATATCTCCCAATGACCATCGAGTGTCCCTCACCATCTGCACTCAGTGTTCACCTGGGGACTGAGATACACCATGATATCTCTCACTGACCATCGAGTGTCCCTCACCATCTGCACTCAGTGTTCACCTGGGGACTGAGATACCCCATGATATCTCCCACTGACCATCGAGTGTCCCTCACCATCTGTACTCAGTGTTCACTCGGGGACTGAGATACCCCAGGATATCTCCCACTGACCATCGAGTGTCCCCCACCATCTGCACTCAGTGTTCACTGGGGACTGAGATACCCCATGATATCTCTCACTGACCATCGTGTGTCCCTCACCATCTGCACTCAGTGTTCACCTGGGGACTGAGATACCCCAGGATATCTCCCACTGACCATCGAGTGACCCTCACCATCTGCACTCAGTGTTCACCTGGGGACTGAGACACCCCATGATATCTCTCACTGACCATCGAGTTGCCCTCACCAACTGCACTCAGTGTACACCTGGGGACTGAGATACCCCATGATATCTCTCACTGACCATCGAGTGTCCCTCACCATCTGTACTCAGTGTTCACCTGGGGACTGAGATACCCCATGATAACTCTCACTGACCATCGAGTGTCCCTCACCATCTGCACTCAGTGTTCACCTGGGCACAGAGATACCCCATGATAACTCTCACTGACCATCGAGTGTCCCTCACCATCTGCACTCAGTGTTCACCTGGGGACTGAGATACCACCTGATATCTCTCACTGACCATCGAGTGTCCCTCACCATCTACACTCAGTGTTCACCTGGGGACTGAGATACCCCATGATATCTCTCACTGATCATCGAGTGTCCCTCACCATCTCCACTCAGTGTTCCCTGGGGACTGAGATAGCCCATGATATATCTCACTGACTATCGAGTGTCCCTCACCATCTACACTCAGTGTTCACATGAGGAATGAGACACCCAATTATATCTCTCACTGACCATCGAGTGTCCCTCACCAACTGCACTCAGTGTTCACCTGGGGACTGAGATACCCCATGATATCTCTCACTGACCATCGGGTGTCCCTCACCATCTGCACTCAGTGTTCACCTGGGGACTGAGATACCCCATGATACCTCTCACTGACCATTGAGAGCCCCTCACCATCTGCACTCAGTGTCCACCTGGGGACTGAGTTATCCCATGATATCTCTCACTGACCATCAAGTGTCCCTCACCATCTGCACTCAGTGTTCACCTGGGGACTGAGATACCCCGTGATATCTCTCACTGACCATCGAGTGTCCCTCACCATCTGCACTCAGTGTTCACCTGGGGACTGAGATACCCCATGATATCTCTCACTGACCATCGAGTGTACCTCACCATCTGCACTCAGTGTTCACCTGGGGACTGAGATACCCCATGATATCTATCACTGACCACCGAGTGTCCCTCACCATCTATACTCAGTGTTCACCTGGGGACTGAGATACCCCATGATATCTCTCACTGACCATCCAGTGTCCCTCACCATCTGCACTCAGTGTTCACCTGGGGACTGAGATACCCCGTGATATCTCTCACTGACCATCGAGTGTCCCTCACCATCTGCACTCAGTGATCACCTGGGGACTGAGATACCCCATGATATCTCCCACTGACCATCGAGTGTCCCTCAGCATCTGTACTCAGTGTTCACCTGGGCACTGAGATGCCCCATGATACCTCTCACTGACCATCGAGTGCCCCTCACCATCTGCACTCAGTGTTCACCTGGGGACTGAGATACCCCATGATATCTCTCACTGACCATCGGGTGTCCTCACCATCTGCACTCAGTGTTCACCTGGGGACTGAGACACCCCATGATAACTCTCACTGACCATCGAGTGTCCCTCACCATCTGTACTCAGTGTTCTCCTGGGGACTGAGATACCCCATGATATCTCTCACTGGCCATCGAGTGTCCCTCACCATCTGCGCTCAGTGTTCACCTGGGGACTGAGATACCCCATGATATCTCCCACTGACCATCGAGAGTCCCTCACCATCTGCACTCAGTGTTCACCTGGGGACTGAGATACCCCAGGATATCTCCCACTGACCATCGAGTGTCCCTCACCATCTGCACTCAGTGTTCACCTGGGGACTGAGACACCCCATGATATCTCTCACTGACCATCGAGTGTCCCTCACCATCTGCACTCAGTGTTCACCTGGGGACTGAGATACCCCATGATATCTCTCACTGTCCATCGAGTGTCCCTCACCATCTGCGCTCAGTGTACACCTGGGAACTGAGATACCCCATGATATCTCTCACTGGCCATCGAGTGTCCCTCACCATCTGCACTCAGTGTACACCTGGGGACTGAGAAACCCCATGATATCTCTCACTGACCTTCGAGTGTCCCTCACCATCTGCACTCAGTGTTCACCTGGGGACAGAGATACCCCATGATAACTCTCACTGACCATTGAGTGTCCCTCACCATCTGCACTCAGTGTTCACCTGGGGATTGAGACACCCCATGACAACTCTCACTGACCATCGAGTGTCCCTCACCATCTGCACTCAGTGTTCACCTGGGGACTGAGATACCCCATGATACCTCTCACTGATCATCGAGTGTCCCTCACCATCTGCACTCAGTGTTCACCTGGGGACTGAGATACCCCATGATATCTCTCACTGACCATCGAGTGTCCCTCACCATCTGCACTCAGTTTTCACCTGGAGACTGAGATACCCCATGATATCTCTCACTGATCATCGAGTGTCCCTGACCATCTGCACTCAGTGTACACCTGGCGACTGAGATACCCCATGATAGCTCTCACTGACCATCGAGTGTCGCTTACCATCTGCACTCAGTGTTCACCTGGGGAGTGAGATACTCCATGATATGGGGAAAGGATCGGACAGAGTCAACATGGATTTACAAAGGGTAAATCGTGTTTGACTAATCTGCTGGAATTTTTTGAGGAAGTAACTGGTAAAATAGATGGGGGAGAGCCAGTGGATGTGGTGTACCTTGACTTCCAGAAAGCCTTCGATAAGGTTCCACACAAAAGATTATCATGCAAAATTAAGGCTCATGGGATTGGGGGCAAAGTATTAACGTGGATAGAGAACTGGCTGGCGGATAGAAAACAGAGAGTTGGAATAAACGGCTCGTTTTCGGAGTGGCAGGCAGTGACCAGCGGGGTGCCGCAAGGATCTGTCCTGGGACCCCAGCTGTTCACAATATATATAAATGATCTGGATCAGGGAATTGGATGCAATATTTCCAAATTCGCTGACGACACTAAACTAGGAGGAGGGGTGGGCTCTGATGAGGATGTCAGGAGGCTACAGTGCGATTTGGACAGGTTGGGGGAATGGGCGGATACGTGGCAGATGCACTATAATGTGGATAAATGCGAGGTTATCCACTTTGGGGGTAAAAACAGGAGGGTAGATTATTATCTAAATGGCAATAGATTGGGAGATGGGGAAGTGCAGAGGGACCTGGGTGTTCTTGTGCACCAGTCACTGAAGGAGAGCATGCAGGTGCAACAGGCGATCAAGAAGGCAAATGGTATGTTGGCCTTCATATCAAGGGGGTTCGAGTATAGGAATAGGGATACCTTACTACAGCTGTACAAGGTGCTGGTGAGACCGCATCTGGAGTATTTTCACCTGGGGACTGAGACACCACATGATATCTCTCACTGACCATCGAGAGTCCCTCACCATCTGCACTCAGTGTTCACCTGGGGACTGAGACACCCCATGATATCTCTCACTGACCATCGAGTGTCCCTCACCATCTGCACTCAGTGTTCACCTGGGGACTGAGTTACCACATGATATCGCTCACTGACCATCGAGTGTCCCTCACCATCTGCACTCAGTGTTCACCTGGGGACTGAGATACCCCATGATATCTCTCACTGACCATCGAGTGTCCCTCACCATCTGCACTCAGTGTTCACCTGGGGACTGAGATAACCCATGATATCTCTCACTGACCATCGAGTGTCCCTCACCATCTGCACTCAGTGTTCACCTGGGGACTGAGAAACCCCATGATATCTCTCACTGACCATCGACTGTCCCTCACCATCTGCACTCAGTGTTCACCTGAGGACTGAGATACCCCATGATATCTCTCGCTGACCATCGAGTGTCCCTCACCATTTGTACTCAGTGTTCACCTGGGGCCTGAGACACCCCATGATAACTCTCACTGACCATCGAGTGTCCCTCACAATCTGCACTCAGTGTTCACCTGGGGATTGAGATACCCCATGATATCTCTCACTGACCATCGAGTGTCCCTCACCATCTGCACTCAGTTTTCACCTGGGGACTGAGATACCCCATGATATCTCTCACTGACCATCGAGTGTCCCTCCCCATCTGCACTCAGTGTTCACCTGGGGACTGAGGTACCCCATGATGTCTCTCACTAACCATCGAGAGTCCCTCACCATCTGCACTCAGTGTTTAGCTGGGGACTGAGCCACCCCATAAAATCTCTCACTGACCATCGAGTGTCCCTCACAATATGTACTCAGTGTTCACCTGGGGACTGAGATACACCATGATATCTCTCACTGACCATCGAGTGTCCCTCACCATCTGCACTCAGTGTTCACCTGGGGACTGAGATACCCCATGATAACTCTCACTGACCATCGAGTGTCCCTCACCATCTGTACTCAGTGTTCACCTGGGGACTGAGATACAGCATGATATCTCCCAATGACCATCGAGTGTCCCTCACCATCTGCACTCAGTGTTCACCTGGGGACTGAGATACACCATGATATCTCTCACTGACCATCGAGTGTCCCTCACCATCTGCACTCAGTGTTCACCTGGGGACTGAGATACCCCATGATATCTCCCACTGACCATCGAGTGTCCCTCACCATCTGTACTCAGTGTTCACCCGGGGACTGAGATACCCCAGGATATCTCCCACTGACCATCGAGTGTCCCCCACCATCTGCACTCAGTGTTCACTGGGGACTGAGATACCCCATGATATCTCTCACTGACCATCGTGTGTCCCTCACCATCTGCACTCAGTGTTCACCTGGGGACTGAGATACCCCAGGATATCTCCCACTGACCATCGAGTGACCCTCACCATCTGCACTCAGTGTTCACCTGGGGACTGAGACACCCCATGATATCTCTCACTGACCATCGAGTTGCCCTCACCAACTGCACTCAGTGTACACCTGGGGACTGAGATACCCCATGATATCTCTCACTGACCATCGAGTGTCCCTCACCATCTGTACTCAGTGTTCACCTGGGGACTGAGATACCCCATGATAACTCTCACTGACCATCGAGTGTCCCTCACCATCTGCACTCAGTGTTCACCTGGGCACAGAGATACCCCATGATAACTCTCACTGACCATCGAGTGTCCCTCACCATCTGCACTCAGTGTTCACCTGGGGACTGAGATACCACCTGATATCTCTCACTGACCATCGAGTGTCCCTCACCATCTACACTCAGTGTTCACCTGGGGACTGAGATACCCCATGATATCTCTCACTGATCATCGAGTGTCCCTCACCATCTCCACTCAGTGTTCCCTGGGGACTGAGATAGCCCATGATATATCTCACTGACTATCGAGTGTCCCTCACCATCTACACTCAGTGTTCACATGAGGAATGAGACACCCAATTATATCTCTCACTGACCATCGAGTGTCCCTCACCAACTGCACTCAGTGTTCACCTGGGGACTGAGATACCCCATGATATCTCTCACTGACCATCGGGTGTCCCTCACCATCTGCACTCAGTGTTCACCTGGGGACTGAGATACCCCATGATACCTCTCACTGACCATTGAGAGCCCCTCACCATCTGCACTCAGTGTCCACCTGGGGACTGAGTTATCCCATGATATCTCTCACTGACCATCAAGTGTCCCTCACCATCTGCACTCAGTGTTCACCTGGGGACTGAGATACCCCGTGATATCTCTCACTGACCATCGAGTGTCCCTCACCATCTGCACTCAGTGTTCACCTGGGGACTGAGATACCCCATGATATCTCTCACTGACCATCGAGTGTACCTCACCATCTGCACTCAGTGTTCACCTGGGGACTGAGATACCCCATGATATCTATCACTGACCACCGAGTGTCCCTCACCATCTATACTCAGTGTTCACCTGGGGACTGAGATACCCCATGATATCTCTCACTGACCATCCAGTGTCCCTCACCATCTGCACTCAGTGATCACCTGGGGACTGAGATACCCCATGATATCTCCCACTGACCATCGAGTGTCCCTCAGCATCTGTACTCAGTGTTCACCTGGGCACTGAGATGCCCCATGATACCTCTCACTGACCATCGAGTGCCCCTCACCATCTGCACTCAGTGTTCACCTGGGGACTGAGATACCCCATGATATCTCTCACTGACCATCGGGTGTCCTCACCATCTGCACTCAGTGTTCACCTGGGGACTGAGACACCCCATGATAACTCTCACTGACCATCGAGTGTCCCTCACCATCTGTACTCAGTGTTCTCCTGGGGACTGAGATACCCCATGATATCTCTCACTGGCCATCGAGTGTCCCTCACCATCTGCGCTCAGTGTTCACCTGGGGACTGAGATACCCCATGATATCTCCCACTGACCATCGAGAGTCCCTCACCATCTGCACTCAGTGTTCACCTGGGGACTGAGATACCCCAGGATATCTCCCACTGACCATCGAGTGTCCCTCACCATCTGCACTCAGTGTTCACCTGGGGACTGAGACACCCCATGATATCTCTCACTGACCATCGAGTGTCCCTCACCATCTGCACTCAGTGTTCACCTGGGGACTGAGATACCCCATGATATCTCTCACTGTCCATCGAGTGTCCCTCACCATCTGCGCTCAGTGTACACCTGGGAACTGAGATACCCCATGATATCTCTCACTGGCCATCGAGTGTCCCTCACCATCTGCACTCAGTGTACACCTGGGGACTGAGAAACCCCATGATATCTCTCACTGACCTTCGAGTGTCCCTCACCATCTGCACTCAGTGTTCACCTGGGGACAGAAATACCCCATGATAACTCTCACTGACCATTGAGTGTCCCTCACCATCTGCACTCAGTGTTCACCTGGGGATTGAGACACCCCATGACAACTCTCACTGACCATCGAGTGTCCCTCACCATCTGCACTCAGTGTTCACCTGGGGACTGAGATACCCCATGATACCTCTCACTGATCATCGAGTGTCCCTCACCATCTGCACTCAGTGTTCACCTGGGGACTGAGATACCCCATGATATCTCTCACTGACCATCGAGTGTCCCTCACCATCTGCACTCAGTTTTCACCTGGAGACTGAGATACCCCATGATATCTCTCACTGATCATCGAGTGTCCCTGACCATCTGCACTCAGTGTACACCTGGCGACTGAGATACCCCATGATAGCTCTCACTGACCATCGAGTGTCACTTACCATCTGCACTCAGTGTTCACCTGGGGAGTGAGATACTCCATGATATGGGGAAAGGATCGGACAGAGTCAACATGGATTTACAAAGGGTAAATCGTGTTTGACTAATCTGCTGGAATTTTTTGAGGAAGTAACTGGTAAAATAGATGGGGGAGAGCCAGTGGATGTGGTGTACCTTGACTTCCAGAAAGCCTTCGATAAGGTTCCACACAAAAGATTATCATGCAAAATTAAGGCTCATGGGATTGGGGGCAAAGTATTAACGTGGATAGAGAACTGGCTGGCGGATAGAAAACAGAGAGTTGGAATAAACGGCTCGTTTTCGGAGTGGCAGGCAGTGACCAGCGGGGTGCCGCAAGGATCTGTCCTGGGACCCCAGCTGTTCACAATATATATAAATGATCTGGATCAGGGAATTGGATGCAATATTTCCAAATTCGCTGATGACACTAAACTAGGAGGAGGGGTGGGCTCTGATGAGGATGTCAGGAGGCTACAGTGCGATTTGGACAGGTTGGGGGAATGGGCGGATACGTGGCAGATGCACTATAATGTGGATAAATGCGAGGTTATCCACTTTGGGGGTAAAAACAGGAGGGTGGATTATTATCTAAATGGCAATAGATTGGGAGATGGGGAAGTGCAGAGGGACCTGGGTGTTCTTGTGCACCAGTCACTGAAGGAGAGCATGCAGGTGCAACAGGCGATTAAGAAGGCAAATGGTATGTTGGCCTTCATATCAAGGGGGTTCGAGTATAGGAATAGGGATACCTTACTACAGCTGTAGAAGGTGCTGGTGAGACCGCATCTGGAGTATTGTGTACAGTTTTGGTCGCCCCATCTGCGGAAGGATGTTCTTGCCATGGAAAGAGTGCAGCGGCGATTCACCAGGCTGATACCTGGAATGGCGGGAATGACCTACGAGGAGAGATTGAATAGTTTGGGCTTGTACTCACTGGAGTTTAGAAGATTGAGAGGGGATCTCATCGAAACATATAAAATTATGGCAGGCCTGGACAGGCTGAATTCAGAGAGAATGTTTCCAATGGCAGGGGAGCACAGAACCAGGGGCCACAGTCTAAAAATAGCGGGCAAATCATTTAAAACAGAGATGAGGAAGAATTTCTTCACTCAAAGAGTGGTGAGCCTGTGGAATTCCCTGCCACAGAGGGCTGTGAAGGCTAATTCAATAAATATTTTCAAGAGAGAATTGGATATATTTCTGAAGGCTAAGGGGATTAAGGGTTACGGAGAAAAGGCGGGGACGGGGTACTGAACTGATAAGATCAGCTATGATCTCAGACGAAGATCAGCCATGATCTCATTGAATGGCGGAGCAGGCTCGAAGGGCCGAATGGCCTACTCCTGTTCCTATCTCTATGTTTCTATATCTCTCACTGACCAGCGAGTGTCCCTCACCATCTGCACTCAGTGTTCACCTGGGGACTGAGACACGGTAGGTGCGATAAACCGTCAGCATTCCCATGCTGTTTTGACCCTTTGTATTCAATGTTGTATTGGTGTGCCCCTAGAAAAAGGGACCACCTCTGCAGTCTTTGTGCCGTCATAATGGGGACACCTTTCTTAGGGTTGAATATGGAGATGAGGGGTTGATGGTCAGTAAGCAAGGTAAATTTTTGTCCGTGTAGGTAATTGTTGAATTTCTTCACTCCCCATACCAGGCTGAGTGCTTCCCTGTCTATCTGGGCATAGTTACGCTCAGCTGAGTTCAATGAGCGTGACGCAAAAGCTATCGGCCGTTTCGAGCCATCAGGGAATCTATGGGACAATACCGCTCCTATGCCATAAGGGGATGCATCGCACGCCAGTCTGATTGGTAGTGATGGGTTGTAATGAGCCAAAACTTTCTCGGATGTGATTAAGTCTTTACATTTATGGAAGGCATGTTTACAGTCTTCGTTCCATTTCCAAATCACTCCTGTGTGTAGAAGATCATTAAGAGGGTGCAGAATAGTTGATAAGTTCGGTAAAAATTTATGATAGTAATTTATTAATCCCAGGAATGACCTCAATTGTGAGACATTTTCAGGTGCTGGGGCTTTTATAACTGCTTCAATTTTTTCAGGTGACTTATGCAACCCTTCCTTATTAATTATGTGGCCACAATATGATATCTGATTTTGGAAAAATTCACACTTGGGGCGATTTGCTCGTTGGCCCCGTTCTTTCAGCCTAGTGAGCACCTGCTCCAAATTGGCAAGGTGCTCGTTGTCGTTTTCTCCTGTTATAAGGATGTCGTCTAGGTAACACTGAGTCCCCGGAATCCCTTGCAGGACTTGCTCCATAGCTCTTTGCCAGATAGCTGGAGCTGATGCTACTCCAAAAACCAGTCTTTTGTGTGTGTTTATTGTGAGATACTTTTTAGAGGTCTCCTCAACCTCCATCTGTAGATATGCCTGTGCCAAGTCAATTTTTGTGAAACGTTTTCCTCCGGATAGTGAGGCGAAAATATCTTCTATCCTCGGAAGAGGATACTGTACCATGTGAAGGACCGGGTTTACAGTCACCTTAAAGTCCCCACAGATGCGAATTTTTCTCTGTTCCTCAGAGTTATTTTTCAATGCTTTTTTCATGACTGGAACGATGGGTGTTGCCCATTCGCTCCAATCTATTTTGGATAATACGCCTGCCTTTTCCAAATTCTCCAGCTCTGCCTCGACTGCCGGACGTATTGCGTATGGCACCGGTCTTGCCTTAAAAAATTTTGGAATTGCTGCATCTTCCACTTTTATTGAGGCGGTGATGCCTTTCAAGGTTCCTAGTTTCTCTTGAAACACTTCTTTGGCGTTGGCCAAGATGTCTTTTAATCGTTCAGGTATGATGTCATCATTGTTTTTTTTCCTTCCTGGTCACCGTCAATGCCTGAATGGAGTGCCAGTCTAAACGTATCTTCCTTATCCATTCACGTCCCAACAACGGTGGACCACCATCTTGTAGAATGTATAAATACAACTTTTGTATTTCTTTGCCGTTGTATACCACAGGCACCTTTATTTTTCCTTTGGGGTATACTTTCTGCCCCGTATATGTTTTTAAGATAATGGATGTGTCTTTTAGAGGTATATGCGAAAATAGCCTCTCGTAACCTCGTCGATTTATTACGGTTAGAGCTGATCCTGTATCTAGCTCCATTTTAACTGGGGACCCTGCTATTATGAGGGTAACCCAAATGGTCTGGTAATCTTCATTGGCAATTACATTATGTAATTTGAGAGAGCTTAGTCTCTTGTTCCCAGAGTCGCTATCGCTCTTCTGGTCTTTGGAGCTACTGTACGTCATCATTTGTACCTTTCTGTGCTTTTCCTTATTGATTCTTTTCCCGTTAGTGGATTTTTTATTTTCAGATCGGCATACACGTGGAATGTGTCCCATCTTTCCGCATCGCCTGCATGCTTTTTCTTTGAACCAGCAATCCCTCTGGTCATGGTTGGATCTGCCACAGCGATAACATCTCTCGAAACCCCGTGTCACTTCATGGGTGCTGAAGTCCTGTGGCCTTTGCTGTATCTTTGCCGCTCCTATTGCACTGAAAGCCTTGTCCAGTGTTAAATCTTTTCCAGAAGATACCTTTTTTTGTGTTTCTACACTTAGGGGATCGCAGATGAATTTGTCTTGCAGAGAATCTGCCAGTCCTGCCTCGAATTGGCAGTGTAGGGTATCAACAATCTCCTCAAAATTCTTGTCCATCGGTTCGGCTGGAGTGATTAAGTTGCGTAACAGCTTGTATGTTTCTGCGCCCATTAGATCCAGAATCACTGAAGCTTTTTTTTCATCTTCTATTCCATTTGCGGTGCAAAACACCTCCACTCTTTCTACATATGTGGTCCAATCCTCTATCTTGTTATCAAAAACATCAATATTGCCAAAGTTAGGCTCTGTTTCGTTATCAAAAGCATCAATATTGCCAGACTTAGGCATTTCAAAAAAGATATGGCGCTTCCCGCGCTTTTTTTTTTCTCTCTGTAGCAACGATATGGCGCTTCCTGCGCTTTCCCGCCGCTGCTACCGATAACAACGCTGTTTTACTGTGGTTTCAGTTTATTCACCGTTGGAGACTCGTTCCCGACGGAGGTCAAAACGCTGACCTGCTTGCCGCGCCGGCTGTCTCCCGAGTGCACCCTCCCAGTCCGTTATTGCTTGCCTCCGATTTTGCTGCCTGTCTCAGCTGTAGAGCCCGACACTGGAGCCCCAGCCTGACGCCCAGGAAGGATTAGCGCAGTACCTGTCACCAGCTTGGCCAGCTGGTGAAACCACAGTTTCCATTACTTCCTTGAGTCTTCTGGACGCTGGAGGAATCGATGTCCTTGAGGTGCTGCCGAATTGCAGGTAAGTCCATTTCCACTTCGTTGCCACTGTAGTGTCCGTGTGTAGATAAAGACACTGAAGACAGGAGTTGGTTCATAGGTATTTACTAAGCAAGTCTGGGGGGGGGGGTTCTAAAGGATATACACAATACAGAGGCTTATATAGCCCAAGTGGCAATTACCGGCATTACGCACACCTGGGGCTCTTAAAGGCACATACACCATAATTGCTCTTAAAGGCACATACACCACAGGAGGGGCTCCGTCCACTTTGTGAGATCGTTCTTGGCTGCCGTGTGATAGGCTCCTGGCTCCTGTGTGATGTCACCTGGTGACAAGTCCCCGCCCCCAGTTACGGCTCATCAGTGGGATGTCAGTGTGGGAGGAGCTGGCATAACAGCTGACACTGGGAGTGAGTTTAGTCCAATTAAACAGGGCAATGGACAGAAAAGAACAATTTAATATTAAAATAAGTCATTCAAATAAATTAATTAATGACAGATATATTCAAATAATCTGGTGCACTAATGACCTTTAGGGAAGGAAATCTGCTGTCCTTACCTGGTCTGGCCTACATGTGACTCCAGACCCACAGCAAGTGGTTGACTCTTAATGCCCTCTGAAATGGCCGAGCAAGCCACTCAGTTGCCAACAACTGCTATGAAAAAATAAGAAAAAAACCAGATGGACCACCCGGCATTGACCTCAGCACCAGAAACGACAACGACAATGGCAAACCCAGCCCTGTCGACCCTGCAAATCCTCCTTACCAACATCTTGGGGCTTGTGCCATAATTGGGAGTGCTGTCCCACTGACTAGTCAAGCAACAGCCTGACATAGTCATAATTACCGAATCATACCTTACAACCAATGTCCCAGACACCACCATCACCATCCCTGGGTATGTCCTGTCCCACCGGCAGGACAGACCCACCAGAGGTGGTGGCACCGTGGTATACAGTCAGAATGGAGTAGCCATGGGCGTCCTCAACATTGACTCAGGACCCCATGAATTCTTATGGCATCAAGTCAAATATGGGCAAGGAAACCTCCTGCTAATTACCACCAACCACCCTCCCTCAGCTGATGAATCAGTACTCCTTCATGTTGAACATCAATTGGAAGAAGCACTGAGAGTAGCAAGGGCACAAAATGTCCTCTGGGTGGAGAACTTCAATGTCCATCACCAAGAGTGGCTCGGTAGCACCACAGCTGATCGAGCTGGCCGAGTCCTAATGGATATAGCTGCAAGACTGGGGCTGAGACCTCGTCCTCACCAATCTACCTGTTGCAGATGCATCTGTCCATGACAGCATTGGTGGAAGAGACCAACGCACAGTCCTTCATGTTGAGGATACCCTCCACCATGTTGTGTGGCACTACCACCGTGCTAAATGGGACAGATTTCGAACAGATCTCGCAACTCAAAACTGTGCATCAATGAGGCACTGTGGGCCATCAGCAGCAGCAGAATTGTATTCAACCACAATCAGTAACCTCATGGCCCGGCATATCCCTCACTCTACCATTACCATCAAGCCGGGAGATCAAACCTGGTTTAACGAAGAGTGCAGGAGAGCATGCCGGGAACAGCACCAGGCATACCGAAAAATGAGGTGTCAACCTGGTGAGGCTACAACACAGGACTACTTGCATGCCAAACAATGGAAGCAACATGCAACAGACAGAACTAAGCGATCTCACAAACATCGGATCAAATGAAAGCTCTGCAGTCCTGCCACATCCAGTCGTGAGTGGTGGTGGACAATTAAATAGTTAACAGGAGGAGGAGGCTCCAACAATATCCCCATCCTCAATGACAGTGGAGCCCAGCACGCAAAAGATGTGCCGAGTGGATGATCCATCTTGGCCTCCTCCTGAGGTCCCCAGCATCACAGATGCCAGTCTTCAGTCCATTCAATTCAATCCACGTGATGTCAAGAAACGGCTGAAGACACTGGATACTGCAAAGGCTATGAGCCCTGCCAACATTCCGGCAATAGTACTGAAGACTTGTGCTCCAGAACTAGCTGCGCCCCTAGCCAAGCTGTTCCAGTACAGCTACAACACTGGCATCTACCCGGCAATGTGGAAAATTGCCCAAGTATGTCCTGTCTACAAAAAGCAGGACAAATCTGAACCGGCCAATCACCGTCCCATCAGTCTACTCTCAATCATCAGCAAAGGGATGGAAGGTGTCGTCGACAGTGCTATCAAGTGGCACTTACTCAGCAATAACCTGCTAACTGACGCCCAGTTTGGTTTCTGCCAGGGCCACTCAGCTCCTGACCTCATTACAGCCTTGGTCCAAACATGGACGAAAGAGCTGAACTCAAGAGGTGAAGTGAGAGTGACTGCCCTTGACATCAAGGCAGCATTTGAACGAGTGTGGCATCAAGGAGCCCTAGAAAAACTGAAGTCAATGGGAATCAAGGGGAAAACTCTCCATTGGTTGGAATCATACCTAGCACAAAGGAAGTTGGCTGTGGTTGTTGGAGGTCATTCATCTCAATCACATGACATCACTGCCGGAGTTCCTCAGGGCAGTGTCCTAGGCCCAACCATCTTCGTCTGTTTCATCAATGACCTTCCCTCCATCATAAGGTCAGAAGTGGGGATGTTCGCTGATGATTGCACACCGTTCAGCACCATTCGAAACTCGTCAGATACTGATGCAGTCGGTGTCCAGATGCAGCAAGACCTGGGCAACATTCCAACTTGGGCTGACAAGTGGCAAGTAACATTCGCACCACACAAGTGCCAGGCAATGACCATCTCCAACAAGCGAGATTCTAACCATCTCCCCTTGACATTCAATGACATTACCATCGCTGAATCCCCCACTATCAACATCCTGGGGGTTATCATTGATTAGAAACTGAAGTGGACCAGCCATATAAATACTGCGGCTACAAGAGCAGGCCAAAGGCTGGGAGTTCTGCGGCGAGTGTCTCACATCCTGACTCCCCAAAGCCTTTCCACCATTTACAAGGCACAAGTCAGGAGTGTGATGGAATACTCTCCACTTGCCTGGATGAGTGCAGCTCCAACAACACTCAAGAAGCTCGACACCATTCAGGATAAAGCAGCCCGCTTGATTGGCACTCCATCCAGCATCTTCTACATTCATTCCCTCCACCACCGGCGCACTGTGGCTGCAGTGTGTACCATCTACAAGATGCACTGCAGCAACTCACCAAAGCTCCTTTAACAACACCTTCCAAACCCGCGACCTCTACCACTTAGAAGGACAAGGGCAGCAGACACATGGGAACATCACCACCCACAAGTTCCCCTCCAAGCCACACAACATCCTGACTTGGACCTGTATCGCCGTTCCTTCACTGTCGCTGGGCCAAAATCCTGGAACTCCCTTCCTAACAGCATTGTTGGAGTACCTACATGATATGGACTGCAGCGGTTCAAGAAGGTGGCTCACCACCGTCTTCTCAAGGGCAATTAGGGATGGGCACTAAATGCAGGCCTAGCCAGCGACGCCCACATCAATGAATAAAGAAAAATATTATCACAGTGACAAAAACAGCCCAATTGCATTCCAGATCCCTATTCTGGGATTACAATGAATAATTTCTCTCTTGTGACTCTCTGTGAGTGAGCAATATCTCAGGAAGATAGAGAGATAGAAGTTGAATCATCGCCACACCCACTGGGATGGAGAAATGTCATTGGCTTTACAGAGCAGATCTTTCGGGACTGAGACCCTCAGTGTCAGAGACGGGTTAAAATGCGATGCTTCATCAATGATTGGAAAGGTGAGAAACTTTACTGAGAATCCAATCAGTCCACGATTTTGCCGAGGTTAGTTTGTAACCAGATGCTAAGAGTTGATTTACATCTGGCGTTAGGCCCGTCCTTTGGTGAGGGATGTCGAGTGGACCTTAACTCATAGAGAAACCTTGCCAGTACCTCACCTGGGAGTGTTTGACACTTACATGTAGAGAGATTTTCAATCTATATTTACCCCATGCTGTACCTGATGTGGTTGCACTTCATTGGACAATGTGTCAAGGGAGCTGTACACTGCATTGAACAAATGCTGTACCTGCACTGCGTGTGTTTGATGGGACAGTTTAGAGGGAGATTTAATCTGTATTGAACCCGTGCTTTACCCGCCTTGGGAGTGTATGATGAGAAAGTGTAGAGGGGAAATTACTCTGTATCTAACAACTGCTGTAGCTGCCCTGGGAGTATTTGATGGGACAGTGCAGAGTGAGCTTTACTCTTTAACTTGTGCGTGCTATACATGCCCTGATATTGTTCTATGGGAGATTGCAGAGGGAGCTTCACTCTTCATCAATCCCGTGCTGTACTTGCCCTGGGAGTGATTGATGTGAAGGTGTACAGGGATCTTTTCTCTGTATCTAACGCGTGCTCTACCCGCCCTGTAATGTTTTTGATGGGGCAGTTAGAAGGGAAATTTGCTCTATATCTAAAACGTGCTGTTCTTGCCCAGGGAGTGTTTGATGGGACAGTATAGAGTGAGCTTGGCTTCATATCTTACCCGTGCTTTACCAGCCCTGGGTAGTTTAATGTGAGGGTGTTATTGCAGTTCCTCTCATTTTACACCCCCCTTCTGTAACTCTATTTAGTCCCTGGCCAATTTGAGCAGTATAACATATACACAGGGGAGAAAGTTATAGTAAATTCTTAAATTGGACATGATAAGCAAGACACAGGGGAAGAACGCTACAGTTAATTGTAAATTTGGACATGGCAAGCTATACACAGGCGATTAAAGTTACAGTTGTTTGTAGAATTGGATATGATACGAACACAGCAGTACTTTGCAGAAATGTGGGCAGCAGTGAATGCTACAATTCTGCAGGCAGCAGCATAGTGTGAAATGGGGATACAGCAATAAATGGTACATTTGGGGAGGGCAGCAGTTCATAGTGTAATTGGGACGCTGCAGCAGTACGTAGTACATTTGGGGAGGGCAGGAGTACATAGTGGAATTGTGAGGCAGCAGGCAATGGTACAATTGGGGAGGGCAGTAGTGCTATGTGGAATTGGGAGGTGGCAGTAATTACACCATTGGGGAGGGCAGTAGTACATTGTGGAATTAGGAGGTGGTATTAAATGGTACAATTGGGGAGGGCAGCAGTACATTGTGGAATTGGGAGGTGGCAGTAATTACACCATTGGGGAGGGCAGGAGTACATTGTGGAATTAGGAGGTGGTATTAAATGGTACAATGTGGGAGGGCAGCAGTACATTGTGGAATTAGGAGGTGGCATTAAATGGTACAATTGGGGAGGGCAGTACATTGTGGAATTGGGAGGTGGCATTAAATGGTACAATTGGGGAGGGCAGTACATTGTGGAATTAGGAGGTGGCATTAAATGGTACAATTGGGGAGGGCAGTACATTGTGGAATTAGGAGGTGGTATTAAATGGAACAATTGGGGAGGGCAGCAGTACATTGTGGAATTGGGAGGTGGCATTAAATGGTACAATTGGGGAGGGCAGTACATTGTGGAATTAGGAGGTGGTATTAAATGGAACAATTGGGGAGGGCAGCAGTACATTGTGGAATTGGGAGGTGGCATTAAATGGTACAATTGGGGAGGGCAGCAGTACATTGTGGAATTGGGAGGTGGCATTAAATGGTACAATTGGGGACGGCAGCAGTACATTGTGGTATTGGGAGACGTCACTGAATGGTATGATTGGGGAGGGCAGCAGTACATTGTAGAGTTGGGAGGTGGCAGTAAATGGTACAATTGGGGAGGGCAGCAGTACATTGTGGAATTGGGAGGTGGCAGTACTTTTGCAATTGTGGAGGGCTGCAATAATTTGTGGAATGGGGAAGTGGCAGTAAATGGGATAATTGAGGTTAGCAGCAGTACTTGTTGAATTGGGAGCCTGAAGTATATGGTACAATGCTCGAGGGCAGCACTTAATTGTGCGTTTGGGAGGCAGCAGTAAATGGTACAATTGTGGTGGACAGCGCTACATTGAGGAATTGTGAGGCAGCCTTAAATGGTACAATTCGGAAGGGCAGCATTAATTGTGGAATTGGGTAGCAGCATTAAGTAGTGCATTTGCGGGGGCAGCTCTACATTTTGGAAATGGAAGGCAACAGTAGTAAATGGTAAAATTGGGGAGGGCTGCAGCAATTGTGGAATTGGGAGGCGGCAGTGACTGTTACACTTGGAAGGGCGGTATTACATTATGGAATTGGGAGGCAGCAGTAAATGGTACAATTGGGGAGGGCAGCAGTACATTGTGGAATTTGGAGGCAGCAGTAAATGTAAAATTGGGGAGGGCAGCAGTACATTGTGGAATTGGGTGGAGGCAGTAAGTTGTACAATGGGGGAGTGCAGCAGTATATTGCAGAATTGGGAGGAGGCATTATATGGTACCATTGTGGAGCGGAGCAGTACACTGTTGAATATTGAGGTGGCATAAATGGGATAATTGGGGAGGGCAGCAGTACATTGTGGAATTGGGAGACTCTGAAAATAGTACAATTGGGGAGGGCAGCAGTACATTGTGGAATTGGGAGACTGAAAATAGTACAATTGGGGAGGGCAGCAGTTCATTGTGGAATTGGGAGACTGAAAATAGTACAATTGGGGAGGGCAGCAGTACATTGTGGAATTGGGAGACTCTGAAAATAGTACAATTGGGGAGGGCAGCAGTACATTGTGGTATTGGGAGACTCTGAAAATAGTACAATTGGGGAGGGCAGCAGTTCATTGTGGTATTGGGAGACTGAAAATAGTACAATTGGGGAGGGCAGCAGTACATTGTGGAATTGGGAGACTGAAAATAGTACAATTGGGGAGGGCAGCAGTTCATTGTGGAATTGGGAGACTGAAAATAGTACAATTGGGGAGGGCAGCAGTACATTGTGGAATTGGGAGACTGAAAATTGTACAATTGGGGAGGGCAGCAGTACATTGTGGAATTGGGAGACTGAAAATAGTACAATTGGGGAGGGCAGCAGTTCATTGTGGAATTGGGAGACTGAAAATAGTACAATTGGGGAGGGCAGCAGTTCATTGTGGAATTGGGAGACTGAAAATAGTACAATTGGGGAGGGCAGCAGTTCATTGTGGAACTGGGAGACTGAAAATAGTACAATTGGGGAGGGCAGCAGTACATTGTGGAATTGGGAGACTGAAAATAGTACAATTGGGGAGGGCAGCAGTTCATTGTGGAATTGGGAGACTGAAAATAGTACAATTGGGGAGGGCAGCAGTACATTGTGGAATTGGGAGACTGAAAATAGTACAATTGGGGAGGGCAGCAGTACATTGTGGAATTGGGAGACTGAAAATAGTACAATTGGGGAGGGCAGCAGTTCATTGTGGAATTGGGAGACTGAAAATAGTACAATTGGGGAGGGCAGCAGTACATTGTGGAATTGGGAGACTGAAAATAGTACAATTGGGGAGGGCAGCAGTACATTGTGGAATTGGGAGACTGAAAATAGTACAATTGGGGAGGGCAGCAGTTCATTGTGGAATTGGGAGACTGAAAATAGTACAATTGGGGAGGGCAGCAGTTCATTGTGGGATTGGGAGACTGAAAATAGTACAATTGGGGAGGGCAGCAGTTCATTGTGGAATTGGGAGACTGAAAATAGTACAATTGGGGAGGGCAGCAGTACATTGTGGAATTGGGAGACTGAAAATAGTACAATTGGGGAGGGCAGCAGTTCATTGTGGAATTGGGAGACTGAAAATAGTACAATTGGGGAGGGCAGCAGTACATTGTGGAATTGGGAGACTGAAAATAGTACAATTGGGGAGGGCAGCAGTACATTGTGGAATTGGGAGACTGAAAATAGTACAATTGGGGAGGGCAGCAGTACATTGTGGAATTGGGAGACTGAAAATAGTACAATTGGGAAGGGCAGCAGTTCATTGTGGAATTGGGAGACTGAAAATAGTACAATTGGGGAGGGCAGCAGTACATTGTGGAATTGGGAGACTGAAAATAGTACAATTGGGGAGGGCAGCAGTACATTGTGGAATTGGGAGACTGAAAATAGTACAATTGGGGAGGGCAGCAGTTCATTGTGGAATTGGGAGACTGAAAATAGTACAATTGGGGAGGGCAGCAGTACATTGTGGAATTGGGAGACTGAAAATAGTACAATTGGGGAGGGCAGCAGTACATTGTGGAATTGGGAGACTGAAAATAGTACAATTGGGGAGGGCAGCAGTTCATTGTGGAATTGGGAGACTGAAAATAGTACAATTGGGGAGGGCAGCAGTACATTGTGGAATTGGGAGACTGAAAATAGTACAATTGGGGAGGGCAGCAGTACATTGTGGAATTGGGAGACTCTGAAAATAGTACAATTGGGGAGGGCAGCAGTACATTGTGGAATTGGGAGACTCTGAAAATAGTACAATTGGGGAGGGCAGCAGTACATTGTGGAATTGGGAGACTGAAAATAGTACAATTGGGGAGGGCAGCAGTACATTGTGGAATTGGGAGACTGAAAATAGTACAATTGGGGAGGGCAGCAGTACATTGTGGAATTGGGAGACTCTGAAAATAGTACAATTGGGGAGGGCAGCAGTACATTGTGGAATTGGGAGACTGAAAATAGTACAATTGGGGAGGGCAGCAGTACATTGTGGAATTGGGAGACTGAAAATAGTACAATTGGGGAGGGCAGCAGTACATTGTGGAATTGTGTGGTGACAGCAATAAATGGTACAAATGGGGAGGGCGATTTGCTCTGTAACTCCCTGCCCTTTCCCTGCCTATTGAGTGTTTGACAGGACAGTGTGGAGGCAGCTTTACTCTGTATCTAACCCGTGCTGAACCTGCCCTGGGAGTATTTGATGGGACAGTGTGGAGGGAGATTTACTCTGTATCTTACCCGTGCAGTAACTAACCTGGGCGTTTTTGATGGGGACAGTGTAGAGAAGACTTTTCTCTGTGTCTAACCCCTGTTGTACCTACTCTTGGAGGGTTTATTCTCCAGTGCAGAGGGAACTTTACTCTGTATCTAATAGTGCTGTACCTGACCTGGGAGTATCTGATGTATCACCGTGTGCATTTGATTCTAAATGAGCACTGGGAGATTTAATACAGAGTCCGAGTCACTGTACACAAGAACTCAGAAGACACAAATAATGCAGCTCTCATATTTATTTTTAAACGCTGGTGCCTATTTTCAAATCTGCCTTTTCCCACATCCCCGTCCCTCCTGCACATTCGCATTCATTCAGTGTCCTGTATTTCTCACTCTCGATCAATCTCTCCATGCTTATCTACCTCTCTTCCATTCTCTCTGTCGATGTTACCGTTCTCCCCATCCCTCCCTCTTTGTCTCTCTCTCATTTCTTTGTCTGTCTCTTCCCTTCTCCCTTTGTCTCTGTTTCCCACTCATAATTTCTCGTAGACTGCCTCTCCCTCACCCTTCCCCCGTTTCTACCTCTCACTCTCACTTTTGCTCATGCTCCCTATATCTCCCCTTGTCTGTCTGTCTCACTCACTCTATTTCTCACCTTACTTTTCCCTCTCTTTCGTCCTATCTCATTATCCCTCAATTTCTGTGTGTCTCTCACTCCTCCGCTGTCACTGTCTTTCACTCTTCCGTTGTCTCTCTCTATCTCACTCTTTGCCCCCGTCTGGGAAAGAACGGCGCAAGTTTATCTCAGTATCAATTGCTGTGGATACAATAAACAGTGGATAATAAATAGAGTGAGTGAGAAAGAGCGACCTGGTGAATGAGGAAGTGAAAGAGAGTGAGACATGGACAGAGAGAGTGAGACAGAGAGAGAGAGAGAGAGACAGAGAAAGAGAGAGAGAGAGAGAGAGAGAGACCTAGACAGAGACAGAGACAGACAGTGACAGAGAGACAGGCAAAGACAACGAGAGGCAGAGAGACAGAGAGAGAGACAAGGAGAGAGAGAGATTGACAGAGAGAGAGTCAGAGAGAGAGATAGAGAGAGAGAAAGAAAGAGAGAGACAGAGAGAGAGACAGAGAGAGAGGGAGAGACCAAGATTACTCTGCTACCGCCTCAGCTTAATAATTTAATTCACAGGTTCACCCAGATTGCAATGGCCGTGCCTCATTCCAGGATTTTCATCACCAGGGCCGCCTTCATTACACTGCTCTACCCTCAGCCCAGGAATTTCAATGTCAGTCTGGCCTATATTGCAATGTTCCCATCTCAGTCCAGTTTCCTTCCGAGAGCTGAATAGATTAAACTGGTCATGCTTCAGTCCAGGAATTTGATTGCCAGTGCCTACTAGGTTACACCGCACCCGCCCCAAACCAGAAATTTCGCTTTCAGGGCAGCCAAGATTATACAGCTCTCGCCTAAAAACCAGCAATTTTATTCTCAGGGCTGCTAACACTGTTTAAACTGCTGCCACCACAGTACAGGAAACACTTTCCCATGGCAGCCTTGTTTACACCGCTCCCGCCTCAGGTCAGGAATGTTATTCCCAGGGCCGTGTATTTTGCAACGTTTCCTCCTGAGTCATGTTTTTTACACAGAGTGGCATATATTACACTGTTCCTACCTCAGACCAGGAATTTCTTTCGCTGGCCTACCTAGATTACGCACCTCCTGCATGACCCCAAGAATTGTATCCCAGGGCCTCCTACTTTAGACTGCTCCCACCTCAATCCAGGAATTTAATTGGCAGGGCCACCCATCTTCTCCCATCTCAGTCCCATTTCCCTCCCATGTTCACATCGATTACACTGCCCCCACCTTACACCATTAATTTAATTCCTGGACTCACCAAGATTACATTGCCCCCGTCTCATTTCAGGAATTTAATCACCATGGCCGCCTACATTAAACTGCTCCTCCCTCAGTCAAGGAATCTCATTCCCATTGCAGCCTATATTACACTGCTCCCGCCTGATTTCTGTTTCATTCCAGAGCTGCATAGATTCCACTGCTCTTTCCTCAGTCCAGGAATTGAATTTCCAGTGCCAACTTGATTGCACTGCACCCCACCCCAATCCAGGAATGTCATTCCCATGGCAGATTAGATAACAGAGTTCCTGTCTCACAACAGAAATGTTATCCTCAGGGCCACCAATATAAACTGCTACTGCCTCTCTTTAGGAATTACATTCCCAGCCCATCTAAATTCCATTGCTCCTGCCTAATTCCAGGAATTAACTTCCCATGGCAGCCTCATGTACACGACACCCACCTCAACCAAGGATTTGAATTCCCAGTGCCGCCTATATTGCAATGCTCCCACCTCAAGACAATTTCATTCCCAGACCTGCATATATTACACTGCAACCGCCCCAGTCCAGGAATTGTTTTGGCAGGGCCGACAAGAATATGCTGCTCCTCCCTCTGTCAAAGAATGTCATTTCCAGCTAAGCCTAGATTGCAGTGCTGACAGCTTAGACGAGGAAAGGCATTCGCAGGCCGACTAGATGACACTGCTCCCACGTCAGTTCAGCGATTTCATTACTTGAGCCGCCTAGATTATATTCCTCCCTCTGCATTGCTAGAATTTCATTCCTATGGTCACCACATTTGCTGTGCGCCGACCTCAGTCCAGGGATTCAATTCCCAGGGATGCCTACATTGCATTGCTCCCACCTCAGTAAAATATTTCCTTCCAGGGAGGCCAAGGTTAGACTGCACCCGCCTTATTCCACGAATTCCATGTCCAGTGCCGCATACATACACTACTCCTCCCTCAGTCCAGGAAATTCATACCCAGGTATACATAGATTACATTGCTCCCGCCTCAGCTCAGGAATTTCACAATCAGGGTCACCTAAATTTTGCTGCACCAATCTAACTCCAAGATATATATTCCGAGTGCCACCGAGATTACATTGCTCCTCTCTCAGTGCAGCAATTTAATTCCCAGGGCAGGCTAGATTAGAGTGGTCCGGCCTCAATCCAGGTATTTAATTCCATGGACTGCTTAAATTACCTTGTGCCCACCTCAGTCCAAGTATTTCCTTTCTGAGAGTCCTGGTTTAGACTGCTCACGATTCTGGAGTGTCCTCCTCAAATTCGGCTGGGTTTTCAGTCCAGGACGGCCTGGAGTACACTTTTACCACCTCAATCCGGGAATTTCATTGCAGGGCCACAAAGACTACACTGATCCCACCTCAGTTCAGGAAGTTCATCCCCAGGGCCCTGAACATTACAATGCTCCAACCTTAGTCCAGGGATTTCTCTCCTAGGGCAGACCACATTACACTGCTCCAGTCTCATACAGGAATATCATTCCCAGGAGAGCCAGGTTTACCCTGCTCCCGCCTCTGTCCAGGAATTGCAGTCTGAGGACCACGTGCATTACACTGCTCGTTTCTCAGGCCAGGAATTTAAGTCGTAGTGCTTCCTAGATTAAAAAGCTACCGTCTCGGGTCAGGAATTTAATTCCCAGGCTCACCTAGATTAAACTGCTCCTGCCTCAGGCCACGAATGTAATAACTAGTGCTTCCTGCTTTACTCTGCACCCGCCTCAGTAAAGGAATGTAATTTCAGGATGGCCTAGTTACACTGCTCCCGCATTTTTCATGGAATTTCATTCCATAGACGGCCTATTTTCCACTCCTCCCGCCTCAGTCCAGGAATAACATTCCCAGGGCCACCTAGATTACATTGCTTCTCCCTCAATCCAGAAACATAATTTCCAGTGCATAGTGGATTACACTGCTCCCGTCTCAGTCCAGGAATTTTACTTCCTGGACCACATAGATTTCACTGCTCCTGCTTGATTTCATGAATCTGATTCCTGGGGCCACCAAGATTGCATTGCTCCCAGCTCACTCCTGGTACACCATTCCCAGGACCACGTAGAATACACTGCTTCCCCCTCAGTCCAGGTTTTCCCTCCCGTGATGCCTAGATTAAACTGCACCCAAGTCGGTGCAGAATTGTCAGTCCCGGGATTGCCTAGATTATCTTGCTCCCGCCTCTGTCTGAGAAACTCATTGCCAGGGATCCTTCAATTACACTGCTCCCGCCTCCGGCTGAGAACTTCATTGCCAGGGATGGTCAGTTTACACTGCTCCTCCTTCCATCTGGGAATTTCATTTCCAGGGATACCTAGATTAAAATGCTCCCAGAGATTTTCATTGCCATTCATGCCTAGAATACACTGCTCCTCCCTCCGTCGGAGAACTTTATTGTCAGGGATGCCTGACTGCACCTATCTGAGTCCAGGAACTTCATTTTCTCGGTCAGCTAGTGTACACCACTCCCTCGACAATCCAGGAATTGCATTCCCAGGGCTGAATAGATTAAGGGTGATCGGAAATCTGAAGATTCAGTCGAGAGCCCCAGCCTTCTCTCAATTTACCCTTCAGAACAGCGGTAACTGCCTCCCTCAACATTTTTAACATTCCAAGTTCCAATCCATATCCCTTTATTTCATGCTTACAATTCCAACACTTTAGCTTCCATGGCTGCCCATTCCCTCAGAAACATATAGTGCTTCTGAGCAAGCTTCTCCCATTGCTTTCCTTTCTAACTGTTTCTGCATCAGTTGCTCAGTAACTATTCCTCGAGTGTCTGGAGTGATGTGTTACTGTCTCTCGGGAGGGGGTCCCTTTCCACGATGACCACCTCAAACTCCATTTGTCCGGAGGACCCTGTGCCAATCAAAGATAATTCCCACTGCCGTTCCGCATATGCCATTATAAGGGGATGGCCACCCTATCCTGCAGTAAGCGTCCTAAACAAGCGACTTGTGTGATTGAGGAACGGCTTCCGTATTGCATTTCCACCTCACTTGTGGAATCTACTCCCAACATCAGCAACTGGATTACCTTCTGTGATTTGTGCTTCTTTATCCTGATTCTTCAACTTTTCTTTTAACTGCTCTAAATCTATAGCCAGGCAATCCCTGTCCGCCATCAACTGACAGGACAGGACCCAGGCAGCGACTGGTCCTACACCCCTCAAGCAACCGCTCCTGGGATTTATCCACTCAGGCCCTTCTGCCTTCCATCGCTGTAACCCCTGTCTCACTTCCATGACTGGAATAACTGCAGCTCTCTGATACAAGCTTTCTATACTTGCCAACCATTGAGTCAAAATGTGTATCATTCCCATAATAACTGATATTAATTCCATTAGTCCGGAAACATTTAAAGAAGCCCTGAGTGAGCACCGAAGATCCCAACTATTATTCTACTGAGCCGGGACGTGGCATTTGTTACAAAACCAATCACTTTACCCCGGTGATTCCCTCATCTATTAGAATCGTGTGAACACTCTGTATCTTCGACAATCACCTGACTGCCACCATCCCAGAATATTACACCACCATTGGGAGAAATTATTAAGTACCTGAAGCAGTGCAGGTCCCACTTCACCGAGGATAGGTCTCATGTCCTGTAATGTATCCAACTTTGCTGACGATACAAAGCTAGGTGGGATAGCAAGCTGTGAGCAGAACTGAACGAGCCTACAAATGGCTATAGATTGACCATGAGCAGGCAGTAAGGTGGCAGATGGAATATAATGTCAGGAAATTTGAGTTATTCACATTGATAGGAATAATAGTGAGACAGGATATATTTTAAATGGAGAGAAACTTACAAATGTTGCTGTTCAGAGACATGTGGTTGGCCTCGTGCAAGAAACACAGAAAGCTAGCATGCAGGCACAGCAAGCAATTAGGAAGGCAACTGACATGTTGGCCTTTATTGCAACGGGGTTGAAGTATAAGAGTAATGAAGTCTTGCTACAATTGTACAGGGCCTTGGTGAGACCACACCTGGAGTACTGTGCACAGTTTTGGTCTCCTTATCTAAGGAAGGACATACTTTCCTTGGAGGCGGAGAAGCAAATGTTCGCTAGATTGATTCCTGGGATGAGAGGACCGTCCTCTGATGAGAGATTGTGTGGAATGGGCCGATACTCTCTGGAGTTTAGAAGAATGATAAGTGATCGCATCGAAACATACAAGATTCTGAAGGCGATTGACAGGGTAGATGGTGAGAGGTTGTTTCCCCTGGCTGGAGTGTCTAGAACTCGGGGTCACAGTCTCAGGATAAGAGGCAGTCCATTTAAGACTGAGAGGAGGAGGATGTATTCCATCACTCAGAGGGTTGTGAATCTTTGTTATGCTCTGCCACTGAGGGCTGTGAATGCTGAGTCTTTGGTTTTATTCAAGGCTGAGATAAATAGATTTTTGGACTCTGGGGGAACGAAGGGATCTAGAGATCGTGTGGGATGTTCAAGTTTAGTTCTTTGATCATCCATGATCTTATTGTATGGCGGACCAGACTCGAGGGGCCGTATGACCTATTCCTGCTCTTACCTCTTACGTTATTATGATTTTATATCTTAACCCCTGCTCGCTCATACCAGGAATACCCAAAACCGCTAAAGGTAGTGTTCCCTTCACGAGCTCCATAGGGAGTGGAAGTTTTATGATAATGCCCTCGCTTTGCCTGCCCGAGCATACTTCCCCCGCTCTCTGCATTAGCGGAATGTCAGGTGTAATGTTGTGGGGTGACAAGCGTTTGTGGAGACGAAGAGGCATCTAACTGCTCCGCCTCCAGGCCTAACATCTCCACTCGATCCACGTGGGTTCAGGGCTCTGAATTCAGATAAGACAAAGGTGGTGCGAAGGGAACAGTGGCCATGCTCCCTGTCCCTTAATTCCCTTTTCAACTCTTTGCTCTGTGGAATCCTCTGAATATCACCAGGCCTCATCAATTTCAGTCTCCACTGCACAAGCTAAAATCGCCACTTGCTGCGGCTTAGATACTTCTTTCACTGGTTCTTGATTCCAATTCTGTTCATCTGCAAAATGCTGATCCAGCATCAGAACAGTCCTGACTGTTCCGAGCACCTGGAATCGCCCGTTTTCTACCTCTTTCATGGATGCTGCTAGCTGCTCTGTAAGTCATGCCTGATGCTCTATAAGTTCAAGACTTCTCTATCTCTGACCTCAGCCTCTTCTCCGGCATCTTCTCCTAACGTTTGAATCTCCAGCATTAGACACTGTAACCTTTATTATTTATCACGTTTTAACCCTAACACATTATGCTATTGTTACCGGACACTCTCCACTAAGGACGGCTGTGTCTCTCTCCATCCTCATATCCCATAGAATTGCCCATTAGACACAGTCCATTCATTAAGAAATGACTGAAGCATGAGAAATATTCCCTGATAATCCCATTGCTTGACTAGAGATCCCTTTAAGTCATGACAACTAAGATAATTCTCACCCCTCGAACTGATGTGCGGGAAACACTTTCTCAAACGAACTCCTATTGCAACTAAATTTGAAATAAAGTCGGACCAACTCAGAATGAACGAAATAAGGAAAAATCAGGTCGGTGTCAACTTTCTTGTTCTTTTTCAATTCGTTTCTTTAAACGTCAGATTGCACACACACTCAGCTGATATATTAAATATGTTCAAAGGCTCTGTACATAACAGGACGGTGGTAACTTGCTTAATAATTGGCTCAGGGATAAGAGAGGCGTGATGATGGATGTTTTTTGGACTGGAGAGATGTAGGCAGTGGGGTCCGGCAGGGTTCAATATTAGGATCTCTGCTTGCTTTATTACATATAAGTGATCTCGCCTCGGTATCTGGACTACAATTTCGAAGTTTGCGGATGATGCAAAACTTGGCAACATAGTGAATCATCAGCAGGATAGTAGCAGACTTCATGCGGACTCAGACGGAGTGGTGAAATGGAAAGTTACATGCCAGATAAAATTTAATGCAGAGACGTGTGAAGTGATTATCTTTGGTAGGAACAACGTGGAGATGCGGGATAATCTAAATGGTGCTATTTTGATGGGTTGCAAGAGCAGAGGAACATAAGGCTGCATATAAACAAATGATTGACGTTGGCAGCACAAGTTGATCAGGGAATAAAGAAAGCTTATGGGATACTTGCATGATGAAATTCATTTATATGGGGAGATTGGAAATCTGTAATAGTTCTCCTTTGAGCAGAGAATGTTAAGGAAAGACCTAATAGAGATAATGAAAATTATGAATGATTTCGATAGAACAAGTAGGGAGACACTGTTACTCTGGCAAGTGGGTGGGTAACCGAAGATCACCGATTTAAAATCATTGCTGGAAGAAGTATAGGGGGAATGAGGATTATCTGTTTCCCCACAGAGGTATGGCAAGATCCGGAATGCACTATTGAAAGGGTGATTATATGAGAGTCCACAGGAAATTGTGTAGGCAATTGGAGATGAATTAAGATGAGAAATTGTCGAGATTAAAGGATGAAATCTGAGGTGTGGGATTAAATAATATCCAAAGAGCACGACCAGGAAAGCCGGCCCAAATGCCGCCCTTCTTTGCTGTGATGTTGTATAATCACTAAACGCCTTTCCAAATCAATTTAACACACCAATTTAGAGGCGTTTTAACCCCAAACTCCCTATTAAACTCTGACACACACTTTAACCACTTTAAACATTTTTTAACCTCAAACAACATTTTAAAACTCTATTACCTCCTTTTTAATCTCTTAAACTCCATTCTTTGGCCTAGAAATTCAGTTGGCTGCGCCAGGCGCTAACGCCAAAAAAGGGCTATATTTCCGTCGATAAAGCCTTAGCGCCGGAATGCAGACCGATCTGCGCCGACACCCAAATTCATTTGAGATTTAACGCCGGCGCAAAGTGTTAGCACCCGCTTGGGTGCGCGCGCAGCTTATGATGTCATATCCTCGCGCAACGCTGTTTTAGCGCCCCAACCCGGAAATTGAGTGGCGCCCGCCCAATGTGGGCGTGGCGCTATTAGGAATTGTAAAATGGAATGTTGCAGAGGCCCTGTTGGCCTCGGGGAGCGCAAATTAAAGGGCACCTCCACTGACCTATAAAGCCCAGCCATTTTGCTGCAATGACTTCACTGCTTTGGATTTCTACACAGAGACCAAGGGACAGAGATTCCAGATTTGGGACAAGATAGGAGAGGTCTTTCTGGCTTCTGGCCAGTGCTTTGACATTTGACTCTTGCTGATTTCACTGTTGCGACCTTGATTATGGGGGCTGCATGGGGGGCCAACATTGAGTTGCAGCATTATGTGCGGAGGGCTCGCAGACGCTGTGAGAGATGGGCAGCCATGCGTAGACACAGAAGGGCCATCAGGCGTCACCAACGTAGGCCTTACGCACCCAGGCAATACCGGCAGCAGGTGTCCTATATCACCATGTCTGCGGCACTTTGTGTAAAGAGGCTGCACTTCAGAAGGGAGATGGTTGGAGAGATCTGCCAGCTGCTTCACGCAGATTTGCAGCCACAGCTCATGTCCAGGACGTCTCTCTCGGTGGAAGTGAAGGTTACGGTGGCTCTCAGCTTTTATGCAAGCGGCTCATTTCAAGCCGCTGCTGGGGACATCGCGAACATCTCCCAGTTCACCATACATCGCTGCATCTGGCAGGTCACCGATGCACTGTTCACAAGGAGACACCAGTTCATCTCCTTCCCCATGACCCAACAGAGGCAGCAGCAGCGTGCAGTGGGATTTGGCAGGATCGCGGGCTTCCCCATGGTGCAGGGCGCCAATGACTGCACGCATGTGGCTATGCGGGCACATATAGACAATCCCGAGGTTTACCACAACCGCAAGGGCTACCATTCCCTCAATGTGCAGCTGGTGTGTGACCACAGGCAGCGCATCCTAGCTGTAAATGCCCGCTTCCCAGGAAGCAGCCACGATGCTTTTATCCTGCGCCAGACTACTGTGGCTGACATGTTCCAGGCACAGCCTCCACCAAGGGGATGGCTTATCGGGGACAAGGGCTACACTTTGTGCACATGGCTCATGACCCCGCTCCGCGCGCCCAGGACCCCAGCGGAGGACTCATACAACGAAAGCCATCAAGCAACAAGGAACGTCATAGAGCAAACCATAGGCGTCCTCAAGCAATGCTTCTGCTGCCTGGATCGCTCCAGTGGCCCTCTACAGTATTCGCCGGATAGAGTGTCCCAGTTCGTCATCGTGTGCTGCATGCTGCACAACCTGGCTATCCGCCGGACGCAGGCACTGCCACCTGACATTGCGCCACCACTTGAGGAGGGCGAGCAGGAGGACCATCAGGAGGAGGAGGGGGAGGAGGAGGCGGAGCAGGCCAGGAGGGGGCCAGAAGGCCCAAGGGCCATACGCCGGGGGCTTATTGCTCGACACTTCGAGGCCCGCTGTGAGGGAATGGCCTGTGGGAATGAGCGCACCTGAAGGCAGCCGCTCCGGAAACCGTCAGCCGGTTAACGCAGCAAACACTTGAAACATGACACCTGGACAAGCTGAATAAATAAAAACCTTTATTTAACAAACTGAGGCCCCTTCCCACATGAAACTCAAAAACACAGAAGACACCCAAAAAACAGTAACAAGCAGATGTCACTCCCCCAACCTGGGGAGGACTAACAAAAGTTGGCCATCCACATGGCCTTCAACATTGGCCGTAACAAAAAAAGGGCCCCCCTCGCCAACAGAAAGACCCCCATAAAAACACAAAATGCCTTCAATTTCGGCCATCCACAAAAATCAGCCCCCAAAACACAATCCCCCCCATATATACAATGCCGCAGAGACCACACTCTAGCGGCTGTGCCGAGAGGGTGAGTCCTTAGAGAGCCTTCCCCGGCCCCTGCCCGGCCTGCTGCTCCGCCTCAACGTGGGCCCTGTGGCGGCCTCAAGGCTGGGGGAAGGCTCATGAGGGCCCCCATGCATCGTGACAGATGCCCTTGGGGGTCGGACAACACGACGCACTTTCCGGGAGGGGCCGGCTGCTGACTGGTTCGGCTGTGGCTGGCCAGCATCAGTGGCAGCAGCAGCTCCTCGCACCCTGGCTGGGGGAGTGGCAGTGTCGGATGCTCCAAGGGGGGCAAGCTGGCTGCTGCCAGGCGCGCGAGGCTCAGCAGACACAGTGGCAGTCGTCTGGCCTGGCAGTTCAGCTGGCGCAGCTATGTGCTGGAGGCCAGCCCGCTGTGTTGCAGCAGGGCGGCGGGTGCGGGTGCGACGCCTCTGCGTCAAAGCGAGTGTGGCAGAAGTCAGTGACTGCACTGCCCGGGTATGTGCCTCCAGCTGCTGTGACAGTGTGTCGAAGGAACCACCTCTCTGGCGACTCTCCTCCTGCAGTGCCGCGAGTAGTTCGACCCCCCTGGCGTGCGCTGCGGCCAGTTGCTCCACCCCCCTGGCCTGTGATTGGCCGAATGCTGCCACACTCTGAGCCAGGGACTCGATGGCGTGCGGCATCTTCTGCACAACCCCCATGAACTCATGGTGGCGCCGGTCAGACGCTACCGAGATCTCTTGCAGGAGGCGCACCTCCTGGCCAAGGCCACTCTCCGGACTGGAGAGAGGACTCTGCATCTGGGGAGAAGCCGGCCGAGCTGGCCGACCCCTGCCGCCTGCCTGGACCCCACTGCAAGCAGGATCTGCCCTCCCCTGCAACACCTCCCCCTGGCTCTCCTGCATGCCAGACGTCCCCCCTTCATTGCCATCCCCTGGCACGGCTGAGGGCTCGCCCGATGGCCCAGCTTCCTCCTCGTCCTGGGCGTCCTCCTCCTCCAAGGGCCTGGCACCCGGCGCCTCAGGGCCCACCTCCTCCTCAGCAGCTAAAAGCAGGAAGGCACAAGAGTAGCTTTAAAGTGAGGACAGGGCATCAGCGAGGGACGCCTGAGCGGTGGCATTATGCGCATTTGTCCGTCAGTGGGAAAGGATTTAGATCGGAAACACTAGGGCAACGAGAAAGCTGCAAGTGGTCATCTCCTTACCAGTGGCTTCCAGCACAGGGTCCGCATCCCAGATGGCTACAGGGCCAGTCACCAGGGGACGCAGGAGTCCAGTGACGCTCTCCTCCAGAGCACTTAGAGCCTGGTAGTGGGGCCGTCCACCAGCGGTCTCCAGCCGGCTGCGCGCATTTCTTGCCAGCTTGGCCTGCAAGAGAAAGGACGGACTCTAAGTACAGTGTGGTGCCCTGTTGCTGTGTGTACTACCTCCCATGGTGGAATAGCCTGGCCAGTGTGGTCAGTGCAGAAAGTGCTGCTGATGATCATGCCAGTGGCATTGCTGCGTGAGAAGGGCTGCCCATTATGCCTTTGAGGTCCCTTTGCCCATAGTGTGAGGCTCACATGCAAGGATGAGGAGGACAGTGGAAAGGGTACTCACCTTCACCAGCCGACAGAGGTCATTGAGCTTTTTGCGGCACTGGTCCGCAGTCCTGGGCACATCTGAGTTTGAGGAGACCCTGCGTGCGATGCTCCTCCAGGCTTTCCTGAACTCTCTCCTGGGAGCCTTTCTGCCATTGTCCGGGCACAAGATGGGTCTTCTCTCCTGGACAGCATCAATCAGCACCCCCAGTGCATGGTCTGAGAAGCGCTGGGCTCTTTCTCGGGCCATCTCCATCTGTTCTGGCGCTATTTTGTCCCACCAGCACTGTTGAGGCCTAGCAGCAGGGCTCCAGTGTGCAGGGCGTGGCAGCAGTTAAAGTTGACCCTTCCCCCTTTAAGAGCAGGCCGGCGTCAGGGTGTCTGCTGTCAAGCAACACATGACCGCACCTGCGCTGCGCCCGGCATCGGCGTTATCAGGCCGCAGCGCCGGTTTAGCGCCGGAACCGAGCATTGCAACGCCAGTTTCAGCGCTCGCCAAAACTCTTGGCCAAATCCACTGAATTTCGGCACGGTTGCCTGCAGTTTCCGGCGGGCGCTAAATTTACCGAACGCCCGACTTTAGCGCCCCAAAACTGTGCAAACTGAATTTCTAGGCCTTTAATTTTACCTTGTGGGTGTGAAAGCCCGTATTACACGAATATCTCGCTGTTCTTTCTGTGCAGTCTGTCAGACTGGCAAATGTTTCTTTTCTGGAGGGGATCTTTTTTGAGTGTGAATTTTAGTGCCTTTCTATAAAGCATGCGTGCATATTACTGTGGCTGAGGCTCCTCGCTCTTTTTAATGTGGTACTGATTAGTTTAACTTAATGATCTGAATAAAATTGCAGTTATTGAAGATAATTAACCTATTCCATTATGAACAGCAGAATTGTACTATGGTTTGAAAGCCTTTATTTCCGGACATGTGTCAATCACATCAACCATTGCTTTAAATAAATTCTGACCATTCTGAATGCTTTGAGGTGATGGTTTATTCATCTGAGTGAAATATGAGGGAACAATCACATTTCATTTTGATTAGGTCCAGTCGAAGTGGTTTGCATCCAAACAGTTTCTTAACAGCGAAGTTTTTTGGGGTAGACTGCTGTGTTAAATCTTGTAGACCGAATTGCTCTCTGGATTATTTTGAGGAATAGAAGGTTCAACAAGAAGTTAGATGTTCATGGTCAAATTTCTCCAGGGCTCATGAATGAGATGAAATGGTAAACAATGGGATTTCTCTGAAATAATTTTCCTTGGTGATTATGGGTGAAGTTCAGGAACTCAAATATGTATTTGCAAAATATGTGTGAGTACATCTCTGAGTAACAGGATACTTGAAAATAAATCAATTTGTTATCGATCTAGATTCTATTGAGAGTCACGAAAGTGTAACTGAGAATCATTAATTGAAAGGTTTCTCTTGGAGATTCATGTGATTTTGCCAATGTATTTGATAGTCTGGTCACTAAGCTAGGCATTAGGACAGGCAAGCGGTGAAGAGAAAAGATCCGATTTTTGATCAGATAACTTTTGAGCCCATATATTGCATTTATTTGCTGTCAAGTGTGGTATGATATTGGGATAATGTTGCGTGTGCAAACGTGGAAGTAGTATGCAGAACTGCATGGTGAAGATGCACAGAAGAACGGGTCGCAGACATGCTCAGTTTTCTGACAGCATAAAATGCTAAATGAGGCTGAGGGAGGTGAGACAACTTTTAAAGGCACTGACACATGCTCCATAGTGAAACTGACTTTTTAATGAGACAATGTAGAGCTAAAGGTATTCCACTAAATAATAACATAAAACATAAGAAATAGATGCAGAAGTAGGCAATTAGGCCCCTGGAGCCTTGTCCGCCATTCAATAAGAACATGGCTGATCTTCTGCCTCAACTCCACTTTCCTGTACTATCCCCATATCCCTTGATTCCCTTTATATGCAAAAATCTATCGGTCTCTATCATGAATATACACAACAACTGAGACTACACAGCCGTTTGGGTAGACAATTCCTAGGATTCACCACCCTCTGAGTGAATAAATTTCTCCTCATCTCGGTCGAAAATGAACGATCCCTTATACTGAGGTTGTGACCACTGGGTCTAGACGCCCCCACCAGGGGGAAACACCCTAACTGCATCTGAACTGCGAGCCCTGCAAGAATTGTGTCTGTTAAAATTAGATCACCTCTCATTCTTCTGAAGTGCTCTACTAGGCTCAAGCTGTGCTGTATCGATTTTTAAGTTGTTTCTTTTTGTTTCAATAAATACTGCTCTGCTTTGCACCCAAACCACGAGTCACGTTTTTCTGTCTACATTGCTACCGAATAAGTCCAGCGGTCAGAACCAGGAATAGGGGAGCGCTTCGAAACCGCACGGGGGTCCCTGGAGCAGCTCAGAGGCTTTTGACTGGCCAGAGACAGTAATCCCAACCCCGCTAGCGTGTGCTAATTCTTTACAGTATGTCCCAGTTGGGTATGGTGCCAGGTTAGTGGCTGAATGGACGGGGTAGAGGGATCTTTAATTTGAATATTACCCATGCTGGGAGATTTACATGGCACAAGGTAGAGGGCGATTCACTTTGTATACAACGCTTGCTGCGTCTGCCCTGGGAGTGTTTGACAGGAAAGTGACGTGCGTGCTTTACTCTGTATCTAACTTGTGCTGCACCTTCCCCGGCAGATTTTGCTGGGATAGTTTAAAGGGAACATTACTCTGTATCTAACCCATGCTATAATATCTCTGGAAAACTGGGATGGGTCAATGTAGAGAGATCTTTTACCTGTATCTAACACGTGCTGCACCTGCCCTTGGAGTGCGAAATAGGACACTGTAAGAGGAAATTTATTTGTAATCTAACTTGTGCTCTACCTGCACTGGGAGCGTCTGATGGGACAGTGTTATATGAGCTTTACTCTGTATCAAACCTGCGCTGTCTCTGCCCTGGGAGTGTTTGATCGGTCAGTGTAGAGGGATCTTTACGCTGTACATAACCCGCGCTGTACCTGCCCTGGGAGAGCTTGCTGGGGCTGTTTAGATGGAGCTCTAATCTGTAACTAACCCGTGCTTTACCTGCCCTGGGAGTATTTGATGCGATAGTGTAGACAGAGATTTGCACTGTATCTAACCAGTGCTGCACCTGCCCTGGGAGAGTTTGATGGGGTTAGTTTAGAGTTAGCTTTACTCTGTGTCTAACCAGTGCTGCTCCTGCCCTGGGAGTGTTTGATGGGACAGTGTAGAGGGAGCTTTACTCTGTGTCTAACCCGTGCTGTACCTGCTCTGGGAGTGTTTGATGGGGTTAGTGTAGAGTTAGCTTTACTCTGTGTCTAACCAGTGCTGCACCTGCCCTGGGAGTGTTTGATGTAACACCGTGTCTATTTGATGTTAACACAGGTTTGGGAGATTTATTCCAGAGTCTGACTCACTGTACGCAAGAACACAGAATACAAAAGTATTACAGCTCGCATCTTTATGTATAAACGCTGGTGCCGTTTTTAAAATCTACCTCTCCACTCATCCGCGACCATCACTCCCGAAACGTCAACTCAAATTTCTGTCCACGGATGTTGCCTGACCTGCTGAGTTTTTCCAGCATTTTCTGTTGTTACTCCAATTCGTGCCTTGCTACGTCCTATACTTCTCACTTTCCGTCTCTCTCCATGATTATCTCTCTTTCCTATTTATTCTCTGTCGCTGTTCCCTGCTCCCTTTTTCCCACTCTCAGTCTTTCTCTCCATGTCTCTCTCTCACTCTCTTCCATTCCTTCTGTCTCTGTTACCCTTCTCCCAATCCCTCACTCTTTGTCTCACTCGCATTTCTTTGTCCGTCTCTTCCCTTCTGTCTGTCTCTATTTCCCACTCATTATTGCTCGCAGAATGCCTCTCTCTCGCTCTCTCCTCTGTTTCTACCTCTCACTCTCCGTATTTTCACCTCCCTATCTCTCACATTGTCTGTCTGCCCCACTCACTCTATTTCTCACTTTGTTTGTCTCTCTCTTTCGTCCCCTCTCCTTGTCTCTCAATCCCTATGTCTCCCTCTCTCGTCCGCAGTTTATTTCTTTCACGCTCCGTTTCTCTCAATATCTCACAATTTCGCCCCAGCTGCTACTGCAAAGCACACGTGTAGCTCAGCAGCAATCCCTGTGTATACAATAAACCGCAGATACAAGATACAATGAGTGAGAAAGAGAGACCAGGCGAGTGAGGGAGAGCGAGAGAGAGAGATAGAGAGAAATGGCCAGATATAGAGAGATAGAGACTGAGCAGTGAGGCAGGCCAGGCGAGTGAGGGAGTGAGGGAGAGATGCGATGCAGACCAGTAGACAGAGTGAGTAAGTTATAGAGCGAGGAAGAGAGAGATCGAGAGAGAGATGGCGTGATATAGAGATAGATAGAGATAGATAGAGAGAGATTGAGCAGTGAGGCAGGCAGGCGAGTGAGTGAGTGAGGGAGAGACTTGGGGCAGACCAGTAGACAGAGTGAGTAAGTTATAGATAGAGAAAGGCGAATATAGAGAGAGAGAGATGTGAGGCGTTCCAGGTGAAAGAGTGAGAGAGAATTTTCTACAGAAGGCTGATGACATTGTGTTAGTATGAACAATGTGTCTCTATACTTGTGTTATATTTATTGTTGTTTTGTTGGAGAATGTCATTGCTCAAAGGATATCACTGCTAGTATTTTCATGTATGCACGGTGTTCCGTGGTTGAGTTAATACTTGCACAAGGACTGGGTTAAAATTTACAGGGCTTTTCTATCCCTCTCAGTGTAAACATGATCACAGACTCAGGGGGAGTATTTTGTTGATTAATGCCAGTGCTTGGCAGCATAACAGTATGGTCAGAGTGTGTCAGTGCGTGTGTTAATATACACCTGAAAGCACTGTCAGTGTGTTAATATTTCTGAGGTCAGTGCGGGTGTTTTGCATTCAAAGGTTGTCTCTGGTGCTGGGTTATGATGTACACAGCGTATCAGCGTGTGTGAAAATACTAACCTAAATCACTGGCCCCAAGGGTGAGTCTGGCTCGGACAGAACATGAGGCGGGATTAAGTTCTGATGCAGGATCTTCTCAACCTTTAATGAATTTTACAATTAAAGCAAAGGGATATTTCCCCACATTTATCAACTGCTGTCTAAACCTAGTCTGTGTCACGGCATAAATGCAAGTGTTTGTGCAGCAACTCAGGAGCTGGAGCATTTGTCCCAAATCTGGAAGATATATAGGTAGAGATACAAAATAATCAACCAATCGCCACACCCGGTTATATATAGAATACACCATAATCACTGACCATAACAGGATGAAATTGCACGAAATAGTGAACAGTAAAATGATGGATTTCCTTCGGCTCTCCATCTCTGGGTCTCTGGGACTCCCCCCACTGCTGGGACCCCGGAGCCTCCTGCGGGCTCTGCTGGACATTAAAATGTGTCTGACGGTGATAGCATTGAGCAACAGAATCAGAACAAATGGGACCCCCGGGGTGAGAATATGATGAAGGAACTCGATTGCTCCCCAGACCTGTGAGAGCTGAACATCGATTGTTACATAACAGAACCAGGGGAGGTTCACTCCCCGATATTCATCTGTCAACATAAAATACCAGAAAACGTTCTTTAAACAGCTCAGCACAGTCACTGTCCCCAGAACCTCAGCAGCCATTTTCTTGGTGCAATATTCAGTTTTCAGCTTCTGGCAGCAAATTGCCACACAACGATCAAAGGTGAAAGTGACAGTGAACCAGACAGAACAGTCTGTGACTGCATAAAGCAGGACGGCGTGGATATTACAGACAGGGATAGAATACACAGGAACAAACGGTTTCTTATAGGACATCGGAATGTGCCTCAATATCAGATCAAAGATAATGACGAGCAGATCCGCTGCTGCCATGGCCACCAGGTAGCGAGTGACACATGTGGAGAGACCGCACTTTCCCCGAGACAGGATCACAATGGTCACTATGTTTACTGTGCAGAGGGAAACAAAGAGGAAAGTTTTTCATCAGGCTGGCAGCTGAAGCTTGAGCTTGATGGAGTTCTGGGTGAAATCTGCAATTTATTACTGACATTCATTGATATGATATAATTGTATAAGCTTTAAGCTGTGATACTTTATTGTAAGAATAATTAATCAATAAATGAAATGAAAATAAATACATGAAAGTGACAGATGTTCGCTCACTGAGAGATGAAATGATAGATCTACCTTTAGCCCAGCATATAAAAAGCACCAGCTGAGTTACAAGGGGTACAAAGGACCAGAGCATCTCAGCAATAGATTGGGATAAGCAGATTAGCACATTTCAGAAAGTTAGTGTATTTATTGAGTGTGTCCGCGATAGTGTTCTGCAGCAATAGGTTCTATAACGAACAAGGGGCATGCCTGGCTATGTTTTGTAATGAGTAATGAGCCAAATTTACTTAACAGCCTTACGGTGTGGAACATTTTTCTAATAGTGATCATAACATGATCAAGTTTAATGAAGAAAAATGCAAAACCGTTACTACGATTCTATGTTTAGGTAAGGCCACCTTCAACGGAATGAGGCAGAAACTGTCCACAGTAAACTGGGTAAAACTGTTAATGGGTAAAACAACAGAAAATCAGTGGAGATGTTCAAAAAATAATTTCAGCTGATTCAGAACCTGAGGAGCAAGAGGTATATTTGTGAAACAGCCCTGGATGACTAAAGCGGTAAGGGACAGCATGGTCATAAAAGGCAACGCTGCTAAAAATGCAAAATGTAGCACAGATCCTGGCGAATGGGAAAGATACAAAGAACAGAAAAGGGTCACAAAACAGATATTAAGAGCTACAAAAGGGAGTATGAAAAGAAACCTGTAAGGGATATCAAAATCAACACAAAATAATTTTTACAGTTATATTATGAAAATATGGTAGTCAGGTGTAATATTGGCCCCTTAAAAACTAAAAGCGGTGATATTGTCAATGATAATAAGGAAATGGCAGACAGGTTGATAACAGACTTTGTTTCAATATTTACAGTAAAGGAAGAAGCATGCCAGAAATCCCAAGGAAAGTAATAATGTATCAGAGACAGGGACTCCATAAAATGAATGACAATAAATAAAAAGTAATAAATAAAATAAGGAATTTATAGTGTGACACATTCCCAGGAACAAATGGGGCCTCAACTATTCACAGATTTATTTAACGACTTAGAAAATGGCATAGAAAGTAATATATCCAAATTTGCGGATGACACAAATTAGGCAGCATTGCAGGCAGTGTAGATGAAAGCAGGAAATTACAAAGGGATATCGAAAAGAGTGGCGGTCCAAAGAGACGGGGTTGCATGTATATAGATCATTAAAATGTCATTGGCAGGTACAGAAAATAATCAAAAATTCTCATGGAATGCTGGCCTGTATATCTAAAGCACGAGAACACAAAGGATAGACTTTATGCTGCAGCTATAGAAAGGCCATGGTTAGACCACACCTGGACTAATGTGAGCATTTCTGGACACCACACCTCAGGAAAGATAGATTGGGCTTGGGGGAAGTGCAGCGTAGTGAATGACACCTGAAATCCAAGGGTTACTTTATGGGGAGAAATTACACAGATTAGGATTGAATTCCTTAGAATGTAGAAGGTCAATGGGTGATCTGATCGAACTTCTGAAGATATTAAGATGAACAGATTGTTGCATAGGCAGAGACTATTTCCCCTGGTTGGGGATTCTAGGACTAGGGAGCACCATCTAAATTAGAGCCAGACATTTCAGGAGTGAAATTAGGAAACACTTCTACGCAAAAAGTGTGGTAGAAAATTGGAACTTTCTGCCACAAACCGAAGTTGATGCTGGATCAACTGTTAATTTTAAAACTGAGATTGATAGATTTTTGTTAACCAAGATTATTAGGGCTATGGGGCAAAGTCGTGTATATGGAGTTAGGCCGCAGATCAGCCATGGTATCATTCAATGGCGAATCAGGTTTGAGGGGCTAAATGGGTTACTGCTCTTCCTATGTTCCTATGTTATTTTACTCTCACAAAACATCGTGTCCCGGGATCAGTCACAATATTGAGCAGTGCAGTTCGCTTCTGTGCCCTGTGTTCGGGATTTGGAAATCCCGCTTGGATTCCTGATCTTGGTTTGAATATCCTTTATATATAACACAGTACATGAATGCCACAGCAACATACAGAAACTGCAACATTGGCATGCAATAATTACATGCAATTGTAATTAAATGTACGGATGTAATACGATAATGTTAAGATAAATGCTAGTGAACTGCAGTTATGAAGGCAACTAGGCTGTCAGATGTGCTTTGAAGATTGTGTTTACCGCATTTTTCCTGAAATACACAAATTGTAACTCATTGAAAGGAAGATTTTCCATGTATCATTGAAAAGAATGGACTCTGAATTATAATAAATAGTTTTAATTGAGAGTAAATGCCTCAGTAAATGTATTTATCAAAATTGAATTCAGGCGGTTTATCCAGCAGGCAAAGTGATGCCGAATGCCTTTGTAAAGTTATTGAACATAAGTGGAAGAGAATTATGCTTGTACTTTTCTCATGATGGTGTCCAACTTTGTGCAGAGAATATTAGAGGAGAAAATATCAAAGGATTGTCTTAACCTCAGCTGGGATTGATTATCCTGAAGTACAGCAGGAGGCAATAGAGAACCACTCTGGGTCACACTTAGAGATCCACTGAACTGTCACAGAAGGGTATATGACTCAATTGTAAATTCAAAACAAAGGTTGCAGATAACTGTATTGAAATCTGGCTAAGAAACATTTTATGAGAATATAAATTATCATGTAATCCTATTCCAAACAGCTGAAGCAGTGCCAGAAATGTGGAACTGGAGATGGTTGGAAAGGAGACAGTGACTGGAACTGAATGATTAGTGGATACTTCACACATTTAAAGATATGTATATAAGACCTGCCAGGATTTGTTCCTGTGACTCTCTTTAAGTAATCAGACCGAGCATTAATCGAAAACAAAAGCAAAATACTGCAGATACTGGCAATCTGAAATGAAAGAAGCAAATGTTGCAAATACTCAGCAGGTGAGGCAGCATCTGTGGAGAGAGAGAAACAGCGTTAATGATTCAAGTCGAAGTCCTTTTCCATAAGGTGCAAATTCTCCTAAGCCAAGAATTTATTTTCTGATCTCTTATAAATGTTCAGTGTGGATAGCAGAGGAAATTCGTTAAATAAAGTGTCTCGGTCTAAAATCTTTGCTTGGAATTAACATAGAATATTGCAAACTTGGTACCACTGTATCACGTTCACAATCATTGTGCGGAATGCACGGGGAATGACAAGGAATATGGGAAGAAGGAGAGAAATACAGTTAAGCATTATTTACAGAATTAAAAGCTGGATACAGCGATTTACCAGGGACACCAACACCAGCGAGGGCTGCCGGGGTTGTGGAGGAAATTACAAGAACATTATATCTGTTAAACATAATTTGCAGCATTAATTATTAGATATAGAGTCTTAACAGCAGTACCAACTGTAGCGAGGCTGTTCGAGTATTTTGTACAACAACTCGAATTAATTAATAATGATAAAAAGAAAGAAAGACTTGCATTTATACGATTTAGATGATGCAACAAATGCAATCACAGAAAATAATTAATAAATAAAATCCCAGTGTAAATAGCAAGAATAATATTACAGAGTAACACAGTTTATGGAATTCATAACTGGGCATTGATACTTACTCGGAACACCAACAACAGCAAGGATGGGATAGTAAACCTTTCGTATATCATAAAATAAGTTTTCTATCCGCAAATCTTCACGCCAATTATCAGGAAGGGGCGGGGGAGGTGGTATCACCATGTCTTCCCTTCTGTGAGTCACTGGTGGTCTTTGTGCTGGAGGCAGCACACTGACTGTGTGAGGTGACATAGTGAAGCGAGCTCCATCTTTATAGCAGAGAAAACTCCCTGAGTGACCTCATTAGGCCTCACGGTAACTGACATTAATTACAGTCATTGAACAAACAGAATCATTGACCCAATGTCACCAGAACACTTTATTGCAACACAATACAGCTCACCATGTTGTGCACTGTTATAAATTAAAAGTGAGTGAATGCGGAATATTTCACACGACCCTAAAATATCGAGAGAGAACAAAGAGAATGGAGTTTCCCTTCTTGTATTGAACACAACCTGAGAACAAAAGATGAGAAAGTGACAGAAAACAGGATGAAAAAAGAAGAAAGAAGGCTGGATTACCCCAATCTTATTATGTGATTTATTCAAACCCATAATATCAGGGGAAAAATAGTCACCATCAATAAATATTCCTAAATGGCGGGATGTTAGAGATGAACACAGTAGCGGAGAGATTGAAATGGCACATGACACTGTACCGGCCTCAGTCCCAGGACGAGATTGCAGTGTTCCTGCTTCAGTCCAGGAAATTTATTCCCTGGACCGCCAGGATTACACTGTTGCTGCCTCAGTAAAGGAATGTCATTCCCAGTTTGGCTAGATTACACAGCTCCCACCTCAGTTCAGTAATTTCATTCCGAATACTGGATAGAATACATTGATTCCACCTCAGTCAAATGATGTTATTCCCCGGGCCGCCTAGATTACACTGCTTCCACTTCAGTCCAGGATTTTTAATCCCTTGTACTGCCTAGATTACACGGTCCCTGCCTCAGTCCGGGAAATTTATTGCCAGGGAGGCTGACTTTATACTCCTCCTATCTGAGTTCAGTAATTTTATTCTCTGGACCAGCTAGATTTCACTGCTGCCGCCTCAATCCAGGAGTTTAATTTTCTGGGCCGCCTAGATTACAAATACCTCGTCAATCAAGGAATTCAATTCCGAGGGCTGACTGTATTACACTGCTCCCGTCTCAGACCAGGCATTTAATTTTCAAGGCCGCCCAGATTAAACAGTTCCCATCTGAATCCAGTAATGTGATGCCATGGTCCGCCTAGATTTCACTGCTCCCGCCTGAGTCAAGGTATTTCAACCATAGGGCTGACTGTATTACACTGCTCCTGCCTCAATCCAGAAATTTCATTCTCTGGACCGTAGATTTCGCTGATCCCACTGCAATCTGGGAATTTCAATGCCAGGGTCATGAAGATTTATTTTATTCATTACTGGGATTTGGGGATCGCTGGAAAGGCCAGCGTGTATTGCCCATGATGATTGTCCCGGGGAACGTGGTGGTGAGTCGCCCTATTGAACCGCTTCAGTCAGTGTCGTGAAAGTACTCCCACAGTGATTTTAGGAAGGGAGTTCCAGGGTTTTGACCCGTCGACAATGAAGGAACGGCGATATCTTTCCAATTCAGGATGAACTTGGAGGTGATGGTGTCCCATGAGCCTGCTGCCCTAGTGCTTCTAGGTGGTAGAGGTCGTGTGTTCCAGAGGTGCTGTTGAAGAAACCTCGGCAATCAGCTGCAACTCACCTTGTAGATGATACACACTGCAGCCACGGTATGCCGGTGATGGAGCGAGTGAATATTTAAGGTTGTGGATGGGATGCCAATCAAGTGGTTTACTTTGTCCTGGATGGTGTCGAGCTCATTGAGTGCTGTTGGCGCTGCACTCATCCAGGCAAGTGCAGCGTATTCTTTCACACTCCTTACTTGTGCCTTGTCGATGGCCAAAGGCTCTGGGGAGTCAAGAGGTGAGTCACTCGCCGCAGAATACCCAGCATCGGACCTGTTCTTGCAGCCAGAGCGTTTATGAAGCTGGTCCAGTTGCGTTTCTGATCAATGGTGATATCCGGGAATTTGATGGTGGGGGATTCGTCGAAGATAATGCTGTTGACTGTTTAGGGGCGGTGGCTAGACTCTGCTTTTGGTGAAAATCATTGCCTGGCACTTTTGTGGTTCAAATGTAACTTGTCACTTATCAGCCCAAGCCTGAATCTCGTCCAGATTGCACTGCTCCCCCCTCAGTCCAGTAAGTCCATTAGAAGGCCTGTCCAGATTACACTGCTCACGCCTCAATCCATTAAATCAATGCCCAGGGCCCACTACATTAATCTGCTGCTGTCTCAGTCCAGGAGTTTCGTTCCCAGTGCCGCCTCGATTTCACTGCTCCAGCCTCAGTCCAGTAATGACATTCCCAGGGCCTCCTGCATTATTCTGCTCCTCCATCAGTCCATGGGTTTTATTCCCAAAGCCGCCCTGATTTCACTGCTCCCGCCTCAGTTCAGGCAAATCAATCTCAGGGCCCCCTAGAGAACGTTGCTCTCGCCTCAGTACAGGAATTTTATTCCCAGGCTACCAAGATTCGCTGCTCCTGCCTCAGTCCGAGTAGTTGAACCATAGGGCTCACTATATTACACAGCTCCTGCCTCAATCCCGGAATGTCATCCCCTGGACAGGGTAGATTTCGCTGATCCCACCGTAATCCTGGAATTTCAATGCCAGGGTCACTAAGATTTATTTTATTCATTCCTGGGATTTGGGCATCGCTGGCAAAGCCAGCACTTATTGCCCATAGCTGACTGTCCTTGAGACGGTGGTGGTGAGCCGCCTTATTGAACCGCTGCCGTCAGCCTTGGCAACTTGCTGCAATGCATCTTGTAGATGGTACACACTGCAGCCACGGTATGCCGGTGATGGAGGGAGTGGATATTTAAGATGGTGGATGAGGTGCCAATCAAGCGGGCTACTTTTTCCAAGATGGTGTCGAGGTTATTGAGTGCTGTTGACGCTGCACTTAAAATGAGCCCCAGATGGTGAGATGCTCTCTTTAAAAGGGGTCCCTGATAGAAAGACTTTCCCTTCAAAAAGGTTCCCTGATGGTGATTCTCTCTTTAAAAGCAATCCCTGATGGAGAGACTCTCTCATGAAAAGGTGGCACTGATGGCGAGAATCACTCTTTATAATGTATCCCCGTTGTAGAAACTCCCTCTCTGAAAGCGATCCCTGATGCTGAGATTCTCTCTTTTAAAGGTTTCCCTAATAGGACGATTCTCTTTAAAAGGGGTCGTTGATAGAAAGACTCCCGCTTTAAAAGGGGTCACAGATGATGAGTCTCACTCGTTAAAAGTGTCCCTGATGGCAAGATTCTCCCTTTAAAATGGGTCTCTAATGCAAAGACACTCTCCTTAAAAGGGGTCCCTGATGCTGACACTCTCTCTCTTTAAAAGGCGTCCCTAATAGGAAGATTCTCTTTAAAAGGTGTGACTGATAATGACTCCCTCTTTAAAAAGTGTCCTTGATAGGAAGACTCGCCCTTTAAAATGGGTCCACGAGGGTGAGACTCCTTATTTAAAAGGGCTACCTGATGTTGATTCTCTTAAAGAGGGGTTCCGTGATGGTGAGACACCCTCTTTAAAAATGATCCCTAATGCTGACACTCCCGCATTAAAAGCGGTCCCTGATAGAGAGACTCCCTCTTTAAAAGGGGTCCCTGATGGTAAGACTATAACTTTAAAATGATTCCCTGATGAAGAGACTCTCTTTAAAAGGGTTCGCTGATGCTGAAGCACATTGTTTAAAAGGTGTCCCAGACACTGAGACCCCTCTTTAAAAGGGGTCCTTGATGGCGAGACTCGCTGTTGAAAAGGGTTCCCTGACGGTGAGACTCTCTATTTAAAAGGTTTCCCTAATGGTGAGACTCCCTCTTTAATAGGGTCCCTGATGGGGAGACTCCCTCTTTAAAATTGGTCCCTGGTGGTGACACTCTCTTTTCAAAAGGGGCCCCTGTTGGTCAGTCTCCCTCTAAAAAGATTTATCCTGATATCGAGGCTCCCACTTTAAAAGGGGTCCCAGATGGTGTGACTCTCTCTTTAAAAGGGGTCCTTGATGGAGAGATGATCTCTTTAAAAGCGGTCCCTAGTGCTAAGTCTCCCTCTTTAAAAGGGGTCCCAGATGGTGTGACTCTCTCTTTAAAAGGGGTCCTTGATGGAGAGATGATCTCTTTAAAAGGGGTCCTTGATGGAGAGATGATCTCTTTAAAAGCGGTCCCTAGTGCTAAGTCTCCCTCTTTAAAAGGGGTCCCTGACGGGGAGATTCCCTCTTTAAAGTAGTCGCTGATGCTGAGACTCCCTCTTTATAACGTGTTCCTGTTGGAGAGGCGCCCACTTTGAAAGAGGTCCCTGATGTTGAGACTCCATCTTTAAAATGGATCCCTGATGGTGACACTCCCTATTTAAAGGGGTCCCTGATTATGAGACTCACTTTTTAAAAGGGGTCCCTGTTGGTGAGACTCTCTCTTAAAAGAGGGTCCCTGATGTTGAGTTTTCCTCTATATAAGTGGTCACTGATGGGGAGAATCCCTCTTTAAAACTGGTCCCTGATGGTGACACTCCCTCTTTAAAAGGATGGAGAGTGAAGTAGTTGATTCAGTGACATGGGTACGGATTTTAAATCAAGGAAACAATGATTCTATGATGCGCGAGTTGGCTAGGATGGATTGGGGAATGTTACTTAAAGGCTTGACGGTGAATAGGCAATGGCAAACATTTAAAGATCACATGACGAACTACAGAATTTTTTCATCCCTGTTTGGCATAAATTAAAACAAAAGGTGACTCAACATTGGCTAATGAGGGAAATTAGGAATAGCATAAGATCGAAGTAGAGGACATATTAATTGGCCAGAAAAAGCTGCAAACCTGAGGATTGGGAGCAGTTTAGTATTCAGCAAAGCATGACACAGGGATTAATTAAGTGGTGGAAAATAGGGTGTGAGAGTAAGCTTGTAGGGAACTTGAAAACTGAGTGTAAAAGCTTCTATTGATACGTGAAGAGAAAAAGATTGGTAAATTAATGCGTAGGTCCCTTGCAGTCAGAATTAGGGGAATTTATAATGGGGAACAAAGACATGGCAGACCAATTAAATAGGCACTTTTGTTCTGTCATCAAAAGGATGACAGAAATAAACTCCCAGAGACGTCAGGGAACATAGGTTCTAATGAGAGGCAGGAACTAAATGAAATCAGTATTTGTGGGGAAATGGTGTTAGGCAAGTTGACGGGATTGAAGGCCAAAAAATCCCCAGGGCCTAATAATCTACATCCTTGGGTACTTAAGGAAGTGGCCCTAGAAATAGTAGATGCATCACTGGTCATCTTCCAAAATTCTATAGACTCTGGCACAGTTCTGATGGACTGGAAGGTAGCTAATGTAACCCCACTTTTTAAAAAAGTGTGGTAAAGAAAAAACGGGGAATTATAGACCGGTAAGCCTGACATCGGTAGTAGGGAAAATGTTAAAGTCCATTATGGAAGATGTAGTAGCAGAGCACTTGGAAAACAGTGACATGATTGGGCAAAGTCAACATGGATTTGCAAAAGGTAAAGCATGCTTGACTAATCTACTGGAATTTTTTGAGGATGTAACTTGTATAATAGATAAGGGAGAACGAGTGGATGTGGTGTATTTGGACTTTCAGAAGGCTTTCAATAAGTTACCGCAAAAGCAGGGGTCACAGTGTAAGGATAAGGGATAAGCCATTTATGACTGAGATGAGGATGAATTTCTTCACCCAGAGAGTGGAGAACCTATGCAATTCTCCACAACAGAAGACATTTGAGGCCAATTCATTAAATATATTCAATAAGGAATTAGATGTATTTCTTAAGGCTAAGGGGATCAACGGATATGTGGAGAAAGCAGGGACAGCGTACTGGATTTGGATGATCAGCCATGATCGCATTGAATGGTGGAGCAGGCTTTAGGGGTCGAATGGCCTACTCCTGCTCCTATCATCTATGTTTCTATGTTAAAATGTGTCCCTGATGGTGAGCCTCTCGCTACAAAAAGGCATCCCTGGTGGAGAGACTCTCTCATTAACAGGGGTCCTTATGGTGAGGCGCCCTCTTTAAATGTGGTCCCTGACGCTGACATTCTCTCTTTTAAAGGTTTCCCTAATAGGAAGATTCTCTTTAAAAGGTGTCGTTGATAGAAAGACGCCCTCTTTAAAAGGGGTCCCAGATGCTGAGATTCTCTTTTAAAAGTTTCCCTAATAGGGAGATTCTCTTTAAAAGTGGTCGTGGATAGAAATACTCTCTCTTTATAAGAGTTCCCCAATGATGAGTCTCCCTCGTTAACAGGGGTCCCTGATGGTGAGACTCTCCCTTTAAAAGGGGTCCCTAATGGCGAGACTCCCTCTTTAAAAGGGGTCCCTGAAGGTGAGACTCTCTTTAAAAGGAGTCCTTGATGGGGAGACTCCCTTGTAAAAGGAGTCTCCGATGGTGAGAATCCCTGTTTAAAAAGATGTCCCTAATGGGATGATTCTCTTTAAAAGTGGTCGTGAATTGAAATACTCCCTCTTTAAAAGGTGTCCCTAATGGGGAGATTACCTTTAAAAGGTGTCCGTGATAGAAAGACTCCCTCTTTAAAAGGGGGCCTTGAATGAAAGAGTCTCTCTTTAAACAGGGTCCCTGATGATAAGAGTCCATCTTGAAAAGGGGTCCCTGATGTTAAGACTCTCTCTTTAAAAGGGGACCCTGAAGGAGAATCTGTCTCTGTAAAACGTGTCCCTAATGGTGAGACTCTATTTTTAAAAGGTGCCCTGATAGAATGACTCGCTGTTTAAAAGGTGTCCACGATAGAAAGACTCTCTGTTTAAAACGGGCCCCCGAGGATGAGACTCCATCTTTAAAAGCGGTCCCTGATGGAGAGACTCTCTCTTTAAAAGGCTCTGTTTGATTGGTTAGGTCCCGTGTACCCGCCCTGTGTTACTGCTGTCAGAATAATGGGCTCCACTCAGAAATATAACTTACTGCATTGATCACAGTTTCACTTCCGTGTCGTGTTTCTTTTTAGGATCCGTGTCCAAGAACAAACAGTTTGTGGATGTAATGAGGCTAGGTGAAGATTTGGGAATCGCAGGAAATGGGAAGAGGAAACCACTGCAGGGAATCCGTAAGTGCCTAATACCACATTCAGAAAGGGATTGAGATGATTCGGATGTCCCAGAGTGTCAGCACTGAGACAGTTCAGGGTTCAAGATTTCTCATTTGAACATGTTTCTTCAGGCAATATGGTAAAAGACTGTTTGATGAGACCGTGTAGGGGCAGATTTACTCTCTATCTAACCCGTGCTTCCGCTATCACGTTTTTTCTCTCTTTCGCTATCTGTCTCATTTTATCTCTCGGCTTCATCTCTCTCTGCCTCACTCTCATCTTTCTGCCTCTATTTATTTCTCTCTTAATGATCCTATCTCTCCCTGCCTCGTTTTCTCTCTGCCATTCACCTTTGCTCTGTGACTCTCTCCTCTCTACCGCTCTCATTTCTCTCTGACTCGCTGTCTCTTCACTCTGCTTTTCTCTTCTTTCGATCCCTGTTTCCACTTCAATCTCAGTCACCCTCCCTACGCTTTTATTGCCCTTCTCTTCCCTCTGCCTCATTGTCTTTCTTTCACCATCGTCACCACTATCTAATGTTTCCCTCCGCTCTATCTCTGCATCATTCTCTGTCTCCCACTCCCTCTTTTTGCTGTTAAGTGTCTCTCTGTGTCACTTATTTTGCTGTCTCTGTTCCCTCCCATTCTGCCCATCTCTCTCTCTTTCTGATTCTCCCTCTGTCTCTCTCTGTCTCTCTCTCCGTTTCGCTTTCTCTTTCTGTTTCTCTCTCCCTCTCTTTCTCTTTTCTCTGTGTCAAGATGCAATGTGTAACAGGACTGTCCGATCACAAACACTTTCACACTGTGTCCGGTCTGTTCCCTGAACACATTGCATGAGCGGATCACTGCTTCTGCAACCTCTGTTTTAATATGAGCTGTCCAGGATGTGCCAGGCTGCACCAGTGGTTTGGAGACCTACAAGATTTTGCTGCTAATCGAGAGCGAAGCTAGCTTTTGGTTCTAAACTCATTTGAACGCTCAGTTAAATATCTGCCTCCACTTGTCTAAATTGCTGCTATCTGTTCCTCTCCGTAAATCTACTGGGTCTTGTTTTTATTTGTTTTTGACAAAATGTTTATTTAAGTGAATCTGATTGGTCATTTTATAAATTGATCTAAACTGTTTGAATAATTGTCAAGCAATTCCTGCTGAGTGTATTTCCATTTAGGACACGGGTGCCTCTGGGGAGCATGGTTCGCAGTTACGTTAAAATAATGATAAAAAGACTAAGAGCTACTTCGAAATTAAATTATCAAGGAATATATAAAGTAAAGTATGAAGAACAAAAGGTAAAACAGGATTGGGACAGGGACGCTGAAGGATGCACAATATAAACTCACAGTTAATGACAGCGAACGGGCAGCAATATTGGAGAATTACATTTCCTCATTTTTCAACAGGTAGACTAACAATTTGGACATGACATTGGAATAAGAGATCAAACAGGATATCAAGTCACTTAAAATAGAAAGGGGGAAATAATTGATAAACTAACAAAAGTTAGAGAGGATAAAGCCGCGATACTAAAAGAAGAATGGGAAGAGAGAACCAAAGCACCATTATTTAGACTCGGGAAGCATTTGTGTAAATCCCAAATTTGGATGACACCAAATTCAGTCGTATAGTTAATACTAAGGAGCGCTGTAAAACTGGCAGGTTGGTGGAGTAACTGGCAAATCAATTTCAATATTATAGCTAAGTGAAGTGGAAGATTTTGGTGGAGGAATAAGGAGGCCAAATATTCCTTGGATAGTAAGTGTCTAAATGAGTTGAAGAGCAAAGGATTCCAGGGCGACAGATGCACACATCATTAAAAGCAGGTTAGCAAGGCCATGAAAATGACAAAAGAGCACTGGGATTCTTTTATAGAGTAAAAGAATTGCAAAGCAGAGAATTTAGTTAAACGTCTATAGAACATTGGTTAGACCACACTTGGAGTATAGTTCTGGTCTCCATATTAAGAAACGGATATAGAGGCACTGGAGAAGGTGCAAAATAGATTGAGAAGAATTACACCAGAACAGAGAGTTTCTAATTATCCAGAATGACTGAACATGCTGGAACACTTTTCTCTAAAAAAGGAAAGACTGAGGGATGATCTAATGGAGATCTGTATAATTATGAAGGGGTTTAATAGGGTAGATGTCGAGAAGATGTCACCATGTGCGGTGAGCCCAAAACTAGGGGTCATAAATATAAGATCGTCACGAATAAATCCAATAAGGAATTCAGGAGCAACCTTTTTACCCACAGATTGATCAGAATGTAGAGCTCGCTCGCACATCCAAAAGTGAGGGTGATTAGCAGAGTCCCGTTAAGGGGAAGCTAGATATGAATAGAAAAATACGATGATAGTTTAATGTATGTACCTTTAAGGGGAGAACTACTTTTTACAGCTCCTGTATACTGTAGTACCGGCAGTGACCACACCTGTATATAAACCCTGAGCAGTGACCTGTACAATTAGTTCTAGAGTAATCCTCATTCAGTAAACACCTGTTGTTCTTTCCCTGCAGACTTTTGTCTGATTATTGAAGGACACAATTGAAGATACACGGATCTAACATTGGCAACGATGCAGATTCGAACCTACCTGCAACTCTGCATCACCTCCCAGAGATTCGCTCCTGGAGAACAGTGGAAGGAGGTCGAGTCCAGAAGCACGGTCATCGACCACGGCAACTGCCCAGTCATCCAGCGGAGATCTGAGCATCGCAGGGGAGGCTGTTGAGAGCCAGGCTTGGCTTTCCAGTCAAGGTGGTCCAGCGAAATGGGCAGGCAACAGGTACTGCGCAGACCCTTCCCGGACAGCGGCGGCTAGAGCCCGACCGAGCAGCACAGGAAAAGGCCGAGCAGCATCGACGGGGGAGAGAGAGAGGGCAGAGCGGGGCGCTGCCGGTGTTCAGGGGCCGAGCTGCGTCAACGGGGGAGAGAGGCGAGAGAGAGCAGCGCGCAGCCGGTGTTCAAGGGCCAAGCAGCATCAATGGGGGAGAGAGGCACGTAGGAAAACGCGAGGTGCTGCCACTGCCATGAGGACCACAGAGAGCAGCATTGGCAGCAGCGCAGGAGCAGAGCATGAAACCCACAGGGCGTCGCCATTTGCCATGAGGACCGCCAAGAGCGGCATTGGCAGCAGCGCGGGAGATGCCATTTTAAGCCGCAGCGGGGAAGAAAGGAAAGCGCGGGAGATGCCATTTTAAGCCAGTCTAACCACACCCAAAAATGTCAAAGAGTGGCAGTGTCACAGCGTTCAAAATTGAAGTCGAAGATTGGATGACATATGTTGAACACAAAGAAGTATATGGCAAGGCGAATGAAGTGCCAGATGACAAGAAAGTGCTGGTATTGTTGAATTCAATGGGTGCAAAAACGTATGGCTTACTACGAAACCTAGTAACCACAGAGAAGCCAGTAGAAAAGGATTTTGAAAACATAGTGGTCCAGAACTTGGTGTCTGGGGCTTGCCGCGCGTGCAAGCCCCCGATGTGCACTCACCCTGTGCGCCGACATCTGAAGCCTGGTCTGCAGTGGATTTCCTGTCAGTGGCCCGGTTCTGATGTCGGCACGCTGTGCTAACCTGATCCAGCGGCGTAGTTAGTGCGATGTGCTGGCTGGGATCAGGTGAGCACTGTTCAGCCAATCAGGGGAGGGGAAACTTCATTCATAAGTATGAGAGTAAGAACTGTCATACTCATGAGAAGTACTGCACCCCAAAACACTACTTAAACTTTAAATAAAATTTTAAAAAACACCCCAATCATTAAATTAAGTATAAATAAGTTTAAAAAAATAATTTAAACAATTATTTTGTTTTTTGAAAAAAATAAATTTTTAATAAAAATGTCTAAAACTAAACTTACCTTATTGTAGATTCTTTAAAATAATAAACCTGTGAAAATGAAATTTCTAAATTGCACTAAAACACCACTTACCTGTAAAAATAAATACTTATGTGTGCTTTTTACAAGCGCAAAGACCGGAGGCCTTTACACATGCGCAAATCCCCCAAAACAGAGGAAATCCAAGATGCACGCACTGCCCCCTACAGCGCACGCGCTAGCCTCTTCAACTCTTGGGTGAGAGGAGAGGAAATGCCTGTTTTCAGCGCATGCGCTGTGCATGCTGAAAACCGGCATTTCCTCCGGCCAGACGTGTGAGTAACCCTTCCTTACTCACGCGTTTGGGGAGGAATTTCTGCCCCAGTGTCAATCCTACAGGTCCACTTAAACCCCACACCGCTGCTGATAGCAGAAAGATTTAAGTTTCACAAAAGGAACTAGCATAAAGATGAAAGTAATGCTGAGTGTTTAATGGAACTGTGCAAGCTATCGAAACACTGCTAGTTTGGAACGGGACTAGCGGATACTTTAAGGGACAATTTTGCGTGTGGGCTTCAAAGTGAAGGAACCCAGAAACGGCTTCTATCAGAAAAGGATCTTACGCTGGACAAGGCTTTCAGCATTGCAGTATCACACGAAGCAGCCGCACGGGGCGCTGCAGAGATACAACAGAGACTGCAAGAACATGGCACAAATGAAATGTCATACGGAACAGTGAAGTGCTATCGCTGCGGCAGAACAACACACGGCCATAATGATTGCTGGTTCAAGGACAAAGTGTGCAGACAGTGTGGAAAATTAGGACTCATAGCAACAGTCTGTAGGTCGGGAAAGAAAACCAGCAGCAAAAAATCTCCACAGGAGAAGTACAAGAAGGTACATAAGGTGACGGAGAGTAGTTCAGATGAACGGAATAGTGATACAGACTCCGGAAGCTAGGAGCTGGGTTGTCTGAAACTACATAATGTGATCAAAACGGAGGGTCACCAAACTATCTGGGTCACGCTCAAGATAGCAGGAGTCCAATTGAAAATGGAATTGGACACAGCATCAGCCCTAACAGTCATAAGCCGAAGGGACTACAAGCGGCTATTCTCACATATACCCTTGAGAGATACAAAGATTGTCTTGAAGACGTACACGGGGCAAAAAGTCTACCCCAAAGGAAAAATAAGGGTGAACGTTATATATAACGGCAAGGAAACACCAAAAATGGACCTATATGTATGGCCAGATTGAGAACCACCACTACTAGGACGTGAATGGCTCCGGAAGATACAGCTAGATTGGCATTCCATACAAGCACTGAATGTAGATGACAAAAAGGATGACGACGTCACACATGGGCGACTGTCAAAAATGCTAACTGACACACAAGAAGTGTTCAAGCAGGGACTCGGAACACTAAAAGCCGTAACAGCGACGATCAAAATGCAGGAAAATGCAAGGCCAAAGTTTTTTTAAGGCCAGACCTGTACCTTATGCGATCCACCCAGCCGTCGAAGCAGAGCTGGAAGGTTTGGAACGTTCAGGAGTACTGTCCAAAGTGGACTGGAGCGAGTGGGCTACAACCATCGTTCCTGTAATGAAGAGGTTGTTGAGTAATACGCCTGGGGAACCAAAGAAGGTTCCCATCTGTGGGGACTTTAAGCTGACAGTGAACCCAGTCCTTCACACTGTACAGTATCTGCTTCTGCGGATTGAAGGTATTTTTGCCTCGCCATCTGGAGGCAAACACTTCACTAAGATTGATCTGTCCCAGGCATACCTGCAAATGGAGGTAGAAGAAGCCTCGAAACAGTACCTCATGATCAACACCCTAAAAGGTCTCTACCAATAAACCAGCTGGTGTTTGGGGTAGCAACAGCTCCAGCTATTTGGTAAAGGGCAATGGAACAAGTTCTGCAAGGGATTCCAAGGCCCCAGTGTTATTTGGACGACATCCTGGTCACGGGCGAAAATGACAGTGATCACCTCGCCAACCTGGAGCAGGTGCTCACAAGATTGAAGGAATATGGGCTCCGAGCTAATCGCCACAAATGCGAGTTTTTCCAGAAGCAGATCTCGTATTGTGGCCACGTTATTGATAAAGAGGGGTTACATAAGTCCCCTGAAAAGATTCAGGCAGTAGTCAAGGGTCCAGCACTGGAAAATTTGTCACAACTGAGGTCGTTCCTCGGGCTGGTGAACTACTACCATAAGTTATTACCAAATTTGTCTACCGTACTACACCCACTGAACACCCTACTGCAAACGGGGGTACCATGGAAGTGGAGTGACGAATGTAAATGAGCTTTCCAGAAGAGCAAAGCATTGATCACATCAAACGAGATGTTGTCTCATTTCAACCCAGCACTACCAATTCGGTTGGCGTGTGATGCATCACCCTATGGTATTGGAGCGGTGCTGTCGCGCAAATTCCCGGATGGCTCGGAGAGGCCAGTAGAGTTTGCATCTCGGTCACTAACCTCACGCCCAGCTTGACATAGAAACATAAAAGATAGGAGCAGGAGTAGGCCATTCGGCCCTTCAAGCTTGCTCCGCCATTCAACGAGATCATGGCTGATCATCCAAACCCTAGCACCCGGTCCCTACACCGACAGCCACCCCACCCAAGCCCTATCCCCGTAACCCCATAACCCCACGTATTTAATTCCCCCTAACACTAAGGGCCAATTTTTATCATGGCCAATCAACCTAACCCGCACATCTTTGGACTGTGGGAGGAAACCGGAGCACCCGGAGAAAACCCACGCAAACACGGGGAGAATGTGCAAACTCCACACAGACAGTCACCCGAGGCCGGTTTTGAACCTGGGTCCCTGGCACTGTGAGGCAACAGTGCTAACCACAATGCCACCGTGTGGGGAGTGAAAAAGTGCAATCACTCTCTGCACGGACAGAAGTTCACCTTGCTAACAGACCACCAACCACTTGTCTCCATCTTTAATCCAAAGAAGGGTTTTCCAGTGATGACTGCGCAACGGCTACAATGAAGGTCCCCTTTTCGAGGGGCGCACCAATATGAAATCGAGTATAAGGGCACGAAACAGCATGGAAACGCTGATGGGCTATCACGCCTGCCACTGCCTACTGTGGAGGAAGCACCAGCAGTGGATCCTGTCGAAATATTTCTTTCGACTGTAATTGAATACTTGCCAGTAACTAACGCTGGTATAGAGAAGGAGACCCGAAATGATGCAACGCAGTCTCGGGTATAAGATTTGATGGTGAAGGGATGGCCAGGACATGGCGACTCACTGTTGCCAGCATTCTCATCCAGAAGAGAACAGCTGTCAGTATGCCAGGGGACCTTGATGTGTGGATCCCGAGGGGTAATTCCACCCAAATTAAGAGAGAGCGTGCTCAATGAGCTTCACGAAGGTCATCTGGGAGGGGTGAAAATTAAAAGCCTTGCTAGGGCTTATGTGTGGTGGCCGGGGATCGATCAGCAGGTCGAGGACCTGACAAAGAGCTGCTCAGGATGCCAGAAGGTCCAAAATGCACCACCACATGCCCCTCTAAACCCATGGGAGTGGCCCTCATCTCCATGGCAACGGGTGCATATTGATTATGCTGGTCCACTCATGAACCCAATGTTTTTAATAGCCGTGGATGCGCACTCGAAATGGCCTGAGGTGATCAAAATGTCCTCCACCACCACGGAGAAAGCTACTGCAGTCCTACGGACCATTTTTGCCAGGCACGGCTTGCCAGAGCAGATTTGCTCTGATAACGGACCACAGTTTGTGTCCGAAGAGTTTCGAAGATTTATGAAAAGGAATAGGGTAAGGCATTACACATCCACCTCGTATCATCCAGCCACAAATGGATTGGCTGAGAGGTTCGTACAAACCTTTAAAAAAGCAGTAAAGGCCATGTGCGATGACGACATTCCACTGCAGCATAAGGTGGACAATTTCCTTTTAGAGTCATAGAGTCATAGAGTTTTACAGCACAGAAAGAGGCCCTTCGGCCCATCGTGTCTGCGTCGCCCATCCATCCCTGTCCAGTCTAATCCCATTTTCCAGCATTTGGTCCATAGCCTTGTATGCAATGGCATTTCAAGTGCTCATCCAAATGCTTCTTGAATGTTGTGAGGGTTCCTGCCTCTACCACCCTTTCAGGCATTGAGTTCCACATTCCAACCACCCTCTGGGTGAAAAAGTTCCTCCTCAAATCCCCTCTAAATCTCCTGCCCCTTACCCTGAATCTATGCCCCCTTGTTTTTGGCCCCCCTACTAAGGGGAAAAGTTCCTCTTTATCTACCCTATCTATGCCCCTCATCATTTTGTACACCTCAATCAGGCCCCCCCTCAGCCTTCTTTGCTCCAAGGAAAACAACCCCAGCCTGTCCAGCCTCTCTTCATAGCTGAGGCGCTCCATCCCAGGTAACATCCTGGTGAATCTTCTCTGCACCCTCTCCAAAGCAATCACATCCTTCCTATAGTGAGGCGACCAGAACTGCACACAGTACTCCAGCTGTGGCCTCACCAGCGTTTTGTACAGCTCCATCATAACCTCCCTGCTCTTATATTCTATGCCTCGGCTCATGAAGGCAAGTATCCCATATGCCTTTTTAACCACCTTATCTACCTGTTCCGCTGCCTTCAGGGATCTATGTACATGTACACCAAGGTCACTCTGATCCTCTGTACTTCCTAGGGTCCTACCACTCATTGTGTATTCCCTTGCCTTATTTGTCCGTCCAAAATGCATCACCTCGCACTTTTCAGGGTTAAATTCCATTTGCCACTTTTCCGCCCATCTGACCAACCCGTTTATATCGTCCTGTAGCCTGAGGCTTTCCTCCTCACAATTTACCACCCCACCAATTTTCGTGTCATCTGCGAACTTACTGATCATACCATTTACATTCTCATCCAAATCATTTATGTAGATCACAAACAACAAGGGACCCAGCACCGATCCCTGAGGTACCCCACTGGACACAGGCTTCCAGTCACAAAAGCAACCTTCGACCATCACCCTCTGCCTCCTGCCACTCAGCCAGTTTAGGATCCAATGCGCCAAGGCACCCTGGATCCCATGGGCTCTTACCTTCTTGACCAGTCTCCTATGCGGGACTTTGTCAAAAGCTTTACTGAAGTCCATGTAAACCACATCCACAGCATTTCCCTCATCCACCCCCCTAGTCACCCCCTCGAAAAATTCAATCAGATTTGTCAGACATGATTTACCCTTGACAAAGCCATGCTGACTATCGCCGATTAATCCATGCCTCTCCAAGTGGAGACTAATTTTCTCCCTCAGAATTTTTTCCAATAATTTCCCTACCACAGATGTTAGGCTCACTGGCCTGTAATTCCCTGGTTTATCCCTGCTACCCTTCTTGAATAATGGTACTACATTAGCTGTTCTCCAGGCCTCTGGTACATCCCCTGTGGCCAGAGAGGTTCTCAAAATTTGTGTCAGAGCCCCTGCAATCTCCTCCTTTGCCTCCCACAGCAGCCTGGGATACATCTCATCCGGGCCTGGGGATTTATCCACTTTTTGGCCTGCTAAAACCGCTAGCACCTCCTCCCTCTCGATGCTAATATGTTCAAGTATGTCACAGCCCCCTTGCCCGATTTCTATGTCTGCATCATCTTTCTCCATAGTGAACACAGATGCAAAAAATTCATTTAAAACCCCGCCTACATCATCTGGCTCTACACACAGATTGCCACTTTGGTCCCTAATGGGCCCTACCCTTTCCCTGGTTATCCTCTTGCCCTTAATATACTTGTAAAACAACTGAGGATTTTCCTTTATTTTGCTCGCCAGTGTTATTTCATGGCCCCTCCTTGCCCTCCTAATTTCTTTTTTAAGTATGCCCCTGCATTTTTTATACTCCTCTAGGGCTTCTTCCGTCTTTAGTCTTTTGTAACTGCCAAAAGCCCCCCTTTTATTTCTAATGCATTTTTGTATATCCATTGTCATCCAAGGTTCCCTTTGCTTGTTGGTCCCACCCTTGACCTTTACAGGAACATGTTGGCGTTGTACTCTCTCTATTTCCCTTCTGAAAGTCTCCCACTGTTTTGATGCGGATTTTCCTATAAGTAGCTGCTCCCAGTCCAATTTGGCCAGATCCTGCCTTATCATATTAAAATCGGCCTTCCCCCAATTTAGAACCCTTATTTCCGGGCCGTCTTTGTCTTTTTCCATGACCACCTTAAATCTCACCGAATTGTGGTCACTGTCGCCAAAATGCTCTCCTACTGACACTTCCACCACTTGCCCGGCTACATTCCCCAGAATTAGGTCGAGTACCGCCCCCTCTCTTGTAGGACTTTCTACATGTTGGCTCAAAAAGCTCTCCTGGATGCACTTTAAGAATTCTACACCCTCTAAGCCTTTCACACTCTGACTATCCCAATTTATATTGGGGAAGTTGAAATCCCCCACTATTATTACCCTATTATTTTCGCACTTTTCTGAGATTTGCCTAAATATCTGTTCCTCTATCTCCCCCTGACTGTTTGGGGGCCTATAGTACACTCCCAGCAAAGTGCTTGCCCCCTTTTTGTTTTTAAGTTCTACCCATATGGCCTCATTAGAGGAACCCGCTAATATATCATCCCTCCTTACAGCAGTAATTGACTCCTTAATTAATAATGCAACACCCCCTCCTCTTTTACACCCCGCTCTGTCTCGCCTGAAGATTCTATACCCCGGAAATTTGAGCTGCCAGTCCTGACCCTCCCTCAACCATGTCTCCGTGATAGCAACAATATCGTACTCCCATGTGTTCAACAACAACTTCAGTTCATCCATCTTATTTGCAAGACTCCTTGCATTAAAATAAATGCCTTCCAGCCCTGCCATATTCTCTTTTGCCTTCACATATTTGCTTTGCCTTCCCAGCTGACTTGTTTTTCCCTCTGTATTTGGCTGTAAATCACCCCCTACTATAGCTCCACTCTGTACCCCATCCCCCTGCCAAGTTAGTTTAAACCCCCCCCAGCAGTGCTAGCAAACCTCCCCGCAAGGATATTGGTTCCCCTCTGGTTCAGGTGTAAACTGTCCGACTTGTACAAGTCCCACCTTTCCCAGAAGCAGACCCAGTGATCCAGGAAACTAAAGCCCTCCCCCTTGCACCATCCCTTTAGCCACGCATTCATCTGTTCTATCTTCCTATTCCTATACTTACTTGCACGTGGCACCGGGAGTAATCCAGAGATTACAGCCCTTGAGGTCCTGCTCTTTAATCCTTCACCTAGCTCCCTAAATTCTTGCTGCAGGACCTCATCCCTCTTTTTACCTATGTCGTTGGTACCAATGTGGACCACGACCACTGGCTGTTCACCCTCCCCCTCCAGAATGCCCTGCAGCCGCTCAGTGACATCCTTGACCCTGGCACCAGGGAGGCAACAAACCATCCTGGATTCACGTCTACAGCCACAGAAACGCCTATCTGTTCCCCTTACTATAGAATCCCCTACCACTATTGCTCTCCCACTCTTTTCCCCCCCTTCCTGGGCAGCAGGAGTACCGCCAGTGCCAGGAAGTTGGCTGCTGCTGCCTTCCCCTGGTGAGTCATCCCCCTCAACAGTATCCAAAGCGGTATACTTGTTTGAAAGGGGGATGTCCGCAGGGGTTCCCTGCACTACCTGCCTGCCTTTGTTGCTCCGCCTGATGGTCACCCCTGTGCTGCCCTACCCTGAGGCGTGAACAACTCGCTAAACGTGCTAGCCACGAGCCTCTCAGCATCGCGTATGCTCCAAAATTCATCCACCCGCAGCTCGAGCGCCACAATGCGGTCTACAAGTAGCTGCAGCTGGATGCATTTCCCGCACACATGGTCGCCAGGGACACTGGCAGCGTCCCTGATTTCCCACATAGAGCAGGAGGAGCAGAACACGGGTCTGAGCTCTCCTGCCATGACTTACTCCTTTAATTAATCTAAAAATTTATTCAATACCCCAGTTACAGGTATACTCTAGGGCGCTTTATTTACCAACTGTCCTCACCACAACAGAGCCCCTAGAAATTTAACACCACAGAATTCAAGCTTGCAATGAAAAGAGAGAAATACTCACCAACCAATCACTTACCTGCTCCCTGGTGACGTCACACCCCGATTACTTTTTACCTCTCTGCAACTACCGACCTCGCAGACTGGAGTTTGGTATGCCTCTCCTGGCCTCGCTGCCGCTTTTTATCACCGCCGCCGCCGAGTCTCCCTCAAGTCCCGCCTCTCGCTGCCTGCCGCCGCTGCTCTGCCAACAGAAATGCGATCCATGCAGTCACCAACCAGGCCCCGGCAATAATGTTCTTTAACCGAAGGTTGAGATCTCGTCTGGATTTGTACAAAGAGATGTTGAGAATAAGCAATTCCAGCACATCAATGAGATGCAGACAAGGAGCTTCAATGTAAGGCAACCAGCTACTGAATTCCTCTTTGCAATAGGTCACCAGTCACGGCGACTGCTCCATAGCAGCATAAGAACAGGAGTAGGCCATTGAGCCCCTCGAGCCTGTTCCGCCATTCAATGAGATCATGGCTGATCTGTACATTGGCCCTTATCCTTTAAGACCTTTAGTTAACAAAAAGCTATCAATCTCGAATGTAAAATTAACAATTGACCTCGCATCAATTGCCATTTGTGTAAGAGAGTTCCAAACTTCTGCCACCAAATGTGTGTAGAAAAGATTCCGAATTTCACTCCTGAAAGGTCTGGCTCTAATTTTTAGACTATGCTCAAGAGTCCTAGAATTCCTAGCCAGTGGAAACAGTTTCTCTCTCGCTAACCTATCTTTGCCCCTTAATATCTTGAGCACTTGAATCAGATCACCCCTTCACCTTCTAAATTCTAGGGAATACAAACCTAGTTTGTGTAATCTCTCCTCATCACAACCCTTGAAGTCCGGGTATCATTCTGGTAAACCTACACTGCACTCCCTGCAAGGCCAATATATCCTTCCTAAGGTGTGGTGCCCAGAACTGCACACAGTACTCCAGGTGTGGTCTAACCAGGGTTTTGTATAGTTGCAGCATAACCTCTGTACTCTAGTCCTCTAGATATAAAAGCCAGCATTCCAGTAGCCTTTTTGATTATTATCTGTACATGTTCATGACATTTTAATGATCTATGTACCTGGACCCCCAAGTCTCTTTGTATCTCCACTGTTTTTGAGCTTCTCACCATTTAGAAAGTATCCTGTTGTATCCTTTATATTCCAAAGTGGGTGATCTCACATTTGCCTGCACTGAAATCCATTTGCCAAAGTTTTGCCCATTCACTTTGTAATCTTATGCTTTCATCTATACTGCCTACAATGCAGCCAATCTTTGTGTCTTCGCAAATTCAGATATATGACGTTCTATGCCATCATCTAAGTCGTTAATAAATACTGTGAATAGTTGAGGTCACAACACAGATTCCTGCGGAAAACCACCAGTCACATCTTACCAATTTAAGTAACTTCCTAGTATACCTACTGTCTGTCTCCAGCCGCTCAGCTAATTTACTAACCACGTCAATAATTTGCAGTGAAGTTCTGCTATCACCAGATTCTTCCACGCTGCTTGCACTCCACTTTTATGTCATGTTACAAGTCAAAAGCTCCATTCCAATCTGATGATTCCTTGCCTTCCTTACCGAATACCTACCAGTCAATTCCTACTATCACCAAATTCTTCTGCTCTGCTTGTGTGATAGATCCAGTGAAAGATTCTCACCAGCGCAAGCTCTCTGCGGTCTCACTGAATAGAACCTTCGTTCACGGGAAACAGGCTCTCTTTGATTGGTTATGTCCCCTAACCCCGGACACTGTATTTCTGCTGTCAGAATAATGAGCTTTACTCAGAAATAAAACATTCTGCATTGATCACAGCTTTAGGATCAGAGGGTCCGAGGGCAAGTTGTTCGTGGTGGAATGAGGCTGGGAGAAGATTTCGGAATCGCAGGAAATGGGAAGAGGAAACTGCTGCAGGGAATCTCTGCAAGTGCCTAATAACACATTTGTAGTGTATGTACCTTTAAGAGCCCCTGTGTACTGTAATACCGGTAGTGACCACTCGGGTATATAAGCCTGTATAGTGTCTTGTATCTTTTAGTTCACCTCCAGACTTTGTTCAGTAAACACATGTTAAACCAACTCCTGCATTCCGTGTCTCCATTAATACACGGACACAACAACATTCAGAAAGGTACTGAGATGAGTCACGTGTCTCACAGTGTCAGCACTCTTACCGTTCTGGTTTCAGAATATTTCACTTTAATGGATTTCTTCAGGCAGTTTGGAAATATATATCTATTGTTTCAGACCCACAGACCGTTTGATGGGACAGTATGGAAGGAGATTTACTCTCTATCTAGCCCGTGCTTCCTCTATCTCATGTTTTCACTCTTTATCGGCCTCATGTTACCTCTGTCTCTCTGCCTCACTCTCATCTCTGCAACTGTTTCTTTCTCTCTCAATTGCACCATCTCTTCCCGCCACACTCTCTCATTCTTATCTGCTCTATTCTCTCTCGCTACCTCTCATGTCTCTCTGCCTTGCTGTCTTTCAATCTTATTACATTTCTCTTCACTGCTTTCAATCCCTCTTCCGGCTTCAGTCTCAGTCCCACTCTCTCCTCCTGTATCGCCTCTCTTTCTTCTCTCTGCCTCATTCTCTCTCTCTCTCTCTCACCATCCCTGCCACCATCTCCGTTTTCCCTCCTTTCTCTATATCTGCCTCATTCTCACTCTCCCACTCCCTCATTTGGCTTTACGGATCTATCTCTCTTTCTCTCTTTTTCACGTATTGTGCTGTCTGTTTCCTCTCACTCTGTCACTTTATCTCTCTTTCTGATTCTCCATTTCTCTCTCTTTATCACCCTCTCTCTTTGTCCCCAGTCTCTGTTTCCTCTCTGAGCCCAGCCTGTGCTCTGAACACATTGCATGAGCTGATCACAGCTTCTGCAACCCCCAGTCGTAAACTGAGCTGCGCAGGATTTGCCAGGTCGCACCAGGGGATTAAAGTCCTGCAAGGTCTCGCGGTTAATCTAGAGTGAAACTTGCTTTTGGTTCTAACCTCTGCTGCACCTCTCTCACCACATCTCATCCATCACCATTCCTGAACTCATTTTCATCGACCAGTGACAAATGAACCCGCGTATACATGCCTCCGATGTGCTGCTCTCTGTAAAAATGATGGGCCTTGTTTTTTATTATTTTAACAGCCTGTTTCTTTATTTGTCTTTTTGGTCATTTTGAACATTTATCTGAAATGTTGTGAATAATTCTCAAGCGATTCCTGCTGATCTGCTGACCGTATTTCCATTCTGGACACAGATGCTTCGAGGGCGCAGGGTTCTGTGGTGTTTGTGCCTTTAAGAGCCCCTGTGTATGGTAATGCCGGTAGTGGCCACTCGGGCTATATAAACCTGTATAGTGTCTTGTATTTTTCAGTTCACCTCCAGACTTTGTTCAGTAAACACCTGTTAAACCAACTCCTGCATTCCATGTCTCCATTAACACACGGGTACAACATTGGTGACGAATTGGAAACGGACTTACCTGCAATTCGGCAGCACCTCAAGGCGATCGATTCCTCAGATGAAAGTCGAAGAAGAAAAAAAAAGGAAAAAAAACTGTGGTTTCACCAGCTAGCTGGGCTGGTGGCAGGTACTGCAATAAACCTTCCTGGGCGGCGGGCTGGGGCTCGATTGGCTGTCTCTGCAGCGGGGCCGAGCAGCGAAGGCAGAGGCAAGCGGAGACAGAGGGTGGAGCACTCAGGAGACGGCCAGCGCTGCAAAGCAGGTCGGCGTTCGGACCTAGCATTGGGAGGGAAAAGTCCCAGAGAGTCTGACGGGAACGAGTCTCCAACTATTAAAAATATCTGTACAAATTAAAACCGCGGAGAACAGCGTTGTCAGCAGTGGCAGCGGCGGGAAAGCGCAGGAGGCGTCATTTTTTCTCGGCAGGGAAGAAAGGAAAGCGCGGGAGGCGCCATTTTTTTTCAGGATGCCTAAGACTGGCAATATTACTGCTTTCGATAGTGATGTAGAGGATTGGACCACATATGTGGAAAGAGTGGAGGTATATTGCACAGCGAATGAAATAGAGGTTGATAAAAAGGCATCGGTACTTCTAAATCTAATGGGCGCAAAGGCATATGGGCTGTTATGAACCTTAATCCCTCCAGCCAAACCGATGGACAAGAATTTTAAGGAGGTTGTTGATACCCTACAGGAGCACTTAAACCCAACACCGCTGCTGATAGCGGAACGATTCCAATTCTTCAGGAGGAATCAGCACAAGAATGAAAGTAACGCTGATTCCCTCACCGAATTAAGGAAGCTGTCAAAGAACTGCCAATTCGGGGCTGGACTGATAGATTCTCTTCGAGACAAATTCGTCTGTGGTCTCCTAAGTGAAGCAACACAGAAAAGGCTACTTTCTGAGAAAGATTTAACACTGGACAAGGCTTTCAGTGTGGCTGTATCATACGAAGCAGCAGCAAGACGAGCTGCAGAGATACAGCAAAAGCCACAGGACCTCGGCACCCATGAAATGACACAGGGTTTCGAGAGATGTCATCGCTGCGGCAGATCCACCCATGACCAGAGGGACTGCTGATTCAAGGACATAGCTTGCTGGCAATGCGGAAAGATGGGACAGATTGCACGTGTATGCCGATCTGGAAACAAAAAATCCACTGACTGAAAAAAAATCAATAAGGAAAAGTACAGAAAGGTACAAATGATGACGGACAGTAACTCCAAAGACCAGAAGAGTGATAGCGACTCCGGAAACAAGAGACTAAGCTGTCTCAAATTACACAACGTAATTGCCAAAGAAGATTACCAGACCATTTGGGTTACCCTCATGATAGCGGGGTCCCCAGTTAAAATGGAGCTAGATACAGGATCAGCTCTGACCATCATAAGTCGACGGGATTACGAGTGACTATTTCTGCATATACCTTTGAAAGACACATCCATTATCTTGAAGGCATATACGGGGCAGAAAGTATAACCAGAGGGAAAATAAGGGTGCCTGTTGTATACAACGGCAAGGAAATACAGAAGTTGTATTTATACATTCTGCAAGATGGTGGTCCACTGCTGTTGGGGCGTGAATGGATCAGGAAGATACGTTTAGAATGGCACTCCATTGACAGTGACCAGTAAGAAAAAAAATGATGATGACGTCAGACCTGAACGATTAAAAGACATCTTGGCCAACACCAAAGAAGTGTTTCAACAGCAACTAGGAACCTTGAAAGGCGTCACCGCCTCAATAAAAGTGGAAGATGCGGCAATTCCCAAGTTTTTTAAGGCAAGGCCGGTGCCATACGCAATTCATCCAGCAGTCGAGGCAGAGCTGGAGAATTTGGAAAAGGCAGGCGTGTTATCCAAGATAGATTGGAGCGAGTGGACAACACCCATCATCCCGGTCATGAAGAAAACGTTGAATAATGATAAATCTGAAGAACAGAGAAAAATTCGCATCTGTGGGGACTTCAAGGTGACTGTAAACCCGGTCCATCACACGATACAGTATCCTCTTCCAAGGATAAAATATATTTTCACCTCACTATCCGGAGGGAAACGTTTCACCAAAATTGACTTGGCACAGGCATATCTACAGATGGAGGTTGAGGTGGCCTCCAAAAAGTATCTCATGATAAACACACACAAAGGCCTGTATCAGTACAATCGACTGGTTTTCGGAGTAGCATCAGCTCCAGCTATCTGGCAAAGATCTATGGAGCAAGTCCTGCAAGGGATTCCGGGGACTCAATGCTACCGAGACGACATCCTTGTAACAGGAGAAAACGACAACGAGCACCTTGCCAATTTGGAGCAGGTGCTCACTAGGCTGAGAGAAACCTACGAGCAAATCACCCCAAGTGCGAAATTTTCCAGAAACAAATATCACATTGTGGCCACATAATTAACGAAGAAGGGTTGCATAAGTCACCTGAATAAATTGAAGCGGTCATAAAAGCCCCAGCACCTGAAAATGTCTCACAATTAAGGTCATTCCTGGGATTGATAAATTACTATCATAAATTTTAACCGAACTTGTCAACTGTTCTGCACCCTCTTAACGAACTTCTACAAACGGGAGTAATTTGGAAATGGAGCGAAGACTGTAAACGTGCCTTCCATAAATGCAAAGGCTTGATCACGTCCAAGGAAGTTTTGGCTCATTACAACCCATCACTGCCAATCAGACTGGTGTGCGATTCATCCCCTTATGGCGTAGGAGCGGTATTATCGCATAGATTCCCTGATGGCTCGGAGCGGCCGATAGCTTTTGCGTCACGCTCATTGAACTCAGTTGAGCGTAACTATGCCCAGATCAACAGGGAAGCACTCAGCCTGATATGGGGATTGAAGAAATTCAACCATTACCTACACGGACAAAAATTTACCTTGTTGACTGACCATCAACCACTCGTCTCCATATTCAACCCTAAAAAGGGCGTTCCCATTATGACAGCGCAAAGGCTACAGAGGTGGTACCTTTTCCTAGAAGCACACCAATATGACGAAGAATACAAAGGATCAAAACAGCATGGAAATGCTGATGGTTTATCGCATCTACAGTTGCCAGCGGTAGAAGAGGCACCTACAGTGGGCCCAGTGGAGATGTTCCACTCAACCATAGTGGAATGTCTACCAGTAACAAATTCTACCATTGAAAAGGAAACGAGAAATGACCCGACTCTCTCATGAGTCTACGATTTAACGCTGAAGGGATGGCCAGCACATGGCGAATCACTGTTGCCAGCATTCTTGCAAAGAAGAGAACAGCTGTCAGTGCGCCGAGGAACCTTGATGTGTGGATCCAGAGTGGTGATTCCACCCAAACTCCAGGATAAAGTGCTAAAGGAGCTTCACGAGGGGCATCTGGGTGGAGTGAAAATGAAGAACCTAGCCAGAGCGTTTGTGTGGTGGCCAGGTATCGATGGAGACATCGAAGAAATGACCAAGAGCTGCCTAGGATGCCAGAAGGTCCAAAACGCCCCACCGCAAGCCCCTTTACATCCATGGGAGTGGCCCTCATCTCCATGGCAAAGGGCACACATCGACTCTGCTGTTCCACTTATGGACTCAATGTTCTTAATCGCGGTTGATGCACACTCCAAGTGGCCGCAGGTAATAAAGATGTCCTCCACCACCACGGAAAAAACCATCACAGTATTAAGGACCATATTTGCCAGGAATGGGCTGCCTGAACAGATCTGTTATGATAATGGACCGCAATTTGTGTCCGAAGAATTCAGGAAGTTCTTAAAAAACAATGGGGTTAAGCACTACACGTCCGCCCCATACCGTCCCGCCACAAATGGATTGGCTGAAAGGTTTGTCCAGACCTTCAAGAAGGCCATAAAGGCCATGGGTAATGAAGACATAAAAATACAGCATAAGGTAGATAACTTCTTGTTTGCATACAGGAATGCAGCACATTTGGTTACAAACCAAACTCCCGCCATGATGTTGTTCAATAGAAGACTAAGATGCCGGCTGGATTTGATCAAGCCAAACATCAGAAGGGACGTAGAGAATCGGCAATTTCAAGGCATGAATGAAAGGCCAACTAGAACCTTCCAGATAGGTCAACAAGTTATGGCCCGGTACTACCGTAGCGAGAAATGGCAGCCTGGAACTATTTGCACACGACTAGGACCGCTGATGTATACCGTGGAAATTGGAGAAAGCATAATAAGGCGCCATGCTGAATAGATCATAGAGTCATCCGAAAAGGGACAACCTACACCACAACTCTATACGCCTAATGATGAAGCAGAGATACCCATAGTATCTACCTCTGATCCGGTGATACTGGAACCAGATGAACCCGACACTGGCATTCAATCCAAATCGGCCTTGCCAAAAGAACCTACTGCACCACCGAAAACTACACACCACTGAGGCGTTATCCGGACCGAGTCAGGAAGCCTCCAGAGAGACTAACTTATAATTGATTAACTGCAGCAAATGTGTAGATTATTGTTCTTGTAAACATGTTAATTAATGATTACTTAAACGTGGTATGTACTGGTTGTCTAGAAGGGGAGGAATTGTGGTGTATGTGCCTTTAAGGGCCCCTGTGTACGGTAATGCCAGTAGTGGCCACTCGGGCTATATAAGCCTGTATAGTGTCTTGTATCTTTTAGTTCACCTCCAGACTTTGTTCAGTAAACACCTGTTAAACCAACTCCTGCATTCCATGTCTCCATTAACACATGTATACAACAGGTTCCCAGCCAGGTTAAAATGACACTGATAATGTTATTCTGCAGACCACCGAACAGTGGAAGGGAATTGGAGGGAAAATATGTTGGCATATCTATAAAATGAGTAAAATACCTATAATAATCATCGGAGATTTCCACTACACCAAATAATCTGGCAAGGAGAGATACCGAAAGGGGAAAAGGGAATGGACAATTTACAGTGTGTTCAGGACTCCTTTCTTACCCAGTATTTAATTAGCCCAACGGGAGAGGAATCAGTGATGGATCAACAATGGATGATGAACCAGAGCATATAAGAGAAGAGAGTTTAGGTGATAATCTGGGCAGTGTCGTTCACAACATAATACAGTTAAGATAATTATGGAAAAGACACAGTTCAGCTCTCGAAACAATCTTCAGCAAGTGGCAGAGTGTCACGGACGGTCAAAACTTCGACCTTTCACCCCTGCCAATCCGAAGGTCTTGTGTAAAATGAATGTTGGGAGTTCAGACGCAGTCCTTAGTGAGAGGTCAGATTTGTGCCACACTCGGCCCAAATCAGCAGACTGGCTGTTATTTGCTGAACAAGTGCCTTCAGAAGCCTGTTGAAAACCTCTGTCCGTCACTGATTTCATTCCACCTACAATCTTAACCCTTTCCTTCCTGCTCAGTCTGCGTGTGTTTGTCTGTAATTTGTGTGTTTCTGTGTCCATCTGAATATCTGTATATGTGTCTCTCCATGTGTGTTTCTAGATGTGCCTGTGTTACTGAATCTTTTGTGTGTGTGTCTTTCTATATGTGAGTTTGCATGTATTTGTGTCTTTGTGAATCTGCGTGAGTGGACCTGCGTGAGGTAGAGGCAGCGCGGCAACTTTAAAAGGAGGGGCGAGGCGAGGCATACCAATTCAACAGCAGGGGAGAGAGGTAACAAGTAATCGAAGTGTGACGTCACCAGGAAGGAGGTAAGTGATTGTTTGGATTGGTTGGTGAGTATTTCTTCTTTTTATTACAATCTTAAATTCTGCAGTTTTTTCTAGGGTCTCTGTGCTGTAGTGGAGACAGTTGGTAAACCATTTAACTGGTGTAATTAGAGGGGTTTATTTAATTTAAATCCAATTAATTAAAGGGGATACTAGCATCGAAAATCGGGAAGAGGGTGTCCATAACTAACAATAATTTTTTTTAAAATTAATTACACAGAATGGAGCAGGTGATGTGTTACTGTTGCGAGATGTGGGAGCTGGTAGACCCCATTGAGGCTAACGGTGAGTACATCTGTGACAAGTGTCTGCTGCTACAGGATCTCCAGCTCCGTGTTGATGAGCAGGAGTCTGAGCTTCAGATACTACGACACATCAGGGAGGGGGAGAAGTACCTGGACACTGTTTATCAGGAGGTGGACACACCTATGAAGTTAATTAACTCAGATGTAGCCTATGGCCAGGGTCAGGACGGTGTGATTACGAGTGAGGCAGGTACGGGGAACCAGGAGGTAGTGTTGGAGGAGCCGCAGCCCTTGCTCTTGACCAACAGGTTCGAGGTTCTTAATCCCTGTGGGGGACGGGAGTAGGGGCTGCAGGGAGGATGAGCAACCTGGCCACAGCACCGTGGAACGGGGGGCCATTCAAGAGGGGGGAGTAAATAGAAATATTGTAGTGGTAGGGGATAGTATTATTAGGGGGATAGATAGAGTTCTCTGCAGCCAAGAGCGAGAGCCCCGTAGGCTGTGTTGCCTACCCGGTGCCAGGTTTAAGGACAGCTCCTCTGGGCTGGAAAGAAACTTGCAGTGGGAGGGGGTGGATCAAGTCGTCGTGGTCCATGTTGGTACAAACGACATAGATAGGACTAGGAAGCCGGTTCTGTTAAAGGAGTATGAGCAGCTAGGGGTCAAATTAAAAAACAGAACCTCAAGGGTAATAATCTCTGGATTATTACCTGAGCCACGAGCGAATTTGGCTAGGACAAATAAAATCAGAGAGTTAAATGCGTGGCTCAAAGACTGGTGTGGGAGAAATGGGTTTTGCTTCCTGGGACACTGGCACCAGTACTGGGGCAGGAGGGAGCTGTTCCATTGGGACGGGCTTCACTTGGCCAGTGCTGGGACTAGGGTCCTGGTGGATCATATAACTAGGGCTGTAGAGAGGGCTTTAAACTAACTAGTGGGGGGGAGGTTCCTAGAGAGCAAATAATAAAAATGACAACAGAGAAGGTCATAGGCTTAGGTAGCAGTGGGGAAATGAAAAACCAGAGCGTGTCAGGAAGGGGCAGAAGGTATGGAGTAAAAGGTAAAGTAATAAAAAGGGCATAAGCAGGAACTAAGTGTCAAAAAACACATTTGAAAGTTCTCTATCTGAATGCACGTAGCATTCGTAACAAAATAGATGAGTTAATGGCACAATTAGCTACATATGGGTATGATCTTGTGGCCATTACAGAAACATGGCTGCAGGGTGACAATGCCTGGGAATTAAGCATACCAGGTTATTTAACGATCAGGAAGGACAGGCAGGAAGGAAGGGGAGGTGGGGTGGCTATGTTAATAAAGGAAGGAATCACTGTAATACAGAGAAATGATATTGGGTCAAAAGATCAGGATAATGAAACAGTTTGGGTGGAGATAAGGAATAATAAGGGGAAAAAACACTAGCGGGCGTAATCTATAGGCCTCCAAACAGTTGCAACTCGGTTGGACGGAGTATCAATCAGGAAATAGTTGAGGCTTGTAATAAGGGAACATCTATAATTATGGGGGATTTTAACTATCATATTAACTGGACAAATCAAATTGGGCAGGGCTGCCTTGAGGATGAGTTCATTGAGTGTATTAGGGATGGGGTTCTTGAGCAGTATGTAACTAAACCGACCAGGGGGCAAGCAACCGTAGATCTGGTCCTGTGTAACGAGACAGGATTAATTAAAAATGTCCTAGTAAAGGATCCCCTTGGAATGAGTGACCATAACATGGTTGAATTCCATGTTCAATTAGAGGGTGAGGAGGTTGTATCTCAAACAAGCATGCTAAGCTTGAATTAAGGAGACTATGAAGGTATGAGAGCAGAATTGAGCAAAGTGGATTGGGAAAATAGATTAAAGGGTAAGACGATACATGATCAGTGGTGTACATTTAAGGAGTTATTTTACAACTTCCAAAAAAATTATATTCCACTGAGAAGAAAAGGGTGTAAAAGAAAAGACAGCCATCCGTGGCTAAGTAAAGAAATTAAGGATAGTATTCGACTAAAAACAAGGGCATATAAGGTAGCCAAATCTAGTGGGAGGATAGAGGATTGGGAAAACTTTAAAAGACAGCAAAAAATAACAAAAAGATTGATTAGGAAAGGGAAGATAGATTATGAATGTAAATTAGCAAAAAATATAAAAACAGATAGTAAGAGTTTTTATAGTTATATAAAAAGAAAAAGGGTGGCTAAAGTAAATGTTGGACCCTTAGAGGATGAGACCGGGAAATTAATGGTGGGAAATATGGAGATGGCAAAAACACTGAATGAATATTTTGTATCAGTCTTTACAGTAGAGGACACCAAGAATATCCCAACACTGGACAAGCAGGGGGCTATAGGGGGGAGGAGATAAACATGATCAAAATCATTAAGGAAGTGGTACTCGGTAAAATAATGGGACTCAAGGAGGATAAATCGCCTGGACCTGATGGCTTACATCCAAGGGTCTTGAAGGAAGTGGCGGTAGGGATTGTGGATGCATTGTTAATAATCTTCCAAAACTCCCTGGACTCAGCAAAGGTCCCAGCAGACTGGAAAACTGCTAATGTAACACACTTATTTAAAAAGGGCAGCAGACAGAAGGCTGGAAACTATAGACCGGTTAGCCTAACATCTGTGGTAGGTAAAATTTAGGAGTCCATTATTAAGGAGACAGTAACAGGACATTTGGATAATCATAGTTTAATAAGACAAAGCCAGCATGGTTTTACGAAGGGGAAGTCATGTTTGACAAATTTGCTGGAGTTCTTTGAGGAAGTAACATACAGGGTGGATAAAGGTGAACCAGTGGACGTAGTGTATTTAGACTTCTAAAAGGCATTTGACAAGGTGCCACACAAAAGATTATTGCTTAAGATAAAAAATCACGGGATTGGGGGTAATATTCTGGCATGGATAGAGGATTGGCTATCTATCTGGGATAAATGGTGCATTCTCAGACTGGCAATCAGTAACCAGTGGTGTTCCGCAGGGGTCAGTGCTGGGTCCCCAACTCTTTACAATCTATATTAGCGATTTGGAGGAGGGGACCGAGTGTAACATATCAAAGTTTGCAGATGATACTAAGATGGGAGGGAAAGTAGTGAGAGAGGAGGACATAAAGAACCTGCAAGGGGACATAGACAGGCTAAGTAAGTGGGCAGAGACTTGGCAGATGGAATACAATACTGGAAAGTGTGAGGTTATGCACTTTGGCAGGAAAAATCGTAGAGCAAGTTATTATCTTAATGGCAAGAAACTGGAAAGTACTGAAGTACAAAGGGATCTGGGGGTCCTGGTGCACGAAACTCAAAAGGTTAGTATGCAGGTGCAGCAAGTGATTAAGAAGGCCAATGGAATGTTGGCTTTCATTGCTAGGGGGATAGAATATAAAAATAGGGAGGTATTGCTTCAGTTGTACAAAGTATTGGTGAGACCGCACCTGGAATGCTGCATACAGTTTTGGTGTCCATACTTAAGAAAAGACATACTTGCTCTCGAGTCAGTACAAAGAAGGTTCACTCGGTTAATCCCGGGGATGAGGGGATGGACATATGAGGAGAGGTTGAGTAGATTGGGACTCTACTCATTGGAGTTCAGAAGAATGAGAGGCGATCTTATTGAAACATATAAGATTGTGAAGGGGTTGGATCGGGTGGATGCGGGGAGGATGTTCCAGATGATGGGTGAAACTAGAACTAGGGGGCATAGTCTTAGAATAAGGGGCTGCTCTTTCAAAACTGAGCTGAGGAGGAACTACTTCACTCAGAGGGTGGTAGGTCCATGGAATATGTTGCCCCAAAAAGCTGTCGAAGCTACATCATTACATAAATTTAAAACAGAAATAGACAGTTTCCTAGAAGAAAAGGGAATTAAGGGTTACGGGGAGCGGGCAGGAATTTGGACATGAGTTTAGGTGCGGATCGGTCATGGCCCTGTGGGTAGCGGAGCAGGCCCAGGGGCTGTGTAGCCTGATGCTGCTCCTGTTTCATGTGTCTAATTCTGTTAGATTCAGGAGATAGTCCTGTCATAGTGGATTGGCGGTTAGGATCAGATCAGCCATGATCTTATTGAATGGCGGAGCAGGCTCGAGGGGCCAATTGGCCTACTCCTGCTCCTATTTCTTATGTTCTTATGTTCTTATGTAAAACAGTATGTCTCTCTGTCTGTATTTCTGTCTCTCTGTCCAGCTATACAATTGCAAGTTATAGAGCATACCTACACATATGTTATATCAAAAGAAAGCTCATCATTAGCGGACACTTGTAGGCGTATTTACTTTTTGGTTGGACAAAAATTGTCCCGACGGTATCCAAAAAACCTTCAAAATTCCGCTCATTATCTGCTCATTAGCATCGAGTGACGTGAAGGTTGACCAATCATACAGTCGAGCGACCCAACGGTCGACCAATTGCTGCGTCACGGGGGCGGGTTCATTGCGTGTGCAGTCGGCCCATCCTACAATCGAGTGACAGGACGATTGACCAATCCTACAGTTCAGTGACCAGTGTGTGGGCGGGCCTTATCATTCTAAACCGAGGTGAGTGGCAGCCATCTTGATTCCAAACTGTTCATTTCTTTTTCCCACTTTCTGCGTGTTTCTTTTCAAATCTACATTTCCAGCAAAAAAAAAAGTTGCTTTTGAAACACAAATAGTTTTTTAAAAAAGTAAATTAATTTGTAAATCTTTTCTCTAACATCTAGAATTTTCCTACCTTTCACCATTTTTCCAGGCCTGTAAGCCTGGGGCGCTGTTGCCCAGCCACGCCGGAGCTAAGCACCTCACGTCACGCTCAACAAGCGGCTCCCGATCACCGCCATCTTTGTGAAGACTGGAGGGGGCAGGCCTGACCTGAGCGTCGCCACCGCCGCCATCTTAGTAAAGGCAGGTGGGGCAGGAGGCAGCGCGCGTGACTTGAGTCTGGCTCGGCCTCACGCGGTAGGTTGCGCGGCGGCGTCTCTTTCTCTGCTCTTGAAGCCGGCTGGGGCGAGGGGCAGAGCTCGGGAGATTGGGGGGGCGGGACTCGGGAGATCGGGGGGGCGGGCCTCGGGAAATCGGTGGTCGGGCCTCGGGAGATCGGGAGGGCGGGCCTCGGGAGTTCGGGGTGGGCGGGCTTCGGGAGATCGGGGAGGGCGGGCCTTGGGAGATCGGGGGGGGGCGTGCCTCAGGGGATCGGGGGGGTGGGCCTCGGGCGATCGGGGGGGCAGGCCTAGGGAGATCGGGGGGGGCGGGCCTCGGAGATCTGGGGGGGCGGGCCTCTGGAGATCTGGGGCGGTGGGCCTCGAGAGATCGACGGGGGGGTTGGAGCCTCGGGAGATCGGCGGGGTGGGTGCCTCGGGAGAAGGGGGAGTGGGAGCCTCGGGAGATCGGGGGGCGAGAATCTGGAGATCGGGGGTGGGGCGAGCCTCGGGAGATCGGGGGGGACTAGCCTCGGGAAATCGGCGGGGGGCGAGCCTCGGGAGATTGGGGGGGCGAGCCTCGGGAGGTCGGGGGGGGCTAGCCTCGTGAAATCGGTGGGGGGCGAGCCTTGGGAGATCAGGGGGGGCGAGCCTCGGGAGATCGGGGGGGCGAGCCTCGGGGGATCGGGGGTGCGAGCCTCGGGAGATTGGGGGGGCGAGCCTCAGGAGATCGGGAGGGGGCGAACCTCGAGAGATCGGGGGAGGCGGGGCTCGGGAGATCGGGGGGGCGGGGCTCGGGGGGCGGGGCTCGGGAGATCGGGCCTCGGGAGGGTGGAGATCGGGGCTCGGTAGATCGGGGGGGTGGGGCTCGGGGAGGCGGGGCTCTGGGAGGCGGGGCTCAGGGAGGCGGTGCGCGGGGGGCGAGGCTCGGGGCGGCGGGGCGGATCGCTGGGGGCGGGGCTCGGGGAGGCGGGGCACGGGAGGTGCGCCTCGGGCTGATGGGGCGCTCCCCTCCCCTCCCACCCAACCCCCTCCTTCCCCCCCTCCCCCCACCTTCCCCCATCCCCCCCCCTTCTTTTCCCTTCCCCCCTCCCCCCTGTAGTGTATGTGCTTTAAGTCAGAACTACTTTTTACAGCTCCTGTATACTGTCGTACCGGCAGTAACCACAGCAGTATTTAAGCTGTGCGCATGCCTCTGTACTCCAGTCTAGAGATGACCCTCCTCCAGTAAAGACCTGTTGTTTGTTATGTACAGCATTCATGTAATTCTTTATCCACTGAACCACGGATGTAACAGTGGCTACGAGTGTTGATGTGAATCTACCTGCAATATTAAACAAAATAAACAAAAAAATAGTCGAGTCCAGGAACACGGGCATCGACCGCGAGCAACTGCCCAGCAGTCAGGCAGAGATCCAACTTCGCTGGAGAGGCTGTGGAGAGCGGGGCTTGGTTCCCCAGCCACAACGAGCAGTAACCGACCAATGACAGGTCCTGAGCAGACCCTTCCCGAGCAGCAGCGGCTGGAGCCGACCGGCTGCAGAGAGAGAGAGCCAGGCAGCGTTGATGGGGTAAGAAAAAGCGTGAAGAGGGCAGGGCGCAGATGGGGGTTGATCACCGAGCGGCGTCGTGGAAAAATACTGCAAAACCGGAGAGAGAGAGGGTAAGAAACAGCCGGGTCCTAGACCGAGCAGCTTCGACAAATATCAAGAGAAGAACCCGCAGAGCACAGCCAGGGATCAGGGGCTGATCAGGGTCCATGGGGCGAAGCGAGGGGAGACGCCATTGAGCTGCAGAGAAGCAGGGAAAGCGCGGGAGACGCCATTGAGCCACGGAGAAGCAGGGAGAGCGCGGGAGGCACCATTGAGCCGCGGAGAAGAAGGAAGAGCGCAGGAGACACCATTTTGTGCCAGCGGAGAAGAAGGGGAAGCATGGGAGGTGCCATTGGGGATAGTTAACGCACAACCAAGGATGCCGAAGAGTGGCAGTATCTCTACGTTCGACAATGAAGTCGAAGATTGGGCGACATATGTGGAACGTATTGAGGTGTACTGCAGGGCGAATGAAGTGCCTGATGCTAATAAAGCACTGGTTCTGTTAAATTCCATGGGTGCAAAAACTTATGGGTTACTGCGGAATCTAATAACCGCAGAGAAGCTGGTAAATAAGGATTTTGGAAGCATAGTAGAAATCCTACAGGAGCACTTGAGCCCCACACCGCTGCTGATAGCAGAACGATTTTAGTTCCATAAAAGGAACCAACACAAAGATGAAAGCAATGCTGAGTACCTAACAGAACTGCACAAGCTATCAAAATACTGCCAGTTTGGAGCGGGACTAGCAGACACGTTAAGGGACAGGTTTGTGTGTGGGCTACAAAGTGAAGGAATCCAGAAACCGCTTCTATCTGAAAAGGACCTTACGCTGGACAAAGCTTTCAATATAACAGTATCACATGAAGCAGCCGCAAGGGGCACTGCAGAGATTCAACGGAGACCGCAAGACCTAATGGATATATAGGTATTGCCAAATGGAGGACCATCACTGCTAGGTCGTGAGTGGATCCGGAAGATACATTTAGATTGGCATTCCATACAGGCACTGAAGGTGGAGGCCAAAGATGATGATGATGTCACACCTGGTCGACTGTCAAAAATGCTAACTGATGCAAAAGAAGTGTTCCAGGAGCGATTAGGAACACTAACAGGAATAACAGCAACAATTAAAATAGAGGATAATGCAAGCCCAAAGTTTCTGAAGGCCAGACCAGTGCCTTATGCGATCAGACCAGCAGTTGAAGCAGAGCTGGAAGGGTTGGAACGTTCAGGAGTACTGTCCAAAGTGGACTGGAGCGAGTGGGCTACACCCATCGCCCCTGTAATGAAGAGGTCGTTGAGTAATATGCCTGGGGAACCAAAGAAGATCCGCATCTGTGGGGATTTTAAGGTGACAGTGAACCCAGTCGTTCAGACGGTGAAATATCCACTTCCACGAATTGAGGATATTTTTGCCTCGCTATCTGGTGGTAAACGCTTCACTAAAATTGATCTAGCCCAGGCGTACTTGCAAATGGAGGTAGAAGAAGCTTCGAAACATTACCTTACGATCAACACCCATAAAGGTCTCTATCAATACAACCGGCTGGTGTTTGGAGTAGCCTCGGCTCCGGCTATCTGGCAAAGGGTGATGGATCAGGTCCTGCAAGGGATTCCAGGGACCCAGTGTTATTTGGACGACATCTTGGTCCCGGGCAAAAATGACGGTGATCACCTCACTAACTTGGAGAAGGTGCTCGTCTTGGCTGTCTTGGTGATAGGCTCCCGGCTCCTGTGTGATGTCACCTGGTGACAAGACCCCGCCCCTGGTTATGGCTCATCAGTGGGATGTCAGTGTGGGAGGAGCGGGCATAACAGCTGACACTGGGAGTGAGTTTAGTCCTATTAAACAGGGCAATGGACAGAAAAGAACAATTTAATATTGAAGTAAGTAATTCAAATACGTTCATTAATGACAGATATATTCAAATAATCTGGTTCACTAATGACCTTTAGGGAAGGAAATCTGCCGTCCTTACCTGGTCTGGCCTACATGTGACTCCAGACCCACAGCAATGTGGTTGACTCTTAATTCCCTCTAAAATGGCCGAGCAAGCCACTCAGTTGTAAACAACCGCTATGAAAAAATAAGAATAAAACCAAATGGACCACCCGGCATTGACCTCGGCACCTGAAACAACAATGACAATGGGAAACCCACCCCTGTCGAGCCTGCAAAGTCCTCCTTACCAACATCTGGGGGCTTGTGCCAAAATTGGGAGAGCTGTCCCACAGACAAGTCAAGCAACAGCCTGACATAGTCATAATTACCGAATCATACCTTACAAACAATGTGCCAGACACCAACTTCACCATCCCTGGGTATGTCCTGTCCCACCGGCAGGACAGATCCACCAGCGGTGGTGGCACCATGGTATACAGTCTGAAGGGAGTAGCCCTGGGAGTCCTCAACATTGACTCAGGACCCAATGAAGTCTCATGGCATCAAGTCAAACATGGGCAAGTAAACCTCCTGCTAATTACCACCTACCGCCCTCCCTCAGCTGATGAATCAGTACTCCTTCATGTTGAACATCAATTGGAAGAAGCACTGAGAGTAGCAAGGGCACAAAATGTCCTCTGGGTGGGGAACTTCAATGTCCATCACCAAGAGTGGCTCGGTCACACCACAACTGACCGAGCTGGCCGAGTCCTAATGGACATAGCTGCCAGACTGGGGCTGCGACAGGTAGTGAGGGAACCAACAAGAGGGAAAAAATTACTTGATCTCGTCCTCACCAATCTACCTGTTGCAGATGCATCTGTCCATGACAGCATTGGTGGATGTGACCACCGCACAGTCCCTCATGTTGAGGATACCCTCCACCGTATTATGTGGCACTACATCCGTGCTAATGGGACAGAATTCGAACAGATCTTGCAACTCAAAACTGGGCATCCATGAGGCGCTGTGGGCCATCAGCAGCAGCAGAATTGTATTGAACCACAATCTGTAACCTCATGGCACGGCATCTCCAGCACTCTACCATTACCATCAAGCCGGGAGATCAACCCTGGTTTAACGAAGAGTGCAGGAGAGCATGCCGGGAACAGCACCAGGCATACCGAAAAATGAGGTGTCAACCTGGTGAGGCTACAACACAGGACTACTTGCATGCCAAACAATGGAAGCAACATGCGATAGACAGAGCTAAGCGATCTCACAACCATCGGATCAAATCAAAGCTCTGCAGTCCTGCCACATCCAGTCGTGAGTGGTGGTGGACAATTAAATAGTTAACAGGAGGAGGAGGCTCCAACAATATCCCCATCCTCAATGGTGGTGGAGCCCAGCACGTGAGAGCAAAAGACAAGCCTGAAGCATTTGCAACAATCTTCAGCCAGAAGTGCCGAGTGGATGATGCATCTCGGCCTCCTCCTGAGGTCCCCAGCATCACAGATGCCAGTCTTCAGCCCATTCAATTCACTCCACGTGATGTCCAGAAACGGCTGAAGACACTGGATACTGCAAAGGCTATGGGCACTGACAACATTCCGGCAATAGTATTGAAGACTTGTGCTCCAGAACTAGCTGCGCCCCTAGCCAAGCTGTTCCAGTACAGCTACAACAATGGCATCTACCTGGCAATGTGGAAAATTGCCCAAGTATGTCCTGTCTATAAAAAGCAGGGCAAATCCGACCCGGCCAATTACCGTCCCATCAGTCTACTCTCAATCATCAGCAAAGTGATGGAAGGTGTAATCGACAGTGATATCAAGCGGCACTTACTTAGCAATAACCTGCTAACTGACGCCCAGTTTGGGTTCCGCCAGGGCCACTCAGCTCCTGACCTCATTACAGCCTTGGTCCAAACATGGACAAAAGAGCTGAACTCAAGAGGTGAGGCGAGAGTGACTGCCCTTGACATCAAGGCAGCATTTGATCGAGTGTGGCATCAAGCAGTCCTAGCAAAACTGAAGTCAATGGGAATCAAGGGGAAAACTCTCCATTGGTTGGAATCATACCTAGCACAAAGGAAGTTGGCTGTGGTTGTTGGAGGTCATTCATCTCAATCACATGACATCACTGCCGGAGTTCCTCAGGGCAGTGTCCTAGGCCCAACCATCTTCAGCTGTTTCATCAATGACCTTCCCTCCATCATAAGGTCAGAAGTGGGCATGTTCGCTGATGATTGCACACTGTTCAGCACCATTCGAAACTCGTCAGATACTGACGCAGTCCCTGTCCAGATGCAGCAAAGCTTGGACAACATTCAGACTTGGGCTGACAAGTGGCAAGTAACATTCGCACCACACAAGTGCCAGGCAATGACCATCTCTAACAAGCGAGACTCTAACCATCTCCCCTTGACATTCAATGACATTACCATCGCTGAATCCCCCACTATCAACAACCTGGGAGTTACCATTGATTAGAAACTGAACTGGACCAGCCATATAAATACTGCGGCTACAAGAGCAGGCCAAAGGCTGGGAATTCTGCGGCGAGTGTCTCACATCCTGACTCCCCAAAGCCTTTCCACCATCTACAAGGCACAAGTCAGGAGTGTGATGGGATACTCTCCACTTGCCTGGATGAGTGCAGCTCCAACAACACTCAAGAAGCTCGACACCATTCAGGATAAAGCAGCCCGCTTGATTGGCACTCCATCCAGCACCTTCTACATTCATTCCCTCCGGTGCACTGTGGCTGCAGTGTGTACCATCTACAAGATGCACTGCAGCAACTCACCAAAGCTCCTTTAACAACACCTTCCAAACCCGCGACCTCTACCACTTAGAAGGACAAGGGCAGCAGACGCATGGGAACATCACCACCTACAAGTTCCCCTCCAAGCCACACAACATCCTGACTTGGACCTGTATCGCCGTTCCTTCACTGTCGCTGGGCCAAAATCCTGAAACTCCCTTCCTAACAGCATTGTGGGAGTACCTACATGATATGGACTGCAGCGGTTCAAGAAGGCGGCTCACCACCGCCTTCTCAAGGGCAATTAGGGATGGGCACTAAATGCAGGCCTAGCCAGCGACGCCCACATCAATGAATAAAAAAAAAATATTATCACAGTGACAAAAGCAGCCCAATTGCATTCCAGATCCCTATTCTGGGATTACAATTAATAATTTCTCTCTTGTGACTCTCTGTGAGTGAGCAATATCTCAGGAAGATAGAGAGATAGAAGTTGAATCATCACCACACCCACTGGGATGGAGAAATGTCATTGGCTTTCCAGAGCAGATCTTTCGGGACTGAGACCCTCAGTGTCAGAGACGGGTTAAAATGCGATGCTTCATCAATGATTGGAAAGGTGAGAAACTTTACTGAGAATCCAATCAGTCCACGATTTTGCCGAGGTTAGTTTGTAACCAGATGCTAAGAGTTGATTTACATCTGCCGTTAGGCCCGTCCTTTGGTGAGGGATGTCGAGTGGACCTTAACTCATAGAGAAACCTTGCCAGTACCTCACCTGGGAGTGTTTGACATTTACATGTAGAGAGATTTTCAATCTATATTTACCCCATGCTGTACCTGATGTGGTTGTACTTCATTGGACAATGTCAAGGGAGCTGTACACTGCATTGAACAAATGCTGTACCTGCACTGCGTGTGTTTGATGGGACAGTTTAGAGGGAGATTTAATCTGTATTGAACCCGTGCTTTACCCGCCTTGGGAGTGTATGATGAGAAAGTGTAGAGGGGAAATTACTCTGTATCTAACAACTGCTGTAGCTGCCCTGGGAGTATTTGATGTGAAAGTGCAGAGTGAGCTTTACTCTTTAACTTGTGCGTGCTATACATGCCCTGATATGTTCTATGGGAGATTGCAGAGGGAGCTTCACTCTTCATCAATCACGTGCTGTACTTGCCCTGGGAGTGATTGATGTGAAGGTGTACAGGGATCTTTTCTCTGTATCTAACGCGTGCTCTACCCGCCCTGTAATGTTTTTGATGGGGCAGTTAGAAGGGAAATTTGCTCTATATCTCAAACGTGCTGTTCTTGCCCAGGGAGTGTTTGATGGGACAGTATAGAGTGAGCTTGTCTTCATATCTTACCCGTGCTTTACCAGCCCTGGGTAGTTTAATGTGAGGGTGTTATTGCAGTTCCTCTCATTTTACACCCCTCTTCTGTAACTCTATTTAGTCCCTGGCCAATTTGAGCAGTATAACATATACACAGGGGAGAAAGTTATAGTTAATTCTTAAATTGGACATGATAAGCAAGACACAGGGGAAGAACGCTACAGTTAATTGTAAATTTGGACATGGCAAGCTATACACAGGCGATTAAAGTTACAGTTGTTTGTAGAATTGGATATGATACGAACACAGCAGTACTTTGCAGAAATGTGGGCAGCAGTGAATGCTACAATTCTGCAGGCAGCAGCATAGTGTGAAATGGGGATACAGCAATAAATGGTACATTTGGTGAGGGCAGCAGTTCATAGTGTAATTGGGACGCTGCAGCAGTACGTAGTACATTTGGGGAGGGCAGGAGTACATAGTGGAATTGTGAGGCAGCAGGCAATGGTACAATTGGGGAGGGCAGCAGTACGTAGTACATTTGGGGAGGGCAGTACATAGTGGAATTGTGAGGCAGCAGGCAATGGTACAATTTGGGAGGGCAGGAGTACATTGTGGAATTGGGAGGTGGCATTAGATGGAACAATTGGGGAGGGCAGTAGTACATTGTGGAATTGGGAGGCGGCAGTAGATGGAACAATTGGGGAGGGCAGCAGTACATTGTGGAATTGGGAGGCGGCAGTAGATGGAACAATTGGGGAGGGCAGTAGTACATTGTGGAATTGGGAGGCGGCAGTAAATGGTACAATTGGGGAGGGCAGCAGTACATTGTGGAATTGGGAGGCAGCAGTAAATGGTACAATTGGGGAGGGCAGCAGTACATTGTGGAATTGGGAGGCAGCAGTAAATGGTACAATTGGGGAGGGCAGCAGTACATTGTGGAATTGGGAGGTAGCAGTAAATGGTACAATTGGGGAGGGCAGGAGTACATTGTGGAATTGGGAGGTGGCAGTAAATGGTACAATTGGGGAGGGCAGCAGTACATTGTGGAATTGGGAGGTGGCAGTAATTACACCATTGGGGAGGGCAGGAGTACATTGTGGTATTGGGAGGCGGCAGTAAATGGTACAATTGGGGAGGGCAGGAGTACATTGTGGAATTGGGAGGTGGCAGTAAATGGTACAATTGGGGAGGGCAGCAGGACATTGTGGAATTGGGAGGTAGCAGTAAATGATACAATTGGGGAGGAAAGCAGTGCTTTGTGGAATTAGGAGGCGGCAGTAAATGGTACAATTGGGGACGGCAGCAGTGCTTTGTGGAATTAGGAGGTGGCAGTAAATGGTACAATTGGGGACGGCAGCAGTACATTGTGGAATTGGGAGGTGGCAGTAAATGGTACAATTGGGGAGGGCAGTAGTACATTGTGGAATTAGGAGGTGGCATTAGATGGTACAATTGGGGAGGGCAGCAGTACATTGTGGAATTAGGAGGTGGCAGTAAATGGTACAATTGGGGAGGGCAGTAGTACATTGTGGAATTGTGAGGTGGCAGTAAATGGTACAATTGGGGAGGGCAGGAGTACATTGTGGAATTGGGAGGTGGCAGTAAATGGTACAATTGGGGAGGGCAGCAGTACTTTGTGGAATTAGGAGGTGGCAGTAAATGGTACAATTGGGGAGGGCAGCAGTACATTGTGGAATTGGGAGGTGGCAGTAAATGGTACAATTGGGGAGGGCAGCAGTACATTGTGGAATTAGGAGGTGGCAGTAAATGGTACAATTGGGGAGGGCAGCAGTACATTGTGGAATTGGGAGGTGGCAGTAAATGGTACAATTGGGGAGGGCAGCAGTACATTGTGGAATTAGGAGGTGGCAGTAAATGGTACAATTGGGGAGGGCAGCAGTACATTGTGGAATTAGGAGGTGGCAGTAAATGGTACAATTGGGGAGGGCAGTAGTACATTGTGGAATTGTGAGGTGGCAGTAAATGGTACAATTGGGGAGGGCAGCAGTACTTTGTGGAATTAGGAGGTGGCAGTAAATGGTACAATTGGGGAGGGCAGCAGTACATTGTGGAATTGTGAGGTGGCAGTAAATGGTACAATTGGGGAGGGCAGCAGTACATTGTGGAATTAGGAGGTGGCAGTAAATGGTACAATTGGGGAGGGCAGCAGTACATTGTGGAATTGGGAGACAGCAGTAAATGGTACAATTGGGGAGGGCAGCAGTACACTGTGGTATTGGGAGGTGGCAGTAAATGGTACAATTGGGGAGGGCAGCAGTACATTGTGGAATTGGGAGACAGCAGTAAATGGTACAATTGGGGAGGGCAGCAGTACATTGTGGAATTGGGAGGTAGCAGTAAATGGTACAATTGGGGAGGGCAGTAGTACATTGTGGAATTAGGAGGTGGCATTAGATGGTACAATTGGGGAGGGCAGCAGTACATTGTGGAATTAGGAGGTGGCAGTAAATGGTACAATTGGGGAGGGCAGTAGTACATTGTGGAATTAGGAGGTGGCATTAGATGGTACAATTGGGGAGGGCAGCAGTACATTGTGGAATTAGGAGGTGGCAGTAAATGGTACAATTGGGGAGGGCAGCAGTACATTGTGGAATTGTGAGGTGGCAGTAAATGGTACAATTGGGGAGGGCAGCAGTACATTGTGGAATTAGGAGGTAGCAGTAAATGGTACAATTGGGGAGGGCAGCAGTACTTTGTGGAATTAGGAGGTGGCAGTAAATGGTACAATTGGGGAGGGCAGCAGTACATTGTGGAATTGTGAGGTGGCAGTAAATGGTACAATTGGGGAGGGCAGCAGTACATTGTGGAATTAGGAGGTAGCAGTAAATGGTACAATTGGGGAGGGCAGCAGTACATTGTGGAATTGGGAGGTGGCAGTAAATGGTACAATTGGGGAGGGCAGCAGTACATTGTGGAATTAGGAGGTGGCAGTAAATGGTACAATTGGGGAGGGCAGCAGTACATTGTGGAATTAGGAGGTGGCAGTAAATGGTACAATTGGGGAGGGCAGCAGGACATTGTGGAATTGGGAGGTGGCAGTAAATGGTACAATTGGGGAGGGCAGCAGTACATTGTGGAATTGGGAGGTGGCAGTAAATGGTACAATTGGGGAGGGCAGCAGTACATTGTGGAATTGGGAGGTGGCAGTAAATGGTACAATTGGGGAGGGCAGCAGGACATTGTGGAATTGGGAGGTGGCAGTAAATGGTACAATTGGGGAGGGCAGCTTTACATTGTGGAATTGGGAGGTGGCAGTAAATGGTACAATTGGGGAGGGCAGTAGTACATTGTGGAATTGGGAGGTGGCAGTAAATGGTACAATTGGGGAGGGCAGCAGTACATTGTGGAATTGGGAGACAGCAGTAAATGGTACAATTGGGGAGGGCAGCAGTACATTGTGGAATTGGGAGGCGGCAGTAAATGGTACAATTGGGGAGGGCAGCAGTACATTGTGGAATTGGGAGGTGGCAGTAAATGGTACAATTGGGGAGGGCAGGAGTACATTGTTGAATTGGGAGACAGCAGTAAATGGTACAATTGGGGAGGGCAGCAGTACATTGTGGAATTGGGAGGCAGCAGTAAATGGTACAATTGGGGAGGGCAGGAGTACATTGTTGAATTGGGAGACAGCAGTAAATGGTACAATTGGGGAGGGCAGCAGTACATTGTGGAGTTGGGAGGTGGCAGTAAATGGTACAATTGGGGAGGGCAGGAGTACATTGTTGAATTGGGAGGTGGCAGTAAATGGTACAATTGGGGAGGGCAGCAGTACATTGTGGAATTGGGAGGCGGCAGTAAATGGTACAATTGGGGAGGGCAGGAGTACATTGTTGAATTGGGAGGTGGCAGTAAATGGTACAATTGGGGAGGGCAGCAGGACATTGTTGAATTGGGAGGTGGCAGTAAATGGTACAATTGCGGAGGGCAGCAGGACATTGTTGAATTGGGAGGTGGCAGTAAATGGTACAATTGGGGAGGGCAGGAGTACATTGTGGAATTGGGAGACAGCAGTAAATGGTACAATTGCGGAGGGCAGCAGGACATTGTGGAATTGGGAGGTGGCAGTAAATGGTACAATTGCGGAGGGCAGCAGGACATTGTGGAATTGGGAGGTGGCAGTAAATGGTACAATTGGGGAGGGCAGCAGGACATTGTGGGATTGGGGGCAGCAGTAAATGGTACTATTGGGGAGGGCAGCAGTACATTGTGGAATTGGGAGGCGGCAGTAAATGGTACAATTGGGGAGGGCAGCAGTACATTGTTGAATTGGGAGGTGGCAGTAAATGGTACAATTGGGGAGGGCAGCAGTACATTGTGGAATTGGGAGGCAGCAGTAAGTGGTACAATTGGGGAGGGCAGGAGTACATTGTTGAATTGGGAGGTGGCAGTAAATGGTACAATTGGGGAGGGCAGTAGTACATTGTGGAATTGGGAGGCGGCAGTAAATGGTACAAATGGGGAGGGCAGCAGTACATTGTGGAATTGGGAGGTAGCAGTAAATGGTACAATTGGGGAGGGCAGTAGTACATTGTGGAATTGGGAGGCGGCAGTAAATGGTACAAATGGGGAGGGCAGCAGTACATTGTGGAATTGGGAGGTGGCAGTAAATGGTACAATTGGGGAGGGCAGCAGTACATTGTGGAATTGGGAGGTGGCAGTAAATGGTACAATTGGGGAGGGCAGCAGTACATTGTTGAATTGGGCGGCAGCAGTAAATGGTACAATTGGGGAGGGCAGCAGTACATTGTGGTATTGGGAGGCGGCAGTAAATGGTACAATTGGGGAGGGCAGCAGTACATTGTGGAATTGGGAGGTGGCATTAAATGGAACAATTGGGGAGGGCAGCAGTACATTGTGGAATTGGGAGGTGGCAGTAAATGGAACAATTGGGGAGGGCAGTAGTACATTGTGGAATTGGGAGGTGGCATTAAATGGAACAATTGGGGAGGGCAGCAGTACATTGTGGTATTGGGAGGTGGCAGTAAATGGAACAATTGGGGAGGGCAGCAGTACATTGTGGAATTGGGAGGTGGCAGTAAATGGTACAATTGGGGAGGGCAACAGTACATTGTGGAATTGGGAGGTGGCAGTAAATGGAACAATTGGGGAGGGCAGCAGTACATTGTGGAATTGGGAGGCGGCAGTAAATGGTACAATTGGGGAGGGCAGCAGTACGTTGTTGAATTGGGAGGTGGCAGTAAATGGTACAATTGGGGAGGGCAGCAGTACATTGTGGAATTGGGAGGTGGCAGTAAATGGTACAATTGGGGAGGGTAGCAGTACATTGTGGAATTGGGAGGTGGCATTAAATGGAACAATTGGGGAGGGCAGCAGTACATTGTGGTATTGGGAGGTGGCAGTAAATGGAACAATTGGGGAGGGCAGCAGTACATTGTGGAATTGGGAGGTGGCAGTAAATGGTACAATTGGGGAGGGCAGCAGTACATTGTGGAATTGGGAGGTGGCAGTAAATGGTACAATTGGGGAGGGCAGCAGTACATTGTGGAATTGGGAGGTGGCAGTAAATGGAACAATTGGGGAGGGCAGCAGTACATTGTGGAATTGGGAGGTGGCAGTAAATGGTACAATTGGGGAGGGTAGCAGTACATTGTGGAATTGGGAGGTGGCATTAAATGGAACAATTGGGGAGGGCAGCAGTACATTGTGGTATTGGGAGGTGGCAGTAAATGGAACAATTGGGGAGGGCAGCAGTACATTGTGGAATTGGGAGGTGGCAGTAAATGGTACAATTGGGGAGGGCAGCAGTACATTGTGGAATTAGGAGGTGGCAGTAAATGGAACAATTGGGGAGGGCAGCAGTGCTTTGTGGAATTGGGAGGTGGCAGTAAATGGAACAATTGGGGAGGGCAGCAGTGCTTTGTGGAATTGGGAGGTGGCAGTAAATGGTACAATTGGGGAGGGCAGCAGTACATTGTGGAATTGTGAGGTGGCAGTAAATGGAACAATTGGGGAGGGCAGCAGTACATTGTGGAATTGTGAGGTGGCAGTAAATGGAACAATTGGGGAGGGCAGCAGTACGTTGTTGAATTGGGAGGTGGCATTAAATGGTACAATTGGGGAGGGCAGTAGTACATTGTGGAATTGGGAGGTGGTATTAAATGGAACAATTGGGGAGGGCAGCAGGACATTGTGGAATTAGGAGGTGGCAGTAAATGGTACAATTGGGGAGGGCAGCAGTACATTGTGGAATTGGGAGGTGGCAGTAAATGGTACAATTGGGGAGGGCAGCAGTACATTGTGGAATTAGGAGGCGGCAGTAAATGGTACAATTGGGGAGGGCATCAGTACATTGTGGAATTGGGAGGTAGCAGTAAATGGTACAATTGGGGAGGGCAGTAGTACATTGTGGAATTGGGAGGTGGCAGTAAATGGTACAATTGGGGAAGGCAGCAGTACATTGTGGAATTGGGAGGTAGCAGTAAATGGTACAATTGGGGAGGGCAGTAGTACATTGTGGAATTGGGAGGTGGCAGTAAATGGTACAATTGGGGAGGGCAGGAGTACATTGTGGAATTGGGAGGTAGCAGTAAATGGAACAAATGGGGAGGGCAGCAGTACATTGTGGGATTGGGAGGTGGCAGTAAATGGTACAATTGGGGAGGGCAGCAGGACATTGTGGAATTGGGAGGTGGCAGTAAATGGTACAATTGGGGAGGGCAGCAGGACATTGTGGAATTGGGAGGTGGCAGTAAATGGTACAATTGGGGAGGGCAGCAGGACATTGTGGAATTGGGAGGTGGCAGTAAATGCACAATTGGGGAGGGCAGCAGTACATTGTGGTATTGGGAGGTGGCAGTAAATGGTACAATTGGGGAGGGCAGGAGTACATTGTGGAATTGGGAGGTGGCAGTAAATGGTACAATTGGGGAGGGCAGCAGTACATTGTGGAATTGGGAGGTGGCAGTAAATGGTACAATTGGGGAGGGCAGCAGGACATTGTGGAATTGGGAGGTGGCAGTAAATGGTACAATTGGGGAGGGCAGCAGGACATTGTGGAATTGGGAGGTGGCAGTAAATGGAACAATTGGGGAGGGCAGCAGGATATTGTGGAATTGGGAGGTGGCAGTAAATGGAACAATTGGGGAGGGCAGCAGTACATTGTGGAATTGGGAGGTGGCAGTAAATGGAACAATTGGGGAGGGCAGCAGTACATTGTGGAATTGGGAGGTGGCAGTAAATGGAACAATTGGGGAGGGCAGCAGTACATTGTGGAATTGGGAGGCGGCAGTAAATGGTACAATTGGGGAGGGCAGCAGTACATTGTGGAATTGGGAGGCGGCAGTAAATGGTACAATTGGGGAGGGCAGCAGTACATTGTGGAATTGGGAGGTGGCAGTAAGTGGTACAATTGGGGAGGGCAGCAGTACATTGTGGAATTGTGAGGCGGCAGTAAATGGAACAATTGGGGAGGGCAGCAGTACATTGTGGAATTGGGAGGTGGCAGTAAATGGTACAATTGGGGAGGGCAGCAGTACATTGTGGAATTGGGAGGTGGCAGTAAATGGTACAATTGGGGAGGGCAGCAGTACATTGTGGAATTGGGAGGCGGCAGTAAATGGAACAATTGGGGAGGGCAGCAGTACATTGTGGAATTGGGAGGTAGCAGTAAATGGTACAATTGGGGAGGGCAGGAGTACATTGTGGAATTGGGAGGTGGCAGTAAATGGTACAATTGGGGAGGGCAGCAGTACTTTGTGGAATTGGGAGGTGGCAGTAAATGGTACAATTGGGGAGGGCAGCAGGACATTGTGGAATTGGGAGGTGGCAGTAAATGCACAATTGGGGAGGGCAGCAGTACATTGTGGTATTGGGAGGTGGCAGTAAATGGTACAATTGGGGAGGGCAGCAGTACATTGTGGAATTGGGAGGTAGCAGTAAGTGGTACAATTGGGGAGGGCAGCAGTACATTGTGGAATTGGGAGACAGCAGTAAATGGTACAATTGGGGAGGGCAGCAGTTCATTGTGGAATTGGGAGGCGGCAGTAAATGGTACAATTGGGGAGGACAGCAGTACATTGTGGAATTGGGAGGTGGCAGTAAATGGTACAATTGGGGAGGGCAGCAGGACATTGTGGAATTGGGAGGTGGCAGTAAATGCAGAATTGGGGAGGGCAGCAGTACATTGTGGTATTGGGAGGTGGCAGTAAATGGTACAATTGGGGAGGGCAGCAGTACATTGTGGAATTGGGAGGTAGCAGTAAGTGGTACAATTGGGGAGGGCAGCAGTACATTGTGGAATTGGGAGGTGGCATTAAATGGTACAATTGGGGAGGGCAGCAGTACATTGTGGAATTGGGAGGCGGCAGTAAATGGTACAATTGGGGAGGGCAGCAGTACTTTGTGGAATTGGGAGGCGGCAGTAAATGGTACAATTGGGGAGGGCAGCAGTACATTGTGGAATTGGGAGGTGGCAGTAAATGGTACAATTGGGGAGGGCAGCAGTACATTGTGGAATTGGGAGGCGGCAGTAAATGGTACAATTGGGGAGGGCAGTAGTACATTGTGGAATTGGGAGGTGGCAGTAAGTGGTACTATTGGGGAGGGCAGTAGTACATTGTGGAATTGGGAGACAGCAGTAAATGGTACAATTGGGGAGGGCAGCAGTACATTGTGGAATTAGGAGGTGGCAGTAAATGGTACAATTGGGGAGGGCAGCAGTACATTGTGGAATTGGGAGGTAGCAGTAAATGGTACAATTGGGGAGGGCAGTAGTACATTGTGGAATTGGGAGGTGGCAGTAAGTGGTACTATTGGGGAGGGCAGCAGTACATTGTTGAATTGGGAGGTGGCATTAAATGGTACAATTGGGGACGGCAGCAGTACATTGTGGAATTGGGAGACAGCAGTAAATGGTACAATTGGGGAGGGCAGCAGTACATTGTGGAATTGGGAGGTGGCAGTAAATGGTACAATTGGGGAGGGCAGCAGTACATTGTGGAATTGGGAGGTGGCAGTAAGTGGTACAATTGGGGAGGGCAGCAGTACATTGTGGAATTGGGAGGTGGCAGTAAATGGTACAATTGGGGAGGGCAGCAGTACTTTGTGGAATTGGGAGGTGGCAGTAAATGGTACAATTGGGGAGGGCAGCAGTACATTGTGGAATTGGGAGGCGGCAGTAAATGGTACAATTGGGGAGGGCAGCAGTACATTGTGGAATTGGGAGGTAGCAGTAAATGGTACAATTGGGGAGGGCAGCAGGACATTGTGGAATTGGGAGGTGGCAGTAAATGGTACAATTGGGGAGGGCAGCAGGACATTGTGGAATTGGGAGGCGGCAGTAAATGGTACAATGAGGGAGGGCAGCAGTACTTTGTGGAATTAGGAGGTGGCAGTAAATGGTACAATTGGGGAGGGCAGCAGTACATTGTGGAATTGGGAGGTGGCAGTAAATGGTACAATTGGGGAGGGCAGCAGGACATTGTGGAATTGGGAGGTGGCAGTAAATGGAACAATTGGGGAGGGCAGCAGGACATTGTGGAATTAGGAGGTGGCAGTAAATGGTACAATTGGGGAGGGCAGCAGTACATTGTGGAATTGGGAGGTGGCAGTAAATGGTACAATTGGGGAGGGCAACAGTACATTGTGGAATTGGGAGGTGGCAGTAAATGGTACAATTGGGGAGGGCAGCAGTACATTGTGGAATTGGGAGGTGGCAGTAAATGGTACAAATGGGGAGGGCAGCAGTACTTTGTGGAATTAGGAGGTGGCAGTAAATGGTACAATTGGGGAGGGCAGCAGGACATTGTGGAATTAGGAGGTGGCAGTAAATGGTACAATTGGGGAGGGCAGCAGTACATTGTGGAATTGGGAGGTGGCAGTAAATGGTACAATTGGGGACGGCAACAGTACATTGTGGAATTGGGAGGTGGCAGTAAATGGTACAATTGGGGAGGGCAGTAGGACATTGTGGAATTAGGAGGTGGCAGTAAATGGTACAATTGGGGAGGGCAGCAGTACATTGTGGAATTAGGAGGTGGCAGTAAATGGTACAATTGGGGAGGGCAGCAGTACATTGTGGAATTGGGAGGTGGCAGTAAATGGTACAATTGGGGACGGCAACAGTACATTGTGGAATTGGGAGGTGGCAGTAAATGGTACAATTGGGGAGGGCAACAGTAAATTCTGGAATTGGGAGGTGGCAGTAAATGGAACAATTGGGGAGGGCAGCAGTACATTGTGGAATTAGGAGGTGGCAGTAAATGGAACAATTGGGGAGGGCAGCAGTACATTGTGGAATTGGGAGGTGGCAGTAAATGGTACAATTGGGGAGGGCAGCAGTACATTGTGGAATTAGGAGGCGGCAGTAAATGGTACAATTGGGGAGGGCATCAGTACATTGTGGAATTGGGAGGTAGCAGTAAATGGTACAATTGGGGAGGGCAGTAGTACATTGTGGAATTGGGAGGTGGCAGTAAATGGTACAATTGGGGAGGGCAGCAGTACATTGTGGAATTGGGAGGTAGCAGTAAATGGTACAATTGGGGAGGGCAGTAGTACATTGTGGAATTGGGAGGTGGCAGTAAATGGTACAATTGGGGAGGGCAGGAGTACATTGTGGAATTGGGAGGTAGCAGTAAATGGAACAAATGGGGAGGGCAGCAGTACATTGTGGGATTGGGAGGTGGCAGTAAATGGTACAATTGGGGAGGGCAGCAGGACATTGTGGAATTGGGAGGTGGCAGTAAATGGTACAATTGGGGAGGGCAGCAGGACATTGTGGAATTGGGAGGTGGCAGTAAATGGTACAATTGGGGAGGGCAGCAGGACATTGTGGAATTGGGAGGTGGCAGTAAATGCACAATTGGGGAGGGCAGCAGTACATTGTGGTATTGGGAGGTGGCAGTAAATGGTACAATTGGGGAGGGCAGGAGTACATTGTGGAATTGGGAGGTGGCAGTAAATGGTACAATTGGGGAGGGCAGCAGTACATTGTGGAATTGGGAGGTGGCAGTAAATGGTACAATTGGGGAGGGCAGCAGGACATTGTGGAATTGGGAGGCAGCAGTAAGTGGTACAATTGGGGAGGGCAGCAGGACATTGTGGAATTGGGAGGTGGCAGTAAATGGAACAATTGGGGAGGGCAGCAGGATATTGTGGAATTGGGAGGTGGCAGTAAATGGAACAATTGGGGAGGGCAGCAGTACATTGTGGAATTGGGAGGTGGCAGTAAATGCTACAATTGGGGAGGGCAGCAGTACATTGTGGAATTAGGAGGTGGCAGTAAATGGTACAATTGGGGAGGGCAGCAGGACATTGTGGAATTGGGAGGTGGCAGTAAATGGAACAATTGGGGAGGGCAGCAGGATATTGTGGAATTGGGAGGTGGCAGTAAATGGAACAATTGGGGAGGGCAGCAGTACATTGTGGAATTGGGAGGTGGCAGTAAATGGAACAATTGGGGAGGGCAGCAGTACATTGTGGAATTGGGAGGTGGCAGTAAATGGAACAATTGGGGAGGGCAGCAGTACATTGTGGAATTGGGAGGCGGCAGTAAATGGTACAATTGGGGAGGGCAGCAGTACATTGTGGAATTGGGAGGCGGCAGTAAATGGTACAATTGGGGAGGGCAGCAGTACATTGTGGAATTGGGAGGTGGCAGTAAGTGGTACAATTGGGGAGGGCAGCAGTACATTGTGGAATTGTGAGGCGGCAGTAAATGGAACAATTGGGGAGGGCAGCAGTACATTGTGGAATTGGGAGGTGGCAGTAAATGGTACAATTGGGGAGGGCAGCAGTACATTGTGGAATTGGGAGGTGGCAGTAAATGGTACAATTGGGGAGGGCAGCAGTACATTGTGGAATTGGGAGGCGGCAGTAAATGGAACAATTGGGGAGGGCAGCAGTACATTGTGGAATTGGGAGGTAGCAGTAAATGCTACAATTGGGGAGGGCAGGAGTACATTGTGGAATTGGGAGGTGGCAGTAAATGGTACAATTGGGGAGGGCAGCAGTACTTTGTGGAATTGGGAGGTGGCAGTAAATGGTACAATTGGGGAGGGCAGCAGGACATTGTGGAATTGGGAGGTGGCAGTAAATGCACAATTGGGGAGGGCAGCAGTACATTGTGGTATTGGGAGGTGGCAGTAAATGGTACAATTGGGGAGGGCAGCAGTACATTGTGGAATTGGGAGGTAGCAGTAAGTGGTACAATTGGGGAGGGCAGCAGTACATTGTGGAATTGGGAGACAGCAGTAAATGGTACAATTGGGGAGGGCAGCAGTTCATTGTGGAATTGGGAGGCGGCAGTAAATGGTACAATTGGGGAGGACAGCAGTACATTGTGGAATTGGGAGGTGGCAGTAAATGGTACAATTGGGGAGGGCAGCAGGACATTGTGGAATTGGGAGGTGGCAGTAAATGCAGAATTGGGGAGGGCAGCAGTACATTGTGGTATTGGGAGGTGGCAGTAAATGGTACAGTTGGGGAGGGCAGCAGTACATTGTGGAATTGGGAGGTAGCAGTAAGTGGTACAATTGGGGAGGGCAGCAGTACATTGTGGAATTGGGAGGTGGCATTAAATGGTACAATTGGGGAGGGCAGCAGTACATTGTGGAATTGGGAGGCGGCAGTAAATGGTACAATTGGGGAGGGCAGCAGTACTTTGTGGAATTGGGAGGCGGCAGTAAATGGTACAATTGGGGAGGGCAGCAGTACATTGTGGAATTGGGAGGTGGCAGTAAATGGTACAATTGGGGAGGGCAGCAGTACATTGTGGAATTGGGAGGCGGCAGTAAATGGTACAATTGGGGAGGGCAGTAGTACATTGTGGAATTGGGAGGTGGCAGTAAGTGGTACTATTGGGGAGGGCAGTAGTACATTGTGGAATTGGGAGACAGCAGTAAATGGTACAATTGGGGAGGGCAGCAGTACATTGTGGAATTAGGAGGTGGCAGTAAATGGTACAATTGGGGAGGGCAGCAGTACATTGTGGAATTGGGAGGTAGCAGTAAATGGTACAATTGGGGAGGGCAGTAGTACATTGTGGAATTGGGAGGTGGCAGTAAGTGGTACTATTGGGGAGGGCAGCAGTACATTGTTGAATTGGGAGGTGGCATTAAATGGTACAATTGGGGACGGCAGCAGTACATTGTGGAATTGGGAGACAGCAGTAAATGGTACAATTGGGGAGGGCAGCAGTACATTGTGGAATTGGGAGGTGGCAGTAAATGGTACAATTGGGGAGGGCAGCAGTACATTGTGGAATTGGGAGGTGGCAGTAAGTGGTACAATTGGGGAGGGCAGCAGTACATTGTGGAATTGGGAGGTGGCAGTAAATGGTACAATTGGGGAGGGCAGCAGTACTTTGTGGAATTGGGAGGTGGCAGTAAATGGTACAATTGGGGAGGGCAGCAGTACATTGTGGAATTGGGAGGCGGCAGTAAATGGTACAATTGGGGAGGGCAGCAGTACATTGTGGAATTGGGAGGTAGCAGTAAATGGTACAATTGGGGAGGGCAGCAGGACATTGTGGAATTGGGAGGTGGCAGTAAATGGTACAATTGGGGAGGGCAGCAGTACATTGTGGAATTGGGAGGTGGCAGTAAATGGTACAATTGGGGAGGGCAGCAGGACATTGTGGAATTGGGAGGTGGCAGTAAATGGAACAATTGGGGAGGGCAGCAGGACATTGTGGAATTAGGAGGTGGCAGTAAATGGTACAATTGGGGAGGGCAGCAGTACATTGTGGAATTGGGAGGTGGCAGTAAATGGTACAATTGGGGAGGGCAACAGTACATTGTGGAATTGGGAGGTGGCAGTAAATGGTACAATTGGGGAGGGCAGCAGTACATTGTGGAATTGGGAGGTGGCAGTAAATGGTACAAATGGGGAGGGCAGCAGTACTTTGTGGAATTAGGAGGTGGCAGTAAATGGTACAATTGGGGAGGGCAGCAGGACATTGTGGAATTAGGAGGTGGCAGTAAATGGTACAATTGGGGAGGGCAGCAGTACATTGTGGAATTGGGAGGTGGCAGTAAATGGTACAATTGGGGACGGCAACAGTACATTGTGGAATTGGGAGGTGGCAGTAAATGGTACAATTGGGGAGGGCAGTAGGACATTGTGGAATTAGGAGGTGGCAGTAAATGGTACAATTGGGGAGGGCAGCAGTACATTGTGGAATTAGGAGGTGGCAGTAAATGGTACAATTGGGGAGGGCAGCAGTACATTGTGGAATTGGGAGGTGGCAGTAAATGGTACAATTGGGGACGGCAACAGTACATTGTGGAATTGGGAGGTGGCAGTAAATGGTACAATTGGGGAGGGCAACAGTAAATTCTGGAATTGGGAGGTGGCAGTAAATGGAACAATTGGGGAGGGCAGCAGTACATTGTGGAATTAGGAGGTGGCAGTAAATGGAACAATTGGGGAGGGCAGCAGTACATTGTGGAATTGGGAGGTGGCAGTAAATGGAACAATTGGGGAGGGCAACAGTAAATTCTGGAATTGGGAGGTGGCAGTAAGTGGTACAATTGGGGAGGGCAGCAGTACATTGTGGAATTGGGAGGTGGCAGTAAATGGTACAATTGGGGAGGGCAGCAGTACATTGTGGAATTAGGAGGCGGCAGTAAATGGTACAATTGGGGAGGGCAGCAGGACATTGTGGTATTAGGAGGTGGCAGTAAATGGTACAATTGGGGAGGGCAGCAGTACATTGTGGAATTGGGAGGCGGCAGTAAATGGTACAATTGGGGAGGGCAGCAGTACATTGTGGAATTAGGAGGTGGCAGTAAATGGAACAATTGGGGAGGGCAGCAGTACATTGTGGTATTAGGAGGTGGCAGTAAATGGTACAATTGGGGAGGGCAGCAGTACATTGTGGAATTAGGAGGTGGCAGTAAATGGAACAATTGGGGAGGGCAGCAGGACATTGTGGAATTAGGAGGTGGCAGTAAATGGTACAATTGGGGAGGGCAGCAGTACATTGTGGTATTAGGAGGTGGCAGTAAATGGTACAATTGGGGAGGGCAGCAGTACATTGTGGAATTGGGAGGTGGCATTAAATGGTACAATTGGGGAGGGCAGCAGTACATTGTGGTATTGGGAGGTGGCAGTAAATGGTACAATTGGGGAGGGCAGCAGTACTTTGTGGAATTAGGAGGTGGCAGTAAATGGTACAATTGGGGAGGGCAGCAGTACATTGTTGAATTGGGAGGCGGCAGTAAATGGTACAATTGGGGAGGGCAGCAGTACATTGTGGAATTGGGAGGTGGCAGTAAATGGTACAAATGGGGAGGGCAGCAGTACATTGAGGAATTGGGAGACAGCAGTAAATGGTACAATTGTGGAGGGCAGCAGTACATTGTGGAATTGGGAGGTGGCAGTAAATGGTACAATTGGGGAGGGCAGCAGTACATTGTGGAATTGGGCGGTGGCAGTAAATGGTACAATTGGGGAGGGCAGCAGTACATTGTGGAATTGTGAGGTGGCAGTAAATGGAACAATTGGGGAGGGCAGCAGTACATTGTGGAATTGGGAGGCGGCAGTAAATGGTACAATTGGGGAGGGCAGCAGTACATTGTTGAATTGGGAGGCGGCAGTAAATGGTACAATTGGGGAGGGCAGCAGTACATTGTGGAATTAGGAGGTGGCAGTAAATGGTACAATTGGGGAGGGCAGCAGTACATTGTGGAATTGGGAGGTGGCAGTAAATGGTACAATTGGGGAGGGCAGCAGTACATTGTGGAATTAGGAGGTGGCAGTAAATGGTACAATTGGGGAGGGCAGCAGTACATTGTGGAATTGGGAGGTGGCAGTAAATGGTACAATTGGGGAGGGCAGCAGTACATTGTGGAATTAGGAGGTAGCAGTAAATGGTACAATTGGGGAGGGCAGCAGGACATTGTTGAATTGGGAGGCGGCAGTAAATGGTACAATTGGGGAGGGCAGCAGTACATTGTGGAATTGGGAGGTAGCAGTAAATGGTACAATTGGGGAGGGCAGCAGTACATTGTTGAATTGGGAGGCGGCAGTAAATGGTACAATTGGGGAGGGCAGCAGTACATTGTGGAATTGGGAGGTAGCAGTAAATGGTACAATTGGGGAGGGCAGCAGTACATTGTTGAATTGGGAGGTAGCAGTAAGTGGTACAATTGGGGAGGGCAGCAGTACATTGTGGAATTAGGAGGTGGCAGTAAATGGTACAATTGGGGAGGGCAGGAGTACATTGTTGAATTGGGCGGCAGCAGTAAATGGTACAATTGGGGAGGGCAGCAGTACATTGTGGAATTAGGAGGTGGCAGTAAATGGTACAATTGGGGAGGGCAGCAGTACATTGTGGAATTGGGAGGTGGCAGTAAATGGTACAATTGGGGAGGGCAGCAGGACATTGTGGAATTAGGAGGTGGCAGTAAATGGTACAATTGGGGAGGGCAGCAGTACATTGTGGAATTGGGAGGCGGCAGTAAATGGTACAATTGGGGAGGGCAGCTTTACATTGTGGAATTGGGAGGTGGCAGTAAATGGTACAATTGGGGAGGGCAGCAGTACATTGTGGAATTGGGAGGTAGCAGTAAATGGTGCAATTGGGGAGGGCAGGAGTACATTGTGGAATTGGGAGGTAGCAGTAAATGGTACAATTGGGGAGGGCAGCAGTACATTGTGGAATTGGGAGGTAGCAGTAAATGGTACAATTGGGGAGGGCAGCAGTACATTGTGGAATTGGGAGGTAGCAGTAAATGGTACAATTGGGGAGGGCAGCAGGACATTGTGGAATTGGGAGACAGCAGTAAATGGTACTATTGGGGAGGGCAGCAGTACATTGTTGAATTGTGAGGCAGCAGTAAATGGTACAATTGGGGAGGGCAGCAGTACATTGTGGAATTGGGAGGCAGCAGTAAATGGTACAATTGGGGAGGGCAGCAGTACATTGTTGAATTGTGAGGCAGCAGTAAATGGTACAATTGGGGAGGGCAGCAGTACATTGTGGAATTGGGAGGCAGCAGTAAATGGTACAATTGGGGAGGGCAGTAGTACATTGTGGAATTGGGAGGTGGCAGTAAATGGTACAATTGGGGAGGGCAGCAGTACATTGTGGAATTGGGAGGTGGCAGTAAATGGTACAATTGGGGAGGGCAGCTTTACATTGTGGAATTGGGAGACAGCAGTAAATGGTACAATTGGGGAGGGCAGCAGGACATTGTTGAATTGGGCGGTGGAAGTAAATGGTACAATTGGGGAGGGCAGCAGTACATTGTGGGATTGGGAGGTGGCAGTAAATGGTACAATTGGAGAGGGCAGGAGTACATTGTGGAATTGGGAGGTGGCAGTAAATGGTACTATTGGGGAGGGCAGCAGTACATTGTGGAATTGGGAGGTGGCAGTAAATGGTACTATTGGGGAGGGCAGCAGTACATTGTGGAATTGGGAGGTGGCAGTAAATGGTACAATTGGGGAGGGCAGCAGGACATTGTGGAATTGGGAGGTAGCAGTAAATGGTACAATTGGGGAGGGCAGCAGGACATTGTGGAATTGGGAGGTGGCAGTAAATGGTACAATTGGGGAGGGCAGGAGTACATTGTGGAATTGGGAGGTGGCAGTAAATGGTACAATTGGGGAGGGCAACAGTACATTGTGGAATTGGGATGCGGCAGTAAATGGTACAATTGGGGAGGGCAGTAGTACATTGTGGAATTGGGATGCGGCAGTAAATGGTACAATTGGGGAGGGCAGCAGTACATTGTGGAATTGGGATGCGGCAGTAAATGGTACAATTGGGGAGGGCAGCAGTACATTGTAGAATTGGGAGACGTCAGTAAATGGTACAATTGGGGAGGGCAGTAGTACATAGTGGAATTGGGAGACGTCAGTGAATGTTATGATTGGGGAGGGCAACAGTATGTTATGGAATTCGGAGACGGCACAATTGTAGAGGGCAGCAGTAGATAGTGGAATTTTGAGGTAGCAGTAATGTTGCAATTGTGGAGGGCTGCAATAATTTGTGGAATGGGGAAGTGGCAGTAAATGGGATAATTGAGGTTAGCAGCAGTACTTGTTGAATTGGGAGCCTGAAGTATATGGTACAATGCTCGAGGGCAGCACTTAATTGTGCGTTTGGGAGGCAGCAGTAAATGGTACAATTGGGAGGGGTAGCTGTATTTTGTGGAATTGGGAGCGGAAGTAAATTTTAAAATTGGTGAGGGAGGCAGTACATTGTGAAATTGAGAGGCGGCAGTAAATGGTATAATTGGGGAGGGCAGCTCTGCATTGTGGAATTGGAAGCGGCAGTAAATGCTAAAATTGGGGAGGGAGGCAGTACATTGTGGAATTGAGAGGCGGCAATAAATGGTACAATTGGAGAGGGCAGGAGTACATTATGGAATTGGGACGCAGCAGCAGTAAATGGTACAATTGGGGCCGGTAGCAGTGCATCTTGGAATTGAGAGCCAGCAATATATGGTACAAATGGGCAGAGCAGCAGTACATTGTGGAATTGGGAGGCAGCAGTAAATGGTACAATTGTGGTGGACAGCGCTACATTGTGGAATTGTGAGGCAGCAGTAAATGGTACAATTGTGGTGGACAGCGCTACATTGTGGAATTGTGAGGCAGCCTTAAATGGTACAATTCGGAAGGGCAGCATTAATTGTGGAATTGGGTAGTAGCATTAAGTAGTGCAATTGTGGAGGGCAGCAGTACATTTTGGAATTGGAAGGCAACAGTAAATGCTACAATTGGGGAGGGCGGTATAACATTGTGGAATTGGGAGGTGGCAGTAAATGGTACAATTGGGGAGGGCAGCAGTACATTGTGGAATTTGGAGGCAGCAGTAAATGTAAAATTGGGGAGGGCAGCAGTATAATGTGGAATTGGGTGGAGGCAGTAAGTTGTACAATGGGGGAGTGCAGCAGTATATTGCAGAATTGGGAGGAGGCATTATATGGTACCATTGTGGAGCGGAGCAGTGCACTGTTGAATATTGAGGTGGCATAAATGGGATAATTGGGGTGGGCAGCAGTACATTGTGGAATTGGGAGACTGAAAATAGTACAATTGGGAAGGGCAGCAGTTCATTGTGGAATTGGGAGACTGAAAATAGTACAATTGGGAAGGGCAGCAGTACATTGTGGAATTGGGAGACTCTGAAAATAGTACAATTGGGAAGGGCAGCAGTACATTGTGGAATTGGGAGACTCTGAAAATAGTACAATTGGGGAGGGCAGCAGTACATTGTGGAATTGGGAGACTGAAAATAGTACAATTGGGGAGGGCAGCAGTTCATTGTGGAATTGGGAGACTGAAAATAGTACAATTGGGGAGGGCAGTAGTACATTGTGGAATTGGGAGACTCTGAAAATAGTACAATTGGGGAGGGCAGCAGTACATTGTGGAATTGGGAGACTGAAAATAGTACAATTGGGGAGGGCAGCAGTTCATTGTGGAATTGGGAGACTCTGAAAATAGTACAATTGCGGAGGGCAGCAGTACATTGTGGAATTGGGAGACTCTGAAAATAGTACAATTGGGGAGGGCAGCAGTACATTGTGGAATTGGGAGACTGAAAATAGTACAATTGGGGAGGGCAGCAGTACATTGTGGAATTGGGAGACTGAAAATAGTACAATTGGGGAGGGCAGCAGTACATTGTGGAATTGGGAGACTGAAAATAGAACAATTGGGGAGGGCAGCAGTACATTGTGGAATTGGGAGACTGAAAATAGTACAATTGGGGAGGGCAGCAGTACATTGTGGAATTGGGAGACTGAAAATAGTACAATTGGGGAGGGCAGCAGTACATTGTGGAATTGGGAGACTGAAAATAGTACAATTGGGGAGGGCAGCAGTTCATTGTGGAATTGGGAGACTGAAAATAGTACAATTGGGGAGGGCAGCAGTACATTGTGGAATTGGGAGACTGAAAATAGTACAATTGGGGAGGGCAGCAGTTCATTGTGGAATTGGGAGACTGAAAATAGTACAATTGGGGAGGGCAGCAGTACATTGTGGAATTGGGAGACTGAAAATAGTACAATTGGGGAGGGCAGCAGTACATTGTGGAATTGGGAGACTGAAAATAGTACAATTGGGGAGGGCAGCAGTACATTGTGGAATTGGGAGACTGAAAATAGTACAATTGGGGAGGGCAGCAGTACATTGTGGAATTGGGAGACGGAAAATAGTACAATTGGGGAGGGCAGCAGTACATTGTGGAATTGGGAGACTCTGAAAATAGTACAATTGGGGAGGGCAGCAGTACATTGTGGAATTGGGAGACTCTGAAAATAGTACAATTGGGGAGGGCAGCAGTACATTGTGGAATTGGGAGACTCTGAAAATAGTACAATTGGGGAGGGCAGCAGTACATTGTGGAATTGGGAGACTGAAAATAGTACAATTGGGGAGGGCAGCAGTACATTGTGGAATTGGGAGACTGAAAATAGTACAATTGGGGAGGGCAGCAGTACATTGTGGAATTGGGAGACGGAAAATAGTACAATTGGGGAGGGCAGCAGTACATTGTGGAATTGGGAGACTCTGAAAATAGTACAATTGGGGAGGGCAGCAGTACATTGTGGAATTGGGTGGTGGCAGCAATAAATGGTACAAATGGGGAGGGCGATTTGCTCTGCACCTCCCTGCCCTTTCCCTGCCTATTGAGTGTTTGACAGGACAGTGTGGAGGCAGCTTTACTCTGTATCTAACCCGTGCTGAACCTGCCCTGGGAGTATTTGATGGGACAGTGTGGAGGGAGATTTACTCTGTATCTTACCCGTGCAGTAACTAACCTGGGCGTTTTTGATGGGGACAGTGTAGAGAAGACTTTTCTCTGTGTCTAACCCCTGTTGTACCTACTCTTGGAGGGTTTATTCTCCAGTGCAGAGGGAACTTTACTCTGTATCTAATAGTGCTGTACCTGACCTAGGAGTGTCTGATGTATCACCGTGTGCATTTGATTCTAAATGAGCACTGGGAGATTTAATACAGAGTCCGAGTCACTCTACACAAGAACTCAGAAGACACAAATAATGCAGCTCTCATATTTATTTTTAAACGCTGGTGCCTTTTTTCAAATCTGCCTTTTCCCACATCCCCGTCCCTCCTGCACATTCGCATTCATTCAGTGTCCTGTATTTCTCACTCTCGGTCAATCTCTCCATGCTTATCTACCTCTCTTCCATTCTCTCTGTCTATGTTACCGTTCTCCCCATCCCTCCCTCTTTGTCTCTCTCTCATTTCTTTGTCTGTCTCTTCCCTTCTCCCTTTGTCTCTGTTTCCCACTCATAATTTCTCGTAGACTGCCTCTCCCTCACCCTTCCCCCGTTTCTACCTCTCACTCTCACTTTTGCTCATGCTCCCTATATCTCCCCTTGTCTGTCTGTCTCACTCACTCTATTCTCACCTTACTTTTCCCTCTCTTTCATCCTATCTCATTATCCCTCAATTTCTGTGTGTCTCTCACTCCTCCGCTGTCACTGTCTTTCACTCTTCCATTGTCTCTCTCTATCTCACTCTTTGCCCCCGTCTGGGAAAGAACGGCGCAAGTTTATCTCAGTATCAATTGCTGTGGATACAATAAACAGTGGATAATAAATAGAGTGAGTGAGAAAGAGCGACCTGGTGAATGAGGAAGTGAAAGAGAGTGAGACATGGACAGAGAGAGTGAGACAGAGAGAGAGAGAGAGAGACAGAGAAAGAGAGAGAGAGAGAGAGAGAGAGAGACCTAGACAGAGACAGAGACAGACAGTGACAGAGAGACAGACAAAGACAACGAGAGGCAGAGAGACAGAGAGAGAGACAAGGAGAGAGAGAGATTGACAGAGTGAGAGTCAGAGAGAGAGATTGAGAGAGAGAAAGAAAGAGAGAGACAGAGAGAGACACAGAGAGAGAGGGAGAGACCAAGATTACTCTGCTACCGCCTCAGCTTAATAATTTAATTCACAGGTTCACCCAGATTGCAATGGCCGTGCCTCATTCCAGGATTTTCATCACCAGGGCCGCCTTCATTACACTGCTCTACCCTCAGCCCAGGAATTTCAATGTCAGTCTGGCCTATATTGCAATGTTCCCATCTCAGTCCAGTTTCCTTCCGAGAGCTGAATAGATTAAACTGGTCGTGCTTCAGTCCAGGAATTTGATTGGCAGTGCCTACTAGGTTACAGCGCACCCGCCCCAAACCAGAAATTTCGCTTTCAGGGCAGCCAGGATTATACAGCTCTCGCCTAAAAACCAGCAATTTTATTCTCAGGGCTGCTAACACTGTTTAAACTGCTGCCACCACAGTACAGGAAACACTTTCCCATGGCAGCCTTGTTTACACCGCTCCCGCCTCAGGTCAGGAATGTTATTCCCAGGGCCGTGTATTTTGCAACGTTTCCGCCTGAGTCATGTTTTTTACACAGAGTGGCATATATTACACTGTTCCTACCTCAGACCAGGAATTTCTTTCGCTGGCCTACCTAGATTACGCACCTCCTGCATGACCCCAAGAATTGTATCCCAGGGCCTCCTACTTTAGACTGCTCCCACCTCAATCCAGGAATTTAATTGGCAGGGCCACCCATCTTCTCCCATCTCAGTCCCGTTTCCACTGGTCCACAATTGGCCTGAACCCCGCACCGGACACGACAAACACCGTCACACAACCAACTGAATTCAGGCCGTTCACTCACTCGTCTGCACATCTGCTGCCTCTCACTTATTCAGATATGCACCACTTTTACATTTTTCTTTCTTCCATTTCTTGCAATCTATCGACCGTGCTCCCCCATTGCTGTCACTCTCGCACCCACCATCTCTCCGTCGTTTCCCCGTTCGCCCTTCCAAACTTGCCTGTTGAACAGCACCTCCCATTCACTCGTGTGCTGCAATCCGATTAATTTAACACGAGTATCTTTTTTTCATTCTAACCTATCCAGACAGCGAAAGTTACATTAAGACATGGTTAAGAGAAGATGCATTCTGCAAAAGAAAAGTGTGGGGGAGGGGATCTGGACCCTGACTTCAGGATGAGAGTCAGATGTGTTTTTCATAGCATTAGTCTGAGGAAGATGTGATTAGGAGGGCACATTATTCCTATTGTTCACTCCTCTTAGAATTATGCAACATTTCAGGCTCAATGCGTCAGGTTTTTTATCACACTTTATGCTTTACTTACAGCAACTTCCTTCTTGCAATAAACACAAGAACCTGCAACACAACTTTCAAAACACTTTATTCGCACCAACAGAAGCTGCAAATGCTGCAAAGTTGCAGCAGCCTTGGCCTTCCCCTTTCTCTCAACGCATTCCTGCAGCGCCGCGTCGCCAGCACCAGATGATGCTCTTGGCCTTTACACTACAGGGAATACCTCCACACAAAACGGAACACCGTTACACAACACGGAGTACCTTTACACAACAGGAAACACATTACTCAATAGCGGACATCTTTACAAAGCACACAAAACCTCTAAAAAAACAGGGAGAATCTGTACACAACAGCGACCATCTTTACACAAGAGGGAACAATTTTATACAACAGGGAACATTTTTACACTACAGGGAATTTGTTTACAAAGCAGAACGCACCTTCATGCATGTCTCTCTCTTCATCTCAGTCTCCGTTTCCCTGTCTGTCTACCTCCCTCTCTGTTTCTCTCGCAGTCTCGGTTTTCCCTCAGTCTCTGCTTCGTGTTATTCGGTCTGTCTGTCTGTCTGTCTCTCTCTCTTTGGTTTCCGCAGTGTCTTTCTCTGTCCCTCCCTTTGTATGGCCATAAAGACCCTTTCCGGTTTTTTCTGTGTCCTTTTGTGTCCGTCCCATTGTCGGTGGTGTAATACTGAGTGTCCTTGTGACATTGTGCAGCCAAGTGAGCCTGCAAACACGGGTGCTGCGGGGTCCGGGTCTCTGGGTGGTTTGAGGGCCATGCTATAGTTTTCAACACAGCCTGGATGCTGACATTCGTCTCGCTAACACACAGGCCTGTGAGGCATCGGAACCTAAGCACCAGCCGGGATCCCCCACCAACCGAAAGCAGAGTGGCGCAGCGGAAGCGTGCTGGGCCCATAACCCAGAGGTCGATGGATCGAAACCATCCTCTGCTAGTCGCATTCTTATTTACACCAGCAATAAAATCCTCTATTGCTAGCAACAATCAAACGCACTTATTTTTATCACACTTTACTTACACCAACTTCCTGCTTGCAATACACAACAGGGATAAATTATGAATGAAATTTACAATGGTTGTGTTCCAGCAAACGTCTATTTATTAGAGTTGCCCTGTGAACACGTAGCTTCTTCTGATCTACTGGGTTGCATCAGAAGTGAGTTTGCCGTCCACGAATTTAATTTCCTTTTGTTTCCCCTGGTATTTACAAGACCATGCCACATTTCAATCACCAGGTACTAGTTTCAGATTGCGTAACGGCTGGATGTGGTAGCGTGGCCGAGCGGTCTAAGGCGCTGGATTTAGGCTCCAGTCTCTTCGGGGGCGTGGGTTCGAATCCCACCGCTGCCAGATATTGCGACATTCCTAAATTTCGTCGCTTCACCAACAGCAGTAAACCGGGCAGGCATGCTGGTTTTGTGTCACCTTTTCCTTCAGTTGCTACATACAGGCAGATCCGATTCGCAGAATTTCCACTGGTCCACAATTGGCCTGAACCCCGCACCGAACAGGACAAACACCGTCACCGAACCAACTGAATTCAGGCTGTTCACTCACTCGCCTGCACACCTGCTGCCTCTCACTTATTCAGATATGCACCACTTTTACATTTTTCTTTCTTCCATTTCTTGCAATCTATCGACCGTGCTCCCCCATTGCTGTCTCTCTCGCACCCACCATCTCTCCGTCGTTTCCCCGTTCGCCCTTCCAAACTTGCCGGTTGAACAGCACCTCCCATTCACTCGTGTGCTGCAATCCGATTAATTTAACACGAGTATCTTTTTTTCATTCTAACCTATCCAGACAGCGAAAGTTACATTAAGACATGGTTAAGAGAAGATGCATTCTGCAAAAGAAAAGTGTGGGGGAGGGGATCTGGACCCTGACTTCAGGATGAGAGTCAGATGTGTTTTTCGTAGCATTAGTCTGAGGAAGATGTGATTAGGAGGGCACTTTATTCCTATTGTTCTCTCCTCTTAGAATTATGCAAAATTTCAGGCTCAATGCGTCAGGTTTTTTTATCACACTTTATGCTTTACTTACTGCAACTTCCTTCTTGCAATAAACACAAGAACCTGCAACACAACTTTCAAAATACTTTATTCGCACCAACAGAAGCTGCAAATGCTGCAAAGTTGCAGCAGCCTTGGCCTTCCCCTTTCTCTCAACGCATTCCTGCAGCGCCGCGTCGCCAGCACCAGATGATGCTCTTGGCCTTTACACTACAGGGAATACCTCCACACAAAACGGAACACCGTTACACAACACGGAGTACCTTTACACAACAGGAAACACATTACTCAATAGCGGACATCTTTACAAAGCACAGAAAACCTCTAAAAAAACAGGGAGAATCTGTACACAACAGCGACCATCTTTACACAAGTGGGAACAATTTTATATAACAGGGAACATTTTTACACAACAGGGAATTTGTTTACACAGCAGAACGCACCTTCATGCATGTCTCTCTCTTCATCTCAGTCTCCGTTTCCCTGTCTGTCTACCTCCCTCTCTGTTTCTCTCGCAGTCTCGGTTTTCCCTCAGTCTCTGTCTCTGCTTTGTGTTATTCGGTCTGTCTGTCTGTCTCTCTCTCTCTCTTTGGTTTCCGCAGTGTCTTTCTCTGTCCCTCCCTTTGTATGGCCAGAAAGACCCTCTCCGGTTTTTTCTGTGTCCTTTTGTGTCCGTCCCATTGTCGGTGGTGTAATACTGAGTGTCCTTGTGACATTGTGCAGCCAAGTGAGCCTGCAAACACGGGTGCTGCGGGGTCCGGGTCTCTGGGTGGTTTGAGGGCCATGCTATAGTTTTCAACACAGCCTGGATGCTGACATTCGTCTCGCTAACACACAGGCCTGTGAGGCATCGGAACCTAAGCACCAGCCGGGATCCCCCACCAGCCGAAAGCAGAGTGGCGCAGCGGAAGCGTGCTGGGCCCATAACCCAGAGGTCGATGGATCGAAACCATCCTCTGCTAGTCGCATTCTTATTTACACCAGCAATAAAATCCTCCATTGCTAGCAACAATCAAACGCACTTCTTTTTATCACACTTTACTTACACCAACTTCCTGCTTGCAATACACAACAGGGATAAATTATGAATGAAATTTACAAAGGTTGTGTTCCAGCAAACGTCTATTTATTAGAGTTGCCCTGTGAACACGTAGCTTCTTCTGATCTACTGGTTTGCATCAGAAGTGAGTTTGCCGTCCACGAATTTAATTTCCTTTTGTTTCCCCTGGTATTTACAAGACCATGCCACATTTCAATCACCAGGTACTAGTTTCAGATTGCGTAACGGCTGGATGTGGTAGCGTGGCCGAGCGGTCTAAGGCGCTGGATTTAGGCTCCAGTCTCTTCGGGGGCGTGGGTTCGAATCCCACCGCTGCCAGATATTGCGACATTTCTAAATTTCGTCGCTTCACCAACAGCAGTAAACCGGGCAGGCATGCCGGTTTTGTGTCACCTTTTCCTTCAGTTGCTACATACAGGCAGATCCGATTCGCAGAATTTCCACTGGTCCACAATTGGCTTGAACCCCGCACCGAACAGTACAAACACCGTTCACTCACTCGTCTGCACACCTGCTGCCTCTCACTTATTCAGATATGCACCACTTTTACATTTTTCTTTCTTCCATTTCTTGCAATCTATCGACCGTGCTCCCCCATTGCTGTCACTCTCGCACCCACCATCTCTCCGTCGTTTCCCCGTTCGCCCTTCCAAACTTGCCGGTTGAACAGCACCTCCCATTCACTCGTGTGCTGCAATCCGATTAATTTAACACGAGTATCTTTTTTTCATTCTAACCTATCCAGACAGCGAAAGTTACATTAAGACATGGTTAAGAGAAGACGCATTCTGCAAAAGAAAAGTGTGGGGGAGGGGATCTGGACCCTGACTTCAGGATGAGAGTCAGATGTGTTTTTCATAGCATTAGTCTGAGGAAGATGTGATTAGGAGGGCACATTATTCCTATTGTTCTCTCCTCTTAGAATTATGCAAAATTTCAGGCTCAATGCGTCAGATTTTTTATCACACTTTATGCTTTACTTACAGCAACTTCCTTCTTGCAATAAACACAAGAACCTGCAACACAACTTTCAAAACACTTTATTCGCACCAACAGAAGCTGCAAATGCTGCAAAGTTGCAGCAGCCTTGGCCTTCCCCTTTCTCTCAACGCATTCCTGCAGCGCCGCGTCGCCAGCACCAGATGATGCTCTTGGCCTTTACACTACAGGGAATACCTCCACACAAAACGGAACACCGTTACACAACACGGAGTACCTTTACACAACAGGAAACACATTACTCAATAGCGGACATCTTTACAAAGCACACAAAACCTCTAAAAAAACAGGGAGAATCTGTACACAACAGCGACCATCTTTACACAAGAGGGAACAATTTTATATAACAGGGAACATTTTTACACTACAGGGAATTTGTTTACACAGCAGAACGCACCTTCATGCATGTCTCTCTCTTCATCTCAGTCTCCGTTTCCCTGTCTGTCTACCTCCCTCTCTGTTTCTCTCGCAGTCTCGGTTTTCCCTCAGTCTCTGTCTCTGCTTCGTGTTATTCGGCCTGTCTGTCTGTCTCTCTCTCACTCTTTGGTTTCCGCAGTGTCTTTCTCTGTCCCTCCCTTTGTATGGCCAGAAAGACCCTTTCCGGTTTTTTCTGTGTCCTTTTGTGTCCGTCCCATTGTCGGTGGTGTAATACTGAGTGTCCTTGTGACATTGTGCAGCCAAGTGAGCCTGCAAACACGGGTGCTGCGGGGTCCGGGTCTCTGGGTGGTTTGAGGGCCATGCTATAGTTTTCAACACAGCCTGGATGCTGACATTCGTCTCGCTAACACACAGGCCTGTGAGGCATCGGAACCTAAGCACCAGCCGGGATCCCCCACCAGCCGAAAGCAGAGTGGCGCAGCGGAAGCGTGCTGGGCCCATAACCCAGAGGTCGATGGATCGAAACCATCCTCTGCTAGTCGCATTCTTATTTACACCAGCAATAAAATCCTCCATTGCTAGCAACAATCAAACGCACTTCTTTTTATCACACTTTACTTACACCAACTTCCTGCTTGCAATACACAACAGGGATAAATTATGAATGAAATTTACAAAGGTTGTGTTCCAGCAAACGTCTATTTATTAGAGTTGCCCTGTGAACACGTAGCTTCTTCTGATCTACTGGGTTGCATCAGAAGTGAGTTTGCCGTCCACGAATTTAATTTCCTTTTGTTTCCCCTGGTATTTACAAGACCATGCCACATTTCAATCACCAGGTACTAGTTTCAGATTGCGTAACGGCTGGATGTGGTAGCGTGGCCGAGCGGTCTAAGGCGCTGGATTTAGGCTCCAGTCTCTTCGGGGGCGTGGGTTCGAATCCCACCGCTGCCAGATATTGCGACATTCCTAAATTTCGTCGCTTCACCAACAGCAGTAAACCGGGCAGGCATGCCGGTTTTGTGTCACCTTTTCCTTCAGTTGCTACATACAGGCAGATCCGATTCGCAGAATTTCCACTGGTCCACAATTGGCTTGAACCCCGCACCGAACAGTACAAACACCGTTCACTCACTCGTCTGCACACCTGCTGCCTCTCACTTATTCAGATATGCACCACTTTTACATTTTTCTTTCTTCCATTTCTTGCAATCTATCGACCGTGCTCCCCCATTGCTGTCACTCTCGCACCCACCATCTCTCCGTCGTTTCCCCGTTCGCCCTTCCAAACTTGCCGGTTGAACAGCACCTCCCATTCACTCGTGTGCTGCAATCCGATTAATTTAACACGAGTATCTTTTTTTCATTCTAACCTATCCAGACAGCGAAAGTTACATTAAGACATGGTTAAGAGAAGATGCATTCTGCAAAAGAAAAGTGTGGGGGAGGGGATCTGGACCCTGACTTCAGGATGAGAGTCAGATGTGTTTTTCATAGCATTAGTCTGAGGAAGATGTGATTAGGAGGGCACATTATTCCTATTGTTCTCTCCTCTTAGAATTATGCAAAATTTCAGGCTCAATGCGTCAGATTTTTTATCACACTTTATGCTTTACTTACAGCAACTTCCTTCTTGCAATAAACACAAGAACCTGCAACACAACTTTCAAAACACTTTATTCGCACCAACAGAAGCTGCAAATGCTGCAAAGTTGCAGCAGCCTTGGCCTTCCCCTTTCTCTCAACGCATTCCTGCAGCGCCGCGTCGCCAGCACCAGATGATGCTCTTGGCCTTTACACTACAGGGAATACCTCCACACAAAACGGAACACCGTTACACAACACGGAGTACCTTTACACAACAGGAAACACATTACTCAATAGCGGACATCTTTACAAAGCACAGAAAACCTCTAAAAAAACAGGGAGAATCTGTACACAACAGCGACCATCTTTACACAAGTGGGAACAATTTTATATAACAGGGAACATTTTTACACAACAGGGAATTTGTTTACACAGCAGAACGCACCTTCATGCATGTCTCTCTCTTCATCTCAGTCTCCGTTTCCCTGTCTGTCTACCTCCCTCTCTGTTTCTCTCGCAGTCTCGGTTTTCCCTCAGTCTCTGTCTCTGCTTTGTGTTATTCGGTCTGTCTGTCTGTCTGTCTCTCTCTCTTTGGTTTCCGCAGTGTCTTTCTCTGTCCCTCCCTTTGTATGGACAGAAAGACCCTTGCCGGTTTCTTCTGTGTCCTTTTGTGTCCGTCCCATTGTCGGTGGTGTAATACTGAGTGTCCTTGTGACATTGTGCAGCCAAGTGAGCCTGCAAACACGGGTGCTGCGGGGTCCGGGTCTCTGGGTGGTTTGAGGGCCATGCTATAGTTTTCAACACAGCCTGGATGCTGACATTCGTCTCGCTAACACACAGGCCTGTGAAGCATCGGAACCTAAGCACCAGCCGGGATCCCCCACCAGCCGAAAGCAGAGTGGCGCAGCGGAAGCGTGCTGGGCCCATAACCCAGAGGTCGATGGATCGAAACCATCCTCTGCTAGTCGCATTCTTATTTACACCAGCAATAAAATCCTCCATTGCTAGCAACAATCAAACGCACTTATTTTTATCACACTTTACTTACACCAACTTCCTGCTTGCAATACACAACAGGGATAAATTATGAATGAAATTTACAATGGTTGTGTTCCAGCAAACGTCTATTTATTAGAGTTGCCCTGTGAACACGTAGCTTCTTCTGATCTACTGGTTTGCATCAGAAGTGAGTTTGCCGTCCACGAATTTAATTTCCTTTTGTTTCCCCTGGTATTTACAAGACCATGCCACATTTCAATCACCAGGTACTAGTTTCAGATTGCGTAACGGCTGGATGTGGTAGCGTGGCCGAGCGGTCTAAGGCGCTGGATTTAGGCTCCAGTCTCTTCGGGGGCGTGGGTTCGAATACCACCGCTGCCAGATATTGCGACATTTCTAAATTTCGTCGCTTCACCAACAGCAGTAAACCGGGCAGGCATGCCGGTTTTGTGTCACCTTTTCCTTCAGTTGCTACATACAGGCAGATCCGATTCGCAGAATTTCCACTGGTCCACAATTGGCTTGAACCCCGCACCGAACAGTACAAACACCGTTCACTCACTCGTCTGCACACCTGCTGCCTCTCACTTATTCAGATATGCACCACTTTTACATTTTTCTTTCTTCCATTTCTTGCAATCTATCGACCGTGCTCCCCCATTGCTGTCACTCTCGCACCCACCATCTCTCCGTCGTTTCCCCGTTCGCCCTTCCAAACTTGCCGGTTGAACAGCACCTCCCATTCACTCGTGTGCTGCAATCCGATTAATTTAACACGAGTATCTTTTTTTCATTCTAACCTATCCAGACAGCGAAAGTTACATTAAGACATGGTTAAGAGAAGATGCATTCTGCAAAAGAAAAGTGTGGGGGAGGGGATCTGGACCCTGACTTCAGGATGAGAGTCAGATGTGTTTTTCATAGCATTAGTCTGAGGAAGATGTGATTAGGAGGGCACATTATTCCTATTGTTCTCTCCTCTTAGAATTATGCAAAATTTCAGGCTCAATGCGTCAGATTTTTTATCACACTTTATGCTTTACTTACAGCAACTTCCTTCTTGCAATAAACACAAGAACCTGCAACACAACTTTCAAAACACTTTATTCGCACCAACAGAAGCTGCAAATGCTGCAATGTTGCAGCAGCCTTGGCCTTCCCCTTTCTCTCAACGCATTCCTGCAGCGCCGCGTCGCCAGCACCAGATGATGCTCTTGGCCTTTACACTACAGGGAATACCTCCACACAAAACGGAACACCGTTACACAACACGGAGTACCTTTACACAACAGGAAACACATTACTCAATAGCGGACATCTTTACAAAGCACACAAAACCTCTAAAAAAACAGGGAGAATCTGTACACAACAGCGACCATCTTTACACAAGAGGGAACAATTTTATATAACAGGGAACATTTTTACACTACAGGGAATTTGTTTACACAGCAGAACGCACCTTCATGCATGTCTCTCTCTTCATCTCAGTCTCCGTTTCCCTGTCTGTCTACCTCCCTCTCTGTTTCTCTCGCAGTCTCGGTTTTCCCTCAGTCTCTGTCTCTGCTTCGTGTTATTCGGTCTGTCTGTCTGTCTCTCTCTCTCTCTTTGGTTTCCGCAGTGTCTTTCTCTGTCCCTCCCTTTGTATGGCCAGAAAGACCCTCTCCGGTTTTTTCTGTGTCCTTTTGTGTCCGTCCCATTGTCGGTGGTGTAATACTGAGTGTCCTTGTGACATTGTGCAGCCAAGTGAGCCTGCAAACACGGGTGCTGCGGGGTCCGGGTCTCTGGGTGGTTTGAGGGCCATGCTATAGTTTTCAACACAGCCTGGATGCTGACATTCGTCTCGCTAACACACAGGCCTGTGAGGCATCGGAACCTAAGCACCAGCCGGGATCCCCCACCAGCCGAAAGCAGAGTGGCGCAGCGGAAGCGTGCTGGGCCCATAACCCAGAGGTCGATGGATCGAAACCATCCTCTGCTAGTCGCATTCTTATTTACACCAGCAATAAAATCCTCCATTGCTAGCAACAATCAAACGCACTTCTTTTTATCACACTTTACTTACACCAACTTCCTGCTTGCAATACACAACAGGGATAAATTATGAATGAAATTTACAAAGGTTGTGTTCCAGCAAACGTCTATTTATTAGAGTTGCCCTGTGAACACGTAGCTTCTTCTGATCTACTGGTTTGCATCAGAAGTGAGTTTGCCGTCCACGAATTTAATTTCCTTTTGTTTCCCCTGGTATTTACAAGACCATGCCACATTTCAATCACCAGGTACTAGTTTCAGATTGCGTAACGGCTGGATGTGGTAGCGTGGCCGAGCGGTCTAAGGCGCTGGATTTAGGCTCCAGTCTCTTCGGGGGCGTGGGTTCGAATCCCACCGCTGCCAGATATTGCGACATTTCTAAATTTCGTCGCTTCACCAACAGCAGTAAACCGGGCAGGCATGCCGGTTTTGTGTCACCTTTTCCTTCAGTTGCTACATACAGGCAGATCCGATTCGCAGAATTTCCACTGGTCCACAATTGGCTTGAACCCCGCACCGAACAGTACAAACACCGTTCACTCACTCGTCTGCACACCTGCTGCCTCTCACTTATTCAGATATGCACCACTTTTACATTTTTCTTTCTTCCATTTCTTGCAATCTATCGACCGTGCTCCCCCATTGCTGTCACTCTCGCACCCACCATCTCTCCGTCGTTTCCCCGTTCGCCCTTCCAAACTTGCCGGTTGAACAGCACCTCCCATTCACTCGTGTGCTGCAATCCGATTAATTTAACACGAGTATCTTTTTTTCATTCTAACCTATCCAGACAGCGAAAGTTACATTAAGACATGGTTAAGAGAAGATGCATTCTGCAAAAGAAAAGTGTGGGGGAGGGGATCTGGACCCTGACTTCAGGATGAGAGTCAGATGTGTTTTTCATAGCATTAGTCTGAGGAAGATGTGATTAGGAGGGCACATTATTCCTATTGTTCTCTCCTCTTAGAATTATGCAAAATTTCAGGCTCAATGCGTCAGATTTTTTATCACACTTTATGCTTTACTTACAGCAACTTCCTTCTTGCAATAAACACAAGAACCTGCAACACAACTTTCAAAACACTTTATTCGCACCAACAGAAGCTGCAAATGCTGCAATGTTGCAGCAGCCTTGGCCTTCCCCTTTCTCTCAACGCATTCCTGCAGCGCCGCGTCGCCAGCACCAGATGATGCTCTTGGCCTTTACACTACAGGGAATACCTCCACACAAAACGGAACACCGTTACACAACACGGAGTACCTTTACACAACAGGAAACACATTACTCAATAGCGGACATCTTTACAAAGCACACAAAACCTCTAAAAAAACAGGGAGAATCTGTACACAACAGCGACCATCTTTACACAAGAGGGAACAATTTTATATAACAGGGAACATTTTTACACTACAGGGAATTTGTTTACACAGCAGAACGCACCTTCATGCATGTCTCTCTCTTCATCTCAGTCTCCGTTTCCCTGTCTGTCTACCTCCCTCTCTGTTTCTCTCGCAGTCTCGGTTTTCCCTCAGTCTCTGTCTCTGCTTCGTGTTATTCGGTCTGTCTGTCTGTCTCTCTCTCTCTCTTTGGTTTCCGCAGTGTCTTTCTCTGTCCCTCCCTTTGTATGGCCAGAAAGACCCTCTCCGGTTTTTTCTGTGTCCTTTTGTGTCCGTCCCATTGTCGGTGGTGTAATACTGAGTGTCCTTGTGACATTGTGCAGCCAAGTGAGCCTGCAAACACGGGTGCTGCGGGGTCCGGGTCTCTGGGTGGTTTGAGGGCCATGCTATAGTTTTCAACACAGCCTGGATGCTGACATTCGTCTCGCTAACACACAGGCCTGTGAGGCATCGGAACCTAAGCACCAGCCGGGATCCCCCACCAGCCGAAAGCAGAGTGGCGCAGCGGAAGCGTGCTGGGCCCATAACCCAGAGGTCGATGGATCGAAACCATCCTCTGCTAGTCGCATTCTTATTTACACCAGCAATAAAATCCTCCATTGCTAGCAACAATCAAACGCACTTCTTTTTATCACACTTTACTTACACCAACTTCCTGCTTGCAATACACAACAGGGATAAATTATGAATGAAATTTACAAAGGTTGTGTTCCAGCAAACGTCTATTTATTAGAGTTGCCCTGTGAACACGTAGCTTCTTCTGATCTACTGGGTTGCATCAGAAGTGAGTTTGCCGTCCACGAATTTAATTTCCTTTTGTTTCCCCTGGTATTTACAAGACCATGCCACATTTCAATCACCAGGTACTAGTTTCAGATTGCGTAACGGCTGGATGTGGTAGCGTGGCCGAGCGGTCTAAGGCGCTGGATTTAGGCTCCAGTCTCTTCGGGGGCGTGGGTTCGAATCCCACCGCTGCCAGATATTGCGACATTCCTAAATTTCGTCGCTTCACCAACAGCAGTAAACCGGGCAGGCATGCCGGTTTTGTGTCACCTTTTCCTTCAGTTGCTACATACAGGCAGATCCGATTCGCAGAATTTCCACTGGTCCACAATTGGCTTGAACCCCGCACCGAACAGTACAAACACCGTTCACTCACTCGTCTGCACACCTGCTGCCTCTCACTTATTCAGATATGCACCACTTTTACATTTTTCTTTCTTCCATTTCTTGCAATCTATCGACCGTGCTCCCCCATTGCTGTCACTCTCGCACCCACCATCTCTCCGTCGTTTCCCCGTTCGCCCTTCCAAACTTGCCGGTTGAACAGCACCTCCCATTCACTCGTGTGCTGCAATCCGATTAATTTAACACGAGTATCTTTTTTTCATTCTAACCTATCCAGACAGCGAAAGTTACATTAAGACATGGTTAAGAGAAGATGCATTCTGCAAAAGAAAAGTGTGGGGGAGGGGATCTGGACCCTGACTTCAGGATGAGAGTCAGATGTGTTTTTCATAGCATTAGTCTGAGGAAGATGTGATTAGGAGGGCACATTATTCCTATTGTTCTCTCCTCTTAGAATTATGCAAAATTTCAGGCTCAATGCGTCAGATTTTTTATCACACTTTATGCTTTACTTACAGCAACTTCCTTCTTGCAATAAACACAAGAACCTGCAACACAACTTTCAAAACACTTTATTCGCACCAACAGAAGCTGCAAATGCTGCAAAGTTGCAGCAGCCTTGGCCTTCCCCTTTCTCTCAACGCATTCCTGCAGCGCCGCGTCGCCAGCACCAGATGATGCTCTTGGCCTTTACACTACAGGGAATACCTCCACACAAAACGGAACACCGTTACACAACACGGAGTACCTTTACACAACAGGAAACACATTACTCAATAGCGGACATCTTTACAAAGCACACAAAACCTCTAAAAAAACAGGGAGAATCTGTACACAACAGCGACCATCTTTACACAAGAGGGAACAATTTTATATAACAGGGAACATTTTTACACTACAGGGAATTTGTTTACACAGCAGAACGCACCTTCATGCATGTCTCTCTCTTCATCTCAGTCTCCGTTTCCCTGTCTGTCTACCTCCCTCTCTGTTTCTCTCGCAGTCTCGGTTTTCCCTCAGTCTCTGTCTCTGCTTCGTGTTATTCGGCCTGTCTGTCTGTCTCTCTCTCACTCTTTGGTTTCCGCAGTGTCTTTCTCTGTCCCTCCCTTTGTATGGCCATAAAGACCCTTTCCGGTTTTTTCTGTGTCCTTTTGTGTCCGTCCCATTGTCGGTGGTGTAATACTGAGTGTCCTTGTGACATTGTGCAGCCAAGTGAGCCTGCAAACACGGGTGCTGCGGGGTCCGGGTCTCTGGGTGGTTTGAGGGCCATGCTATAGTTTTCAACACAGCCTGGATGCTGACATTCGTCTCGCTAACACACAGGCCTGTGAGGCATCGGAACCTAAGCACCAGCCGGGATCCCCCACCAACCGAAAGCAGAGTGGCGCAGCGGAAGCGTGCTGGGCCCATAACCCAGAGGTCGATGGATCGAAACCATCCTCTGCTAGTCGCATTCTTATTTACACCAGCAATAAAATCCTCTATTGCTAGCAACAATCAAACGCACTTATTTTTATCACACTTTACTTACACCAACTTCCTGCTTGCAATACACAACAGGGATAAATTATGAATGAAATTTACAATGGTTGTGTTCCAGCAAACGTCTATTTATTAGAGTTGCCCTGTGAACACGTAGCTTCTTCTGATCTACTGGGTTGCATCAGAAGTGAGTTTGCCGTCCACGAATTTAATTTCCTTTTGTTTCCCCTGGTATTTACAAGACCATGCCACATTTCAATCACCAGGTACTAGTTTCAGATTGCGTAACGGCTGGATGTGGTAGCGTGGCCGAGCGGTCTAAGGCGCTGGATTTAGGCTCCAGTCTCTTCGGGGGCGTGGGTTCGAATCCCACCGCTGCCAGATATTGCGACATTCCTAAATTTCGTCGCTTCACCAACAGCAGTAAACCGGGCAGGCATGCCGGTTTTGTGTCACCTTTTCCTTCAGTTGCTACATACAGGCAGATCCGATTCGCAGAATTTCCACTGGTCCACAATTGGCTTGAACCCCGCACCGAACAGTACAAACACCGTTCACTCACTCGTCTGCACACCTGCTGCCTCTCACTTATTCAGATATGCACCACTTTTACATTTTTCTTTCTTCCATTTCTTGCAATCTATCGACCGTGCTCCCCCATTGCTGTCACTCTCGCACCCACCATCTCTCCGTCGTTTCCCCGTTCGCCCTTCCAAACTTGCCGGTTGAACAGCACCTCCCATTCACTCGTGTGCTGCAATCCGATTAATTTAACACGAGTATCTTTTTTTCATTCTAACCTATCCAGACAGCGAAAGTTACATTAAGACATGGTTAAGAGAAGATGCATTCTGCAAAAGAAAAGTGTGGGGGAGGGGATCTGGACCCTGACTTCAGGATGAGAGTCAGATGTGTTTTTCATAGCATTAGTCTGAGGAAGATGTGATTAGGAGGGCACATTATTCCTATTGTTCTCTCCTCTTAGAATTATGCAAAATTTCAGGCTCAATGCGTCAGATTTTTTATCACACTTTATGCTTTACTTACAGCAACTTCCTTCTTGCAATAAACACAAGAACCTGCAACACAACTTTCAAAACACTTTATTCGCACCAACAGAAGCTGCAAATGCTGCAAAGTTGCAGCAGCCTTGGCCTTCCCCTTTCTCTCAACGCATTCCTGCAGCGCCGCGTCGCCAGCACCAGATGATGCTCTTGGCCTTTACACTACAGGGAATACCTCCACACAAAACGGAACACCGTTACACAACACGGAGTACCTTTACACAACAGGAAACACATTACTCAATAGCGGACATCTTTACAAAGCACACAAAACCTCTAAAAAAACAGGGAGAATCTGTACACAACAGCGACCATCTTTACACAAGAGGGAACAATTTTATATAACAGGGAACATTTTTACACTACAGGGAATTTGTTTACACAGCAGAACGCACCTTCATGCATGTCTCTCTCTTCATCTCAGTCTCCGTTTCCCTGTCTGTCTACCTCCCTCTCTGTTTCTCTCGCAGTCTCGGTTTTCCCTCAGTCTCTGTCTCTGCTTCGTGTTATTCGGCCTGTCTGTCTGTCTCTCTCTCACTCTTTGGTTTCCGCAGTGTCTTTCTCTGTCCCTCCCTTTGTATGGCCATAAAGACCCTTTCCGGTTTTTTCTGTGTCCTTTTGTGTCCGTCCCATTGTCGGTGGTGTAATACTGAGTGTCCTTGTGACATTGTGCAGCCAAGTGAGCCTGCAAACACGGGTGCTGCGGGGTCCGGGTCTCTGGGTGGTTTGAGGGCCATGCTATAGTTTTCAACACAGCCTGGATGCTGACATTCGTCTCGCTAACACACAGGCCTGTGAGGCATCGGAACCTAAGCACCAGCCGGGATCCCCCACCAACCGAAAGCAGAGTGGCGCAGCGGAAGCGTGCTGGGCCCATAACCCAGAGGTCGATGGATCGAAACCATCCTCTGCTAGTCGCATTCTTATTTACACCAGCAATAAAATCCTCTATTGCTAGCAACAATCAAACGCACTTATTTTTATCACACTTTACTTACACCAACTTCCTGCTTGCAATACACAACAGGGATAAATTATGAATGAAATTTACAATGGTTGTGTTCCAGCAAACGTCTATTTATTAGAGTTGCCCTGTGAACACGTAGCTTCTTCTGATCTACTGGGTTGCATCAGAAGTGAGTTTGCCGTCCACGAATTTAATTTCCTTTTGTTTCCCCTGGTATTTACAAGACCATGCCACATTTCAATCACCAGGTACTAGTTTCAGATTGCGTAACGGCTGGATGTGGTAGCGTGGCCGAGCGGTCTAAGGCGCTGGATTTAGGCTCCAGTCTCTTCGGGGGCGTGGGTTCGAATCCCACCGCTGCCAGATATTGCGACATTCCTAAATTTCGTCGCTTCACCAACAGCAGTAAACCGGGCAGGCATGCCGGTTTTGTGTCACCTTTTCCTTCAGTTGCTACATACAGGCAGATCCGATTCGCAGAATTTCCACTGGTCCACAATTGGCTTGAACCCCGCACCGAACAGTACAAACACCGTTCACTCACTCGTCTGCACACCTGCTGCCTCTCACTTATTCAGATATGCACCACTTTTACATTTTTCTTTCTTCCATTTCTTGCAATCTATCGACCGTGCTCCCCCATTGCTGTCACTCTCGCACCCACCATCTCTCCGTCGTTTCCCCGTTCGCCCTTCCAAACTTGCCGGTTGAACAGCACCTCCCATTCACTCGTGTGCTGCAATCCGATTAATTTAACACGAGTATCTTTTTTTCATTCTAACCTATCCAGACAGCGAAAGTTACATTAAGACATGGTTAAGAGAAGATGCATTCTGCAAAAGAAAAGTGTGGGGGAGGGGATCTGGACCCTGACTTCAGGATGAGAGTCAGATGTGTTTTTCATAGCATTAGTCTGAGGAAGATGTGATTAGGAGGGCACATTATTCCTATTGTTCTCTCCTCTTAGAATTATGCAAAATTTCAGGCTCAATGCGTCAGATTTTTTATCACACTTTATGCTTTACTTACAGCAACTTCCTTCTTGCAATAAACACAAGAACCTGCAACACAACTTTCAAAACACTTTATTCGCACCAACAGAAGCTGCAAATGCTGCAATGTTGCAGCAGCCTTGGCCTTCCCCTTTCTCTCAACGCATTCCTGCAGCGCCGCGTCGCCAGCACCAGATGATGCTCTTGGCCTTTACACTACAGGGAATACCTCCACACAAAACGGAACACCGTTACACAACACGGAGTACCTTTACACAACAGGAAACACATTACTCAATAGCGGACATCTTTACAAAGCACACAAAACCTCTAAAAAAACAGGGAGAATCTGTACACAACAGCGACCATCTTTACACAAGAGGGAACAATTTTATATAACAGGGAACATTTTTACACTACAGGGAATTTGTTTACACAGCAGAACGCACCTTCATGCATGTCTCTCTCTTCATCTCAGTCTCCGTTTCCCTGTCTGTCTACCTCCCTCTCTGTTTCTCTCGCAGTCTCGGTTTTCCCTCAGTCTCTGTCTCTGCTTCGTGTTATTCGGTCTGTCTGTCTGTCTCTCTCTCTCTCTTTGGTTTCCGCAGTGTCTTTCTCTGTCCCTCCCTTTGTATGGCCAGAAAGACCCTCTCCGGTTTTTTCTGTGTCCTTTTGTGTCCGTCCCATTGTCGGTGGTGTAATACTGAGTGTCCTTGTGACATTGTGCAGCCAAGTGAGCCTGCAAACACGGGTGCTGCGGGGTCCGGGTCTCTGGGTGGTTTGAGGGCCATGCTATAGTTTTCAACACAGCCTGGATGCTGACATTCGTCTCGCTAACACACAGGCCTGTGAGGCATCGGAACCTAAGCACCAGCCGGGATCCCCCACCAGCCGAAAGCAGAGTGGCGCAGCGGAAGCGTGCTGGGCCCATAACCCAGAGGTCGATGGATCGAAACCATCCTCTGCTAGTCGCATTCTTATTTACACCAGCAATAAAATCCTCCATTGCTAGCAACAATCAAACGCACTTCTTTTTATCACACTTTACTTACACCAACTTCCTGCTTGCAATACACAACAGGGATAAATTATGAATGAAATTTACAAAGGTTGTGTTCCAGCAAACGTCTATTTATTAGAGTTGCCCTGTGAACACGTAGCTTCTTCTGATCTACTGGGTTGCATCAGAAGTGAGTTTGCCGTCCACGAATTTAATTTCCTTTTGTTTCCCCTGGTATTTACAAGACCATGCCACATTTCAATCACCAGGTACTAGTTTCAGATTGCGTAACGGCTGGATGTGGTAGCGTGGCCGAGCGGTCTAAGGCGCTGGATTTAGGCTCCAGTCTCTTCGGGGGCGTGGGTTCGAATCCCACCGCTGCCAGATATTGCGACATTCCTAAATTTCGTCGCTTCACCCACAGCAGTAAACCGGGCAGGCATGCCGGTTTTGTGTCACCTTTTCCTTCAGTTGCTACATACAGGCAGATCCGATTCGCAGAATTTCCACTGGTCCACAATTGGCTTGAACCCCGCACCGAACAGTACAAACACCGTTCACTCACTCGTCTGCACACCTGCTGCCTCTCACTTATTCAGATATGCACCACTTTTACATTTTTCTTTCTTCCATTTCTTGCAATCTATCGACCGTGCTCCCCCATTGCTGTCACTCTCGCACCCACCATCTCTCCGTCGTTTCCCCGTTCGCCCTTCCAAACTTGCCGGTTGAACAGCACCTCCCATTCACTCGTGTGCTGCAATCCGATTAATTTAACACGAGTATCTTTTTTTCATTCTAACCTATCCAGACAGCGAAAGTTACATTAAGACATGGTTAAGAGAAGATGCATTCTGCAAAAGAAAAGTGTGGGGGAGGGGATCTGGACCCTGACTTCAGGATGAGAGTCAGATGTGTTTTTCATAGCATTAGTCTGAGGAAGATGTGATTAGGAGGGCACATTATTCCTATTGTTCTCTCCTCTTAGAATTATGCAAAATTTCAGGCTCAATGCGTCAGATTTTTTATCACACTTTATGCTTTACTTACAGCAACTTCCTTCTTGCAATAAACACAAGAACCTGCAACACAACTTTCAAAACACTTTATTCGCACCAACAGAAGCTGCAAATGCTGCAAAGTTGCAGCAGCCTTGGCCTTCCCCTTTCTCTCAACGCATTCCTGCAGCGCCGCGTCGCCAGCACCAGATGATGCTCTTGGCCTTTACACTACAGGGAATACCTCCACACAAAACGGAACACCGTTACACAACACGGAGTACCTTTACACAACAGGAAACACATTACTCAATAGCGGACATCTTTACAAAGCACACAAAACCTCTAAAAAAACAGGGAGAATCTGTACACAACAGCGACCATCTTTACACAAGAGGGAACAATTTTATATAACAGGGAACATTTTTACACTACAGGGAATTTGTTTACACAGCAGAACGCACCTTCATGCATGTCTCTCTCTTCATCTCAGTCTCCGTTTCCCTGTCTGTCTACCTCCCTCTCTGTTTCTCTCGCAGTCTCGGTTTTCCCTCAGTCTCTGTCTCTGCTTCGTGTTATTCGGCCTGTCTGTCTGTCTCTCTCTCACTCTTTGGTTTCCGCAGTGTCTTTCTCTGTCCCTCCCTTTGTATGGCCATAAAGACCCTTTCCGGTTTTTTCTGTGTCCTTTTGTGTCCGTCCCATTGTCGGTGGTGTAATACTGAGTGTCCTTGTGACATTGTGCAGCCAAGTGAGCCTGCAAACACGGGTGCTGCGGGGTCCGGGTCTCTGGGTGGTTTGAGGGCCATGCTATAGTTTTCAACACAGCCTGGATGCTGACATTCGTCTCGCTAACACACAGGCCTGTGAGGCATCGGAACCTAAGCACCAGCCGGGATCCCCCACCAACCGAAAGCAGAGTGGCGCAGCGGAAGCGTGCTGGGCCCATAACCCAGAGGTCGATGGATCGAAACCATCCTCTGCTAGTCGCATTCTTATTTACACCAGCAATAAAATCCTCTATTGCTAGCAACAATCAAACGCACTTATTTTTATCACACTTTACTTACACCAACTTCCTGCTTGCAATACACAACAGGGATAAATTATGAATGAAATTTACAATGGTTGTGTTCCAGCAAACGTCTATTTATTAGAGTTGCCCTGTGAACACGTAGCTTCTTCTGATCTACTGGGTTGCATCAGAAGTGAGTTTGCCGTCCACGAATTTAATTTCCTTTTGTTTCCCCTGGTATTTACAAGACCATGCCACATTTCAATCACCAGGTACTAGTTTCAGATTGCGTAACGGCTGGATGTGGTAGCGTGGCCGAGCGGTCTAAGGCGCTGGATTTAGGCTCCAGTCTCTTCGGGGGCGTGGGTTCGAATCCCACCGCTGCCAGATATTGCGACATTCCTAAATTTCGTCGCTTCACCAACAGCAGTAAACCGGGCAGGCATGCTGGTTTTGTGTCACCTTTTCCTTCAGTTGCTACATACAGGCAGATCCGATTCGCAGAATTTCCACTGGTCCACAATTGGCCTGAACCCCGCACCGAACAGGACAAACACCGTCACCGAACCAACTGAATTCAGGCTGTTCACTCACTCGCCTGCACACCTGCTGCCTCTCACTTATTCAGATATGCACCACTTTTACATTTTTCTTTCTTCCATTTCTTGCAATCTATCGACCGTGCTCCCCCATTGCTGTCTCTCTCGCACCCACCATCTCTCCGTCGTTTCCCCGTTCGCCCTTCCAAACTTGCCGGTTGAACAGCACCTCCCATTCACTCGTGTGCTGCAATCCGATTAATTTAACACGAGTATCTTTTTTTCATTCTAACCTATCCAGACAGCGAAAGTTACATTAAGACATGGTTAAGAGAAGATGCATTCTGCAAAAGAAAAGTGTGGGGGAGGGGATCTGGACCCTGACTTCAGGATGAGAGTCAGATGTGTTTTTCGTAGCATTAGTCTGAGGAAGATGTGATTAGGAGGGCACTTTATTCCTATTGTTCTCTCCTCTTAGAATTATGCAAAATTTCAGGCTCAATGCGTCAGGTTTTTTTATCACACTTTATGCTTTACTTACTGCAACTTCCTTCTTGCAATAAACACAAGAACCTGCAACACAACTTTCAAAATACTTTATTCGCACCAACAGAAGCTGCAAATGCTGCAAAGTTGCAGCAGCCTTGGCCTTCCCCTTTCTCTCAACGCATTCCTGCAGCGCCGCGTCGCCAGCACCAGATGATGCTCTTGGCCTTTACACTACAGGGAATACCTCCACACAAAACGGAACACCGTTACACAACACGGAGTACCTTTACACAACAGGAAACACATTACTCAATAGCGGACATCTTTACAAAGCACAGAAAACCTCTAAAAAAACAGGGAGAATCTGTACACAACAGCGACCATCTTTACACAAGTGGGAACAATTTTATATAACAGGGAACATTTTTACACAACAGGGAATTTGTTTACACAGCAGAACGCACCTTCATGCATGTCTCTCTCTTCATCTCAGTCTCCGTTTCCCTGTCTGTCTACCTCCCTCTCTGTTTCTCTCGCAGTCTCGGTTTTCCCTCAGTCTCTGTCTCTGCTTTGTGTTATTCGGTCTGTCTGTCTGTCTGTCTCTCTCTCTTTGGTTTCCGCAGTGTCTTTCTCTGTCCCTCCCTTTGTATGGACAGAAAGACCCTTGCCGGTTTCTTCTGTGTCCTTTTGTGTCCGTCCCATTGTCGGTGGTGTAATACTGAGTGTCCTTGTGACATTGTGCAGCCAAGTGAGCCTGCAAACACGGGTGCTGCGGGGTCCGGGTCTCTGGGTGGTTTGAGGGCCATGCTATAGTTTTCAACACAGCCTGGATGCTGACATTCGTCTCGCTAACACACAGGCCTGTGAGGCATCGGAACCTAAGCACCAGCCGGGATCCCCCACCAGCCGAAAGCAGAGTGGCGCAGCGGAAGCGTGCTGGGCCCATAACCCAGAGGTCGATGGATCGAAACCATCCTCTGCTAGTCGCATTCTTATTTACACCAGCAATAAAATCCTCCATTGCTAGCAACAATCAAACGCACTTCTTTTTATCACACTTTACTTACACCAACTTCCTGCTTGCAATACACAACAGGGATAAATTATGAATGAAATTTACAATGGTTGTGTTCCAGCAAACGTCTATTTATTAGAGTTGCCCTGTGAACACGTAGCTTCTTCTGATCTACTGGTTTGCATCAGAAGTGAGTTTGCCGTCCACGAATTTAATTTCCTTTTGTTTCCCCTGGTATTTACAAGACCATGCCACATTTCAATCACCAGGTACTAGTTTCAGATTGCGTAACGGCTGGATGTGGTAGCGTGGCCGAGCGGTCTAAGGCGCTGGATTTAGGCTCCAGTCTCTTCGGGGGCGTGGGTTCGAATCCCACCGCTGCCAGATATTGCGACATTCCTAAATTTCGTCGCTTCACCAACAGCAGTAAACCGGGCAGGCATGCCGGTTTTGTGTCACCTTTTCCTTCAGTTGCTACATACAGGCAGATCCGATTCGCAGAATTTCCACTGGTCCACAATTGGCTTGAACCCCGCACCGAACAGTACAAACACCGTTCACTCACTCGTCTGCACACCTGCTGCCTCTCACTTATTCAGATATGCACCACTTTTACATTTTTCTTTCTTCCATTTCTTGCAATCTATCGACCGTGCTCCCCCATTGCTGTCACTCTCGCACCCACCATCTCTCCGTCGTTTCCCCGTTCGCCCTTCCAAACTTGCCGGTTGAACAGCACCTCCCATTCACTCGTGTGCTGCAATCCGATTAATTTAACACGAGTATCTTTTTTTCATTCTAACCTATCCAGACAGCGAAAGTTACATTAAGACATGGTTAAGAGAAGATGCATTCTGCAAAAGAAAAGTGTGGGGGAGGGGATCTGGACCCTGACTTCAGGATGAGAGTCAGATGTGTTTTTCATAGCATTAGTCTGAGGAAGATGTGATTAGGAGGGCACATTATTCCTATTGTTCTCTCCTCTTAGAATTATGCAAAATTTCAGGCTCAATGCGTCAGATTTTTTATCACACTTTATGCTTTACTTACAGCAACTTCCTTCTTGCAATAAACACAAGAACCTGCAACACAACTTTCAAAACACTTTATTCGCACCAACAGAAGCTGCAAATGCTGCAAAGTTGCAGCAGCCTTGGCCTTCCCCTTTCTCTCAACGCATTCCTGCAGCGCCGCGTCGCCAGCACCAGATGATGCTCTTGGCCTTTACACTACAGGGAATACCTCCACACAAAACGGAACACCGTTACACAACACGGAGTACCTTTACACAACAGGAAACACATTACTCAATAGCGGACATCTTTACAAAGCACACAAAACCTCTAAAAAAACAGGGAGAATCTGTACACAACAGCGACCATCTTTACACAAGAGGGAACAATTTTATATAACAGGGAACATTTTTACACTACAGGGAATTTGTTTACACAGCAGAACGCACCTTCATGCATGTCTCTCTCTTCATCTCAGTCTCCGTTTCCCTGTCTGTCTACCTCCCTCTCTGTTTCTCTCGCAGTCTCGGTTTTCCCTCAGTCTCTGTCTCTGCTTTGTGTTATTCGGTCTGTCTGTCTGTCTGTCTCTCTCTCTTTGGTTTCCGCAGTGTCTTTCTCTGTCCCTCCCTTTGTATGGACAGAAAGACCCTTGCCGGTTTCTTCTGTGTCCTTTTGTGTCCGTCCCATTGTCGGTGGTGTAATACTGAGTGTCCTTGTGACATTGTGCAGCCAAGTGAGCCTGCAAACACGGGTGCTGCGGGGTCCGGGTCTCTGGGTGGTTTGAGGGCCATGCTATAGTTTTCAACACAGCCTGGATGCTGACATTCGTCTCGCTAACACACAGGCCTGTGAAGCATCGGAACCTAAGCACCAGCCGGGATCCCCCACCAGCCGAAAGCAGAGTGGCGCAGCGGAAGCGTGCTGGGCCCATAACCCAGAGGTCGATGGATCGAAACCATCCTCTGCTAGTCGCATTCTTATTTACACCAGCAATAAAATCCTCCATTGCTAGCAACAATCAAACGCACTTATTTTTATCACACTTTACTTACACCAACTTCCTGCTTGCAATACACAACAGGGATAAATTATGAATGAAATTTACAATGGTTGTGTTCCAGCAAACGTCTATTTATTAGAGTTGCCCTGTGAACACGTAGCTTCTTCTGATCTACTGGTTTGCATCAGAAGTGAGTTTGCCGTCCACGAATTTAATTTCCTTTTGTTTCCCCTGGTATTTACAAGACCATGCCACATTTCAATCACCAGGTACTAGTTTCAGATTGCGTAACGGCTGGATGTGGTAGCGTGGCCGAGCGGTCTAAGGCGCTGGATTTAGGCTCCAGTCTCTTCGGGGGCGTGGGTTCGAATACCACCGCTGCCAGATATTGCGACATTTCTAAATTTCGTCGCTTCACCAACAGCAGTAAACCGGGCAGGCATGCCGGTTTTGTGTCACCTTTTCCTTCAGTTGCTACATACAGGCAGATCCGATTCGCAGAATTTCCACTGGTCCACAATTGGCTTGAACCCCGCACCGAACAGTACAAACACCGTTCACTCACTCGTCTGCACACCTGCTGCCTCTCACTTATTCAGATATGCACCACTTTTACATTTTTCTTTCTTCCATTTCTTGCAATCTATCGACCGTGCTCCCCCATTGCTGTCACTCTCGCACCCACCATCTCTCCGTCGTTTCCCCGTTCGCCCTTCCAAACTTGCCGGTTGAACAGCACCTCCCATTCACTCGTGTGCTGCAATCCGATTAATTTAACACGAGTATCTTTTTTTCATTCTAACCTATCCAGACAGCGAAAGTTACATTAAGACATGGTTAAGAGAAGATGCATTCTGCAAAAGAAAAGTGTGGGGGAGGGGATCTGGACCCTGACTTCAGGATGAGAGTCAGATGTGTTTTTCATAGCATTAGTCTGAGGAAGATGTGATTAGGAGGGCACATTATTCCTATTGTTCTCTCCTCTTAGAATTATGCAAAATTTCAGGCTCAATGCGTCAGATTTTTTATCACACTTTATGCTTTACTTACAGCAACTTCCTTCTTGCAATAAACACAAGAACCTGCAACACAACTTTCAAAACACTTTATTCGCACCAACAGAAGCTGCAAATGCTGCAATGTTGCAGCAGCCTTGGCCTTCCCCTTTCTCTCAACGCATTCCTGCAGCGCCGCGTCGCCAGCACCAGATGATGCTCTTGGCCTTTACACTACAGGGAATACCTCCACACAAAACGGAACACCGTTACACAACACGGAGTACCTTTACACAACAGGAAACACATTACTCAATAGCGGACATCTTTACAAAGCACACAAAACCTCTAAAAAAACAGGGAGAATCTGTACACAACAGCGACCATCTTTACACAAGAGGGAACAATTTTATATAACAGGGAACATTTTTACACTACAGGGAATTTGTTTACACAGCAGAACGCACCTTCATGCATGTCTCTCTCTTCATCTCAGTCTCCGTTTCCCTGTCTGTCTACCTCCCTCTCTGTTTCTCTCGCAGTCTCGGTTTTCCCTCAGTCTCTGTCTCTGCTTCGTGTTATTCGGTCTGTCTGTCTGTCTCTCTCTCTCTCTTTGGTTTCCGCAGTGTCTTTCTCTGTCCCTCCCTTTGTATGGCCAGAAAGACCCTCTCCGGTTTTTTCTGTGTCCTTTTGTGTCCGTCCCATTGTCGGTGGTGTAATACTGAGTGTCCTTGTGACATTGTGCAGCCAAGTGAGCCTGCAAACACGGGTGCTGCGGGGTCCGGGTCTCTGGGTGGTTTGAGGGCCATGCTATAGTTTTCAACACAGCCTGGATGCTGACATTCGTCTCGCTAACACACAGGCCTGTGAGGCATCGGAACCTAAGCACCAGCCGGGATCCCCCACCAGCCGAAAGCAGAGTGGCGCAGCGGAAGCGTGCTGGGCCCATAACCCAGAGGTCGATGGATCGAAACCATCCTCTGCTAGTCGCATTCTTATTTACACCAGCAATAAAATCCTCCATTGCTAGCAACAATCAAACGCACTTCTTTTTATCACACTTTACTTACACCAACTTCCTGCTTGCAATACACAACAGGGATAAATTATGAATGAAATTTACAAAGGTTGTGTTCCAGCAAACGTCTATTTATTAGAGTTGCCCTGTGAACACGTAGCTTCTTCTGATCTACTGGGTTGCATCAGAAGTGAGTTTGCCGTCCACGAATTTAATTTCCTTTTGTTTCCCCTGGTATTTACAAGACCATGCCACATTTCAATCACCAGGTACTAGTTTCAGATTGCGTAACGGCTGGATGTGGTAGCGTGGCCGAGCGGTCTAAGGCGCTGGATTTAGGCTCCAGTCTCTTCGGGGGCGTGGGTTCGAATCCCACCGCTGCCAGATATTGCGACATTCCTAAATTTCGTCGCTTCACCAACAGCAGTAAACCGGGCAGGCATGCCGGTTTTGTGTCACCTTTTCCTTCAGTTGCTACATACAGGCAGATCCGATTCGCAGAATTTCCACTGGTCCACAATTGGCTTGAACCCCGCACCGAACAGTACAAACACCGTTCACTCACTCGTCTGCACACCTGCTGCCTCTCACTTATTCAGATATGCACCACTTTTACATTTTTCTTTCTTCCATTTCTTGCAATCTATCGACCGTGCTCCCCCATTGCTGTCACTCTCGCACCCACCATCTCTCCGTCGTTTCCCCGTTCGCCCTTCCAAACTTGCCGGTTGAACAGCACCTCCCATTCACTCGTGTGCTGCAATCCGATTAATTTAACACGAGTATCTTTTTTTCATTCTAACCTATCCAGACAGCGAAAGTTACATTAAGACATGGTTAAGAGAAGATGCATTCTGCAAAAGAAAAGTGTGGGGGAGGGGATCTGGACCCTGACTTCAGGATGAGAGTCAGATGTGTTTTTCATAGCATTAGTCTGAGGAAGATGTGATTAGGAGGGCACATTATTCCTATTGTTCTCTCCTCTTAGAATTATGCAAAATTTCAGGCTCAATGCGTCAGATTTTTTATCACACTTTATGCTTTACTTACAGCAACTTCCTTCTTGCAATAAACACAAGAACCTGCAACACAACTTTCAAAACACTTTATTCGCACCAACAGAAGCTGCAAATGCTGCAAAGTTGCAGCAGCCTTGGCCTTCCCCTTTCTCTCAACGCATTCCTGCAGCGCCGCGTCGCCAGCACCAGATGATGCTCTTGGCCTTTACACTACAGGGAATACCTCCACACAAAACGGAACACCGTTACACAACACGGAGTACCTTTACACAACAGGAAACACATTACTCAATAGCGGACATCTTTACAAAGCACACAAAACCTCTAAAAAAACAGGGAGAATCTGTACACAACAGCGACCATCTTTACACAAGAGGGAACAATTTTATATAACAGGGAACATTTTTACACTACAGGGAATTTGTTTACACAGCAGAACGCACCTTCATGCATGTCTCTCTCTTCATCTCAGTCTCCGTTTCCCTGTCTGTCTACCTCCCTCTCTGTTTCTCTCGCAGTCTCGGTTTTCCCTCAGTCTCTGTCTCTGCTTCGTGTTATTCGGCCTGTCTGTCTGTCTCTCTCTCACTCTTTGGTTTCCGCAGTGTCTTTCTCTGTCCCTCCCTTTGTATGGCCATAAAGACCCTTTCCGGTTTTTTCTGTGTCCTTTTGTGTCCGTCCCATTGTCGGTGGTGTAATACTGAGTGTCCTTGTGACATTGTGCAGCCAAGTGAGCCTGCAAACACGGGTGCTGCGGGGTCCGGGTCTCTGGGTGGTTTGAGGGCCATGCTATAGTTTTCAACACAGCCTGGATGCTGACATTCGTCTCGCTAACACACAGGCCTGTGAGGCATCGGAACCTAAGCACCAGCCGGGATCCCCCACCAACCGAAAGCAGAGTGGCGCAGCGGAAGCGTGCTGGGCCCATAACCCAGAGGTCGATGGATCGAAACCATCCTCTGCTAGTCGCATTCTTATTTACACCAGCAATAAAATCCTCTATTGCTAGCAACAATCAAACGCACTTATTTTTATCACACTTTACTTACACCAACTTCCTGCTTGCAATACACAACAGGGATAAATTATGAATGAAATTTACAATGGTTGTGTTCCAGCAAACGTCTATTTATTAGAGTTGCCCTGTGAACACGTAGCTTCTTCTGATCTACTGGGTTGCATCAGAAGTGAGTTTGCCGTCCACGAATTTAATTTCCTTTTGTTTCCCCTGGTATTTACAAGACCATGCCACATTTCAATCACCAGGTACTAGTTTCAGATTGCGTAACGGCTGGATGTGGTAGCGTGGCCGAGCGGTCTAAGGCGCTGGATTTAGGCTCCAGTCTCTTCGGGGGCGTGGGTTCGAATCCCACCGCTGCCAGATATTGCGACATTCCTAAATTTCGTCGCTTCACCAACAGCAGTAAACCGGGCAGGCATGCCGGTTTTGTGTCACCTTTTCCTTCAGTTGCTACATACAGGCAGATCCGATTCGCAGAATTTCCACTGGTCCACAATTGGCTTGAACCCCGCACCGAACAGTACAAACACCGTTCACTCACTCGTCTGCACACCTGCTGCCTCTCACTTATTCAGATATGCACCACTTTTACATTTTTCTTTCTTCCATTTCTTGCAATCTATCGACCGTGCTCCCCCATTGCTGTCACTCTCGCACCCACCATCTCTCCGTCGTTTCCCCGTTCGCCCTTCCAAACTTGCCGGTTGAACAGCACCTCCCATTCACTCGTGTGCTGCAATCCGATTAATTTAACACGAGTATCTTTTTTTCATTCTAACCTATCCAGACAGCGAAAGTTACATTAAGACATGGTTAAGAGAAGATGCATTCTGCAAAAGAAAAGTGTGGGGGAGGGGATCTGGACCCTGACTTCAGGATGAGAGTCAGATGTGTTTTTCATAGCATTAGTCTGAGGAAGATGTGATTAGGAGGGCACATTATTCCTATTGTTCTCTCCTCTTAGAATTATGCAAAATTTCAGGCTCAATGCGTCAGATTTTTTATCACACTTTATGCTTTACTTACAGCAACTTCCTTCTTGCAATAAACACAAGAACCTGCAACACAACTTTCAAAACACTTTATTCGCACCAACAGAAGCTGCAAATGCTGCAATGTTGCAGCAGCCTTGGCCTTCCCCTTTCTCTCAACGCATTCCTGCAGCGCCGCGTCGCCAGCACCAGATGATGCTCTTGGCCTTTACACTACAGGGAATACCTCCACACAAAACGGAACACCGTTACACAACACGGAGTACCTTTACACAACAGGAAACACATTACTCAATAGCGGACATCTTTACAAAGCACACAAAACCTCTAAAAAAACAGGGAGAATCTGTACACAACAGCGACCATCTTTACACAAGAGGGAACAATTTTATATAACAGGGAACATTTTTACACTACAGGGAATTTGTTTACACAGCAGAACGCACCTTCATGCATGTCTCTCTCTTCATCTCAGTCTCCGTTTCCCTGTCTGTCTACCTCCCTCTCTGTTTCTCTCGCAGTCTCGGTTTTCCCTCAGTCTCTGTCTCTGCTTCGTGTTATTCGGTCTGTCTGTCTGTCTCTCTCTCTCTCTTTGGTTTCCGCAGTGTCTTTCTCTGTCCCTCCCTTTGTATGGCCAGAAAGACCCTCTCCGGTTTTTTCTGTGTCCTTTTGTGTCCGTCCCATTGTCGGTGGTGTAATACTGAGTGTCCTTGTGACATTGTGCAGCCAAGTGAGCCTGCAAACACGGGTGCTGCGGGGTCCGGGTCTCTGGGTGGTTTGAGGGCCATGCTATAGTTTTCAACACAGCCTGGATGCTGACATTCGTCTCGCTAACACACAGGCCTGTGAGGCATCGGAACCTAAGCACCAGCCGGGATCCCCCACCAGCCGAAAGCAGAGTGGCGCAGCGGAAGCGTGCTGGGCCCATAACCCAGAGGTCGATGGATCGAAACCATCCTCTGCTAGTCGCATTCTTATTTACACCAGCAATAAAATCCTCCATTGCTAGCAACAATCAAACGCACTTCTTTTTATCACACTTTACTTACACCAACTTCCTGCTTGCAATACACAACAGGGATAAATTATGAATGAAATTTACAAAGGTTGTGTTCCAGCAAACGTCTATTTATTAGAGTTGCCCTGTGAACACGTAGCTTCTTCTGATCTACTGGGTTGCATCAGAAGTGAGTTTGCCGTCCACGAATTTAATTTCCTTTTGTTTCCCCTGGTATTTACAAGACCATGCCACATTTCAATCACCAGGTACTAGTTTCAGATTGCGTAACGGCTGGATGTGGTAGCGTGGCCGAGCGGTCTAAGGCGCTGGATTTAGGCTCCAGTCTCTTCGGGGGCGTGGGTTCGAATCCCACCGCTGCCAGATATTGCGACATTCCTAAATTTCGTCGCTTCACCAACAGCAGTAAACCGGGCAGGCATGCCGGTTTTGTGTCACCTTTTCCTTCAGTTGCTACATACAGGCAGATCCGATTCGCAGAATTTCCACTGGTCCACAATTGGCTTGAACCCCGCACCGAACAGTACAAACACCGTTCACTCACTCGTCTGCACACCTGCTGCCTCTCACTTATTCAGATATGCACCACTTTTACATTTTTCTTTCTTCCATTTCTTGCAATCTATCGACCGTGCTCCCCCATTGCTGTCACTCTCGCACCCACCATCTCTCCGTCGTTTCCCCGTTCGCCCTTCCAAACTTGCCGGTTGAACAGCACCTCCCATTCACTCGTGTGCTGCAATCCGATTAATTTAACACGAGTATCTTTTTTTCATTCTAACCTATCCAGACAGCGAAAGTTACATTAAGACATGGTTAAGAGAAGATGCATTCTGCAAAAGAAAAGTGTGGGGGAGGGGATCTGGACCCTGACTTCAGGATGAGAGTCAGATGTGTTTTTCATAGCATTAGTCTGAGGAAGATGTGATTAGGAGGGCACATTATTCCTATTGTTCTCTCCTCTTAGAATTATGCAAAATTTCAGGCTCAATGCGTCAGATTTTTTATCACACTTTATGCTTTACTTACAGCAACTTCCTTCTTGCAATAAACACAAGAACCTGCAACACAACTTTCAAAACACTTTATTCGCACCAACAGAAGCTGCAAATGCTGCAAAGTTGCAGCAGCCTTGGCCTTCCCCTTTCTCTCAACGCATTCCTGCAGCGCCGCGTCGCCAGCACCAGATGATGCTCTTGGCCTTTACACTACAGGGAATACCTCCACACAAAACGGAACACCGTTACACAACACGGAGTACCTTTACACAACAGGAAACACATTACTCAATAGCGGACATCTTTACAAAGCACACAAAACCTCTAAAAAAACAGGGAGAATCTGTACACAACAGCGACCATCTTTACACAAGAGGGAACAATTTTATATAACAGGGAACATTTTTACACTACAGGGAATTTGTTTACACAGCAGAACGCACCTTCATGCATGTCTCTCTCTTCATCTCAGTCTCCGTTTCCCTGTCTGTCTACCTCCCTCTCTGTTTCTCTCGCAGTCTCGGTTTTCCCTCAGTCTCTGTCTCTGCTTCGTGTTATTCGGCCTGTCTGTCTGTCTCTCTCTCACTCTTTGGTTTCCGCAGTGTCTTTCTCTGTCCCTCCCTTTGTATGGCCATAAAGACCCTTTCCGGTTTTTTCTGTGTCCTTTTGTGTCCGTCCCATTGTCGGTGGTGTAATACTGAGTGTCCTTGTGACATTGTGCAGCCAAGTGAGCCTGCAAACACGGGTGCTGCGGGGTCCGGGTCTCTGGGTGGTTTGAGGGCCATGCTATAGTTTTCAACACAGCCTGGATGCTGACATTCGTCTCGCTAACACACAGGCCTGTGAGGCATCGGAACCTAAGCACCAGCCGGGATCCCCCACCAACCGAAAGCAGAGTGGCGCAGCGGAAGCGTGCTGGGCCCATAACCCAGAGGTCGATGGATCGAAACCATCCTCTGCTAGTCGCATTCTTATTTACACCAGCAATAAAATCCTCTATTGCTAGCAACAATCAAACGCACTTATTTTTATCACACTTTACTTACACCAACTTCCTGCTTGCAATACACAACAGGGATAAATTATGAATGAAATTTACAATGGTTGTGTTCCAGCAAACGTCTATTTATTAGAGTTGCCCTGTGAACACGTAGCTTCTTCTGATCTACTGGGTTGCATCAGAAGTGAGTTTGCCGTCCACGAATTTAATTTCCTTTTGTTTCCCCTGGTATTTACAAGACCATGCCACATTTCAATCACCAGGTACTAGTTTCAGATTGCGTAACGGCTGGATGTGGTAGCGTGGCCGAGCGGTCTAAGGCGCTGGATTTAGGCTCCAGTCTCTTCGGGGGCGTGGGTTCGAATCCCACCGCTGCCAGATATTGCGACATTCCTAAATTTCGTCGCTTCACCAACAGCAGTAAACCGGGCAGGCATGCTGGTTTTGTGTCACCTTTTCCTTCAGTTGCTACATACAGGCAGATCCGATTCGCAGAATTTCCACTGGTCCACAATTGGCCTGAACCCCGCACCGAACAGGACAAACACCGTCACCGAACCAACTGAATTCAGGCTGTTCACTCACTCGCCTGCACACCTGCTGCCTCTCACTTATTCAGATATGCACCACTTTTACATTTTTCTTTCTTCCATTTCTTGCAATCTATCGACCGTGCTCCCCCATTGCTGTCTCTCTCGCACCCACCATCTCTCCGTCGTTTCCCCGTTCGCCCTTCCAAACTTGCCGGTTGAACAGCACCTCCCATTCACTCGTGTGCTGCAATCCGATTAATTTAACACGAGTATCTTTTTTTCATTCTAACCTATCCAGACAGCGAAAGTTACATTAAGACATGGTTAAGAGAAGATGCATTCTGCAAAAGAAAAGTGTGGGGGAGGGGATCTGGACCCTGACTTCAGGATGAGAGTCAGATGTGTTTTTCGTAGCATTAGTCTGAGGAAGATGTGATTAGGAGGGCACTTTATTCCTATTGTTCTCTCCTCTTAGAATTATGCAAAATTTCAGGCTCAATGCGTCAGGTTTTTTTATCACACTTTATGCTTTACTTACTGCAACTTCCTTCTTGCAATAAACACAAGAACCTGCAACACAACTTTCAAAATACTTTATTCGCACCAACAGAAGCTGCAAATGCTGCAAAGTTGCAGCAGCCTTGGCCTTCCCCTTTCTCTCAACGCATTCCTGCAGCGCCGCGTCGCCAGCACCAGATGATGCTCTTGGCCTTTACACTACAGGGAATACCTCCACACAAAACGGAACACCGTTACACAACACGGAGTACCTTTACACAACAGGAAACACATTACTCAATAGCGGACATCTTTACAAAGCACAGAAAACCTCTAAAAAAACAGGGAGAATCTGTACACAACAGCGACCATCTTTACACAAGTGGGAACAATTTTATATAACAGGGAACATTTTTACACAACAGGGAATTTGTTTACACAGCAGAACGCACCTTCATGCATGTCTCTCTCTTCATCTCAGTCTCCGTTTCCCTGTCTGTCTACCTCCCTCTCTGTTTCTCTCGCAGTCTCGGTTTTCCCTCAGTCTCTGTCTCTGCTTTGTGTTATTCGGTCTGTCTGTCTGTCTGTCTCTCTCTCTTTGGTTTCCGCAGTGTCTTTCTCTGTCCCTCCCTTTGTATGGACAGAAAGACCCTTGCCGGTTTCTTCTGTGTCCTTTTGTGTCCGTCCCATTGTCGGTGGTGTAATACTGAGTGTCCTTGTGACATTGTGCAGCCAAGTGAGCCTGCAAACACGGGTGCTGCGGGGTCCGGGTCTCTGGGTGGTTTGAGGGCCATGCTATAGTTTTCAACACAGCCTGGATGCTGACATTCGTCTCGCTAACACACAGGCCTGTGAGGCATCGGAACCTAAGCACCAGCCGGGATCCCCCACCACCCGAAAGCAGAGTGGCGCAGCGGAAGCGTGCTGGGCCCATAACCCAGAGGTCGATGGATCGAAACCATCCTCTGCTAGTCGCATTCTTATTTACACCAGCAATAAAATCCTCCATTGCTAGCAACAATCAAACGCACTTCTTTTTATCACACTTTACTTACACCAACTTCCTGCTTGCAATACACAACAGGGATAAATTATGAATGAAATTTACAATGGTTGTGTTCCAGCAAACGTCTATTTATTAGAGTTGCCCTGTGAACACGTAGCTTCTTCTGATCTACTGGTTTGCATCAGAAGTGAGTTTGCCGTCCACGAATTTAATTTCCTTTTGTTTCCCCTGGTATTTACAAGACCATGCCACATTTCAATCACCAGGTACTAGTTTCAGATTGCGTAACGGCTGGATGTGGTAGCGTGGCCGAGCGGTCTAAGGCGCTGGATTTAGGCTCCAGTCTCTTCGGGGGCGTGGGTTCGAATCCCACCGCTGCCAGATATTGCGACATTCCTAAATTTCGTCGCTTCACCAACAGCAGTAAACCGGGCAGGCATGCCGGTTTTGTGTCACCTTTTCCTTCAGTTGCTACATACAGGCAGATCCGATTCGCAGAATTTCCACTGGTCCACAATTGGCTTGAACCCCGCACCGAACAGTACAAACACCGTTCACTCACTCGTCTGCACACCTGCTGCCTCTCACTTATTCAGATATGCACCACTTTTACATTTTTCTTTCTTCCATTTCTTGCAATCTATCGACCGTGCTCCCCCATTGCTGTCACTCTCGCACCCACCATCTCTCCGTCGTTTCCCCGTTCGCCCTTCCAAACTTGCCGGTTGAACAGCACCTCCCATTCACTCGTGTGCTGCAATCCGATTAATTTAACACGAGTATCTTTTTTTCATTCTAACCTATCCAGACAGCGAAAGTTACATTAAGACATGGTTAAGAGAAGATGCATTCTGCAAAAGAAAAGTGTGGGGGAGGGGATCTGGACCCTGACTTCAGGATGAGAGTCAGATGTGTTTTTCATAGCATTAGTCTGAGGAAGATGTGATTAGGAGGGCACATTATTCCTATTGTTCTCTCCTCTTAGAATTATGCAAAATTTCAGGCTCAATGCGTCAGATTTTTTATCACACTTTATGCTTTACTTACAGCAACTTCCTTCTTGCAATAAACACAAGAACCTGCAACACAACTTTCAAAACACTTTATTCGCACCAACAGAAGCTGCAAATGCTGCAAAGTTGCAGCAGCCTTGGCCTTCCCCTTTCTCTCAACGCATTCCTGCAGCGCCGCGTCGCCAGCACCAGATGATGCTCTTGGCCTTTACACTACAGGGAATACCTCCACACAAAACGGAACACCGTTACACAACACGGAGTACCTTTACACAACAGGAAACACATTACTCAATAGCGGACATCTTTACAAAGCACACAAAACCTCTAAAAAAACAGGGAGAATCTGTACACAACAGCGACCATCTTTACACAAGAGGGAACAATTTTATATAACAGGGAACATTTTTACACTACAGGGAATTTGTTTACACAGCAGAACGCACCTTCATGCATGTCTCTCTCTTCATCTCAGTCTCCGTTTCCCTGTCTGTCTACCTCCCTCTCTGTTTCTCTCGCAGTCTCGGTTTTCCCTCAGTCTCTGTCTCTGCTTCGTGTTATTCGGCCTGTCTGTCTGTCTCTCTCTCACTCTTTGGTTTCCGCAGTGTCTTTCTCTGTCCCTCCCTTTGTATGGCCAGAAAGACCCTTTCCGGTTTTTTCTGTGTCCTTTTGTGTCCGTCCCATTTTCGGTGGTGTAATACTGAGTGTCCTTGTGACATTGTGCAGCCAAGTGAGCCTGCAAACACGGGTGCTGCGGGGTCCGGGTCTCTGGGTGGTTTGAGGGCCATGCTATAGTTTTCAACACAGCCTGGATGCTGACATTCGTCTCGCTAACACACAGGCCTGTGAGGCATCGGAACCTAAGCACCAGCCGGGATCCCCCACCAGCCGAAAGCAGAGTGGCGCAGCGGAAGCGTGCTGGGCCCATAACCCAGAGGTCGATGGATCGAAACCATCCTCTGCTAGTCGCATTCTTATTGACACCAGCAATAAAATCCTCTATTGCTAGCAACAATCAAACGCACTTATTTTTATCACACTTTACTTACACCAACTTCCTGCTTGCAATACACAACAGGGATAAATTATGAATGAAATTTACAATGGTTGTGTTCCAGCAAACGTCTATTTATTAGAGTTGCCCTGTGAACACGTAGCTTCTTCTGATCTACTGGGTTGCATCAGAAGTGAGTTTGCCGTCCACGAATTTAATTTCCTTTTGTTTCCCCTGGTATTTACAAGACCGTGCCACATTTCAATCACCAGGTACTAGTTTCAGATTGCGTAACGGCTGGATGTGGTAGCGTGGCCGAGCGGTCTAAGGCGCTGGATTTAGGCTCCAGTCTCTTCGGGGGCGTGGGTTCGAATCCCACCGCTGCCAGATATTGCGACATTCCTAAATTTCGTCGCTTCACCAACAGCAGTAAAACGGGCAGGCATGCCGGTTTTGTGTCACCTTTTCCTTCAGTTGCTACATAGAGTTAAGATCCGATTCGCAGAATTTCCACTGGTCCACAATTGGCCTGAACCCCGCACCGGACACGACAAACACCGTCACCCAGCCAACTGAATTCAGGCCGTTCACTCACTCGTCTGCACACCTGCTGCCTCTCACTTATTCAGATATGCACCACTTTTACATTTTTCTTTCTTCCATTTCTTGCAATCTATCGACCGTGCTCCCCCATTGCTGTCACTCGCGCACCCACCATCTCTCCGTCGTTTCCCCGTTCGCCCTTCCAAACTTGCCGGTTGAACAGCACCTCCCATTCACTCGTGTGCTGCAATCCGATTAATTTAACACGAGTATCTTTTTTTCATTCTAACCTATCCAGACAGCGAAAGTTACATTAAGACATGGTTAAGAGAAGATGCATTCTGCAAAAGAAAAGTGTGGGGGAGGGGATCTGGACCCTGACTTCAGGATGAGAGTCAGATGTGTTTTTCATAGCATTAGTCTGAGGAAGATGTGATTAGGAGGGCACATTATTCCTATTGTTCTCTCCTCTTAGAATTATGCAAAATTTCAGGCTCAATGCGTCAGATTTTTTATCACACTTTATGCTTTACTTACAGCAACTTCCTTCTTGCAATAAACACAAGAACCTGCAACACAACTTTCAAAACACTTTATTCGCACCAACAGAAGCTGCAAATGCTGCAAAGTTGCAGCAGCCTTGGCCTTCCCCTTTCTCTCAACGCATTCCTGCAGCGCCGCGTCGCCAGCACCAGATGATGCTCTTGGCCTTTACACTACAGGGAATACCTCCACACAAAACGGAACACCGTTACACAACACGGAGTACCTTTACACAACAGGAAACACATTACTCAATAGCGGACATCTTTACAAAGCACACAAAACCTCTAAAAAAACAGGGAGAATCTGTACACAACAGCGACCATCTTTACACAAGAGGGAACAATTTTATATAACAGGGAACATTTTTACACTACAGGGAATTTGTTTACACAGCAGAACGCACCTTCATGCATGTCTCTCTCTTCATCTCAGTCTCCGTTTCCCTGTCTGTCTACCTCCCTCTCTGTTTCTCTCGCAGTCTCGGTTTTCCCTCAGTCTCTGTCTCTGCTTCGTGTTATTCGGCCTGTCTGTCTGTCTCTCTCTCACTCTTTGGTTTCCGCAGTGTCTTTCTCTGTCCCTCCCTTTGTATGGCCATAAAGACCCTTTCCGGTTTTTTCTGTGTCCTTTTGTGTCCGTCCCATTGTCGGTGGTGTAATACTGAGTGTCCTTGTGACATTGTGCAGCCAAGTGAGCCTGCAAACACGGGTGCTGCGGGGTCCGGGTCTCTGGGTGGTTTGAGGGCCATGCTATAGTTTTCAACACAGCCTGGATGCTGACATTCGTCTCGCTAACACACAGGCCTGTGAGGCATCGGAACCTAAGCACCAGCCGGGATCCCCCACCAACCGAAAGCAGAGTGGCGCAGCGGAAGCGTGCTGGGCCCATAACCCAGAGGTCGATGGATCGAAACCATCCTCTGCTAGTCGCATTCTTATTTACACCAGCAATAAAATCCTCTATTGCTAGCAACAATCAAACGCACTTATTTTTATCACACTTTACTTACACCAACTTCCTGCTTGCAATACACAACAGGGATAAATTATGAATGAAATTTACAATGGTTGTGTTCCAGCAAACGTCTATTTATTAGAGTTGCCCTGTGAACACGTAGCTTCTTCTGATCTACTGGGTTGCATCAGAAGTGAGTTTGCCGTCCACGAATTTAATTTCCTTTTGTTTCCCCTGGTATTTACAAGACCATGCCACATTTCAATCACCAGGTACTAGTTTCAGATTGCGTAACGGCTGGATGTGGTAGCGTGGCCGAGCGGTCTAAGGCGCTGGATTTAGGCTCCAGTCTCTTCGGGGGCGTGGGTTCGAATCCCACCGCTGCCAGATATTGCGACATTCCTAAATTTCGTCGCTTCACCAACAGCAGTAAACCGGGCAGGCATGCTGGTTTTGTGTCACCTTTTCCTTCAGTTGCTACATACAGGCAGATCCGATTCGCAGAATTTCCACTGGTCCACAATTGGCCTGAACCCCGCACCGAACAGGACAAACACCGTCACCGAACCAACTGAATTCAGGCTGTTCACTCACTCGCCTGCACACCTGCTGCCTCTCACTTATTCAGATATGCACCACTTTTACATTTTTCTTTCTTCCATTTCTTGCAATCTATCGACCGTGCTCCCCCATTGCTGTCTCTCTCGCACCCACCATCTCTCCGTCGTTTCCCCGTTCGCCCTTCCAAACTTGCCGGTTGAACAGCACCTCCCATTCACTCGTGTGCTGCAATCCGATTAATTTAACACGAGTATCTTTTTTTCATTCTAACCTATCCAGACAGCGAAAGTTACATTAAGACATGGTTAAGAGAAGATGCATTCTGCAAAAGAAAAGTGTGGGGGAGGGGATCTGGACCCTGACTTCAGGATGAGAGTCAGATGTGTTTTTCGTAGCATTAGTCTGAGGAAGATGTGATTAGGAGGGCACTTTATTCCTATTGTTCTCTCCTCTTAGAATTATGCAAAATTTCAGGCTCAATGCGTCAGGTTTTTTTATCACACTTTATGCTTTACTTACTGCAACTTCCTTCTTGCAATAAACACAAGAACCTGCAACACAACTTTCAAAATACTTTATTCGCACCAACAGAAGCTGCAAATGCTGCAAAGTTGCAGCAGCCTTGGCCTTCCCCTTTCTCTCAACGCATTCCTGCAGCGCCGCGTCGCCAGCACCAGATGATGCTCTTGGCCTTTACACTACAGGGAATACCTCCACACAAAACGGAACACCGTTACACAACACGGAGTACCTTTACACAACAGGAAACACATTACTCAATAGCGGACATCTTTACAAAGCACAGAAAACCTCTAAAAAAACAGGGAGAATCTGTACACAACAGCGACCATCTTTACACAAGTGGGAACAATTTTATATAACAGGGAACATTTTTACACAACAGGGAATTTGTTTACACAGCAGAACGCACCTTCATGCATGTCTCTCTCTTCATCTCAGTCTCCGTTTCCCTGTCTGTCTACCTCCCTCTCTGTTTCTCTCGCAGTCTCGGTTTTCCCTCAGTCTCTGTCTCTGCTTTGTGTTATTCGGTCTGTCTGTCTGTCTGTCTCTCTCTCTTTGGTTTCCGCAGTGTCTTTCTCTGTCCCTCCCTTTGTATGGACAGAAAGACCCTTGCCGGTTTCTTCTGTGTCCTTTTGTGTCCGTCCCATTGTCGGTGGTGTAATACTGAGTGTCCTTGTGACATTGTGCAGCCAAGTGAGCCTGCAAACACGGGTGCTGCGGGGTCCGGGTCTCTGGGTGGTTTGAGGGCCATGCTATAGTTTTCAACACAGCCTGGATGCTGACATTCGTCTCGCTAACACACAGGCCTGTGAGGCATCGGAACCTAAGCACCAGCCGGGATCCCCCACCAGCCGAAAGCAGAGTGGCGCAGCGGAAGCGTGCTGGGCCCATAACCCAGAGGTCGATGGATCGAAACCATCCTCTGCTAGTCGCATTCTTATTTACACCAGCAATAAAATCCTCCATTGCTAGCAACAATCAAACGCACTTCTTTTTATCACACTTTACTTACACCAACTTCCTGCTTGCAATACACAACAGGGATAAATTATGAATGAAATTTACAATGGTTGTGTTCCAGCAAACGTCTATTTATTAGAGTTGCCCTGTGAACACGTAGCTTCTTCTGATCTACTGGTTTGCATCAGAAGTGAGTTTGCCGTCCACGAATTTAATTTCCTTTTGTTTCCCCTGGTATTTACAAGACCATGCCACATTTCAATCACCAGGTACTAGTTTCAGATTGCGTAACGGCTGGATGTGGTAGCGTGGCCGAGCGGTCTAAGGCGCTGGATTTAGGCTCCAGTCTCTTCGGGGGCGTGGGTTCGAATCCCACCGCTGCCAGATATTGCGACATTCCTAAATTTCGTCGCTTCACCAACAGCAGTAAACCGGGCAGGCATGCCGGTTTTGTGTCACCTTTTCCTTCAGTTGCTACATACAGGCAGATCCGATTCGCAGAATTTCCACTGGTCCACAATTGGCTTGAACCCCGCACCGAACAGTACAAACACCGTTCACTCACTCGTCTGCACACCTGCTGCCTCTCACTTATTCAGATATGCACCACTTTTACATTTTTCTTTCTTCCATTTCTTGCAATCTATCGACCGTGCTCCCCCATTGCTGTCACTCTCGCACCCACCATCTCTCCGTCGTTTCCCCGTTCGCCCTTCCAAACTTGCCGGTTGAACAGCACCTCCCATTCACTCGTGTGCTGCAATCCGATTAATTTAACACGAGTATCTTTTTTTCATTCTAACCTATCCAGACAGCGAAAGTTACATTAAGACATGGTTAAGAGAAGATGCATTCTGCAAAAGAAAAGTGTGGGGGAGGGGATCTGGACCCTGACTTCAGGATGAGAGTCAGATGTGTTTTTCATAGCATTAGTCTGAGGAAGATGTGATTAGGAGGGCACATTATTCCTATTGTTCTCTCCTCTTAGAATTATGCAAAATTTCAGGCTCAATGCGTCAGATTTTTTATCACACTTTATGCTTTACTTACAGCAACTTCCTTCTTGCAATAAACACAAGAACCTGCAACACAACTTTCAAAACACTTTATTCGCACCAACAGAAGCTGCAAATGCTGCAAAGTTGCAGCAGCCTTGGCCTTCCCCTTTCTCTCAACGCATTCCTGCAGCGCCGCGTCGCCAGCACCAGATGATGCTCTTGGCCTTTACACTACAGGGAATACCTCCACACAAAACGGAACACCGTTACACAACACGGAGTACCTTTACACAACAGGAAACACATTACTCAATAGCGGACATCTTTACAAAGCACACAAAACCTCTAAAAAAACAGGGAGAATCTGTACACAACAGCGACCATCTTTACACAAGAGGGAACAATTTTATATAACAGGGAACATTTTTACACTACAGGGAATTTGTTTACACAGCAGAACGCACCTTCATGCATGTCTCTCTCTTCATCTCAGTCTCCGTTTCCCTGTCTGTCTACCTCCCTCTCTGTTTCTCTCGCAGTCTCGGTTTTCCCTCAGTCTCTGTCTCTGCTTCGTGTTATTCGGCCTGTCTGTCTGTCTCTCTCTCACTCTTTGGTTTCCGCAGTGTCTTTCTCTGTCCCTCCCTTTGTATGGCCAGAAAGACCCTTTCCGGTTTTTTCTGTGTCCTTTTGTGTCCGTCCCATTTTCGGTGGTGTAATACTGAGTGTCCTTGTGACATTGTGCAGCCAAGTGAGCCTGCAAACACGGGTGCTGCGGGGTCCGGGTCTCTGGGTGGTTTGAGGGCCATGCTATAGTTTTCAACACAGCCTGGATGCTGACATTCGTCTCGCTAACACACAGGCCTGTGAGGCATCGGAACCTAAGCACCAGCCGGGATCCCCCACCAGCCGAAAGCAGAGTGGCGCAGCGGAAGCGTGCTGGGCCCATAACCCAGAGGTCGATGGATCGAAACCATCCTCTGCTAGTCGCATTCTTATTGACACCAGCAATAAAATCCTCTATTGCTAGCAACAATCAAACGCACTTATTTTTATCACACTTTACTTACACCAACTTCCTGCTTGCAATACACAACAGGGATAAATTATGAATGAAATTTACAATGGTTGTGTTCCAGCAAACGTCTATTTATTAGAGTTGCCCTGTGAACACGTAGCTTCTTCTGATCTACTGGGTTGCATCAGAAGTGAGTTTGCCGTCCACGAATTTAATTTCCTTTTGTTTCCCCAGGTATTTACAAGACCATGCCACATTTCAATCACCAGGTACTTGTTTCAGATTGCGTAACGGCTGGATGTGGTAGCGTGGCCGAGCGGTCTAAGGCGCTGGATTTAGGCTCCAGTCTCTTCGGGGGCGTGGGTTCGAATCCCACCGCTGCCAGATATTGCGACATTCCTAAATTTCGTCGCTTCACCAACAGCAGTAAACCGGGCAGGCATGCCGGTTTTGTGTCACCTTTTCCTTCAGTTGCTACATACAGGCAGATCCGATTCGCAGAATTTCCACTGGTCCACAATTGGCTTGAACCCCGCACCGAACAGTACAAACACCGTTCACTCACTCGTCTGCACACCTGCTGCCTCTCACTTATTCAGATATGCACCACTTTTACATTTTTCTTTCTTCCATTTCTTGCAATCTATCGACCGTGCTCCCCCATTGCTGTCACTCGCGCACCCACCATCTCTCCGTCGTTTCCCCGTTCGCCCTTCCAAACTTGCCGGTTGAACAGCACCTCCCATTCACTCGTGTGCTGCAATCCGATTAATTTAACACGAGTATCTTTTTTTCATTCTAACCTATCCAGACAGCGAAAGTTACATTAAGACATGGTTAAGAGAAGATGCATTCTGCAAAAGAAAAGTGTGGGGGAGGGGATCTGGACCCTGACTTCAGGATGAGAGTCAGATGTGTTTTTCATAGCATTAGTCTGAGGAAGATGTGATTAGGAGGGCACATTATTCCTATTGTTCTCTCCTCTTAGAATTATGCAAAATTTCAGGCTCAATGCGTCAGGTTTTTTATCACACTTTATGCTTTACTTACAGCAACTTCCTTCTTGCAATAAACACAAGAACCTGCAACACAACTTTCAAAACACTTTATTCGCACCAACAGAAGCTGCAAATGCTGCAAAGTTGCAGCAGCTTTGGCCTTCCCCTTTCTCTCAACGCATTCCTGCAGCGCCGCGTCGCCAGCACCAGATGATGCTCTTGGCCTTTACACTACAGGGAATACCTCCACACAAAACGGAACACCGTTACACAACACGGAGTACCTTTACACAACAGGAAACACATTACTCAATAGCGGACATCTTTACAAAGCACACAAAACCTCTAAAAAACAGGGAGAACCTGTACACAACAGCGACCATCTTTACACAAGAGGGAACAATTTTATATAACAGGGAACATTTTTACACTACAGGGAATTTGTTTACACAGCAGAACGCACCTTCATGCATGTCTCTCTCTTCATCTCAGTCTCCGTTTCCCTGTCTGTCTACCTCCCTCTCTGTTTCTCTCGCAGTCTCGGTTTTCCCTCAGTCTCTGTCTCTGCTTCGTGTTATTCGGCCTGTCTGTCTGTCTCTCTCTCACTCTTTGGTTTCCGCAGTGTCTTTCTCTGTCCCTCCCTTTGTATGGCCAGAAAGACCCTTTCCGGTTTTTTCTGTGTCCTTTTGTGTCCGTCCCATTTTCGGTGGTGTAATACTGAGTGTCCTTGTGACATTGTGCAGCCAAGTGAGCCTGCAAACACGGGTGCTGCGGGGTCCGGGTCTCTGGGTGGTTTGAGGGCCATGCTATAGTTTTCAACACAGCCTGGATGCTGACATTCGTCTCGCTAACACACAGGCCTGTGAGGCATCGGAACCTAAGCACCAGCCGGGATCCCCCACCAGCCGAAAGCAGAGTGGCGCAGCGGAAGCGTGCTGGGCCCATAACCCAGAGGTCGATGGATCGAAACCATCCTCTGCTAGTCGCATTCTTATTTACACCAGCAATAAAATCCTCTATTGCTAGCAACAATCAAACGCACTTATTTTTATCACACTTTACTTACACCAACTTCCTGCTTGCAATACACAACAGGGATAAATTATGAATGAAATTTACAATGGTTGTGTTCCAGCAAACGTCTATTTATTAGAGTTGCCCTGTGAACACGTAGCTTCTTCTGATCCACTGGGTTGCATCAGAAGTGAGTTTGCCGTCCACGAATTTAATTTCCTTTTGTTTCCCCAGGTATTTACAAGACCATGCCACATTTCAATCACCAGGTACTTGTTTCAGATTGCGTAACGGCTGGATGTGGTAGCGTGGCCGAGCGGTCTAAGGCGCTGGATTTAGGCTCCAGTCTCTTCGGGGGCGTGGGTTCGAATCCCACCGCTGCCAGATATTGCGACATTCCTAAATTTCGTCGCTTCACCAACAGCAGTAAACCGGGCAGGCATGCTGGTTTTGTGTCACCTTTTCCTTCAGTTGCTACATACAGGCAGATCCGATTCGCAGAATTTCCACTGGTCCACAATTGGCCTGAACCCGGCACCGGACACGACAAACACCGTCACACAACCAACTGAATTCAGGCCGTTCACTCACTCGTCTGCACACCTGCTGCCTCTCACTTATTCAGATATGCACCACTTTTACATTTTTCTTTCTTCCATTTCTTGCAATCTATCGACCGTGCTCCCCCATTGCTGTCACTCGCGCACCCACCATCTCTCCGTCGTTTCCCCGTTCGCCCTTCCAAACTTGCCGGTTGAACAGCACCTCCCATTCACTCGTGTGCTGCAATCCGATTAATTTAACACGAGTATCTTTTTTTCATTCTAACCTATCCAGACAGCGAAAGTTACATTAAGACATGGTTAAGAGAAGATGCATTCTGCAAAAGAAAAGTGTGGGGGAGGGGATCTGGACCCTGACTTCAGGATGAGAGTCAGATGTGTTTTTCATAGCATTAGTCTGAGGAAGATGTGATTAGGAGGGCACATTATTCCTATTGTTCTCTCCTCTTAGAATTATGCAAAATTTCAGGCTCAATGCGTCAGGTTTTTTATCACACTTTATGCTTTACTTACAGCAACTTCCTTCTTGCAATAAACACAAGAACCTGCAACACAACTTTCAAAACACTTTATTCGCACCAACAGAAGCTGCAAATGCTGCAAAGTTGCAGCAGCTTTGGCCTTCCCCTTTCTCTCAACGCATTCCTGCAGCGCCGCGTCGCCAGCACCAGATGATGCTCTTGGCCTTTACACTACAGGGAATACCTCCACACAAAACGGAACACCGTTACACAACACGGAGTACCTTTACACAACAGGAAACACATTACTCAATAGCGGACATCTTTACAAAGCACACAAAACCTCTAAAAAACAGGGAGAACCTGTACACAACAGCGACCATCTTTACACAAGAGGGAACAATTTTATATAACAGGGAACATTTTTACACTACAGGGAATTTGTTTACACAGCAGAACGCACCTTCATGCATGTCTCTCTCTTCATCTCAGTCTCCGTTTCCCTGTCTGTCTACCTCCCTCTCTGTTTCTCTCGCAGTCTCGGTTTTCCCTCAGTCTCTGTCTCTGCTTCGTGTTATTCGGCCTGTCTGTCTGTCTCTCTCTCACTCTTTGGTTTCCGCAGTGTCTTTCTCTGTCCCTCCCTTTGTATGGCCAGAAAGCCCCTTTCCGGTTTTTTCTGTGTCCTTTTGTGTCCGTCCCATTTTCGGTGGTGTAATACTGAGTGTCCTTGTGACATTGTGCAGCCAAGTGAGCCTGCAAACACGGGTGCTGCGGGGTCCGGGTCTCTGGGTGGTTTGAGGGCCATGCTATAGTTTTCAACACAGCCTGGATGCTGACATTCGTCTCGCTAACACACAGGCCTGTGAGGCATCGGAACCTAAGCACCAGCCGGGATCCCCCACCAGCCGAAAGCAGAGTGGCGCAGCGGAAGCGTGCTGGGCCCATAACCCAGAGGTCGATGGATCGAAACCATCCTCTGCTAGTCGCATTCTTATTTACACCAGCAATAAAATCCTCTATTGCTAGCAACAGTCAAACGCACTTATTTTTATCACACTTTACTTACACCAACTTCCTGCTTGCAATACACAACAGGGATAAATTATGAATGAAATTTACAATGGTTGTGTTCCAGCAAACGTCTATTTATTAGAGTTGCCCTGTGAACACGTAGCTTCTTCTGATCCACTGGGTTGCATCAGAAGTGAGTTTGCATTCCACGAATTTAATTTCCTTTTGTTTCCCCAGGTATTTACAAGACCATGCCACATTTCAATCACCAGGTACTTGTTTCAGATTGCGTAACGGCTGGATGTGGTAGCGTGGCCGAGCGGTCTAAGGCGCTGGATTTAGGCTCCAGTCTCTTCGGGGGCGTGGGTTCGAATCCCACCGCTGCCAGATATTGCGACATTCCTAAATTTCGTCGCTTCACCAACAGCAGTAAACCGGGCAGGCATGCTGGTTTTGTGTCACCTTTTCCTTCAGTTGCTACATACAGGCAGATCCGATTCGCAGAATTTCCACTGGTCCACAATTGGCCTGAACCCGGCACCGGACACGACAAACACCGTCACACAACCAACTGAATTCAGGCCGTTCACTCACTCGTCTGCACACCTGCTGCCTCTCACTTATTCAGATATGCACCACTTTTACATTTTTCTTTCTTCCATTTCTTGCAATCTATCGACCGTGCTCCCCCATTGCTGTCACTCGCGCACCCACCATCTCTCCGTCGTTTCCCCGTTCGCCCTTCCAAACTTGCCGGTTGAACAGCACCTCCCATTCACTCGTGTGCTGCAATCCGATTAATTTAACACGAGTATCTTTTTTTCATTCTAACCTATCCAGACAGCGAAAGTTACATTAAGACATGGTTAAGAGAAGATGCATTCTGCAAAAGAAAAGTGTGGGGGAGGGGATCTGGACCCTGACTTCAGGATGAGAGTCAGATGTGTTTTTCATAGCATTAGTCTGAGGAAGATGTGATTAGGAGGGCACATTATTCCTATTGTTCTCTCCTCTTAGAATTATGCAAAATTTCAGGCTCAATGCGTCAGGTTTTTTATCACACTTTATGCTTTACTTACAGCAACTTCCTTCTTGCAATAAACACAAGAACCTGCAACACAACTTTCAAAACACTTTATTCGCACCAACAGAAGCTGCAAATGCTGCAAAGTTGCAGCAGCTTTGGCCTTCCCCTTTCTCTCAACGCATTCCTGCAGCGCCGCGTCGCCAGCACCAGATGATGCTCTTGGCCTTTACACTACAGGGAATACCTCCACACAAAACGGAACACCGTTACACAACACGGAGTACCTTTACACAACAGGAAACACATTACTCAATAGCGGACATCTTTACAAAGCACACAAAACCTCTAAAAAACAGGGAGAACCTGTACACAACAGCGACCATCTTTACACAAGAGGGAACAATTTTATATAACAGGGAACATTTTTACACTACAGGGAATTTGTTTACACAGCAGAACGCACCTTCATGCATGTCTCTCTCTTCATCTCAGTCTCCGTTTCCCTGTCTGTCTACCTCCCTCTCTGTTTCTCTCGCAGTCTCGGTTTTCCCTCAGTCTCTGTCTCTGCTTCGTGTTATTCGGCCTGTCTGTCTGTCTCTCTCTCACTCTTTGGTTTCCGCAGTGTCTTTCTCTGTCCCTCCCTTTGTATGGCCAGAAAGCCCCTTTCCGGTTTTTTCTGTGTCCTTTTGTGTCCGTCCCATTTTCGGTGGTGTAATACTGAGTGTCCTTGTGACATTGTGCAGCCAAGTGAGCCTGCAAACACGGGTGCTGCGGGGTCCGGGTCTCTGGGTGGTTTGAGGGCCATGCTATAGTTTTCAACACAGCCTGGATGCTGACATTCGTCTCGCTAACACACAGGCCTGTGAGGCATCGGAACCTAAGCACCAGCCGGGATCCCCCACCAGCCGAAAGCAGAGTGGCGCAGCGGAAGCGTGCTGGGCCCATAACCCAGAGGTCGATGGATCGAAACCATCCTCTGCTAGTCGCATTCTTATTTACACCAGCAATAAAATCCTCTATTGCTAGCAACAGTCAAACGCACTTATTTTTATCACACTTTACTTACACCAACTTCCTGCTTGCAATACACAACAGGGATAAATTATGAATGAAATTTACAATGGTTGTGTTCCAGCAAACGTCTATTTATTAGAGTTGCCCTGTGAACACGTAGCTTCTTCTGATCCACTGGGTTGCATCAGAAGTGAGTTTGCATTCCACGAATTTAATTTCCTTTTGTTTCCCCAGGTATTTACAAGACCATGCCACATTTCAATCACCAGGTACTTGTTTCAGATTGCGTAACGGCTGGATGTGGTAGCGTGGCCGAGCGGTCTAAGGCGCTGGATTTAGGCTCCAGTCTCTTCGGGGGCGTGGGTTCGAATCCCACCGCTGCCAGATATTGCGACATTCCTAAATTTCGTCGCTTCACCAACAGCAGTAAACCGGGCAGGCATGCTGGTTTTGTGTCACCTTTTCCTTCAGTTGCTACATACAGGCAGATCCGATTCGCAGAATTTCCACTGGTCCACAATTGGCCTGAACCCGGCACCGGACACGACAAACACCGTCACACAACCAACTGAATTCAGGCCGTTCACTCACTCGTCTGCACACCTGCTGCCTCTCACTTATTCAGATATGCACCACTTTTACATTTTTCTTTCTTCCATTTCTTGCAATCTATCGACCGTGCTCCCCCATTGCTGTCACTCGCGCACCCACCATCTCTCCGTCGTTTCCCCGTTCGCCCTTCCAAACTTGCCGGTTGAACAGCACCTCCCATTCACTCGTGTGCTGCAATCCGATTAATTTAACACGAGTATCTTTTTTTCATTCTAACCTATCCAGACAGCGAAAGTTACATTAAGACATGGTTAAGAGAAGATGCATTCTGCAAAAGAAAAGTGTGGGGGAGGGGATCTGGACCCTGACTTCAGGATGAGAGTCAGATGTGTTTTTCATAGCATTAGTCTGAGGAAGATGTGATTAGGAGGGCACATTATTCCTATTGTTCTCTCCTCTTAGAATTATGCAAAATTTCAGGCTCAATGCGTCAGGTTTTTTATCACACTTTATGCTTTACTTACAGCAACTTCCTTCTTGCAATAAACACAAGAACCTGCAACACAACTTTCAAAACACTTTATTCGCACCAACAGAAGCTGCAAATGCTGCAAAGTTGCAGCAGCTTTGGCCTTCCCCTTTCTCTCAACGCATTCCTGCAGCGCCGCGTCGCCAGCACCAGATGATGCTCTTGGCCTTTACACTACAGGGAATACCTCCACACAAAACGGAACACCGTTACACAACACGGAGTACCTTTACACAACAGGAAACACATTACTCAATAGCGGACATCTTTACAAAGCACACAAAACCTCTAAAAAACAGGGAGAACCTGTACACAACAGCGACCATCTTTACACAAGAGGGAACAATTTTATATAACAGGGAACATTTTTACACTACAGGGAATTTGTTTACACAGCAGAACGCACCTTCATGCATGTCTCTCTCTTCATCTCAGTCTCCGTTTCCCTGTCTGTCTACCTCCCTCTCTGTTTCTCTCGCAGTCTCGGTTTTCCCTCAGTCTCTGTCTCTGCTTCGTGTTATTCGGCCTGTCTGTCTGTCTCTCTCTCACTCTTTGGTTTCCGCAGTGTCTTTCTCTGTCCCTCCCTTTGTATGGCCAGAAAGCCCCTTTCCGGTTTTTTCTGTGTCCTTTTGTGTCCGTCCCATTTTCGGTGGTGTAATACTGAGTGTCCTTGTGACATTGTGCAGCCAAGTGAGCCTGCAAACACGGGTGCTGCGGGGTCCGGGTCTCTGGGTGGTTTGAGGGCCATGCTATAGTTTTCAACACAGCCTGGATGCTGACATTCGTCTCGCTAACACACAGGCCTGTGAGGCATCGGAACCTAAGCACCAGCCGGGATCCCCCACCAGCCGAAAGCAGAGTGGCGCAGCGGAAGCGTGCTGGGCCCATAACCCAGAGGTCGATGGATCGAAACCATCCTCTGCTAGTCGCATTCTTATTTACACCAGCAATAAAATCCTCTATTGCTAGCAACAGTCAAACGCACTTATTTTTATCACACTTTACTTACACCAACTTCCTGCTTGCAATACACAACAGGGATAAATTATGAATGAAATTTACAATGGTTGTGTTCCAGCAAACGTCTATTTATTAGAGTTGCCCTGTGAACACGTAGCTTCTTCTGATCCACTGGGTTGCATCAGAAGTGAGTTTGCATTCCACGAATTTAATTTCCTTTTGTTTCCCCAGGTATTTACAAGACCATGCCACATTTCAATCACCAGGTACTTGTTTCAGATTGCGTAACGGCTGGATGTGGTAGCGTGGCCGAGCGGTCTAAGGCGCTGGATTTAGGCTCCAGTCTCTTCGGGGGCGTGGGTTCGAATCCCACCGCTGCCAGATATTGCGACATTCCTAAATTTCGTCGCTTCACCAACAGCAGTAAACCGGGCAGGCATGCTGGTTTTGTGTCACCTTTTCCTTCAGTTGCTACATACAGGCAGATCCGATTCGCAGAATTTCCACTGGTCCACAATTGGCCTGAACCCGGCACCGGACACGACAAACACCGTCACACAACCAACTGAATTCAGGCCGTTCACTCACTCGTCTGCACACCTGCTGCCTCTCACTTATTCAGATATGCACCACTTTTACATTTTTCTTTCTTCCATTTCTTGCAATCTATCGACCGTGCTCCCCCATTGCTGTCACTCGCGCACCCACCATCTCTCCGTCGTTTCCCCGTTCGCCCTTCCAAACTTGCCGGTTGAACAGCACCTCCCATTCACTCGTGTGCTGCAATCCGATTAATTTAACACGAGTATCTTTTTTTCATTCTAACCTATCCAGACAGCGAAAGTTACATTAAGACATGGTTAAGAGAAGATGCATTCTGCAAAAGAAAAGTGTGGGGGAGGGGATCTGGACCCTGACTTCAGGATGAGAGTCAGATGTGTTTTTCATAGCATTAGTCTGAGGAAGATGTGATTAGGAGGGCACATTATTCCTATTGTTCTCTCCTCTTAGAATTATGCAAAATTTCAGGCTCAATGCGTCAGGTTTTTTATCACACTTTATGCTTTACTTACACCAACTTCCTTCTTGCAATAAACACAAGAACCTGCAACACAACTTTCAAAACACTTTATTCGCACCAACAGAAGCTGCAAATGCTGCAAAGTTGCAGCAGCTTTGGCCTTCCCCTTTCTCTCAACGCATTCCTGCAGCGCCGCGTCGCCAGCACCAGATGATGCTCTTGGCCTTTACACTACAGGGAATACCTCCACACAAAACGGAACACCGTTACACAACACGGAGTACCTTTACACAACAGGAAACACATTACTCAATAGCGGACATCTTTACAAAGCACACAAAACCTCTAAAAAACAGGGAGAACCTGTACACAACAGCGACCATCTTTACACAAGAGGGAACAATTTTATATAACAGGGAACATTTTTACACTACAGGGAATTTGTTTACACAGCAGAACGCACCTTCATGCATGTCTCTCTCTTCATCTCAGTCTCCGTTTCCCTGTCTGTCTACCTCCCTCTCTGTTTCTCTCGCAGTCTCGGTTTTCCCTCAGTCTCTGTCTCTGCTTCGTGTTATTCGGCCTGTCTGTCTGTCTCTCTCTCACTCTTTGGTTTCCGCAGTGTCTTTCTCTGTCCCTCCCTTTGTATGGCCAGAAAGACCCTTTCCGGTTTTTTCTGTGTCCTTTTGTGTCCGTCCCATTTTCGGTGGTGTAATACTGAGTGTCCTTGTGACATTGTGCAGCCAAGTGAGCCTGCAAACACGGGTGCTGCGGGGTCCGGGTCTCTGGGTGGTTTGAGGGCCATGCTATAGTTTTCAACACAGCCTGGATGCTGACATTCGTCTCGCTAACACACAGGCCTGTGAGGCATCGGAACCTAAGCACCAGCCGGGATCCCCCACCAGCCGAAAGCAGAGTGGCGCAGCGGAAGCGTGCTGGGCCCATAACCCAGAGGTCGATGGATCGAAACCATCCTCTGCTAGTCGCATTCTTATTTACACCAGCAATAAAATCCTCTATTGCTAGCAACAGTCAAACGCACTTATTTTTATCACACTTTACTTACACCAACTTCCTGCTTGCAATACACAACAGGGATAAATTATGAATGAAATTTACAATGGTTGTGTTCCAGCAAACGTCTATTTATTAGAGTTGCCCTGTGAACACGTAGCTTCTTCTGATCCACTGGGTTGCATCAGAAGTGAGTTTGCATTCCACGAATTTAATTTCCTTTTGTTTCCCCAGGTATTTACAAGACCATGCCACATTTCAATCACCAGGTACTTGTTTCAGATTGCGTAACAGCTGGATGTGGTAGCGTGGCCGAGCGGTCTAAGGCGCTGGATTTAGGCTCCAGTCTCTTCGGGGGCGTGGGTTCGAATCCCACCGCTGCCAGATATTGCGACATTCCTAAATTTCGTCGCTTCACCAACAGCAGTAAACCGGGCAGGCATGCTGGTTTTGTGTCACCTTTTCCTTCAGTTGCTACATACAGGCAGATCCGATTCGCAGAATTTCCACTGGTCCACAATTGGCCTGAACCCGGCACCGGACACGACAAACACCGTCACACAACCAACTGAATTCAGGCCGTTCACTCACTCGTCTGCACACCTGCTGCCTCTCACTTATTCAGATATGCACCACTTTTACATTTTTCTTTCTTCCATTTCTTGCAATCTATCGACCGTGCTCCCCCATTGCTGTCACTCGCGCACCCACCATCTCTCCGTCGTTTCCCCGTTCGCCCTTCCAAACTTGCCGGTTGAACAGCACCTCCCATTCACTCGTGTGCTGCAATCCGATTAATTTAACACGAGTATCTTTTTTTCATTCTAACCTATCCAGACAGCGAAAGTTACATTAAGACATGGTTAAGAGAAGATGCATTCTGCAAAAGAAAAGTGTGGGGGAGGGGATCTGGACCCTGACTTCAGGATGAGAGTCAGATGTGTTTTTCATAGCATTAGTCTGAGGAAGATGTGATTAGGAGGGCACATTATTCCTATTGTTCTCTCCTCTTAGAATTATGCAAAATTTCAGGCTCAATGCGTCAGGTTTTTTATCACACTTTATGCTTTACTTACACCAACTTCCTTCTTGCAATAAACACAAGAACCTGCAACACAACTTTCAAAACACTTTATTCGCACCAACAGAAGCTGCAAATGCTGCAAAGTTGCAGCAGCTTTGGCCTTCCCCTTTCTCTCAACGCATTCCTGCAGCGCCGCGTCGCCAGCACCAGATGATGCTCTTGGCCTTTACACTACAGGGAATACCTCCACACAAAACGGAACACCGTTACACAACACGGAGTACCTTTACACAACAGGAAACACATTACTCAATAGCGGACATCTTTACAAAGCACACAAAACCTCTAAAAAACAGGGAGAACCTGTACACAACAGCGACCATCTTTACACAAGAGGGAACAATTTTATATAACAGGGAACATTTTTACACTACAGGGAATTTGTTTACACAGCAGAACGCACCTTCATGCATGTCTCTCTCTTCATCTCAGTCTCCGTTTCCCTGTCTGTCTACCTCCCTCTCTGTTTCTCTCGCAGTCTCGGTTTTCCCTCAGTCTCTGTCTCTGCTTCGTGTTATTCGGCCTGTCTGTCTGTCTCTCTCTCACTCTTTGGTTTCCGCAGTGTCTTTCTCTGTCCCTCCCTTTGTATGGCCAGAAAGACCCTTTCCGGTTTTTTCTGTGTCCTTTTGTGTCCGTCCCATTTTCGGTGGTGTAATACTGAGTGTCCTTGTGACATTGTGCAGCCAAGTGAGCCTGCAAACACGGGTGCTGCGGGGTCCGGGTCTCTGGGTGGTTTGAGGGCCATGCTATAGTTTTCAACACAGCCTGGATGCTGACATTCGTCTCGCTAACACACAGGCCTGTGAGGCATCGGAACCTAAGCACCAGCCGGGATCCCCCACCAGCCGAAAGCAGAGTGGCGCAGCGGAAGCGTGCTGGGCCCATAACCCAGAGGTCGATGGATCGAAACCATCCTCTGCTAGTCGCATTCTTATTTACACCAGCAATAAAATCCTCTATTGCTAGCAACAATCAAACGCACTTATTTTTATCACACTTTACTTACACCAACTTCCTGCTTGCAATACACAACAGGGATAAATTATGAATGAAATTTACAATGGTTGTGTTCCAGCAAACGTCTATTTATTAGAGTTGCCCTGTGAACACGTAGCTTCTTCTGATCCACTGGGTTGCATCAGAAGTGAGTTTGCCGTCCACGAATTTAATTTCCTTTTGTTTCCCCAGGTATTTACAAGACCATGCCACATTTCAATCACCAGGTACTTGTTTCAGATTGCGTAACGGCTGGATGTGGTAGCGTGGCCGAGCGGTCTAAGGCGCTGGATTTAGGCTCCAGTCTCTTCGGGGGCGTGGGTTCGAATCCCACCGCTGCCAGATATTGCGACATTCCTAAATTTCGTCGCTTCACCAACAGCAGTAAACCGGGCAGGCATGCTGGTTTTGTGTCACCTTTTCCTTCAGTTGCTACATACAGGCAGATCCGATTCGCAGAATTTCCACTGGTCCACAATTGGCCTGAACCCGGCACCGGACACGACAAACACCGTCACACAACCAACTGAATTCAGGCCGTTCACTCACTCGTCTGCACACCTGCTGCCTCTCACTTATTCAGATATGCACCACTTTTACATTTTTCTTTCTTCCATTTCTTGCAATCTATCGACCGTGCTCCCCCATTGCTGTCACTCGCGCACCCACCATCTCTCCGTCGTTTCCCCGTTCGCCCTTCCAAACTTGCCGGTTGAACAGCACCTCCCATTCACTCGTGTGCTGCAATCCGATTAATTTAACACGAGTATCTTTTTTTCATTCTAACCTATCCAGACAGCGAAAGTTACATTAAGACATGGTTAAGAGAAGATGCATTCTGCAAAAGAAAAGTGTGGGGGAGGGGATCTGGACCCTGACTTCAGGATGAGAGTCAGATGTGTTTTTCATAGCATTAGTCTGAGGAAGATGTGATTAGGAGGGCACATTATTCCTATTGTTCTCTCCTCTTAGAATTATGCAAAATTTCAGGCTCAATGCGTCAGGTTTTTTATCACACTTTATGCTTTACTTACAGCAACTTCCTTCTTGCAATAAACACAAGAACCTGCAACACAACTTTCAAAACACTTTATTCGCACCAACAGAAGCTGCAAATGCTGCAAAGTTGCAGCAGCTTTGGCCTTCCCCTTTCTCTCAACGCATTCCTGCAGCGCCGCGTCGCCAGCACCAGATGATGCTCTTGGCCTTTACACTACAGGGAATACCTCCACACAAAACGGAACACCGTTACACAACACGGAGTACCTTTACACAACAGGAAACACATTACTCAATAGCGGACATCTTTACAAAGCACACAAAACCTCTAAAAAACAGGGAGAACCTGTACACAACAGCGACCATCTTTACACAAGAGGGAACAATTTTATATAACAGGGAACATTTTTACACTACAGGGAATTTGTTTACACAGCAGAACGCACCTTCATGCATGTCTCTCTCTTCATCTCAGTCTCCGTTTCCCTGTCTGTCTACCTCCCTCTCTGTTTCTCTCGCAGTCTCGGTTTTCCCTCAGTCTCTGTCTCTGCTTCGTGTTATTCGGCCTGTCTGTCTGTCTCTCTCTCACTCTTTGGTTTCCGCAGTGTCTTTCTCTGTCCCTCCCTTTGTATGGCCAGAAAGACCCTTTCCGGTTTTTTCTGTGTCCTTTTGTGTCCGTCCCATTTTCGGTGGTGTAATACTGAGTGTCCTTGTGACATTGTGCAGCCAAGTGAGCCTGCAAACACGGGTGCTGCGGGGTCCGGGTCTCTGGGTGGTTTGAGGGCCATGCTATAGTTTTCAACACAGCCTGGATGCTGACATTCGTCTCGCTAACACACAGGCCTGTGAGGCATCGGAACCTAAGCACCAGCCGGGATCCCCCACCAGCCGAAAGCAGAGTGGCGCAGCGGAAGCGTGCTGGGCCCATAACCCAGAGGTCGATGGATCGAAACCATCCTCTGCTAGTCGCATTCTTATTTACACCAGCAATAAAATCCTCTATTGCTAGCAACAGTCAAACGCACTTATTTTTATCACACTTTACTTACACCAACTTCCTGCTTGCAATACACAACAGGGATAAATTATGAATGAAATTTACAATGGTTGTGTTCCAGCAAACGTCTATTTATTAGAGTTGCCCTGTGAACACGTAGCTTCTTCTGATCCACTGGGTTGCATCAGAAGTGAGTTTGCATTCCACGAATTTAATTTCCTTTTGTTTCCCCAGGTATTTACAAGACCATGCCACATTTCAATCACCAGGTACTTGTTTCAGATTGCGTAACGGCTGGATGTGGTAGCGTGGCCGAGCGGTCTAAGGCGCTGGATTTAGGCTCCAGTCTCTTCGGGGGCGTGGGTTCGAATCCCACCGCTGCCAGATATTGCGACATTCCTAAATTTCGTCGCTTCACCAACAGCAGTAAACCGGGCAGGCATGCTGGTTTTGTGTCACCTTTTCCTTCAGTTGCTACATACAGGCAGATCCGATTCGCAGAATTTCCACTGGTCCACAATTGGCCTGAACCCGGCACCGGACACGACAAACACCGTCACACAACCAACTGAATTCAGGCCGTTCACTCACTCGTCTGCACACCTGCTGCCTCTCACTTATTCAGATATGCACCACTTTTACATTTTTCTTTCTTCCATTTCTTGCAATCTATCGACCGTGCTCCCCCATTGCTGTCACTCGCGCACCCACCATCTCTCCGTCGTTTCCCCGTTCGCCCTTCCAAACTTGCCGGTTGAACAGCACCTCCCATTCACTCGTGTGCTGCAATCCGATTAATTTAACACGAGTATCTTTTTTTCATTCTAACCTATCCAGACAGCGAAAGTTACATTAAGACATGGTTAAGAGAAGATGCATTCTGCAAAAGAAAAGTGTGGGGGAGGGGATCTGGACCCTGACTTCAGGATGAGAGTCAGATGTGTTTTTCATAGCATTAGTCTGAGGAAGATGTGATTAGGAGGGCACATTATTCCTATTGTTCTCTCCTCTTAGAATTATGCAAAATTTCAGGCTCAATGCGTCAGGTTTTTTATCACACTTTATGCTTTACTTACACCAACTTCCTTCTTGCAATAAACACAAGAACCTGCAACACAACTTTCAAAACACTTTATTCGCACCAACAGAAGCTGCAAATGCTGCAAAGTTGCAGCAGCTTTGGCCTTCCCCTTTCTCTCAACGCATTCCTGCAGCGCCGCGTCGCCAGCACCAGATGATGCTCTTGGCCTTTACACTACAGGGAATACCTCCACACAAAACGGAACACCGTTACACAACACGGAGTACCTTTACACAACAGGAAACACATTACTCAATAGCGGACATCTTTACAAAGCACACAAAACCTCTAAAAAACAGGGAGAACCTGTACACAACAGCGACCATCTTTACACAAGAGGGAACAATTTTATATAACAGGGAACATTTTTACACTACAGGGAATTTGTTTACACAGCAGAACGCACCTTCATGCATGTCTCTCTCTTCATCTCAGTCTCCGTTTCCCTGTCTGTCTACCTCCCTCTCTGTTTCTCTCGCAGTCTCGGTTTTCCCTCAGTCTCTGTCTCTGCTTCGTGTTATTCGGCCTGTCTGTCTGTCTCTCTCTCACTCTTTGGTTTCCGCAGTGTCTTTCTCTGTCCCTCCCTTTGTATGGCCAGAAAGACCCTTTCCGGTTTTTTCTGTGTCCTTTTGTGTCCGTCCCATTTTCGGTGGTGTAATACTGAGTGTCCTTGTGACATTGTGCAGCCAAGTGAGCCTGCAAACACGGGTGCTGCGGGGTCCGGGTCTCTGGGTGGTTTGAGGGCCATGCTATAGTTTTCAACACAGCCTGGATGCTGACATTCGTCTCGCTAACACACAGGCCTGTGAGGCATCGGAACCTAAGCACCAGCCGGGATCCCCCACCAGCCGAAAGCAGAGTGGCGCAGCGGAAGCGTGCTGGGCCCATAACCCAGAGGTCGATGGATCGAAACCATCCTCTGCTAGTCGCATTCTTATTTACACCAGCAATAAAATCCTCTATTGCTAGCAACAATCAAACGCACTTATTTTTATCACACTTTACTTACACCAACTTCCTGCTTGCAATACACAACAGGGATAAATTATGAATGAAATTTACAATGGTTGTGTTCCAGCAAACGTCTATTTATTAGAGTTGCCCTGTGAACACGTAGCTTCTTCTGATCCACTGGGTTGCATCAGAAGTGAGTTTGCCGTCCACGAATTTAATTTCCTTTTGTTTCCCCAGGTATTTACAAGACCATGCCACATTTCAATCACCAGGTACTTGTTTCAGATTGCGTAACGGCTGGATGTGGTAGCGTGGCCGAGCGGTCTAAGGCGCTGGATTTAGGCTCCAGTCTCTTCGGGGGCGTGGGTTCGAATCCCACCGCTGCCAGATATTGCGACATTCCTAAATTTCGTCGCTTCACCAACAGCAGTAAACCGGGCAGGCATGCTGGTTTTGTGTCACCTTTTCCTTCAGTTGCTACATACAGGCAGATCCGATTCGCAGAATTTCCACTGGTCCACAATTGGCCTGAACCCGGCACCGGACACGACAAACACCGTCACACAACCAACTGAATTCAGGCCGTTCACTCACTCGTCTGCACACCTGCTGCCTCTCACTTATTCAGATATGCACCACTTTTACATTTTTCTTTCTTCCATTTCTTGCAATCTATCGACCGTGCTCCCCCATTGCTGTCACTCGCGCACCCACCATCTCTCCGTCGTTTCCCCGTTCGCCCTTCCAAACTTGCCGGTTGAACAGCACCTCCCATTCACTCGTGTGCTGCAATCCGATTAATTTAACACGAGTATCTTTTTTTCATTCTAACCTATCCAGACAGCGAAAGTTACATTAAGACATGGTTAAGAGAAGATGCATTCTGCAAAAGAAAAGTGTGGGGGAGGGGATCTGGACCCTGACTTCAGGATGAGAGTCAGATGTGTTTTTCATAGCATTAGTCTGAGGAAGATGTGATTAGGAGGGCACATTATTCCTATTGTTCTCTCCTCTTAGAATTATGCAAAATTTCAGGCTCAATGCGTCAGGTTTTTTATCACACTTTATGCTTTACTTACAGCAACTTCCTTCTTGCAATAAACACAAGAACCTGCAACACAACTTTCAAAACACTTTATTCGCACCAACAGAAGCTGCAAATGCTGCAAAGTTGCAGCAGCTTTGGCCTTCCCCTTTCTCTCAACGCATTCCTGCAGCGCCGCGTCGCCAGCACCAGATGATGCTCTTGGCCTTTACACTACAGGGAATACCTCCACACAAAACGGAACACCGTTACACAACACGGAGTACCTTTACACAACAGGAAACACATTACTCAATAGCGGACATCTTTACAAAGCACACAAAACCTCTAAAAAACAGGGAGAACCTGTACACAACAGCGACCATCTTTACACAAGAGGGAACAATTTTATATAACAGGGAACATTTTTACACTACAGGGAATTTGTTTACACAGCAGAACGCACCTTCATGCATGTCTCTCTCTTCATCTCAGTCTCCGTTTCCCTGTCTGTCTACCTCCCTCTCTGTTTCTCTCGCAGTCTCGGTTTTCCCTCAGTCTCTGTCTCTGCTTCGTGTTATTCGGCCTGTCTGTCTGTCTCTCTCTCACTCTTTGGTTTCCGCAGTGTCTTTCTCTGTCCCTCCCTTTGTATGGCCAGAAAGCCCCTTTCCGGTTTTTTCTGTGTCCTTTTGTGTCCGTCCCATTTTCGGTGGTGTAATACTGAGTGTCCTTGTGACATTGTGCAGCCAAGTGAGCCTGCAAACACGGGTGCTGCGGGGTCCGGGTCTCTGGGTGGTTTGAGGGCCATGCTATAGTTTTCAACACAGCCTGGATGCTGACATTCGTCTCGCTAACACACAGGCCTGTGAGGCATCGGAACCTAAGCACCAGCCGGGATCCCCCACCAGCCGAAAGCAGAGTGGCGCAGCGGAAGCGTGCTGGGCCCATAACCCAGAGGTCGATGGATCGAAACCATCCTCTGCTAGTCGCATTCTTATTTACACCAGCAATAAAATCCTCTATTGCTAGCAACAGTCAAACGCACTTATTTTTATCACACTTTACTTACACCAACTTCCTGCTTGCAATACACAACAGGGATAAATTATGAATGAAATTTACAATGGTTGTGTTCCAGCAAACGTCTATTTATTAGAGTTGCCCTGTGAACACGTAGCTTCTTCTGATCCACTGGGTTGCATCAGAAGTGAGTTTGCATTCCACGAATTTAATTTCCTTTTGTTTCCCCAGGTATTTACAAGACCATGCCACATTTCAATCACCAGGTACTTGTTTCAGATTGCGTAACGGCTGGATGTGGTAGCGTGGCCGAGCGGTCTAAGGCGCTGGATTTAGGCTCCAGTCTCTTCGGGGGCGTGGGTTCGAATCCCACCGCTGCCAGATATTGCGACATTCCTAAATTTCGTCGCTTCACCAACAGCAGTAAACCGGGCAGGCATGCTGGTTTTGTGTCACCTTTTCCTTCAGTTGCTACATACAGGCAGATCCGATTCGCAGAATTTCCACTGGTCCACAATTGGCCTGAACCCGGCACCGGACACGACAAACACCGTCACACAACCAACTGAATTCAGGCCGTTCACTCACTCGTCTGCACACCTGCTGCCTCTCACTTATTCAGATATGCACCACTTTTACATTTTTCTTTCTTCCATTTCTTGCAATCTATCGACCGTGCTCCCCCATTGCTGTCACTCGCGCACCCACCATCTCTCCGTCGTTTCCCCGTTCGCCCTTCCAAACTTGCCGGTTGAACAGCACCTCCCATTCACTCGTGTGCTGCAATCCGATTAATTTAACACGAGTATCTTTTTTTCATTCTAACCTATCCAGACAGCGAAAGTTACATTAAGACATGGTTAAGAGAAGATGCATTCTGCAAAAGAAAAGTGTGGGGGAGGGGATCTGGACCCTGACTTCAGGATGAGAGTCAGATGTGTTTTTCATAGCATTAGTCTGAGGAAGATGTGATTAGGAGGGCACATTATTCCTATTGTTCTCTCCTCTTAGAATTATGCAAAATTTCAGGCTCAATGCGTCAGGTTTTTTATCACACTTTATGCTTTACTTACAGCAACTTCCTTCTTGCAATAAACACAAGAACCTGCAACACAACTTTCAAAACACTTTATTCGCACCAACAGAAGCTGCAAATGCTGCAAAGTTGCAGCAGCTTTGGCCTTCCCCTTTCTCTCAACGCATTCCTGCAGCGCCGCGTCGCCAGCACCAGATGATGCTCTTGGCCTTTACACTACAGGGAATACCTCCACACAAAACGGAACACCGTTACACAACACGGAGTACCTTTACACAACAGGAAACACATTACTCAATAGCGGACATCTTTACAAAGCACACAAAACCTCTAAAAAACAGGGAGAACCTGTACACAACAGCGACCATCTTTACACAAGAGGGAACAATTTTATATAACAGGGAACATTTTTACACTACAGGGAATTTGTTTACACAGCAGAACGCACCTTCATGCATGTCTCTCTCTTCATCTCAGTCTCCGTTTCCCTGTCTGTCTACCTCCCTCTCTGTTTCTCTCGCAGTCTCGGTTTTCCCTCAGTCTCTGTCTCTGCTTCGTGTTATTCGGCCTGTCTGTCTGTCTCTCTCTCACTCTTTGGTTTCCGCAGTGTCTTTCTCTGTCCCTCCCTTTGTATGGCCAGAAAGCCCCTTTCCGGTTTTTTCTGTGTCCTTTTGTGTCCGTCCCATTTTCGGTGGTGTAATACTGAGTGTCCTTGTGACATTGTGCAGCCAAGTGAGCCTGCAAACACGGGTGCTGCGGGGTCCGGGTCTCTGGGTGGTTTGAGGGCCATGCTATAGTTTTCAACACAGCCTGGATGCTGACATTCGTCTCGCTAACACACAGGCCTGTGAGGCATCGGAACCTAAGCACCAGCCGGGATCCCCCACCAGCCGAAAGCAGAGTGGCGCAGCGGAAGCGTGCTGGGCCCATAACCCAGAGGTCGATGGATCGAAACCATCCTCTGCTAGTCGCATTCTTATTTACACCAGCAATAAAATCCTCTATTGCTAGCAACAGTCAAACGCACTTATTTTTATCACACTTTACTTACACCAACTTCCTGCTTGCAATACACAACAGGGATAAATTATGAATGAAATTTACAATGGTTGTGTTCCAGCAAACGTCTATTTATTAGAGTTGCCCTGTGAACACGTAGCTTCTTCTGATCCACTGGGTTGCATCAGAAGTGAGTTTGCCGTCCACGAATTTAATTTCCTTTTGTTTCCCCAGGTATTTACAAGACCATGCCACATTTCAATCACCAGGTACTTGTTTCAGATTGCGTAACGGCTGGATGTGGTAGCGTGGCCGAGCGGTCTAAGGCGCTGGATTTAGGCTCCAGTCTCTTCGGGGGCGTGGGTTCGAATCCCACCGCTGCCAGATATTGCGACATTCCTAAATTTCGTCGCTTCACCAACAGCAGTAAACCGGGCAGGCATGCTGGTTTTGTGTCACCTTTTCCTTCAGTTGCTACATACAGGCAGATCCGATTCGCAGAATTTCCACTGGTCCACAATTGGCCTGAACCCGGCACCGGACACGACAAACACCGTCACACAACCAACTGAATTCAGGCCGTTCACTCACTCGTCTGCACACCTGCTGCCTCTCACTTATTCAGATATGCACCACTTTTACATTTTTCTTTCTTCCATTTCTTGCAATCTATCGACCGTGCTCCCCCATTGCTGTCACTCGCGCACCCACCATCTCTCCGTCGTTTCCCCGTTCGCCCTTCCAAACTTGCCGGTTGAACAGCACCTCCCATTCACTCGTGTGCTGCAATCCGATTAATTTAACACGAGTATCTTTTTTTCATTCTAACCTATCCAGACAGCGAAAGTTACATTAAGACATGGTTAAGAGAAGATGCATTCTGCAAAAGAAAAGTGTGGGGGAGGGGATCTGGACCCTGACTTCAGGATGAGAGTCAGATGTGTTTTTCATAGCATTAGTCTGAGGAAGATGTGATTAGGAGGGCACATTATTCCTATTGTTCTCTCCTCTTAGAATTATGCAAAATTTCAGGCTCAATGCGTCAGGTTTTTTATCACACTTTATGCTTTACTTACAGCAACTTCCTTCTTGCAATAAACACAAGAACCTGCAACACAACTTTCAAAACACTTTATTCGCACCAACAGAAGCTGCAAATGCTGCAAAGTTGCAGCAGCTTTGGCCTTCCCCTTTCTCTCAACGCATTCCTGCAGCGCCGCGTCGCCAGCACCAGATGATGCTCTTGGCCTTTACACTACAGGGAATACCTCCACACAAAACGGAACACCGTTACACAACACGGAGTACCTTTACACAACAGGAAACACATTACTCAATAGCGGACATCTTTACAAAGCACACAAAACCTCTAAAAAACAGGGAGAACCTGTACACAACAGCGACCATCTTTACACAAGAGGGAACAATTTTATATAACAGGGAACATTTTTACACTACAGGGAATTTGTTTACACAGCAGAACGCACCTTCATGCATGTCTCTCTCTTCATCTCAGTCTCCGTTTCCCTGTCTGTCTACCTCCCTCTCTGTTTCTCTCGCAGTCTCGGTTTTCCCTCAGTCTCTGTCTCTGCTTCGTGTTATTCGGCCTGTCTGTCTGTCTCTCTCTCACTCTTTGGTTTCCGCAGTGTCTTTCTCTGTCCCTCCCTTTGTATGGCCAGAAAGACCCTTTCCGGTTTTTTCTGTGTCCTTTTGTGTCCGTCCCATTTTCGGTGGTGTAATACTGAGTGTCCTTGTGACATTGTGCAGCCAAGTGAGCCTGCAAACACGGGTGCTGCGGGGTCCGGGTCTCTGGGTGGTTTGAGGGCCATGCTATAGTTTTCAACACAGCCTGGATGCTGACATTCGTCTCGCTAACACACAGGCCTGTGAGGCATCGGAACCTAAGCACCAGCCGGGATCCCCCACCAGCCGAAAGCAGAGTGGCGCAGCGGAAGCGTGCTGGGCCCATAACCCAGAGGTCGATGGATCGAAACCATCCTCTGCTAGTCGCATTCTTATTTACACCAGCAATAAAATCCTCTATTGCTAGCAACAATCAAACGCACTTATTTTTATCACACTTTACTTACACCAACTTCCTGCTTGCAATACACAACAGGGATAAATTATGAATGAAATTTACAATGGTTGTGTTCCAGCAAACGTCTATTTATTAGAGTTGCCCTGTGAACACGTAGCTTCTTCTGATCCACTGGGTTGCATCAGAAGTGAGTTTGCATTCCACGAATTTAATTTCCTTTTGTTTCCCCAGGTATTTACAAGACCATGCCACATTTCAATCACCAGGTACTTGTTTCAGATTGCGTAACGGCTGGATGTGGTAGCGTGGCCGAGCGGTCTAAGGCGCTGGATTTAGGCTCCAGTCTCTTCGGGGGCGTGGGTTCGAATCCCACCGCTGCCAGATATTGCGACATTCCTAAATTTCGTCGCTTCACCAACAGCAGTAAACCGGGCAGGCATGCTGGTTTTGTGTCACCTTTTCCTTCAGTTGCTACATACAGGCAGATCCGATTCGCAGAATTTCCACTGGTCCACAATTGGCCTGAACCCGGCACCGGACACGACAAACACCGTCACACAACCAACTGAATTCAGGCCGTTCACTCACTCGTCTGCACACCTGCTGCCTCTCACTTATTCAGATATGCACCACTTTTACATTTTTCTTTCTTCCATTTCTTGCAATCTATCGACCGTGCTCCCCCATTGCTGTCACTCGCGCACCCACCATCTCTCCGTCGTTTCCCCGTTCGCCCTTCCAAACTTGCCGGTTGAACAGCACCTCCCATTCACTCGTGTGCTGCAATCCGATTAATTTAACACGAGTATCTTTTTTTCATTCTAACCTATCCAGACAGCGAAAGTTACATTAAGACATGGTTAAGAGAAGATGCATTCTGCAAAAGAAAAGTGTGGGGGAGGGGATCTGGACCCTGACTTCAGGATGAGAGTCAGATGTGTTTTTCATAGCATTAGTCTGAGGAAGATGTGATTAGGAGGGCACATTATTCCTATTGTTCTCTCCTCTTAGAATTATGCAAAATTTCAGGCTCAATGCGTCAGGTTTTTTATCACACTTTATGCTTTACTTACAGCAACTTCCTTCTTGCAATAAACACAAGAACCTGCAACACAACTTTCAAAACACTTTATTCGCACCAACAGAAGCTGCAAATGCTGCAAAGTTGCAGCAGCTTTGGCCTTCCCCTTTCTCTCAACGCATTCCTGCAGCGCCGCGTCGCCAGCACCAGATGATGCTCTTGGCCTTTACACTACAGGGAATACCTCCACACAAAACGGAACACCGTTACACAACACGGAGTACCTTTACACAACAGGAAACACATTACTCAATAGCGGACATCTTTACAAAGCACACAAAACCTCTAAAAAACAGGGAGAACCTGTACACAACAGCGACCATCTTTACACAAGAGGGAACAATTTTATATAACAGGGAACATTTTTACACTACAGGGAATTTGTTTACACAGCAGAACGCACCTTCATGCATGTCTCTCTCTTCATCTCAGTCTCCGTTTCCCTGTCTGTCTACCTCCCTCTCTGTTTCTCTCGCAGTCTCGGTTTTCCCTCAGTCTCTGTCTCTGCTTCGTGTTATTCGGCCTGTCTGTCTGTCTCTCTCTCACTCTTTGGTTTCCGCAGTGTCTTTCTCTGTCCCTCCCTTTGTATGGCCAGAAAGACCCTTTCCGGTTTTTTCTGTGTCCTTTTGTGTCCGTCCCATTTTCGGTGGTGTAATACTGAGTGTCCTTGTGACATTGTGCAGCCAAGTGAGCCTGCAAACACGGGTGCTGCGGGGTCCGGGTCTCTGGGTGGTTTGAGGGCCATGCTATAGTTTTCAACACAGCCTGGATGCTGACATTCGTCTCGCTAACACACAGGCCTGTGAGGCATCGGAACCTAAGCACCAGCCGGGATTACACACCAGCCGAAAGCAGAGTGGCGCAGCGGAAGCGTGCTGGGCCCATAACCCAGAGGTCGATGGATCGAAACCATCCTCTGCTAGTCGCATTCTTATTTACAGCAGCAATAAAATCCTCTATTGCTAGCAACAATCAAACGCACTTATTTTTATCACACTTTACTTACACCAACTTCCTGCTTGCAATAAACAACAGGGATAAATTATGAATGAAATTTACAATGGTTGTGTTCCAGCAAACGTCTATTTATTAGAGTTGCCCTGTGAACACGTAGCTTCTTCTGATCTACTGGGTTGCATCAGAAGTGAGTTTGCCGTCCACGAATTTAATTTCCTTTTGTTTCCCCTGGTATTTACAAGACCATGCCACATTTCAATCGCCAGGTACTAGTTTCAGATTCCGTAACTGCTGGATGTGGTAGCGTGGCCGAGCGGTCTAAGGCGCTGGATTTAGGCTCCAGTCTCTTCGGGGGCGTGGGTTCGAATACCACCGCTGCCAGATATTGCGACATTCCTAAATTTCGTCGCTTCACCAACAGCAGTAAACCGGGCAGGCATGCTGGTTTTGTGTCACCTTTTCCTTCAGTTGCTACATACAGGCAGATCCGATTCGCAGAATTTCCACTGGTCCACAATTGGCCTGAACCCGGCACCGGACACGACAAACACCGTCACACAACCAACTGAATTCAGGCCGTTCACTCACTCGTCTGCACACCTGCTGCCTCTCACTTATTCAGATATGCACCACTTTTACATTTTTCTTTCTTCCATTTCTTGCAATCTATCGACCGTGCTCCCCCATTGCTGTCACTCGCGCACCCACCATCTCTCCGTCGTTTCCCCGTTCGCCCTTCCAAACTTGCCGGTTGAACAGCACCTCCCATTCACTCGTGTGCTGCAATCCGATTAATTTAACACGAGTATCTTTTTTTCATTCTAACCTATCCAGACAGCGAAAGTTACATTAAGACATGGTTAAGAGAAGATGCATTCTGCAAAAGAAAAGTGTGGGGGAGGGGATCTGGACCCTGACTTCAGGATGAGAGTCAGATGTGTTTTTCATAGCATTAGTCTGAGGAAGATGTGATTAGGAGGGCACATTATTCCTATTGTTCTCTCCTCTTAGAATTATGCAAAATTTCAGGCTCAATGCGTCAGGTTTTTTATCACACTTTATGCTTTACTTACAGCAACTTCCTTCTTGCAATAAACACAAGAACCTGCAACACAACTTTCAAAACACTTTATTCGCACCAACAGAAGCTGCAAATGCTGCAAAGTTGCAGCAGCTTTGGCCTTCCCCTTTCTCTCAACGCATTCCTGCAGCGCCGCGTCGCCAGCACCAGATGATGCTCTTGGCCTTTACACTACAGGGAATACCTCCACACAAAACGGAACACCGTTACACAACACGGAGTACCTTTACACAACAGGAAACACATTACTCAATAGCGGACATCTTTACAAAGCACACAAAACCTCTAAAAAACAGGGAGAACCTGTACACAACAGCGACCATCTTTACACAAGAGGGAACAATTTTATATAACAGGGAACATTTTTACACTACAGGGAATTTGTTTACACAGCAGAACGCACCTTCATGCATGTCTCTCTCTTCATCTCAGTCTCCGTTTCCCTGTCTGTCTACCTCCCTCTCTGTTTCTCTCGCAGTCTCGGTTTTCCCTCAGTCTCTGTCTCTGCTTCGTGTTATTCGGTCTGTCTGTCTGTCTGTCTCTCTCTCTTTGGTTTCCGCAGTGTCTTTCTCTGTCCCTCCCTTTGTATGGCCAGAAAGACCCTTGCCGGTTTTTTCTGTGTCCTTTTGTGTCCGTCCCATTGTCGGTGGTGTAATACTGAGTGTCCTTGTGACATTGTGCAGCCAAGTGAGCCTGCAAACACGGGTGCTGCGGGGTCCGGGTCTCTGGGTGGTTTGAGGGCCATGCTATAGTTTTCAACACAGCCTGGATGCTGACATTCGTCTCGCTAACACACAGGCCTGTGAGGCATCGGAACCTAAGCACCAGCCGGGATTACACACCAGCCGAAAGCAGAGTGGCGCAGCGGAAGCGTGCTGGGCCCATAACCCAGAGGTCGATGGATCGAAACCATCCTCTGCTAGTCGCATTCTTATTTACAGCAGCAATAAAATCCTCTATTGCTAGCAACAATCAAACGCACTTATTTTTATCACACTTTACTTACACCAACTTCCTGCTTGCAATAAACAACAGGGATAAATTATGAATGAAATTTACAATGGTTGTGTTCCAGCAAACGTCTATTTATTAGAGTTGCCCTGTGAACACGTAGCTTCTTCTGATCTACTGGGTTGCATCAGAAGTGAGTTTGCCGTCCACGAATTTAATTTCCTTTTGTTTCCCCTGGTATTTACAAGACCATGCCACATTTCAATCGCCAGGTACTAGTTTCAGATTCCGTAACTGCTGGATGTGGTAGCGTGGCCGAGCGGTCTAAGGCGCTGGATTTAGGCTCCAGTCTCTTCGGGGGCGTGGGTTCGAATCCCACCGCTGCCAGATATTGCGACATTCCTAAATTTCGTCGCTTCACCAACAGCAGTAAACCGGGCAGGCATGCTGGTTTTGTGTCACCTTTTCCTTCAGTTGCTACATACAGGCAGATCCGATTCGCAGAATTTCCACTGGTCCACAATTGGCCTGAACCCGGCACCGGACACGACAAACACCGTCACACAACCAACTGAATTCAGGCCGTTCACTCACTCGTCTGCACACCTGCTGCCTCTCACTTATTCAGATATGCACCACTTTTACATTTTTCTTTCTTCCATTTCTTGCAATCTATCGACCGTGCTCCCCCATTGCTGTCACTCGCGCACCCACCATCTCTCCGTCGTTTCCCCGTTCGCCCTTCCAAACTTGCCGGTTGAACAGCACCTCCCATTCACTCGTGTGCTGCAATCCGATTAATTTAACACGAGTATCTTTTTTTCATTCTAACCTATCCAGACAGCGAAAGTTACATTAAGACATGGTTAAGAGAAGATGCATTCTGCAAAAGAAAAGTGTGGGGGAGGGGATCTGGACCCTGACTTCAGGATGAGAGTCAGATGTGTTTTTCATAGCATTAGTCTGAGGAAGATGTGATTAGGAGGGCACATTATTCCTATTGTTCTCTCCTCTTAGAATTATGCAAAATTTCAGGCTCAATGCGTCAGGTTTTTTATCACACTTTATGCTTTACTTACAGCAACTTCCTTCTTGCAATAAACACAAGAACCTGCAACACAACTTTCAAAACACTTTATTCGCACCAACAGAAGCTGCAAATGCTGCAAAGTTGCAGCAGCTTTGGCCTTCCCCTTTCTCTCAACGCATTCCTGCAGCGCCGCGTCGCCAGCACCAGATGATGCTCTTGGCCTTTACACTACAGGGAATACCTCCACACAAAACGGAACACCGTTACACAACACGGAGTACCTTTACACAACAGGAAACACATTACTCAATAGCGGACATCTTTACAAAGCACACAAAACCTCTAAAAAACAGGGAGAACCTGTACACAACAGCGACCATCTTTACACAAGAGGGAACAATTTTATATAACAGGGAACATTTTTACACTACAGGGAATTTGTTTACACAGCAGAACGCACCTTCATGCATGTCTCTCTCTTCATCTCAGTCTCCGTTTCCCTGTCTGTCTACCTCCCTCTCTGTTTCTCTCGCAGTCTCGGTTTTCCCTCAGTCTCTGTCTCTGCTTCGTGTTATTCGGTCTGTCTGTCTGTCTGTCTCTCTCTCTTTGGTTTCCGCAGTGTCTTTCTCTGTCCCTCCCTTTGTATGGCCAGAAAGACCCTTGCCGGTTTTTTCTGTGTCCTTTTGTGTCCGTCCCATTGTCGGTGGTGTAATACTGAGTGTCCTTGTGACATTGTGCAGCCAAGTGAGCCTGCAAACACGGGTGCTGCGGGGTCCGGGTCTCTGGGTGGTTTGAGGGCCATGCTATAGTTTTCAACACAGCCTGGATGCTGACATTCGTCTCGCTAACACACAGGCCTGTGAGGCATCGGAACCTAAGCACCAGCCGGGATTACACACCAGCCGAAAGCAGAGTGGCGCAGCGGAAGCGTGCTGGGCCCATAACCCAGAGGTCGATGGATCGAAACCATCCTCTGCTAGTCGCATTCTTATTTACAGCAGCAATAAAATCCTCTATTGCTAGCAACAATCAAACGCACTTATTTTTATCACACTTTACTTACACCAACTTCCTGCTTGCAATAAACAACAGGGATAAATTATGAATGAAATTTACAATGGTTGTGTTCCAGCAAACGTCTATTTATTAGAGTTGCCCTGTGAACACGTAGCTTCTTCTGATCTACTGGGTTGCATCAGAAGTGAGTTTGCCGTCCACGAATTTAATTTCCTTTTGTTTCCCCTGGTATTTACAAGACCATGCCACATTTCAATCGCCAGGTACTAGTTTCAGATTCCGTAACTGCTGGATGTGGTAGCGTGGCCGAGCGGTCTAAGGCGCTGGATTTAGGCTCCAGTCTCTTCGGGGGCGTGGGTTCGAATCCCACCGCTGCCAGATATTGCGACATTCCTAAATTTCGTCGCTTCACCAACAGCAGTAAACCGGGCAGGCATGCCGGTTTTGTGTCACCTTTTCCTTCAGTTGCTACATACAGGCAGATCCGATTCACAGAATTTCCACTGGTCCACAATTGGCCTGAACCCCGCACCGAACAGGACAAACACCGTCACCCAGCCAACTGAATTCAGGCCGTTCACTCACTCGTCTGCACATCTGCTGCCTCTCACTTATTCAGATATGCACCACTTTTACAATTTTCTTTCTTCCATTTCTTGCAATCTATCGACCGAGCTCCCCCATTGCTGTCACTCTCGCACCCACCATCTCTCCGTCGTTTCCCCGTTCGCCCTTCCAAACTTGCCGGTTGAACAGCACCTCCCATTCACTCGTGTGCTGCAATCAGATTAATTTAATATGAGTATCTTTTTTTCATTCTAACCTATCCAGACAGCGAAAGTTACATTAAGACATGGTTAAGAGAAGATGCATTCTGCAAAAGAAAAGTGTGGGGGAGGGGATCTGGACCCTGACTTCAGGATGAGAGTCAGATGTGTTTTTCATAGCATTAGTCTGAGGAGGATGTGATTAGGAGAGCACATTATTCCTATTGTTCTCTCCTCTTAGAATTATGCAAAATTTCAGGCTCAATGCGTCAGGTTTTTTATCACACTTTATGCTTTACTTACAGCAACTTCCTTCTTGCAATAAACACAAGAACCTGCAACACAACTTTCAAAACACTTTATTCGCACCAACAGAAGCTGCAAATGCTGCAAAGTTGCAGCAGCCTTGGCCTTCCCCTTTCTCTCAACGCATTCCTGCAGCGCCGCGTCGCCAGCACCAGATGATGCTCTTGGCCTTTACACTACAGGGAATACCTCCACACAAAACGGAACACCGTTACACAACACGGAGTACCTTTACACAACAGGAAACACATTACTCAATAGCGGACATCTTTACAAAGCACACAAAACCTCTAAAAAAACAGGGAGAATCTGTACACAACAGCGACCATCTTTACCCAAGAGGGAACAATTTTATATAACAGGGAACATTTTTACACTACAGGGAATTTGTTTACACAGCAGAACGCACCTTCATGCATGTCTCTCTCTTCATCTCAGTCTCCGTTTCCCTGTCTGTCTACCTCCCTCTCTGTTTCTCTCGCAGTCTCGGTTTTCCCTCAGTCTCTGTCTCTGCTTCGTGTTATTCGGTCTGTCTGTCTGTCTGTCTCTCTCTCTTTGGTTTCCGCAGTGTCTTTCTCTGTCCCTCCCTTTGTATGGCCAGAAAGACCCTTGCCGGTTTTTTCTGTGTCCTTTTGTGTCCGTCCCATTGTCGGTGGTGTAATACTGAGTGTCCTTGTGACATTGTGCAGCCAAGTGAGCCTGCAAACACGGGTGCTGCGGGGTCCGGGTCTCTGGGTGGTTTGAGGGCCATGCTATAGTTTTCAACACAGCCTGGATGCTGACATTCGTCTCGCTAACACACAGGCCTGTGAGGCATCGGAACCTAAGCACCAGCCGGGATTACACACCAGCCGAAAGCAGAGTGGCGCAGCGGAAGCGTGCTGGGCCCATAACCCAGAGGTCGATGGATCGAAACCATCCTCTGCTAGTCGCATTCTTATTTACAGCAGCAATAAAATCCTCTATTGCTAGCAACAATCAAACGCACTTATTTTTATCACACTTTACTTACACCAACTTCCTGCTTGCAATAAACAACAGGGATAAATTATGAATGAAATTTACAATGGTTGTGTTCCAGCAAACGTCTATTTATTAGAGTTGCCCTGTGAACACGTAGCTTCTATCTGATCTACTGGGTTGCATCAGAAGTGAGTTTGCCGTCCACGAATTTAATTTCCTTTTGTTTCCCCTGGTATTTACAAGACCATGCCACATTTCAATCGCCAGGTACTAGTTTCAGATTCCGTAACGGCTGGATGTGGTAGCGTGGCCGAGCGGTCTAAGGCGCTGGATTTAGGCTCCAGTCTCTTCGGGGGCGTGGGTTCGAATCCCACCGCTGCCAGATATTGCGACATTCCTAAATTTCGTCGCTTCACCAACAGCAGTAAACCGGGCAGGCATGCCGGTTTTGTGTCACCTTTTCCTTCAGTTGCTACATACAGGCAGATCCGATTCACAGAATTTCCACTGGTCCACAATTGGCCTGAACCCCGCACCGAACAGGACAAACACCGTCACCCAGCCAACTGAATTCAGGCCGTTCACTCACTCGTCTGCACATCTGCTGCCTCTCACTTATTCAGATATGCACCACTTTTACAATTTTCTTTCTTCCATTTCTTGCAATCTATCGACCGAGCTCCCCCATTGCTGTCACTCTCGCACCCACCATCTCTCCGTCGTTTCCCCGTTCGCCCTTCCAAACTTGCCGGTTGAACAGCACCTCCCATTCACTCGTGTGCTGCAATCAGATTAATTTAATATGAGTATCTTTTTTTCATTCTAACCTATCCAGACAGCGAAAGTTACATTAAGACATGGTTAAGAGAAGATGCATTCTGCAAAAGAAAAGTGTGGGGGAGGGGATCTGGACCCTGACTTCAGGATGAGAGTCAGATGTGTTTTTCATAGCATTAGTCTGAGGAGGATGTGATTAGGAGAGCACATTATTCCTATTGTTCTCTCCTCTTAGAATTATGCAAAATTTCAGGCTCAATGCGTCAGGTTTTTTATCACACTTTATGCTTTACTTACAGCAACTTCCTTCTTGCAATAAACACAAGAACCTGCAACACAACTTTCAAAACACTTTATTCGCACCAACAGAAGCTGCAAATGCTGCAAAGTTGCAGCAGCCTTGGCCTTCCCCTTTCTCTCAACGCATTCCTGCAGCGCCGCGTCGCCAGCACCAGATGATGCTCTTGGCCTTTACACTACAGGGAATACCTCCACACAAAACGGAACACCGTTACACAACACGGAGTACCTTTACACAACAGGAAACACATTACTCAATAGCGGACATCTTTACAAAGCACACAAAACCTCTAAAAAAACAGGGAGAATCTGTACACAACAGCGACCATCTTTACCCAAGAGGGAACAATTTTATATAACAGGGAACATTTTTACACTACAGGGAATTTGTTTACACAGCAGAACGCACCTTCATGCATGTCTCTCTCTTCATCTCAGTCTCCGTTTCCCTGTCTGTCTACCTCCCTCTCTGTTTCTCTCGCAGTCTCGGTTTTCCCTCAGTCTCTGTCTCTGCTTCGTGTTATTCGGTCTGTCTGTCTGTCTGTCTCTCTCTCTTTGGTTTCCGCAGTGTCTTTCTCTGTCCCTCCCTTTGTATGGCCAGAAAGACCCTTGCCGGTTTTTTCTGTGTCCTTTTGTGTCCGTCCCATTGTCGGTGGTGTAATACTGAGTGTCCTTGTGACATTGTGCAGCCAAGTGAGCCTGCAAACACGGGTGCTGCGGGGTCCGGGTCTCTGGGTGGTTTGAGGGCCATGCTATAGTTTTCAACACAGCCTGGATGCTGACATTCGTCTCGCTAACACACAGGCCTGTGAGGCATCGGAACCTAAGCACCAGCCGGGATTACACACCAGCCGAAAGCAGAGTGGCGCAGCGGAAGCGTGCTGGGCCCATAACCCAGAGGTCGATGGATCGAAACCATCCTCTGCTAGTCGCATTCTTATTTACAGCAGCAATAAAATCCTCTATTGCTAGCAACAATCAAACGCACTTATTTTTATCACACTTTACTTACACCAACTTCCTGCTTGCAATAAACAACAGGGATAAATTATGAATGAAATTTACAATGGTTGTGTTCCAGCAAACGTCTATTTATTAGAGTTGCCCTGTGAACACGTAGCTTCTATCTGATCTACTGGGTTGCATCAGAAGTGAGTTTGCCGTCCACGAATTTAATTTCCTTTTGTTTCCCCTGGTATTTACAAGACCATGCCACATTTCAATCGCCAGGTACTAGTTTCAGATTCCGTAACGGCTGGATGTGGTAGCGTGGCCGAGCGGTCTAAGGCGCTGGATTTAGGCTCCAGTCTCTTCGGGGGCGTGGGTTCGAATCCCACCGCTGCCAGATATTGCGACATTCCTAAATTTCGTCGCTTCACCAACAGCAGTAAACCGGGCAGGCATGCCGGTTTTGTGTCACCTTTTCCTTCAGTTGCTACATACAGGCAGATCCGATTCACAGAATTTCCACTGGTCCACAATTGGCCTGAACCCCGCACCGAACAGGACAAACACCGTCACCCAGCCAACTGAATTCAGGCCGTTCACTCACTCGTCTGCACATCTGCTGCCTCTCACTTATTCAGATATGCACCACTTTTACAATTTTCTTTCTTCCATTTCTTGCAATCTATCGACCGAGCTCCCCCATTGCTGTCACTCTCGCACCCACCATCTCTCCGTCGTTTCCCCGTTCGCCCTTCCAAACTTGCCGGTTGAACAGCACCTCCCATTCACTCGTGTGCTGCAATCAGATTAATTTAATATGAGTATCTTTTTTTCATTCTAACCTATCCAGACAGCGAAAGTTACATTAAGACATGGTTAAGAGAAGATGCATTCTGCAAAAGAAAAGTGTGGGGGAGGGGATCTGGACCCTGACTTCAGGATGAGAGTCAGATGTGTTTTTCATAGCATTAGTCTGAGGAGGATGTGATTAGGAGAGCACATTATTCCTATTGTTCTCTCCTCTTAGAATTATGCAAAATTTCAGGCTCAATGCGTCAGGTTTTTTATCACACTTTATGCTTTACTTACAGCAACTTCCTTCTTGCAATAAACACAAGAACCTGCAACACAACTTTCAAAACACTTTATTCGCACCAACAGAAGCTGCAAATGCTGCAAAGTTGCAGCAGCCTTGGCCTTCCCCTTTCTCTCAACGCATTCCTGCAGCGCCGCGTCGCCAGCACCAGATGATGCTCTTGGCCTTTACACTACAGGGAATACCTCCACACAAAACGGAACACCGTTACACAACACGGAGTACCTTTACACAACAGGAAACACATTACTCAATAGCGGACATCTTTACAAAGCACACAAAACCTCTAAAAAAACAGGGAGAATCTGTACACAACAGCGACCATCTTTACCCAAGAGGGAACAATTTTATATAACAGGGAACATTTTTACACTACAGGGAATTTGTTTACACAGCAGAACGCACCTTCATGCATGTCTCTCTCTTCATCTCAGTCTCCGTTTCCCTGTCTGTCTACCTCCCTCTCTGTTTCTCTCGCAGTCTCGGTTTTCCCTCAGTCTCTGTCTCTGCTTCGTGTTATTCGGTCTGTCTGTCTGTCTGTCTCTCTCTCTTTGGTTTCCGCAGTGTCTTTCTCTGTCCCTCCCTTTGTATGGCCAGAAAGACCCTTGCCGGTTTTTTCTGTGTCCTTTTGTGTCCGTCCCATTGTCGGTGGTGTAATACTGAGTGTCCTTGTGACATTGTGCAGCCAAGTGAGCCTGCAAACACGGGTGCTGCGGGGTCCGGGTCTCTGGGTGGTTTGAGGGCCATGCTATAGTTTTCAACACAGCCTGGATGCTGACATTCGTCTCGCTAACACACAGGCCTGTGAGGCATCGGAACCTAAGCACCAGCCGGGATTACACACCAGCCGAAAGCAGAGTGGCGCAGCGGAAGCGTGCTGGGCCCATAACCCAGAGGTCGATGGATCGAAACCATCCTCTGCTAGTCGCATTCTTATTTACAGCAGCAATAAAATCCTCTATTGCTAGCAACAATCAAACGCACTTATTTTTATCACACTTTACTTACACCAACTTCCTGCTTGCAATAAACAACAGGGATAAATTATGAATGAAATTTACAATGGTTGTGTTCCAGCAAACGTCTATTTATTAGAGTTGCCCTGTGAACACGTAGCTTCTATCTGATCTACTGGGTTGCATCAGAAGTGAGTTTGCCGTCCACGAATTTAATTTCCTTTTGTTTCCCCTGGTATTTACAAGACCATGCCACATTTCAATCGCCAGGTACTAGTTTCAGATTCCGTAACGGCTGGATGTGGTAGCGTGGCCGAGCGGTCTAAGGCGCTGGATTTAGGCTCCAGTCTCTTCGGGGGCGTGGGTTCGAATCCCACCGCTGCCAGATATTGCGACATTCCTAAATTTCGTCGCTTCACCAACAGCAGTAAACCGGGCAGGCATGCCGGTTTTGTGTCACCTTTTCCTTCAGTTGCTACATACAGGCAGATCCGATTCACAGAATTTCCACTGGTCCACAATTGGCCTGAACCCCGCACCGAACAGGACAAACACCGTCACCCAGCCAACTGAATTCAGGCCGTTCACTCACTCGTCTGCACATCTGCTGCCTCTCACTTATTCAGATATGCACCACTTTTACAATTTTCTTTCTTCCATTTCTTGCAATCTATCGACCGAGCTCCCCCATTGCTGTCACTCTCGCACCCACCATCTCTCCGTCGTTTCCCCGTTCGCCCTTCCAAACTTGCCGGTTGAACAGCACCTCCCATTCACTCGTGTGCTGCAATCAGATTAATTTAATATGAGTATCTTTTTTTCATTCTAACCTATCCAGACAGCGAAAGTTACATTAAGACATGGTTAAGAGAAGATGCATTCTGCAAAAGAAAAGTGTGGGGGAGGGGATCTGGACCCTGACTTCAGGATGAGAGTCAGATGTGTTTTTCATAGCATTAGTCTGAGGAGGATGTGATTAGGAGAGCACATTATTCCTATTGTTCTCTCCTCTTAGAATTATGCAAAATTTCAGGCTCAATGCGTCAGGTTTTTTATCACACTTTATGCTTTACTTACAGCAACTTCCTTCTTGCAATAAACACAAGAACCTGCAACACAACTTTCAAAACACTTTATTCGCACCAACAGAAGCTGCAAATGCTGCAAAGTTGCAGCAGCCTTGGCCTTCCCCTTTCTCTCAACGCATTCCTGCAGCGCCGCGTCGCCAGCACCAGATGATGCTCTTGGCCTTTACACTACAGGGAATACCTCCACACAAAACGGAACACCGTTACACAACACGGAGTACCTTTACACAACAGGAAACACATTACTCAATAGCGGACATCTTTACAAAGCACACAAAACCTCTAAAAAAACAGGGAGAATCTGTACACAACAGCGACCATCTTTACCCAAGAGGGAACAATTTTATATAACAGGGAACATTTTTACACTACAGGGAATTTGTTTACACAGCAGAACGCACCTTCATGCATGTCTCTCTCTTCATCTCAGTCTCCGTTTCCCTGTCTGTCTACCTCCCTCTCTGTTTCTCTCGCAGTCTCGGTTTTCCCTCAGTCTCTGTCTCTGCTTCGTGTTATTCGGTCTGTCTGTCTGTCTGTCTCTCTCTCTTTGGTTTCCGCAGTGTCTTTCTCTGTCCCTCCCTTTGTATGGCCAGAAAGACCCTTGCCGGTTTTTTCTGTGTCCTTTTGTGTCCGTCCCATTGTCGGTGGTGTAATACTGAGTGTCCTTGTGACATTGTGCAGCCAAGTGAGCCTGCAAACACGGGTGCTGCGGGGTCCGGGTCTCTGGGTGGTTTGAGGGCCATGCTATAGTTTTCAACACAGCCTGGATGCTGACATTCGTCTCGCTAACACACAGGCCTGTGAGGCATCGGAACCTAAGCACCAGCCGGGATTACACACCAGCCGAAAGCAGAGTGGCGCAGCGGAAGCGTGCTGGGCCCATAACCCAGAGGTCGATGGATCGAAACCATCCTCTGCTAGTCGCATTCTTATTTACAGCAGCAATAAAATCCTCTATTGCTAGCAACAATCAAACGCACTTATTTTTATCACACTTTACTTACACCAACTTCCTGCTTGCAATAAACAACAGGGATAAATTATGAATGAAATTTACAATGGTTGTGTTCCAGCAAACGTCTATTTATTAGAGTTGCCCTGTGAACACGTAGCTTCTTCTGATCTACTGGGTTGCATCAGAAGTGAGTTTGCCGTCCACGAATTTAATTTCCTTTTGTTTCCCCTGGTATTTACAAGACCATGCCACATTTCAATCGCCAGGTACTAGTTTCAGATTCCGTAACTGCTGGATGTGGTAGCGTGGCCGAGCGGTCTAAGGCGCTGGATTTAGGCTCCAGTCTCTTCGGGGGCGTGGGTTCGAATCCCACCGCTGCCAGATATTGCGACATTCCTAAATTTCGTCGCTTCACCAACAGCAGTAAACCGGGCAGGCATGCCGGTTTTGTGTCACCTTTTCCTTCAGTTGCTACATACAGGCAGATCCGATTCACAGAATTTCCACTGGTCCACAATTGGCCTGAACCCCGCACCGAACAGGACAAACACCGTCACCCAGCCAACTGAATTCAGGCCGTTCACTCACTCGTCTGCACATCTGCTGCCTCTCACTTATTCAGATATGCACCACTTTTACAATTTTCTTTCTTCCATTTCTTGCAATCTATCGACCGAGCTCCCCCATTGCTGTCACTCTCGCACCCACCATCTCTCCGTCGTTTCCCCGTTCGCCCTTCCAAACTTGCCGGTTGAACAGCACCTCCCATTCACTCGTGTGCTGCAATCAGATTAATTTAATATGAGTATCTTTTTTTCATTCTAACCTATCCAGACAGCGAAAGTTACATTAAGACATGGTTAAGAGAAGATGCATTCTGCAAAAGAAAAGTGTGGGGGAGGGGATCTGGACCCTGACTTCAGGATGAGAGTCAGATGTGTTTTTCATAGCATTAGTCTGAGGAGGATGTGATTAGGAGAGCACATTATTCCTATTGTTCTCTCCTCTTAGAATTATGCAAAATTTCAGGCTCAATGCGTCAGGTTTTTTATCACACTTTATGCTTTACTTACAGCAACTTCCTTCTTGCAATAAACACAAGAACCTGCAACACAACTTTCAAAACACTTTATTCGCACCAACAGAAGCTGCAAATGCTGCAAAGTTGCAGCAGCCTTGGCCTTCCCCTTTCTCTCAACGCATTCCTGCAGCGCCGCGTCGCCAGCACCAGATGATGCTCTTGGCCTTTACACTACAGGGAATACCTCCACACAAAACGGAACACCGTTACACAACACGGAGTACCTTTACACAACAGGAAACACATTACTCAATAGCGGACATCTTTACAAAGCACACAAAACCTCTAAAAAAACAGGGAGAATCTGTACACAACAGCGACCATCTTTACCCAAGAGGGAACAATTTTATATAACAGGGAACATTTTTACACTACAGGGAATTTGTTTACACAGCAGAACGCACCTTCATGCATGTCTCTCTCTTCATCTCAGTCTCCGTTTCCCTGTCTGTCTACCTCCCTCTCTGTTTCTCTCGCAGTCTCGGTTTTCCCTCAGTCTCTGTCTCTGCTTCGTGTTATTCGGTCTGTCTGTCTGTCTGTCTCTCTCTCTTTGGTTTCCGCAGTGTCTTTCTCTGTCCCTCCCTTTGTATGGCCAGAAAGACCCTTGCCGGTTTTTTCTGTGTCCTTTTGTGTCCGTCCCATTGTCGGTGGTGTAATACTGAGTGTCCTTGTGACATTGTGCAGCCAAGTGAGCCTGCAAACACGGGTGCTGCGGGGTCCGGGTCTCTGGGTGGTTTGAGGGCCATGCTATAGTTTTCAACACAGCCTGGATGCTGACATTCGTCTCGCTAACACACAGGCCTGTGAGGCATCGGAACCTAAGCACCAGCCGGGATTACACACCAGCCGAAAGCAGAGTGGCGCAGCGGAAGCGTGCTGGGCCCATAACCCAGAGGTCGATGGATCGAAACCATCCTCTGCTAGTCGCATTCTTATTTACAGCAGCAATAAAATCCTCTATTGCTAGCAACAATCAAACGCACTTATTTTTATCACACTTTACTTACACCAACTTCCTGCTTGCAATAAACAACAGGGATAAATTATGAATGAAATTTACAATGGTTGTGTTCCAGCAAACGTCTATTTATTAGAGTTGCCCTGTGAACACGTAGCTTCTTCTGATCTACTGGGTTGCATCAGAAGTGAGTTTGCCGTCCACGAATTTAATTTCCTTTTGTTTCCCCTGGTATTTACAAGACCATGCCACATTTCAATCGCCAGGTACTAGTTTCAGATTCCGTAACTGCTGGATGTGGTAGCGTGGCCGAGCGGTCTAAGGCGCTGGATTTAGGCTCCAGTCTCTTCGGGGGCGTGGGTTCGAATCCCACCGCTGCCAGATATTGCGACATTCCTAAATTTCGTCGCTTCACCAACAGCAGTAAACCGGGCAGGCATGCCGGTTTTGTGTCACCTTTTCCTTCAGTTGCTACATACAGGCAGATCCGATTCACAGAATTTCCACTGGTCCACAATTGGCCTGAACCCCGCACCGAACAGGACAAACACCGTCACCCAGCCAACTGAATTCAGGCCGTTCACTCACTCGTCTGCACATCTGCTGCCTCTCACTTATTCAGATATGCACCACTTTTACAATTTTCTTTCTTCCATTTCTTGCAATCTATCGACCGAGCTCCCCCATTGCTGTCACTCTCGCACCCACCATCTCTCCGTCGTTTCCCCGTTCGCCCTTCCAAACTTGCCGGTTGAACAGCACCTCCCATTCACTCGTGTGCTGCAATCAGATTAATTTAATATGAGTATCTTTTTTTCATTCTAACCTATCCAGACAGCGAAAGTTACATTAAGACATGGTTAAGAGAAGATGCATTCTGCAAAAGAAAAGTGTGGGGGAGGGGATCTGGACCCTGACTTCAGGATGAGAGTCAGATGTGTTTTTCATAGCATTAGTCTGAGGAGGATGTGATTAGGAGAGCACATTATTCCTATTGTTCTCTCCTCTTAGAATTATGCAAAATTTCAGGCTCAATGCGTCAGGTTTTTTATCACACTTTATGCTTTACTTACAGCAACTTCCTTCTTGCAATAAACACAAGAACCTGCAACACAACTTTCAAAACACTTTATTCGCACCAACAGAAGCTGCAAATGCTGCAAAGTTGCAGCAGCCTTGGCCTTCCCCTTTCTCTCAACGCATTCCTGCAGCGCCGCGTCGCCAGCACCAGATGATGCTCTTGGCCTTTACACTACAGGGAATACCTCCACACAAAACGGAACACCGTTACACAACACGGAGTACCTTTACACAACAGGAAACACATTACTCAATAGCGGACATCTTTACAAAGCACACAAAACCTCTAAAAAAACAGGGAGAATCTGTACACAACAGCGACCATCTTTACCCAAGAGGGAACAATTTTATATAACAGGGAACATTTTTACACTACAGGGAATTTGTTTACACAGCAGAACGCACCTTCATGCATGTCTCTCTCTTCATCTCAGTCTCCGTTTCCCTGTCTGTCTACCTCCCTCTCTGTTTCTCTCGCAGTCTCGGTTTTCCCTCAGTCTCTGTCTCTGCTTCGTGTTATTCGGTCTGTCTGTCTGTCTGTCTCTCTCTCTTTGGTTTCCGCAGTGTCTTTCTCTGTCCCTCCCTTTGTATGGCCAGAAAGACCCTTGCCGGTTTTTTCTGTGTCCTTTTGTGTCCGTCCCATTGTCGGTGGTGTAATACTGAGTGTCCTTGTGACATTGTGCAGCCAAGTGAGCCTGCAAACACGGGTGCTGCGGGGTCCGGGTCTCTGGGTGGTTTGAGGGCCATGCTATAGTTTTCAACACAGCCTGGATGCTGACATTCGTCTCGCTAACACACAGGCCTGTGAGGCATCGGAACCTAAGCACCAGCCGGGATTACACACCAGCCGAAAGCAGAGTGGCGCAGCGGAAGCGTGCTGGGCCCATAACCCAGAGGTCGATGGATCGAAACCATCCTCTGCTAGTCGCATTCTTATTTACAGCAGCAATAAAATCCTCTATTGCTAGCAACAATCAAACGCACTTATTTTTATCACACTTTACTTACACCAACTTCCTGCTTGCAATAAACAACAGGGATAAATTATGAATGAAATTTACAATGGTTGTGTTCCAGCAAACGTCTATTTATTAGAGTTGCCCTGTGAACACGTAGCTTCTTCTGATCTACTGGGTTGCATCAGAAGTGAGTTTGCCGTCCACGAATTTAATTTCCTTTTGTTTCCCCTGGTATTTACAAGACCATGCCACATTTCAATCGCCAGGTACTAGTTTCAGATTCCGTAACGGCTGGATGTGGTAGCGTGGCCGAGCGGTCTAAGGCGCTGGATTTAGGCTCCAGTCTCTTCGGGGGCGTGGGTTCGAATCCCACCGCTGCCAGATATTGCGACATTCCTAAATTTCGTCGCTTCACCAACAGCAGTAAACCGGGCAGGCATGCCGGTTTTGTGTCACCTTTTCCTTCAGTTGCTACATACAGGCAGATCCGATTCACAGAATTTCCACTGGTCCACAATTGGCCTGAACCCCGCACCGAACAGGACAAACACCGTCACCCAGCCAACTGAATTCAGGCCGTTCACTCACTCGTCTGCACATCTGCTGCCTCTCACTTATTCAGATATGCACCACTTTTACAATTTTCTTTCTTCCATTTCTTGCAATCTATCGACCGAGCTCCCCCATTGCTGTCACTCTCGCACCCACCATCTCTCCGTCGTTTCCCCGTTCGCCCTTCCAAACTTGCCGGTTGAACAGCACCTCCCATTCACTCGTGTGCTGCAATCAGATTAATTTAATATGAGTATCTTTTTTTCATTCTAACCTATCCAGACAGCGAAAGTTACATTAAGACATGGTTAAGAGAAGATGCATTCTGCAAAAGAAAAGTGTGGGGGAGGGGATCTGGACCCTGACTTCAGGATGAGAGTCAGATGTGTTTTTCATAGCATTAGTCTGAGGAGGATGTGATTAGGAGAGCACATTATTCCTATTGTTCTCTCCTCTTAGAATTATGCAAAATTTCAGGCTCAATGCGTCAGGTTTTTTATCACACTTTATGCTTTACTTACAGCAACTTCCTTCTTGCAATAAACACAAGAACCTGCAACACAACTTTCAAAACACTTTATTCGCACCAACAGAAGCTGCAAATGCTGCAAAGTTGCAGCAGCCTTGGCCTTCCCCTTTCTCTCAACGCATTCCTGCAGCGCCGCGTCGCCAGCACCAGATGATGCTCTTGGCCTTTACACTACAGGGAATACCTCCACACAAAACGGAACACCGTTACACAACACGGAGTACCTTTACACAACAGGAAACACATTACTCAATAGCGGACATCTTTACAAAGCACACAAAACCTCTAAAAAAACAGGGAGAATCTGTACACAACAGCGACCATCTTTACCCAAGAGGGAACAATTTTATATAACAGGAACATTTTTACACTACAGGGAATTTGTTTACACAGCAGAACGCACCTTCATGCATGTCTCTCTCTTCATCTCAGTCTCCGTTTCCCTGTCTGTCTACCTCCCTCTCTGTTTCTCTCGCAGTCTCGGTTTTCCCTCAGTCTCTGTCTCTGCTTCGTGTTATTCGGTCTGTCTGTCTGTCTGTCTCTCTCTCTTTGGTTTCCGCAGTGTCTTTCTCTGTCCCTCCCTTTGTATGGCCAGAAAGACCCTTGCCGGTTTTTTCTGTGTCCTTTTGTGTCCGTCCCATTGTCGGTGGTGTAATACTGAGTGTCCTTGTGACATTGTGCAGCCAAGTGAGCCTGCAAACACGGGTGCTGCGGGGTCCGGGTCTCTGGGTGGTTTGAGGGCCATGCTATAGTTTTCAACACAGCCTGGATGCTGACATTCGTCTCGCTAACACACAGGCCTGTGAGGCATCGGAACCTAAGCACCAGCCGGGATTACACACCAGCCGAAAGCAGAGTGGCGCAGCGGAAGCGTGCTGGGCCCATAACCCAGAGGTCGATGGATCGAAACCATCCTCTGCTAGTCGCATTCTTATTTACAGCAGCAATAAAATCCTCTATTGCTAGCAACAATCAAACGCACTTATTTTTATCACACTTTACTTACACCAACTTCCTGCTTGCAATAAACAACAGGATAAATTATGAATGAAATTTACAATGGTTGTGTTCCAGCAAACGTCTATTTATTAGAGTTGCCCTGTGAACACGTAGCTTCTTCTGATCTACTGGGTTGCATCAGAAGTGAGTTGCCGTCCACGAATTTAATTTCCTTTTGTTTTCCCCTGGTATTTACAAGACCATGCCACATTTCAATCGCCAGGTACTAGTTCAGATTCCGTAACGGCTGGATGTGGTAGCGTGGCCGAGCGGTCTAAGGCGCTGGATTTAGGCTCCAGTCTCTTCGGGGGCGTGGGTTCGAATCCCACCGCTGCCAGATATTGCGACATTCCTAAATTCGTCGCTTCACCAACAGCAGTAAACCGGGCAGGCATGCGTTTTGTGTCACCTTTTCCTTCAGTTGCTGACATACAGGCAGATCCGATTCACAGAATTTCCACTGGTCCACAATTGGCCTGAACCCGCACCGAACAGGACAAACACCGTCACCCAGCCAACTGAATTCAGGCCGTTCACTCACTCGTCTGCACATCTGCTGCCTCTCACTTATTCAGATATGCACCACTTTTACAATTTTCTTTCTTCCATTTCTTGCAATCTATCGACCGAGCTCCCCATTGCTGTCACTCTCGCACCCACCATCTCTCCGTCGTTTCCCCGTTCGCCCTTCCAAACTTGCCGGTTGAACAGCACCTCCATTCACTCGTGTGCTGCAATCAGATTAATTTAATATGAGTATCTTTTTTCATTCTAACCTATCCAGACAGCGAAAGTTACATTAAGACATGGTTAAGAGAAGATGCATTCTGCAAAAGAAAAGTGTGGGGAGGGGATCTGGACCCTGACTTCAGGATGAGAGTCAGATGTGTTTTTCATAGCATTAGTCTGAGGAGGATGTGATTAGGAGAGCACATTATTCCTATTGTTCTCTCCTCTTAGAATTATGCAAAATTTCAGCTCAATGCGTCAGGTTTTTTATCACACTTTATGCTTTACTTACAGCAACTTCCTTCTTGCAATAAAACACAAGAACCTGCAACACAACTTTCAAAACACTTTATTCGCACCAACAGAAGCTGCAAATGCTGCAAAGTTGCAGCAGCCTTGCCTTCCCTTTCTCTCACGCATTCCTGCAGCGCCGCGTCGCCAGCACCAGATGATGCTCTTGGCCTTTACACTACAGGGAATACTCCACACAAAACGGAACACCGTTACACAACACGGAGTACCTTTACACAACAGGAAACACATTACTCAATAGCGACATCTTTACAAAGCACACAAAACCTCTAAAAAAACAGGGAGAATCTGTACACAACAGCGACCATCTTTACCCAAGAGGGAACAATTTTATATAACAGGGAACATTTTACACTACAGGGAATTTGTTTACACAGCAGAACGCACCTTCATGCATGTCTCTCTCTCATCTCAGTCTCCGTTTCCCTGTCTGTCTACCTCCTCTCTGTTTCTCTCGCAGTCTCGGTTTTCCCTCAGTCTCTGTCTCTGCTTCGTGTTATTCGGTCTGTCTGTCTGTCTGTCTCTCTCTCTTTGGTTTCCGCAGTGTCTTTCTCTGTCCCTCCCTTTGTATGGCCAGAAAGACCCTTGCCGGTTTTTTCTGTGTCCTTTTGTGTCCGTCCCATTGTCGGTGGTGTAATACTGAGTGTCCTTGTGACATTGTGCAGCCAAGTGAGCCTGCAAACACGGGTGCTGCGGGGTCCGGGTCTCTGGGTGGTTTGAGGGCCATGCTATAGTTTTCAACACAGCCTGGATGCTGACATTCGTCTCGCTAACACACAGGCCTGTGAGGCATCGGAACCTAAGCACCAGCCGGATACACACCAGCCGAAAGCAGAGTGGCGCAGCGGAAGCGTGCTGGGCCCATAACCCAGAGGTCGATATAACCCAGAGGTCGATGGATCGAAACCATCCTCTGCTAGTCGCATTCTTATTTACAGCAGCAATAAAATCCTCTATTGCTAGCAACAATCAAACGCACTTATTTTTATCACACTTTACTTACACCAACTTCCTGCTTGCAATAAACAACAGGGATAAATTATGAATGAAATTTACAATGGTTGTGTTCCAGCAAACGTCTATTTATTAGAGTTGCCCTGTGAACACGTAGCTTCTTCTGATCTACTGGGTTGCATCAGAAGTGAGTTTGCCGTCCACGAATTTAATTTCCTTTTGTTTCCCCTGGTATTTACAAGACCATGCCACATTTCAATCGCCAGGTACTAGTTTCAGATTCCGTAACGGCTGGATGTGGTAGCGTGGCCGAGCGGTCTAAGGCCCTGGATTTAGGCTCCAGTCTCTTCGGGGGCGTGGGTTCGAATCCCACTGCTGCCAGATATTGCGACATTCCTAAATTTCGTCGCTTCACCAACAGCAGTAAACCGGGCAGGCATGCCGGTTTTGTGTCACCTTTTCCTTCAGTTGCTACATACAGGCAGATCCGATTCACAGAATTTCCACTGGTCCACAATTGGCCTGAACCCCGCACCGAACACTACAAACACCGTCACCCAGCCAACTGAATTCAGGCCGTTCACTCACTCGTCTGCACATCTGCTGCCTCTCACTTATTCAGATATGCACCACTTTTACAATTTTCTTTCTCCCATTTCTTGCAATCTATCGACCGAGCTCCCCCATTGCTGTCACTCTCGCACCCACCATCTCTCCGTCGTTTCCCCGTTCGCCCTTCCAAACTTGCCGGTTGAACAGCACCTCCCATTCACTCGTGTGCTGCAATCCGATTAATTTAACACGAGTATCTTTTTTTCATTCTAACCTATCCAGACAGCGAAAGTTACATTAAGACATGGTTAAGAGAAGATGCATTCTGCAAAAGAAAAGTGTGGGGGAGGGGATCTGGACCCTGACTTCAGGATGAGAGTCAGATGTGTTTTTCATAGCATTAGTCTGAGGAGGATGTGATTAGGAGGGCACATTATTCCTATTGTTCTCTCCTCTTAGAATTATGCAAAATTTCAGGCTCAATGCGTCAGGTTTTTTATCACACTTTATGCTTTACTTACAGCAACTTCCTTCTTGCAATAAACACAAGAACCTGCAACACAACTTTCAAAACACTTTATTCGCACCAACAGAAGCTGCAAATGCTGCAAAGTTGCAGCAGCCTTGGCCTTCCCCTTTCTCTCAACGCATTCCTGCAGCGCCGCGTCGCCAGCACCAGATGATGCTCTTGGCCTTTACACTACAGGGAATACCTCCACACAAAACGGAACACCGTTACACAACACGGAGTACCTTTACACAACAGGAAACACATTACTCAATAGCGGACATCTTTACAAAGCACACAAAACCTCTAAAAAAACAGGGAGAATCTGTACACAACAGCGACCATCTTTACCCAAGAGGGAACAATTTTATATAACAGGGAACATTTTTACACTACAGGGAATTTGTTTACACAGCAGAACGCACCTTCATGCATGTCTCTCTCTTCATCTCAGTCTCCGTTTCCCTGTCTGTCTACCTCCCTCTCTGTTTCTCTCGCAGTCTCGGTTTTCCCTCAGTCTCTGTCTCTGCTTCGTGTTATTCGGTCTGTCTGTCTGTCTCTCTCTCTCTCTTTGGTTTCCGCAGTGTCTTTCTCTGTCCCTCCCTTTGTATGGCCAGAAAGACCCTTGCCGGTTTTTTCTGTGTCCTTTTGTGTCCGTCCCATTGTCGGTGGTGTAATACTGAGTGTCCTTGTGACATTGTGCAGCCAAGTGAGCCTGCAAACACGGGTGCTGCGGGGTCCGGGTCTCTGGGTGGTTTGAGGGCCATGCTATAGTTTTCAACACAGCCTGGATGCTGACATTCGTCTCGCTAACACACAGGCCTGTGAGGCATCGGAACCTAAGCACCAGCCGGGATTACACACCAGCCGAAAGCAGAGTGGCGCAGCGGAAGCGTGCTGGGCCCATAACCCAGAGGTCGATGGATCGAAACCATCCTCTGCTAGTCGCATTCTTATTTACAGCAGCAATAAAATCCTCTATTGCTAGCAACAATCAAACGCACTTATTTTTATCACACTTTACTTACACCAACTTCCTGCTTGCAATAAACAACAGGGATAAATTATGAATGAAATTTACAATGGTTGTGTTCCAGCAAACGTCTATTTATTAGAGTTGCCCTGTGAACACGTAGCTTCTTCTGATCTACTGGGTTGCATCAGAAGTGAGTTTGCCGTCCACGAATTTAATTTCCTTTTGTTTCCCCTGGTATTTACAAGACCATGCCACATTTCAATCGCCAGGTACTAGTTTCAGATTCCGTAACGGCTGGATGTGGTAGCGTGGCCGAGCGGTCTAAGGCCCTGGATTTAGGCTCCAGTCTCTTCGGGGGCGTGGGTTCGAATCCCAGCGCTGCCAGATATTGCGACATTCCTAAATTTCGTCGCTTCACCAACAGCAGTAAACCGGGCAGGCATGCCGGTTTTGTGTCACCTTTTCCTTCAGTTGCTACATACAGGCAGATCCGATTCACAGAATTTCCACTGGTCCACAATTGGCCTGAACCCCGCACCGAACACTACAAACACCGTCACCCAGCCAACTGAATTCAGGCCGTTCACTCACTCGTCTGCACATCTGCTGCCTCTCACTTATTCAGATATGCACCACTTTTACAATTTTCTTTCTTCCATTTCTTGCAATCTATCGACCGAGCTCCCCCATTGCTGTCACTCTCGCACCCACCATCTCTCCGTCGTTTCCCCGTTCGCCCTTCCAAACTTGCCGGTTGAACAGCACCTCCCATTCACTCGTGTGCTGCAATCCGATTAATTTAACACGAGTATCTTTTTTTCATTCTAACCTATCCAGACAGCGAAAGTTACATTAAGACATGGTTAAGAGAAGATGCATTCTGCAAAAGAAAAGTGTGGGGGAGGGGATCTGGACCCTGACTTCAGGATGAGAGTCAGATGTGTTTTTCATAGCATTAGTCTGAGGAGGATGTGATTAGGAGGGCACATTATTCCTATTGTTCTCTCCTCTTAGAATTATGCAAAATTTCAGGCTCAATGCGTCAGGTTTTTTATCACACTTTATGCTTTACTTACAGCAACTTCCTTCTTGCAATAAACACAAGAACCTGCAACACAACTTTCAAAACACTTTATTCGCACCAACAGAAGCTGCAAATGCTGCAAAGTTGCAGCAGCCTTGGCCTTCCCCTTTCTCTCAACGCATTCCTGCAGCGCCGCGTCGCCAGCACCAGATGATGCTCTTGGCCTTTACACTACAGGGAATACCTCCACACAAAACGGAACACCGTTACACAACACGGAGTACCTTTACACAACAGGAAACACATTACTCAATAGCGGACATCTTTACAAAGCACACAAAACCTCTAAAAAAACAGGGAGAATCTGTACACAACAGCGACCATCTTTACCCAAGAGGGAACAATTTTATATAACAGGGAACATTTTTACACTACAGGGAATTTGTTTACACAGCAGAACGCACCTTCATGCATGTCTCTCTCTTCATCTCAGTCTCCGTTTCCCTGTCTGTCTACCTCCCTCTCTGTTTCTCTCGCAGTCTCGGTTTTCCCTCAGTCTCTGTCTCTGCTTCGTGTTATTCGGTCTGTCTGTCTGTCTCTCTCTCTCTCTTTGGTTTCCGCAGTGTCTTTCTCTGTCCCTCCCTTTGTATGGCCAGAAAGACCCTTGCCGGTTTTTTCTGTGTCCTTTTGTGTCCGTCCCATTGTCGGTGGTGTAATACTGAGTGTCCTTGTGACATTGTGCAGCCAAGTGAGCCTGCAAACACGGGTGCTGCGGGGTCCGGGTCTCTGGGTGGTTTGAGGGCCATGCTATAGTTTTCAACACAGCCTGGATGCTGACATTCGTCTCGCTAACACACAGGCCTGTGAGGCATCGGAACCTAAGCACCAGCCGGGATTACACACCAGCCGAAAGCAGAGTGGCGCAGCGGAAGCGTGCTGGGCCCATAACCCAGAGGTCGATGGATCGAAACCATCCTCTGCTAGTCGCATTCTTATTTACAGCAGCAATAAAATCCTCTATTGCTAGCAACAATCAAACGCACTTATTTTTATCACACTTTACTTACACCAACTTCCTGCTTGCAATAAACAACAGGGATAAATTATGAATGAAATTTACAATGGTTGTGTTCCAGCAAACGTCTATTTATTAGAGTTGCCCTGTGAACACGTAGCTTCTTCTGATCTACTGGGTTGCATCAGAAGTGAGTTTGCCGTCCACGAATTTAATTTCCTTTTGTTTCCCCTGGTATTTACAAGACCATGCCACATTTCAATCGCCAGGTACTAGTTTCAGATTCCGTAACGGCTGGATGTGGTAGCGTGGCCGAGCGGTCTAAGGCCCTGGATTTAGGCTCCAGTCTCTTCGGGGGCGTGGGTTCGAATCCCACCGCTGCCAGATATTGCGACATTCCTAAATTTCGTCGCTTCACCAACAGCAGTAAACCGGGCAGGCATGCCGGTTTTGTGTCACCTTTTCCTTCAGTTGCTACATACAGGCAGATCCGATTCACAGAATTTCCACTGGTCCACAATTGGCCTGAACCCCGCACCGAACACTACAAACACCGTCACCCAGCCAACTGAATTCAGGCCGTTCACTCACTCGTCTGCACATCTGCTGCCTCTCACTTATTCAGATATGCACCACTTTTACAATTTTCTTTCTCCCATTTCTTGCAATCTATCGACCGAGCTCCCCCATTGCTGTCACTCTCGCACCCACCATCTCTCCGTCGTTTCCCCGTTCGCCCTTCCAAACTTGCCGGTTGAACAGCACCTCCCATTCACTCGTGTGCTGCAATCCGATTAATTTAACACGAGTATCTTTTTTTCATTCTAACCTATCCAGACAGCGAAAGTTACATTAAGACATGGTTAAGAGAAGATGCATTCTGCAAAAGAAAAGTGTGGGGGAGGGGATCTGGACCCTGACTTCAGGATGAGAGTCAGATGTGTTTTTCATAGCATTAGTCTGAGGAGGATGTGATTAGGAGGGCACATTATTCCTATTGTTCTCTCCTCTTAGAATTATGCAAAATTTCAGGCTCAATGCGTCAGGTTTTTTATCACACTTTATGCTTTACTTACAGCAACTTCCTTCTTGCAATAAACACAAGAACCTGCAACACAACTTTCAAAACACTTTATTCGCACCAACAGAAGCTGCAAATGCTGCAAAGTTGCAGCAGCCTTGGCCTTCCCCTTTCTCTCAACGCATTCCTGCAGCGCCGCGTCGCCAGCACCAGATGATGCTCTTGGCCTTTACACTACAGGGAATACCTCCACACAAAACGGAACACCGTTACACAACACGGAGTACCTTTACACAACAGGAAACACATTACTCAATAGCGGACATCTTTACAAAGCACACAAAACCTCTAAAAAAACAGGGAGAATCTGTACACAACAGCGACCATCTTTACCCAAGAGGGAACAATTTTATATAACAGGGAACATTTTTACACTACAGGGAATTTGTTTACACAGCAGAACGCACCTTCATGCATGTCTCTCTCTTCATCTCAGTCTCCGTTTCCCTGTCTGTCTACCTCCCTCTCTGTTTCTCTCGCAGTCTCGGTTTTCCCTCAGTCTCTGTCTCTGCTTCGTGTTATTCGGTCTGTCTGTCTGTCTCTCTCTCTCTCTTTGGTTTCCGCAGTGTCTTTCTCTGTCCCTCCCTTTGTATGGCCAGAAAGACCCTTGCCGGTTTTTTCTGTGTCCTTTTGTGTCCGTCCCATTGTCGGTGGTGTAATACTGAGTGTCCTTGTGACATTGTGCAGCCAAGTGAGCCTGCAAACACGGGTGCTGCGGGGTCCGGGTCTCTGGGTGGTTTGAGGGCCATGCTATAGTTTTCAACACAGCCTGGATGCTGACATTCGTCTCGCTAACACACAGGCCTGTGAGGCATCGGAACCTAAGCACCAGCCGGGATTACACACCAGCCGAAAGCAGAGTGGCGCAGCGGAAGCGTGCTGGGCCCATAACCCAGAGGTCGATGGATCGAAACCATCCTCTGCTAGTCGCATTCTTATTTACAGCAGCAATAAAATCCTCTATTGCTAGCAACAATCAAACGCACTTATTTTTATCACACTTTACTTACACCAACTTCCTGCTTGCAATAAACAACAGGGATAAATTATGAATGAAATTTACAATGGTTGTGTTCCAGCAAACGTCTATTTATTAGAGTTGCCCTGTGAACACGTAGCTTCTTCTGATCTACTGGGTTGCATCAGAAGTGAGTTTGCCGTCCACGAATTTAATTTCCTTTTGTTTCCCCTGGTATTTACAAGACCATGCCACATTTCAATCGCCAGGTACTAGTTTCAGATTCCGTAACGGCTGGATGTGGTAGCGTGGCCGAGCGGTCTAAGGCCCTGGATTTAGGCTCCAGTCTCTTCGGGGGCGTGGGTTCGAATCCCACCGCTGCCAGATATTGCGACATTCCTAAATTTCGTCGCTTCACCAACAGCAGTAAACCGGGCAGGCATGCCGGTTTTGTGTCACCTTTTCCTTCAGTTGCTACATACAGGCAGATCCGATTCACAGAATTTCCACTGGTCCACAATTGGCCTGAACCCCGCACCGAACACTACAAACACCGTCACCCAGCCAACTGAATTCAGGCCGTTCACTCACTCGTCTGCACATCTGCTGCCTCTCACTTATTCAGATATGCACCACTTTTACAATTTTCTTTCTCCCATTTCTTGCAATCTATCGACCGAGCTCCCCCATTGCTGTCACTCTCGCACCCACCATCTCTCCGTCGTTTCCCCGTTCGCCCTTCCAAACTTGCCGGTTGAACAGCACCTCCCATTCACTCGTGTGCTGCAATCCGATTAATTTAACACGAGTATCTTTTTTTCATTCTAACCTATCCAGACAGCGAAAGTTACATTAAGACATGGTTAAGAGAAGATGCATTCTGCAAAAGAAAAGTGTGGGGGAGGGGATCTGGACCCTGACTTCAGGATGAGAGTCAGATGTGTTTTTCATAGCATTAGTCTGAGGAGGATGTGATTAGGAGGGCACATTATTCCTATTGTTCTCTCCTCTTAGAATTATGCAAAATTTCAGGCTCAATGCGTCAGGTTTTTTATCACACTTTATGCTTTACTTACAGCAACTTCCTTCTTGCAATAAACACAAGAACCTGCAACACAACTTTCAAAACACTTTATTCGCACCAACAGAAGCTGCAAATGCTGCAAAGTTGCAGCAGCCTTGGCCTTCCCCTTTCTCTCAACGCATTCCTGCAGCGCCGCGTCGCCAGCACCAGATGATGCTCTTGGCCTTTACACTACAGGGAATACCTCCACACAAAACGGAACACCGTTACACAACACGGAGTACCTTTACACAACAGGAAACACATTACTCAATAGCGGACATCTTTACAAAGCACACAAAACCTCTAAAAAAACAGGGAGAATCTGTACACAACAGCGACCATCTTTACCCAAGAGGGAACAATTTTATATAACAGGGAACATTTTTACACTACAGGGAATTTGTTTACACAGCAGAACGCACCTTCATGCATGTCTCTCTCTTCATCTCAGTCTCCGTTTCCCTGTCTGTCTACCTCCCTCTCTGTTTCTCTCGCAGTCTCGGTTTTCCCTCAGTCTCTGTCTCTGCTTCGTGTTATTCGGTCTGTCTGTCTGTCTCTCTCTCTCTCTTTGGTTTCCGCAGTGTCTTTCTCTGTCCCTCCCTTTGTATGGCCAGAAAGACCCTTGCCGGTTTTTTCTGTGTCCTTTTGTGTCCGTCCCATTGTCGGTGGTGTAATACTGAGTGTCCTTGTGACATTGTGCAGCCAAGTGAGCCTGCAAACACGGGTGCTGCGGGGTCCGGGTCTCTGGGTGGTTTGAGGGCCATGCTATAGTTTTCAACACAGCCTGGATGCTGACATTCGTCTCGCTAACACACAGGCCTGTGAGGCATCGGAACCTAAGCACCAGCCGGGATTACACACCAGCCGAAAGCAGAGTGGCGCAGCGGAAGCGTGCTGGGCCCATAACCCAGAGGTCGATGGATCGAAACCATCCTCTGCTAGTCGCATTCTTATTTACAGCAGCAATAAAATCCTCTATTGCTAGCAACAATCAAACGCACTTATTTTTATCACACTTTACTTACACCAACTTCCTGCTTGCAATAAACAACAGGGATAAATTATGAATGAAATTTACAATGGTTGTGTTCCAGCAAACGTCTATTTATTAGAGTTGCCCTGTGAACACGTAGCTTCTTCTGATCTACTGGGTTGCATCAGAAGTGAGTTTGCCGTCCACGAATTTAATTTCCTTTTGTTTCCCCTGGTATTTACAAGACCATGCCACATTTCAATCGCCAGGTACTAGTTTCAGATTCCGTAACGGCTGGATGTGGTAGCGTGGCCGAGCGGTCTAAGGCCCTGGATTTAGGCTCCAGTCTCTTCGGGGGCGTGGGTTCGAATCCCACCGCTGCCAGATATTGCGACATTCCTAAATTTCGTCGCTTCACCAACAGCAGTAAACCGGGCAGGCATGCCGGTTTTGTGTCACCTTTTCCTTCAGTTGCTACATACAGGCAGATCCGATTCACAGAATTTCCACTGGTCCACAATTGGCCTGAACCCCGCACCGAACACTACAAACACCGTCACCCAGCCAACTGAATTCAGGCCGTTCACTCACTCGTCTGCACATCTGCTGCCTCTCACTTATTCAGATATGCACCACTTTTACAATTTTCTTTCTTCCATTTCTTGCAATCTATCGACCGAGCTCCCCCATTGCTGTCACTCTCGCACCCACCATCTCTCCGTCGTTTCCCCGTTCGCCCTTCCAAACTTGCCGGTTGAACAGCACCTCCCATTCACTCGTGTGCTGCAATCCGATTAATTTAACACGAGTATCTTTTTTTCATTCTAACCTATCCAGACAGCGAAAGTTACATTAAGACATGGTTAAGAGAAGATGCATTCTGCAAAAGAAAAGTGTGGGGGAGGGGATCTGGACCCTGACTTCAGGATGAGAGTCAGATGTGTTTTTCATAGCATTAGTCTGAGGAGGATGTGATTAGGAGGGCACATTATTCCTATTGTTCTCTCCTCTTAGAATTATGCAAAATTTCAGGCTCAATGCGTCAGGTTTTTTATCACACTTTATGCTTTACTTACAGCAACTTCCTTCTTGCAATAAACACAAGAACCTGCAACACAACTTTCAAAACACTTTATTCGCACCAACAGAAGCTGCAAATGCTGCAAAGTTGCAGCAGCCTTGGCCTTCCCCTTTCTCTCAACGCATTCCTGCAGCGCCGCGTCGCCAGCACCAGATGATGCTCTTGGCCTTTACACTACAGGGAATACCTCCACACAAAACGGAACACCGTTACACAACACGGAGTACCTTTACACAACAGGAAACACATTACTCAATAGCGGACATCTTTACAAAGCACACAAAACCTCTAAAAAAACAGGGAGAATCTGTACACAACAGCGACCATCTTTACCCAAGAGGGAACAATTTTATATAACAGGGAACATTTTTACACTACAGGGAATTTGTTTACACAGCAGAACGCACCTTCATGCATGTCTCTCTCTTCATCTCAGTCTCCGTTTCCCTGTCTGTCTACCTCCCTCTCTGTTTCTCTCGCAGTCTCGGTTTTCCCTCAGTCTCTGTCTCTGCTTCGTGTTATTCGGTCTGTCTGTCTGTCTCTCTCTCTCTCTTTGGTTTCCGCAGTGTCTTTCTCTGTCCCTCCCTTTGTATGGCCAGAAAGACCCTTGCCGGTTTTTTCTGTGTCCTTTTGTGTCCGTCCCATTGTCGGTGGTGTAATACTGAGTGTCCTTGTGACATTGTGCAGCCAAGTGAGCCTGCAAACACGGGTGCTGCGGGGTCCGGGTCTCTGGGTGGTTTGAGGGCCATGCTATAGTTTTCAACACAGCCTGGATGCTGACATTCGTCTCGCTAACACACAGGCCTGTGAGGCATCGGAACCTAAGCACCAGCCGGGATTACACACCAGCCGAAAGCAGAGTGGCGCAGCGGAAGCGTGCTGGGCCCATAACCCAGAGGTCGATGGATCGAAACCATTCTCTGCTAGTCGCATTCTTATTTACAGCAGCAATAAAATCCTCTATTGCTAGCAACAATCAAACGCACTTATTTTTATCACACTTTACTTACACCAACTTCCTGCTTGCAATAAACAACAGGGATAAATTATGAATGAAATTTACAATGGTTGTGTTCCAGCAAACGTCTATTTATTAGAGTTGCCCTGTGAACACGTAGCTTCTTCTGATCTACTGGGTTGCATCAGAAGTGAGTTTGCCGTCCACGAATTTAATTTCCTTTTGTTTCCCCTGGTATTTACAAGACCATGCCACATTTCAATCGCCAGGTACTAGTTTCAGATTCCGTAACGGCTGGATGTGGTAGCGTGGCCGAGCGGTCTAAGGCCCTGGATTTAGGCTCCAGTCTCTTCGGGGGCGTGGGTTCGAATCCCACCGCTGCCAGATATTGCGACATTCCTAAATTTCGTCGCTTCACCAACAGCAGTAAACCGGGCAGGCATGCCGGTTTTGTGTCACCTTTTCCTTCAGTTGCTACATACAGGCAGATCCGATTCACAGAATTTCCACTGGTCCACAATTGGCCTGAACCCCGCACCGAACAGGACAAACACCGTCACCCAGCCAACTGAATTCAGGCCGTTCACTCACTCGTCTGCACATCTGCTGCCTCTCACTTATTCAGATATGCACCACTTTTACAATTTTCTTTCTTCCATTTCTTGCAATCTATCGACCGTGCTCCCCCATTGCTGTCACTCTCGCACCCACCATCTCTCCGTCGTTTCCCCGTTCGCCCTTCCAAACTTGCCGGTTGAACAGCACCTCCCATTCACTCGTGTGCTGCAATCCGATTAATTTAACACGAGTATCTTTTTTTCATTCTAACCTATCCAGACAGCGAAAGTTACATTAAGACATGGTTAAGAGAAGATGCATTCTGCAAAAGAAAGGTGTGGGGGAGGGGATCTGGACCCTGACTTCAGGATGAGAGTCAGATGTGTTTTTCATAGCATTAGTCTGAGGAAGATGTGATTAGGAGGGCACATTATTCCTATTGTTCTCTCCTCTTAGAATTATGCAAAATTTCAGGCTCAATGCGTCAGGTTTTTTATCACACTTTATGCTTTACTTACAGCAACTTCCTTCTTGCAATAAACACAAGAACCTGCAACACAACTTTCAAAACACTTTATTCGCACCAACAGAAGCTGCAAATGCTGCAAAGTTGCAGCAGCCTTGGCCTTCCCCTTTCTCTCAACGCATTCCTGCAGCGCCGCGTCGCCAGCACCAGATGATGCTCTTGGCCTTTACACTACAGGGAATACCTCCACACAAAACGGAACACCGTTACACAACACGGAGTACCTTTACACAACAGGAAACACATTACTCAATAGCGGACATCTTTACAAAGCACACAAAACCTCTAAAAAAACAGGGAGAATCTGTACACAACAGCGACCATCTTTACCCAAGAGGGAACAATTTTATATAACAGGGAACATTTTTACACTACAGGGAATTTGTTTACACAGCAGAACGCACCTTCATGCATGTCTCTCTCTTCATCTCAGTCTCCGTTTCCCTGTCTGTCTACCTCCCTCTCTGTTTCTCTCGCAGTCTCGGTATTCCCTCAGTCTCTGCTTCGTGTTATTCGGTCTGTCTGTCTGTCTCTCTCTCTCTCTTTGGTTTCCGCAGTGTCTTTCTCTGTCCCTCCCTTTGTATGGCCAGAAAGACCCTCTCCGGTTTTTTCTGTGTCCTTTTGTGTCCGTCCCATTGTCGGTGGTGTAATACTGAGTGTCCTTGTGACATTGTGCAGCCAAGTGAGCCTGCAAACATGGGTGCTGCGGGGTCCGGGTCTCTGGGTGGTTTGAGGGCCATGCTATAGTTTTCAACACAGCCTGGATGCTGACATTCGTCTCGCTAACACACAGGCCTGTGAGGCATCGGAACCTAAGCACCAGCCGGGATCCCCCACCAGCCGAAAGCAGAGTGGCGCAGCGGAAGCGTGCTGGGCCCATAACCCAGAGGTCGATGGATCGAAACCATCCTCTGCTAGTCGCATTCTTATTTACAGCAGCAATAAAATCCTCTATTGCTAGCAACAATCAAACGCACTTATTTTTATCACACTTTACTTACACCAACTTCCTGCTTGCAATAAACAACAGGGATAAATTATGAATGAAATTTACAATGGTTGTGTTCCAGCAAACGTCTATTTATTAGAGTTGCCCTGTGAACACGTAGCTTCTTCTGATCTACTGGGTTGCATCAGAAGTGAGTTTGCCGTCCACGAATTTAATTTCCTTTTGTTTCCCCTGGTATTTACAAGACCATGCCACATTTCAATCGCCAGGTACTAGTTTCAGATTCCGTAACGGCTGGATGTGGTAGCGTGGCCGAGCGGTCTAAGGCGCTGGATTTAGACTCCAGTCTCTTCGGGGGCGTGGGTTCGAATCCCACCGCTGCCAGATATTGCGACATTCCTAAATTTCGTCGCTTCACCAACAGCAGTAAACCGGGCAGGCATGCCGGTTTTGTGTCACCTTTTCCTTCAGTTGCTACATACAGGCAGATCCGATTCACAGAATTTCCACTGGTCCACAATTGGCCTGAACCCCGCACCGAACAGGACAAACACCGTCACCCAGCCAACTGAATTCAGGCCGTTCACTCACTCGTCTGCACATCTGCTGCCTCTCACTTATTCAGATATGCACCACTTTTACATTTTTCTTTCTTCCATTTCTTGCAATCTATCGACCGAGCTCCCCCATTGCTGTCACTCTCGCACCCACCATCTCTCCGTCGTTTCCCCGTTCGCCCTTCCAAACTTGCCGGTTGAACAGCACCTCCCATTCACTCGTGTGCTGCAATCCGATTAATTTAACACGAGTATCTTTTTTTCATTCTAACCTATCCAGACAGCGAAAGTTACATTAAGACATGGTTAAGAGAAGATGCATTCTGCAAAAGAAAAGTGTGGGGGAGGGGATCTGGACCCTGACTTCAGGATGAGAGTCAGATGTGTTTTTCATAGCATTAGTCTGAGGAGGATGTGATTAGGAGGGCACATTATTCCTATTGTTCTCTCCTCTTAGAATTATGCAAAATTTCAGGCTCAATGCGTCAGGTTTTTTATCACACTTTATGCTTTACTTACAGCAACTTCCTTCTTGCAATAAACACAAGAACCTGCAACACAACTTTCAAAACACTTTATTCGCACCAACAGAAGCTGCAAATGCTGCAAAGTTGCAGCAGCCTTGGCCTTCCCCTTTCTCTCAACGCATTCCTGCAGCGCCGCGTCGCCAGCACCAGATGATGCTCTTGGCCTTTACACTACAGGGAATACCTCCACACAAAACGGAACACCGTTACACAACACGGAGTACCTTTACACAACAGGAAACACATTACTCAATAGCGGACATCTTTACAAAGCACACAAAACCTCTAAAAAAACAGGGAGAATCTGTACACAACAGCGACCATCTTTACCCAAGAGGGAACAATTTTATATAACAGGGAACATTTTTACACTACAGGGAATTTGTTTACACAGCAGAACGCACCTTCATGCATGTCTCTCTCTTCATCTCAGTCTCCGTTTCCCTGTCTGTCTACCTCCCTCTCTGTTTCTCTCGCAGTCTCGGTTTTCCCTCAGTCTCTGTCTCTGCTTCGTGTTATTCGGTCTGTCTGTCTGTCTCTCTCTCTCTCTTTGGTTTCCGCAGTGTCTTTCTCTGTCCCTCCCTTTGTATGGCCAGAAAGACCCTCTCCGGTTTTTTCTGTGTCCTTTTGTGTCCGTCCCATTGTCGGTGGTGTAATACTGAGTGTCCTTGTGACATTGTGCAGCCAAGTGAGCCTGCAAACATGGGTGCTGCGGGGTCCGGGTCTCTGGGTGGTTTGAGGGCCATGCTATAGTTTTCAACACAGCCTGGATGCTGACATTCGTCTCGCTAACACACAGGCCTGTGAGGCATCGGAACCTAAGCACCAGCCGGGATCCCCCACCAGCCGAAAGCAGAGTGGCGCAGCGGAAGCGTGCTGGGCCCATAACACAGAGGTCGATGGATCGAAACCATCCTCTGCTAGTCGCATTCTTATTTACAGCAGCAATAAAATCCTCTATTGCTAGCAACAATCAAACGCACTTATTTTTATCACACTTTACTTACACCAACTTCCTGCTTGCAATAAACAACAGGGATAAATTATGAATGAAATTTACAATGGTTGTGTTCCAGCAAACGTCTATTTATTAGAGTTGCCCTGTGAACACGTAGCTTCTTCTGATCTACTGGGTTGCATCAGAAGTGAGTTTGCCGTCCACGAATTTAATTTCCTTTTGTTTCCCCTGGTATTTACAAGACCATGCCACATTTCAATCGCCAGGTACTAGTTTCAGATTCCGTAACGGCTGGATGTGGTAGCGTGGCCGAGCGGTCTAAGGCCCTGGATTTAGGCTCCAGTCTCTTCGGGGGCGTGGGTTCGAATCCCACCGCTGCCAGATATTGCGACATTCCTAAATTTCGTCGCTTCACCAACAGCAGTAAACCGGGCAGGCATGCCGGTTTTGTGTCACCTTTTCCTTCAGTTGCTACATACAGGCAGATCCGATTCACAGAATTTCCACTGGTCCACAATTGGCCTGAACCCCGCACCGAACAGGACAAACACCGTCACCCAGCCAACTGAATTCAGGCCGTTCACTCACTCGTCTGCACATCTGCTGCCTCTCACTTATTCAGATATGCACCACTTTTACAATTTTCTTTCTTCCATTTCTTGCAATCTATCGACCGTGCTCCCCCATTGCTGTCACTCTCGCACCCACCATCTCTCCGTCGTTTCCCCGTTCGCCCTTCCAAACTTGCCGGTTGAACAGCACCTCCCATTCACTCGTGTGCTGCAATCCGATTAATTTAACACGAGTATCTTTTTTTCATTCTAACCTATCCAGACAGCGAAAGTTACATTAAGACATGGTTAAGAGAAGATGCATTCTGCAAAAGAAAGGTGTGGGGGAGGGGATCTGGACCCTGACTTCAGGATGAGAGTCAGATGTGTTTTTCATAGCATTAGTCTGAGGAAGATGTGATTAGGAGGGCACATTATTCCTATTGTTCTCTCCTCTTAGAATTATGCAAAATTTCAGGCTCAATGCGTCAGGTTTTTTATCACACTTTATGCTTTACTTACAGCAACTTCCTTCTTGCAATAAACACAAGAACCTGCAACACAACTTTCAAAACACTTTATTCGCACCAACAGAAGCTGCAAATGCTGCAAAGTTGCAGCAGCCTTGGCCTTCCCCTTTCTCTCAACGCATTCCTGCAGCGCCGCGTCGCCAGCACCAGATGATGCTCTTGGCCTTTACACTACAGGGAATACCTCCACACAAAACGGAACACCGTTACACAACACGGAGTACCTTTACACAACAGGAAACACATTACTCAATAGCGGACATCTTTACAAAGCACACAAAACCTCTAAAAAAACAGGGAGAATCTGTACACAACAGCGACCATCTTTACCCAAGAGGGAACAATTTTATATAACAGGGAACATTTTTACACTACAGGGAATTTGTTTACACAGCAGAACGCACCTTCATGCATGTCTCTCTCTTCATCTCAGTCTCCGTTTCCCTGTCTGTCTACCTCCCTCTCTGTTTCTCTCGCAGTCTCGGTATTCCCTCAGTCTCTGCTTCGTGTTATTCGGTCTGTCTGTCTGTCTGTCTCTCTCTCTTTGGTTTCCGCAGTGTCTTTCTCTGTCCCTCCCTTTGTATGGCCAGAAAGACCCTCTCCGGTTTTTTCTGTGTCCTTTTGTGTCCGTCCCATTGTCGGTGGTGTAATACTGAGTGTCCTTGTGACATTGTGCAGCCAAGTGAGCCTGCAAACATGGGTGCTGCGGGGTCCGGGTCTCTGGGTGGTTTGAGGGCCATGCTATAGTTTTCAACACAGCCTGGATGCTGACATTCGTCTCGCTAACACACAGGCCTGTGAGGCATCGGAACCTAAGCACCAGCCGGGATCCCCCACCAGCCGAAAGCAGAGTGGCGCAGCGGAAGCGTGCTGGGCCCATAACCCAGAGGTCGATGGATCGAAACCATCCTCTGCTAGTCGCATTCTTATTTACAGCAGCAATAAAATCCTCTATTGCTAGCAACAATCAAACGCACTTATTTTTATCACACTTTACTTACACCAACTTCCTGCTTGCAATAAACAACAGGGATAAATTATGAATGAAATTTACAATGGTTGTGTTCCAGCAAACGTCTATTTATTAGAGTTGCCCTGTGAACACGTAGCTTCTTCTGATCTACTGGGTTGCATCAGAAGTGAGTTTGCCGTCCACGAATTTAATTTCCTTTTGTTTCCCCTGGTATTTACAAGACCATGCCACATTTCAATCGCCAGGTACTAGTTTCAGATTCCGTAACGGCTGGATGTGGTAGCGTGGCCGAGCGGTCTAAGGCGCTGGATTTAGACTCCAGTCTCTTCGGGGGCGTGGGTTCGAATCCCACCGCTGCCAGATATTGCGACATTCCTAAATTTCGTCGCTTCACCAACAGCAGTAAACCGGGCAGGCATGCCGGTTTTGTGTCACCTTTTCCTTCAGTTGCTACATACAGGCAGATCCGATTCACAGAATTTCCACTGGTCCACAATTGGCCTGAACCCCGCACCGAACAGGACAAACACCGTCACCCAGCCAACTGAATTCAGGCCGTTCACTCACTCGTCGGCTCATCTGCTGCCTCTCACTTATTCAGATATGCACCACTTTTACAATTTTCTTTCTTCCATTTCTTGCAATCTATCGACCGTGCTCCCCCATTGCTGTCACTCTCGCACCCACCATCTCTCCGTCGTTTCCCCGTTCGCCCTTCCAAACTTGCCGGTTGAACAGCACCTCCCATTCACTCGTGTGCTGCAATCCGATTAATTTAACACGAGTATCTTTTTTTCATTCTAACCTATCCAGACAGCGAAAGTTACATTAAGACATGGTTAAGAGAAGATGCATTCTGCAAAAGAAAGGTGTGGGGGAGGGGATCTGGACCCTGACTTCAGGATGAGAGTCAGATGTGTTTTTCATAGCATTAGTCTGAGGAAGATGTGATTAGGAGGGCACATTATTCCTATTGTTCTCTCCTCTTAGAATTATGCAAAATTTCAGGCTCAATGCGTCAGGTTTTTTATCACACTTTATGCTTTACTTACAGCAACTTCCTTCTTGCAATAAACACAAGAACCTGCAACACAACTTTCAAAACACTTTATTCGCACCAACAGAAGCTGCAAATGCTGCAAAGTTGCAGCAGCCTTGGCCTTCCCCTTTCTCTCAACGCATTCCTGCAGCGCCGCGTCGCCAGCACCAGATGATGCTCTTGGCCTTTACACTACAGGGAATACCTCCACACAAAACGGAACACCGTTACACAACACGGAGTACCTTTACACAACAGGAAACACATTACTCAATAGCGGACATCTTTACAAAGCACACAAAACCTCTAAAAAAACAGGGAGAATCTGTACACAACAGCGACCATCTTTACCCAAGAGGGAACAATTTTATATAACAGGGAACATTTTTACACTACAGGGAATTTGTTTACACAGCAGAACGCACCTTCATGCATGTCTCTCTCTTCATCTCAGTCTCCGTTTCCCTGTCTGTCTACCTCCCTCTCTGTTTCTCTCGCAGTCTCGGTATTCCCTCAGTCTCTGCTTCGTGTTATTCGGTCTGTCTGTCTGTCTGTCTCTCTCTCTTTGGTTTCCGCAGTGTCTTTCTCTGTCCCTCCCTTTGTATGGCCAGAAAGACCCTCTCCGGTTTTTTCTGTGTCCTTTTGTGTCCGTCCCATTGTCGGTGGTGTAATACTGAGTGTCCTTGTGACATTGTGCAGCCAAGTGAGCCTGCAAACATGGGTGCTGCGGGGTCCGGGTCTCTGGGTGGTTTGAGGGCCATGCTATAGTTTTCAACACAGCCTGGATGCTGACATTCGTCTCGCTAACACACAGGCCTGTGAGGCATCGGAACCTAAGCACCAGCCGGGATCCCCCACCAGCCGAAAGCAGAGTGGCGCAGCGGAAGCGTGCTGGGCCCATAACCCAGAGGTCGATGGATCGAAACCATCCTCTGCTAGTCGCATTCTTATTTACAGCAGCAATAAAATCCTCTATTGCTAGCAACAATCAAACGCACTTATTTTTATCACACTTTACTTACACCAACTTCCTGCTTGCAATAAACAACAGGGATAAATTATGAATGAAATTTACAATGGTTGTGTTCCAGCAAACGTCTATTTATTAGAGTTGCCCTGTGAACACGTAGCTTCTTCTGATCTACTGGGTTGCATCAGAAGTGAGTTTGCCGTCCACGAATTTAATTTCCTTTTGTTTCCCCTGGTATTTACAAGACCATGCCACATTTCAATCGCCAGGTACTAGTTTCAGATTCCGTAACGGCTGGATGTGGTAGCGTGGCCGAGCGGTCTAAGGCGCTGGATTTAGACTCCAGTCTCTTCGGGGGCGTTTGTTCGAATCCCACCGCTGCCAGATATTGCGACATTCCTAAATTTCGTCGCTTCACCAACAGCAGTAAACCGGGCAGGCATGCCGGTTTTGTGTCACCTTTTCCTTCAGTTGCTACATACAGGCAGATCCGATTCACAGAATTTCCACTGGTCCACAATTGGCCTGAACCCCGCACCGAACAGGACAAACACCGTCACCCAGCCAACTGAATTCAGGCCGTTCACTCACTCGTCTGCACATCTGCTGCCTCTCACTTATTCAGATATGCACCACTTTTACATTTTTCTTTCTTCCATTTCTTGCAATCTATCGACCGAGCTCCCCCATTGCTGTCACTCTCGCACCCACCATCTCTCCGTCGTTTCCCCGTTCGCCCTTCCAAACTTGCCGGTTGAACAGCACCTCCCATTCACTCGTGTGCTGCAATCCGATTAATTTAACACGAGTATCTTTTTTTCATTCTAACCTATCCAGACAGCGAAAGTTACATTAAGACATGGTTAAGAGAAGATGCATTCTGCAAAAGAAAAGTGTGGGGGAGGGGATCTGGACCCTGACTTCAGGATGAGAGTCAGATGTGTTTTTCATAGCATTAGTCTGAGGAGGATGTGATTAGGAGGGCACATTATTCCTATTGTTCTCTCCTCTTAGAATTATGCAAAATTTCAGGCTCAATGCGTCAGGTTTTTTATCACACTTTATGCTTTACTTACAGCAACTTCCTTCTTGCAATAAACACAAGAACCTGCAACACAACTTTCAAAACACTTTATTCGCACCAACAGAAGCTGCAAATGCTGCAAAGTTGCAGCAGCCTTGGCCTTCCCCTTTCTCTCAACGCATTCCTGCAGCGCCGCGTCGCCAGCACCAGATGATGCTCTTGGCCTTTACACTACAGGGAATACCTCCACACAAAACGGAACACCGTTACACAACACGGAGTACCTTTACACAACAGGAAACACATTACTCAATAGCGGACATCTTTACAAAGCACACAAAACCTCTAAAAAAACAGGGAGAATCTGTACACAACAGCGACCATCTTTACCCAAGAGGGAACAATTTTATATAACAGGGAACATTTTTACACTACAGGGAATTTGTTTACACAGCAGAACGCACCTTCATGCATGTCTCTCTCTTCATCTCAGTCTCCGTTTCCCTGTCTGTCTACCTCCCTCTCTGTTTCTCTCGCAGTCTCGGTTTTCCCTCAGTCTCTGTCTCTGCTTCGTGTTATTCGGTCTGTCTGTCTGTCTCTCTCTCTCTCTTTGGTTTCCGCAGTGTCTTTCTCTGTCCCTCCCTTTGTATGGCCAGAAAGACCCTTGCCGGTTTTTTCTGTGTCCTTTTGTGTCCGTCCCATTGTCGGTGGTGTAATACTGAGTGTCCTTGTGACATTGTGCAGCCAAGTGAGCCTGCAAACACGGGTGCTGCGGGGTCCGGGTCTCTGGGTGGTTTGAGGGCCATGCTATAGTTTTCAACACAGCCTGGATGCTGACATTCGTCTCGCTAACACACAGGCCTGTGAGGCATCGGAACCTAAGCACCAGCCGGGATTACACACCAGCCGAAAGCAGAGTGGCGCAGCGGAAGCGTGCTGGGCCCATAACCCAGAGGTCGATGGATCGAAACCATCCTCTGCTAGTCGCATTCTTATTTACAGCAGCAATAAAATCCTCTATTGCTAGCAACAATCAAACGCACTTATTTTTATCACACTTTACTTACACCAACTTCCTGCTTGCAATAAACAACAGGGATAAATTATGAATGAAATTTACAATGGTTGTGTTCCAGCAAACGTCTATTTATTAGAGTTGCCCTGTGAACACGTAGCTTCTTCTGATCTACTGGGTTGCATCAGAAGTGAGTTTGCCGTCCACGAATTTAATTTCCTTTTGTTTCCCCTGGTATTTACAAGACCGTGCCACATTTCAATCGCCAGGTACTAGTTTCAGATTGCGTAACGGCTGGATGTGGTAGCGTGGCCGAGCGGTCTAAGGCGCTGGATTTAGACTCCAGTCTCTTCGGGGGCGTGGGTTCGAATCCCACCGCTGCCAGATATTGCGACATTCCTAAATTTCGTCGCTTCACCAACAGCAGTAAACCGGGCAGGCATGCCGGTTTTGTGTCACCTTTTCCTTCAGTTGCTACATACAGGCAGATCCGATTCACAGAATTTCCACTGGTCCACAATTGGCCTGAACCCCGCACCGAACAGGACAAACACCGTCACCCAGCCAACTGAATTCAGGCCGTTCACTCACTCGTCTGCACATCTGCTGCCTCTCACTTATTCAGATATGCACCACTTTTACAATTTTCTTTCTTCCATTTCTTGCAATCTATCGACCGTGCTCCCCCATTGCTGTCACTCTCGCACCCACCATCTCTCCGTCGTTTCCCCGTTCGCCCTTCCAAACTTGCCGGTTGAACAGCACCTCCCATTCACTCGTGTGCTGCAATCCGATTAATTTAACACGAGTATCTTTTTTTCATTCTAACCTATCCAGACAGCGAAAGTTACATTAAGACATGGTTAAGAGAAGATGCATTCTGCAAAAGAAAGGTGTGGGGGAGGGGATCTGGACCCTGACTTCAGGATGAGAGTCAGATGTGTTTTTCATAGCATTAGTCTGAGGAAGATGTGATTAGGAGGGCACATTATTCCTATTGTTCTCTCCTCTTAGAATTATGCAAAATTTCAGGCTCAATGCGTCAGGTTTTTTATCACACTTTATGCTTTACTTACAGCAACTTCCTTCTTGCAATAAACACAAGAACCTGCAACACAACTTTCAAAACACTTTATTCGCACCAACAGAAGCTGCAAATGCTGCAAAGTTGCAGCAGCCTTGGCCTTCCCCTTTCTCTCAACGCATTCCTGCAGCGCCGCGTCGCCAGCACCAGATGATGCTCTTGGCCTTTACACTACAGGGAATACCTCCACACAAAACGGAACACCGTTACACAACACGGAGTACCTTTACACAACAGGAAACACATTACTCAATAGCGGACATCTTTACAAAGCACACAAAACCTCTAAAAAAACAGGGAGAATCTGTACACAACAGCGACCATCTTTACCCAAGAGGGAACAATTTTATATAACAGGGAACATTTTTACACTACAGGGAATTTGTTTACACAGCAGAACGCACCTTCATGCATGTCTCTCTCTTCATCTCAGTCTCCGTTTCCCTGTCTGTCTACCTCCCTCTCTGTTTCTCTCGCAGTCTCGGTTTTCCCTCAGTCTCTGTCTCTGCTTCGTGTTATTCGGTCTGTCTGTCTGTCTCTCTCTCTCTCTTTGGTTTCCGCAGTGTCTTTCTCTGTCCCTCCCTTTGTATGGCCAGAAAGACCCTTGCCGGTTTTTTCTGTGTCCTTTTGTGTCCGTCCCATTGTCGGTGGTGTAATACTGAGTGTCCTTGTGACATTGTGCAGCCAAGTGAGCCTGCAAACACGGGTGCTGCGGGGTCCGGGTCTCTGGGTGGTTTGAGGGCCATGCTATAGTTTTCAACACAGCCTGGATGCTGACATTCGTCTCGCTAACACACAGGCCTGTGAGGCATCGGAACCTAAGCACCAGCCGGGATTACACACCAGCCGAAAGCAGAGTGGCGCAGCGGAAGCGTGCTGGGCCCATAACCCAGAGGTCGATGGATCGAAACCATCCTCTGCTAGTCGCATTCTTATTTACAGCAGCAATAAAATCCTCTATTGCTAGCAACAATCAAACGCACTTATTTTTATCACACTTTACTTACACCAACTTCCTGCTTGCAATAAACAACAGGGATAAATTATGAATGAAATTTACAATGGTTGTGTTCCAGCAAACGTCTATTTATTAGAGTTGCCCTGTGAACACGTAGCTTCTTCTGATCTACTGGGTTGCATCAGAAGTGAGTTTGCCGTCCACGAATTTAATTTCCTTTTGTTTCCCCTGGTATTTACAAGACCGTGCCACATTTCAATCGCCAGGTACTAGTTTCAGATTGCGTAACGGCTGGATGTGGTAGCGTGGCCGAGCGGTCTAAGGCGCTGGATTTAGACTCCAGTCTCTTCGGGGGCGTGGGTTCGAATCCCACCGCTGCCAGATATTGCGACATTCCTAAATTTCGTCGCTTCACCAACAGCAGTAAACCGGGCAGGCATGCCGGTTTTGTGTCACCTTTTCCTTCAGTTGCTACATACAGGCAGATCCGATTCACAGAATTTCCACTGGTCCACAATTGGCCTGAACCCCGCACCGAACAGGACAAACACCGTCACCCAGCCAACTGAATTCAGGCCGTTCACTCACTCGTCTGCACATCTGCTGCCTCTCACTTATTCAGATATGCACCACTTTTACAATTTTCTTTCTTCCATTTCTTGCAATCTATCGACCGTGCTCCCCCATTGCTGTCACTCTCGCACCCACCATCTCTCCGTCGTTTCCCCGTTCGCCCTTCCAAACTTGCCGGTTGAACAGCACCTCCCATTCACTCGTGTGCTGCAATCCGATTAATTTAACACGAGTATCTTTTTTTCATTCTAACCTATCCAGACAGCGAAAGTTACATTAAGACATGGTTAAGAGAAGATGCATTCTGCAAAAGAAAGGTGTGGGGGAGGGGATCTGGACCCTGACTTCAGGATGAGAGTCAGATGTGTTTTTCATAGCATTAGTCTGAGGAAGATGTGATTAGGAGGGCACATTATTCCTATTGTTCTCTCCTCTTAGAATTATGCAAAATTTCAGGCTCAATGCGTCAGGTTTTTTATCACACTTTATGCTTTACTTACAGCAACTTCCTTCTTGCAATAAACACAAGAACCTGCAACACAACTTTCAAAACACTTTATTCGCACCAACAGAAGCTGCAAATGCTGCAAAGTTGCAGCAGCCTTGGCCTTCCCCTTTCTCTCAACGCATTCCTGCAGCGCCGCGTCGCCAGCACCAGATGATGCTCTTGGCCTTTACACTACAGGGAATACCTCCACACAAAACGGAACACCGTTACACAACACGGAGTACCTTTACACAACAGGAAACACATTACTCAATAGCGGACATCTTTACAAAGCACACAAAACCTCTAAAAAAACAGGGAGAATCTGTACACAACAGCGACCATCTTTACCCAAGAGGGAACAATTTTATATAACAGGGAACATTTTTACACTACAGGGAATTTGTTTACACAGCAGAACGCACCTTCATGCATGTCTCTCTCTTCATCTCAGTCTCCGTTTCCCTGTCTGTCTACCTCCCTCTCTGTTTCTCTCGCAGTCTCGGTATTCCCTCAGTCTCTGCTTCGTGTTATTCGGTCTGTCTGTCTGTCTGTCTCTCTCTCTTTGGTTTCCGCAGTGTCTTTCTCTGTCCCTCCCTTTGTATGGCCAGAAAGACCCTCTCCGGTTTTTTCTGTGTCCTTTTGTGTCCGTCCCATTGTCGGTGGTGTAATACTGAGTGTCCTTGTGACATTGTGCAGCCAAGTGAGCCTGCAAACATGGGTGCTGCGGGGTCCGGGTCTCTGGGTGGTTTGAGGGCCATGCTATAGTTTTCAACACAGCCTGGATGCTGACATTCGTCTCGCTAACACACAGGCCTGTGAGGCATCGGAACCTAAGCACCAGCCGGGATCCCCCACCAGCCGAAAGCAGAGTGGCGCAGCGGAAGCGTGCTGGGCCCATAACCCAGAGGTCGATGGATCGAAACCATCCTCTGCTAGTCGCATTCTTATTTACAGCAGCAATAAAATCCTCTATTGCTAGCAACAATCAAACGCACTTATTTTTATCACACTTTACTTACACCAACTTCCTGCTTGCAATAAACAACAGGGATAAATTATGAATGAAATTTACAATGGTTGTGTTCCAGCAAACGTCTATTTATTAGAGTTGCCCTGTGAACACGTAGCTTCTTCTGATCTACTGGGTTGCATCAGAAGTGAGTTTGCCGTCCACGAATTTAATTTCCTTTTGTTTCCCCTGGTATTTACAAGACCATGCCACATTTCAATCGCCAGGTACTAGTTTCAGATTCCGTAACGGCTGGATGTGGTAGCGTGGCCGAGCGGTCTAAGGCGCTGGATTTAGACTCCAGTCTCTTCGGGGGCGTGGGTTCGAATCCCACCGCTGCCAGATATTGCGACATTCCTAAATTTCGTCGCTTCACCAACAGCAGTAAACCGGGCAGGCATGCCGGTTTTGTGTCACCTTTTCCTTCAGTTGCTACATACAGGCAGATCCGATTCACAGAATTTCCACTGGTCCACAATTGGCCTGAACCCCGCACCGAACAGGACAAACACCGTCACCCAGCCAACTGAATTCAGGCCGTTCACTCACTCGTCGGCTCATCTGCTGCCTCTCACTTATTCAGATATGCACCACTTTTACAATTTTCTTTCTTCCATTTCTTGCAATCTATCGACCGTGCTCCCCCATTGCTGTCACTCTCGCACCCACCATCTCTCCGTCGTTTCCCCGTTCGCCCTTCCAAACTTGCCGGTTGAACAGCACCTCCCATTCACTCGTGTGCTGCAATCCGATTAATTTAACACGAGTATCTTTTTTTCATTCTAACCTATCCAGACAGCGAAAGTTACATTAAGACATGGTTAAGAGAAGATGCATTCTGCAAAAGAAAGGTGTGGGGGAGGGGATCTGGACCCTGACTTCAGGATGAGAGTCAGATGTGTTTTTCATAGCATTAGTCTGAGGAAGATGTGATTAGGAGGGCACATTATTCCTATTGTTCTCTCCTCTTAGAATTATGCAAAATTTCAGGCTCAATGCGTCAGGTTTTTTATCACACTTTATGCTTTACTTACAGCAACTTCCTTCTTGCAATAAACACAAGAACCTGCAACACAACTTTCAAAACACTTTATTCGCACCAACAGAAGCTGCAAATGCTGCAAAGTTGCAGCAGCCTTGGCCTTCCCCTTTCTCTCAACGCATTCCTGCAGCGCCGCGTCGCCAGCACCAGATGATGCTCTTGGCCTTTACACTACAGGGAATACCTCCACACAAAACGGAACACCGTTACACAACACGGAGTACCTTTACACAACAGGAAACACATTACTCAATAGCGGACATCTTTACAAAGCACACAAAACCTCTAAAAAAACAGGGAGAATCTGTACACAACAGCGACCATCTTTACCCAAGAGGGAACAATTTTATATAACAGGGAACATTTTTACACTACAGGGAATTTGTTTACACAGCAGAACGCACCTTCATGCATGTCTCTCTCTTCATCTCAGTCTCCGTTTCCCTGTCTGTCTACCTCCCTCTCTGTTTCTCTCGCAGTCTCGGTATTCCCTCAGTCTCTGCTTCGTGTTATTCGGTCTGTCTGTCTGTCTGTCTCTCTCTCTTTGGTTTCCGCAGTGTCTTTCTCTGTCCCTCCCTTTGTATGGCCAGAAAGACCCTCTCCGGTTTTTTCTGTGTCCTTTTGTGTCCGTCCCATTGTCGGTGGTGTAATACTGAGTGTCCTTGTGACATTGTGCAGCCAAGTGAGCCTGCAAACATGGGTGCTGCGGGGTCCGGGTCTCTGGGTGGTTTGAGGGCCATGCTATAGTTTTCAACACAGCCTGGATGCTGACATTCGTCTCGCTAACACACAGGCCTGTGAGGCATCGGAACCTAAGCACCAGCCGGGATCCCCCACCAGCCGAAAGCAGAGTGGCGCAGCGGAAGCGTGCTGGGCCCATAACCCAGAGGTCGATGGATCGAAACCATCCTCTGCTAGTCGCATTCTTATTTACAGCAGCAATAAAATCCTCTATTGCTAGCAACAATCAAACGCACTTATTTTTATCACACTTTACTTACACCAACTTCCTGCTTGCAATAAACAACAGGGATAAATTATGAATGAAATTTACAATGGTTGTGTTCCAGCAAACGTCTATTTATTAGAGTTGCCCTGTGAACACGTAGCTTCTTCTGATCTACTGGGTTGCATCAGAAGTGAGTTTGCCGTCCACGAATTTAATTTCCTTTTGTTTCCCCTGGTATTTACAAGACCATGCCACATTTCAATCGCCAGGTACTAGTTTCAGATTCCGTAACGGCTGGATGTGGTAGCGTGGCCGAGCGGTCTAAGGCGCTGGATTTAGACTCCAGTCTCTTCGGGGGCGTGGGTTCGAATCCCACCGCTGCCAGATATTGCGACATTCCTAAATTTCGTCGCTTCACCAACAGCAGTAAACCGGGCAGGCATGCCGGTTTTGTGTCACCTTTTCCTTCAGTTGCTACATACAGGCAGATCCGATTCACAGAATTTCCACTGGTCCACAATTGGCCTGAACCCCGCACCGAACAGGACAAACACCGTCACCCAGCCAACTGAATTCAGGCCGTTCACTCACTCGTCTGCACATCTGCTGCCTCTCACTTATTCAGATATGCACCACTTTTACATTTTTCTTTCTTCCATTTCTTGCAATCTATCGACCGAGCTCCCCCATTGCTGTCACTCTCGCACCCACCATCTCTCCGTCGTTTCCCCGTTCGCCCTTCCAAACTTGCCGGTTGAACAGCACCTCCCATTCACTCGTGTGCTGCAATCCGATTAATTTAACACGAGTATCTTTTTTTCATTCTAACCTATCCAGACAGCGAAAGTTACATTAAGACATGGTTAAGAGAAGATGCATTCTGCAAAAGAAAGGTGTGGGGGAGGGGATCTGGACCCTGACTTCAGGATGAGAGTCAGATGTGTTTTTCATAGCATTAGTCTGAGGAAGATGTGATTAGGAGGGCACATTATTCCTATTGTTCTCTCCTCTTAGAATTATGCAAAATTTCAGGCTCAATGCGTCAGGTTTTTTATCACACTTTATGCTTTACTTACAGCAACTTCCTTCTTGCAATAAACACAAGAACCTGCAACACAACTTTCAAAACACTTTATTCGCACCAACAGAAGCTGCAAATGCTGCAAAGTTGCAGCAGCCTTGGCCTTCCCCTTTCTCTCAACGCATTCCTGCAGCGCCGCGTCGCCAGCACCAGATGATGCTCTTGGCCTTTACACTACAGGGAATACCTCCACACAAAACGGAACACCGTTACACAACACGGAGTACCTTTACACAACAGGAAACACATTACTCAATAGCGGACATCTTTACAAAGCACACAAAACCTCTAAAAAAACAGGGAGAATCTGTACACAACAGCGACCATCTTTACCCAAGAGGGAACAATTTTATATAACAGGGAACATTTTTACACTACAGGGAATTTGTTTACACAGCAGAACGCACCTTCATGCATGTCTCTCTCTTCATCTCAGTCTCCGTTTCCCTGTCTGTCTACCTCCCTCTCTGTTTCTCTCGCAGTCTCGGTATTCCCTCAGTCTCTGCTTCGTGTTATTCGGTCTGTCTGTCTGTCTGTCTCTCTCTCTTTGGTTTCCGCAGTGTCTTTCTCTGTCCCTCCCTTTGTATGGCCAGAAAGACCCTCTCCGGTTTTTTCTGTGTCCTTTTGTGTCCGTCCCATTGTCGGTGGTGTAATACTGAGTGTCCTTGTGACATTGTGCAGCCAAGTGAGCCTGCAAACATGGGTGCTGCGGGGTCCGGGTCTCTGGGTGGTTTGAGGGCCATGCTATAGTTTTCAACACAGCCTGGATGCTGACATTCGTCTCGCTAACACACAGGCCTGTGAGGCATCGGAACCTAAGCACCAGCCGGGATCCCCCACCAGCCGAAAGCAGAGTGGCGCAGCGGAAGCGTGCTGGGCCCATAACCCAGAGGTCGATGGATCGAAACCATCCTCTGCTAGTCGCATTCTTATTTACAGCAGCAATAAAATCCTCTATTGCTAGCAACAATCAAACGCACTTATTTTTATCACACTTTACTTACACCAACTTCCTGCTTGCAATAAACAACAGGGATAAATTATGAATGAAATTTACAATGGTTGTGTTCCAGCAAACGTCTATTTATTAGAGTTGCCCTGTGAACACGTAGCTTCTTCTGATCTACTGGGTTGCATCAGAAGTGAGTTTGCCGTCCACGAATTTAATTTCCTTTTGTTTCCCCTGGTATTTACAAGACCATGCCACATTTCAATCGCCAGGTACTAGTTTCAGATTCCGTAACGGCTGGATGTGGTAGCGTGGCCGAGCGGTCTAAGGCGCTGGATTTAGACTCCAGTCTCTTCGGGGGCGTGGGTTCGAATCCCACCGCTGCCAGATATTGCGACATTCCTAAATTTCGTCGCTTCACCAACAGCAGTAAACCGGGCAGGCATGCCGGTTTTGTGTCACCTTTTCCTTCAGTTGCTACATACAGGCAGATCCGATTCACAGAATTTCCACTGGTCCACAATTGGCCTGAACCCCGCACCGAACAGGACAAACACCGTCACCCAGCCAACTGAATTCAGGCCGTTCACTCACTCGTCTGCACATCTGCTGCCTCTCACTTATTCAGATATGCACCACTTTTACATTTTTCTTTCTTCCATTTCTTGCAATCTATCGACCGAGCTCCCCCATTGCTGTCACTCTCGCACCCACCATCTCTCCGTCGTTTCCCCGTTCGCCCTTCCAAACTTGCCGGTTGAACAGCACCTCCCATTCACTCGTGTGCTGCAATCCGATTAATTTAACACGAGTATCTTTTTTTCATTCTAACCTATCCAGACAGCGAAAGTTACATTAAGACATGGTTAAGAGAAGATGCATTCTGCAAAAGAAAAGTGTGGGGGAGGGGATCTGGACCCTGACTTCAGGATGAGAGTCAGATGTGTTTTTCATAGCATTAGTCTGAGGAGGATGTGATTAGGAGGGCACATTATTCCTATTGTTCTCTCCTCTTAGAATTATGCAAAATTTCAGGCTCAATGCGTCAGGTTTTTTATCACACTTTATGCTTTACTTACAGCAACTTCCTTCTTGCAATAAACACAAGAACCTGCAACACAACTTTCAAAACACTTTATTCGCACCAACAGAAGCTGCAAATGCTGCAAAGTTGCAGCAGCCTTGGCCTTCCCCTTTCTCTCAACGCATTCCTGCAGCGCCGCGTCGCCAGCACCAGATGATGCTCTTGGCCTTTACACTACAGGGAATACCTCCACACAAAACGGAACACCGTTACACAACACGGAGTACCTTTACACAACAGGAAACACATTACTCAATAGCGGACATCTTTACAAAGCACACAAAACCTCTAAAAAAACAGGGAGAATCTGTACACAACAGCGACCATCTTTACCCAAGAGGGAACAATTTTATATAACAGGGAACATTTTTACACTACAGGGAATTTGTTTACACAGCAGAACGCACCTTCATGCATGTCTCTCTCTTCATCTCAGTCTCCGTTTCCCTGTCTGTCTACCTCCCTCTCTGTTTCTCTCGCAGTCTCGGTTTTCCCTCAGTCTCTGTCTCTGCTTCGTGTTATTCGGTCTGTCTGTCTGTCTCTCTCTCTCTCTTTGGTTTCCGCAGTGTCTTTCTCTGTCCCTCCCTTTGTATGGCCAGAAAGACCCTTGCCGGTTTTTTCTGTGTCCTTTTGTGTCCGTCCCATTGTCGGTGGTGTAATACTGAGTGTCCTTGTGACATTGTGCAGCCAAGTGAGCCTGCAAACACGGGTGCTGCGGGGTCCGGGTCTCTGGGTGGTTTGAGGGCCATGCTATAGTTTTCAACACAGCCTGGATGCTGACATTCGTCTCGCTAACACACAGGCCTGTGAGGCATCGGAACCTAAGCACCAGCCGGGATTACACACCAGCCGAAAGCAGAGTGGCGCAGCGGAAGCGTGCTGGGCCCATAACCCAGAGGTCGATGGATCGAAACCATCCTCTGCTAGTCGCATTCTTATTTACAGCAGCAATAAAATCCTCTATTGCTAGCAACAATCAAACGCACTTATTTTTATCACACTTTACTTACACCAACTTCCTGCTTGCAATAAACAACAGGGATAAATTATGAATGAAATTTACAATGGTTGTGTTCCAGCAAACGTCTATTTATTAGAGTTGCCCTGTGAACACGTAGCTTCTTCTGATCTACTGGGTTGCATCAGAAGTGAGTTTGCCGTCCACGAATTTAATTTCCTTTTGTTTCCCCTGGTATTTACAAGACCGTGCCACATTTCAATCGCCAGGTACTAGTTTCAGATTGCGTAACGGCTGGATGTGGTAGCGTGGCCGAGCGGTCTAAGGCGCTGGATTTAGACTCCAGTCTCTTCGGGGGCGTGGGTTCGAATCCCACCGCTGCCAGATATTGCGACTTTCCTAAATTTCGTCGCTTCACCAACAGCAGTAAACCGGGCAGGCATGCCGGTTTTGTGTCACCTTTTCCTTCAGTTGCTACATACAGGCAGATCCGATTCACAGAATTTCCACTGGTCCACAATTGGCCTGAACCCCGCACCGAACAGGACAAACACCGTCACCCAGCCAACTGAATTCAGGCCGTTCACTCACTCGTCTGCACATCTGCTGCCTCTCACTTATTCAGATATGCACCACTTTTACAATTTTCTTTCTTCCATTTCTTGCAATCTATCGACCGTGCTCCCCCATTGCTGTCACTCTCGCACCCACCATCTCTCCGTCGTTTCCCCGTTCGCCCTTCCAAACTTGCCGGTTGAACAGCACCTCCCATTCACTCGTGTGCTGCAATCCGATTAATTTAACACGAGTATCTTTTTTTCATTCTAACCTATCCAGACAGCGAAAGTTACATTAAGACATGGTTAAGAGAAGATGCATTCTGCAAAAGAAAGGTGTGGGGGAGGGGATCTGGACCCTGACTTCAGGATGAGAGTCAGATGTGTTTTTCATAGCATTAGTCTGAGGAAGATGTGATTAGGAGGGCACATTATTCCTATTGTTCTCTCCTCTTAGAATTATGCAAAATTTCAGGCTCAATGCGTCAGGTTTTTTATCACACTTTATGCTTTACTTACAGCAACTTCCTTCTTGCAATAAACACAAGAACCTGCAACACAACTTTCAAAACACTTTATTCGCACCAACAGAAGCTGCAAATGCTGCAAAGTTGCAGCAGCCTTGGCCTTCCCCTTTCTCTCAACGCATTCCTGCAGCGCCGCGTCGCCAGCACCAGATGATGCTCTTGGCCTTTACACTACAGGGAATACCTCCACACAAAACGGAACACCGTTACACAACACGGAGTACCTTTACACAACAGGAAACACATTACTCAATAGCGGACATCTTTACAAAGCACACAAAACCTCTAAAAAAACAGGGAGAATCTGTACACAACAGCGACCATCTTTACCCAAGAGGGAACAATTTTATATAACAGGGAACATTTTTACACTACAGGGAATTTGTTTACACAGCAGAACGCACCTTCATGCATGTCTCTCTCTTCATCTCAGTCTCCGTTTCCCTGTCTGTCTACCTCCCTCTCTGTTTCTCTCGCAGTCTCGGTTTTCCCTCAGTCTCTGTCTCTGCTTCGTGTTATTCGGTCTGTCTGTCTGTCTCTCTCTCTCTCTTTGGTTTCCGCAGTGTCTTTCTCTGTCCCTCCCTTTGTATGGCCAGAAAGACCCTTGCCGGTTTTTTCTGTGTCCTTTTGTGTCCGTCCCATTGTCGGTGGTGTAATACTGAGTGTCCTTGTGACATTGTGCAGCCAAGTGAGCCTGCAAACACGGGTGCTGCGGGGTCCGGGTCTCTGGGTGGTTTGAGGGCCATGCTATAGTTTTCAACACAGCCTGGATGCTGACATTCGTCTCGCTAACACACAGGCCTGTGAGGCATCGGAACCTAAGCACCAGCCGGGATTACACACCAGCCGAAAGCAGAGTGGCGCAGCGGAAGCGTGCTGGGCCCATAACCCAGAGGTCGATGGATCGAAACCATCCTCTGCTAGTCGCATTCTTATTTACAGCAGCAATAAAATCCTCTATTGCTAGCAACAATCAAACGCACTTATTTTTATCACACTTTACTTACACCAACTTCCTGCTTGCAATAAACAACAGGGATAAATTATGAATGAAATTTACAATGGTTGTGTTCCAGCAAACGTCTATTTATTAGAGTTGCCCTGTGAACACGTAGCTTCTTCTGATCTACTGGGTTGCATCAGAAGTGAGTTTGCCGTCCACGAATTTAATTTCCTTTTGTTTCCCCTGGTATTTACAAGACCGTGCCACATTTCAATCGCCAGGTACTAGTTTCAGATTGCGTAACGGCTGGATGTGGTAGCGTGGCCGAGCGGTCTAAGGCGCTGGATTTAGACTCCAGTCTCTTCGGGGGCGTGGGTTCGAATCCCACCGCTGCCAGATATTGCGACATTCCTAAATTTCGTCGCTTCACCAACAGCAGTAAACCGGGCAGGCATGCCGGTTTTGTGTCACCTTTTCCTTCAGTTGCTACATACAGGCAGATCCGATTCACAGAATTTCCACTGGTCCACAATTGGCCTGAACCCCGCACCGAACAGGACAAACACCGTCACCCAGCCAACTGAATTCAGGCCGTTCACTCACTCGTCTGCACATCTGCTGCCTCTCACTTATTCAGATATGCACCACTTTTACAATTTTCTTTCTTCCATTTCTTGCAATCTATCGACCGTGCTCCCCCATTGCTGTCACTCTCGCACCCACCATCTCTCCGTCGTTTCCCCGTTCGCCCTTCCAAACTTGCCGGTTGAACAGCACCTCCCATTCACTCGTGTGCTGCAATCCGATTAATTTAACACGAGTATCTTTTTTTCATTCTAACCTATCCAGACAGCGAAAGTTACATTAAGACATGGTTAAGAGAAGATGCATTCTGCAAAAGAAAAGTGTGGGGGAGGGGATCTGGACCCTGACTTCAGGATGAGAGTCAGATGTGTTTTTCATAGCATTAGTCTGAGGAGGATGTGATTAGGAGGGCACATTATTCCTATTGTTCTCTCCTCTTAGAATTATGCAAAATTTCAGGCTCAATGCGTCAGGTTTTTTATCACACTTTATGCTTTACTTACAGCAACTTCCTTCTTGCAATAAACACAAGAACCTGCAACACAACTTTCAAAACACTTTATTCGCACCAACAGAAGCTGCAAATGCTGCAAAGTTGCAGCAGCCTTGGCCTTCCCCTTTCTCTCAACGCATTCCTGCAGCGCCGCGTCGCCAGCACCAGATGATGCTCTTGGCCTTTACACTACAGGGAATACCTCCACACAAAACGGAACACCGTTACACAACACGGAGTACCTTTACACAACAGGAAACACATTACTCAATAGCGGACATCTTTACAAAGCACACAAAACCTCTAAAAAAACAGGGAGAATCTGTACACAACAGCGACCATCTTTACCCAAGAGGGAACAATTTTATATAACAGGGAACATTTTTACACTACAGGGAATTTGTTTACACAGCAGAACGCACCTTCATGCATGTCTCTCTCTTCATCTCAGTCTCCGTTTCCCTGTCTGTCTACCTCCCTCTCTGTTTCTCTCGCAGTCTCGGTTTTCCCTCAGTCTCTGTCTCTGCTTCGTGTTATTCGGTCTGTCTGTCTGTCTCTCTCTCTCTCTTTGGTTTCCGCAGTGTCTTTCTCTGTCCCTCCCTTTGTATGGCCAGAAAGACCCTTGCCGGTTTTTTCTGTGTCCTTTTGTGTCCGTCCCATTGTCGGTGGTGTAATACTGAGTGTCCTTGTGACATTGTGCAGCCAAGTGAGCCTGCAAACACGGGTGCTGCGGGGTCCGGGTCTCTGGGTGGTTTGAGGGCCATGCTATAGTTTTCAACACAGCCTGGATGCTGACATTCGTCTCGCTAACACACAGGCCTGTGAGGCATCGGAACCTAAGCACCAGCCGGGATTACACACCAGCCGAAAGCAGAGTGGCGCAGCGGAAGCGTGCTGGGCCCATAACCCAGAGGTCGATGGATCGAAACCATCCTCTGCTAGTCGCATTCTTATTTACAGCAGCAATAAAATCCTCTATTGCTAGCAACAATCAAACGCACTTATTTTTATCACACTTTACTTACACCAACTTCCTGCTTGCAATAAACAACAGGGATAAATTATGAATGAAATTTACAATGGTTGTGTTCCAGCAAACGTCTATTTATTAGAGTTGCCCTGTGAACACGTAGCTTCTTCTGATCTACTGGGTTGCATCAGAAGTGAGTTTGCCGTCCACGAATTTAATTTCCTTTTGTTTCCCCTGGTATTTACAAGACCATGCCACATTTCAATCGCCAGGTACTAGTTTCAGATTCCGTAACTGCTGGATGTGGTAGCGTGGCCGAGCGGTCTAAGGCCCTGGATTTAGGCTCCAGTCTCTTCGGGGGCGTGGGTTCGAATCCCACCGCTGCCAGATATTGCGACATTCCTAAATTTCGTCGCTTCACCAACAGCAGTAAACCGGGCAGGCATGCCGGTTTTGTGTCACCTTTTCCTTCAGTTGCTACATACAGGCAGATCCGATTCACAGAATTTCCACTGGTCCACAATTGGCCTGAACCCCGCACCGAACAGGACAAACACCGTCACCCAGCCAACTGAATTCAGGCCGTTCACTCACTCGTCTGCACATCTGCTGCCTCTCACTTATTCAGATATGCACCACTTTTACATTTTTCTTTCTTCCATTTCTTGCAATCTATCGACCGAGCTCCCCCATTGCTGTCACTCTCGCACCCACCATCTCTCCGTCGTTTCCCCGTTCGCCCTTCCAAACTTGCCGGTTGAACAGCACCTCCCATTCACTCGTGTGCTGCAATCCGATTAATTTAACACGAGTATCTTTTTTTCATTCTAACCTATCCAGACAGCGAAAGTTACATTAAGACATGGTTAAGAGAAGATGCATTCTGCAAAAGAAAAGTGTGGGGGAGGGGATCTGGACCCTGACTTCAGGATGAGAGTCAGATGTGTTTTTCATAGCATTAGTCTGAGGAGGATGTGATTAGGAGGGCACATTATTCCTATTGTTCTCTCCTCTTAGAATTATGCAAAATTTCAGGCTCAATGCGTCAGGTTTTTTATCACACTTTATGCTTTACTTACAGCAACTTCCTTCTTGCAATAAACACAAGAACCTGCAACACAACTTTCAAAACACTTTATTCGCACCAACAGAAGCTGCAAATGCTGCAAAGTTGCAGCAGCCTTGGCCTTCCCCTTTCTCTCAACGCATTCCTGCAGCGCCGCGTCGCCAGCACCAGATGATGCTCTTGGCCTTTACACTACAGGGAATACCTCCACACAAAACGGAACACCGTTACACAACACGGAGTACCTTTACACAACAGGAAACACATTACTCAATAGCGGACATCTTTACAAAGCACACAAAACCTCTAAAAAAACAGGGAGAATCTGTACACAACAGCGACCATCTTTACCCAAGAGGGAACAATTTTATATAACAGGGAACATTTTTACACTACAGGGAATTTGTTTACACAGCAGAACGCACCTTCATGCATGTCTCTCTCTTCATCTCAGTCTCCGTTTCCCTGTCTGTCTACCTCCCTCTCTGTTTCTCTCGCAGTCTCGGTTTTCCCTCAGTCTCTGTCTCTGCTTCGTGTTATTCGGTCTGTCTGTCTGTCTCTCTCTCTCTCTTTGGTTTCCGCAGTGTCTTTCTCTGTCCCTCCCTTTGTATGGCCAGAAAGACCCTTGCCGGTTTTTTCTGTGTCCTTTTGTGTCCGTCCCATTGTCGGTGGTGTAATACTGAGTGTCCTTGTGACATTGTGCAGCCAAGTGAGCCTGCAAACACGGGTGCTGCGGGGTCCGGGTCTCTGGGTGGTTTGAGGGCCATGCTATAGTTTTCAACACAGCCTGGATGCTGACATTCGTCTCGCTAACACACAGGCCTGTGAGGCATCGGAACCTAAGCACCAGCCGGGATTACACACCAGCCGAAAGCAGAGTGGCGCAGCGGAAGCGTGCTGGGCCCATAACCCAGAGGTCGATGGATCGAAACCATCCTCTGCTAGTCGCATTCTTATTTACAGCAGCAATAAAATCCTCTATTGCTAGCAACAATCAAACGCACTTATTTTTATCACACTTTACTTACACCAACTTCCTGCTTGCAATAAACAACAGGGATAAATTATGAATGAAATTTACAATGGTTGTGTTCCAGCAAACGTCTATTTATTAGAGTTGCCCTGTGAACACGTAGCTTCTTCTGATCTACTGGGTTGCATCAGAAGTGAGTTTGCCGTCCACGAATTTAATTTCCTTTTGTTTCCCCTGGTATTTACAAGACCATGCCACATTTCAATCGCCAGGTACTAGTTTCAGATTCCGTAACTGCTGGATGTGGTAGCGTGGCCGAGCGGTCTAAGGCCCTGGATTTAGGCTCCAGTCTCTTCGGGGGCGTGGGTTCGAATCCCACCGCTGCCAGATATTGCGACATTCCTAAATTTCGTCGCTTCACCAACAGCAGTAAACCGGGCAGGCATGCCGGTTTTGTGTCACCTTTTCCTTCAGTTGCTACATACAGGCAGATCCGATTCACAGAATTTCCACTGGTCCACAATTGGCCTGAACCCCGCACCGAACAGGACAAACACCGTCACCCAGCCAACTGAATTCAGGCCGTTCACTCACTCGTCTGCACATCTGCTGCCTCTCACTTATTCAGATATGCACCACTTTTACATTTTTCTTTCTTCCATTTCTTGCAATCTATCGACCGAGCTCCCCCATTGCTGTCACTCTCGCACCCACCATCTCTCCGTCGTTTCCCCGTTCGCCCTTCCAAACTTGCCGGTTGAACAGCACCTCCCATTCACTCGTGTGCTGCAATCCGATTAATTTAACACGAGTATCTTTTTTTCATTCTAACCTATCCAGACAGCGAAAGTTACATTAAGACATGGTTAAGAGAAGATGCATTCTGCAAAAGAAAAGTGTGGGGGAGGGGATCTGGACCCTGACTTCAGGATGAGAGTCAGATGTGTTTTTCATAGCATTAGTCTGAGGAGGATGTGATTAGGAGGGCACATTATTCCTATTGTTCTCTCCTCTTAGAATTATGCAAAATTTCAGGCTCAATGCGTCAGGTTTTTTATCACACTTTATGCTTTACTTACAGCAACTTCCTTCTTGCAATAAACACAAGAACCTGCAACACAACTTTCAAAACACTTTATTCGCACCAACAGAAGCTGCAAATGCTGCAAAGTTGCAGCAGCCTTGGCCTTCCCCTTTCTCTCAACGCATTCCTGCAGCGCCGCGTCGCCAGCACCAGATGATGCTCTTGGCCTTTACACTACAGGGAATACCTCCACACAAAACGGAACACCGTTACACAACACGGAGTACCTTTACACAACAGGAAACACATTACTCAATAGCGGACATCTTTACAAAGCACACAAAACCTCTAAAAAAACAGGGAGAATCTGTACACAACAGCGACCATCTTTACCCAAGAGGGAACAATTTTATATAACAGGGAACATTTTTACACTACAGGGAATTTGTTTACACAGCAGAACGCACCTTCATGCATGTCTCTCTCTTCATCTCAGTCTCCGTTTCCCTGTCTGTCTACCTCCCTCTCTGTTTCTCTCGCAGTCTCGGTTTTCCCTCAGTCTCTGTCTCTGCTTCGTGTTATTCGGTCTGTCTGTCTGTCTCTCTCTCTCTCTTTGGTTTCCGCAGTGTCTTTCTCTGTCCCTCCCTTTGTATGGCCAGAAAGACCCTTGCCGGTTTTTTCTGTGTCCTTTTGTGTCCGTCCCATTGTCGGTGGTGTAATACTGAGTGTCCTTGTGACATTGTGCAGCCAAGTGAGCCTGCAAACACGGGTGCTGCGGGGTCCGGGTCTCTGGGTGGTTTGAGGGCCATGCTATAGTTTTCAACACAGCCTGGATGCTGACATTCGTCTCGCTAACACACAGGCCTGTGAGGCATCGGAACCTAAGCACCAGCCGGGATTACACACCAGCCGAAAGCAGAGTGGCGCAGCGGAAGCGTGCTGGGCCCATAACTCAGAGGTCGATGGATCGAAACCATCCTCTGCTAGTCGCATTCTTATTTACAGCAGCAATAAAATCCTCTATTGCTAGCAACAATCAAACGCACTTATTTTTATCACACTTTACTTACACCAACTTCCTGCTTGCAATAAACAACAGGGATAAATTATGAATGAAATTTACAATGGTTGTGTTCCAGCAAACGTCTATTTATTAGAGTTGCCCTGTGAACACGTAGCTTCTTCTGATCTACTGGGTTGCATCAGAAGTGAGTTTGCCGTCCACGAATTTAATTTCCTTTTGTTTCCCCTGGTATTTACAAGACCATGCCACATTTCAATCGCCAGGTACTAGTTTCAGATTCCGTAACGGCTGGATGTGGTAGCGTGGCCGAGCGGTCTAAGGCGCTGGATTTAGGCTCCAGTCTCTTCGGGGGCGTGGGTTCGAATCCCACCGCTGCCAGATATTGCGACATTCCTAAATTTCGTCGCTTCACCAACAGCAGTAAACCGGGCAGGCATGCCGGTTTTGTGTCACCTTTTCCTTCAGTTGCTACATACAGGCAGATCCGATTCACAGAATTTCCACTGGTCCACAATTGGCCTGAACCCCGCACCGAACACTACAAACACCGTCACCCAGCCAACTGAATTCAGGCCGTTCACTCACTCGTCTGCACATCTGCTGCCTCTCACTTATTCAGATATGCACCACTTTTACAATTTTCTTTCTTCCATTTCTTGCAATCTATCGACCGAGCTCCCCCATTGCTGTCACTCTCGCACCCACCATCTCTCCGTCGTTTCCCCGTTCGCCCTTCCAAACTTGCCGGTTGAACAGCACCTCCCATTCACTCGTGTGCTGCAATCCGATTAATTTAACACGAGTATCCTTTTTTCATTCTAACCTATCCAGACAGCGAAAGTTACATTAAGACATGGTTAAGAGAAGATGCATTCTGCAAAAGAAAAGTGTGGGGGAGGGGATCTGGACCCTGACTTCAGGATGAGAGTCAGATGTGTTTTTCATAGCATTAGTCTGAGGAGGATGTGATTAGGAGGGCACATTATTCCTATTGTTCTCTCCTCTTAGAATTATGCAAAATTTCAGGCTCAATGCGTCAGGTTTTTTATCACACTTTATGCTTTACTTACAGCAACTTCCTTCTTGCAATAAACACAAGAACCTGCAACACAACTTTCAAAACACTTTATTCGCACCAACAGAAGCTGCAAATGCTGCAAAGTTGCAGCAGCCTTGGCCTTCCCCTTTCTCTCAACGCATTCCTGCAGCGCCGCGTCGCCAGCACCAGATGATGCTCTTGGCCTTTACACTACAGGGAATACCTCCACACAAAACGGAACACCGTTACACAACACGGAGTACCTTTACACAACAGGAAACACATTACTCAATAGCGGACATCTTTACAAAGCACACAAAACCTCTAAAAAAACAGGGAGAATCTGTACACAACAGCGACCATCTTTACCCAAGAGGGAACAATTTTATATAACAGGGAACATTTTTACACTACAGGGAATTTGTTTACACAGCAGAACGCACCTTCATGCATGTCTCTCTCTTCATCTCAGTCTCCGTTTCCCTGTCTGTCTACCTCCCTCTCTGTTTCTCTCGCAGTCTCGGTTTTCCCTCAGTCTCTGTCTCTGCTTCGTGTTATTCGGTCTGTCTGTCTGTCTCTCTCTCTCTCTTTGGTTTCCGCAGTGTCTTTCTCTGTCCCTCCCTTTGTATGGCCAGAAAGACCCTTGCCGGTTTTTTCTGTGTCCTTTTGTGTCCGTCCCATTGTCGGTGGTGTAATACTGAGTGTCCTTGTGACATTGTGCAGCCAAGTGAGCCTGCAAACACGGGTGCTGCGGGGTCCGGGTCTCTGGGTGGTTTGAGGGCCATGCTATAGTTTTCAACACAGCCTGGATGCTGACATTCGTCTCGCTAACACACAGGCCTGTGAGGCATCGGAACCTAAGCACCAGCCGGGATTACACACCAGCCGAAAGCAGAGTGGCGCAGCGGAAGCGTGCTGGGCCCATAACCCAGAGGTCGATGGATCGAAACCATCCTCTGCTAGTCGCATTCTTATTTACAGCAGCAATAAAATCCTCTATTGCTAGCAACAATCAAACGCACTTATTTTTATCACACTTTACTTACACCAACTTCCTGCTTGCAATAAACAACAGGGATAAATTATGAATGAAATTTACAATGGTTGTGTTCCAGCAAACGTCTATTTATTAGAGTTGCCCTGTGAACACGTAGCTTCTTCTGATCCACTGGGTTGCATCAGAAGTGAGTTTGCCGTCCACGAATTTAATTTCCTTTTGTTTCCCCTGGTATTTACAAGACCATGCCACATTTCAATCGCCAGGTACTAGTTTCAGATTCCGTAACGGCTGGATGTGGTAGCGTGGCCGAGCGGTCTAAGGCGCTGGATTTAGGCTCCAGTCTCTTCGGGGGCGTGAGTTCGAATCCCACCGCTGCCAGATATTGCGACATTCCTAAATTTCGTCGCTTCACCAACAGCAGTAAACCGGGCAGGCATGCCGGTTTTGTGTCACCTTTTCCTTCAGTTGCTACATACAGGCAGATCCGATTCACAGAATTTCCACTGGTCCACAATTGGCCTGAACCCCGCACCGAACACTACAAACACCGTCACCCAGCCAACTGAATTCAGGCCGTTCACTCACTCGTCTGCACATCTGCTGCCTCTCACTTATTCAGATATGCACCACTTTTACATTTTTCTTTCTTCCATTTCTTGCAATCTATCGACCGAGCTCCCCCATTGCTGTCACTCTCGCACCCACCATCTCTCCGTCGTTTCCCCGTTCGCCCTTCCAAACTTGCCGGTTGAACAGCACCTCCCATTCACTCGTGTGCTGCAATCCGATTAATTTAACACGCGTATCTTTTTTTCATTCTAACCTATCCAGACAGCGAAAGTTACATTAAGACATGGTTAAGAGAAGATGCATTCTGCAAAAGAAAAGTGTGGGGGAGGGGATCTGGACCCTGACTTCAGGATGAGAGTCAGATGTGTTTTTCATAGCATTAGTCTGAGGAGGATGTGATTAGGAGGGCACATTATTCCTATTGTTCTCTCCTCTTAGAATTATGCAAAATTTCAGGCTCAATGCGTCAGGTTTTTTATCACACTTTATGCTTTACTTACAGCAACTTCCTTCTTGCAATAAACACAAGAACCTGCAACACAACTTTCAAAACACTTTATTCGCACCAACAGAAGCTGCAAATGCTGCAAAGTTGCAGCAGCCTTGGCCTTCCCCTTTCTCTCAACGCATTCCTGCAGCGCCGCGTCGCCAGCACCAGATGATGCTCTTGGCCTTTACACTACAGGGAATACCTCCACACAAAACGGAACACCGTTACACAACACGGAGTACCTTTACACAACAGGAAACACATTACTCAATAGCGGACATCTTTACAAAGCACACAAAACCTCTAAAAAAACAGGGAGAATCTGTACACAACAGCGACCATCTTTACCCAAGAGGGAACAATTTTATATAACAGGGAACATTTTTACACTACAGGGAATTTGTTTACACAGCAGAACGCACCTTCATGCATGTCTCTCTCTTCATCTCAGTCTCCGTTTCCCTGTCTGTCTACCTCCCTCTCTGTTTCTCTCGCAGTCTCGGTTTTCCCTCAGTCTCTGTCTCTGCTTCGTGTTATTCGGTCTGTCTGTCTGTCTCTCTCTCTCTCTTTGGTTTCCGCAGTGTCTTTCTCTGTCCCTCCCTTTGTATGGCCAGAAAGACCCTCTCCGGTTTTTTCTGTGTCCTTTTGTGTCCGTGTAATACTGAGTGTCCTTGTGACATTGTGCAGCCAAGTGAGCCTGCAAACACGGGTGCTGCGGGGTCCGGGTCTCTGGGTGGTTTGAGGGCCATGCTATAGTTTTCAACACAGCCTGGATGCTGACATTCGTCTCGCTAACACACAGGCCTGTGAGGCATCGGAACCTAAGCACCAGCCGGGATTACACACCAGCCGAAAGCAGAGTGGCGCAGCGGAAGCGTGCTGGGCCCATAACTCAGAGGTCGATGGATCGAAACCATCCTCTGCTAGTCGCATTCTTATTTACAGCAGCAATAAAATCCTCTATTGCTAGCAACAATCAAACGCACTTATTTTTATCACACTTTACTTACACCAACTTCCTGCTTGCAATAAACAACAGGGATAAATTATGAATGAAATTTACAATGGTTGTGTTCCAGCAAACGTCTATTTATTAGAGTTGCCCTGTGAACACGTAGCTTCTTCTGATCTACTGGGTTGCATCAGAAGTGAGTTTGCCGTCCACGAATTTAATTTCCTTTTGTTTCCCCTGGTATTTACAAGACCATGCCACATTTCAATCGCCAGGTACTAGTTTCAGATTCCGTAACGGCTGGATGTGGTAGCGTGGCCGAGCGGTCTAAGGCGCTGGATTTAGGCTCCAGTCTCTTCGGGGGCGTGGGTTCGAATCCCACCGCTGCCAGATATTGCGACATTCCTAAATTTCGTCGCTTCACCAACAGCAGTAAACCGGGCAGGCATGCCGGTTTTGTGTCACCTTTTCCTTCAGTTGCTACATACAGGCAGATCCGATTCACAGAATTTCCACTGGTCCACAATTGGCCTGAACCCCGCACCGAACACTACAAACACCGTCACCCAGCCAACTGAATTCAGGCCGTTCACTCACTCGTCTGCACATCTGCTGCCTCTCACTTATTCAGATATGCACCACTTTTACAATTTTCTTTCTTCCATTTCTTGCAATCTATCGACCGAGCTCCCCCATTGCTGTCACTCTCGCACCCACCATCTCTCCGTCGTTTCCCCGTTCGCCCTTCCAAACTTGCCGGTTGAACAGCACCTCCCATTCACTCGTGTGCTGCAATCCGATTAATTTAACACGAGTATCCTTTTTTCATTCTAACCTATCCAGACAGCGAAAGTTACATTAAGACATGGTTAAGAGAAGATGCATTCTGCAAAAGAAAAGTGTGGGGGAGGGGATCTGGACCCTGACTTCAGGATGAGAGTCAGATGTGTTTTTCATAGCATTAGTCTGAGGAGGATGTGATTAGGAGGGCACATTATTCCTATTGTTCTCTCCTCTTAGAATTATGCAAAATTTCAGGCTCAATGCGTCAGGTTTTTTATCACACTTTATGCTTTACTTACAGCAACTTCCTTCTTGCAATAAACACAAGAACCTGCAACACAACTTTCAAAACACTTTATTCGCACCAACAGAAGCTGCAAATGCTGCAAAGTTGCAGCAGCCTTGGCCTTCCCCTTTCTCTCAACGCATTCCTGCAGCGCCGCGTCGCCAGCACCAGATGATGCTCTTGGCCTTTACACTACAGGGAATACCTCCACACAAAACGTACACCGTTACACAACACGGAGTACCTTCACACAACAGGAAACACATTACTCAATAGCGGACATCTTTACAAAGCACAAAAAACCTCTAAAAAGACAGGGAGAATATGTACACAACAGCGACCATCTTTACACAAGTGGGAACAATTTTATATAACAGGGAACATTTTTACACTACAGGGAATTTGTTTACACAGCAGAACGCACCTTCATGCATGTCTCTCTCTTCATCTCAGTCTCCGTTTCCCTGTCTGTCTACCTCCCTCTCTGTTTCTCTCGCAGTCTCGGTATTCCCTCAGTCTCTGCTTCGTGTTATTCGGTCTGTCTGTCTGTCTGTCTCTCTCTCTTTGGTTTCCGCAGTGTCTTTCTCTGTCCCTCCCTTTGTATGGCCAGAAAGACCCTCTCCGGTTTTTTCTGTGTCCTTTTGTGTCCGTCCCATTGTCGGTGGTGTAATACTGAGTGTCCTTGTGACATTGTGCAGCCAAGTGAGCCTGCAAACATGGGTGCTGCGGGGTCCGGGTCTCTGGGTGGTTTGAGGGCCATGCTATAGTTTTCAACACACTGGATGCTGACATTCGTCTCGCTAACACACAGGCCTGTGAGGCATCGGAACCTAAGCACCAGCCGGGATTACACACCAGCCGAAAGCAGAGTGGCGCAGCGGAAGCGTGCTGGGCCCATAACTCAGAGGTCGATGGATCGAAACCATCCTCTGCTAGTCGCATTCTTATTTACAGCAGCAATAAAATCCTCTATTGCTAGCAACAATCAAACGCACTTATTTTTATCACACTTTACTTACACCAACTTCCTGCTTGCAATAAACAACAGGGATAAATTATGAATGAAATTTACAATGGTTGTGTTCCAGCAAACGTCTATTTATTAGAGTTGCCCTGTGAACACGTAGCTTCTTCTGATCTACTGGGTTGCATCAGAAGTGAGTTTGCCGTCCACGAATTTAATTTCCTTTTGTTTCCCCTGGTATTTACAAGACCATGCCACATTTCAATCGCCAGGTACTAGTTTCAGATTCCGTAACTGCTGGATGTGGTAGCGTGGCCGAGCGGTCTAAGGCGCTGGATTTAGGCTCCAGTCTCTTCGGGGGCGTGGGTTCGAATCCCACCGCTGCCAGATATTGCGACATTCCTAAATTTCGTCGCTTCACCAACAGCAGTAAACCGGGCAGGCATGCCGGTTTTGTGTCACCTTTTCCTTCAGTTGCTACATACAGGCAGATCCGATTCACAGAATTTCCACTGGTCCACAATTGGCCTGAACCCCGCACCGAACAGGACAAACACCGTCACCCAGCCAACTGAATTCAGGCCGTTCACTCACTCGTCTGCACATCTGCTGCCTCTCACTTATTCAGATATGCACCACTTTTACAATTTTCTTTCTTCCATTTCTTGCAATCTATCGACCGAGCTCCCCCATTGCTGTCACTCTCGCACCCACCATCTCTCCGTCGTTTCCCCGTTCGCCCTTCCAAACTTGCCGGTTGAACAGCACCTCCCATTCACTCGTGTGCTGCAATCCGATTAATTTAACACGAGTATCTTTTTTTCATTCTAACCTATCCAGACAGCGAAAGTTACATTAAGACATGGTTAAGAGAAGATGCATTCTGCAAAAGAAAAGTGTGGGGGAGGGGATCTGGACCCTGACTTCAGGATGAGAGTCAGATGTGTTTTTCATAGCATTAGTCTGAGGAGGATGTGATTAGGAGGGCACATTATTCCTATTGTTCTCTCCTCTTAGAATTATGCAAAATTTCAGGCTCAATGCGTCAGGTTTTTTATCACACTTTATGCTTTACTTACAGCAACTTCCTTCTTGCAATAAACACAAGAACCTGCAACACAACTTTCAAAACACTTTATTCGCACCAACAGAAGCTGCAAATGCTGCAAAGTTGCAGCAGCCTTGGCCTTCCCCTTTCTCTCAACGCATTCCTGCAGCGCCGCGTCGCCAGCACCAGATGATGCTCTTGGCCTTTACACTACAGGGAATACCTCCACACAAAACGGAACACCGTTACACAACACGGAGTACCTTTACACAACAGGAAACACATTACTCAATAGCGGACATCTTTACAAAGCACACAAAACCTCTAAAAAAACAGGGAGAATCTGTACACAACAGCGACCATCTTTACCCAAGAGGGAACAATTTTATATAACAGGGAACATTTTTACACTACAGGGAATTTGTTTACACAGCAGAACGCACCTTCATGCATGTCTCTCTCTTCATCTCAGTCTCCGTTTCCCTGTCTGTCTACCTCCCTCTCTGTTTCTCTCGCAGTCTCGGTTTTCCCTCAGTCTCTGTCTCTGCTTCGTGTTATTCGGTCTGTCTGTCTGTCTCTCTCTCTCTCTTTGGTTTCCGCAGTGTCTTTCTCTGTCCCTCCCTTTGTATGGCCAGAAAGACCCTCTCCGGTTTTTTCTGTGTCCTTTTGTGTCCGTGTAATACTGAGTGTCCTTGTGACATTGTGCAGCCAAGTGAGCCTGCAAACACGGGTGCTGCGGGGTCCGGGTCTCTGGGTGGTTTGAGGGCCATGCTATAGTTTTCAACACAGCCTGGATGCTGACATTCGTCTCGCTAACACACAGGCCTGTGAGGCATCGGAACCTAAGCACCAGCCGGGATTACACACCAGCCGAAAGCAGAGTGGCGCAGCGGAAGCGTGCTGGGCCCATAACTCAGAGGTCGATGGATCGAAACCATCCTCTGCTAGTCGCATTCTTATTTACAGCAGCAATAAAATCCTCTATTGCTAGCAACAATCAAACGCACTTATTTTTATCACACTTTACTTACACCAACTTCCTGCTTGCAATAAACAACAGGGATAAATTATGAATGAAATTTACAATGGTTGTGTTCCAGCAAACGTCTATTTATTAGAGTTGCCCTGTGAACACGTAGCTTCTTCTGATCTACTGGGTTGCATCAGAAGTGAGTTTGCCGTCCACGAATTTAATTTCCTTTTGTTTCCCCTGGTATTTACAAGACCATGCCACATTTCAATCGCCAGGTACTAGTTTCAGATTCCGTAACGGCTGGATGTGGTAGCGTGGCCGAGCGGTCTAAGGCGCTGGATTTAGGCTCCAGTCTCTTCGGGGGCGTGGGTTCGAATCCCACCGCTGCCAGATATTGCGACATTCCTAAATTTCGTCGCTTCACCAACAGCAGTAAACCGGGCAGGCATGCCGGTTTTGTGTCACCTTTTCCTTCAGTTGCTACATACAGGCAGATCCGATTCACAGAATTTCCACTGGTCCACAATTGGCCTGAACCCCGCACCGAACACTACAAACACCGTCACCCAGCCAACTGAATTCAGGCCGTTCACTCACTCGTCTGCACATCTGCTGCCTCTCACTTATTCAGATATGCACCACTTTTACAATTTTCTTTCTTCCATTTCTTGCAATCTATCGACCGAGCTCCCCCATTGCTGTCACTCTCGCACCCACCATCTCTCCGTCGTTTCCCCGTTCGCCCTTCCAAACTTGCCGGTTGAACAGCACCTCCCATTCACTCGTGTGCTGCAATCCGATTAATTTAACACGAGTATCTTTTTTTCATTCTAACCTATCCAGACAGCGAAAGTTACATTAAGACATGGTTAAGAGAAGATGCATTCTGCAAAAGAAAAGTGTGGGGGAGGGGATCTGGACCCTGTCTTCAGGATGAGAGTCAGATGTGTTTTTCATAGCATTAGTCTGAGGAGGATGTGATTAGGAGGGCACATTATTCCTATTGTTCTCTCCTCTTAGAATTATGCAAAATTTCAGGCTCAATGCGTCAGGTTTTTTATCACACTTTATGCTTTACTTACAGCAACTTCCTTCTTGCAATAAACACAAGAACCTGCAACACAACTTTCAAAACACTTTATTCGCACCAACAGAAGCTGCAAATGCTGCAAAGTTGCAGCAGCCTTGGCCTTCCCCTTTCTCTCAACGCATTCCTGCAGCGCCGCGTCGCCAGCACCAGATGATGCTCTTGGCCTTTACACTACAGGGAATACCTCCACACAAAACGTACACCGTTACACAACACGGAGTACCTTCACACAACAGGAAACACATTACTCAATAGCGGACATCTTTACAAAGCACAAAAAACCTCTAAAAAGACAGGGAGAATATGTACACAACAGCGACCATCTTTACACAAGTGGGAACAATTTTATATAACAGGGAACATTTTTACACTACAGGGAATTTGTTTACACAGCAGAACGCACCTTCATGCATGTCTCTCTCTTCATCTCAGTCTCCGTTTCCCTGTCTGTCTACCTCCCTCTCTGTTTCTCTCGCAGTCTCGGTATTCCCTCAGTCTCTGCTTCGTGTTATTCGGTCTGTCTGTCTGTCTGTCTCTCTCTCTTTGGTTTCCGCAGTGTCTTTCTCTGTCCCTCCCTTTGTATGGCCAGAAAGACCCTCTCCGGTTTTTTCTGTGTCCTTTTGTGTCCGTCCCATTGTCGGTGGTGTAATACTGAGTGTCCTTGTGACATTGTGCAGCCAAGTGAGCCTGCAAACATGGGTGCTGCGGGGTCCGGGTCTCTGGGTGGTTTGAGGGCCATGCTATAGTTTTCAACACAGCCTGGATGCTGACATTCGTCTCGCTAACACACAGGCCTGTGAGGCATCGGAACCTAAGCACCAGCCGGGATCCCCCACCAGCCGAAAGCAGACTGGCGCAGCGGAAGCGTGCTGGGCCCATAACCCAGAGGTCGATGGATCGAAACCATCCTCTGCTAGTCGCATTCTTATTTACAGCAGCAATAAAATCCTCTATTGCTAGCAACAATCAAACGCACTTATTTTTATCACACTTTACTTACACCAACTTCCTGCTTGCAATAAACAACAGGGATAAATTATGAATGAAATTTACAATGGTTGTGTTCCAGCAAACGTCTATTTATTAGAGTTGCCCTGTGAACACGTAGCTTCTTCTGATCTACTGGGTTGCATCAGAAGTGAGTTTGCCGTCCACGAATTTAATTTCCTTTTGTTTCCCCTGGTATTTACAAGACCATGCCACATTTCAATCGCCAGGTACTAGTTTCAGATTCCGTAACGGCTGGATGTGGTAGCGTGGCCGAGCGGTCTAAGGCGCTGGATTTAGGCTCCAATCTCTTCGGGGGCGTGGGTTCGAATCCCACCGCTGCCAGATATTGCGACATTCCTGAATTTCGTCGCTTCACCAACAGCAGTAAAACGGGCAGGCATGCCGGTTTTGTGTCACCTTTTCCTTCAGTTGCTACATACAGGCAGATCCGATTCACAGAATTTCCACTGGTCCACAATTGGCCTGAACCCCGCACCGAACAGGACAAACACCGTCACCCAGCCAACTGAATTCAGGCCGTTCACTCACTCGTCTGCACATCTGCTGCCTCTCACTTATTCAGATATGCACCACTTTTACATTTTTCTTTCTTCCATTTCTTGCAATCTATCGACCGTGCTCCCCCATTGCTGTCACTCTCGCACCCACCATCTCTCCGTCGTTTCCCCGTTCGCCCTTCCAAACTTGCCGGTTGAACAGCACCTCCCATTCACTCGTGTGCTGCAATCCGATTAATTTAACACGAGTATCTTTTTTTCATTCTAACCTATCCAGACAGCGAAAGTTACATTAAGACATGGTTTAGAGAAGATGCATTCTGCAAAAGAAAAGTGTGGGGGAGGGGATCTGACCACTGACTTCAGGATGAGAGTCAGATGTGTTTTTCATAGCATTAGTCTGAGGAAGATGTGATTTGGAGGGCACATTATTCCTATTGTTCTCTCCTCTTATAATTATGAAAAATTTCAGACTGAATGCGTCAGGTTTTTTATCACACTTTATGCTTTACTTACAGCAACTTCCTTCTTGCAATAAACACAAGAACCTGCAACACAACTTTCAAAACAGCGATCATCTTTACACAAGAGGGAACAATTTTATATAACAAGGTGTTGCAGAGCCACTGAGGGCCTCTGGACAACTGTACATAATTCAGTTTAACGATGTGTTAGCTACAGACTAATCTGTACCATTGTGTATACTGTTTGCATGTGCATTGTGCGGTCCATTTAAGAGCGCGGGCAAACGCGACGACTTCATGCCGCTAATCACGTGACCACCCAAACGTGGTAATAACGTGATGATGTCATGACGCCATCCACGGGACTGCCCAGGCAGTCCTCGTGGACCCTCCATCCTGTTAAGACCTGTATTCATAGTTCGCTTGCATCTATCTGTTTAAACTCGTTAGTTTGACATTAAAAACCTTTTCTGATTGATTGCCTGCATCGAACTCAATCTCTGAATTCGCAAAAGGAGCAAAGCATGGAGGCAAACGCCGTTTCGTTGAAGCTGCCGCAGTTCTGGGAGCAACAAACGACCTCGTGGTTCATCCAATTTGAATCCAAGTTCCCCCTGAGAGGCATCATCGATGATCAGACCCGATAATTATACGTGGTCTCTGCACTTGACAGCTCTACTGCCTCATGGATCATCTGTCTTCTCGAGAGCCCTTCTACGGCCCGCAAGTATGAGACCCTCAAGGCACGGTTGCAACAGGTTTTCGGGATCACAAAATCAGAGCGCGCCCGTCGGCTGCTCGCTATGCCCAGGATCGGGGACTCCAAACCTTCCAAGCTGATGAGCCAAATGCTCACACTCCTCGGCTCCGAACCACAATGCTTTCTCTTCAGAGAGTTATTCCTCAGCCAATTACCGGAGCAAGAGCAAGTGGCCTTGGCTAGATCCGAGGTCGAAGACTGCGCAGCGCTCACTGCCGAGGCAGACAAAATATTCAGTTACGCAACAGCACTGTGCTGCCATGAGGCGCCCACCCCCTACAGATGCCACGCCAGCTCCTCAGCCCGCGGGGCTGTGCTTCTACCACGCGTGGTTTGGCGTGAAGGCGAGATGTTGCCGCCCTCCCTACAGCTTCGCTCAAAAAAAAAACAACAACTCCGTCCAATGAAGAACGGGTCTAACGGGTGCCCCACGGCCACAATGGCAATCGGCAATGCAGGCAAGCTGCTCTACCTCATAGATACCCTCTCCGGTCGTCGGTTCCTGTGCGACACCAGAGCACAGTGCAGCATTCTGCCCACATCAGCTCTTGATGTAGAGGCTGTGAGGCACGGCCTCCCCCTCGAAGCGGCTAATGGTGGAGCTATCCAGATCTTCAGCAGATGGCGGGTCCTGGTGTGCTTCGGCAGCCAGCGGTTTTTCTGGGAATTCGTTACGGCCAAGGTTTTGCAGGCCATTCTTGGTGCACATTTCCTGTGTGCCAAAGGCCTCCTGGTCGATGTAAGGAACCGGCAGCTGATCAACATGGCAACCTTTCACTCTATCCCTTGCCACTGTAGTAACAACATGTCATGCACCATCTCCTGTGCTTTCCCGACTCCGAATGCACGGGCCCGGCGCCTCGAACCTGGCAAGCTAGCGGTCGCGAAGGCGGAGTTCCCAACAATGGAATGCTTAGGGATTATTTGCAGGTCGAATAGTCCTTGGTCTTCGCCTCTTCACATTGTTCTGAAACCTGGTGGCGGATGGCGGCCTTGGTGTCTATCAGCGTCTAAACGATGCCACCACTCCTGATCGATACCCGATCCCCTACATCCAGGATTTCTCTGCCCATTTGGAAGGAAACACCGTTTTTTCCAAGGTTGACCTTGTCCGAGGCTACCACCAGGTCCCGGTGCACCCACAAGGTGTCCGGAAGACCACAGTCATCACCCCTTTCGGTCTCTTTGAATTTTTAAGGGTGCCGTTTGTGTTGAAGAATGCCGCCCAGGCTTTCCAGCGCCTCATGGACTCGATGCTGTGGGACCTCAAGTTTCTTTTTGTCCACTTAAACGATATCCTCATCACCAGTCCTAATAAGGAGGAACACATCTCTCACCTACGCATCCACTTTCGACGCCTCAGCCAACATTGCCTGATTATCAATCCAGCCAAGTGTCAGTTTGGTCTGCACCAAATTGATTTCCTGGGACATCGCATTACCTCAGAGGGAGCAGTTCATTTGCAAGTGAAGGTAAAGGCGATGACATCCTTTCCTCGCCCACAGAACACAAAGGCCCGGCAGGAGTTCCTCGGCATGGCAAATTTTTATCACCGTTTCATGCCTAAGGCAGCACTGCTCATGCAGCCGCTGTACAAGGCCCTCAAGGGCAAGCCTGGCAAGGATCCAGTAGGCTGGACGGTTGACATGGACCGGGCAATCACCGACGCCAAGAGTGCCTTAGCCAATGCGACCATGCTGGCGCACCCGCTACCAGGAGCCACCATCACCCTCACAACCGACACATCAGATTATGCAATCGGCGCCATTCAGGAGCAGTCGTTGAAGAGGACATGCCAGCCATTGGCATTCTTCAGCTGTCAACTGCGGCGTAATGAGCGTGTGTACAGTACTTTCGACAGGGAGTTACTAGCCCTTTTTCTGGCCATCTGCCATTTCTGGTTCTTGTTGGAAGGATATCCCTTCACCGCCTTCATCGACCATAAGCCACTGACTATTGCCATGGCCAAGACCGCCGAACCGAGATCATCTCGACAACAATGGCAGCTGACATACATCTGCGAATTTACCACAGATATTCAGCACATGGCCGGTAAAGACAACCTGCTGGCAGATTGCCTCTCCCGCGCGACCGTGCATGCGGTCCAGCTGGGCATCGACTATGCCCTCATGGCAGCAGACCAAGTCTCAGACCCAGACGTGCAGGCTTACCGCACCAACACCACTAGCCTCCAGTTGGCCGACGTCAGGTTCCATTCAGCTGGTAGCATGTTGCTCTGTGACGTCTCCGTTCGGGAACCTCGCCCTATTTTGCCGGTCGCCTTGTGCCGCAAGTTGTTTGACGCAATACATGGGTTGTCAGACCCAGGAATGAAGGCTTCTCAGAAGCTAATGTCATCTAAGGTCGTTTGGCGGGGCATGCCAATCCGCGACTGGGCCAACTCCTGTGTGGTCTGCCAAAAGGCCATGGTACAGTGCCACATCAAGGCTCCATTGGCCACCTTTGCAGTTGCTGAGCGGCGGTTTGACCACGTTAATGTGGACCTGGTAGGACCACTTCCACCTTCCCATGGTTTAACGCACATCCTGACCATATTGATCACACTACCAGATGGCCAGAGGCGGTTTCCCTGTCATCTACTACTTCGGCGGACGTGGCCAATGCATTCATCTCTTCATGGGTCGCCCGTTTTAGAGTGCCTGCTGAAATCTCTTTGGACCAGGGACCACAGTTTTCCTCCGAGCTCTGGAATGCGGTCGCCCAAAGACTCGGTGTCAAATTACACTGCACCACAGCCTACCACCCACAAGCAAACGGTCTGTGTGAACGTTTTCACAGATCGCTTAAAGCCACACTGAGGGCCAGCCTCCAAGACGCTAGATGGGCAGGCAAGCTGCCATGGGTCATGTTGGGCCTTCGCACGGCCCCCAAGGAAGATCTTCACTCTTCCGTGGCAGAGCTCACTTATGGTCAGCCGCTGCGATTGCCAGGGGATTTCCTGCCAGCACCAACGGAGCCATGGTCCGACCCACACCAGCTTATCAGCCACCAGGAAGCAGCCAGACGTTTCGCGCCGGTTCCCGCATCGCATCATGTGTTTCAGGGCTCTCACATTCCAGAGGAGCTGAAACAAGCTGACTACGTGTTCATCTGCCACGACGCTCACCGGGATCCACTCAAGGCCCCATACACTGGTGCTTTCCACGTATTAGAGGCAGGAGACAAAACCTTCAAGGTGGATGTCGGTGGTAAACCGGACCACATTTCGGTCGACCATTTTAAGCCAGCACACCTGGACCTTGACCGTCCCATCGAGACTGCAGAGCCACCGAGATGAGGTCGGCCGCCCACCATTGTCCCGCCAGAACAACTGCAACCACCCGCCAGACCGCCCGCCGTCCAACAGCTTCCGCTTCGGGAATACAGGAGTCGTTCTGACAGGCTTGTTAGACCCCCTCACCATTTGACTTTTTCCGTTAAAGACAATTCTGGGGGTGCGCATGTGGCAGAGCCACTGAGGGACTCTGAACAACTGTATATAATTCTTTTTAACGAAGTGTTAGCTGCAGACTAAATCTGTACCATTGTATATACTGTTTGCATGTACAGGGCGCGGTCCCTTTAAGAGCACGGGCAAACGCGATGACGTCATGCCGCTAATCACGTGATCACCAAACGCGGGAATAACGTGATGACGTCATGACGCCACCCACGGGCCCGCCCTGGCAATCCTCGTGGAGCCTCCAACCTGTTAACACCTGTATTCATAGTTCTCTTGCATCAATCTGTTTAAACTCGTTAGTTTGACATCGAAAACCTTTTTGTTTGATTGCCTGCATCGAACTAAATCTCTAGATAGGAATTTGACCATTCCACATTATTACATTAGATTGTCCAGTGACACATCCACCCACCTTTTTATAGATGCCTCTGATGTGCTCCACTCTGTTAATAACTGGGCCTTGTTTTTCCTTAATTTTTTAAAGCCTGTTTCTTTATCTTAATCTGTTTGGTTATTTTTTACATATGTTTGAATAATTGGGAAGCCTTTCCTCCTGATCTGCTTATTCTATTTCCATATACAGTATGATGCCTCGAGGGAGCAGGGTTCCCTTCAGATTAAAATAACGCTGGGAATGTTATTCTACAGACCATCTAACAGTGGCAGGGTATTGAAGAGAAGATATGTAAGGAAATCTATGAAGTTAGTAAAATACATATTGTCATATATCTCATCATCCAGAAACTACCTATGAAATAACACTGGACGGCCAGCTGGTGGCGCCGTCTAAGGAGTATAATTTCTCGGGATTTGGTCCCAGCTTTCCAGGGACATTTTGTAAAGAGAAGGAGCAAATTCAGTACCCTGTCCCTGCCTTCTCCCCATATCCCTTGATCCCTTTAGCCTTAGGAAATATATCCAACTCTTTCTTGAATATATTTAATGAACAGGCCTCCACCGCCCTCTGTGGCAGAGAATTCCACAGGTTCACCACTCCCTGGGTGAAGAATTTACTCTTCATTTCAGTCCTAAATGGTTTACCCCTTATCCTTAGACTATGACCCCTGGTTCTGGACTCCCCGGCCATCAGAAACATCCTTCCTGCATCTAGTCTGTCCAGGCCTGACAGAATTTTTTTAGGTTTCGATGAGATCCCCTCTCAATCTTCTAAACTCCATTGAGTATAAGCCCAATCGACACAATCTCTCCTCATACGTCCTTCCTGCCATCCCAGGTATCAGCCTGGTGAAGATTCGCTGCACTCCTTCCATGGCAAGAACGTCCTTCCTCAGGTAAGGTGACCAAAACTGCACACAATACTCAAGGTGAGGTCTCACCAAGGCCCTGTACAACTGTAGCAAGACATTCTTGTTCCTGTACTCGAACCCTCTTGCTATGAAGGCGAACATACCATTTGCCTTCTTAACCACCTGCTGCACCTGCATGCTTACCTTCAGCGACTGGTGCACAAGAACACCCAGGTCTCGTTGCACTTCCCCTTCTCCCAATCTATTGCCATTCAAATAATAATCTGCCTTCCTGTTTTTGCCACCAAAGTGGATAACCTCACATTTATCCACATTATAGTGCATTTGTCAGGGTTCTGCCCAATCACCCAACCTGTCCAAATCGTACTGGAGTTTCAGGACATCCTCCTCACAGCATACCCTCCCACCCAGCTTTGTGTCGTCTGCAAATCTGGAGATATTACATCCAATTCCCTCGTCCAGATCATTAATATATATTGTGAACAGCTGAAACAAGTTGTTTAAAGCCTTGCTTTATGCTCAAACCAAGTGCCTAGTGAGTTTTATTACATCACATATAATAATCACGGGAGATTTCAACTGCACCAAATAATCTGGAAGAAGAGACAGGGAAACAGGAAATGGGTATCGATAATTAACTGTGTTCCGGACTCGTTCCTTACCAAGTACATAAGAAGCCCAACAGGAGAGGATTCACTGATGGATCTATAACGTGTAATGAACCAGAGCAGATAACAGAAGTGAGCTCAGGTGAAATCTATACCAAATCGATCTCAACATAAGGTTTAATATAATGATTGAGAAAGATAAAAATAACAGATGGTGAAAAAGCTTATTTTGAGGTGATGAAAATGGAACAGAATATTGATAAACAAAGAGAACAGCAGTGAGAATTCTTTAGAAAAGTGGACGGTAGAGTTCATGAGAAATATATTCCGCTACAAAAATAAGAACAAACTAGACAGTAAAGAAACGCCATGGACAAAGAAACAGTTGAGGGCATAACTGGAACTGAAGAAAAAGGCAGACACTGAGTAAAGTGGCGACAAAGAAGAAGATGACAAAAGGTGCAGGAAGAGGTTAGCAAAGAAGTAAAAAAAACTTAGGAAGGCAAAGAGGAACTACAACATGAAATTATCAGGAATATAAAAGGAAATAGTTTTGTATTCTGCAGGCACAGAAATAACAGGACATTCAGAATAGGGACAGAGCCACTGCAGGATGCACAAGATAAACCAAAAGGTAATGACAGCAAAATGGCAGAAATATTGGATACAAAAGTCTGACAGGCTGAGTATTTCCAGCATTTTTTGTTTCTATTTCAGAAATATTGGTTAATTACTTTTCCTCAGTTATTACCAGGTAGACTAACAAGGTGGACATGATATATTTTATGATCTCTTCCAACGTCAAGGCATTTAACATAGAAAGGGGGAAAACAATTGATAAACTAACAAAAGTTAGAGAGCATAAAATCCCGATACTAAAAAAAAGCAAGGGAAGAGAGAGCAGAGGCTCCATTATATATACAGGGGAGGAGGTAGTATAATTTCCAAATTTACGGGTGGCACCACATTCAGGCGTATAGTTAATACTGAGGAGCACTGTGATGAGATACAATTAGATGTTAATAAATTGCAGGTTGGTTGAGCAACTGGCAAACCAATCTCAATATTGGTAAGTGAAGTGGTGGATTTTGATAAAAGGAATAGGGAGGGCAAATACACCTTGGAAAGTAATTGTCTAAATTGGGTACAGGAGCAAAGAGATCTATAGGAATAGTTTCACAAATCATTAAAAGCAGATTAACAGGGCCATGAACTTGCCAACAAAGCATTGGGGTTCGTTTCTAGAGTAACAGAATTGCAAAGCAGCGAAGTTATATTAAATGAATATAGAACATTGATTAGAACACACTTGGAGTACTGTGTACAATTCTGGTCTCCGTATTATGAAAAGGACATTGTGGTGCAAAAAAGATTGACAAGAATGACACCAATACTGAGAGGATCTACGTATCCAGAATGACTGAAATGCTGGGGCTCTTTCTCTAGAAAAGAGAAGGCTGAGCGATGATCTAATAGAGATGTTTTTAAATTATGAAGGCGTATGATGGGTAGAGTTGAGAAGACGTTACCACGTCTGGGGATTCCAAAAGTAGGCGTCATAAGTATAAGATATTCGCTAATAAATCCAATAAGGAATTCAGGAGAAACCTCTTTACCCAGAGATTGGTTGGAATGTAGAGCTTGCTAGCACATAGTGTAGTTGAGGTGAATTGCAGCACGCCTTTAATGGAAGCCAGCTGAGTACATGAGGGAGAAAGGAATAGAAGGATATGATGATAGGGTGAGGTGAAATAAGGTGGGAGGATGCTCGTGTGGAGCATAAACACTGGCATGGACCTGTTGGGCTGAATGGCCTGTTTCTGTGCTGTAAAATACTATGTAATTGTATTGTGAATTCTTAAATGCAAGGTACAGCTCTCGAAACAATCTTCAGCAATGGGCTGGATGTCATAGAGGGTCAAAACTCTGACCTTTCTCCCCTACTGATCTGAAGGTCTTGTGTAAAATTAATGTGGGGAGTTCCAATACAGTCCTTGGTGAGAGGTCTGATTTGTACCACACTAGGCCCTAAATCGGCAAACTGACTGTTAGGTGCAGAAGGAGTGCCTTCAGAAGCCTGCTAAAACCTCTCTCTCCGTCACTGATTTCAGTCCACCTGCAACATTATTCCATTCCCTCCTGCTCAGTCTGCGTGTGTCTGTCTGTAATGTGTCTGTGTTTCTGTGTCCGTCTGAATGTTTGGAAATATATGTCTCCATGTGTGTTTCTAGGTGTGTCTTTGTGCCTGAATCTGTGTGTCTTTCCACATGTGTTTGCATGTATTTGTGTCTTGGTGTTTCTTTCTATCCATACACACACTCACCCAACAACAATCTATCAACTTGTTGCGGCGAAAAAATTACTTCAATAAATTTCACACACTAGCCTGTCAAGGGTAAAGAGTCAAACAATTTATTAAGATTCCAACGGTTTCCTACACAACAATGAACAGTTTTGATTGACAAACAGTTACAGACAAACAAATTAGGCTGATCAGGGAGACAACTTCGAGCTCCGGCCGCTCGTGCTTGGTTGTTTCACCCGAATGCTTCGAACGTTCAGTATTTATTCCTTCTGACCACAGAGGTCACATATCACCACTTCCACATAATTCAGTCATCTGCGGGACCGCAGAGATCACATGTTTATACACACCCTTTAACTGCCACACCTCCTCGGAGATCCAATCAATTTAAAGGTTACACATTATTCAATTATCCGGGGGTGGCTGTTCATATACATAATTTGCACACAATGTTGTTTTAGAATGATGTAGTTTCAAGAACTCTTTAAATTGATCTGGTTTCCATAACTATTTTTCTTAAGCACAGCAATTTTGCACAAACCCTATTACTCCTTCAATCCCCCATTTGGCCGAATTTTTTTTCCTCCACATAATTCTAAGCCAACGTATACCCGTTCTTTATGCAGAAATTGGTGTTGTGATGTGCCGGTAAAACAGCATTATTACCACCACCACAATGGTAACCAGGCCTTGAACTTTGACGTTCCCATAGAGCCTAACCATCCTGAGAACCAGCCCCACAACGTGGAGGCTGGTGGTTGCTTAAGCTTTTTAACCTCTTCTTGGATATGCTCTGCCAGATTGCTAATTTCTTCAGAGCTATCCGGGATGTAGGTACAACATTCAGCCCCGATGAGGGCACAGGTTCCCCCTTTTTCTGCCAACACATAGTCAAGGGCCATTTAATTTTGTAGAGATGCTGTGCGGAGGGCTACCATCTCTGCATTAACCTTAACTAGGGCTTCAGCTGCATCGTTGGCCACCTGTTCCAGGACGGAGGCCATGTTAATGGATTCCTTTGTCAATTTAACCACCCCATACCAGGGAAACGCAATGGGCCAGGATCTTTCAGTCTCCGTGATGGCTCGTCTGGCTCTCCGGAGGGGTCCTTCAGAGAACCCAGTTAATATATGTAGGGTACGATATAAGCCAGATAACAAGAACACGTCCATTCTCGGGGCAACCGGGATAGGCCCTGCGACCGCACACTAAATGAGTCCCGTTGTAGGACGTATGCTTATTTATCGCTGGGGGGTCTCATTGTACCAAAAATCGCCGTTTTCCTTTAATGACGGGAGTTTCACACGACCCCCTCCGACAGGCAAGGTAATGCTGTATGTGCAGTTACTGTAGCCCAAAATAGGATCTGCTGGTCGTCCCTGCTTTGTGAGACATAGCCCCCCTCCTTGTCCGTTCTTACTCCTCGTTCTCAGGAAAAGTGGTAGATAGGAACCGTTATAGGTTGACCGTGTCCACTCACTACAATGTTCTGGGTCGTACCTATGAGTTTGGAGCTTTGTAATGGTGCTGCCGTCTGCCTTGGCGGCATAACAGCCCACTCTGTGCATCCTGTTCTAACTCCAAATATCTAACTGACCGTCTCATCATCACTGAGTGGGATTGGTTGCAGTGGAATTCCTTCCTCCGAGTGCGTGGGGACATGGGCGCAGATCCAACAGCTGGCAACGTTAACTCTCTTGGCATAGGTGTATGACATGTATAAAAAGGTATTCACATTTAACATAAAAAGCTATTCACATGTAACTCTCTTTAGGCCAGTGGGGGTACACTAGCCTGAGTCCTCCAGAGGCTACATATTATAATGACACAAACAAGCAAACTACACATGATGTCGCATAACACATTCATCTTGGGTCATCTGTATTCCTACTGGCGTTTTCTGCTGAGGCGTCTGCTTTCAGTTTCCTAGAGTGTGTAGGAAGGCAGGGTTATTTCTTTTGTTCGCTGGTGCTGGTGTTGTTGGAGTCATATTCTCTGAGCTGGGACCAATGTTTCCATCGCCAGCCCCACCCATATCTATGCAGGCGCACGTATCTCCACTAATTAAGACTTCAAATGGGCCAGAACAACGGGTAGCAAACCCGGTTCGTCCTGGCAGACATTTTACCATTAGCTTCACGCCTACCTGTGGGATCTCCCCCTGGTCCTCCAACTCCTTCTGGTTGTCCCTGCCTGCTTGCCGTTCCCTCACTTCCTTCCTCAATTCCTTAAGTTGCTTACTCAGTTCCAAGATGTACTTTCTAATCCGATCCCTCAGGGGCCCTATTTCAGATCCCCAGTTATGATGCCTTCTGACAGGTGCATCGCCCGGCCTTTCATCAACTCATATGGAGTTAATCCCATCACTCATTTAGTAATTGCCCTTTGTCTCATCAAGATCGCGGGTAGTAAATCCACCCAAGCTTGGCCTGTCTCTTAGATGGCCTTTGCTAGGGCTGTTTTAAGTGTCCTGTTCATACGTTCTACCATCCCAGAGCTTTGCGGGTGGTAGGGGATATGAAACTTCTGTCAAATACCCAATGTAGCACACACCTCCTTCATTATCTGTCCGACGAAATGGGTTCCCTGGTCGGAATCGATTTGGATAGGGATGCCCCAACGTGGGATTACTTCCTCGGCTAATATCCGGGCCACCGTGATTGCGGTGCAATTTCGCATGGTGAACGCTTCTGCCCACCGTGTAACAGTATTTCTTGCTCCTTGAGGAGGGTAAAGGTCCCGTGAAGTCTATCTATCTACACTTCCACGGCCCCAATTTTTCTTTTCTCCATCACTTACATCGGCATGCAATCTCACAATGTCTATAACTTCCCTGCTAATGATACTACTTACAACTTCTTCCTGTACGCCTGAGAATACCCCTGCTTCCTGTGCCACTTTTTCCGCCACTTCATTGCCCCTTTGGACATTGTTTACTACTTTCTGGTGAGCATTAACCTTGATCACTGCTGCCTCTGCGATTTACTGGCAGCGTCTAATAGTAGTCTGTTTCGTCCCTCATGTTTAATAGCCTCCCCACCCGAAGTGATGAACCCTCTCCTGGCCCAGGCAGTCATGTAGTCATGGACCACCGTGAAGGCATAGCGGCTGTCCATATAGAAATTCGCCCGCCAGTCTTAGGCTAATTGGAGGGCTTCCGTCAGGGCAGTGAGTTCAGCTACTTGAGCCGACAGACCTCCGTCTAACCTCCCCTTTTGGACAGTGTTTAAAGCTTTGTCTACCACCGCCCATCCCGTATGTGGGGTCCCCTGAATATATTTCCGGGACCCATCCACGTACAGGATCAGCTCGGGGTTTTCAAGGGGAATCTCACGTATATATATTGGTGGGTCCTCCCATTCCCGCGCCTGGCACTCATGAGGCTCACCCACTGATAAGAGGCCCTCTGCTGGGTTTTCCCCCGTGTCTCGTACAATTTTTACGGACCCATCTAAGGGGAGTAACACTGCCTCCCATTCTCAAGATCTTTTGATGGTTGACGAAAGGCCGTCCTCAAACATTTTTACATAGATTGTGTCATCTCTGTTCGAGGTCACCTGTCCCGAGGATTCTTGGTATTGAAACCATAACCTTTCCCCGTAATCCTTGGCGTTTTCCCCCTTATTCTGGCAGGTCTGCATTATCAATCCCCAATTTGGAGTGGATGCTCCCATTAAGGCCTGTACAGCTTGAACGAACCCCGTTCTGGCTGCATCTCGGTTCGGCCTTGTTTCATGTAAAGTGGGTACTGAAATAAAGAATAGATTTGCCTTTCTAATCTAGGCTTTATTAACTTAAAAATCCTGTAGCACATCTTCAACACCCAGTCCCAACTAAAGGCTGGAAAGAACTGAATTTAAGATGGCCGCCACAAATCACATGACATCAACTACCAATGAGATTACAGCATACATCCCAAGGCAGGAAACAAACAACCAATCACAATACTTCTTACTAAACATAAAGAATAATCACCACATTCACCCCTCCTTTTAAAATATACTCCAAACTAAATAACCTTTACAATTTATAATTAATTATTTACAACTAAAACTATGCACAGACAAAATAAAACTATTCAACATGACACAATACTAAGTGAGCAACAACAAATAGTAACATTGCACATAAGTATTAAGTATCTCTCAACTAAAACAATATAATATAATATTTCAACAATTTTAAAACATTACTATCAATTTAAAAGTCCATTTTCAATTGGTCGACCGGATATCTTGTTCATGTCGACCTTCTCAACCTTGGTGAAATTCCTTGCCCTCCCACACCAGGAGACACAGAAGTATCTTCTGCAGGAAGGCTATCCATATCCCGATTTTCAACGGTTTCCGGATTAGAAATCCCATCAGGAGGTAAACTGGGACGGTCATGAACATCCATCGAGGGCTGACTAATAGAAGTATAATTATCTGCAGTCGGATTGGAAATATTCGTAGTATCTGTAACAGCATCCACATTATCTGAATCATGACTATTGTTAATATCCTCAGAAGAGGGCTGGGCACCACAAGGAGCCAAGTCTTTAATTGAAACGGTACTTTCTTTCCCATCTTGGAATCGAATATGAGCATATTGGGAATTTGCCTCCAACAGCTCCACCTCCTCCACTAAAGGATCATATTTTGACAATCTAACATGGCGTCGAAGCAGCACAGGTCCCTGCATAGTAAGCCATGAAGGTAGCGAACATCCCATAGTAGATCTCCGCGGATAGTTAAAGAGCCCTTCATGGGGGATCACATTAGTAGCCGTTGAAAGCAATGATCTAATGGAATGCAGGGCATCAGGCAGTACCATTTCCCACTGTGTATTCTTAAGGTTCTGGGATGTCAAAGCCAACATAACTGCCTTCCAGATCACCCCATTGTATCATTCGCACTGTCCATTACCCTGGGGATTATACGGGTTAGTTCTGCTAGTAGAAATTCCCCGAATCTGAAGGTATTCCTTCAACTGGGAAGACATAAAAGAACTTCCCTGATCCGAATGGATACATGCAGGCATCCCAAAGATGACAAAAAGTTGAGTCAGACATTTGATAACTGTAGCAGCTGATACATCTGCGCAAGGAAAAGCAAAAGGGAACCTTGAAAACTCATCCACAACAGTAAATATATATCGGTTTTGAGTAGTTGAAGGAAGAGGCCCCTTGAAATCGATGCTCAAACGTTCAAAAGGAGAAGTAGCCTTTATAAGTTGAGCTCGTTGAGGCTTAAAGAAATTCGGTTTACACCGAGCACAGATAGAACATGATGAAGTCATCCGCCTGACGTCTTCAACTGAAAAGGGCAAATTCTTACTGAATACGAAGTGTATCATCCTCGTAACCCCAGGATGGCATAAGGCATTGTGAAGATTAATAAGCGTATCTCCATGAATCACAGAACAATAAGCCCTCGACAGCGCATCAGCAGCAACATTATCCTTCCCCGGACGATAAACTATATCAAAATGGTAACATGCCAACTCAATCCTCCACCTCATTATTTTATCATTCTTAATCTTTCCAAAATTTTTGACATCAAACATAAAGGACACAGACTTTTGATCAGTTACCAACGTAAAATGTCACCCCGATAAATAATGTCTCCATTTACGCAGTGCTTCTACTATTGCATACACCTCTTTCTCTATTGAAGAATGCCTTTTTTCACTATTGTTCAAGGTACGTGAAAAAAAGGCCACAGGTCTTCCATTTTGGTTCAGAGTAGCCCCAATTGCAAAATCAGAAGCGTCCGTCTCAATCACAAAAGGAACCTGCTCATCAATAGAATTCACAACTGCTCCAAGGATATCCTTTTTAAAATGATCAAAACACGTCCTGGCCTCCCATGATAGAGGATATGTTGTAACCCGAATAAGAGGCCGGATCTTCTGTGAAAAATTTGCAATCCAATTAGAATAGTAAGAAAACAGTCCAACAACTCGTTGCAAAGCCTTAGTATTAGTAGGACAAGGTAAATCAATCAATGGTCGCAGACGTTCTGGGTCTGGTTTAATCTTGTTTCCCGAGATAATGTACCCCAGTAGATTTACCTCAGTGGTCGAAAAGGTACACTTCTCTTTATTGAAAGTTAAACAAACTTTTTCCGCAGCTTGAAGGAATCTTTCTAAATTAGAATCATGCTCCACCCTTGATTTGCCACACACCGTGATGTCATCTAAGTATGAAAAGGTGTCAGAGAGAGAGTTATCACTTATAAGAGCATCCATTGCCCGTTGAAAACAAGCAACACCATTAGTAACACCAAATGGTATTCGGCAAAACTGATACAGCTTTCCACCAGCCTCAAAGGCCGTATATGGTTGATCCTTCTTAACAATAGGAATCTGATGATAAGCACTCTTTAGGTCAATAGTGCTAAAAACCTTATACTGAGATACTTTATTGATAAGCTCATCAATCTTAGGCAAAGGGTACGCATCTAATTGAGTATACCTATTAATAGTTTGGGAATAGTCTATCACCATTCGTTTCTTATGTCTCTCGTTAGTCGTGACAACTACCTGTGCCCGCCAAGGCGAACAACTAGGTTCAATGATTCCTTCCAATAAGAGACGTTGAACTTCAGAATTAAAAAATTCTCTATCCTGACTGCTATACCTTCTTGACTTGGTAGCAATTGGCTTACAATCCGGCATCAAATTGGAAAAAAGTGATAATGGAGAAATGGATAAAGAGGTTAATCCACAAATAGATAAAGGTGGCTTAGTCCCATCAAATGAAAGACTGAGAGACTCGTGTAACTGAAGCACATCATGACCAATCAAAATATCCGCACAGAGATTAGTCAAAACAGATAGGCGTATATCAGTATACTTATTACCTAGAAGAATCAATTTCACAAGGCAACAACCAGCTACTTGTGAAGTGAGAGTCGTCTGAGCCATACACACCTGATAGGAAACAGGCGAAATTTTCAAATGCTTCTCCTTTGCAAACTGAAGACTTATAAAACTCTCAGTACTGCCCATATCTATAAGGGCCTTCACTTCCAACCCATTAACTTGAGCCATAACTATAGCTTTGTATAGGCCATGAGCAAATGCAGCAGAAATTGATGCAATAAACGCCCTATCTAAAGGCTGAATAGTCACAGAGGAGGGAATTGAACCTGATGATTTACACACACTTGCATAATGACCTCTCTTGCTGCATTTACTACACACAGCCTCCCGAGCAGGACACTTCAGACGAGGGTGCCGGACGTTCCCACAAAAATAACACTTCTGAATCCTAGAGGCAACAGCCGCTGAAGTAGAAACTGTTTCAGAATCTAGTAAACCACTGTGGTAAACCACGTTCACTATTGTATCACTGTTAGTAGTTAGCACTGTTCACCACTGTTCGTTATAACTGTATCACTGACCACTATTGTATCACGGTACGAGGTCGCCTCTTGCCACACTGCTATACCTGGGATGACCACTGCCGACTCCGCCTTGGCTCCACCCACCAGGCCAGGTATAAAGGTGAGCGACTGGCTGGTATTCCTCCTGCTTGGATCGGATCACCCACGAGAGTGGGCTCTGTTATTTAGTCAATAAAAACCTTTAGTCACCTTCGTAACTCTTCGCCTTTTATTGGAGGAATTGATAGGTATATCAATTTTATTGACTAAATTTAATGATGTCCAACAACGAGTCACAACCGGCGGAGGAGCCACCAGCGCAGCTCCCAGGAGCACAGCCACACCAGCCAGCTTGGCTGCGAGCCCTCAGACCGCCGTACCTGGACCTGAACCCACGAGCAGCAAACTCAGCCGCAGACTTTAAACACTGGCTGGTCTGCTTCGAATCATACCTGAGAGAATCCAGCGTCCCTCAGGCATCCAAACTAAGTGTCCTGCAGGCACAACTGAGCCCGAGAGTATACACTCTCATCGAGGACATGACTACCTACGAGACCGCCATCAACCTGCTGAAACAGAAGTACCGGACCCCGGTAAACTACATGTACGCTAGGCACCTCCTAAGATCACGGCCGCAACAGCCAGGAGAATCAGTAGCCGAATTCTCACAGGCGCTATATGCACTCGCCAGGAACTGTGAGTTTAAATCGGTGTCGGCAGCCGAAAATACTGAAGATAATATCCGCGACGCATTCCTGAAAGGCCTACGGTCCGAGTACTCACGGCAAAGACTGCTGGAAGCTAAAGACCTCAGCATGGAAAAAGCTGAAGCCCTCGCTATCTCCCTGGAAGTGGCCCACCAAGATCAGGAAGCATTCACCAGGTACTGCTCGCGACCCTGGGACTCGGGCCCGACCCCTACCACAGCACCCTTCCCAGCGCCGCCCCCGGGACCTACCTCTGCGTCGGCGTCCCGGACCCGACCGGCCCCGCCACCCCCGGCACCGGCCCCGACATCGGGCATCCGCGATCGGGCCGCCGGCTGTTTTTTTTGTGGCCAGGAGAAGCACCCGAGGTCGCGCTGCCCAGCCAAGAACTCCATATGTAAAACCTGCCTGAAGAAAGGCCACTTCTCCAAGGCCTGCAGGAGCGGATCCTCAGAGGCCAGCAGTGCCGCATGCGAACTATGGGGGCGGCCATCTTCGTTTAGGGCAACTGAGGCCAGCATCCCCACACATGAGTCATGGGGGCGGCCATCTTTGTTTAGGGCAACTGAGGCCAGCATCCCCACACATGAGTCATGGGGGCGGCCATCTTTGATTAAGGCAACCGACCCCAATAGTGCCTCATGGGGCCCTACCTCGTGGGAGACGCCATTTTACTCACCACGCCCGACCGCCTCGCCCGCAGATGACAACGACTCGCTCGGCTACACACTAGCTTCCGTCACCCTGGACCAAGCCCGCCCGCACCATCTGTCCAAGTCAATGATGGACATCAAAGTGAACGGCCACGCCACGACCTGCCTGTTCGACAGCGGAAGCACGGAGAGCTTCATCCACCCAGACACGGTGAGCCACTACTCCCTCTCTGTCCTACCAACGCGCAGCCGAATCTCGATGGCATCGAGGTCCCACGCCACGGACATCAGCGGCTACTGTGTCGTGACCCTGTCGGTTAAGGGCACGGAGTATAAAAACTTTAAACTCCTCGTCCTCCCCCATCTCTGCGCTGCCGTCCTACTAGGGCTGGACTTCCAATCCCACCTCCAAAGCGTAACCCTAGCATACGGTGGACCCCTCCCCCCACTCACAGTCAACAACCAGCAAACGTTAAACCGCCCACCGCGTAACACCTGCAGCCTCTCCACCCTCAAGGTCCCGCCACCCTCTCTGTTTGCTAACCTTACCCCTGACTGCAAACCCGTCGCTACCAAAAGCAGGCGGTATAGCGCCGGGGACAGAGCCTTCATTAGCTCTGAGGTGCGGCGCCTCCTGAAAGAGGGCATTATCGAGGGGAGCAGCAGCCCCTGGCGTGCCCAGGTCGTAGTCGTAAAGACCGGCGATAAAAACCGCCTGGTCATCGACTACAGCCAGACCATAAACAGATATACCCAGCTGGACGCATACCCCCTCCCCCGCATATCTGACATGGTCAATCAGATTGCACAGTATAAAGTATTCTCGACCATCGACCTGAAGTCGGCCTACCACCAACTCCCTATCCACCCTGAGGACCGCCAGTATACCGCCTTCGAGGCGAATGGGCGCCTATACCACTTCCTTAGGGTCCCCTTCGGTGTCACTAATGGGGTCTCGGTCTTCCAAAGGGAGATGGACCAGATGGTTGACCAGAACGAACTGCAGGCTACATTCCCCTACCTAGATAACGTCACTATCTGCGGCCGCGACCGGCAGGAACATGACGCGAATCTGGAGAAATTCCTCCGTACGGCCCAACGGCTGAACCTCACCTACAATAAGGAGAAATGCGTGTTTAACACCACGCGCCTTGCCATCCTCGGCTGCGTAGTGGAGAACGGAATCATCGGCCCCGACCCAGAAAGAATGCGCCCCCTCATGGAGCTACCCCTCCCCCACTGCCCTAAAGCACTTAGGAGAACCCTGGGGCTTTTCGCCTACTATGCCCAATGGGTACCCAATTACGCGGACAAAGCCAGACCCCTCCTGAAAGCCACTTCCTTCCCCCTCACGGAGGAGGCGTGCGCGGCCTTCTCCCTCATTAAGGGAGACATAGCCAAGGCCACGATGCACGCAGTGGACGAGTCCATCCCCTTTCAGGTGGAGAGCGACGCATCCGACTTCGCCTTAGCCGCCACCCTAAACCAGGAGGGGAGGCCAGTGGCCTTCTTCTCAAGGACCCTACAGGGCCCCGAGATCCGACATTCGTCGGTCGAGAAAGAGGCCCAGGCGATCGTGGAGGCAGTACGGCGCTGGAGGCACTACCTGGCAGGCAAACGATTTACCCTCCTCACCGACCAGCGTTCGGTGGCTTTCATGTTTAATAACAAGCTGAAGGGCAAAATCAAGAATGACAAGATTTTGAGATGGAGAATCGAGCTCTCCACCTACGATTATGAGATCTTGTACCGGCCAGGCAAGCTGAACGAATCCCCTGATGCCCTTTCACGAATGACATGCGCCAGCGCGCATATCGATAGGCTTCAGACCCTCCACGACCAGCTCTGCCACCCCGGAGTCACCAGACTCTACCATTTCATTAAGGCCCGCAACCTGACCTACTCCATCGAGGAGGTCAGGACCATGACCAGGAACTGCCAGACCTGTGCGGAGTGCAAACCGCACTTCTATAGGCCGGACCGAGCAAGCCTGATCAAGGCCACCCGCCCCTTCGAGCGCCTGAGCATCGACTTTAAGGGGCCCCTCCCGTCCTCTGACCGTAATGTGTACTTCCTCAACATCGTTGATGAGTACTCCCGTTTCCCCTTTGCCTTCCCCTGCCCCGACATGACCAGTAGCACGGTCATTAAGTGCCTGAATGCCCTCTTCGCCTTGTTCGGGTTCCCGAACTATATACACAGCGACCGGGGCTCCTCCTTCATGAGCGAGGAACTCCGGCAATTCCTCCTAGAGAGAGGTATTGCAGCAAGCAGGACCACCAGCTACAACCCCAGAGGTAACGGTCAGGTGGAAAGAGAGAACGCGACGGTATGGAAGGCCGTCCTCTTAGCCTTAAAGTCTAAGGGCCTCCCAACCTCCCGCTGGCAAGAAGTCCTCCCGACAGCGCTGCACTCCATCCGGTCATTACTTTGCACGGCCACTAACACCACCCCCCATGAACGAATGTTCGTTTTCCCCAGGAAGTCGACTACGGGAACCACTCTACCAACCTGGCTGACCGCCCCGGGGCCGGTCTGGCTGCGGAAACACGTGAGGACCCATAAAACGGACCCCCTGGTCGAGAGGGTGAACCTCCTGCACGCCAACCCCCAGTACGCCTACGTGGCGTACCCAGACGGGCGGGAGGACACTGTCTCCCTACGAGACCTCGCACCCTCAGCCGATCCGGAAACACCGCCACCACCCCCCCCAACCTCAGTCCAGGTAGACGGCATGCCGGAACCCCACGAGCCCTCGCCGACCACGCAAACACCAGCATCAACACCGGATAAGGCACCAGCACCGGATAAGGCAACACCACCGCTGCGGCGATCGGAGAGGCTTACGAAGCCTCCGGACAGACTGACCTACCAGAATTGGTAGTACACTTCACCCCGCCGGACTTAATTCTAAACAAGGGGTGAATGTGGTAAACCACGTTCACTATTGTATCACTGTTAGTAGTTAGCACTGTTCACCACTGTTCGTTATAACTGTATCACTGACCACTATTGTATCACGGTACGAGGTCGCCTCTTGCCACACTGCTATACCTGGGATGACCACTGCCGACTCCGCCTTGGCTCCACCCACCAGGCCAGGTATAAAGGTGAGCGACTGGCTGGTATTCCTCCTGCTTGGATCGGATCACCCACGAGAGTGGGCTCTGTTATTTAGTCAATAAAAACCTTTAGTCACCTTCGTAACTCTTCGCCTTTTATTGGAGGAATTGATAGGTATATCAACCACTCCTATTAAGTCCACATAATTCCTTTTCAGCTGGAACTGCCGAAAGCACAGTCACAGGCCGATTAAAAAGAGCATAAGAATCCGAACTTCTCTGAGCCACATCCAATGTAGAAGCTTGCTCAAAAGCACTCTTAAGATCCAAAGTCTTATTATCTAACAACCGCTGACGAATTGATCTAGACAGTAATCCATTAATAAAAGCATCCCGTACTGATTCTTCCTTAGATTCTTCAGCCGTCACGGCCTTATAATTACAGTTAACACTAAGGCACCGAAGTGCTTGTGAAAAAGTATCCAAAGATTCTCCCACCTGCTGCCTATGGGCAGATAGAAGGTGGCGTGCAAATACCTCATCCTTTGGTTTAACAAAAATCTTTTCCAATGTAGAAATAGCCACTTCATAAGTTTTACAGTCCAAAATATACTTATACACATCCGGAGCAATGTAGTTGATCAGCATATTCAGCTTATTTAGAGACTCTTGATCCAACACGCCCAAAAAGTTTTTAAATGTACAATACCAATGTTTCCATTTATCATCCACTCCTGCAGAATTAGGGTCAGCATTGAATCGTTCTGGTTGAAGATATCGCTCCATTCTGACATAAAGTTAATAAATTGAAATAAAGAATAGATTTGCCTTTCTAATCTAGGCTTTATTAACTTAAAAATCCTGCAGCACATCTTCAACACCCAGTCCCAACTAAAGGCTGGAAATAACTGAATTTAAGATGGCCACCACAAATCACATGACATCAACTACCAATGAGATTACATATATCCCAAGGCAGGAAACAAACAACCAATCACAATACTTCTTACTAAACATAAAGAATAATCACCACAGGTACCCATGTGCCATCCCTATGCGGGTTCTGCAATACCGCCCACCGATCCTTTGGACATATGGTGTGGACTATTTGGTGGATGTCTCCCTCGTGCATATCGTGGGTCTCATACAAATCTTCTATCTTCTGCCAAAATTCTACATTTCTCTTCCGGGATTGTAGGCTCACCAAATTCTGGTTTATGATTTGTTTTTCTCCAGAGGTGAAAGCCGTATATCTATATCTGGGGTTTCCTCCCGCTCCATCTGCAGTCACCGTTACAGGGGCTGCCGGCTTCTGGCCCCCCGATTCCTCATCAGAATTAGGTGGGGGGGCGTGGCTGTTACTGTGGCAACATAAGTCAGAGGGAGGTCAGAATTTGATCCCCCCTGTATCGACTTGTATGTGGGTTCAATGACGAGACATTTATGAAAGAGGATGTATTTTAATCTAAAGTTTGTTCAAGTCAGTTAACAGCATTACAGGAGACACCATCTTAGAGATCCATCTAAAACGAAAGTAAAACTAAACTCTGCCTCTGTCACATGCCCTCTGCTGGTCAGGCATAAATAATCAAACAGGCAAGTATGCTGGTAAGGCGTGATAATCAAACAGGCAAATACCATCACTATTTGCTGATATCATTACATCTCCCTTTCTTAAAACAAAATAATTTTACTTTTATCTAACAACACGTTTTCTTTGTATTACTCTACATTTTAACTGTAACACTTAATGAACTTACATTATCATTATCATTGTCAAGGTTTTTTAACCTTGTTTTGTGTGTTCACATGAAATACGTAAATACCTAGAACTTGAAGAAAGAATAAGATAACATTACTTCCTTCTATAACAAGAGTCCTTAAATTTGCTCAATGAGTCTCTCAGGAGGCTTCACGTGTCTTGAGGATTTTCTGATTGATTGTCCTTGAATCTGAGTTGTTGCCTCAGATGATGGTTTCTCAGGTGTGTGATCAGGTTGTTCAACAGCATCAGTCTTTTGACTTGCTGTGGCTGGTCCCATGAGAACATCTCGTCGATTTCTTCTCAGAACAGCACCCTCATCCGTCTGAATGGTGTATGATCTTGGTTGAACTTCACTCAGGACAGTTCCCTTCTGAGTCCATATGTTTGTTTTGTCTTTGAACCTTACTTGGTCACCAGTGTGGAAGTCAGGTAGGTTTTGTGTTCCTCTGTCATAGTAGTACTTTTGCTTTTCTTTCTGTTGTTCTTTGAACTTCCTCACTTTCTCCCCCTCTTTTGTTTACAGGAGGTTCTCCGGGATGGTTAGGTTTGACCTTAGCCGACGTCCCATAAGGAGTTGGGCTGGTGACATACCACACTCGAGCGGCGTTGTGCGGTATACAAGCATGCTTTGGTAGAAGTCAGTTCCACTGTCTTTTGCCTTGTACATCAGTCTTTTCACTGTCTGGACCGATTCTTCCACTAGTCCATTGGACTGTGGAAAGTGAGGACTTGACGTTGTGTGGACAAAGTCCCACTCTTTGGCAAAGTGCCGGAAACTTACATTGTAAAACTGGGGTCCGTTGTCTGTGAAGACCTCGCTTGCCACGCCATGTCTGGAGAATATGGCTTTCATACATGTTATCACAGCATCTGCAGTGGTGGTGTACAGTCTACAAACCTCTGGATACAGGGAGTAATAATCTGTGACTACAAGATAGTCCTTCCCTTGACATACGAATAGGTCAGCGCCTACCTTCTGGTAAGGTCTGTCTGGCGCTGGGTGTGGCTTTAGTGGTTCTACCGGATTGCTTGCTCGATATTTCAGTCATATTGTGCAGTTTGAAATCCCATTTGTCACACCTTGGTTGATTCGTGGCCAGTACATCACCTCTCGTGCTCTTTTCTTACACTTTTCGATTCCCAGATGACCTCCATGGATCCTTTTTAGCATCCCTTTTCTCAGACTCTTTGGGATAACTACTTTACTTCCTTTGTAGATGATGTCTTCGACCAGTGATAGTTCCGCCCTGCAGTTCCAGTACTCTGCCATGTCAGGTGAGCAGTCTTGCTTCATGTTGGGCCATCCATCCAAGATGCTTTTCCTCAGTCGTCTCTTTGTTTCATCTTTGTTTGTCTCAGTCTTTATGAGCTCCATTTTTGCATCTGCTATGGGCAGTGCACTTGTGTTCATGTCGACGTAGGCATTCACTTTTTCATCCATTGTGGTGTTTGCGGGCTCACTTGGGTCGACAGCTCTGGACAACGTGTCTGCTGTATACATCAGCTTACCCAGTGTGTACGCAACATTCAGTGTATAGCGTTGCAGCCTGATCATCATTCTTTGTATTCTAAGCGGACAGCTATTTAGTGGCTTTTGGAACAATGCAATCAAGGGCTTATGGTCAGTCTCTACACTGACTGCTTGTCCTGCCACAAACTGGTGAAATCTTTCACAGGCGTATGTGATGCTGAGCAGCTCCTTTTCTATTTGAGCATATCGCGTCTCCGCGTCTGTCATTGAGCGCGATGCATATGCAATAGGTTGCCAGTAGTCATATTTTTGCAGAAGAACGGCACCGAGCCGACTCTGTGATGCATCTGATGATATGTTGATGGGTCTCGCTGGGTCATAAAACCTCAGAACTGGTTCTTCTGTGAGCAGTTTCTTTAGATCGCTCCATGACTTCTCATGCTCATGATTCCATTCCCATTCTATGTTCTTTTCAGTTAGCCTTCTCAGTGGCGCCATCTTTTCTGAGAGGTTGGATATGAATTTACCCATGTAGTTGATCATTCCACATCCTTTTTGCATTGTGGCTTTGGCATATTCTTAGTGGCGGACACCTTTCTGGGATCTGGTCTGATGCCCTCACTGCTAAGGATATCTCCCACGAATGTCAGTTCTGTCACCCCGAGCTGGCATTTCTCTCTATTCAGCTTCAGGTTTGCTTTCCTTGTTGCTTCCAGCACTTTTTTCAGTCTCTCGTCATGCTCAGTTCTCGTGGTTCCCCATACTATGATGTCATCCATTGATGTATCAACTCCCTCCAGGTGCTCATAGATCATATGGATAGTTTTGTGATACACTTCAGGAGCTGAGGCAATGCCAAATGGTAACCTTAGGAATCTGTATCTGCCAAATGGACTGTTGAACGTGCACAGTCTTGGACTTGCCTCGTCCAGCTTCATCTGCCAAAATCATGATGATGCATCTAACTTGCTGAAATACTTTGCATTTGCAAACTGTGACATGATTTCCTCACGTGTAGGAAGCTTGAAGTGCTCTCTCTTTATTGCTCTGTTTAGATCTCTTGGATCCAGGCAAATTCTGAGCTTTCCATTCTTTTTGTCCACTACGGCGAGGGAACTCAGCCACTCAGTTGGCTCATCTATCTTCTGAATCACATTCAGGCTTTCCATCCTGTCCAACTCTGCCTTCAGTTGCTTTTGGAGGGCAAACGGAACTTTTCTGCATGGATGTATGACCGTTGGCATACTTTTATCTACTCTGATCGTGCGTTCTCCTGGAATGCAGCCTAAACCCTGAAATAGGTCGTTGTACTCTTTCATGAGTTCATCATAGACTGTCTCTCCTTCGCTTTCCACAACGAGGACTCTCTTTACCAGGTTCAGTCTCTCACAGGCTTTTAAACCTAGTATGGCCTGCACATCCTTTGGCACCATGATTAATGCTAGCGTGTGCTCTCTGTCCTTGTGTGTCACTTTGACAATGCATCTTCCTTTCACTGGTATATCAGTACCTGAGTATCCTGTCACTTTCACTTTTATTCCATGTATCTTTGGTCTGGGTCTAATTTTCTTAAAATCAGTCTCTGATATCACATTAACATGTGCTCCAGTATTCAATTTAAATGGAATGTGTATGTTATTCACATCTAGTGTCAACATCCAGTCTCTTTTTTTCTTTTATGTTTTCAGACACAACATCTACATTGAACTCCTCTATCTCGCTTTCATCTACTGCATGGACCTTGCTTTGTTGCGCTTGGTTCTTGCAGCAACGGGCATAATGGTTGTTTTTGTTGCAACTATTGCATTTTTTACCATATGCTGGACACTTTTTTGGTGGATGCTGTGTACTGCATCGACTACATGACTTTCGATTGTCCCTTTCACTTTTGTTCGCTGGCCACGCCTCTTTTTTCACATTGGCGCTCTTTTTGTTAAACGGGTTGTGTCCGTTCTTATTGCATCCACGTTGCAGCTACTGTCACTGAACAGCTCCTTTGCCTGCGACTTCACAGTCTATGCAGCCCTACACAGTGCTATGGCTTTTCCCAGGTCTAGATCTTGCTCTCTTAGCAGTCTTTCCCTTAGACCATTATCTGGAATACCACACACCAGTCTGTCTTTTATCAGCGAGTCTGTCAGTCCCCCAAATTCACATGTTTTGCTTCGGTTTCTCAGTTCAGTCACATACTGATCAATAGTCTCACCCGTTTTCTGTACACATGTGAAAAATCTGTGCCTCTCAAACGTCACGTTACGTTTAGGTATGCAGTAGGCCTCAAACTGTTCCATTATTTTATCTAGCTTCATTTTGTCTCCATCAGCAGCGAATGTGAAGTTATTATACACCTCCAGCGCTTCATCACCCACGACATGTAAGAACACTGACGCTTTCATTTTATCACTTTTCTCGTCAGCTCCGATTGCTGATAAATACAACTCCAAACGTTGTTTGAACCTCCTCCAATTTTCAGCCACATTACCTGTCAACTGAAGCTTCGCCGGTGGGTGTAAACCTACCATTTTTTCAGTTCGTTAGCTCTTCTCCAATGGCAAGTAACGATGTTCTCTTTTGGCTTGCTAATATGTGGAGAGCTGATATAACTTCAGATTTTTCCTCTTCATCTCTTTCAATCACTTCTGACACCATATATCGACTTGTATGTGGGTTCAATGACGAGACATTTATGAAAGAGAATGTCTTTTAATCTAAAGTTTGTTCAACTCAGTTAACAGCATTACAGGAGACACCATCTTAGAGATCCATCTAAAACGAAAGTAAAACTAAACTCTGCCTCTGTCACATGCCCTCTGCTGGTCAGGCATAAATAATCAAACAGGCAAATATGCTGGTAAGGCGTGATAATCAAACAGGCAAATACCATCACTATTTGCTGATATCATTACACCCCCCATTTGCCGCTTTGTTCATGCCGCACTCGCCACTGTTTATTCTCGGCTTCTATTTCCTTACTTTTTTCTACTAATTGTTCGGTTTTACTTTGTAACACACACAACTGATATACAAAAGTACTCTGGCTTTCTTTGCCTTCTTCTGTTTCTGTTTCTCCCACCAATTCTTTTGCCCCTTGTGGACAACTTAGGGATCCCTCCCATCTTTAATCATTTTGTCTATTAAGCCCTTCTGGTCGTCTGGATAGAACCTACTAAGAGACCCTTCCGGCCCCCAATTAAGGTCTTTCCCCGACGCCATTATGTGATTTGACCTTCCCTCGCTCCCTCTGCGAATGAGTCTCTTCACGCGGGCCTACCAATATTCCGCCACTTATTTATCACGATGGGATCATCCCTCAATTCTCACACCAGTTCATTCATATCACACATTCACTCACAGGTTTCCACTGTCACCTTATCCTCTCAGTGTTCCCTTCGACCTATTAAACCTTGGTCATCACGTGGGGCATTTGCCCTATTAATTCCGGCTCAAGCTGGGCGATTGAGATAATTTATGACAATTGAAGCGACGGGGACATTCGTTTCTTTTTCACACCACTTACATCCTGTCTCCAAAAATATTCCTCCTAATATTATTAATTATGAGAAACAAAAGACCGGACTCGAAATTCACATAGTTTATCTACCCCCTTTTATCACAACGACAATGTCCCTTCCAATACTATAACTTATGCGTAAATGAAGACCATACTCACTCTAAGTAAATTTGGCTAGGGTAAATAAAATCAGAGAGTTAAATACATGGCTCAAAGACTGGTGTGGGTGAAATGGGTTTTGCTTCTTGGGACTCTGGCCCCAGTACTGGGACAGGAGAGAGCTGTTCCATTGGGACAGACTTCACTTGGCCAGTGCGGTGATTAGAATCCTGCTGAATCGAATAACTAGGGCTGTAGAGAGAGCTTTAAACTAATTAGTGGGGGGGGGGAGGTTTCAAGAGAGCAAAAAATTTAAGTGTCAGCGGAGAAGGCAATAGAGCAAAGTAGCAGTGAGGAAATTAAAAACCAGAGCGTGTCAGCAAGGGAGAGAATATATGAAGATAAAGGTAACGTAGTAAAGGGGGTAAAAGCAGGAATAAATTGTCACAAAGCATATTTAAAAGTTCTTTACCTGAATGCACGCAGCATTCGTAACAAAATAGGCGAGTTGATGGTACAAATAACTACACATGGATATGATCTGGTGGCCATTAAGGAGATATGGCTGCAGGGTGACCATGACTGGGAACTAAACATCCAGGGGTATTTGACTATTAGGAAGGACAGACAGGAAGGAAAGGCAGGTGAGGTGGCTGTGTTAATAAAGGATGGAATCAATTCAATAGTGAGAAATGATATTGGGTCAAAGGATAAGGATAGTGAAATGGTTTGGGTGGTGATAAGGAATAATAAGGGGAAAAAGTCACTAGTGGGCGTAGTCTATAGGCCTCCTAACAGTTGCAACTCTGTTGGTCGGAGTATAAATCAGGAAATAGTTGGGGCTTGTAATATGGGAACAGCTATAATCATGGGAGATTTTAACTTTCATATTGACTGGACAAATCAACTTGGGCAGGGCAGCCTTGATGAAGAGTTCATAGAATGCATTAGGGACGGGTTCCTTGAGCAGTATGTTACTGAACCAACCAGGGGGTAGGCAATCTTAGATCTGCTCCTTTGTAATGAGACAGGATTAATAAAAAATGTTCTAGTAAAAGATCCCCTTGGAATGAGTGACCATAACATGGTTGAATTCCAAATTCAGTTGGAGGGTGAGAGAGTTCGATCTCAAACCAGCGTACTAAGCTTAAATAAAGGGGACTATGGAGGTATGAAAGCAGATTTGACTAAAGTGGACTGGGAAAATAGATTAAGGTGTAAGATGGTACATGAGCAGTGGTGTACATTCAAGGAGATGTTTCACAACTTTCAAGAAAAATATATTCCACTGAGGAAAAAGGGATGTAAAAGAAAAGACAGGCATCCGTGGCTAAGTAAAGTAATAAAGGACAGTATCCGACTGAAAATAAGGGCATATCAAGTAGCCAAACCTAGTGGGAGGATAAAAGATTGGGAAGCATTTAAATGCCAGCAAAGAATAACTAAAACATTAATTAAGAAAGGGAAGATAGATTATAAAAGTAAATTAGCAAAAAATATAAAAACAGATAGCAAAAGTTCATACATTTATATAAAAAGCAAAAGGGTGGCTAAAGTGAATGTTTGTCCCTTAGAGGACGAGACTGGGAAATTACTGGTGGGGAACATGGAGTTGGCAGAAACACTGAACAAATATTTTGTATCAGTCTTTACAGTAGGGGACACTAAAAATATCCCAACACTGGACAAACAGGGGGCTGTGGGGGGGAGGAGCTAAGCACGATTAAAATCACTAAGGAGATGGTACTCGGTAAGATAATGGGACTTAAGGCAGATAAATCCACTGGACCTGATGGCTTACATCCTAGGGTCTTGAGAAAAGTGGCAGTAGGGATTGTGGATGCATTGGTTGTAATTTTCCAAAACTCCCTGCATTCAAGAAAGTTCCCAGCAGATTGGAAAACTGCTAATGTAACGCCCTTATTTATAAAGGGAGGTAGACAAAAGGCTGGAAACTATAGTCCCGTTAGCCTAACATCTGTGGTTGGTAAAATGTTAGAGTCCATTATTAAGGAGACAGTAACCGGACATTTGGATAAGGATAATTAAGTCGGACAGAGTCAGAATGGTTTTATGAAGGGGAGGTCAGGTTTGACAAATTTGCTCGAATTCTTTGAGGATGTAACAAACAGGGTGGATAAAGGGGAATCAGTGGATGTGCTTTATTTGGACTTCCAAAAGGCATTTGACAAGGTGGCACACAAAAGATTACTGCACAAGATAAACAATCACGGGATCGGGGGTAATATACTGGCATGGGTGGAAGATTGGCTATCTTACAGAAAACAGAGAGTTGGGATAAATGGTTCATTCTCGGGTTGGCAATCGGTGACTAGTGGTGTTCCGCACGGGTCAGTGCTGGGAACTCATCTCTTTACAATCCATATTAACGATTTGGAGGAGGGGACCAAGTGCAACGTATCCAAGTTTGCCGATGATACAAAGATGGGAGGGAAAGCAGTGAGTGAGGAGGACATAAAAATCCTGCAAAAGGACAGAGACAGGCTAAGTGAGTGGGCAGAAATTTGGCAGATGGAATATAATGTTGGAAAGTGCGAGGTTATGCACTTTGGCAGAAAAAATCAATGAGTAAGTTATTATCTAAATGGAAAGAAACTGCAAAGTGCTACAGTACAAAGGGATCTGGGGGTGCTGGTGCATGAAACACAGAAGGTTAGTATGTAGGTGCAGCAGGTGATCAGGAAGGTCAATGGAATCTTGGCTTTTATTGCAACGGGGATGGAGTAAAAATGCAGGGAAGTCTTGCTTCAGTTATACAGGGTACTGGTGAGGCGGCACCTGGAATATTGCGTCCAGTTTTGGTTTCCATATTTAAAAAAGGATAAACTTGCTCTCGAGGCAGTTCAGAGAAGGTTCACTCGGTTGATTCCGGAGATGAGGGGGTTGACTTATGAGGAAAGGTTGAGTAGGTTGCGCCTCTACTCATTGGAAATCAGAAGAAAGAGAGGCAAACTTATCGAAACACTTAAGATTGTGAGGGGGCTTGATCGGGTGGGTGCGGGGAGGATGTTTCCCCTGATGGGTGAGACTAGAACTAGGGGGCATAATCTTAGAATTAGGGGCTGCCGTTTCAAAACTGAGATGAGAAGAAACTTCTTCACTCAGAGGGTAGTAAATCTATGGAAATTGCTACGTAGAAACATAGAAGATAGGAGCAGGAGTAGGCCATTCGTCCCTTCGAGCCTGCTCCGCCGTTCAATGTGATCATGGCTGATCATCCAATTTCAGTACCCTGTCCTTGCCTTCTCCCCATATCCCTTGATCCCTTTAGCCTCAAGAAATATATCCAACTCTTTTTGAATATATTTAATGAACTGGCCTCCACCGCCCTCTGTGGCAGAGAATTCCACAGGTTCACCACTCCCTGGGTGAAGACATTCCTCCTCAATTCAATCCTAAATGGCTTACCCCTTATCCTTAGACTATGACCCCTGATTCTGGACTCCCCGGCCATCAGAAACATCCTTCCTGCATCTAGTCTGTCCAGACTTGACAGAATTGTACAGGTTTCGATGAGATCCCCTCTCAATCTTCTAATCTCCAGTGAGTATAAGCCCAATCGACACAATCTCTCCTCATACGTCATTCCTGCCATCCCAGGTATCAGCCTGGTGAATCTTCGCTGCACTCCCTCCATGGCAAGTACGTCCTTCCTCAGGTAAGGTGACCAAAACTGCACACAATACTGAAGGTGCGGTCTCACCAAGGCCCTGTACAACTGTAGCAAGACGTCCTTGTTCCTGTACTCGAACCCTCTTGCTACGAAGGCCAACATACCATTTGCCTTCTTAACCGCCTGCTGCACCTGCATGCTTACCTTCAGCGACTGGTGCACAATAACACCCAGGTCGCTTTGCACTTCCCCTTCTCTCAATCTATTGCCATTCAAATAATAATCTGCCATCCTGTTTTTGCCACCAAAGTGGATAACCTCACATTTATCCACATTATAGTACATTTGACAGGTTTCTGCCCAATCACCCAACCTGTCCAAATCGTACTGGAGTTTCACGACATCCTCCTCGCAGCTTACGCTCCCACCCAGCTTTGTGTCGTCTTCAAATTTGGAGATATAACATCCAATTCCCTCGTCCAGATCATTAATATATATTGTGAAGAGCTGGGGTCCTAGGACCGATCCTTGCGGTACCCCACTAGTCACTGCCTGCCACTCGGAAAGCGGCCCGCCTTTGCTTTCTGTCCACCAACCAGTTCTCAATCCAAGTCAATACCTTGCGCCCAATCCCATGTGCCTTAATTTTGCACACTAATCTCTTATGTGAGACTTTATCGAAAGCCTTCGGAAAGTCCAAATACACCACATCCACTGGTTCTCCCTTATTTATTTTACCAGTTACATCCTCAAAAAATTCCAGTAGATTAGTCAAGCATGATTTACCTTTTGTAAACCCATGTTGACTTTGTCCGATCCTGTCACTGCTTTCCAAGTGCTCTACTATTACATCTTTTATAATGGACTCTAGCATTTTCCCCACTACCGATGTCAGGCTTACTGGTCTATAATTCCCCGCTTTTTCTCTACCACTTTTTTTGAATAGTGTGGTAACATTAGCTACCCTCCAATCCATGGGCACCGTTCCGGAGTCTATCGAGATCTGCAAGATGAATAGCAATGCATCGACTATCTCTAGGGCCACTTCCGTAAGTACCTTGGGATGTAGACCATCAGGCCCTGGGGATTTTTTCGCCTTCAGCCCCATCAATTTTCCTAACACCATTTCCCTACAAATACTGATTTCTTTCAGTTCCTCCCTTTCATCAGACCTTATGTTCCCCGGCATCTCTGGGAGGTTATTTGTGTCCTCCTTTGTGAAAACAGAACCAAAGTATGTATTTAGTTGGTCAGCCATTTCCTTGCTTCCCATTATAAATTCCCCTGATTCTGACTCCAAGGGACCTACGCTTGACTTCACCAATCTTTTTCTCTTCACATATCTATAAAAGCTTTTACAGTCAATTATTATGTTCCTCCCTAGCTTACTCTCATATTCAATTTTCCCTTTCTTACTTAATCCCTTTGTCCTCCTTTGTTGACTCCTAAACTGCTCCCAATCCTCAGGATTATTGCTTTTTCTAGCCAATTTACATGTCCTCTCCTTGGATCTTATGCTATCCCCGATTTCCCTTGCTAGCCACGGTTCAGTCACCTTTTTTGTTTTATTTTTATGCCAAACTGTGATGAACAAATTCTGCAGCTTATCCATTCGGTCTTTGAATGTTTGCCATTGCCTATCCACCGTCAACCCTTTGAGTGCCATTCCTCAATCAATCATACCCAACTCGCTCCTCAGCCCATCGTAGTTTCCTTTATTTAAATTGAGGACCCTTGTCTCTGAGTCAACTATTTCATTCTCCATCTTAATGAAGAATTCGATCATATTATGATCGTTCCGACCCAAGAGGCCTCGTACAACAAGATTGCTAATTAATCCGTTCTCGTTACATAATACCCAGTCTAAGATGGCCTGATCTCTGGTTGGTTCCTCAACATATTGGTCCAGGAAACCATCCTATAATCACTCCAGGAATTCCTCCTCCACAGTATTGTTACTAATTTGGTTGGCCCAATCTATATGTAGATTAAAGTCACCCATGATGACTGCTGTGCCCTTATTGCACGCTTCATTAATTTCCCTTTCAATGCTGTCCCCAACCTCCGCCTTACTGTTTGGAGGCCTATATACCACTCCCACTAATGTTTATTTCCCCTTAGTATTTCTCAATTCTACCCATACAGATTCCACATCATCAGAGCTAATATCCTTCAATACAATTGTATTAATCCCTTCTTTAACCAGTAATGCTACCCCACCTCCCTTCCCTATCTTTCCTGAATATCGAATACCCCTGGATGTTGAGTTCCCAGTCTTGGCCATCCTTGAGCCATGTTTCCATAATCCCAACCAAATCATATCCGTTTACCTCTATTTGCGCAGCTAATTCATCAACCTTATTACAAATGCTCCTTGCATTAAGACACAAAGCCTTCAGGCTTGTTTTTTTAATGCTCTTAGACCTAATAGAATTATTATTTACTTTGGCCACGTTTGATTTACACCGTTGATTTCTCTAACTGCCACTTTTGTATTTCTGCTTCCTATCTTTTGCTTTTATCCTTGTTTTCCATTCCTCTGTCTCCTTGCTCAGGTTCCCAATCCCCTGCCATTTTAGTTGAAACCCCCCCGACCAGTGCTAGCAAACTTCCCCACAAGGATATTTGTCCTGCTCTGGTTCAGGTGCCACCCGTCCGACTTGTACAAGTCCCACCTTCCCCAGAAGCAGGCCCAGTGCTCCAGGAAACTAAAGCCCTCCCTCCTGCACCAACTCTTTAGCCATGCATTCATCTGCTCTCTCCTCCTATTCCTATACTAACTAGCACGTGCCACCGGGAGTAATCCAGAGATTACAACCTTTGAGGTCCTACTCTTTAATCTGCTACCTAGCTCCCTAAATTCTTGCTGCAGGACCTTAGCCCTCTTCCTACTTATGTCGTTGGTCTGAATGTGAACCACGACCTCTGCCTGTTCACCCTCCCCCTTCAGAATGCCCTGCAGCCATTCAGTGACATCCTTGACCCTGGCACCAGGCAGGCAACAAACCATCCTGGAGTCACATCTACGGTCACAGAAACGCCTGTCTGTTCCCCATACAATTGAAGCCCCTACCACTATTGCTCTCCCATTCTTTTTCATCCCTTCCAGAGCAGCAGAAGCACACCTGGTGCCAGGAAGTTGGCTGCTGCTGCCTTCCTCTGGTAAATCATCCCCCTCAACAGTATCCAAATTTGTATACCTGTTTGAAAGGGGGTTGGCCACAGGGGTCCGCTGCACTACCTGCCTGCCTCTATTGCTCTGCCTGATGGTCACCCATTTCCCTTCTGCCTGTGCAGCCCATACCTGCGGCGTGACCAACTAATCAATAGAGTAATCCACGACCCTCTCAACATCGTGAATGCTCCAAAGCCCATCCAGCCGCAGCTCCAGCGCCTCCATACAGTCTGCTAGTAGCTGCAGCTGGATGCATTTCTGGTACACATGGTCGTCAGGGACACTGGCAGCGTCCCTGAATTCCCACATAGAGCAAGAGGAGCATAACACGGGGCTGAGCTCTCCTGGCATGGCTTACCCCTTTAATTAATTGAAATTAATTCAATACCACCTGTTAAAGTTATACTCTAGGGCGTTTGTATGGTTTACCAACAGTCCCCGCTACACCAGAAAGACCTTAGCAAATATAAACCACAGAGTTATATTTTTAAAAAGAGAAATACTCACCAACCAATCACTTACCTGCTCCCTGGTGACGTCACACCCTGATTACTTTTTACCACTCTCCATGCTGCTGAGTTAGTAAGCCTCGCCTCACTCCTCCTTTTAGCTGCCGCCCCGGTGCTCTTCTGGTCTGATCTGGTCGGGCCTCGCCTCACTCCTCCTTTTAGCTGCCGCCTTGGTGCTCTCCTGGTCTGATCTGGTTGGGCCTCGCCTCGCTCCTCCTTTTAACTGCCGCCTCGGTGCTCTCCTGGTCCGACCTGTTCGGGCCTCACCTCGCTCCTCCTTTTAGCTGCCGCCTCGGTGCTCTCCTGGTCCGATCTGTTTGGGCCTCTCCTCGCTCATCCATTTAGCTGCTGCCTCGGTGCTCTCCTGGTCCGAGCTGGTCGGGCCTCGCTTCGTTCCTCCTTTTAGCTGCTGCCTCGGTGCTCTCCTGGTCCGATCTCAGAGGGCTTTGGAATCTGCGACATTAAATAAATTTAAAATGGAGATAGACAGTTTCCTAGCTGATAAGGGAATTAGGGGTTACAGGGAGTGGGCAGGGAAGTGGACGTGAGCCTTGGTTCGGATCAGCCATGATCCTAATGAATGGCAGAGCAGGCCCGAGGGGCCGTATGGCCTACTCCTGCTCCTACTTCTTATGTTCTTATGTTCTAAGTCTAGGTGTGTGTCTTTTAATCATTCACTGGCTGTGCATGATTCGGATACTCGCTCCGTAGACAGACAGGTTGCTGCCTGAATCACATAATATTCCGGGTGGTATTCCGAATCTACTAATCTACTCACCCGCTCGTGTCCTCTTCGTCACTGTCTGCCTATGTTTCGATGTATCCTGCCGTCTACGCCATATGCTGTGGCGAAAATAAAATTAATTAAGTCTGCACACTAGCCTGTAAATGGTGAAAAGCCGAGCAGCTTATATAAAACAAAAAAATGCTCAATAGTACAATTTAAAACAGAAAACTGTTTAACACAACAATACAAACAGGCCACGGAGATATCTAATGGCTGATCAGGGAGAACAGCTAGAGCTGCGGCAGCTTGTCCCTGGCTTTCTCTCTGAATGCTTACAAATCAAAGTATTTATGGCTCCAAATCACAATGATTCATACTTTCGCCTGACCTTTCATCAAATTACATCAAAGTTTATACAATGGAGCCACCAGGTGCTCATCTTGTCATACTTTTGCCTGAACTTTCTTTAAATTACATCAAAGTTTATACAATGGAGCCATCAGGTGCTCATCTTGTGACTTCCCTTATCTCCTAATAGCCAGTATCAATCAAGTGAGCCCTTTGACCTGTTATTGTTCAATCACCTGTGAAACCGCAGACGTCACATGTTACCACTTCCACATAATTCAATCCTCGGTGCTTTGCGCAGTTGTTTTTCTTAAGCACAGCAATTTCGCACTGACCCTGTTAACCCATTCACCCTGTTCCTGCATTCTCCACATACCCGCTGATCCCTTTAGCCTTAAGAAATATATGCAACTCCTTCTTGAATATATTTAATGAATTTGCCTCTACTGCCTTCTGTGGTAGAGAATTCTACAGGTCCACCACTCTCTGGGTGAAGAAATTCCTCCTAATTTCTGTCCTAAAAGGCCTACCCCTTACCCTTAGACTGTGACCCCTGGTTCAGGACTCACTGACCAACGGCAACATCCTTCCTGCATCTAGTCTGTCCAGTCCTGCCAGAATTTTATAATTTCAATGAGATCCCCTCTCATTCTTTTAAACTCCAGCGAGTATAAGCCCAATCGACCCAATTTCTCCTCAACATCATTCCTGCCATCCCAGGTATCAACCTGGTGAATCTTCGTTGAACGCCTTCCATGGCACGAATATCCTTCCTCAGAGAAGGTGACCAAAACTGCACACAATACTCAAGATGTGGTCTCACCAAGGCCCTGTACAACTGCAGCAAGACATCCTTGTTCCTTTACTCAAACCCTCTCGCTACGAAGGCCAACATACCATTTGCCTTCTTAAGCGCCTGCTGCACCTGCATGCTTACATTTGTGTATGTACCTTTAAGAGAATAACTGGTCTCAGACTGCAGTACCGGCAGTGACCACCCCTGTATAAAAGGCGCTAGTGAGCCTCTGTGTCTTTTAGTTTCACTATTGACTTCCCCCAGTATAGACTTATTTTGTTCACTCCTGCTGTCCGTGTCTCAAATATTCATGGACGTAACACTGGCGACGAGTAAGAAATGAACTTACCTGCAACTCAGCAGCAGCTCAGATGCCGTTATTGAAGGTCGAAGCCAGAAGAAAGAAAAAAAATAAAAATAAATAAAATCCAAAGAAACTCGAGAAATGGGCGTCGACCGTGGGCAACCGCCCTCCAAATCGTCGGATTGAAAACTTGCAGGAGAGACTGTCCAGAGCCAGGCTTGGTTCCTCGGTCTGTGGTTTCCCAGCTAATCGGTCTGGTGGCAGGTATGCACTGATCCTTCCTGGGCTGCGGCGGGCTAGAGCTCGATCGGGTGGCTTTTCAACGGGGCCGGGCAGCGAGTCGGGAAGCAAAGAGAGAGAGAGAAGGTGGAGCACACAGGGCGCGGCCGGTGCTTCGAAGCCGGGCAGCGTTCGGACCTAAGAAGGGGGAGGGAAGTGTCCCAGAAGGTCCGCTCCACGACAGGAAAATAATAAAAGAGAAAAAAATTGATATTAAACGCGCAAGAAACCGTGGAAAGCAGCGCTAACAACAGCGGGGAAGAAGGCAAAGCATCGGGAGGTGCCATTTTGTGAAATCGGGGAAGAAGGCAAAGCATGGGAGGCGCCATTTTAGATTTGCAAGATGCCGAAGATTGGCTGTATCACTGCTTTTGATAATACAATAGAGGACTGGACCACATATGTGGAAAGAGTCGAGGTATATTTCGAGACAAACGAAATAGCGGAGGGGAGAAAGGCATCGATATTGCTAAACTTAATGGGCGCTAGAATGTACGGCCTATTGCGGGACCTGATTACTCCAGCCAAACCGAAGGCGAAGAGTTTTAACGAAATTGTTGCTGTCCTACAGGAACATTTAAACCCTGCACCGCTGTTGATAGCAGAAAGATTTAAATTCCACAGGAGAACTCAGCACAAAGATGAGAGCAATGCTGAGTATCTTACGGAACTACACAAGCTATCAAAGCACTGCCATTTCGGAGCAGGACTGGCAGATACCCTACGGGACAAATTTGTCTGTGGACTCCTGAGTGAAGGAACACAGAAGAAGTTACTCTCAGAGAAAGAGCTGACGCTAGATAAGGCTTTCAGCGTGGCAGTATCGTATGAAGCAGCAGCCAGGGGAGCTGCAGAAATTCAACAAAACCACAGGAATACGGCACCCACGAAATGACACGGGGATTTGCAAAATGTTATCGCTGCAGCAGAACTAACCATGACCAGAAGGACTGCTGGTCCAAAGACAAAATATGCAGGCAATGCGGGAAGATGGGACACATGGCACGAGTTTGCAGGTCTGGGAAGAAGACCAGCGACAACAAAAAGGCTACGAAGGAACCGTACAAGAAAGTACAAAAGATGACGGACAGTATTAACATAAGAAGATAAGAACATAAGAAATAGGAGCAGGAGTAGGCCAGTCGGCCCCTCGAGCCTGCTCCACCATTCAATAAGATCATGGCTGATCTGATCCTAACCTCAAATCTTCTATCACTGTGCCTCCACCCGAACCCATGTGATCGCCCGGGAGAGGCGAAAAACCAGATAAAGACCCAATGGCCAATTTGGGCGAAAAAAATCTGGGAAATTCCTCTCCGACCCATCTAGGGATCGAAATTCTTCCAGGAGATCACTCTGTCCCTACATTTACTACAGTACTTACCTTCTGTTAAGGCGATCTCCACCCCAGCCAGGAACAGGAATAAAACCATCTCCTGAAATCTAACACAGAATTAGAACACAAGAAGTAGGAACAGAACCAGGCTACACGGCCCCTGGGCCCACTCCACTACCCACAGGGCCATGACCATTCCGAACCTAGACTCATGTCCAATTCCCTGCCCGCTCCCCGTAACCCTTAATTCCCATTACTTCTAGGAAACTATCTATTTCTGTTTTAAATTTATTTAATGATGTAGCTTCCACAGCTTTCTGGGGCAGCAAATTCCACAAACCTACCACCCTCTGAGTGAAGAAGTTTCTCCTCATCTCAGTTTTGAAAGAGCAGCCCCTTATTTTAAGATTATGCCCCCTAGTTCTAGTTTCACACATCATTGGGGCCATCCTCACCGCATCCACCCGATCAAGCCCCTTCACAATCTTATATGTTTCAATAAGATCGCCTCTCATTCTTCTGAACTCCAATGAGTAGAGTCTCAATCTACTCAACCTCTTCTCATATGACCACCCCCTCATCCCCGGGATTAACCGAGTGAACCTTCTTTGTACTGACTCGAGAACAAGTATGTATTTTCTTAAGTATGGACACCAAAACTGTATGCAGCATTCCAGGTGCGGTCTCACCAATACCTTGTACAGCTGCAGCAATACCTCCCTGTTTTTATATTCCATCCCCCTAGCAATTAAAGCCAACATTCCATTGGCCTTCTTGATCACTTGCTGCACCAGCATACTAACCTTTTGAGCTCCATGCACCAGGACCCCCAGATCCCTTTGTACTACAGTACTTTCCAGTTTCTTGCCATTAAGATAATAACTTGCTCTATGATTTTTCCTGCCAAAGTGCATAACCTCACACTTTCCAGTATTGTATTCCATCTGCCAAATCTCTGCCCACTTACTTAGCCTGTCTATGTCCCTTTGCAGGTTTTTTATGTCTTCCTCACTCACTACTTTCCGTCCCATCTTTGTATCATCTGCAAACTTTGATATGTTACACTCGGTCCCCTCCTCCAAATCGTTAATATAGATTGTAAAGAGTTGGGGGCCCAGCACTGACCTCTGCGGAAAAGCACTAGTTACTGGTTGCCAATCTGAGAACGAACCATTTATCCCAACTCCCTGCTTTCTGTTCGATAGCCAATCCTCCACCCACGCCAGAATTTTACCCCCAATCCCGTGATTTTTTATCTTGAGCAATAATCTTTTGTGTGGCACCTTGTCAAATGCCTTTTGGAAGTCTAAATACACTACGTCCACTGGTTCCCCTTTATCCACCCTGTATGTTACTTCCTCAAAAAACTCCAGCAAATTTGTGAAACATGACTTCCCCTTCATGAAACCATGCTGAGTTTGTCCTATTAAATTATGTTTATCCAAATGTCCCGTTACTTTCTCCTTAATAATGGACTCTAACATTTATCAACCACAGATGTTAGGTTAACTGGTCTATAGTTTCCAGCCTTCTGCCTACTACCCTTTTTAAATAAGGGTGTTAAATTAGCAGTTTTCCAATCTGCTGGGACCTTTGCTGAGTCCAGTGAGTTTTGGAAAATTATCACCAATGCATCCACAATCCCGACCGCTACTTCCCTCAAGACCCTAGGATGCAAGCCATCAGGCCCAGGGGATTTATCCACCTTGAGTCCCATTAATTTACCAAGTACCACTTCCTTAGTGATTTTAATCGTATTTAGTTCCTCCCCCCCTAGAGCCCCCTGTTTGTTCAGTGTTGGGATATTCTTAGTGTCCTCTACTGTAAAGACTGATACAAAATAATTGTTCAGTGTTTTTGCCATCTCCATGTTTCCCACCATTAATTTCCCGGTCTCATCCTCTAAGGGACCAACATTTACTTTAGCCACCCTTTTTCTTTTTATATAACTATAGAAACTTTTACTATCTGTTTTTATATTTTTTGCTAATTTACTTTCATAATCTATCTTCCCTTTCTTAATCAATCTTTTAGTTATTTTTTGCTGTCTTTTAAAGACTTCCCAATCTTCCATCCTCCCACTAGATTTGGCTACCTTATATGTCCCTGTTTTTAGTCGGATACTATCCTTAATTACTTCACTTAGCCACGGATGGCTATCTTTTCTTTTACACCCTTTTTTCCTCAGTGGAATATATTTTTTTTGGAAGTTGTAAAATTACTCCTTAAATGTACACCACTGATCATGTACCGTCTTACCCTTTAATCTATTTTCCCAGTCCACTCTAATCAATTCCGCTCTCATACTTTCATAGTCTCCTTTATTCAAGCTCAGCACGCTTGTTTGAGATCCAACCTTCTCACCCTCTAATTGAATATGGAACTCAACCATGTTATGGTCACTCATTCCAAGGGGATCCTTTACTAGGACATTTTTAATTAATCCTGTCTCATTACACAGGACCAAATGTAAGGTTGCTTGCCCCCTGGTCGGTTCAGTTACATACTGCTCAAGAAACCCATCCCTAATACACTCAATGAACTCATCCTCAAGGCTGCTCTGCCCAATTTGATTTGTCCAGTTAATATGATAATTAAAATCCCCCATAATTATAGCTGTTCCCTTATTACAAGCCTCAACTATTTCCTGATTAATACTCCATCCAACAGAGTTGCAACTGTTCGGAGGCCTATAGACTACACCCACTAGTGTTTATTTCCCCTTATTATTCCTTATCTCCACCCAAACTGTTTCACTATCCTGCTCCTTTGACCCAATATCATTTCTCTGTATTATAGTGATTCCTTCCTTTATTAACATCGCCACCCCACCTCCTCTCTCTTCCTGCCTGTCCTTCCTAATTGTTAAATAACCTGGTATGTTTAATTCCCAGTCATGGTCACCCTGCAGCCATGTTTCTGTAATGGCCACAAGATCATACCCATATGTCGTTATTTGTGCCGTTAACTCATTCATTTTGTTACGAATGCTACGTGCATTCAGATAAAGAACTTTCAAATATGTTTTGTAACACTTAGTTCCTGTTTTTTCCCTTTTTAGTACTTTACTTTTTGCTCCATACCTTCTGTCCCTTCCTGACATATTCTGTTTTTTAATTCCCCCACTGCTACCTAATCTATGACCTTCTCTGTTGTCATTTCTATTATTTGCTCTCTAGAAACCTCCCCCCCACTATTTAGTTTAAAGCCCTCTCTACAGCCCTAGTTATATGATTCGCCAGGGCTCTAGTCCTAGCACTGGCCAAGTGGAGTCCATCCCAACGGAACAGCTCCCTCCTGTCCCAGTATTGGTGCCAGTGTCCCAAGAAGCAAAACCCATTTCTCCAACACCAGTGTTTGAGCCACGCATTTAACTCTTTAATTTTATTTATCCTAGCCATATTCGCTCGTGGCTCAGGTAATAACCCAGAGATTATTACCCTTGTGGTTCTGTTTTTTAATTTGACCCCTAGCTGCTCATACTCCTTTAACAGAACCGTCTTCCTTGTCCTATCTACGTCGTTTGTACCAACATGGACCACGACAACTGGATCCTCCCCCTCCCACTCCAAGTTTCTTTCCAGCCCAGAAGAGATGCCCTTAACCCTCGCACCGGGCAGGCAACACAGCCTTCGGGACTCCAGCTCTTGACTGCAGAGAACCCTATCTATCCCCCTAATGATACTATCCCCTACCACTACAACATTTCTTTTTACTCCCTCCACTTGAATGGCCCCCTGTACCACGGTGCTGTGGCCAGGTAGCTCATCCTCCCTGCAGTCCCCGCTCCCGCTCTCACAGGGAGTAAGAACCTCGATCCTGCTGGACAAGAACAAGGGCTGCGTCTCCTTCAACACTACATCCTGGATCCCTGTACCTTCCTCACTCGTAGTCACACCGTCCTGTCCCTGACCACGGACTACATCTGCAGTAATTAACTTCATAGATGTGACCATCTCCTGAAACATAGAGTCCAGGAACTTCTCCCCCTCCCTGATGTGTCACAGTGTCTGAAGCTCAGTCTCAAGCTCCATAACATGGAACTTGAGTTCCTCTAGCAGCAAACACTTGTCGCAGATGTAATCACCGTGAGCCTCAATGGGGACCACTGGCTCCCACATCTCGCAACAGTAACACATCACCTGCACCATTCTATATAATTAATTTAATTTCTGATTATTTGTTATGAAGATCCTGCCCGGATATAGATGATAATGTCACAGCACTATTCAAAGGACTTACCAACTTAAAGGTATAAAAGAGAAGAGAAGGAAGAAAACCAACCAACCAGCTGATCACCAACCTCCTCCTTGAATACTGTCTGTGGGGCCTGTTTGGTTGACTCATCTCGCTGCTCCGCCTCTGCAGTGTTGTCCAAGCCTGGGAGTGGGGAACGAAACATAGCAAAAAACACACCCTCACCTCCCACTTATCCGAACTCTCCCACTTAGCAAAACTCCAGCACCACTCAATGCACAAAGCACTCCGTGCACTGCACTAGCCCCTCCCCTTTAATACCCGGATTCTACTTCCGGTTTAAACTGCCCAAGAGTTTAAAAAACCCTTACAAAATTAAACTTACTTCAAATAATTGACTTCTTAACAAACTAAAATTCACAAAATACACTTAAATGATTTTTCTCCCACTTAGCAAAACTCCAGCACCACTCAATGCACATTGCCGAAGACCAGATGAGCGATAGTGAATCCGGGAACAGGAGACTAAGCTGTCTGAAACTTCACAATGTAATCGCAAAAGAGGATCACCGAACCATTTGGGTCACCCTCACGATAGCAGGGTCCCAAGTTAAAATGGAATTGGATACAGGATCAGCGCTAACCATCATGAATCGACGAGACTATGAGCGGCTATTTTCACACATACCCTTGAGAGAGACATTCATCTTCTTGACGACGTAAACGGGGCAAAAAGTATACCCCATGTGGTGTATGTGCCTTTAAGAGCAATTATGGTGTATGTGCCTTTAAGAGCCCCAGGTGTGCGTAATGCCGGTAATTGCCACTTGGGCTATATAGGCCTGTGTATTGTGTATATCCTTTCGAAACCCCCCCCAGACTTGCTTAGTAAATACCTATGAACCAACTCTTGTCTTCAGTGTCTTTATCTACACACGGACACTACAGTGGCGACGAAGTGGAAATGGACTTACCTGCAATTCGGCAGCACCTCAAGGACATCGATTCCTCCAGCGTCCAGAAGACTCAAGGAAGTAAGAGAAACTGTGGTTTCACCAGCTGGCCAAGCTGGTGACAGGTACTGTGCTAATCCTTCCTGGGCGTTAGGCTGGAGCTCCAGCGGCGGGCTCTACAGCTGAGACAGGCAGCGAAATCGGAGGCAAGCAATTACGGACTGGGAGGGTGCACTCGAGAGACGGCCGGCGCGGCAAGCAGGTCAGCGTTTAGACCTCCATCGGGAACGAGTCTCCAACAGTGAATAAACGGAAACCACAGTAAAACAGCGTTGTTATCAGTAGCAGCGGCGGGAAAGCGCGGGAAGCGCCATATCGTTGCTACAGAGAGAGAAAAGAAAAAAGCGCGGGAAGCGCCATATCTTTTCTGAAATGCCTAAATCTGGTAATATTGAGGCTTTTGATGGCGAAATAGAAGATTGGATCACATACGTGGAAAGAGTAGAGGTTTATTGCACTGCAAATGGAATAACAGATGAAAAAAAAGCTTCAGTACTTCTGAACTTAATGGGCGCGAAGACATACGGGCTGTTACGAAATTTAATCACTCCAGCCAAACCAAAGGACAAGACTTTTAAAGAAATTGTTGATACCCTGCAGGAGCATTTAAACCCAACACCGCTGCTGATAGCGGAACGATTCAAGTTCTTCAAGAGAAATCAACACAAGAATGAAAGTAACGCTAATTACCTAACCGAATTAAGAAAGCTATCAAAGTACTGCCAATTCGGAGCAGGACTATCGGATTATCTTCGAGACAAATTTGTTTGCGGTCTCTTAAGTGAAGGAACACAAAAAAGACTGCTTTCTGAAAAAGATTTAACATTGGACAAAGCTTTCAGTATGGCTGTATCATACGAAGCAGCAGCAAAAGGAGCTGCAGAGATACAACAAGAGACACAGGACTTTGGCACCCATAAAATGACACAGGAGTTCGGAAGATGTTATCGCTGCGGCAGATCCACCCATAACCAGAGAGACTGCTGGTTCAAGGGCAAAGCATGCAGGCAATGTGGTAAGATTGGACACATTGCACGGTTACGCCAATCTGGACAAAATAAATCCACTGACAGAAAACAAAAAATCAATAAAGAAAAATACAGGAAGGTACAAATGATGACGGACAATAGCTCCGAAGACCAGAATAGCGATAGCGACTCCGGAAACAAGAGACTAAGCTGTCTCAAATTACATAATGTACTTGCCACAGAGGATTACCAAACCATTTGTGTTACCCTCACAATAGCAGGGTCCCCAGTTAAAATGGAGCTAGATACAGGATCAGCTCTAACCGTAATAAATCGACGAGATTATGAGAGGCTATTTTCTCATATACCTCTAAAAGACACATCCATTATCTTAAAAACATACACGGGGCAGAATGTCTACCCCAAAGGAAAAATAAGGGTGCCTGTGGTATACAATGGCAAAGAAATACAAAAGTTGTATTTATACATTCTACAAGATGGTGGTCCACCGTTGTTGGAACGTGAATGGATAAGGAAGATACGTTTAGACTGGCACTCCATTCAGGCACTGACGGTGACCAGTAAGGAAAAAAACAAGGATGACATCATACCTGAACGATTAAAAGACATCTTGGCCAACGCCAAAGAAGTGTTTCAAGACAAACTAGGAAACTTGAAAGGCATCACCGCCACAATAAAAGTGGAAGATACAGCAATTCCAAAATTTTTTAAGGCAAGACCGGTGCCATATGCAATACGTCCGGCAGTCGAGGCAGAGCTGAAGAATTTGGAAAAGGCAGGCGTATTATCCAAAATAGATTGGAGTGAATGGGCAACACCCATCGTTCCAGTCATGAAAAAAACATTGAAAAATAACTCTGAGGAACAGAAAAATTTTTGCATCTGTGGGGACTTTAAGGTGACTGTAAACCCGGTCCTTCACATGGCACAGTATCCTCTTCCGAGGATAGAAGATATTTTCGCCTCACTATCCGGAGGGAAACGTTTCACAAAAATTGACTTGGCACAGGCATATCTACAGCTGGAGGTTGAGGAGACCTCTAAAAAGTATCTCACAATAAACACACACAAAGGCCTGTACCAGTACAATCGACTGGTTTTTGGAATAGCATCAGCTCCAGCTATCTGGCAAAGAGCTATGGAACAAGTCCTGCAAGGGATTCCGGGGACTCAATGCTACCGAGACGACATCCTTATAACAGGAGAAAACGACAACGAGCACCTTGCCAATTTGGAACAGGTGCTCACTAGGCTGAAAGAACGGGGCCTACGCGCAAATCGCCCCAAGTGCGAATTTTTCCAAAATCAGATATCATATTGTGGCCACATAATTAATAGGGAAGGGTTGCATAAGTCAGCTGAAAAAAATTGAAGCAGTTATAAAAGCCCCAGCACCTGAAAATGTTTCACAATTAAGGTCATTCCTGGGATTAATAAATCACTATCATAAATTTTTACCGAACTTATCAACTATTCTACACCCTCTTAATGATCTTCTACAGACAGGAGTGATTTGGAAATGGAACGAAGACTGTAAACGTGCCTTCCATAAATGTAAAGACTTAATCACATCCGAGAAAATTTTGGCTCATTACAACCCATCACTACCAATCAGACTGGCGTGTGATGCATCCCCTTATGGTGTAGGAGCGGTATTGTCCCATAGATTCCCTGATGGCTCGGAACGGCCGTTAGCTTTTGCGTCATGCTCATTGAACTCAGCTGAGCGTAACTATGCCCAGATAGGCAGGGAAGCACTCAGCCTGGTATGGGGAGTGAAGAAATTCAACCATTACCTACACGGACAAGAATTTACCTTGCTGACTGACCATCAACCCCTCATCTCCATATTCAACCCTAAAAAAGGTGTCACCATTATGACGGCACAAAGACTACAGAGGTGGTCCCTTTTTCTAGGGGCACACCAATACAACATTGAATACAAAGGGTCAAAACAGCATGGGAATGCTGACGGTTTATCACGCCTACCGTTGCCAAAGATAGAAGAGGCACCTACAGTAGACCCAGTAGAGATATTCCACTCTACCACAGTGGAATGTCTACCGGTGACAAATTCTGCCATTGAAAGGGAGACAAGAAATGACCCTACTCTCTCACGGGTCTACGATTTAACAGTGAAGGGATGGCCAGCACATGGCGAACCACTGTTGCCAGCATTCTCGCAAAGAAGAGAACAGCTGTCAGTGTGCCGAGGAACCTTGATGTGTGGATCCAGAGTGGTGATTCCACCCAAACTCCAGGATAAAGTGCTAAAGGAGCTTCACGAGGGACATCTGGGTGGAGTGAAAATGAAGAACCTAGCTAGGGCGTTTGTATGGTGGCCAGGTATCGATGGAGACATCGAAGACATGACCAAGAGCTGCCTAGGATGCCAGAAGGTCCAAAATGCTCCGCCACAGGCCCCTCTACATCCATGGGAGTGGCCCTCATCTCCCTGGCAAAGGGTGCACATCGACTTTGCTGGTCCATTTATGGACTAAATTTTCTTAATCGCAGTTGATGCACACTCCAAGTGGCCGGAGGTAATAAAGATGTCCTCCACCACCACGGAAAAAACCATCACAGTATTAAGGACCATATTTGCCAGGAATGGGCTGCCGGAGCAGATATGTTCTGATAATGGACCGCAATTTGTGTCCAAAGAATTCAGAAAGTTCTTAAAGAACAATGGGGTAAAGCACTACACGTCCGCCCCATACCATCCCGCCACAAATGGATTGGCTGAAAGGTTTGTCCAGACCTTCAAGAAGGCCATCAAGGCCATGGGTAATGAAGACATAAAACTTCAGCACAAGGTGGATAACTTCTTATTTGCATATAGGAATGCAACGCATATGGTTACTAACCAAACTCCCGCCATGATGTTCTACAATAGAAAACTACGATGCCGGCTGGATTTGGTCAAGCCCAACATCCGAAGGGACGTGGAGAACCGGCAGTTTCAGGGCATGAATGAAAGGCCAACTTGGGCCTTCCAGATAGGCCAACCGGTTTTGGCCCGGGACTACCGTACCGAGAAATGGCAGCCTGGAACTATCTGCACACGATTAGGACCACTGATGTATACCGTGGACATCGGAGAAAGCATAATAAGGCGCCATGCTGACCAAATCATCAAGTCATCCGAAAAGGGACAACCTACACCACCACTCTATACATCTAACGATGAAGTAGAGATACCCATATCTACCTCCGATCCGGTGATACTGGAGCCCGATGAACCCAACACTGGCCTTCAAGCCGAATCAGCCTTGCCAGAAGAACCTACTACACCACCAGAAACTACTACACCCACGAGGCGTTATCCGGACCGAGTCAGGAAGCCTCCTGAGAGACTAACTTATAATTAATTAATACAGCAATATATATTATTTTGCATACAACATGTAATTAATAATTACTTGAAATATGATGTACTAGTTAGCTAGAAGGGGAGGAATTGTGGTGTATGTGCCTTTAAGAGCAATTGTGGTGTATGTGCCTTTAAGAGCCCCAGGAGTGCGTAATGCCGGTAATTGCCACTTGGGCTGTATAAGCCTGTGTATTGTGTATATCCTTTAGAAACCCCCCCCCAGACTTGCTTAGTAAATACCTATGAACCAACTCCTGTCTTCAGTCTCTTTATCTACACATGGACACTACACCCCAGAGGAAAAATAAGGGTGCCTGTCGAATACAATGGCAAGAAAATACGGAAATTGTATCTCTACATACTGCCAAATGGTGGACAGCCGTTACTGGGACAGGAATGGATCAGGAAGATAAACTTAGATTGGCATTCCATTCATGCAATGACGGTGGACGGTAAAAAAGATGAAGACGTCACTCCTGGACGATTGTCAACAATCTTAGCTAACGCCAAAGAGGTATTTCAACAAGAACTGGGCACGCTTAAAGGCGTAACCGACTCGATAAAAATAGAAGAGAATGCAGTTCCCAAGTTTTTCAAATCAAGACCGATACCATATGCATTTCGCCCAGCCATCAAGGCAGAGCTGGAGAATCTGGAGAAGGCGGGCGTGTTGTCTAAGGTCGACTGGAGCGAGTGGGCGACACCCATCATTCCTGTCATGAAGAAAACATTAAGCAATAAGTCCGGGGATCCAAGGAAGATTCGCATCTGTGGGGATTTCACGGTGACGGTGAACCCAGTCCTTCACACAATACAATATCCTCTTCCAAGGATAGAAGACATCTTCGCTTCACTGTCTGGAGGGAAGCATTTTATAAAAATTGACCTAGCACAAGCATATTTGCAGATGGAGGTTGAAGAGTCCCCTCGGAAGTATCTCATGATAAACACTCACAAAGGTCTTTACCAGTATCATCGATTGGTATTCGGAGTAGCATCGGCTCCGGCGATATGGCAAAGAGCGATGGAACAAGTCCTGCAAGGGATTCCGGGGACTCAGTGTTACTTGGACGACATCCTTGTAACAGGTGAAGATGACAGTGAACACCTTAACAACCTAGAACAGGTGCTCACTAGACTACGGGAACGTGGGCTGCGAGCCAACCGCCCCAAGTGCGAATTTTTTAAGAAACAGATATCGTATTGTGGCCACGTGTTTGATGAAGAGGGGTTACATAAGTCCCCTGACAAAATTGAAGTGGTTGTTAAGGCCCCAGCGCCTGAAAATGTGTCGCAACTGAGGTCATTCCTCGGATTGGTGAATTACTATCATAAGTTTTTGCCGAATTTGTCGACTATTCTGCACCCACTGAACGCCCTGCTACGAATGAGGGTAGCATGGAAATGGAGCGATGATTGTAAGCGTGCTTTTCAGAAGAGTAAAGACTTAATCAATTCAAGGGAAGTTTTGGCTCACTGCAACCCAGCACTGCCAATCAGGCTGGCGTGTGATGCGTCACCCTACGGCATTGGGGCGGTACTGTCACATAAATTCCTTGATGGTTTAGAGAGGCCGATAGCTTTTGCGTCATGCTCGTTAACTTCTGCCGAGCGTAACTACGCCCAGATTGACAGAGAGGCCCTCAGCCAATGTGGGGGGTGAAGAAGTTCAATCACTACCTGCACGGTCAAAAATTTACTCTACTAACCGATCATCAACCTCTTGTCTCCATTTTCAACCCTCAGAAGGGCGTACCGATAATGGCAGCACAACGGCTGCAGAGATGGTCCCTATTCCTAGGGGCACACCAATATGACATAGAGTACAAAGGAACTAAACAGCATGGAAATGCAGATGGATTGTCACGTCTACCATTGCCGATGGTGGAAGAAGAAGACCTTGCAGTGGATCCAATGGAGTTATTCCACTCGAACATAGTCGCATGTTGAACATGTGACGAATGCAAACATAGAAAAGGAAACACGGAATGACCCGACACTATCACGGGTCTATGATTTAATGGTGAAGGGATGGTCAGCACATGGCGAACCACTGCTGCCAGCATTCTCGCCGAGAAGAGAACAGCTGTCAGTGTGCAGAGGAACCTTGATGTGTGGATCCAGAGTAGTAATTCCACCTAAGTTGACGGATAGAGTGCTCAATGAGTTTCATGAGGGTCATCTGGGTGGTGTAAAAATGAAGAACTTAGCCAGAGCGTTTGTGTGGTGGCCGGGAATCGATAGAGAAATCGAAGAGATGACCAAGAGCTGTGCAGGATGCCAGAAGGTCCAAAACGCCCCACCACAAGCTCCTCTGCATCCATGGGAGTGGCCCTCATCTCCATGGCAAAGGGTGCACATTGATTTTGCTGGTCCCTTCATGGACTCGATGTTTTAAATTGTGGTGGATGCACATTCAAAGTGGCCAGAGGTAATAAAAATGTCCTCAACCACCACGGAAAAAACGATCACAGTTTTACGAACCATATTCGCCAGGAATGGGCTGCCTGAACAGATTTGCTCTAACAATGGACCACAGTTTGTGTCTGAAGAGTTCCGGAGGTTCTTAAAGAACAATGGTGTTAAGCATTACACATCTGCCCCATATCATCCAGCCACTAATGGGTTGGCCGAGAGGTTTGTCCAAACACTCAAGAAGGCTATCAAAGCAATGTGTAATGAAGATATACCCCTACAACACAAGGTGGACAACTTCTTGTTTGCCTACCGGAATGCGACACATGCGGTTACCAACCAAACTCCAGCCATGATGTTCTGCAATCGAAGACTACGATGCCACTTGGATTTGGTTAAGCCAAACCTCCGAAGAGATGTGGAGAACAGAAAGGTTCAGAATATGAATGAAAGGCCGACCAGGAGTTTTAAGATAGGTCAACCAGTTTTGGCCCGGGACTACTGCACTGAGAAATGGCAGCCAGGAACGATTTGTAGACGACAAGGACCTCTCATGTATACCGTGGACGTTAGGGAGAGCATTGTAAGACGCCATGCTGACCAGATTCTAGAGTCACTGGAAAACGTCAACTCCACACCACGATCTGATACACCTGGTAATGAAATCGACGTTCCAATTGCAGCTACCGCAGAACCGGTAATATTGGAAGCAGATGAACCAAACAACGACATTGATCCCGACTCAACATTGCCAGAAGAACCTGATACCCAAAGAGGCGTTATCCAGGCAGAATCAGGAAGCCTCCTCAAAGACTGAACCTATAATTGCTTAAACTTAACCAATGTATCTAGCAACAGTAATTGTGATTGTAATTAGTTATCATTTAGTTGTTAAATGAATGTTATGTACTGTTTATCTAAAAGGGGAGGAATTGTTGTGTATGTTCCTTTAAGAGAATAACTGGTCTCAGACTGCAGTATCGGCAGTGACCACCCCTGTATAAAAAGCGCTAGTGAGCCTCTGTGTTTTTTAGTTTCACTATTGACTTCCACCAGTAAAGACTTATTTTGTTCACTCCTGCTGTCCATGTATCAATTATTCACGGACGTAACACTTAACTTCAGTGACTGCTGCACAAGCACATCCAGGTCTCGTTGCAGTTCCCCTTCTCCCAATCTATTGCCATTCAGATAATAATCTGCCTTTCTGTTTTTGCCACCAAAGTGGATAACTGCGCATTTATCCACGTTAATTTGCATCTGCCATTCTTCTGCCCAATCAGCCAACCTGTCCAAATCATTCTGGAGTTTCTCGGCATCCACCTCACAGCACACACGACCACCCAGCTTTGTGTCGTCTGCAAACTTAGAGATATTACATCTAGTTCCCTTGTCCAGATCATTAATATATATTGTGAATAGCTGGGGTCCAAGGACGGATCCCTGCGGTACCCAACTAGTCACTGCCTGCCACTCGGAAAAAGACCTGTTTGTTCCAACTCTTTGCTTTCTGTCTGCCAACTAGTTCTCTATCCAAGTCAGTGCCTTGCCCCCAATCCCATGTGCCTTAACTTTAGACGCTAATCTCTTATGCGGGACCTTATCGAAAGCCTTCTGACAGTCCAAATACACCACATCCACTCGTTCTCCCTTATCTATTTTACCAGTTACATCCTCAAAAAATTCCAGTAAATTAGTCAAGCATGATTTACCTTTTGTAAATCCATGTTGACTTTGTCTGAACCTGTCACTGCTTTCCAAGTGCTCTGCTATTACAACTTTTATAATGGACTCGAGCATTTTACCCACTACCAGTTTCAGGCTTACCAGTCTGTAATTCACCGTTTTCTCTCTACCACCTTTTTTGAATAGTGGGGTAACATTAGCTACCCTCCAATCCATGTGTACTGCTCCAGGTTCCATCAAATTTTGGAAGAAGGTCAGTAATGTATCTACTATTTCTAGGGCCACTTCCTGAAGTACCCTAGGATGTAGATTATCAGGCTCTGGGGATTTATCGGCCTTCAGTCCCGTCAATTTCCCTTACATCATTTTCCTACAGATACTGATTTCTTTCAGTTCCTCCCTTTCATCAGACCCTACGTTCCCCAACATCTCTGGGTGGTTATTTGTGTCCTCCATTGTGAAGACAGAACCAAAATATTTCATTCACCCACTCTGACTCTCTTCTCTCTCCCTCTCTGTCACACTTCCGTCTGTCTTTCATTCCTGCCTCCCTCAGCTGTCTCTCTCTCTGTCAGCTAACACCTGTCTCGTCACTGTCTCTCTTTTCCTGCCTTTCTCTCTCACTCTATCTGACCCCCTCACCTATCCTCCTATTTTGTCTTCACCCTGTCAGGTACCCCTGTCGTTATCTCTCTGTGTCTCTCCACGTCTGCCTCCCCCCCAGTCGATAACTCTCTCTCTCTCTGTGTCAACCGTCTGCTTCACCGCGACTGTCTCCCTGCATGTATGTCCCCCCGTCTGTCTTCCCGTCAGTCTTTCTGCCATCTGTCGCTAATGTCTGTCACTCTCTCTCTCTTTTTCCTCCCCGTCAGGATTCCTCCATTTGCTTCCCCATCTGTCTCCCTCGTCTGTCTCATTCTCTTTCTCCTCTGTGTCTCTCCCTCCCTCTCTGTCTCACCACATCTCTGTCCCCACCATGTGTCTCACTCTGTCTCCACACCGTCTGTCTCTCTCTTGTGTTTCCCCCCCAATTCTGTCTCGCAGCTCTCTCCATCCTTGTGCCTCCCCTGTCCATCTCTCTTTCTCTGTGTATCATTCCGTCTGACTTCCCAGATTGTCTCCCCACCATCTCTGGTCCCCATATCTGTCAACCTGCTTGTTTACCTTCTTTCTCTCTCTCTCTCTCTTTCTCTATCCCCTGGCCCAGTTGTCTCCCCGTTTGACTCCCATGTCCGTCTCTTTCTCTGTCTCCTGCGTTTGTCTGGCTCTCTGTCTTCCCCGTCTGTCTCCCCAAAATTTTCCCAGTCTGTCTCCCCCATCCATCTCTCACCTATCTTTCTCCCAGGTCGTCTCTCTCTCTCTTTGTCAGCCCATTTCTCTCTCCCTATGTCCCTCCATTGTGTCTCCTTGTCTGACTCACACTGTCTGTCTCTTTATCTGTCTCCCGTGTTTGTTTCTCTCTCACTCACTGCCGTCCCCGTCTGTCTCGCAATGTTACACCCCATCTCTCCCTCTCTCTGTCTACACCCCCCAACCCTCATAGAACCATAGAGTCATAGGCCTAGAAGTTCAGTGGCCTGCGCCACCAGTTTGCGCCCAAAGAGGGCTTTTGCGCCACTGTGCAAACCTACCACGATATTTAGCGGGGCGCTAATGGCGGCGATAACCATTAGCGCTGCGCCACCACCGATGACGTCATCGGTGTGCGCAGCGCCCCGCTATCGCCCCGCTGGCCATATTTGGTTGCTGCCACCTCGCCCGCGCTGGCTGCAAACAGCGACCGGTACACGGGGCCTACCTGTGCCGGTACTGGGGCGAGTTAAGGTGGAGGTACGGCCGGCCGCTTTTTTGCCATCCACCTGCCCGCACCTCCTTCCCCGGCCTCCTACACACCCCCCCACCGCGGCATTGCTGGCTGTTTCCAGAGAGCCCGGCACTTCTCCTTGGTGCCGGGCGCATTTGCTGGCACTGGCGAGCGGGGATCGCGCTGTTTCAGGCACCTCTCCCTTAAGAATCAGAGGGAGGCCTGCAGTACCGCAGGCTGCCGTGCCGCAGCGGGTGGCGCTGCGGCACTTTGGACACCGTTATTCAGTTTCAGCGCCCCAAGCGGGGCGCCGAAACCCTTGTTTAGCGGCCGGCTTCCACTTGGGGCACTGAAAGTAAATTTCCCACTGGCGCAAGTGGCTCCGAGCGCAGCGGTAATTCCGGCGCCCAGGCGAGCTGGGCGCCCCTAACTGAATTTCTAGGCCATAGAGTTATGCAGCACAGAGAGGCGCTCCAGCCCATCGTGTCCGCACCAGCCGTCATTCTAATCTAATCCCACTGTCCAGCACTTGGTCCGTAGCCTTGTAAACTATGGCATTTCAAGTGCTCATCTAAATGATTCTTGTATGTTGTGTGGGCTCCTGCCGCTACCACCATTTCAAGCACTGAGTTCAGGATTCCAACCTTCCTCTGGGTGAATATCTTTTTTCCTCAAAACCCCTCTAAACCTCCTGCCCCTTACTTTGAAACTATGCCCCCCGGATATTGGCCCCTCTACTAAAGGGCAACGTTCATTTCTATCTACACTATCTATGCCCCTCGTAATTTTGTACACCTCAATTAGTTCACCCCTCAGCCTTCTCTGCTCTAAGGAAAACAACCCCAGCCTGTCCAGACAATCTTCATAGCTGAAGCGCTCCAGCCCAGGTAACATCCTGGTGAGTCCCCTCTGCACCCTCTCCAATGCAATCACATTCTTCCTATAGTGTGGCGACCAGAACTGCACACAGTATTCCAACTGTGGCCTAACTAGTGTTTGTACAGCTCCATCATATCCACCCTACTCTTATATTCGATGCCATGGCTAATGAAGGCAAGTATCACATATGCATTTATAAGCCCCTTATCTATCTGTCCTGCAGCCTTGAGTGATCTATGTACATGCACACCAAGATCCCTCTGATCCTCTGTCCTTCCTAGGGTCCTATCATTCAATTTTTATTCCCTTGCCTTATTAGTCCTCCTAGAATGCATCACCTCAAACTTTTCAGGGTCAAATTCCATTTGCTGCTGTTCTGCCCATCGGACCAACACTTCTCTAGCGTCCCGTAGCCTGAGGGCTCCCTCCGCGCTACTTACCACTCCACCAATTTTCGTTTCATCTGCGAACTTACTGATCATACCATCTGCATTCATATCTAAATCAATAATGTAGACTACAAACAGCAAAGGACCCATCACCGATCCCTGCGGTACACAACTGGACATAGGCTTCCATAGATACATAGATACATAGAAGATAGGAGCAGGAGTAGGCCATTCGGCCCTTCGTGCCTGCTCCGCCATTTAATGAGATCATGGCTGATCCTTTAATTCAGTATCCCGTCCCCGCCTTCTCTCCGTAACCCTTAACCCCTTTTGCCCGTAGAAATATATCTAATTCCCTCTTAAATATATTTAATGAGCTGGCATACACTGCCCTCTGTGGCAATGAGTTCCACAGGTTCACCACTCTCTGAGTGAAGAAATTCCCCCTCATCTCTGTCCTAAATGGTTTAGCCCTTATCCTTAAATTATGTCCTCTAGTTCTGTTCTCACCCGCCAAGGGAAACATTCCTTCTGCATCCAGTCTGTCTAGACCTGTCAGAATTTTATACACTTCTATGAGGTCCCCTCTCAATCTTCTAAACTCCAGTGTGTACATCCCTAAACTACATAGTCTCTCCTCATAGGTCATTCCCGCCATTCCTGGTATCAGCCTGGTGAATCGCCGCTGCACCCCCTCCATGGCAAGAACATCCTTCCTCAGATGAGGCGACCAAAACTGTACACAGTACTCGAGGTGTGGTCTCACCAGTGCCCTGTACAGCTGCAGCAAGGTATCCCTGTTCCTGTATTCTAACCCTTTTGCTATGAAGGCCAGCATACCGTTTGCCTTCTTGACCGCCTGTTGCACCTGCATGCTCGCCTTCAGTGACTGGTGTACAAGAACACCCAGGTCTCTCTGTACTTCCCCCTCTCCCAATCTATTGCCATTTAAATAATAATTTGCCCTCCCGTTCCTGCACCCAAGGTGGATAACTTCGCACTTGTCCACATTATAGTGCATCTGCCATTTATCCGCCCAATCGCCCAGTCTGTCCAAATCGCTCTGGAGCTTCCTGGTCTCTTCCTCTGAGCCCACCCCCCCTCCTAGTTTAGTGTCGTCTGCAAATTTGGAAATGCTGCATCCGACTCCCTGATCCAGGTCATTAATGTAAATTGTGAACAGCTGGGGGCCCAGGACAGATCCCTGTGGTACCCCACTTGTTACTGCCTGCCATTCAGAAAATGAGCCGTTTATTCCAACTCTCTGTTTTCTATCTGACAGCCAGTTCCCTATCCACGCCAAAACTTTCCCCTTTATCCCATGAGCCTCAATTTTCCATGCTAATCTTTTATGTGGGACCTTATCGAAGGCCTTTTGGAAGTCCAGGTACACCACATCTACTGGCTCTCCCCCATCTATTCTACCAGTTACTCCCTCAAAAAATTCCAATAGATTAGTCAAGCACGATTTACCCTTTGTAAATCCATGTTGACTCTGTCCTATCCTGTCCCCATTTGCTAAGTGCTCCGCTATTTCATCCTTAATGATGGACTCCAGCATTTTGCCCACAACTGATGTAAGGCTTACAGGTCTGTAATTACCTGCTTTTTCCCTACCCCCCTTTTTGAATAGTGGGGTAACGTTAGCTACCCTCCAATCCATCGGCACTGTTCCCGAGTCTAATGAATTCTGAAAAATCATCCTTAGTGCATCCGCTATCTCTAGGGCCACCTCCTTCAGTACCCTAGGATGCATGTTATCAGGCCCTGGGGATTTGTCCACCTTCAATCCCTTTAGCTTCCTTAACACCATATCCTTAGAGATATTGATTTGCGTCAGTTCCTCCTTTGCCAATGTCCCTATTTTTCCCGATATCCCAGGGAGGTTTTTTGTGTCTTCCTTCGTAAAGACTGACCCAAAGTATGCATTTAGTTGATCTGCCATTTCCTTATTTCCCATTATATATTCCCCCGTATCTGACTGCAATGGACCAACTTTGGTTTTCACCAGTCTTTTCCTTTTGATATACTTATAAAAGCTTTTGGAGTTAGTTTTTATATTTTCCGCCAGCTTGTTTTCGTAAGCTATTTTGCCCCTCTTGATTATGCCCTTTGCCCTCCTTTGCTCTACCTTAAACTGTTCCCAATCTTCCGCTCTGGCGCTTTTTTTGGCTATTTTATACGCCCTATCTTTGGATTTTATGCTGTCTCTAATTTCCCCTGTTATCCACGGTTGAGTCACCTTTTTAGATTTCCTTTTATGCCAGATTGGTATAAACAATTTTTGCAATTTTGTCATTCTATCTTTAAATGTTTGCCATTGTTTATCTACCTCCAGTCCTCCCAGGAACGTTGTCCAATCAGACCTACTCAGTTCCCGTCTCATGGCATCATAATTCCCCTTGTTTAAATTCAGGACCTTAGTCTCTGAGTCAATTTCTTCGCTCTCCATTTCGAGTGAGAAATCGATCATGTTATGATCGCTCTGACCCAAGGGTCCCCGTACAACAAGATTACTGATTAGTCCCTTCTCATTGCACAGTACCCAGTCCAATATAGCCTGTTCCCGAGTTGGTTCCTCGACATATTGATCCAGATAACCATCCCTCAAACACTCAAGGAATTCCTCCTCCTCATTATTTTTACTGATTAGGCTAGTCCAATCTATATGTAAGTTAAAGTCACCTATGATGACAGCTGTGCTCTTATTGCACGCTTCTCTAATTTCCCTCGTGATGCCCTCCCTAACCTCTATTTTACTATTTGGAGGCCTATATACCACTCCTATTAATGTTTTTCGCCCCTCGCTATTTCTTAGCTCCACCCATATAGATTCTGTATTAACTGAGTTAATATCCTTCCTTTCAATTGCATTTATCCCCTCTTTTACTAGCAATGCTACCCCTCCTCCCTTTCTTTTTTGTCGATCCTTCCTAAATACTGAATACCCCTGTATGTTAAGCTCCCAGCCCTGCTCACCCTGCAACCATGTTTCCGTAATCCCAATTAGATCATAATTATTAACCTCTATTTCCACAGCTAATTCATCTACCTTGTTCCTGATGCTTCTCGCATTAAGGTATAAAACCCTCAGGCTTTTTTTATGCTCACAATTTTTATGAATTAGTTTGGCCCTTCGTTTTTTGTTCCTCACCCTTTTACCATTTATTTCTGTCTGCCTTTCACTTTCCTCTATTTCACTACATAGGTTTCTAGCCCCCTGCCATACTAGTTTAAATGCTCCCGAACTGCTTTATCAAAAATTACCCCGAGAACATCAGTTCCATCTCTGCACAGGTGTAGACCGTCCCTTTTGTATAGGTCACACCTACCACAAAACTGGTTCCAATGCCTCAAAAATTTAAAACCCTCCCTCTTACACCACTGCTCAAGCCACGTATTTAGCCTAACTATCCTGTTCTCTGTACTCTTACTAGCACGTGGCACTGGTAGTAATCCAGAGATTACTACCTTCGAGGTCCTACTTTTTAGCTTGGCTCCTAACTCCCTAAATTCTACTTGTAGGACCTCTTCCCTTTTTTTAGCTACGTCGTTGGTACCAACATGTATCACGACAACTGGCTGTTCCCCCTCCCCCTCCAGAATGTTCTGCACCCGCGCCGAGACATCCTTGACCCTTGCACCAGGGAGGCAACATACCATCCTGGAGTCTCGGTCGCGACCACAGAAACCCCTATCTATTCCCCTTACAATCGAATCCCCTATTACTATAGCCCTGCCACTCTTTTTCCCTCCCTTCTTTGCAACAGAGCCAGTCATGGTGCCATGAGCCTGGCTGCTGGTGCCTTCCCCCGATGCGTCACCCCCCCCGACAACAGTACCTAAGACGGTGAACCTGTTGCTAAGGGAGACAACCCCAGGGGATTTCTGCACTACCTTCCTGCCCTTGCTCTGCCTTTTGGTCACCCATGTACTGTCTACGCTGGCCTTAACCTGCGGTGTGACCAACTCACTAAATGTGCTATCCACACCCCTCTCAGAATCGTGGATGCTCCAAAGTGAGTCCATCTGCAGCTCAAGGGCCGTCATGCGGTCCCACATGAGCTGCAGCTGGACACACTTCCCGCACACATAATCGTCAGGGACACAGGAAGCGTCCCTGATTTCCCACATGTTACAGGAGGAGCATGACACAGGTCCGAGCTCTACTGCCATGACTTAACCCTTATATTACTTTTTAATTTTCTAGTTTTAGTTTATTTATCGACTTTTGTTTTCCCGAAGCTTACTTAGACCAAAACAACCTTTGACCATCACCCTCTGTCTCCTGCCACTAAGACAATTTGCCCTGGATCCCATGGGCTCTTACCTTCTTGACCAGCCTCCCATGCATCAATAAAGACGACATCAACTGCATGACCCTCATCCACACACCTAGTCACCCCTTTGAAAAATTCAATTAATTTGGTTAGACATGATCTCCCCCTGACAAAGCCATGCTGAATATTCTTGATTAATCCTTGCCTCTCCAAGTGAAGGCTAATACTGACCCTCAGAATGTTTTCCAATAATTTCCCTACCACTGAAGTTAGGCTCACTGGACTGTAATTCCCTGATTTATCCCTACTACCATTCTTGAATAATGGTACTACGTTAGCTGCCCTCCAGTCCACTGGTACCTACCCTGTGGACAGAGAGCATCTGAAAAAATGTGTCAGAGCCCTTGCAATCTCATCCCTTGTCTCAAAGAGCAGCCTGGGATACATCTCGTCTGTGACTGGGGATATACCCACTTTTGAGCCCCATAAATCCGCAATACCTCCTCCCTCTCAATATTAATTTGTTGAAGTATATCACAATCCCCCTGCAGGATTTCCAAGCCTGAATCATCCTTCTCCATAGTGAACACAGATGCAAAATGTTCATTTAAAACGTCACCCGCATCTTCTGGCACTACACAAAGATAGCCACTTTGGTCCCCAATGGGCCCTACTCTTTTCCTGGTTATCCTCTTGCCCTTAATATACTTATACAACTACTTGGGATTTTCCTTTATTTTGCCCGCCGCTGTTTTTCATGCCCAATCTTCGCTCTCCTAATTTCTTTTTAAGTAATCCCTGCACTTTTTGTACGCCTCTAGGGTTTCAACTGTTTTTAGTACTTTGTATTGCCAAAAGCCTCCCTTTTTTCCTAATCCATTCTTGTATATCCCTTGACATCCAGGCTTCACTGGGCTTGTTAATCCCACCCTTGACCTTTACGGGAACATGTTGGTGTTGTAGTCACTCTATTTTTATTCTGATTGTCTCCCACTGCGCTGATGTGGATTTTCCTACAAGTAGCTGATCCAATTCCACTTTAGCCAGATATTGCCTTATCATATTAAAATTGGAATTCCCACAATTTAAAACCTTTATTTCCAGTCCACATTTGTCCTTTTCCATGACTACATTAAATTATGGCCCCTGTTACCAAAATGCTCTCCTACTGACATGTCTACTGTAGTTTCCGCATATCAATAATACACGGACTGCAGGAGAACAACAATAACAGGCATTTACTGAAAAGAGGGTAAGCTTAAACTGAAAGTACAGAAGCCTGCTATGGCTTTCTATACAGGTGCGGTCACTGCCGGTACTACAGTATAAAGTCAGTTCACTCTTAAAGGTACATACACAACAATTCCTCCCCTTTTAGATAAACAGTACATAACATTCATTTAACAATTAAATAATAACTAATTACAATTACAATTTTCTCTGTACTATATACATCAACTGAAATAATCATTTATAAGTTCAGTCTTTGAGGAGGCTTCCTGATCCTGACTGGATAGCGCCTTTCTCGAGTATCCTGTTCTTGTGGTGGTGTCGAGTCTGGCTCATTGTCATTGGTTGGTTCGTCAACTTCCAATACCACTGATTCTGAGGTAGACGCAATCTGTACTTCGGGTTCATTACCAGGTGCACATGCTCGTGATATGGGTTTGGCTTGTTCCTGTGACTCTAGAATCTGGTCAGCATGGCGTCTCACGATGCTCTCTCCAACGTCCACTGTGTACAGTAGTGGTCCCTGCTGTGTGCATATCGTTCCTGGCTGCCATTTTTCTGTTCGGTAGTCGCGGGCCAGGACTGGTTGCCCTATGTTGAAGCTCCTGGTTGGCTTCTCATCGATGTGCTGGAATTGCTTATCCTCAACATCTCGTCTTATGTTTAGTTTGAGCAAATCCAGGCGACATCCTAGCCTTCGGTTGAAGAACATTATGGCTGGAGCTTGGTTGGTGACTGCATGTGTCGCATTCCGGTAAGCAAACAAGAAATTATCCACCTTGTGTTGCAGTGGTATGTCGTCGTAATACATCACCTTTATTGCCTTTTTAAAGGTCTGAACAAAACTCTCAGCCAATCCATTTGTGGCTGGAAGATATGGAGCAGATGTGTAATGTTTCACCCCATTATTCCTCAGAAATCTCCGGAAATCCTCGGCACGAACTGTGGCCCATTGTCGGAGCAAATCTGTTCTGGCAAGCCATTCCTGGCGAAGATGGTCCGTAGGACTGCAATAGTTTTCTCCGTGGTGGAGGACATTTTGATGACCTCTGGCCATTTCGAATGGGCATCCACGGCGATCAGAAACATTGAGTCCATAAATGGACCAGCAAAATCAATGTGTACTCGTTGCCATGGAGATGAGGGCCACTCCCATGGATGTAGCGGGGCCTGTGGTGGAGCGTTTTGGACCTTCTGGCATCCTGTGCATCTCTTGGTCATATCCTCGATTTCTTTATCGATTCCCGGCCACCACACAAACGCCCTGGCTAGGCTCTTCATTTTTACCCCTCCCAGATGACCCTCATGAAGCTCACTGAGCACTCTATCTCTCAACGTGGGTGGAATTACCACTCGGGATTCACACATCAAGAACCCCCGGCACACTGACAGCTGTTCTCTCCTTGGCGAGAATGCTGGCAACAGTGAGTCGCCATGTGCTGGCCATCTCTTCACTGTCAAATCATAGACCCGAGAGAGTGTCGGGTCATTTCGGGTTTCCTTCTCTATACTTGAGTTTGTAACAGGTAGACTATCGTCGCATGGAATATCTCAACAGGGTCCACTGCAGGTGCTTCCTCCACCGTAGGCAACGGTAGGTGCGACAGCCCATCAGCGTTTCCATGCTGTTTTGTACCCTTTTACTCTATGTCGTACCGCTGTGCCCCTAGAAAAAGTGACCATCTTTGCAGCCGTTGCGCCATCCTCACCGGAACGCCCTTCTTTGGGTTAAAAATGGAGACCAGAGGCTGATGATCAGTCAGTAGGGTGAATTTCTGCCCGTGCAGATAGTGATTGAACTTCATCACCCCCCACACCAGGCTGAGGGCCTCCCTGTCAATCTGGGCATAGTTACACTCGGCTGAGTTTAACGAGCGCGACGCAAAGGCTATTGGCCTCTCTGAACCGTCAAATAATTTGTGTGACAGCACCGCTCCAATGCCATGGGGAGACACATCACATGCCAACCGAATCGGTAGTGTTGGATTGTAGAGGGTCAATACTTCTTTTGAAGTGATTAGGCATTTACATTTCTGAATGGCACGCTTACACTCATCACTCCATTTCCATGTTACTCCAGTTTGCAGCAGGGCGGGCAGTGGGTGCAGAATTGTAGATAAATTCGGCAAGAACTTATGGTAGTAGTTCACCAACCCGTGGAACGACTTCAGTTGCGACATTTTCCGGTGCTGGAGCCTTGACTACTGCCTCAATCTTGTCTGGGAACTTATGCAACCCTTCCTCATTAATCATGTGGCCACAATACGAGATTTGTCTCCTGAAGAACTCGCATTTGGGGTGGTAGGCTCGCAGCCCATATTCTTGTAATTTAGTGAGCACCTGCTCCAGCTTGGCAAGGTGTTCACTGTCATTTTTTCCCGTAACCAGGATGTCGTCCAAATAACACTGGGTCCCCAGGATCCCTTGCAGGACTTGTTCCATCGCCCTCTGCCAAATAGCCGGTTCTGAAGCTACCCCGAATACCAGTCAGTTGTACTGGTAAAGACCTTTGTGAGTGTTTATCGTGAGGTACTTCCTAGATGCTTCTTCCACCTCCATTTGTAGATACGCTTGGGCCAGATCAATCTTTGTAAAGTGTTTCCCTTCAGATAGTGAGGTGAAAATATCTTCTATCCGTGGAAGTGGATATTGTACTTTGTGCAGGACTGGGTTCACATTTACCTTGAAGTCCCCACAGATGCGAACCTTCTTCGGCTCCCCAGGCGTGCTGCTCAATGATTTCTTCATTACAGGAACGATGGGTGTGGCCCACTCGCTCCAGTCCACCTTGGACAGCACTCGTGAATGCTCCAGACTCTCCAGCTCTGCTTCAACGGCTGGGCGGATTGCGTACGGTACCGGTCTGGCCTTAAAAATTTTGGGGTTTGTGTATTCTTCAATTTTTATCATTGCCGTTACTCCTTTTAGAGTTCCAAGTCCTTGTTGGAACACCTCTTTCGCGTCAGTTAGAATTTTTGACAGTTGTCCAGGTGTGACGTCGTCATCCTTTTTGTCATCATAGTTAGCGCCTGAATGGAATGCCAATCCAATTGTATTTTTTGTATCCATTCACGGCCCAATAATGGTGGTCCTCCATCTTGTAGTATATATAGATACAGTTTCTGTGTTTCCTTGCCGTTGTATTTAACTGGCACCCTTATTTTTCCTCTGGGGTAGACTTTTTGCCCCGTGTATGTCTTCTATACAATGGACGTGTCCTTCAAGGGTATGTGTGAGAATAGCCGCTCATAGTCTCATCGATTCATGACAGTTAGGGGTGATCCTGTGTCCAATTCCATCTTTACTTGGGACCCTGCTATCAGGAGGGTGACCCAAATGGTTCGGTGATCCTCCTTTGCAATCATGTTGTGTAACTTTAGACAACTTAGTCTCCTGCTCCCGGAGTGATTATCACTCTCCTGACCTTCTGAACTACTGTCTGTCATTTTTTTTACTTTCTTGCACTTTTCCTTAGTAATTCTTTCAGTGTTGGTTTTCTTTCCCGACCTGCAGACTCTTGCTATGTGTCCCATTTTCCCACTTTGCCTGCATACTTTGTCCTTAAACCAGCAGTCCTTCTGATCATGGGCTGTTCTGCTGCAGCAATAGCACTTTTCTGCTTCATACGCCATTTCGTTAGCGCTGTATTCTTGTGGTTTCTGTTGTATTTCTGCAGCTCCCCACGCTGCTGCTTCGTAGGATACTGCTACACTGAAAGCCTGTTCTAGCATCAGGTCCTTTTCCGAAAGTAGTCGTTTCTGGGTTCCTTCACTCTGGAGCTCGCAGGCAAACTTATCCCTTAAGGTGTCTGCCAGTCCTGCTCCGAACTGGCAGCACTTCGATAACTTGTGTAGTTCCGTAAGATAGTCAGTATTGCTCTCATCTTTGTGCTGGTTTCTTTTATGGAACTTGAATCTTTCTGCTATCAGCAGCGGTGTAGGGTTTAGGTGTTCCTATAAGATATTAACAATCTCTTCAAAACTTTTCTCCATTGGTTTAACTGGGGTAATTAAATTCCGCAATAGGCCGTACGTTCTCGCGCCCATCAAATTTAATAATGCCGATGCCTTCTTTCCATCGGCCACCTCATTTGCCTTGCAGTACACTTCAATTCTTTCCACATACGTGGTCCAGTCTTCTACCTCGTTGTCGAAAGCAGTGATACTGCCACTCTTCGGCATCTTGGGTTGTTTAAAATGGCGCCTCCCGCGCTTTTTCTTCTTACCCAATGGATTAAAATGGCACCTCCCGCACTTTTCCTTCTTCCCCAATGGAATAAAATGGCGCCTCCCCCGCTTTGCCTTCTTCCCCTTACTGCCACGCTGCTCCTAGCGTTCTACAGGGTAATGGCGGCGACCAGCGGCTTCGGCGCGTCTCACTTTTCCTTCCCCTCATTTTATTTTCTCAACGCTGCACGGTTCTTGTGCACCGACCATGCCCTGTGCGCTCCACCCTCTCTCTCTCCCTTTTCCTCCCGACGATGCTGCATGGCCCCTTTGCAGAGCTCATCGATCGAGCTCGAGCCTGCCACAGTCTGGAAGGGTCAGCGCACTACCTGCTACCAGCACAATTTGCTGGAACATCTTGACTGGGGAGCCAAGCCCAGCTCTCCACAGCCTCCCCTGCAATTCTCCAAATTCCGATGGATCCCTGGGCGGTTGCCCGTGGTCGACGCCCGTTGCTCTGACTTCGACCTCCAAGAAGCTTCTCTTCAGGAAAAGATCCCCATGAGGTGATGCAGTACTGCAGGTGAGTTTGACCCATGCTAGTCGCCAGTGTAGTGTCCGCGTATCAATCATACACGGACTGCAGGAGAACAATAATAACAGGTATTTACTGAACAGAGGGTAAGCTTAAACTGAAAGCACAGCAGCCTGCTATGACTTTATATACAGGTGTGGTCACTGCCGGTACTACAGTATAAAGTCAGTTCTCTCTTAAAGGTACATACACAACATCTACCACTTGCCCGGCTACATTCCATAGAAATGTTTCCAGTACCGCCCCCTCTCTTGTAGGACTTTCTACATGATGGCTCAAAAAGCTCTCCCGGATGAACTTTAAGAATTCCGCACCCTCTAAGCCTTTCCCACTCTGACTATCTCTGTTAATATCGGGGGAGTTGAAATCCCCTTCTATTATTATCCTATTATTTCTAAACTTCGTGAGATTTGCATACATAACTGTTCCTTTATCTCCCCCTGACAGTTTGGGGGCCTAAAGTAGACTGCCTGCAAAGTGCTTACCCCCTTTTTGTCTTTAAGTTCTACCCATATGTCCTCTTTAAATGAACCTGATATGATATCATCCTTCCTTGCAGCAATAATTGACTCCTTGATTAATGTTGCGACACCCCCTCATATGTTACACCCGCTTCTGTCTCACCTGAAGGCTCTATACCCAGCAATATTGAGCTGCCATTCCTGCCCCTCCCTCAAAACATGTCTTTCTCATAGCAACAATATCATACTCCCATGTGTTCATCAACACCTTCAATTCATCTGCCTTAATTGTACGACTCCTTGCATTAAAATAAATGCCATCCAGCCGTGCCATACTCACTTATGCCGTTACATATATGCTCTGCCTTCCAGGCTGACTTGGTTTTTCCACTATATTTGGCTGGGCATCACCGCCTACTGTAGCTCCACTCAGTGCACCATCCCCCTGCGAAGTTAGATTAACCCCCCCGCACCTCAGCCCGCCCACAACAGCACTAGCAAACCTCCCCGCAAGGATGTTGGTTCTGTTTCGGTTCAGGTGCAACCCGTTGGACTTGTACAGGTCCCACCTTCCCAAGAAACAGACCCAGTGATCCAGAAAGCTAAAGCCCTCGCTCCTGCACCAACTGTTTTGCCACGCATTCATCTGCTCTATCATCCTATTCCTATACTCATTATCACGTGGCACTGGGAATATTCCAGCGATTACAAACTTTGAGGTTTAATCTGCTACCTAGCTCGGTAAATTCCTGTTGCAGAGCCTCAGCCCTTTTTCTACCCATGCCGTAGGTACCAATGTGAACCACGCCCTTTGACTTTTCCCCCTCCCCCTTCAGAATGTCCTGCAGCCTTTCAGGGACATCCTTGACCCTGCACCATGGAGGCAAATTTTCTTCCTGGAGACACGTGTGCGGCCACAGAAACGTCTATCTGATACCCTTACAATAGAATCCCCTATCACTATTGCTCTCCCAAACGTTTTCCTCCCCACATGTGCAGCTGAGCTACTCATAGTGCCACGGACATGGCTCTTGCTGCATTCCCCTGAGAAATCATCTCCCCATTCAGTATCCAAAACAGAAAATCTGTTGGAAAGGGAGATTGACACAGGGGAATCCGGCTCTAACTTCCTAGTTCTCACTTCTGTATATCCTGATTGAGCACCCTATGTCTCTCTCCCCCGTTCATATCATCCCGCCCACCGGCCTGTCTCCCACTCTATCAGTCTCTCCCGCATCTGCCTCACCACGCCTTTCTCTCTATCTAAGTCTCCCCCGACTATCTGCACCATCTGTCTCAGTCAATTCGCCCTCTCTATCACCCCATCTGTCTGTCCAGCATCAGGCTCCACCGCTGGTCTGTCTGTCCTTCTGTCAAGCCACTGTATGTCAACCCGTCTGTCTCCCACGTTTGAATTCCCGTCTGTCTATCTCATTCTGTCTCAATCCAGTCTGATTTGTTTCTGTCTCCACGTCAGCCTCTTCACTCTCTCTTTGTTTAATTTCTGTCTGTCTCCCCAGTCTGACTCCTCCCATCTGCATCCAACATCTTTCTCCCTGTGTCATCTACCATCTGTGCTCGACTAGTCTGTCTCCTTCTGTCTCTCACCCCCATCCGTCTGTCTCTCCCACCATCCCCGGGACTGCTGCTCTCTCTCTATCCCCCACCGTATTTCTCTCTATCTGGCTCCCACAGCTTACTATACTGGTAGCTACCCGACAATGTGGAAAATTGCCCAGATATTTCCTCTCCGCAAAAAGCATGACGAATCCAAACCGAACAATTAATGTACCATCAGTCTATTCTCAATCATCAGCAAAGTGGTGGCAGGTCTCATCGATAGTGCTATCAAGCAGTGCTTACTCAGCAATAACCTGCTCACTGATGCTCAGTTTAGGTTCTGCCAGATCCACTCAGTTCCAGGCCTCATTTCAGCATATGTCCAAATATGGATGAAGGCGCTGAATTCCAGAGGTGAGGTGAGAGTGACTGCCCATGAAATGAAGGTCACATGTGGACGAGTGTGGCATCAAGGAACACTAGTAAACGTGATGTCAATGTGATTCGGGGAGAAATCTCTCAATTGGCTGGAGTCATAACTAGCACAAAGGATTATGTTTCTGGTCGTTGGAGGTCAATCATCATAGCCCTAGGAAATCGCTGCAGGAGTTCATCATGGCAGTATCCTCGTCCAAACAATCTTCAGCTGCTTCATCAGTGACATTCCCTCCAAAATAAGGTCATAAGTGGGCATGTTCACTGATGATTGCAAAGTTTCGAGTTTCATTCACAAATCCTTAGATAATGAAGCAGTCCATGCCTGCATGCAAGAAGGCCTGGACATTATTCAAGCTTGGGCAGATAAATGTCAGGCAGCATTGACGACACACAAGTACCAGACCATGACTAACTCCAACAAGTGAGTTTCTAACCACCACCTCTTCTAGAATGCTAAAGGGAAAATACAAGGAAACATTGCAGGAAAGTGTTTGGGGTAAGGCTAACCAAATTGTGCCAGGAAGGGATAGATCATACAAACAAAGGAGTGCACTAAAAATAGAGTTCGGATAAGAAAAAATGCTAATAAGAGAAATAGTGCCATAGTATAAAAAAAGTCACGATGCCTAAAAATTTTGAAAAGACAAATCTAAATGAACTGTATCTGAATGTACGAAGCATTCGTAATATGGTAGATAAATTATAAGTGCAAATATATGTAAATGGATATGATATCATTCCGATTACAGAGACATGGCTGCAGAGTGACCAAGGCTGGGAGCTGACTATCCAAGGATATACGATATTTAGGAAGGCCAGGCAAAAAGGAAAAGGAGGTGGGGTGCCATTGTTAATAAATGGTGAAATCAAAGCAATCGTGTGAAAGGATATTGGCTCAGAAAATTAAGATGTACATTAGTCTGGGTGGAGCTAAGAAGCATTAAAGGGCAGAAAACTTTGGTGGAATTTGTCGTTCGGCCTCCAAACAGTCGTGCTAATGTAGGGGATGGGAACAAACAGGAAATTAGAGATGCATGTATCAAGGGTACTACAGTAATCATGGGTGATTTTAATCTACATATATGTTGGCAAATCAAATTAGCAATAATACTGTGGAGGAGGAATTCCTGGAGTGTGTATGAGAAGGTTTTATAGAGCAGTACTCTGAGGAGCCAACTAGGGAAAATACTTTTACGATAGCAAAATACTGCAGATTTTGGAAATCCGAAATAACAACAGAAAATGCTGGAAAAACTCAGCAAATCAGGCAACATCCGTGGAGAGAAATTTGAGTTGACGTTTCGGGTTTGACCCTTCTTCAAAACTGGAGAGAAAAGGAACTAGACCAAACGCAGATTGGGTGACCGCTTTGCGGAACACCTCCGTTCAGTCCGTAAGGGTGACCCCGAGCTTCCGGTCGCCTGTCATTTCAATTCACCGCTCCATTCCCACTCGGACCTCACCGTACTTGGCCTCTTGTACTGTTCCACGGAAGCTCAACGTAAACTCGAGGAACAGCACCTCATCTTCCGATTAGGCAGTCTGCAGCCTTCCGGTCTCAATATCGAGTTCAACAATTTCAGATCATAACCTCGGCCCCTATTTCATTTTCACTTATATATTTCCACTCCTTTCCTTTCCCCCCCCCTTTCCTTTTGTTTCTCTCTCACACCTGGCAGCTATCTTTTGTCCTGCCAGTACACTTTACACCTAATCACAGCCTATTACCATCTCGTCTAGCTTCTAATCTCTTTTACTTCTTTTGGTTCTTTTATTCTTTTGTCCGATCGCAGCCCTGCCTTCGATCTAGTTCCTTTTCTCTCCAGTTTTGAAGAAGGGTCAAACCCGAAACGTCAACTCAAATTTCTCTCCACGGATGTTGCCTGATTTGCTGAGTTTTTCCAGCATTTTCTGTTGTTATTAGGGAACATACTTTCCTAGATTGCGTATTGTGCACTGAGAAGGGGTAATTAATAATCTTGTTATGTGCGGTCCTTTAGGGAAGAGTGAGCATAACATGATAGAGTTCTTCATTAAGACGGCAAGTGAAGATGTCTAATCCAAAACTAGGTTCCTAAATCTAATCAAAGGAAACTCTTTAGGTATGAGGAGTGATTTGGCTATGAAAGATCGGGGAGGTTCATTGAAAGGCATGACGGTGGATCGGCAATGGCTAACATTTAAGGAACGAATGTATGAAATGCAACAGTTATACATTCCTCTCAGGCACGAAAACACAAAAGGAATAGCGGCCAAATCATGGCTAACAAAAGAAATTAAGAATAGTATTAGATCCAAAGAGAAGTCATATAAAGTTGCCAGAAAAGTTAGCAAGCCTGAGGATTGGGCATAGTTTAGAGTTCTGCAAAAACGGACCAAGAGCTTGATTAAGAGGGGAAACATACTGTTTAGGATAAAGTTGCAAGGAACATAAAAGCAGACTGTAAGAGCTTCTACAAGTAAGTAAAAAGTAAAAGATTAGTGAAGGCAAATATAGGTCCGTTACAGTCAGAAACGGAAGAATTTATAATGGGGAACAATGAAATGGCCGAGCCTTTAATCAAATACCTTTGTTCTGTCTTCACGGAAGAGGACAAAAATAGCTTCCCAGAAATTTGATAGGGAACCACAGGTCTAGTCAGAAGGAGGACTTAAAGGAAATTAGCATTATTAAAAAGAATGCTGGTGAAATTAATTGGACTGAAAGCTGATAAATCCTCAGGGCCTGATAATCTGCATCCCAGAGTAGTAAAAGACGTAACAATGGAAATAGTGGATGCATTGGTTGTCATCTTCCAAAAGTCTATAGATTATGGAATAGTTCCTGCAGATTGGAGGGCGGCAAATGTAACCCGTTATTTAAAAAGGGTGCGGGAGAGAAAACAGGGAACTACAGACTAACATCAGTAGTAGGGATCCTAGAGTCGATTATAAAGGATGTGATAACAGGACACTTATAAAATATCAACGAGATTAGACAAAGTCAACTTGGATTTATCAAAGGGAAATCGTGTTTGACATATCTACTGGGCAAGGAATTCCTGAACTGAGGCGGGAGCGGTGCAATCTTGGTGGCCCTGCAATGGAATATCCGGAATGAGGTGGGATCAATGTAATCCAGGTGGTCCTGCACTGAAAATCCTGGTCAGAATCAGCAGCAGACTAACCTAGGCCTCCCTGGAAGGAAATAGTTGGACTGACGCGGAAGCAAGCTAATCTAGGCAGTCCATGGAATGACATTTCTGGACTAAGGGTGGACCATTGTAATCTAGCCTACGCTGGGAATTATTTTGCTGCACTGAGGGAGGAAAAGTGTAATATTGTTGCTCCTGGGAAGAGAATTCTTAGGTGGGCGCAGGTTAATTTATGTGTCACTGGGTATGAAATTGCTGAGCTGAAGCGGGGCCAGTGTAATATATATGGCCCTGGGACTCAATTTGCTGGATTTAGAAGAGAGCAGTGTAATCTAGAGGCCGCTGGTATTGAAGTTCCTGAGCTGAGGCGGGAGCAGTGTAATCTAGAGGTCCCTGGGTATGATATTCCTGGACTGTGGGAGGAGCAGTGTGTGTGTGCGGCATGGGAATGGAATCCATGGACTGAGGCACGAACAGTCTATATTAGGCCTCCCTGGAAGAAAATACGTGCACTGCGACGGGAGCAGTGCAATGTAGGCGTCACTGGGAATGGAAGTCCTGGACTGAGGTGGGAGCACTGCAAGCTAGGTGAAAGTTGGAACGAAATTTTAGGACTGTGGCAGGAGCAATGTAATCTAGGCAGCCCAAGGAATGAAATTACTGATATGATGCGGGAGGATTGTAATCTAGTCGGACTGGAAACACATTTCCTGGACTGTGCCATCAACAGTGCAAAGTAGGCTTACCTGGGAATGACATTCCTGGACTGAGAGAGGAGCAGCATAACCTAGGTGGCCCAGGCAATGAGATTCCTTGGTTGAGCGGGGAGCAGTGTAAACTAGAAGACCCTGGAAAACAATTCTTGGGGTGAGGCAGGAGGTGTGTAATCTAGGAAGGCCAGGGAACTAAATTCCTGGTCTGAGGTAGGAACAGGGTACTGTATGACGCTCTGTGAAAGAAACTGGACTTAGGCGGTAACATTGCGAAATACGCGGCTTTGGGAATAACTTTTCTGGGAATGTGATTGCTAGAGTGAGGCGGTAGCACTGTAAACTTGCTGGCCCTGGGAATAACATTTCTGATGCGAGGCAAGAACTGTATAATCGAGGTTTCTCTGGGAATGAAATTCCTTGATAGGGGTGGGCGTGGTGCCATCTAGTTGTCACTGAGAATGAAATTCCTAGACTGAGGCATGAGCAGTGTAATGTATGCAGCTCTGGGAATGAAACTGGACTGAGGTGGGAGAATTGCAATATAGTCCGCACTGGCATTGGAATTCCTGGACTGAGGGAGGAGCAATGTAATGTAGGCGGCCCTACTGATGAAATTACTGGATGGAGGCACGTTCAATAGAATCTTTGTGACATGGGAATTAAATTATTTGACTGAGGCGGGAGCAGCGTAATGCAAGCGGCAATTGGAATAAAATATCTGGCTTCAGATGGGAGCTGTTTAAGGCAGACGGCTTGGGAATTAATTTCCTGGATTGATGCGGGAGCAATCTAGGCGGTCCTGGGAATGAACTTAATGGACTATGGCGAGAACAGTGCAATTTAGGCTGCCCTGGGGATGAAATTCCTGGATTGAAGCAGTAGCAGTCTATCCGAGCCAGCCTTTTGAATGAAATTCCTGGACTGTGGTGGGAGCTGTGTAATCAAGGCGGCTCTGGGAATGACATTTCTGGACTGACGGAGGAGCATTATAAGGTAGGCAGCTCTTGGAATTAAATTATTTGATTGACACGGAAGCAGTATTATCCAGGCGGCCTAGGGAATTATATACCCGGACAGAGGTGGGAGCAGTGTGATTATGGCGGAACAAGGAATGGAATTCCTTGACTAAGGCGCGAGCAGTGTAATCTGCATGAAATTCAGGCCTTGTCTGATAAGTAGCATGTAACATTAGCGCCACACAAGTGCCAGGCAATGGTTATCACCAACAAGAGAGCGTCTACCCACCGCAAATTGATATTCAACGGAATTACCCCACCATCAACAACCTGGGGGGTTCACAATTTACCAGAAACTTTACTGGACCAGCTACATAAATACTGTGGCTACAACAGAGGTCAGTGGCTGGGTATTCTGCACCGACTGCCTCAACTCTTGACTCCCTAAAGGCTTTCCATCATCTACAAGGCACAATTCATGTATATGATGGAAAATTCTACATTTACCTGGATGAGGGCATATTCAACAATACTCAAGAAGATCAGCACCATCCAGGACCATACAGGCCACCATCTTAAACATAACATCCCTCTACCACTGGCACAAAGTGGCTGCAGTGTGTACCATCTACAATATTCACTACAGGAACTCGCCAAGCATTTTCAACAGCACATCCCAAACCGGAGACTGCTACCACTTAGAACATAAAGTGCAGTAGGATCATGGGAGCACCATCACCTCCAAGTTTCCCTCGAAGTCACACACCATCCTGACTTGGAAAAACATCGCCGTTCTCTCATCGTTGCTGGGTTGAAATCCTGGAAATCAATCTCTAACAGCATTGTGGGAGTACCTTCACCACACGGATTGAAGTGGTTCAAAAAGGTGTCACACCACCACCTGCTCAAGGTCAAATAGGGATCGGCAATAAAGGCTGGCCTTGCCACGATGACCACATCCCATGAACGAATAAAACAAAATCTTAGTGAACCTGGGAAGGAGATTTCTGGATTGGCATGTGAGCAATATGATCTAGGCTTCCCTGGGACTGATATTCCTGAATTGACGCGGGAGCAGATTTACCCACTTGGCCTATGGAATAAAGTTCCTGGACAGGGACGGGAGCATTGTAAATTAGGTGGCCCATAGAATACAATTCCCGCACTCAGATAGGGACAGTGTAATATGACATTCCTGCGAATTGAAATTCCAGATTGAGGCGGGGGAGTGGAAATCTAGGCGGTTCAGGGAAAGAAATTTGTGGACTATGTAATGATCAATCTAATCTAACGGCCCTAGGATTCGATTTGTGGGACTTAGCCTGGAGCTGTGTAACCTGCATGGAATTGTGAATTACACTCCTGGACTGAGGGAGGAACAGTGTAATCCAGGCAGACCTGCGAATGAAATACCTGGACAGCAGCATCAGCATTTTAATCTTGGTGGCCCTGGGAATGAAATTCGTTGACTGAGGTGGGTGCAATGTAAACTGGACTGCCCTGGGAATGAAATTCCTGGACTGCGGGAGGAGCAACAAACCTTGGTAACCTGGAAATAAAATTCCTGGAATTAGGCGAGAGCAATGTTATCTAGGCAGCCCTGGGATTGATTTGCCTGATCTAATGTGGAAGCAGTGAAATCAGGGCGGCCCTGGGAATAAAGTTCCTGGGCGGATGGAGGAGCAGTGTAAAGTAATTGGGCCTGGAAATGTCATTACTGAAATGAGGTGGGAGCAGTATAATCTCGGAGGCCATGGGAACGAGAATTATTGGACTGAGATGGCAGCAGTGTAAGGTAGGGGGGCCTGGGCATGTAATTAATGGATTAAGTCGGGAGCAATGAAATTTTGGCCGTCGAGTTAATGAAATATCAGAATTGAGATAGGATCTGTGTAAACTGGGCAGCCTTGGGAATGGAAATTCTGGACTGAGGTAGCATCAGTGTAATCTAGGCTGTCCTGGGAAATAAATTCATGGCCTGTGCCGGGAGCAATGCAATATAGGATACACCTGGAATGACATTACTGGATTGAGGCTGGAGCAGTGTAATCTAGGTAGACCTGGTAATGGAATTCCTGGACTGAGGCGGGAGCAGTGTAAACTGGACGAGATTCAGGCTTGGACTGATAAGTGACACGTTACATTTGTGCCACACAAGTGCCAGGCAATGATTTACACCAAAAAGAGAGAGTTTAACAACCGCCCCTAGACAGTCAACAGCATTACCGTCGCTGAATCCCCAACCTTAAAAGTCCGGGAAATCACCATTTACAAGAAACACAACTGGACCAGCCAAATAAATATTGCGGCTGCAAGAACAGGTCAGAGGCTGGGTATTCTGTGGCGAGTGACTCAACTCTTGACTGCCCAGAGCCTTCCACCATCGACAAGGCACAAGTCAGGAGTGTGATGGAATATTATATACTTGCTTGGATGATTGAAGCACCAAAAACACTCAAGAAGCTCGACACCATCCAGGACAAAGCAGCCCACTTGATTGCCACCCCATCCACCACCTTAAACATTCACTCCCTCCACCACCGGTGCACCATGGCTGCAGTGTGTACCATCTAAAAGATGCACTGCAGCAACTCGCCAAGGCATCTTCGACAGCACCTCCGTAACACACGAGCTCGACCACCTAGAAGGCCTAGGGCAGCAGGCTCTTGGGAACACCATCACCTCCAAGTTCCCCTCAACATCATCCAGAATTGGAAATATATTGCAGTCCCTTCATTGTCGATGGGTCAAAATCCTGGCACAGCCTCCCACAAGCTCTGTGGGTGTACTTTCATGGCACAGACAGTAGCGGTTCAAAAAGGCGTTCTCAAGGACAATTAGGTATGGGCAATAAATGCTGGCCTTGCCAACGCTGCCCAAATCCCAGCATGAATGAAATATATCTTAGTGACCCTGGGATTGAAATTCCAGGATTGAGGCTGGAGCTGTGAAATGCACGCTTTCCAGGAGATGAAATTCCTAAATTGAGGCAGGAGTAGTGTAATATTGTCAGCCCAATGGTTGAAGTAACTTGACTGAGGCGGGAGCAGTGAAATCCAAGCGGTCCATGGAATTATATTACTGGATTCAGATGGGAACTGTTTAATCTGAGCGGCCTTGAACATGAAATAACTGGATTGAGGAAGGAGCTTTGTAATGTAGGCTGCCCTGGGAATTGCATTCCTTGGCTGATGAGGTATCTGTGTAATCTAGGCAGAGCAGAGAATTAACTTCCTGGATTGAGACGGGTGCAGCGCAATCCAGCTGGTTCAGAGAATAAAGTTCCTGAACTCAGATAGGAGCAGTGTAATGTAGGCCTTCCTGTCAATGCATTTCCCAGACTGAGGCTGTGCAGTGTAATCTAGGCGGTGTAATTAAAATCCTGGACTGAAGCGGGTTTAGTGTAATCTAGGTGGCCCATGGGGTAACATTCTTCGACTGAGTTGGGAGCAATGTATTCTAGGCTGTCCTCAGAATAAAATTACTGAACTGAGGCGGGACCAGTGTAATCTAGCCAGCCTGGAAATGACCTTCTTGGACTGAGGCAACAGCCGTGTAATCCCAGCGGTCCAGAGAATAAATTTCCTGGATTGAAGCAGGAACAGTGTAATCTCATCAGCACATGGAACGTAATTCCTGGATTGAGGCCGGTACAGTGTCATGTGTGATTATAATCTTCCCATCACTGTGTTCACCTCTAAGATCCTGCCGTTTAGGAATGCTTATTGATGGTGACTATTTTTACCCTGGTGGTCTGGGTTTGAATAAATCAGATAACAAGAATGGGGCAATCCACCCTTCTTTCTTTTTTTATTCATCCTGTTTTCTGTTACTTTCTCATCTTATGGATACAAGACTTGTTCAATACAGGAAGAGAAACTGTGCTCTCTTTGTTCTCTCTAGATATTTTATGCTTGGGTGAAATATTCCATATTCACTTAATCTTAATATAAAACTGTGTACAATACAGTTAGCTGGACTGTGTGTCAGTAACGTTTTGAGATAACAGTGGTTCAATGAGTCTGTTTGTGCAATGACTGTAATTACTGCCAGTTACAGTGAGGCCTAATGATGTCACTCGGGGATTTCTCTCTGCTATAAAGAAGGAGCTCCCTTCACTGTGTCCCCTCACACAATCAGCACGCTGCCTCCAGCACAAAGACCACCAGCGACTCACAGAAGAGAAGACATGGTGATACCCCCTCCCCCGCCCCTTCCTGATAATTGGCTTGAAGATTTGCGGTTAAAATACTTATTTTATGAAATAAGAAAAATTTACTATCCCCTCCTCGCTATTGTTGGTGTACCGAGTAAGTATCAATGCCCAGTTATGCATTCCATAAACCATGTTACACTTTAATATGATTCTTCATATTTACAGTGTGATACTTAGTTATTAACGACATTCTGTGTTTCAATTTGTTCCATTGTTTAAGTCGTATAAATGCAAATCTTTCTTTCCAATGCATGGGTTGTTGTATAAAAATACACACAGCGTCAGTCACTACAATTGGTACTCCTGTTAAGACTCTATATCTAATAATTAATTCTGTTAATTATGTTTAACAGATTTACTGTTGTTTTAATTTATTCTCCCACCCTGTCTGCCTCGCTGCTGTTGGTGTCCCCAGTTAGTCTCTACATCCAGCTTTTAATTCTGTAAGTAATGCTTAACTGTATTGCTCTCCTTCCTCCCATACTCTTTGTCATTCCCCATGATTTCGGCACCACTGTCAGCTGCTGATTCTGAATTTGATAAGGTGTTACCGAGATTGAAATATTCTATGTTGACTTCAAGCAAAGATATTGGACTCAGACTCTTTATTTAATGAATTTCCGTCTGTTAGCCACACTGAAGTTTTCTAACAGATCAGAAGAATATTTTCTTGGTTTAGGAGACTTAGCAACTAATGGCAAAGGTCATCGACCTGAAAGGGTAACTCTGTTTCTCTCGCTCCACAGGTGCTGCCTCACCTGCTGAGTATTTACAATATTTTTTTGCTTAATTTCAAATTTCCAGTATCCGCAGTATTTTGCTTTTGTTTTCGTCTATTACTTGGTATGGTTATCTAAACAGAGTCGTAGGAAGAAAGTCCTGGCAGGTCATGTACATATCTTTAAATGTGTGAAATATCCACTGGTCATTCAGTTCCAGTCACTGTCTCCTTTTCCACCAGCTCCAGTTCTGCATTATTTGATCTGATTCTATTGGTTGGATTAGGATTACAAGAGTGATTTGCATTCTCCTAAAATGTTCATTCAGCCAGATTTCAATAGTTAGTTGCAATTTTTGTTTTGAATTTAAAGCTGTGTCACATACCCATCTGGCACAGTTCAGTGGATATCTCAGTGAGACCCAGAGTGGTTCTCTGTTGCCTCCTGCTGTACTTCAGGATAAACAATCCCAGCTGAGGTTCAGACAATCCTTTGATATTTTCTCGTCTAACATTCTCTGCGCAAAGTTGGAAACCAACATATGAAATATCAGGTTAACTTTTATCCATTTGTGTTCAGATACTTAACAAAAGCGTTCGGCAGGCCCATTGCCTGTGGGATAATTTAACTGAATTCGATGGTGACAAATTCATTTATCGAGGCATTCACTGTCAATTATAACTATTTATTATAATTCAGAGCCCATTCTATGCAATGTTATTTGGAAAATGTTCCTATCAATTTGTGTATTTGAATGCGGTAATCCCAATCTTCAAAGCACTTCTGCCAGCCTAGTTGTCTTTATAACTGCAGTTCACTTGTATTTATCTTAACATTATCGTATTAGATCCGTACATTTTAAATACAATTGCCTGTAATTATTGCATGCCAGTTTTGCAGTTTCTGTATGTTGCTATTGCAGTCATGTATTGATCGATATATAAAGGATGTTGAAACCAAGATCAGGAAGCCAAGCGAGATTTCATCATCCCCAACACAGAGCACAGAAGCGAACTGCACCGCTCAAAATGCTGACTGATCCTGGGACACGACGTTTTCCAAGAACATAGGAACATGGGAATAGGAGTAAACCATTTAGCCCTTCAAGCCCGTTTTGACATTTAATGAGATCATGGCTGATCTGCGACCTAACTCCATATAGCCGACTTTGCCCCATATCCCCAATAACTTTGGTTCATAAAAATCTATCAATCTCAGATTTAAAGTTAACAATTGATCTAGTATTAACTTCCATTTGCGGAAGAGTGTTCCAAACTTATACCACCCTTTGTGTGAGAAGTGTTTCCTGATTTCACCACTGAAAGGTCTAGCACTACTTTTTAGGCTATGCTCCCTAGTCCTGGGATCCCCAACCAACGGAAATAGCCTCTGCCTATCTACCAATCTGTCCATCTTAACATCTTGAAAACTTCGATCAGATCACCCATTAACCTTCTAAATACTAAGGAATTAATTCCTAATTCGTGTAATTTCTCCCCATAACTTAATCTTTGGAGTCAGGGTGTCATTCTGGTATACATCCGCTGCACTGCCTCCAAGGCCAAACTATCCTTCCTTAGGTGTGGTGCCCAGAAATGCTTACATTACTCCACGTGTTGCCTAACCAGGGCTTTGTATAACTGCAGCATAATGTCTACATGCTTGTATGCTCGTGCTTTAGATATAAAGGCCAACATTCCATTAACGTTTTTGATTATTTTCTCTACCTGTCGATGACATTTTAATGATCTTCGTAGATGCACCCCCGCTCTTTGGACTGCCACTCTTTTTAGCTTTTCTCCATTTAGAAAGTACACTGTTCTATTCTTGTTATGTACTAAATGGAAAACCTCACAATTGACAGCGTTAACATCTATTTGCCACAGTTTTGCCCATTCATTTAATCTATTGATATCCCTTTGTAATTTCATGCTTTAATCTACACAGCCTGCAATGCTGCCTAACTTTGTGTCATCCGCAAATTTGGGTATATGACTTTCTATGCCATCATCTACGTCGTTAATAAAAACTGTGAATAGTTGAGGCCCCATCTGGCCCTGGGAATGTGTTACTCTTTAGAGTCATTATTTAATTTATTACTGTTATTTTATTGACGTTAATTTTATTGAGTCCCTGTGTCTGCTTCAATATTAGTTTCCTTGGGATTCTGGCATGCTATCCTCTACCTCTACTGTAATACTGACACAGAGTTTGTATTCATCCTGTCTGCCAGTTCATTATTATCATTGACAATATCACAGCTTTCAGTTGTGCAGTGTTCAACATGAATACTGACCACCCAATTTTCCTAATATAATTATAAAAAATCTTCGTGTTGATTTTGATATCCCTTGCATGTTTCTTTTCATACTCCCTTTTCCAGCTCTTAATATCTGTTTTATGAAACTGTGCTGTTCTTTGTATCTTTCCCATTCGCCAGGATGTGTGCAATGTTTGCATTGTTATAGGTTTTGCCTTTTAATTCCATGCTGTCCCTTACCTCTTTGGTCGTCCAGGGCTGTTTATGAGAAATACAGCTCTAGCCCCTCAGGGGTATTCGCTGGTTCTTAATCAGTTTGAAATCATTTTTGAATATCCCCACTGATTGTCTGTTGTTTTCCCCATAAACAGGTTTGCCCAGTTTACTGTGGACAGTCTCTGCATCATCGCTTTAAAGTCAGCCTTAACTAAACATACAACCTTATTAGCGGTTTCGCGTTCCTCTTCATTGAACTCGATCATGCTATGATCCCTATTAGAAACATGTTACACACCGTTAGGCTGCTAAGTAAATCTGGCTCATTACTCATTACTAAATCTAACATGCCATGCCCATTGTTGGTTATAGAACCTATTGTTACAGAACACTATCCCGGACACACTCATTAAATTCACTCCATTTCTGAAATGTGCTAAATTGCTTTTCCCAATCTATTCCTGAGATGTTCTGGTCCTTTGAATCGCTGGTACCTCAGCTCGTGCTTTTAAATGCCATGCTAAATGTAGATCAATCATTTCATCTCTCAGTGACCAAACATCTGTTAGTTTCATGTTTTTAATCTCATTACATTTTTTGATTAATTATTTTTGCAAGAATGAATTACAGCTTCAAAGATAACATAATTAGTTTATATCAATGCATGTCGGTAGTTAATTGCAGATTTCATTCCGAATTCTTTCAAATTGCTATTTTAGTTGCCAGCCTGATGTAAAAATGCCCTGTTTATGTCCCTTCCAACAGTTAACATATTGACCATTGTGATCCTGTCTCGGGGAAAGTGCAGTCTCTCCACATGCATCACTCGTTATCTGGTGGCCATGGCAGCGGCAGATCTACTGGTCGTTATCATCGATCTGATATTGAGGCAGATTCCAATGGCTTATAAGAAACCGATTCTCCCTATGTATTCTATCCACGTCTGTAATATCCACGCCGTCCTGCTTTATGCAGTCACAGACTGTTCTGTCTGGTTCACTGTCACTTTCACCTTTGATCGTTGTGTGGCCATTTGTTCCCAGAAGCTGAAAGAAAAGTACTGCACCAACAAAACTTCGGCTGTGGTTCTAGCAACTGTGACTGTGCTGAGCTGTTTAAAGAACGTGTTCTGGTATTTTATGTTGAGAGATGTATATGGCGATGCGAACGTCCCCTGGTTTTGTGATGTAGCAATCGATGTTCAGATTTCACCGGTCTGGGGAGCGATCGAGTTCCTTCATCATATTCTCACTCCGGGGGTCCCATTTGTTCTGATTCTGCTGCTCAATGCTATCACTGCCAGACACATTTTAGTGGCCAGCAGAGCCCGCAGGAGACTCCGGGGTCCCAGCAGTGGGGAGAGTCCCAGAGACCCAGAGGTGGAGAGCCAAAGGAAATCCATCATTTTGCTGTTTGCTCTTTCGTGCAATTTCATTCTTTTATGGTCCGTGATTATGGTGTATTCTATATATAACCGGGTGTGGCGATTGGTTGATTATTTTGTATCTCTACCTATATATTTTCCAGATTTGGGACAAATGCTCCAGCTCCTGAGTTGCTGCACAAACACTTGCATTTATGCCATGACACAGACTAGGTTTAGACAGCAGTTGATAAATGTGGTGAAATATCCCTTTACTTTAATTGTAAAACTCATTAAAGAATGAGAAGAACTGAAGAAGTTCCTGCATCAGAACTGAATCCTGCCTCATATTCTGTCTGACACAGTTCCACCCGCGGGGCCAATGATATAGGATAGTATTAGCACTCTCACTGACACACTGTGTACATCGTAACTCAGTGCCAGAGACATCCTTTGAAAGGTAAGTCATTCCCACTGACCGCAAAAATATCAACACACTGACAGTGGTTACAGGTTTATATTAATACACTTACTGACACACTCTGACCGTACTTTTATACTGCCAGGCGCTGATAGTGATCAACAAAATACGCCCCCAGATCCTGTGATCATATTTACAATGAGAGTGAAAGAAAGCCCCTGTAAATATTAACCCAGCGCTTGTGCAAATATTAACTGAATCAAAGAATGCCGTGCACACATGAAAATACTAGCAGAGACATTCTCTGTGCAATGACATTCTCCAACAAACCCACAATAAATATTAACACAAGTATAGAGACATATTGTTCATAGTAGCACGCTGTCATCCGATTCCTGTAGAAAAATCTGACCCACTCTCTCACCTGGCATGCCTCACCTCACTCCCCCGCTCTCTCTCTCTCTGTATCCCACTATCTATAACTTACTCAATCTGGGTACTGGTCTGCCCCACGTCTCTCCATCACTCACTCACTCGACTGGTCTGCCTCAGTGCTCTTTATATTTCTCTATCTCGCGCTCTCTCTCTGTCTCTCTCTCTCTGTCTCTCTCTCTCTCTCTCTTGCTCACTCTCTCTCATTCCCTCAATCACCTGGTCTCTCTTTGTCACTCACTGTTTCTTTTATCTGCTCTGTATTGTATACACAGAAATTGCTGCTGAGATACATTGGGACTGTGCATTTTCAGATGGGGAGAACGATTGTGATAGGGTAAGAGAAAGGGAGAGTGAAAGAAAGAAAAAGCGGGCGAGGGAGAGACACAGGGATTAAGAGATAAGGAGATGTTAGATCGGTGTATCTTAATGGTGTGTCCTTCATCAATCAGACAAAAGACTGCAGGGAACGATCAACAGGTATTTACTGAATGAGGTTTCAAGCTGCAACTGACTGTACAGATCACTACTCAGGGTATATATACAGGTGTTGCCACTGCCGGTACTACAGGATACAGGAGCTGTAAAACGTAGTTCTCCCCCATAAAGGTACATACATTACAATTCCTCCCCTTTTAGATTAACAGTACCATAACACTCATTTAACAATTAAATATCAAACTAATTACAATTAACACTTTTAACATGCAACATTAACTGAAAATAGTCTATTTATAAATTCAGTCTTTAGGGAGGCTTCCTGATTCTTTCTGGATAACGCCTTTCCCGAGTGTCTCGCACTTGGTGTGGAGGCGATTCTAACACCCTGTTGTCAGTTGATTCATCAGCTTCCAATGCTACTGTTTCTGAGGTAGATGCGACCTGTACGTCGGGTTCCTCACCAGGTACGTATGGCCGAGACATGGGGTTGACTCGGTCCTGTGACTCTAGGATCTGGGCAGCACGGCATCTCACAATGTTCTCCCCAACATCCACTGTGTGCATATCGTTCCTGGTTGCTATTTCTCTGTTCGGTAGTCACGGGCCAAGACTTGTTGCCCTACATTGAAGCTCCTTGTCGGCTTCTCATTGATGTGTTGGAATTGCTTACTCTCAACATCTCTTCGTGCATTTGGTCTGAGCAAATCCAGATGAGATCTCAACCTTTGGTTAAAGAATATCATGGCCGGGGCCTGGTTGGTGACTGCATGTGTCGCATTTCTGTAGGCTAACAGGAAATTGTCCACCTTATGCTCCAGTGGAATGTCGTCATCGCACATGGCCGTTACTGCTTTTTTAATGGTATGTACGAACCTCTCAGACAATCCATTTGTGGCTGGATGATACGGGGTGGGTGTTTAATGCCTTACCCCATTCCTTTTCATAAATCTTCGAAACTCTTCAGACACAAACTGTGGTCCGTTATCAGAGCAAATTTGATCTGGCAAGCCGTTCCTGGCAAAAATCGTCCGTAGGAGAGCAATAGTTTTCTCCGTGGTGATGGAGGACATTTTGATCACCTCAGGCCATTTCGAGAGCGCATCCACGGCTATTAAAAACATTGAGTCCATGATTGGACCAGCAAAATCAATATGCACCCGTTGCCATGGAGATGAGGGCCACTCCCATGGGTGTAGAGGGCTATGTGGTGGTGCATGTTGGACCTTCTGGCATCCTGAGCAGCTCTTTGTCAGGTCCTCGATTTGATGATCGATCCCTGGCCACCACACATAAGCCCTAGCAAGGCTTTTCATTTTCACCCCTCCCAGATGACCTTCGTGAAGCTCATTGAGCACTCTCTCCCTTAACTTGGGTGGAATTACCACTCGGGATCCACACATCAAGGTCCCCTGGCATACTGACAGCTGTTCTCTTCTGGATGAGAATGCTTGCAACAGTGAGTCGCCATGTGCTGGCCATCCCTTCACCGTCAATTCATATACCCGAGACAGTGTCGGGTCATTTCGGGTCTCCTTCTCTATACCAGCGTTAGTTACTGGCAAGCATTCAATTATAGTCGAATGAAATATTGAGACAGGATCCACTGCTGGTGCTTCCTCCGCAGTAGGCAGTGGCAGGCGTGATAGCCCATCAGCGTTTCCATGCTGTTTCATGCCCTTATACTCGATTTCATATTGGTGCGCCCCTAGGAAAAGGGACCATTTTTGTAGCCGTTGCGCAGTCATCACCAGAACGCCTTTCTTTGGATTAAAGATGGAGACAAGTAGTTGGTGGTCAGTCAGCAAGGTGAACTTCTGCCCGTGCAGATAGTGATTGAACTTTTCCACTCCCTACTCTAGGTTGAGGACCTCCCTGTCAATCTGGGAGTAGTTACGCTTGGCTGAGGTTAGTGACCGAGACGCAAAGGCTACTGGCTTCTCCGAGCCATCCAGGAATTTGTGCGACAGCACCACTCCAATGCCATAGGGTGATGCATCACACGCCAACCGAATTGGTAGTGCTGTGTTGAAATGAGCCAACACCTTTTTTGTTGTGATCAATGCTTTGCTCTTCTGGAAAGCTCGTTTACATTCGTCACTCCACTTCCATAGTACCCCCGTTTGTAGTAGGGTGTTCAGTGGGTGTAGTACTGTAGACAAATTCGGCAAGAACTTATGGTAGTAGTTCACCAGCCCCAGGAACGACCTCAATTGTGACACATTTTCTGTTGCTGGAGCCTTGACTACTGCCTCAATCTTTTCAGGGGACTTATGTAACACCTCTTTATCAATAACGTGGCCACAATACGAGATCTGCTTCTGGATAAACTCGCATTTGTGGCGACTAGCTCGGAGCCCATATTCCTTCAATCTAGTGAGCACCTGCTCCAGGTTGGCGAGGTGATCACTTTCATTTTCGCCCGTGACCAGGATGTCGTCCAGACAACACTGGGCCCCTGGAATCCCTTGCAGGACTTGTTCCATTGCGCTTTGCCAAATAGCCGGAGCTGATGCTACCCCGAAAACCAGCTGATTTTATTGGTAGAGACCTTTATGAGTGTTGATCGTGAGGTACTGTTTCGAGGCTTCTTCTACCTCAATTTGCAGGTACGCCTGGGCCACATCAATCTGAGTGAAGCGTTTCCCTCCAGATAGCGAGGCAAAAATATCTTTAATTCGTGGAAGCGGATATTGTACAGTGTGAAGGACTGGGTTCACTGTCTCCTTAAAGTCCCCACAGATGCGAACCTTCTTTGGTTCCCCAGGCGTATTACTCAATGATCTGTTCATTACAGGAACGATGGGTGTAGCCCACTCACTCCAGTCCACTTTGGACAGTACTCCTGAACGTTCCACACCTTCCAGCTCTGCTTCGACGGCTGGGCGGACCGCATAAGGTACCGGTCTGGCCTTAAAAACTTTGGGCTTGCATTTTCCTATATTTTGATCGTCGCTGTTATGCCTTTTAGTGTTCCGAGTCCCTGCTGGAACTCTTCTTGTGCGTCAGTTAGCATTTTTGACAGTCGTCCAAATGTGACGTCGTCATCCTTTTTGGCATCTACAGTCAGTGCTTGTATGGAATGCCAATCTAGCTGTATCTTCTGGATCCATTCACGTCCTAGTAGTGGTGGTCCTCCATCTGGCAATACATATAGGTCCATTTTTGGTCTTTCCTTGCCGTTATATATAACGCTCGCCCTTATTTTTCCTTTGGGGTAGACTTTTTGCCCCGTGTACGTCTTCAAGACAATCTTTGTATATCTCAAGCGTATATTGAGAATAGCCGCTTGTAGTTCCTTTGGTTTATGATTGTTAGGGCTGATCCTGTGTCCAATTCCATTTTCATTTGGAGTCCTGCTACCTTGAGCGTGGCCCAGATAGTTTGGTGATCCTCCGTTTTGATCACATTATTTAGTTTCAGACAACCCAGCTCCTTGTTTCCGGAGTCTGTATCACTCTTCTGTTCGTCTGAACTACTGCCCGTCACCTTATATACCTTCTTGTACTTCTCCTGTGGAGATTTCGTGCTGCTGGTTTTCTTTCCCGCCCTGCAGACTCTTGCTATGTGTCCTACTTTTCCACACTGTCTGCACACTTTGTCCTTGAACCAGCAATCATTATGGACATGTGTTGTTCTGCCGCAGCGATAGCACTTCACTGTTCCGTATGACATTTCATTTGTGCCGTATTCATGCGGTCTCCGTTGTATCTCTGCAGCGCCCCGTGCTGCTGCTTCGTGTGATACTGCAATGCTGATAGCCTTGTCCAGCGTAAGATCCTTTTCTGATAGAAGCCTTTTCTGGGTTCCTTCACTTTGAAGCCCACACACAAACTTGTCCCTTAAAGTATCTGCTAGTCCCGTTCCAAACTGGCAGTGTTTCGATAGCTTGCGCAGTTCTGTTAAATACTCAGCATTACTTTCATCTTTATGCTGGTTCCTTTTGTGAAACTTAAATCTTTCTGCTATCAGCAGCGGTGTGGGGTTTAAGTGGTCCTGTAGGATTGACACTATGTTTTCAAAATCCTTTTCTACTGGCTTCTCTGGGGTTACTAGGTTTCGTAGTAAGCCATACGTTTTTGCACCCATTGATTTCAACAATACCAGCGCTTTCTTGTCATCTGGCACTTCATTCGCCTTGCAGTATACTTCTATGCGTTCGACATATGTCGTACAATTTCGACTTCATTGTCGAACGCTGTGATGCTGCCACTCTTCGGCATTTTTGGGTGTGGTTAGACTGGCTTAAAATGGCATCTCCCGCGCTTTGCTTTCTTCCCCGCTGCGGCTTAAAATGACGTCTCCCGTGCTTTGCTTTCTTCCCCGCTGTGGCTTAAAATGGCATCTCCCGCGCTGCTGCCAACGCTGCTCTTGGCGGTCTTCGTGGCAAATGGTGATGCCCTGTGGGTTTCGTGCACTGCTCCTGCGCTGCTGCCAATGCCGCTCTCTGCGGTCCTCGTGGCAATGGCAGCACCTCACATTTTCCTGCGCACCTCTCTCCCCCGTTGACACTGCTCGGCCCTTGAACAACGGCTGCGCTCTGCTGTCTCTCATCTCTCTCCCCCATTGCCGCCGCTCGGTCTGGAACACCGGCTGTGCTCTGCTCTCTCTTGTCTCTCTCCTCCATTGACGCCGCTCGGTCCTGAACACCAGCTGCCCACTGTGCGCTCTGCACTCTCTCTCTCCCCCATCGACGCTGCACGGCCTTTTTCTGTGCCACTCGGTCAGCACTAGCCGCCGCTCTCCGGGAAGGGTCTGCGCAGTACCTGTTGCCAGCCCACCTCGCTGGACCACCGTGACTGGAATGCGAAGCCTGGCTCTCGACAGCCTCCCCTGCGATGCTCAAATCTCCGCTGGATGACTGGGCGGTTGCCCATGGTCGACGCCCGTGCTTCTGGACTCGACCTCCTTCCACTGTTCTCCAGGAGCGAATCCCTGGGAGGTGATGCAGAGCTGCAGGTAGGTTCGAATCTGCTCGTCGCCAATGTTAGATCCGTGTATTTTAATGTTGTGTCCTTCAACAATCAGACAAAAGACTGCAGGGAACGACCAACAGGTGTTTGCTGAATGAGGGTTCAAGCTGCAACTGACTGTAGAGATCACTACTCAGGGTTTATATACAGGTGTGGTCACTGCCGGTACTATAGGATACAGGAGCTGTAAAAAGTAGTTCTCCCCCTTAAAGGTACATACATTACAACAGAGAGGATGAAAGACAGAAGCAAATAAGGTGAGAATTAGAGTGAGAGATAAAGACAGACAAGGCGAGTGATGGAGAGCCAGTTAGCGAGAATTAATGATTGAGAAACATAGACAGAGAGAGAATTGACGAGATAGAGAAATACATGAGAGAGAGAGAGACAAAGAGTATGGGATCGGGCGAAAGGTGACAGAGACAGAGAGAATGGAAGAGAGAGAGCGAGAGGCTTGGGAGAAAGACTGAGAGTGAGAACAAGGGAGCAGGGAACAGCGTCATTATCATAAGAGGAGAGAGAGATAAGCATAGACAGAGAGACGGAGAGTGAGAAATACAGGACGTAGTAAGACAGAGAATGCGACAAAGGGTCCTGGAAGTGGGGAAAGGTAGATTCGAAAAAATGCACCAGCATTTAAAAATAATGATGAGAGCTGTATTATTTTTGTATTCTGGTTTCTTATGTACAGTGAGTCGGACTACGCAATAAATCTTCCAGTGCTGTGTTAATATCAAAATGACACGGTGTTACATCAAACACTCCCAGGGCAGGTACAGCCTGGGTTTGATGCAGAGTGATGCTCCATCTACAGTGTCCCCTCAAGCATTTCCAGGGCAGGTATAGCACTGGTTAGATACAGAGTAAACCTCCCTCTACACTGTCCCAATCAAATGCTCCCAGGGCAGGGACAGCACTGTTTAGACACAGAACAAAACTACCTCTACACTGTCCCTATCAAATAATCCTAGGGCAGGAACAGCACGGATTAGGTACAGTATAAAGCACCGATTAAAATGTCACATCAATTATTCCCAGTGCAGGTAAAGAATGGTTTAGCTACACAGGAGAGCTCCCCCTACACTGTCGTATCAAACACGCTCAGGGCAGGTACAGCACGGGTTAGATACAGAGTAAACCACCCTCTACACTCTCCCATCAAACACTCCCAGAGCTGGTAGAGCACTGGTTAGATATACTGCAAATGACCCTATGAATGGCCCATCAAACACTCCCAGGGCAGGTAAAGCCTGGTTTAGATACAGAGTAAAGCTCCCTCTACACTGTCTCATCAAACACTCCCAGAGCAAGGACAGTGCGGGTTAGATACAGAGTAAAGCTCCCTTTGCCCTGTCCCATCAAATAGTCCCAGTGCAGATAGAGCACAGTTTGGATAACAAGTAAAGTTACTCTGACAGTTTCCTATTAGGCACTCCCACGGCAGGTACAACACATGTTAGATATTGATTAATGTTCAATAAACAATGAGCTAACCCACTTTCCCAGTGCAATTACCTCATGGGTTAGATGCAGAATATACCTCCCTTTACAGAGTCCCACCAAAGTCTGCAGGGGCAGTTATAACACAAGTTATATCAAGAGTAAAGCTCAATCTTCACTTTTCCATCAACCACTCCCAGAGCAAATGCAGCGAGGGTTATATACAGAGTGAATCTCCCTCTACATTGTCCCATTTCAATCTCCCACGGCAGGTACAGCATGGGATACAGTCAGATTAAAATGCCTCTACACCGTCCTTTCAGTCACTAACCCTACACCACACCCAAGTGGAACGTTGTGGAGAGCATTGTGACCTGGGTAACCACATTTTCAGAAAGGGCTTTCATCTTGAGGAACTTCAGCTCAGAGTTTTTGAGTTAGATTCTAAGGTGCAGATATTGCGGTGAACAGGGATGTGGAGAGTTACATGCACACTTTCATCCAGGATGCACTCACACACCTAACGTTAGGTAGTGCAACCGATCAGGCTATTGGTCAGGGACAGGAGGGTGTGACTGCAACTCAGGCGGGTAAGGGGACCACATGTGCAGTGCTGGAAGAGCCTCAGACTTTGCACTAGTCCAACACGTATGATGATCTTGCTGTATTTTAATAATAAAAAGGCATGAGCAAGCTGACCATGGCTCCATGGTGCAGGAGGCCATTCAAGTGGGGCAGTGAAAGGAAATGTAATTGTGGTAGGGGACAGTATATTGAGGGTGATAGATACAGTTCTCTGCAGACGCAACCGAGAATTCCGCAGTTTGTTTTACCTGTATGGTGTAAAAAGAGGGGTGTGTGTTGGGGTTATTCTCTCTGGCCAGTCAGAAGTATCTGAGCTGCTCCAGAGCCCCGTGCGGTTTCGAATCGTTCTGGTTGTCTGATTCTGACCGCCGGACTTATTTCAGAAGCGATATAAACAAAACGAGGCTCGTGGTTGGGTGCAAAGAAGACCAGTATTTATTGAAATAAAGAAAAAATTGAAAATAATGATGACTACAGCACACTTTTGCTTAATAAAGCACTCCTTTGCTTAACACAGCACACTTTATGCTTAATACAGCACACCTTTGCTTAATACAGCACACCTTTGATTAAACAGCACTCCTTTGCTTAATACAGCACACTTTTGCTTAATACAGCACATCTTTGCTTAATACAGCACACCTTTGCTTAATACAGCACACCTTGGCTTAATTCAGCACTCTTTTGCTTAATACAGCACACCTTTGCTTAATACAGCAGACCTTTTGCTTAACCCAGTACACCTTTGCTTAATACAGCACTTTTTGCTTAATACAGCACTTTTACTTAACGGGGAAGAGAAACGGACACATCGAGGGAAAATTGACAAAAATTACAATTTTACAAAATTCCCCTTTAATTACCACCCCTTATACCTATCTAGGTTGCCTTGTAATGGGCCAGAAAGTTTTATGCTCACCAGTGAACGCTTGCTCCGTGCCCCTGCGGTCTGTCTTAGATTCTTCACCACCCCGATGTTTGAGATACCCCAGTAATTGCAAAGTAACTGCTGGTATTACACTTCTTTAGGTGGGCTGCTGAGTTGTTCTTCTGGCAGGCAGGGCATCGGAGGCAAGGCGGCAGAGAGAGAGAGAATGGTTTCCTGAAAGGTTATCTTTATACCCAATTGGGAGCGGTTATCTTCGCGCCCAAATCTGGATGTATCAGGGCTATGCAAAAAGAAATAGATCTGTCCCCATGACTGTAATGGGTTTGAATGTATTACCCATTCATTTTAACTGGTTTGTGCTTAATATAAAATGCCTCAGGCATCCTTAAGTGTTCAGTCAACATCATTCAAATGGTTTGTAAACAAAACATTGTCCTGCAGTCATGGCCAACCGCAACTGATTTAGAGCTTTGAGTACATAAGCCTTTGAGTCAACATTGTAGAGAGTTCTGTAAACAAACATCCATTTCTTGTGGGTGAAACTTCCTGAACTGCAATTGATTGAGAGTTTCAAGTACTTCATGCATTCACACAGGCTGGTGTTTTCAAATCCTTTTCTCAGCCAGCAATGGGAGAGGCTGTCTCTGTCTTCTGCCACGAGGCCTGACAGCCATTTTGATACCCTGGGTTTTTACAGTATATTCCACCCAGGTTTTCTTTAATTAAAAAAATGATCTTCGGGGCTGTAGAAATTTTCCGAAATTTTTGTGAAACCTTACAGTGGTGCCAATGTTAAACACATCCCCTCGTGGCAGTAGGAAAACTTGGAGTTGCAGGGAAGGGACAAGTTGCCATGGTCCACATAGGCACCAAATACATAGGGAGAACGAGGAACTAATTGTACAGGTCACTGCTCAGGGTTTATATACAGGTGTGGTCACTGCCGGTACTACAGTTTACAGGAGCTGTAAAAAGTAGTTCTCCCCTTAAAGGTACATACATGAAACTATCATCGTATTTTTCTATTCATATCTAGCTTCCCCTTAACGGGACTCTGCTAGTCACCCTCACTTTTGGATGTGCTAGCGAGCTCTACATTCTGATCAATCTGTGGGTAAAAAGGTTGCTCCTGAATTCCTTATTGGATTTATTCATGACGATCTTATATTTATGACCCCTAGTTTTGGGCTCACTGCACATGGTGACATCTTCTCGACATCTACCCTATTAAACCCCTTCATAATTATACAGATCCCCATTAGATCATCCCTCAGTCTTTCCTTTTTTAGAGAAAAGTGTTCCAGCATGTTCAGTCATTCTGGATAATTAGAAACTCTCTGTTCTGGTGTAATTCTTCTCAATCTATTTTGCACCTTCTCCAGTGCCTCTATATCCGTTTCATAATATGGAGACCAGAACTATACTCCAAGTGTGGTCTAACCAATGTTCTATAGACGTTTAACTAAATTCTCTGCTTTGCAATTCTTTTACTCTATAAAAGAATCCCAGTGCTCTTTTGTCATTTTCATGGCCTTGCTAACCTGCTTTTAATGATGTGTGCATCTGTCACCGTGGAATCCTTTGCTCTTCAACCCATTTAGACACTTACTATCCAAGGAATATTTGGCCTCCTTATTCCTCCACCAAAATCCACCACTTCACTTAGCTATAATATTGAAATTGATTTGCCAGTTACTCCACCAACCTGCCAGTTTTACAGCGCTCCTTAGTATTAACTATACGACTGAATTTGGTGTCATCCAAATTTGGGAATTACACAAATGCTTCCCGAGTTTAAATAATGGTGCTCTGGTTCTCTCTTCCCATTCTTCTTTTAGTATCGCGGCTTTATCCTCTCTAACTTTTGCTAGTTTATCAATTATTTCCCCCTTTCTATTTTAAGTGACTTGATATCCTGTTTGATCTCTTATTCCAATGTCATGTCCAAATTGTTAGTCTACCTGTTGAAAAATGAGGAAATGTAATTCTCCAATATTGCTGCCCGTTCGCTGTCATTAACTGTGAGTTTATATTGTGCATCCTTCAGCGTCCCTGTCCCAGTCCTGTTTTACCTTTTGTTCTTCATACTTTACTTTATATATTCCTTGATAATTTAATTTCGAAGTAGCTCTTAGTCTTTTTATCATTATTTTAACGTAACTGCGAACCCTGCTCCGCAGAGGCATCCGTGTCCTAAATGGAAATACACTCAGCAGGAATTGCTTGACAATTATTCAAAGTTTAGATCAATTTATAAAACGACCAATCAGATTCACTTAAATAAACATTTTGTCAAAAACAAATAAAAACAAGACCCAGTAGATTTACGGAGAGGAACAGATAGCAGTAATTTAGACAAGTGGAGGCAGATATTTAACTGAGCGATCAAATGAGGTTGAACCAAAAGCTAGCTTTGCTCTCGATTAGCAGCAAAATCTTGTAGGTCTCCAAACCACTGGTGCAGCCTGGCACATCCTGGACAGCTCATATTAAAACAGAGGTTGCAGAAGCAGTGATCCGCTCATGCAATGTGTTCAGGGAACAGACTGGACACAGTGTGAAAGTGTTTGTGATCGGACAGTCCTGTTACACATTGCATCTTGACACAGAGAAAAGAGAAAGGGAGGGAGAGAGAAACAGAAAGAGAAAGAGAAACGGAGAGAGAGACAGAGAGAGAGAGAGAGAGAATCAGAAAGAGAGAGAGATGGGCAGAATGAGAGGGAACAGAGATAGCAAAATAAGTGACACAGAGAGACACTTAACAGCAAAAAGAGGGAGTGGGAGACAGAGAATGATGCAGAGATAGAGCGGAGGGAAACATTAGATAGTGGTGACGATGGTGAAAGAAAGACAATGAGGCAGAGGGAAGAGAAGGGCAATAAAAGCGTAGGGAGGGTGACTGAGATTGAAGTGGAAACAGGGATCGAAAGAAGAGAAAAGCAGAGTGAAGAGACAGCGAGTCAGAGAGAACTAAGAGCGGTAGAGAGGAGAGAGTCACAGAGCAAAGGTGAATGGCAGAGAGAAAACGAGGCAGGGAGAGATAGGACCATTAAGAGAGAAATAAATAGAGGCAGAAAGATGAGAGTGAGGCAGAGAGAGATGAAGCCAAGAGATAAAATGAGACAGATAGCGAAAGAGAGAAAAAACGTGATAGCGGAAGCACGGGTTAGATAGAGAGTAAATATGCCCCTACACGGTCTCATCAAACAGTCTTTTACCATATTGCCTGAAGAAACATGTTCAAATGAGAAATCTTGAACCCTGAACTGTCTCAGTGCTGACACTCTGGGACATCCGAATCATCTCAATCCCTTTCTGAATGTGGTATTAGGCACTTACGGATTCCCTGCAGTGGTTTCCTCTTCCCATTTCCTGCGATTCCCAAATCTTCACCTAGCCTCATTACATCCACAAACTGTTTGTTCTTGGACACGGATCCTAAAAAGAAACATGACACGGAAGTGAAACTGTGATCAATGCAGTAAGTTATATTTCTGAGTGGAGCCCATTATTCTGACAGCAGTAACACAGGGCGGGTACACGGGACCTAACCAATCAAACAGAGCCTTTTAAAGAGAGAGTCTCTCCATCAGGGACCGCTTTTAAAGATGGAGTCTCATCCTCGGGGGCCCGTTTTAAACAGAGAGTCTTTCTATCGTGGACACCTTTTAAACAGCGAGTCATTCTATCAGGGCACCTTTTAAAAATAGAGTCTCACCATTAGGGACACGTTTTACAGAGACAGATTCTCCTTCAGGGTCCCCTTTTAAAGAGAGAGTCTTAACATCAGGGACCCCTTTTCAAGATGGACTCTTATCATCAGGGACCCTGTTTAAAGAGAGACTCTTTCATTCAAGGCCCCCTTTTAAAGAGGGAGTCTTTCTATCACGGACACCTTTTAAAGGTAATCTCCCCATTAGGGACACCTTTTAAAGAGGGAGTATTTCAATTCACGACCACTTTTAAAGAGAATCATCCCATTAGGGACATCTTTTTAAACAGGGATTCTCACCATCGGAGACTCCTTTTACAAGGGAGTCTCCCCATCAAGGACTCCTTTTAAAGAGAGTCTCACCTTCAGGGACCCCTTTTAAAGAGGGAGTCTCGCCATTAGGGACCCCTTTTAAAGGGAGAGTCTCACCATCAGGGACCCCTGTTAACGAGGGAGACTCATCATTGGGGAACTCTTATAAAGAGAGAGTCTTTCTATCCACGACCACTTTTAAAGAGAATCTCCCTATTAGGGAAACTTTTAAAAGAGAATCTCAGCATCTGGGACCCCTTTTAAAGAGGGCGTCTTTCTATCAACGACACCTTTTAAAGAGAATCTTCCTATTAGGGAAACCTTTAAAAGAGAGAATGTCAGCGTCAGGGACCACATTTAAAGAGGGCGCCTCACCATAAGGACCCCTATTAATGAGAGAGTCTCTCCACCAGGGATGCCTTTTTGTAGCGAGAGGCTCACCATCAGGGACACATTTTAACATAGAAACATAGATGATAGGAGCAGGAGTAGGCCATTCGACCCCTAAAGCCTGCTCCACCATTCAATGCGATCATGGCTGATCATCCAAATCCAGTACGCTGTCCCTGCTTTCTCCACATATCCGTTGATCCCCTTAGCCTTAAGAAATACATCTAATTCCTTATTGAATATCTTTAATGAATTGGCCTCAAATGTCTTCTGTTGTGGAGAATTGCATAGGTTCTCCACTCTCTGGGTGAAGAAATTCATCCTCATCTCAGTCATAAATGGCTTATCCCTTATCCTTACACTGTGACCCCTGCTTTTGCGGTAACTTATTGAAAGCCTTCTGAAAGTCCAAATACACCACATCCACTCGTTCTCCCTTATCTATTATACAAGTTACATCCTCAAAAAATTCCAGTAGATTAGTCAAGCATGCTTTACCTTTTGCAAATCCATGTTGACTTTGCCCAATCATGTCACTGTTTTCCAAGTGCTCTTCCAATACATCTTCCATAATGGACTTTAACATTTTCCCTACTACCGATGTCAGGCTTACCGGTCTATAATTCCCCGTTTTTTCTTTACCACACTTTTTTAAAAAGTGGGGTTACATTCGCTACCTTCCAGTCCATCAGAACTGTGCCAGAGTCTATAGAATTTTGGAAGATGACCAGTGATGCATCTACTGTTTCTAGGGCCACTTCCTTAAGTACCCAAGGATGTAGATTATTAGGCCCTGGGGATTTTTTGGCCTTCAATCCCGTCAACTTGCCTAACACCATTTCCCCACAAATACTGATTTCGTTTAGTTCCTGCCTCTCATTAGAACCTATGTTCCCTGACGTCTCTGGGAGTTTATTTCTGTCATCCTTTTGATGACAGAACAAAAGTGCCTATTTAATTGGTCTGCCATGTCTTTGTTCCCCATTATAAATTCCCCTAATTCTGACTGCAAGGGACCTACGCATTAATTTACCAATCTTTTTCTCTTCACGTATCAATAGAAGCTTTTACACTCAGTTTTCAAGTTCCCTACAAGCTTACTCTCACACCCTATTTTCCACCACTTAATTAATCCCTGTGTCATGCTTTGCTGAATACTAAACTGCTCCCAATCCTCAGGTTTGCAGCTTTTTCTGGCCAATTAATATGTCCTCTACTTCGATCTTATGCTATTCCTAATTTCCCTCATTAGCCAATGTTGAGTCACCTTTTGTTTTAATTTATGCCAAACAGGGATGAAAAAATTCTGTAGTTCGTCATGTGATCTTTAAATGTTTGCCATTGCCTATTCACCGTCAAGCCTTTAAGTAATATTCCCCAATCCATCCTAGCCAACGCGCGCATCATAGAATCGTTGTTTCCTTGATTTAAAATCCGTACCCATGTCACTGAATCAACTACTTCACTCTCCATCTTTTTAAAGAGGGAGTGTCACCATCAGGGACCAGTTTTAAAGAGGGATTCTCCCCATCAGTGACCACTTATATAGAGGAAAACTCAACATCAGGGACCCTCTTTTAAGAGAGAGTCTCACCAACAGGGACCCCTTTTAAAAAGTGAGTCTCACAATCAGGGACCCCTTTAAATAGGGAGTGTCACCATCAGGGATCCATTTTAAAGATGGAGTCTCAACATCAGGGACCTCTTTCAAAGTGGGCGCCTCTCCAACAGGAACACGTTTTAAAGAGGGAGTCTCAGCATCAGCGACTACTTTAAAGAGGGAATCTCCCCATCAGGGACCCCTTTTAAAGAGGGGGACTTAGCACTAGGGACCGCTTTTAAAGAGATCATCTCTCCATCAAAGACCCCTTTTAAAGAGAGAGTCACACCATCTGGGACCCCTTTTAAAGTGGGAGCCTCGACATCAGGATAAACCTTTTTAGAGAGAGACTGACCAACAGGGGCCCCTTTTGAAAAGAGAGTCTCACCATCAGGGACCAATTTTAAAGAGGGAGTCTCCCCATCAGGGACCCTATTAAAGAGGGAGTCTCACCATTAGGGAAACCTTTTAAATAGAGAGTCTCACCGTCAGGGAACCCTTTTCAACAGTGAGTCTCGCCATCAAGGACCCCTTTTAAAGAGGGGGTCTCAGTGTCTGGGACAACTTTTAAACAATGTGCTTCAGCATCAGTGAACCCTTTTAAAGAGAGTCTCTTCATCAGGGAATCATTTTAAAGTTATAGTCTTACCATCAGGGACCCCTTTTAAAGAGGGAGTCTTTCTATCAGGGACCGCTTTTAATGCGGGAGTGTCAGCATTAGGGATCATTTTTAAAGAGGGTGTCTCACCATCACAGAACCCCTCTTTAAGAGAATCAACATCAGGTAGCCCTTTTAAATAAGGGGTCTCACCCTCGTGGACCCATTTTAAAGGGCGAGTCTTCCTATCAAGGACACTTTTTAAAGAGGGAGTCATTATCAGGGACACCTTTTAAAGAGAATCTTCCTATTAGGGACGCCTTTTAAAGAGAGAGAGTGTCAGCATCAGGGACCACTTTTAAGGAGAGTGTCTTTGCATTAGAGACCCATTTTAAAGGGAGAATCTTGCCATCAGGGACACTTTTAACGAGTGAGACTCATCATCTGTGACCCCTTTTAAAGCGGGAGTCTTTCTATCAACGACCCCTTTTAAAGAGAATCGTCCTATTAGGGAAACCTTTAAAAGAGAGAATCTCAGCATCAGGGACCGCTTTTAGAGAGGGAGTTTCTACAACGGGGATACATTTTAAAGAGTGATTCTCACCATCAGTGCCCCCTTTTCATGAGAGAGTCTCTCCATCAGGGATTGCTTTTAAAGAGAGAGTCTCACCATCAGGGATCCCTTTTAAAGGGAGAGTCTCTTCATCAGCGTCCCCTTTTACAAATAGGGTCGCACCATTAGGGACCCCTTTTAAAGAACGTCATTCTATCAGAGACCACTTTTACAGATGGAGGCTTACTATCAGGGACCCCTTTTAAAGAAAGTCTCCCCATTATGGACCCCTTTTTCAGAGGGAGTCTTTCCATCAGGCACCCTTTTAAAGAGGGTGTTTCACCCTCTGGGACTCTTTGTTAATGAGAGAGGCTTTCTATCGGGGACCCCTTTTAAAGAGGCTCATCTTCAGTGACTCATTTAAAAAAAAGGGTGTTTCAGCATCAGGGACCCCTATTAAAGAGGGAGACTCAACATCAGGGACCCCTTTTAAAGAGAGAATCACCATCAGGGAACCTTTTTGAAGGGAAAGTCTTTCTATCAGGGACCCCTTTTAAAGAGAGCATCTCACCATCTGGGACTCATTTTAAGTGCAGCGTCAACAACACTCAATAACCTCGACACCATCTTGGAAAAAGTAGCCCGCTTGATTGGCACCTCATCCACCATCTTAAATATCCACTCCCTCCATCACCGGCATACCGTGGCTGCAGTGTGTACCATCTACAAGATGCATTGCAGCAAGTTGCCAAGGCTGACGGCAGTGGTTCAATAAGGCGGCTCACCACCACCGTCTCAAGGACAGTCAGCTATGGGCAATAAGTGCTGGCTTTGCCAGCGATGCCCAAATCCCAGTAATGAATAAAATAAATCTTAGTGACACTGGCATTGAAATTCCAGGATTACGGTGGGATCAGCGAAATCTACCCTGTCCAGGGGATGACATTCCGGGATTGAGGCAGGAGCTGTGTAATATAGTGCGCCCTATGGTTCAACTACCCGGACTGAGGCAGGAGCAGCGAATCTTGGTAGCCTGGAATAAAATTCCTGGACTGAGGTGAGAGCAGCGTTCTCTAGGGGACCCTGGGATTGATTTGCCTGAACTGAGGCGGGAGCAGTGAAATCAGGGCGGCTTTGGGAATAAAACCCATGGACTGATGGAGGAGCAGAATAATGCAGGAGGCCCTGGGAATGTCATTACTGGACTGAGGCTGGAGCAGTGAAATCTAGGCGGCACTGGGAATGAAACTTCCTGGACTGAGACAGCAGCAGATTAATGTAATGGGCCCTGGGCATTGGTTTAATGGATTGAGGCGTGAGCAGTGTAATCTAGACAGGCCATCTAATGGAATTACTGGACTGAGGGGGGAGCAGTGCAATCTGGACGAGATTCAGGCTTGGGCTGATAAGTGACACGTTACATTTGAACCACACAAGTGCCAGGCAATGATTTTCACCAAAAGCAGAGTCTAGCCACCGCCCCTAAACAGTCAACAGCATTATCTTCGCCGAATCCCCCACCATCAATATCCCGGATGTCACCATTGATCAGAAACGCAACTGGACCAGCTTCATAAACGCACTGGCTGCAAGAACAGGTCCGATGCTGGGTATTCTGCGGCGAGTGACTCACCTCTTGACTCCCCAGAGCCTTTGGCCATCGACAAGGCACAAGGAAGGAGTGTGATAGAATACGCTGCACTTACCTGGATGAGTGCGGTGCCAACAACACTCAATGAGCTCGACACCATCCAGGACAAAGTAAACCACTTGATTGGCATCCCATCCACAACCTTAAATATTCACTCGCTCCATCACCGGCATACCGTGGCTGCAGTGTGTATCATCTACAAGGTGAGTTGCAGCTGCTTGCCGAGGTTTCTTCAACAGCACCTCTGGAAAACACGACCTCTACCACCTAGAAGCACTAGGGCAGCAGGCTCATGGGAACAACATCACCTCCAAGTTCCCCTCAACAACATCCTGAATTGGAAAGATATCGCCGTTCCTTCATTGTCGACGGGTCAAAACCCTGGAACTCCCTTCCTAAAATCACTGTGGGAGTACTTTCACGACACTGACTGAAGCGGTTCAATAGGGTGACTCACCACCACGTTCCCCGGGACAATCATCATGGGCAATACACGCTGGCCTTTCCAGCGATGCCCAAATCCCAGTAATGAATAAAATAAATCTTCGTGACCCTGGCATTGAAATTCCCAGATTGCAGTGGGATCAGCGAAATCTACGGTCCAGAGAATGAAATTTCTGGATTGAGGCAGGAGCAGTGTAATACAGTCAGCCCTATGGTTGAAATACCTTGTCTCAGGCGGGAGCAGTGAAATCTAGGCGGACCATGGCATCACATTACTGGATTCAGATGGGAACTGTTTAATCTGGGCGGCCTTGAAAATTAAATGCCTGGTCTGAGACGGGAGCAGTGTAATACAGTCAGCCCTGGGAATTGAATTCCTTGATTGACGAGGTATTTGTAATCTAGGCGGCCCAGAAAATTAAACTCCTGGATTGAGGCGGCAGCAGTGAAATCTAGCTGGTCCAGAGAATAAAATTACTGAACTCAGATAGGAGGAGTATAAAGTCAGCCTCCCTGGCAATAAATTTCCCGGACTGAGGCAGGGACAGTGTAATCTAGGCAGTGCAAGGGATTAAAAATCCTGGACAGAAGTGGAAGCAGTGTAATCTAGGCGGCCCGGGGAATAACATCATTTGACTGAGGTGGAATCAATGTATTCTAGCCAGTATTCGAAATGAAATTACTGAACTGAGGTGGGAGCTGTGTAATCTAGCCAAACTGGGAATGACATTCCTTTACTGAGGCAGCAACAGTGTAATCCTGGCGGTCCAGGGAATAAATTTCCTGGACTGAAGCAGGAACACTGCAATCTCGTCCTGGGACTGAGGCCGGTACAGTGTCATGTGCCATTTCAATCTCTCCGCTACTGTGTTCATCTCTAACATCCCGCCATTTAGGAATATTTATTGATGGTGACTATTTTTACCCTGATATTATGGGTTTGAATAAATCACATAATAAGATTGGGGCAATCCAGCCTTCTTTCTTCTTTTTTCATCCTGTTTTATGTCACTTTCTCGTCTTTTCTTCTCAGGTTGTGTTCAATACAAGAAGGGAAACTCCATTCTCTTTGTTCTCTCTCGATATTTTAGGGTCGTGTGAAATATTCCGCATTCACTCACTTTTAATTTATAACAGTGCACAACATGGTGAGCTGTATTGTGTTGCAATAAAGTGTTCTGGTGACATTGGGTCAATGATTCTGTTTGTTCAATGACTGTAATTAATGTCAGTTACCGTGAGGCCTAATGAGGTCACTCAGGGAGTTTTCTCTGCTATAAAGATGGAGCTCGCTTCACTATGTCACCTCACACAGTCAGTGTGCTGCCTCCAGCACAAAGACCAGCAGTGACTCACAGAAGGGAAGACATGGTGATACCACCTCCCCCGCCCCTTCCTGATAATTGGCGTGAAGATTTGCGGATAGAAAACTTATTTTATGATATACGAAAGATTTTCTATCCCATCCTTGCTGCTGTTGGTGTTCCGAGTAAGTATCAATGCCCAGTTATGAATTCCATAAACTGTGTTACTTTGTAATATTATTCTTGCTATTTACACTGGGATTTTATTTATTAATGATTTTCTGTGATTGCAATTGTTGCATCATCTAAATCGTATAAATGCAAGTCTTTCTTTCTTTTTATCATTATTAATTAATTCGAGTTGTTGTATAAAATACTCGAACAGCCTCGCTACAGTTGGTACTGCTGTTAAGACTCTATATCTAATAATTAATGCTGCAAATTATGTTTAACAGATATAATGTTCTTGTAATTTCCTCCACAACCCCGGCAGCCCTCGCTGGTGTTGGTGTCCCTGGTAAATCGCTGTATCCAGCTTTTAATTCTGTAAATAATGCTTAACTGTATTTCTCTCCTTCTTCCCATATTCATTGTCATTCCCCGTGCATTCCGCACCGCTGTCAGCTAATGATTGTGAACGTGATACAGTGGTACCAAGTTTGCAATATTCTATGTTAATTCCAAGCAAAGATTTTAGACCGAGACACTTTATTTAACGAATTTCCTCTGCTATCCACACTGAACATTTATAAGAGATCAGAAAATAAATTCTTGGCTTGGGAGAATTTGCACCTTATGGAAAAGGACTTCGACTTGAATCGTTAACGCTGTTTCTCTCTCTCCACAGATGCTGCCTCACCTGCTGAGTATTTGCAACATTTGCTTCTTTCAGTTCAGATTGCCAGTATCTGCAGTATTTTGCTTTTGTTTTCGATTAATGCTCGGTCTGATTACTTAAAGAGAGTCACAGGAACAAATCCTGGCAGGTCTTATATACATATCTTTAAATGTGTGAAGTATCCACTAATCATTCAGTTCCAGTCACTCTCTCCTTTCCAACCATCTCCAGTTCCACATTTCTGGCACTGCTTCAGCTGTTTGGAATAGGATTACATGATAATTTATATTCTCATAAAATGTTTCTTAGCCAGATTTCAATATAGTTATCTGCAACCTTTGTTTTGAATTTACAATTGAGTCACATACCCTTCTGTGACAGTTCAGTGGATCTCTAAGTGTGACCCAGAGTGGTTCTATATTGCCTCCTGCTGTACTTCAGGATAATCAATCCCAGCTGAGGTTAAGACAATCCTTTGATATTTTCTCCTCTAATATTCTCTGCACAAAGTTGGACACCATCATGAGAAAAGTACAAGCATAATTCTCTTCCACTTATGTTCAATAACTTTACAAAAGCATTCGGCAGCACTTTGCCTGCTGGATAAACCGCCTGAATTCAATTTTGATAAATACATTTACTGAGGCATTTACTCTCAATTAAAACTATTTATTATAATTCAGAGTCCATTCTTTTCAATGATACATGGAAAATCTTCCTTTCAATGAGTTACAATTTGTGTATTTCAGGAAAAATGCGGTAAACACAATCTTCAAAGCACATCCGACAGCCTAGTTGCCTTCATAACTGCAGTTCACTAGCATTTATCTTAACATTATCGTATTACATCCGTACATTTAATTACAATTGCATGTAATTATTGCATGCCAAGGTTGCAGTTTCTGTATGTTGCTGTGGCATTCATGTACTGTGTTATATATAAAGGATATTCAAACCAAGATCAGGAATCCAAGCGGGATTTCCAAATCCCGAACACAGGGCACAGAAGCGAACTGCACTGCTCAATATTCTGACTGATCCCGGGACACGATGTTTTGAGAGAGTAAAATAACATAGGAACATAGGAAGAGCAGTAACCCATTTAGCCCCTCAAACCTGATTCGCCATTTAATGATACCATGGCTGATCTGCGGCCTAACTCCATATACACGACTTTGCCCCATAGCCCTAATAATCTTGGTTAACAAAAATCTATCAATCTCAGTTTTAAAATTAACAGTTGATCCAGCATCAACTTCGGTTTGTGGCAGAAAGTTCCAATTTTCTACCACACTTTTTGCGTAGAAGTGTTTCCTAATTTCACTCCTGAAATGTCTGGCTCTAATTTAGATGGTGCTCCCTAGTCCTAGAATCCCCAACCAGGGGAAATAGTCTCTGCCTATGTAACAATCTGTTCATCTTAATATCTTCAGAAGTTCGATCAGATCACCCATTGACCTTTTACATTCTAAGGAATTCAATCCTAATCTGTGTAATTTCTCCCCATAAAGTAACCCTTGGATTTCAGGTATCATTCACTACGCTGCACTTCCCCCAAGCCCAATCTATCTTTCCTAAGGTGTGGTGTCCAGAAATGCTCACATTACTCCAGGTGTGGTCTAACCATAGCCTTTCTATAGCTGCAGCATAAAGTCTATCCTTTGTGTTCTCGTCCTTCAGATATACAGGCCAGCATTCCATGAGAATTTTTGATTATTTTCTGTACCTGCCAATGACATTTTAATGATCTATATAGATGCAACCCCGTCTCTTTGGACCGCCACTCTTTTCGATATCCCTTTGTAATTTCCTGCTTTCATCTACACTGCCTGCAATGCTGCCTAATTTGTGTCATCCGCAAATTTGGATATATTACTTTCTATGCCATTTTCTAAGTCGTTAAATAAATCTGTGAATAGTTGAGGCCCCATTTGTTCCTGGGAATGTGTCACAGTATAAATTCCTTATTTTATTTATTACTTTTTATTTATTGTCATTCATTTTATGGAGTCCCTGTCTCTGATACATTATTACTTTCCTTGGGATTTCTGGCATGCTTCTTCCTTTACTGTAAATATTGAAACAAAGTCTGTTATCAACCTGTCTGCCATTTCCTTATTATCATTGACAATATCACTGCTTTGAGTTTTTAAGGGTCCAATATTACACCTGACTACCATATTTTCATAATATAACTGTAAAAATTATTTTGTGTTAATTTTGATATCCCTTACAGGTTTCTTTTCATACTCCCTTTTGTAGCTCTTAATATCTGTTTTGTGACCCTTTGCTGTTCTTTGTATCTTTCCCATTCGCCAGGATCTGTGCTACATTTTGCATTTTTAGCAGCCTTGCCTTTTATGACCATGCTGTCCCTTACCACTTCAGTCATCCAGGGCTGTTTCACAAATATATCTCTTGCTCCTCAGGTTCTGAATCAGCTGAAATTATTTTTTGAACATCTCCACTGATTTTCTGTTGTTTTACCCATTAACAGTTTTGCCCAGTTTACTGTGGACAGTTTCTGCCTCATCCCGTTGAAGGTGGCCTGACCTAAACATAGAATCGTAGTAACGGTTTTGCATTTTTCTTCATTAAACTTGATCATGTTATGATCACTATTAGAAAAATGTTCCACACCGTAAGACTGTTAAGTAAATCTGGCTCCTTACTCATTACAAAACATCGCCAGGCATGCCCCTTGTTCGTTATAGTACCTATTGCTGCAGAACACTATCGCGGACACACTCAATAAATACACTAACTTTCTGAAATGTGCTAATCTGCTTATCCCAATCTATTGCTGAGATGCTCTGGTCCTTTGTACCCCTGGTAACTCAGCTGGTGCTTTTTATATGCTGGGCTAATGGTAGATCTACCATTTCATCTCTCAGTGAGCGAACATCTGTCACTTTCATGTATTTATTTTCATTTCATTTATTGATTAATTATTCTTAAAATAAAGTATCACAGCTTAAAGCTAATACAATTATATCATATCAATGAATGTCAGTAATAAATTGCAGATTTCACCCCGAACTCCATCAAGCTCAAGCTTCAGCTGCCAGCCTGATGAAAAACTTTCCTCTTTGTTTCCCTCTGCACAGTAAACATAGTGACCATTGTGATCCTGTCTCGGGGAAAGTGCGGTCTCTCCACATGTGTCACTCGCTACCTGGTGGCCATGGCAGCGGCGGATCTTCTCGTCATTATCTTTGATCTGATATTGAGGCACATTCCGATGTCCTACAAGAAACCGTTTGTTCCTGTGTATTCTATCCCTGTCTGTAATATCCACGCCGTCGTGCTTTATGCAGTCACAGACTGTTCTGTCTGGTTCACTGTCACTTTCACCTTTGATCGTTGTGTGGCAATTTGCTGCCAGAAGCTGAAAACTGAATATTGCACCAAGAAAATGGCTGCTGAGGTTCTGGGAACAGTGACTGTGCTGAGCTGTTTAAAGAACGTTTTCTGGTATTTTATGTTGACAGATGAATACCTTGCAGTGAACCTCCCCTGGTTCTGTTATGTAACAATCGATGTTCAGCTCTCACAGGTCTGGGGAGCAATCGAGTTCCTTCATCATTTTCTCACCCCGGGGGTCCCATTTGTTCTGATTCTGTTGCTCAATGCTGTCACCGTCAGACACATTTTATTGTCCAGCAGAGCCCGCAGGAGGCTCCGGGGTCCCAGCAGTGGGGAGAGTCCCAGAGACCCAGAGATGGAGAGCCGAAGGAAATCCATCATTTTACTGTTCACTATTTCGTGCAATTTCATCCTGTTATGGTCAGTGATTATGGTGTATTCTATATATAACCGGGTGTGGCGATTGGTTGGTTATTTTGTATCTCTACCTATATATCTTCCAGATTTGGGACAAATGCTCCAGCTCCTGAGTTGCTGCACAAACAGTTGCATTTATGCCGTGACACAGACTAGGTTTAGACAGCAGTTGATAAATGTGGGGAAATATCCCTTTGCTTTAATTGTAAAATTCATTAAATGTTGAGAAGATCCTGCATCAGAACTTAATCCCGCCTCATGTTCTGTCCGAGCCAGACTCACCCTTGGGGCCAGTGATTTAGGTTAGTATTTTCACACACGCTGATACGCTGTGTACATCATAACCCAGCACCAGAGACAACCTTTGAATGCAAAACACCCGCACTGACCTCAGAAATATTAACACACTGACAGTGCTTTCAGGTGTATATTAACACACGCACTGACACACTCGGACCGTACTGTTATGCTGCCAAGCACTGGCATTAATCAACAAAATACTCCCCCAGAGTCTGTGATCATGTTTACACTGAGAGGGATAGAAAAGCCCTGTAAATTTTAACCCAGTCCTTGTGCAATTATTAACTCAACCACGGAACACCGTGCATACATGAAAATACTAGCAGTGATATCCTTTGAGCAATGACATTCTCCAACAAAACAACAATAAATATAACACAAGTATAGAGACACATTGTTCATACTAACACAATGTCATCAGCCTTCTGTAGAAAAATCTCTCTCACTCTTTCACCTGGAACGCCTCACATCTCTCTCTCTCTATATTCGCCTTTCTCTATCTATAATTTACTCACTCTGTCAACTGGCCTGCCCCAAGTCTCTCCCTCACTCACTCACTCGCCTGGCCTGCCTCACTGCTCACTCTCTCTCTATCTATCTCTATCTATCTCCATATCGCACCATCTCTCTCTCGATCTCTCTCTTCCTCGCTCTGTAACTTACTCACTCTGTCTACTGGTCTGCATCGCATCTCTCCCTCACTCACTCACTCGCCTGGCCTGCCTCACTGCTCAATCTCTCTCTATCTATCTCTATCTATCTCTATATCGCGCCATCTCTCTCTCGATCTCTCTCTTCCTCGCTCTATAACTTACTCACTCTGTCTACTGGTCTGCATCGCATCTCTCCCTCACTCACTCACTCGGCTGGCCTGCCTCACTGCTCAGCCTCTATCTCTCTATATCTGGCCATTTCTCTATATCTCTCTCTCTCGCTCTCCCTCACTCGCCTGGTCTCTCTTTTTCACTCATTGTATCTTGTATCTGCGGTTTATTGTATACACAGGGATTGCTGCTGAGCTACACGTGTGCTTTGCAGTAGCAGCTGGGGCGAAATTGTGAGATATTGAGAGAAACGGAGCGTGAAAGAAATAAACTGCGGACGAGAGAGGGAGACATAGGGATTGAGAGACAAGGAGAGGGGACGAAAGAGAGAGACAAACAAAGTGAGAAATAGAGTGAGTGGGGCAGACAGACAATGTGAGAGATAGGGAGGGTGAAAATACGGAGAGTGAGAGGTAGAAACAGAGGAGAGAGCGAGAGAGAGGCATTCTGCGAGCAATAATGAGTGGGAAATAGAGACAGACAGAAGGGAAGAGACGGACAAAGAAATGCGAGTGAGACAAAGAGTGAGGGGTTGGGAGAAGCGTAACAGAGACAGAAGGAATGGAAGAGAGTGAGAGAGAGACATGGAGAGAAAGACTGAGAGTGGGAAAAAGGGAGCAGGGAACAGCGACAGAGAATAAATAGGAAAGAGAGATAATCATGGCGAGAGAGATGGAAAGTGAGAAGTATAGGACGTAGCAAGGCACGAATTGGAGTAACAACAGAAAATGCTGGAAAAACTCAGCAGGTCAGGCAACATCCGTGGGCAGAAATTTGAGTTGACGATTCGGGAGTGATGGTCGCGGATGGGTGGAGAGGTAGGTTTTAAAAACGGCACCAGCATTTATACATAAAGATGCGAGCTGTAATAATTTTGTATTCTGTGTTCTTGCGTACAGTGAGTCAGACTCTGGAATAAATCTCCCAAACCTGTGTTAACATCAAATAGACACGGTGTTACATCAAACACTCCCAGGGCAGGTGCAGCACTGGTTAGACAAAGAGTAAAGCTAACTCTACACTAACCCCATCAAACACTCCCAGGGCAGGTACAGCACGGGTTAGACACAGAGTAAAGCTCCCTCTACATTGTCCCATCAAACACTCCCAGGGCAGGAGCAGCACAGGTTAGACACAGAGTAAAGCTAACTCTAAACTAACCCCATCAAACTCTCCCAGGGCAGGTGCAGCACTGGTTAGATACAGAGCAAAACTCTGTCTGCACTATCGCATCAAATACTCCCAGGGCAGGTAAAGCACGGGTTAGTTACAGATTAGAGCTCCCTCTAAACAGTCCCAGCAAGCTCTCCCAGGGCAGGTACAGCGCGGGTTATGTACAGCGTAAAGCTCCCTCTACACTGACTGATCAAACACTCCCAGGGCAGAGACAGCGCAGGTTTGATACAGAGTAAAGCTCATATAACACTGTCCCATCAGACGCTCCCAGTGCAGGTAGAGCACAAGTTAGATTACAAATAAATTTCCTCTTACAGTGTCCTATTTCGCACTGCAAGGGCAGGTGCAGCACGTGTTAGATACAGGTAAAAGATCTCTCTACATTGACCCATCCCAGTTTTCCAGAGATATTATAGCATGGGTTAGATACAGAGTAATGTTCCCTTTAAACTATCCCAGCAAAATCTGCCGGGGAAGGTGCAGCACAAGTTAGATACAGAGTAAAGCACGCACGTCACTTTCCTGTCAAACACTCCCAGGGCAGACGCAGCAAGCGTTATATACAAAGTGAATCGCCCTCTACCTTGTGCCATGTAAATCTCCCAGCATGGGTAATATTCAAATTAAAGATCCCTCTGCCCCATCCATTCAGCCACTAACCTGACACCATACCCAACTGGGACATACTGTAAAGAATTAGCACACGCTAGCGGGGTTGGGATTACTGTCTCTGGCCAGTCAAAAGCCTCTGAGCTGCTCCAGGGACCCCCGTGCGGTTTCGAAGTGCTCCCCTATTCCTGGTTCTGACCGCTGGACTTATTCGGTAGCAATGTAGACAGAAAAACGTGACTCGTGGTTTGGGTGCAAAGCAGGTCAGTATTTATTGAAACAAAAAGAAAGAAACAACTTAAAAATCGATACAGCACAGCTTGAGCCTAGTACAGCACTTCTGCTTGACGCAGTACACTCAGTGTCCACTAGAGCGCTCCTTGCTCAGTGCAACACTCCTTTAAATACAGCACTTTAAAAGCAGCTACATAGTGTTTACCAAAACACTTCTCTGCTAGGTACCACACCCCTTTTTAATACAGTTGTAAATACAGTACTTTAAAAACAGCTACACAGTGTCCACTGAAGCACTTCTCTGCTCAGTGCAACACTCCTTTATTAAAATACAGCATTTTTAAATACAGCTGCTCAGTGTCCACTGGGGGAGTTCTCTGCTCAGTGCAACACTGTCTTACTTAAATAGGGGTGGATAGAACGGACACAACGAGGGAAAATTGACTAAAAGCACATTTCTAACAAAATTCCCACTTAAATTCCCACCCCTATACATATTGTAAGTTGCCTTGTAAAGGACCAGAAAAATATATGCTCACCAATGAAGAAATGCCTGCTCCGTGCTCTGCGATCTTTGATCTTCACTGCACCCAAAGTAAAAGCACCCCAGTATTTTAAATGTAATCTGCTGGTGTTCCACTTCTTCAGGCAGACTCCCACATTGTAGAGAGCACAGAGGCGAGGCCACAGAGAGAGCGAGATGCTTCTGGGAAGCTATCTTTTATACCCCATTTGGAGCCTGCAGATCCGGATGTATCTGGGCTAAACAAAAGAGATCCAAACTGCCCCATTGTCTTGTCATGAGCTTGGATGCATTACCCATTCGTTTAAACTGTTCCTTTTCACTTTAAATGTGTCCTCGTTGTCTGTGAATGGGCTTTCAAATAAAGTTGCAGTTTAAATGTGTCCTTTGAATAAAGTTGCCGTGGTTTGAACTATTTCCTTGATTGCTTGAGTAGTGTAAACAAAAGTCATAGTCCTTGTGGCCAGACTGAAACTGGTTTCAAGTGGTTAATCCTTTGTGTAGCAGTTTCTGTAAACACATCGATTGTCTCTGCAGGGGGGAGGGAAAACCCCTTTGATTGGCAGATTGGAATCTTTTTCTGCAGACCCAGGCTGCTCTTTCCAAGTCCCTTTTCTCTTTGGCCATGCGGTCTGACGGCCATTTTGATGGCTGGAATTTTAAAAGCATATAACCCAAGGATTCTTTAATCAAAATTAATCTTCGGAGCTGTAGGAATTTTGAAATTATTGCGAAATCCTACTGTCCTCCCTCGGATAGTAAAACTTGCTTGTAGTATCCTTGCCAAAAATGAGCAATAATATCTGGCCCCCCATAAACAACCTTCCCTTATACTTAACTAAATCTATCTTTGCTCCCCCGACACCTCCATCTCCCCTGCCCAGAGAGACTCGTACTACGGCAGGCATCTATTGACAGAAAACCAAAAATTAATTAAATAATCAAAGCATCGATGGGGTCCTACGCCACTGCACCGCTTATATTCATAATAAGTCAAGCATGGAGGGGGTCCTATGCCCCTGCACCGCTTGTAACATAATTTTAATATCTTTAAAGGGATTGTCACCCAGCCAACATATCTGCAAAAAAACAGATGGAAGACACCGAGCTTCCTTTTCTTTTTATTACAATGAGGCAATTTACTAAATGGCACTGTTCTTCAGCCAGAAATATATTTTAAATATTCCGTTCCCTTAACTCCAAACAAGCAGTAAGGATTCTGAATTAATTGCACAGGCAGAAATCGATAGCTTTTATCTAATATCCATTACGGAGACGTGGTTGCAAGGTGGCAAAGTTTGGGAACTGAATATTCCAGGATACTTTAATTTTGGAAGAGATAAGCAAGATGGAAAAGGAGGAGGGGTAGCCCTGATAATAAAAGATGCGATAAAGACAGTAGAGAGAAACGATCTTTGACCCGAAATTCAAGACGTGGAATCAGCTTTGTTGTAGCTGAGAAACAGCAAGCGGCAGAACTCATTGGTGGGAGTTGTTTATAGGCCCCCAAACAGTAATGTAGGGCAGAGTATAAATCAGGAAATTAGAGGCACGCGTAACAATGGTGCTACAGTAATTATGTTTAATCTACATATAGATTGAGCAGACCAAAATTGAGTAATAATTTGGTGTACGAATTCATGGAATGTATAGAAGCTAGATTTCTAGATCTGAATGTTGAGGAAATAAGTAGGGATCCGGCTACTTTAGATCCTGTATTGTGAGATGAGAAAGTGTTAATTAATCTTCTTATTCGGCAGTCCCTTGGATCCGAGGATGACTTGCTTCCACATTATAAATGAGTTTGTAGGTGACTGATGAGTCCAATCACGGACCTACAGACTCTGTCACAGGTGGGGCAGACGGTGGTTGAAGGGGCGAGTGGGTGGGTTTCTTGGGTTGACATGCACTCCTTCTGCTGCCTGCGCTTGGCTTCTGCTTGTTCCCGGTGAAGAGACTCGAGGTGTTTGGCGCCTTCCCGGATGCTTCTCCTCCACTTTGTGCGATCTTGGGCCAGGGATTCCCAAGTGCCGATCGGGATGTTACACTTTTACAAGGAGGCTTTGAGGTCTTTAATTAATAACCTTGTATTAAAGGGGCCCTTAGGGAAGAGTGACCATGATATGATACAATGCTATACTGAGTTTTAAAGTGATTTAGTTAAATCCAAAACTAGGGCCTTAAATCTAAACAATTCAAATTACATAAGGTATTGTTGTTTCTGGGTATAGTAAGGCACAGACTGCAGGAGAAAACGGTACAACAGGTGTTTACTCAACGTGGCTCTCAGTGGAACTGCCTGTACAGATTACTACTCAGTGCTATACACAGGTGTGGTCACTGCCGGTACTACAGTATACATGAGCTGTAAAAAGTAGTTCCTCCCTTAAAGGTATATACATTACAATTCCTCCCCTTTTAGATTAACAGTACCATAACACTCATTTAACAATTAAATATCAAACTAATTACAATTAACACTTTTAACATGCAACATTAGCTGAAAGTAGTCTATTTATATATTCAGTCTTTGGGGAGGCTTCCTGATCTTTTCTTGATAGCGCCTTTCCCGAGTGTCTTGCTCTTGGTGCGGAGGCGATTCTGGCCCCCTGTTGTTGGTTCGTTCATCAGCTTCCGATGCTACTGTTTCTGGGGTAGATGCGAACTGTACGTCGGTTTCAGCACCAGGTACGTATGGGCGAGGCGTGGGGTTGACTTGTTCCTGTGACTCTAGGATCTGGTCAGCATGGCATCTCACGATGCTTTCCCCAACGTTCACTGTGTACATTAGTGGGCTCTGCCGTGTGCATATCGTTCCTGGCTGCCATTTTTCTGTTTGGTATTCACGGGCCAAGGCTGTTTACCCTACATTGAGGCTCCTTGTTGGCTTCTCATGGATGTGCTGGAATTGCTTACTCTCAACATCTCTTCGTACATTTGGTCTGAGCAAATTCAGGCGAGATCTTAACCTTCGGTTAAAGAACATCATGGCTGGGGCCTGGTTGGTGACTGCATGTGTCGCATTCAGGTAGGTGTACAGGAAATTGCCCACCTTGTGCTGCAGCAGAATGTTGTCATTGTACATAGCCTTTATTGCCTTCTTAAAGGTTTGTACGAACCTCTTAGCCAATCCATTTGTGGCTGGATGATACGGGGCGGATGTGTAATGCCTTAACCCATTCTTTTTCAAGATCTTCCCGAAATCTTCGGACACAAACTGTGGTCCGTTGTCGGAGCAAATCTGTCCTGGCAAGCCATTCCTGGAAAAAATGGTCCGTAGGACTGCAATAGTTTTCTCCTTGGTGGTGGAGGACATTATGATGACCTCAGGCCATTTCGAGTGCGCATCCACGGGTATTATAAACATTCAGTCCATGAATGGACCAGCAAAATCAATATGCACCCGTTGCCTTGGAGATGAGGGCCACTCCCATGGGTGTTGAGGGGCCTGCGGTGGTGCATTTTGGACTCTCTGGCATCCTGAGCAGCTCTTCGTCAGGTGCTAGATTTGTGTATCGATTCCCGACCACCACACATAAGCCCTGGCTAGGCTTTTCATTTTTACCCCTCCCAGATGACCCTCATGAAGCTCATTGAGCACTCTATCCTTAACATGGGTGGAATTACCACTCGAGATCCACACATCAAGGTCCCCCGGCACACTGACAGCTGTTCTCTCCTTGTCGAGAATGCTGGCAACAGTGACTCGCCATGTGCTGGCCAGCCCTTCACCGTCAAATCATATACCCGAGACAGTGTCGGGTAATTTCGGGTTTCCTTTTCGATACAAGCGTTACTTACCGGTAGGTATTCAACTATAGCCGAATGGAATACTTCGACAGGATCCACTGCTGGTGCCTCCTCCGCAGTAGGCAGTGGCAGGCGTGATAGCCCATCAGCATTTCCATGCTGTTTCATGCCCTTATGTTGAATCTCATAGTGGTGCGCCCCTACAAAAGTGACCATCTTTGTAGTCGTTGCGCAGTCATCACCGGAACGCCCTTCTTCGGATTAAAAATGGAGACAAGAGGCTGGTGATCAGTCAGCAAGGTGAATTTCTGCTCGTGCAGATACTGATTGAACTTTTTCACTCCCCACACTCGGCTGAGGGCCTCCCTGTCAATCTGGGCATAGTTACGCTCGGCTGAGGTTAGTGATCGTGACGCAAAGGCTATTGGCCTCTCTGAACCATCTGAGAATTTCTGCGACAGCACCGCTCCAATGCTGTAGGGTGACGCATCACATGCTAACCGAATTGGTAATGCCGGGTTGTAATGGGCCAATAACTCTTTCGATGTGATTAGTGTTTTGCTCTTGTGGAAAGCTCATCTACTTTCGACACTCCACTTCCATAGCACCCCAGTTTGCAGTAGGTTGTTCAGTGGGTGTAGTGTTGTCGACAAATTTGGCAAGAACTTATGGTAGTAGTTTACCAGCCCGAGGAACGACCTCAGTTGTGACACATTTTCCAGTGCTGGAGCCTTGACTACTGCCTCAATCTTCTCTGGGGACTCATGTAACCCCTCTATATCGATAACGTGGCCACAACACGAGATCTGTTTCCTGAAAAATTCGCATTTGGGGCGGTTAGCTCGGAGCCCATATTCCTGCAATCTAGTGAGCACCTGCTCCAGGTTGGCAAGGAGATCACTGTCATTTTCGCCCGTGACCAGGATGTCGTCCAAATAACAGTGGGTCCCTGGGATCCCTTGCAGCACTTGTTCCATTGCCCTCTGCCAAATAGCCGGAGCTGATGCTACCCCGAATATCAGCCGGTTGTATTGGAAGATACCTTTATGGGTGTTGATTGTGAGGTATTTTTTTGATGCTTCTTCTACCTCCATTTGCAGATATGCCTGGCCAGAACAATCTTAGTGAAGCGTTTCCCTCCAGATAGCGCAGCGAAAATATCTTCAATCCGCGGAAGTGGATATTGTACGGTGTGAAGGACCGGGTTCACTGTTACCTTAAAGTCCCCACAGATGCGAATCTTCCTTGGTTCCCCAGGCGTGCTGCTCAACGACTATTTCATCACAGGGACGATTGGTGTAGCCCACTCGCTCCAGTCTACCTTGGACAGTACACCTGAACGTTCCAGACTCTCCAGCTCTGCTTCGACGGCTGGGCGGATCGCAGAAGGTACCGGTCTGGCCTTAAAAAATTTTGGGCTTGCGTTTTCTTCAATTTTAATTGTCTTTGTCATGCCTTTTAGTGTTCCAAGTCCTTGCTGGAACACTTCTTTCACGTCAGTTAGGATCTTTGACAGTCGCCCAGGTGTGACGTCATCATCCTTTTTGTCAGCCACAGTCAGTGCCTGTATGGAATGCCAATCCAGTTGTATTTTCCGGAACCATTCACGTCCCAGTAATGGTGGTCCTCCATCTTGCAATACATACAGGTCTAATTTTGGTGTTTCCTTACCGTTATATAAAACGGTCACCCTTATTTTTCCTTTGGGGCAGACTTATTGCCCCGTGTACATCTTCAAAATAATGCTGATTCTCTTCGGGAAACTTGAATGGTTCTGCTATCAGCAGCGGTGTGGGGTTAAAATGTTCCTGTAGTATCGTTACTATGTTTTCAAAACTCTTTTCCATTGGCTTTGTTGGGGTTACTAGATTTTGTAATAAACCATACGTCTTTGCACCCATTAAATTTAACAGTACCGACGCTTTCTTGTCATCTGACACCTCATTTGCCTTGCAGTACACCTCTATTCGTTCGACATATGTAGTCGAATCTTCGACTTCATTGTGAAATGCAGTGATACAGCCACTCTTCGGCATTTTGGGTGTGGTTTAAAATGGCGTCTCCCAATGTCTTAAAATGGCATCTCCCGCGCTTTCCTTCCTCCCCCGCTGCTGCCAACGCTGCTCCCGGCGGTTCTCGTGGCAATGGCAGCGCTTCGCGGGTTCCTGCGCATCTCTCTCTCCCTCTCTTCGATGCTGCTTGGCCCCTGAACACCGGCAGCGCCTTGTGCGCTCTGCCCTCTCTCTCTCTCCCCCGTCGACGCTGCTCGGCCCTTTGCTGTGCCGCTCGGTTGGGCTCTAGCCCACGCTGTCCGGGAAGGGTCTGCGCACTACCTGTTGCCAGCCCATTTCGCTGGACCACCTCGACTGGAAAGCCAAGCCTGGCTCTCGACAGCCTCCCCCGCAATTCTCGAGTATCTGCTGGATGACTGGGCGGTTGCCCGTGGTCGACGCCCGAGTATCTGGCCTTGACCTCCAATCCACTGATCTCCAGGATCGAATCCCCGTGAGTTGATGCAGAGTTGCAGGTAGGTTCGAACCTGCCTTGTCGCCACTGTTGTATCTGGGTATAATAAGACACAGACTGCAGGAGAAAAAGGTACAACAGGTGTTTACACAACGTGGCTCACAGTGGAACTGCCTGAACAGATTACTACTCAGTGCTATATACAGGCGTGGTCACTGCCGGTACTACAGTATACATGAGCTGTAAAAAGTAGTTCCTCCCTTGAAGGTATATACATTACAGGTATGAGGGGCGAGTTGTCTAAGGTAGATTGGGAAACTACATCAAAAGGTATGACGGTAGACAAGCAATGGCTAGCATTATAAAAATACCTAATTACAAGTAATATACATATCTTTAAGGCACAAAAACCCCACAGTAAAAGTGCTCCAACTGTGAATAACGAGAGAAGTTAAATATAGTTTTAGATCGCAGGAGGAGGCTTATAATGTTGTCAATAAGAGCAGTACGCCTGAGGATTAGGAGGGTATTAGATTTATGCAAAGCAGTACAAACAAATTGATAAAGAAAGTAAAAATAGAATATGAGAGTAAATTAGCAAGAGAATTAAAATGGACTGTATGTGCTTCTATAGTTAGGTAAATAGTAAAAAGAATACTGAATGCAAATGTGAGTCACTTACAGGATGAGAAAGCCGAAAGTAAAGTCGGGAATAAAAATGGCAGAGAAATTAAACAAATACTCTGTGTCTGTCTTAATTGGGGAATATGCAAAATCCTCCCCATTATAATGGAGAAGCAAGGGTCTAGCAAGAATGAGGAAATGAAAGAAATTAGTAATAGTAAGAATATAGAAATTAATGGGACTGAAAGCTGATAAAGTCTCTGGATCGTATGGTGTACATCCTAGGGTTTTGCAACAGGTGGATATAGAAATAGTGAATGCATTGTTAGTCATCATCCAAAGGGAACATTGCTTCTAGAATGTTTCCCGCGGATTGGAACGAAGCAAATGTAACCACACTATTTAAGAAAGGATAAATCGTGAAAAATGGGAACCACAGACCAGGTAGCCTGACATCGGCAGGAGGGAAATGTTAGAATCTATCCTTAAATCCGTAGTATCAAGGCACTTAGAAAACATTAATAGGATTGGGCATAGACAACACTTCCTCGTGAAAGGGAAATCATGTTTGACGAATCTGTTAGTGTTGTTGCAGTTTGTAACTAGCAGAATAGATAAGGGGGGACCAGTGGATGTGATGCATTTGGATTTACGGAATGCATTCGATAAGATGCCGCACAAGAGGTTATTAAACAAAATTTGGTCTCCTGGGATTGAGGATAATATACTTGCATATTTTGAGGATTAGTTCACGGATGCAAAACAAAGAGTAGGATTAAACGATAATTTTCGTGTTGGCAGGCTGTAACCAGTGGAGTAACCCAGGGATAAGTGCTTGGGCCTCAGCTATTCACAATCTACATCAAAAATTTGGATGCAGTATGCAAATGCAATATAACCAAGTTTGCTGATTATACATAGCTAGGTGGGAATGTAAGTTGTGTGAGGTTTCAAGAGAATATAGACAGGCGAAGTGACTGGGCAAGATCTTGGCAAAAGGAATATAATGTGGAGAAATGTGAAGTTATCCACTTTGGTAGGAAAAATAGGAAAGCAGGGTATTTTTAAATGGTGAGAGATTGGAAAATGTTGGTTTTCAGAGGGATGTGGGTGACCTTGTAAACGGATCACTGAAAGTTAACATGCAGGTACAGGAACAATACAGAAAGCAAAAGGTATGTTCGCCTTTATTATAAGAGGAGTTGAATATAAGAATAAAGTAGAATTACGGCAAATATATAAGACCCGTGCAAGACCATATCTCGACACCTGGAGCATGGTTTACAGTTTTTCCAACTTACCTAAGGAAGGATATACATCCCATAGAGGGAGTGCAAAGAAGGTTCAACAGACTGGGTCCCGGATCGGGGGACTCGTCCTATGAGGGGAGATTAGAAGACTAAGAACATAAGAACATAAGAAGTAGGTGCAGGAGTAGGCCATACGGCCCCTCGAGCCTGCTCCACCATTCAATACGATCATGGCTGATCCGAAACTAGACTAACGTCCACTTCCCTGCCTGCTCCCCATAACCCCTAATTCCATTATCATCTAGGAAACTGTCTCCCTCCGTTTTAAATTTATTTAATGTTGCGGCTTCCACAGCTCTCTGAGGCCGCAAATTCCATAGATTTACTACCCTCTGAGTGAAGAAGTTGCTCCTCATCTCAGTTTTGAAAGGGCAGCCCCTTATTCCAAGATTATGCCCCCCTAGTTCTAATCTCACCCATCAGTGGGAACACCCTCCCTGCATCAACACGATCAAGCCCCCTCACAATCTTATATGTTTCGATAAGATCACCTCTCATTCTTCTGAATGCCAATGAGTAGAGGACCAACCTATTCAACCTTTCCTCATAAGTCAACCCCCTCTTCTCCAGAATCAACCGAGTGAACCTTCTCTGAACTGCTTCGATAGCAAGTATATATTTTCTTAAATATGGAAACCAAAACTGTGCGCAGTATTCCAGGTGTGGCCTCACCAGTACCTTTACAACTGAAGCAAGACTTCCATGCTTTTATACTCCATTGCTTTTGCAATAAATGCCAAGATTCCATTGGCCTTACTGATCACCTGCTGTACCTGTATACTAACCTTCTGTGTTTCATGCACCAGGACCCCCAGATCCCTTTGTACTGTAGTACTTTGCAGTGCCTATGTACTCTTGAGTTTAGAAGAATGAGAGGTGATCTAATTTTAACAGACACAATTCTTGCAGGGCTCGCAGTTTAGATGCAGTTAGGGTGTTTCCCCCTGGCGGGGGCGTCAAGAACCAGTGGTCACAACCTCAGTATAAGGGATCGTTCATTTTCGACTGAGATGAGGAGAAATTTATTCACTCAGAGGGTGGTGAATCCTAGGAATTGTCTACCCAAACGGCTGTGTAGTCTCAGTTGTTGTGTATATTCATGATAGAGACCGATAGATTTTTGCATATAAAGGGAATCAAGGGATATGGGGAGAGTACAGGAAAGTGGAGTTGAGGCAGAAGATCAGCCATGTTCTTATTGAATGGTGGACAAGGCTCCAGGGGCCTAATTGCCTACTTCTGCATCTATTTCTTATGTTTTATGTTCTTATTTAGTGGAATACCTTTAGCTCTACATTGTCTCATTAAAAAGTCAGTTTCACTATGGAGCATGTGTCAGTGCCTTTAAAAGTTGTCTCACCTCCCTCAGCCTCATTAAGCATTTTATGCTGTCAGAAAACTGAGCATGTCTGCGACCCGTTCTTCTGTGCATCTTCACCATGCAGTTCTGCATACTACTTCCACGTTTGCACACACAACATTATCCCAATATCATACCACACTTGACAGCAAATAAATGTAATATATGGGCTCAAAAGTTATCTGATCAAAAATCGGATCTTATCTCTTCACCGCTTGCCTGTCCTAATGCCTAGCTTAGTGACCAGACTATCAAATACATAGGCAAAATCACATGAATCTCCAAGAGAAACCTTTCAATTAATGATTCTCAGTTACACTTTCGTGACTCTCAATAGAATCTAGATCGATAACAAATTGATTTATTTTCAAGTATCCTGTTACTCAGAGATGTACTCACACATATTTTGCAAATACATATTTGAGTTCCTGAACTTCACCCATAATCACCAAGGAAAATTATTTCAGAGAAATCCCATTGATTACCATTTCATCTCATTCATGATCCCTGGAGAAATTTGACCATGAACATCTAACTTCTTGTTGAACCTTCTATTCCTCAAAATAATCCAGAGAGCAATTCGGTCTACAAGATTTAACACAGCAGTCTACCCCAAAAAGCTTCGCTGTTAAGAAACTGTTTGGATGCAAACCACTTCGACTGGACCTAATCAAAATGAAATGTGATTGTTCCCTCATATTTCACTCAGATGAATAAACCATCACCTCAAAGCATTCAGAATGGTCAGAATTTATTTAAAGCAATGGTTGATGTGATTGACACATGTCCGGAAATAGAGGCTTTCAAACCATAGTACAATTCTGCTGTTCATAATGGAATAGGTTAATTATCTTCAATAACTGCAATTTTATTCAGATCATTAAGTTAAACTAATCAGTACCACATTAAAAAGAGCGAGGAGCCTCAGCCACAGTAATATGCACACATGCTTTATAGAAAGGCACTAAAACTCACACTCAAAAAAGATCCCCTCCAGAAAAGAAAGATTTGGCAGTCTGACAGACTGCACAGAAAGAACAGCGAGATATTCGTGTAATACGGACTTTCACACCCACAAGTTAAAATTAAAGGCCGAGAAATTCAGTTTGCACAGTTTTGGGGCGCTAAAGTCGGGCGTTTGGTAAATTTAGCGCCCGCCGGAAACTGCAGGCAACCGCGCCGAAATTCAGTGGATTTGGCCAAGAGTTTTGGCGAGCGCTGAAACCGGCGTTGCAATGCTCGGTTCCAGCGCTAAACTGGCGCTGCGGCCTGATAACGCCGATGCCGGGCGCAGCACAGCTGTGGTCATGTGTTGCTTGACAGCAGACACCCTGACGCCGGCCTGCTCTTAAAGGGGGAAGGGTCAACTTTGACTGCTGCCACGCCCTGCACACTGGAGCACTGCTGCTAGGCCTCAACAGTGCTGGTGGGACAAAATAGCGCCAGAACAGATGGAGATGGCCCGAGAAAGAGCCCAGCGCTTCTCAGACCATGCACTGAGGGTGCTGATTGATGCTGTCCAGGAGAGAAGACCCATCTTGTGCCCGGACAATGGCAGAAAGCCTCCCAGGAGAGAGTTCAGGAAAGCCTGGAGGAGCATCGCACGCAGGGTCTCCTCAAACTCAGGTGTGCCCAGGACTGCGGACCAGTGCCGCAAAAAGTTCAATGACCTCTGTCGGCTGGTGAAGGTGAGTACCCTTTCCACAGTCCTCCTCATCATTTCATGTGAGCCTCACACTATGGGCAAAGGGACCTCAAAGGCATAATGGGCAGCCCTCCTCACGCAGCAATGCCACTGGCATGATCATCAGCAGCACTTTCTGCACTGACCACACTGGCCAGGCTATTCCACCATGGGAGGCAGTACACACAGCAACAGGGCACCACACTGTACTTAGAGTCCGTCCTTTCTCTTGCAGGCCAAGCTGGCAAGAAATGCGCGCAGCCGGCTGGAGACCGGTGGTGGACGGCCCCACTACCAGTCTCTAAGTGCTCTGGAGGAGTGCGTCACTGGACTCCTGCGTCCCCGGGTGACTGGCCCTGTAGCCATCGGGGATGCGGACCCTGTGCTGGAAGCCACTGGTAAGGAGATGACCGCTTGCAGCTCTCTCGTTGCCCTAGTGCTTCCGATCTAAATCCTTTCCCACTGACGGACAAATGCGCATAATGCCACCGCTCAGGCATCCCTCGCTGACGCCCTCTCCTCACTTTAAAGCTACTCTTGTGCCTTCCTGCTTTCAGCTGCTGAGGAGGAGGTGGTCCCTGAGGCGCCGGGTGCCAGGCCCTTGGAGCAGGAGGACGTCCAGGACGAGGAGGAAGCCGGGCCATCGGGCGAGCCCTCAGCCGTGCCAGGGGATGGCAATGAAGGGGGGACGTCTGGCATGCAGGAGAGCCAGGGGGAGGTGTTGCAGGGGAGGGCAGATCCTGCTTGCAGTGGGGTCCAGGCAGGCGGCAGGGGTCGGCCAGCTCGGCCGGCTTCTCCCCAGATGCAGAGTCCTCTCTCCAGTCAGGAGAGTGGCCTCGGCCAGGAGGTGCGCCTCCTGCAAGAGATCTCGGTGGCGTCTGACCAGCGCCACCATGAGTTCATGGGGGTTGTGCAGCAGATGCCGCACGCCATCGAGTCCATGGCTCAGAGTGTGGCAGCATTCGGCCAATCACAGGCCAGGGGGGTGGAGCAACTGGCCGCAGCGCACGCCAGGGGGGTCGAACTACTCGCGGCACTGCAGGAGGAGAGTCGCCAGAGAGGTGGTTCCTTCGACACACTGTCACAGCAGCTGGAGGCACATACCCAGGCAGTGCGGTCACTGACTTCTGCCACACTCGCTTTGACGCAGAAGCGTCGCACCCGCACCCGCCACCCTGCTGCAACACAGCGGGCTGGCCTCCAGCACATAGCTGCGCCAGCTGAACTGCCAGGCCAGACGACTGCCACTCTGTCTGCTGAGCCTCGCGCGCCTGGCAGCAGCCTGCTTGCCCCCCTTGGAGCATCCGACACTGCCACTCCCCCAGCCAGGGTGCGAGGAGCTGCTGCTGCCACTGATGCTGGCCAGCCACAGCCAAACCAGTCAGCAGCCCACCCCTCCCGGGACGTGCGTCGTGTTGGCCGACCCACAAGGGCATCTGTCACGATGCATGGGGGCCCTCATGAGCCTTCCCCCAGCCTTGAGGCCGCCACAGGGCCCACGTTGAGGTGGAGCAGCAGGCCGGGCAGGGGCCGGGGAAGGCTCTCTAAGGACTCGCCCTCTCGGCACAGCCGCTAGAGTGTGGTCTCTGCGGCATTGTATATATGGGGGGGATTGTGTTTTGGGGGCTGATTTTTGTGGATGGCCGAAATTGAAGGCATTTTGTGTTTTTATGGGGGCCTTTCTGTTGGCGAGGGGGGCCCTTTTTTTGTTACGGCCAATGTTGAAGGCCATGTGGATGGCCTACTTTTGTTAGTCCACCCCAGGTTGGGGGAGTGACATATGTTTGTGACTGTTTTTTGGGTGTCTTCTGTGTATTTGAGTTTCATTTGGGAAGGGGCCTCAGTTTGTTAAATAAAGGTTTTTATTTATTCAGCTTGTCCAGGTGTCATGTTTCAAGTGTTTGCTGCATTAACCGGTTGACGGCTTCCGGAGCGGCTGCCTGCCAGTGCTTTGACATTTGACTCTTGCTGATTTCACTGTTGCGACCTTGATTATGGGGGCTGCATGGGGGGCCAACATTGAGTTGCAGCATTATGTGCGGAGGGCTCGCAGATGCTGTGAGAGATGGGCAGCCATGCAAAGACACAGAAGGGCCATCAGGCGTCGCCAACGTAGGCCTTACGCACCCAGGCAATATCGGCAGCAGGTGTCCTATGTCACCATGTCTGCGGCACTTTGTGTAAAGAGGCTGCGCTTCAGAAGGGAGGTGGTTGGAGAGATCTGCCAGCTGCTTCACGCAGATTTGCAGCCACAGCTCATGTCCAGGACGTCTCTCTCGGTGGAAGTGAAGGTCACGGTGGCTCTCAGCTTTTATGTTTCAATAAGATCGCCTCTCATTCTTCTGAACTCCAATGAGTAGAGTCCCAATCTACTCAACCTCCCCTCATATGTCCATCCCCTCATCCCCGGGATTAACCGAGTGAACCTTCTTTGTACTGACTCGAGAGCAAGTATGTCTTTTCTTAAGTATGGACACCAAAACAGTATGCAGAATTCCAGGTGCGGTCTCACCAATACTTTGTACAACTGAAGCAATACCTCCCTATTTTTATATTCTATCCCCCTAGCAATGAAAGCCAACATTCCATTGGCCTTCTTAATCACTTGCTGCACCTGCATACTAAACTTTTGAGTTTCGTGCACCAGGACCCCCAGATCCCTTTGTACTTCAGTACTTTCCAGTTTCTTGCTATTAAGATAATAACTTGCTCTACGATTTTTCCTGCCAAGGTGCATAACCTCACTCTTTCCAGTATTGTATTCCATCTGCCAAGTCTCTGCCCACTTACTTAGCCTGTCTATGTCCCCTTGCAGGTTCTTTATGTCCTCCTCTCTCACTACTTTCCCTCCCATCTTAGTATCATCTGCAAACTTTGATATGTTACACTCGGTCCCCTCCTCCAAATCGTTAATATAGATTGTAAAGAGTTGGGGACCCAGCACTGACCCCTGCGGAACACCACTGGTTACCGATTGCCAGTCTGAGAATGCACCATTTATCCCAGATAGATAGCCAATCCTCTATCCATGCCAGAATATTACCCCCAATCCCGTGATTTTTTATCTTAAGCAATAATCTTTTGTGTGGCACCTTGTCAAATGCCTTTTGGAAGTCTAAATACACTACGTCCACTGGTTCACCTTTATCCACCCTGTATGTTACTTCCTCAAAGAACTCCAGCAAATTTGTCAAACATGACTTCCCCTTCATAAAACCATGCTGGCTTTGTCTTATTAAACTATGATTATCCAAATGTCCTGTTACTGTCTCCTTAATAATGGACTCCAAAATTTTACCTACCACAGATGTTAGGCTAACCGGTCTATAGTTTCCAGCCTTCTGTCTACTGCCCTTTTTAAATAAGGGTGTTACATTAGCAGTTTTCCAGTCTGCTGGGACCTTTGCTGAGTCCAGGGAGTTTTGGAAGATTATTACCAATGCATCCACAATCCCTACCGCCACTTCCCTCAAGACCCTTGGATGTAAGCCATCAGGTCCAGGCGATTTATCCACCTTGAGTCCCATTATTTTACCGAGTACCACTTCCTTAGTGATTTTGATCGTGTTTATCTCCTCCCCCCCTATAGCCCCCTGCTTGTCCAGTGTTGGGATATTCTTGGTGTCCTCTACTGTAAAGACTGATACAAAATATTCATTCAGTGTTTTTGCCATCTCCATATTTCCCACCATTAATTTCCCGGTCTCATCCTCTAAGGGACCAACCTTTACTTTAGCCACCCTTTTTCTTTTTATATTACTATAAAAACTCTTACTATCTGTTTTTATATTTTTTGCTAATTTACTTTCATAATCTATCTTCCCTTTCCTAATCAATCTTTTTGTTATTTTTTGCTGTCTTTTAAAGTTTTCCCAATCCTCTATCCTCCCACTAGATTTGGCTACCTTATATGCCCTTGTTTTTAGTCGAATACTATCCTTAATTTCTTTACTTAGCCACGGATGGCTGTCTTTTCTTTTACACCCTTTTCTTCTCAGTGGAATATAATTTTTTTGGAAGTTGTAAAATAACTCCTTAAATGTACACCACTGATCATGTATCGTCTTACCCTTTAATCTATTTTCCCAATCCACTTTGCTCAATTCTGCTCTCATACCTTCATAGTCTCCTTTATTCAAGCTTAGCACGCTTGTTTGAGATACAACCTCCTCACCCTTTAATTGAACATGGAATTCAACCATGTTACGGTCACTCATTCCAAGGGGATCCTTTACTAGGACATTTTTAATTAATCCTGTCTCGTTACACAGGACCAGATCTCAGGTTTTTTGCCCCTGGTCGGTTTAGTTACATACTGCTCAAGAAACCCATCCCTAATACACTCAATGAACTCATCCTCAAGGCAGCCCTGCCCAATTTGATTTGTCCAGTTAATATGATAATTAAAATCCCCCATAATTATAGATGTTCCCTTATTACAAGCCTCAACTATTTCCTGATTGATACTCCGTCCAACCGAGTTGCAACTGTTTGGAGGCCTATAGATTACGCCCGCTAGTGTTTTTTCCCCTTATTATTCCTTATCTCCACCCAAACTGTTTCATTATCCTGATCTTTTGACCCAATATCATTTCTCTGTATTACAGTGATTCCTTCCTTTATTAACATAGCCACCCCACCTCCCCTTCCTTCCTGCCTGTCCTTCCTGATCGTTAAATAACCTGGTATGTTTAATTCCCAGGCATTGTCACCCTGCAGCCATGTTTCTGTAATGGCCACAAGTTCATACCCATATGTAGCTATTTGTGCCATTAACTCATCTATTTTGTTACGAATGCTACGTGCATTCAGATAGAGAACTTTCAAATGTGTTTTTTGACACTTAGTTCCTGCTTATGCCCTTTTTATTACTTTACCTTTTACTCCATACCTTCTGCCCCTTCCTGACACGCTCTGGTTTTTCATTTCCCCAGTGCTACCTAAGCCTATGACCTTCTCTGTTGTCATTTTTATTATTTGTTCTCTAGGAACCTCCCCCCCACTAGTTAGTTTAAAGCCCTCTCTACAGCCCTAGTTATATGATCTGCCAGGACCCTAGTCCCAGCACTGGCCAAGTGAAGCCCGTCCTAACGGAACAGCTCCCTCCTGCCCCAGTACTGGTGCCAGTGTCCCAGGAAGCAAAACTCATTTCTCCCACACCAGTCTTTGAGCCACGCATTTAACTCTCTGATTTTATTTGTCCTAGCCAAATTCGCTCGTGGCTCAGGTAATAATCCAGAGATTATTACCCTTGATGTTCTGTTTTTTAATTTGACCCCTAGCTGCTCATACTCCTTTAACAGAACCGGCTTCCTAGTCCTATCTATGTCGTTTGTACCAACATGGACCACGACGACTGGATCCACCCCCTCCCACTGCAAGTTTCTTTCCAGCCCAGAGGAGATGTCCTTAACCCTGGCACCGGGTAGGCAACACAGCCTACGGGGCTCTCGCTCTTGGCTGCAGAGAACTCTATCTATCCCCCTAATAATACTATCCCCTACCACTACAATATTTCTATTTACTCCCCCCTCTTGAATGGCCCCCCGTTCCACGGTGCTGTGGCCAGGTTGCTCATCCTCCCTGCAGCCCCTGCTCCCGTCCCCACAGGGAGTAAGCACCTCGAACCTGTTGGTCAAGAGCAAGGGCTGCGGCTCCTCCAACACTACCTCCTGGTACCCCGTACTTGCCTCACTCGTAGTCACACCGTCCTGACCCTGGCCATGGGCTACATCTGAATTAATTAACTTCATAGGTGTGACCACCTCCTGATACACAGAGTCCAGGTACTTCTCCCCCTCCCTGATGTGTCGCAGTATCTGAAGCTCAGGCTCCAGCTCATCAACACGGAGCTGGAGATCCTGTAGCAGCAGGCACTTGTCACAGATGTACTCACCGTTAGCCTCAATGGGGTCTACCGGCTCCCACATCTCGCAACAGTAACACATCACCTGCTCCATTCTGTGTAATTAATTAAAAAAAATTTTATTGTTAGTTATGGACACCCTCTTCCCGATTTTCGATGCTAGTATCCCCTTTAATTAATTGGATTTAAATTAAATAAACCCCTCTAATTACACCAGTTAAATGGTTTACCAACTGTCTCCACTACAGCACAGAGACCCTAGAAAAAAACTGCAGAATTTAAGATTGTAATAAAAAGAAGAAATACTCACCAACCAATCCAAACAATCACTTACCTCCTTCCTGGTGACGTCACACTTCGATTACTTTTTACCTCTCTCCCCTGCTGTTGAATTGGTATGCCTCGCCTCGCCCCTCCTTTTAAAGTTGCCGCGCTGCCTCTACCTCACGCAGGTCCACTCACGCAGATTCACAAAGACACAAATACATGCAAACTCACATATAGAAAGACACACACACAAAAGATTCAGTAACACAGGCACATCTAGAAACACACATGGAGAGACACATATACAGATATTCAGACGGACACAGAAACACACAAATTACAGACAAACACACGCAGACTGAGCAGGAAGGAAAGGGTTAAGATTGTAGGTGGAATGAAATCAGTGACGGACAGAGGTTTTCAACAGGCTTCTGAAGGCACTTGTTCAGCAAATAACAGCCAGTCTGCTGATTTGGGCCGAGTGTGGCACAAATCTGACCTCTCACTAAGGACTGCGTCTGAACTCCCAACATTCATTTTACACAAGACCTTCGGATTGGCAGGGGTGAAAGGTCGGAGTTTTGACCGTCCGTGACACTCTGCCACTTGCTGAAGATTGTTTCGAGAGCTGAACTGTGTCTTTTCCATAATTATCTTAACTGTATTATGTTGTGAACGACACTGCCCAGATTATCACCTAAACTCTCTTCTCTTATATGCTCTGGTTCATCATCCATTGTTGATCCATCACTGATTCCTCTCCCGTTGGGCTAATTAAATACTGGGTAAGAAAGGAGTCCTGAACACACTGTAAATTGTCCATTCCCTTTTCCCCTTTCGGTATCTCTCCTTGCCAGATTATTTGGTGTAGTGGAAATCTCCGATGATTATTATAGGTATTTTACTCATTTTATAGATATGCCAACATATTTTCCCTCCAATTCCCTTCCACTGTTCGGTGGTCTGCAGAATAACATTATCAGTGTCATTTTAACCTGGCTGGGAACCTGTTGTATACATGTGTTAATGGAGACATGGAATGCAGGAGTTGGTTTAACAGGTGTTTACTGAACAAAGTCTGGAGGTGAACTAAAAGATACAAGACACTATACAGGCTTATATAGCCCGAGTGGCCACTACCGGCATTACCGTACACAGGGGCCCTTAAAGGCACATACACCACAATTCCTCCCCTTCTAGACAACCAGTACATACCACGTTTAAGTAATCATTAATTAACATGTTTACAAGAACAATAATCTACACATTTGCTGCAGTTAATCAATTATAAGTTAGTCTCTCTGGAGGCTTCCTGACTCGGTCCGGATAACGCCTCAGTGGTGTGTAGTTTTCGGTGGTGCAGTAGGTTCTTTTGGCAAGGCCGATTTGGATTGAATGCCAGTGTCGGGTTCATCTGGTTCCAGTATCACCGGATCAGAGGTAGATACTATGGGTATCTCTGCTTCATCATTAGGCGTATAGAGTTGTGGTGTAGGTTGTCCCTTTTCGGATGACACTATGATCTATTCAGCATGGCGCCTTATTATGCTTTCTCCAATTTCCACGGTATACATCAGCGGTCCTAGTCGTGTGCAAATAGTTCCAGGCTGCCATTTCTCGCTACGGTAGTACCGGGCCATAACTTGTTGACCTATCTGGAAGGTTCTAGTTGGCCTTTCATTCATGCCTTGAAATTGCCGATTCTCTACGTCCCTTCTGATGTTTGGCTTGATCAAATCCAGCCGGCATCTTAGTCTTCTATTGAACAACATCATGGCGGGAGTTTGGTTTGTAACCAAATGTGCTGCATTCCTGTATGCAAACAAGAAGTTATCTACCTTATGCTGTATTTTTATGTCTTCATTACCCATGGCCTTTATGGCCTTCTTGAAGGTCTGGACAAACCTTTCAGCCAATCCATTTGTGGCGGGACGGTATGGGGCGGACGTGTAGTGCTTAACCCCATTGTTTTTTAAGAACATCCTGAATTCTTCGGACACAAATTGCGGTCCATTATCATAACAGATCTGTTCAGGCAGCCCATTCCTGGCAAATATGGTCCTTAATACTGTGATGGTTTTTTCCGTGGTGGTGGAGGACATCTTTATTACCTGCGGCCACTTGGAGTGTGCATCAACCGCGATTAAGAACATTGAGTCCATAAGTGGACCAGCAGAGTCGATGTGTGCCCTTTGCCATGGAGATGAGGGCCACTCCCATGGATGTAAAGGGGCTTGCGGTGGGGCGTTTTGGACCTTCTGGCATCCTAGGCAGCTCTTGGTCATTTCTTCGATGTCTCCATCGATACCTGGCCACCACACAAACGCTCTGGCTAGGTTCTTCATTTTCACTCCACCCAGATGCCCCTCGTGAAGCTCCTTTAGCACTTTATCCTGGAGTTTGGGTGGAATCACCACTCTGGATCCACACATCAAGGTTCCTCGGCGCACTGACAGCTGTTTTCTTCTTTGCAAGAATGCTGGCAACAGTGATTCGCCATGTGCTGGCCATCCCTTCAGCGTTAAATCGTAGACTCATGAGAGAGTCGGGTCATTTCTCGTTTCCTTTTCAATGGTAGAATTTGTTACTGGTAGACATTCCACTATGGTTGAGTGGAACATCTCCACTGGGCCCACTGTAGGTGCCTCTTCTACCGCTGGCAACTGTAGATGCGATAAACCATCAGCATTTCCATGCTGTTTTGATCCTTTGTATTCTACGTCATATTGGTGTGCTTCTAGGAAAAGGTACCACCTCTGTAGCCTTTGCGCTGTCATAATGGGAACGCCCTTTTTAGGGTTGAATATGGAGACGAGTGGTTGATGGTCAGTCAACAAGGTAAATTTTTGTCCGTGTAGGTAATGGTTGAATTTCTTCAATCCCCATATCAGGCTGAGTGCTTCCCTGTTGATCTGGGCATAGTTACGCTCAACTGAGTTCAATGAGCGTGACGCAAAAGCTATCGGCCGCTCCGAGCCATCAGGGAATCTATGCGATAATACCGCTCCTACGCCATAAGGGGGTGCATCGCACACCAGTCTGATTGGCAGTGATGGGTTGTAATGAGCCAAAACTTCCTTGGACGTGATCAAGCCTTTGCATTTATGGAAGGCACGTTTACAGTCTTCGCTCCATTTCCAAATTACTCCCGTTTGTAGAAGTTCGTTAAGAGGGTGCAGAACAGTTGACAAGTTCGGTTAAAATTTATGATAGTAATTTATCAATCCCAGGAATGACCTTAATTGTGAGACATTTTCAGGTGCTGGGGCTTTTATGACCGCTTCAATTTATTCAGGTGACTTATGCAACCCTTCTTCGTTAATTATGTGGCCACAATGTGATATTTGTTTCTGGAAAATTTCGCACTTGGGGTGATTTGCTCGTAGGTTTCTCTCAGCCTAGTGAGCACCTGCTCCAAATTGTCAAGGTGCTCGTTGTCGTTTTCTCCTGTTACAAGGATGTCGTCTCGGTAGCATTGAGTCCCCGGAATCCCTTGCAGGACTTGCTCCATAGATCTTTGCCAGATAGCTGGAGCTGATGCTACTCCGAAAACCAGTCGATTGTACTGATACAGGCCTTTGTGTGTGTTTATCATGAGATACTTTTTGGAGGCCACCTCAACCTCCATCTGTAGATATGCCTGTGCCAAGTCAATTTTGGTGAAACGTTTCCCTCCGGATAGTGAGGTGAAAATATCTTTTATCCTTGGAAGAGGATACTGTATCATGTGATGGACCGGGTTTACAGTCACCTTGAAGTCCCCACAGATGCGAATTTTTCTCTGTTCTTCAGATTTATCATTATTCAACGTTTTCTTCATGACCGGGATGATGGTGTTGTCCACTCGCTCCAATCTATCTTGGATAACACGCCTGCCTTTTCCAAATTCTCCAGCTCTGCCTCGACTGCTGGATGAATTGCGTATGGCACCGGCCTTGCCTTAAAAAACTTGGGAATTGCCGCATCTTCCACTTTTATTGAGGCGGTGACGCCTTTCAAGGTTCCTAGTTGCTGTTGAAACACTTCTTTGGTGTTGGCCAAGATGTCTTTTAATCGTTCAGGTCTGACGTCATCATCATTTTTTTTCTTACTGGTCACTGTCAATGGAGTGCCATTCTAAACGTATCTTCCTGATCCATTCACGCCCCAACAGCAGTGGACCACCATCTTGCAGAATGTATAAATACAACTTCTGTATTTCCTTGCCGTTGTATACAACAGGCACCCTTATTTTCCCTCTGGTTATACTTTCTGCCCCGTATATGCCTTCAAGATAATGGATGTGTCTTTCAAAGGTATATGCAGAAATAGTCACTCGTAATCCCGTCGACTTATGATGGTCAGAGCTGATCCTGTATCTAGCTCCATTTTAACTGGGGACCCCGCTATCATGAGGGTAACCCAAATGGTCTGGTAATCTTCTTTGGCAATTACGTTGTGTAATTTGAGACAGCTTAGTCTCTTGTTTCCGGAGTCGCTATCGCTCTTCTGGTCTTTGGAGTTACTGTCCGTCATCATTTGTACCTTTCTGTACTTTTCCTTATTGATTTTTTTTCAGTCAGTGGATTTTTTGTTTCCAGATCGGCATACACGTGCAATCTGTCCCATCTTTCCGCATTGCCAGCAAGCTATGTCCTTGAATCAGCAGTCCCTCTGGTCATGGGTGGATCTGCCGCAGCGATGACATCTCTCGAAACCCTGTGTCATTTCATGGGTGCCGAGGTCCTGTGGCTTTTGCTGTATCTCTGCAGCTCGTCTTGCTGCTGCTTCGTATGATACAGCCACACTGAAAGCCTTGTCCAGTGTTAAATCTTTCTCAGAAAGTAGCCTTTTCTGTGTTGCTTCACTTAGGAGACCACAGACGAATTTGTCTCGAAGAGAATCTATCAGTCCAGCCCCGAATTGGCAGTTCTTTGACAGCTTCCTTAATTCGGTGAGGGAATCAGCGTTACTTTCATTCTTGTGCTGATTCCTCCTGAAGAATTGGAATCGTTCCGCTATCAGCAGCGGTGTTGGGTTTAAGTGCTCCTGTAGGGTATCAACAACCTCCTTAAAATTCTTGTCCATCGGTTTGGCTGGAGGGATTAAGGTTCATAACAGCCCATATGCCCTTGCGCCCATTAGATTTAGAAGTACCGATGCCTTTTTATCAACCTCTATTTCATTCGCTGTGCAATATACCTCCACTCTTTCCACATATGTGGTCCAATCCTCTACATCACTATCGAAAGCAGTAATATTGCCAGTCTTAGGCATCCTGAAAAAAAATGGCGCCTCCCGCGCTTTCCTTTCTTCCCTGCCGAGAAAAAATGACGCCTCCTGCGCTTTCCCGCCGCTGCCACTGCTGACAACGCTGTTCTCCGCGGTTTTAATTTGTACAGATATTTTTAATAGTTGGAGACTCGTTCCCGTCAGACTCTCTGGGACTTTTCCCTCCCAATGCTAGGTCCGAACGCCGACCTGCTTTGCAGCGCTGGCCGTCTCCTGAGTGCTCCACCCTCTGTCTCCGCTTGTCTCTGCCTTCGCTGCTCGGCCCCGCTGCAGAGACAGCCAATCGAGCCCCAGCCCGCCGCCCAGGAAGGATTATTGCAGTACCTGCCACCAGCCCGGCTAGCTGGTGAAACCACAGTTTTTTTTCTTTTTTTTTCTTCTTCGACTTTCATCTGAGGAATCGATCGCCTTGAGGTGCTGCCGAATTGCAGGTAAGTCCGTTTCCAATTCGTCACCAATGTTGTACCCGTGTGTTAATGGAGACATGGAATGCAGGAGTTGGTTTAACAGGTGTTTACTGAACAAAGTCTGGAGGTGAACTGAAAAATACAAGACACTATACAGGTTTATATAGCCCGAGTGGCCACTACCGGCATTACCATACACAGGGGCTCTTAAAGGCACAAACACCACAGAACCCTGCGCCCTCGAAGCATCTGTGTCCAGAATGGAAATACGGTCAGCAGATCAGCAGGAATCGCTTGAGAATTATTCACAACATTTCAGATAAATGTTCAAAATGACCAAAAAGACAAATAAAGAAACAGGCTGTTAAAATAATAAAAAACAAGGCCCATCATTTTTACAGAGAGCAGCACATCGGAGGCATGTATACGCGGGTTCATTTGTCACTGGTCGATGAAAATGAGTTCAGGAATGGTGATGGATGAGATGTGGTGAGAGAGGTGCAGCAGAGGTTAGAACCAAAAGCAAGTTTCACTCTAGATTAACCGCGAGACCTTGCAGGACTTTAATCCCCTGGTGGGACCTGGCAAATCCTGCGCAGCTCAGTTTACGACTGGGGGTTGCAGAAGCTGTGATCAGCTCATGCAATGTGTTCAGAGCACAGGCTGGGCTCAGAGAGGAAACAGAGACTGGGGACAAAGAGAGAGGGTGATAAAGAGAGAGAAATGGAGAATCAGAAAGAGAGATAAAGTGACAGAGTGAGAGGAAACAGACAGCACAATACGTGAGAAAGGGAGATAGATCCGTAAAGCCAAATGAGGGAGTGGGAGAGTGAGAATGAGGCAGATATAGAGAAAGGAGGGAAAACGGAGATGGTGGCAGGGATGGTGAGAGAGAGAGAGAGAGAATGAGGCAGAGAGAAGAAAGAGAGGCGATACAGGAGGAGAGAGTGGGACTGAGACTGAAGCCGGAAGAGGGATTGAAAGCAGTGAAGAGAAATGTAATAAGATTGAAAGACAGCAAGGCAGAGAGACATGAGAGGTAGCGAGAGAGAATAGAGCAGATAAGAATGAGAGAGAGTGGCGGGAAGAGATGGTGCAATTGAGAGAGAAAGAAACAGTTGCAGAGATGAGAGTGAGGCAGAGAGACAGAGGTAACATGAGGCCGATAAAGAGTGAAAACATGAGATAGAGGAAGCACGGGCTAGATAGAGAGTAAATCTCCTTCCATACTGTCCCATCAAACGGTCTGTGGGTCTGAAACAATAGATATATATTTCCAAACTGCCTGAAGAAATCCATTAAAGTGAAATATTCTGAAACCAGAACGGTAAGAGTGCTGACACTGTGAGACACGTGACTCATCTCAGTACCTTTCTGAATGTTGTTGTGTCCGTGTATTAATGGAGACACGGAATGCAGGAGTTGGTTTAACATGTGTTTACTGAACAAAGTCTGGAGGTGAACTAAAAGATACAAGACACTATACAGGCTTATATACCCGAGTGGTCACTACCGGTATTACAGTACACAGGGGCTCTTAAAGGTACATACACTACAAATGTGTTATTAGGCACTTGCAGAGATTCCCTGCAGCAGTTTCCTCTTCCCATTTCCTGCGATTCCGAAATCTTCTCCCAGCCTCATTCCACCACGAACAACTTGCCCTCGGACCCTCTGATCCTAAAGCTGTGATCAATGCAGAATGTTTTATTTCTGAGTAAAGCTCATTATTCTGACAGCAGAAATACAGTGTCCGGGGTTAGGGGACATAACCAATCAAAGAGAGCCTGTTTCCCATGAACGAAGGTTCTATTCAGTGAGACCGCAGAGAGCTTGCGCTGGTGAGAATCTGTCACTGGATCTATCACACAAGCAGAGCAGAAGAATTTGGTGATAGTAGGAATTGACTGGTAGGTATTCGGTAAGGAAGGCAAGGAATCATCAGATTGGAATGGAGCTTTGGACTTGTAACATGACATAAAAGTGGATTGCAAGCAGCGTGGAAGAATCTGGTGATAGCAGAACTTCGCTGCAAATTATTGACGTGGTTAGTAAATTAGCTGAGCGTCTGGAGACAGACAGTAGGTATACTAGGAAGTTACTTAAATTGGTAAGATGTGACTGGTGGTTTTCCGCAGGAATCTGTGTTGTGACCTCAACTATTCACAGTATTTATTAACGACTTAGATGATGGCATAGAACGTCATATATCTGAATTTGCGAAGACACAAAGATAGGCAGCATTGTAGGCAGTATAGATGAAAGCATAAGATTACAAAGTGAATGGGCAAAACTTTGGCAAATGGATTTCAGTGCAGGCAAATGTGAGATCACCCACTTTGGAATATAAAGGATACAACAGGATACTTTCTAAATGGTGAGAAGCTCAAAAACAGTGGAGATACAAAGAGACTTGGGGGTCCAGGTACATAGATCATTAAAATGTCATGAACATGTACAGATAATAATCAAAAAGGCTACTGGAATGCTGGCTTTTATATCTAGAGGACTAGAGTACAGAGGTTATGCTGCAGCTATACAAAACCCTGGTTAGACCACACCTGGAGTACTGTGTGCAGTTCTGGGCACCACACCTTAGGAAGGATATATTGGCCTTGCAGGGAGTGCAGTGTAGGTTTACCAGAATGATACCCGGACTTCAAGGGTTGTGATGAGGAGAGATTACACAAACTAGGTTTGTATTCCCTAGAATTTAGAAGGTGAAGGGGTGATCTGATTCAAGTGCTCAAGATATTAAGGGGCAAAGATAGGTTAGCGAGAGAGAAACTGTTTCCACTGGCTAGGAATTCTAGGACTCTTGAGCATAGTCTAAAAATTAGAGCCAGGCCTTTCAGGAGTGAAATTCGGAATCTTTTCTACACACATTTGGTGGCAGAAGTTTGGAACTCTCTTACACAAATGGCAATTGATGCGAGGTCAATTGTTAATTTTACATTCGAGATTGATAGCTTTTTGTTAACTAAAGGTCTTAAAGGATAAGGGCCAATGTACAGATCAGCCATGATCTCATTGAATGGCGGAACAGGCTCGAGGGGCTCAATGGCCTACTCCTGTTCTTATGCTGCTATGGAGCAGTCGCCGTGACTGGTGACCTATTGCAAAGAGAAATTCAGTAGCTGGTTGCCCTACATTGAAGCTCCTTGTCTGCATCTCATTGATGTGCTGGAATTGCTTATTCTCAACATCTCTTTGTACAAATCCAGACGAGATCTCAACCTTCGGTTAAAGAACATCATTGCCGGGGCCTGGTTGGTGACTGCATGTATCGCATTTCTGTTGGCAGAGCAGCGGCGGCAGGCAGCGAGAGGTGGGACTTGAGGGAGACTCGGCGGCGGCGGTGATAAAAAGCGGCAGCGAGGCCAGGAGAGGCATACCAAACTCCAGTCTGCGAGCTCGGTAGTTGCAGAGAGGTAAAAAGTAATCGGGGTGTGACGTCACCAGGGAGCAGGTAAGTGATTGGTTGGTGAGTATTTCTCTCTTTTCATTGCAAGCTTGAATTCTGTGGTGTTAAATTTCTAGGGGCTCTGCTGTGGTGAGGACAGTTGGTAAATAAAGCGCCCTAGAGTATACCTGTAACTGGGGTATTGAATAAATTTTTAGATTAATTAAAGGAGTAAGTCATGGCAGGAGAGCTCAGACCCGTGTTCTGCTCCTCCTGCTCTATGTGGGAAATCAGGGACGCTGCCAGTGTCCCTGGCGACCATGTGTGCGGGAAATGCATCCAGCTGCAGCTACTTGTAGACCGCATTGTGGCGCTCGAGCTGCGGGTGGATGAATTTTGGAGCATACGCGATGCTGAGAGGCTCGTGGCTAGCACGTTTAGCGAGTTGTTCACGCCTCAGGGTAGGGCAGCACAGGGGTGACCATCAGGCGGAGCAACAAAGGCAGGCAGGTAGTGCAGGGAACCCCTGCGGACATCCCCCTTTCAAACAAGTATACCGCTTTGGATACTGTTGAGGGGGATGACTCACCAGGGGAAGGCAGCAGCAGCCAACTTCCTGGCACTGGCGGTACTCCTGCTGCCCAGGAAGGGGGGGAAAGAGTGGGAGAGCAATAGTGGTAGGGGTTCTATAGTAAGGGGAACAGATAGGCGTTTCTGTGGCTGTAGACGTGAATCCAGGATGGTTTGTTGCCTCCCTGGTGCCAGGGTCAAGGATGTCACTGAGCAGCTGCAGGGCATTCTGGAGGGGGAGGGTGAACAGCCAGTGGTCGTGGTCCACATTGGTACCAACGACATAGGTAAAAAGAGGGATGAGGTCCTGCAGCAAGAATTTAGGGAGCTAGGTGAAGGATTAAAGAGCAGGACCTCAAGGGCTGTAATCTCTGGATTACTCCCGGTGCCACGTGCAAGTAATTATAGGAATAGGAAGATAGAACAGATGAATGCGTGGCTAAAGGGATGGTGCAAGGGGGAGGGCTTTAGTTTCCTGGATCACTGGGTCTGCTTCTGGGAAAGGTGGGACTTGTACAAGTCGGACAGTTTACACCTGAACCAGAGGGGAACCAATATCCTTGCGGGGAGGTTTGCTAGCACTGCTGGGGGGGGTTTAAACTAACTTGGCAGGGGGATGGGGTACAGAGTGGAGCTATAGTAGGGGGTGATTTACAGCCAAATACAGAGGGAAAAACAAGTCAGCTGGGAAGGCAAAGCAAATATGTGAAGGCAAAAGAGAATATGGCAGGGCTGGAAGGCATTTATTTTAATGCAAGGAGTCTTGCAAATAAGATGGATGAACTGAAGTTGTTGTTGAACACATGGGAGTACGATATTGTTGCTATCACGGAGACATGGTTGAGGGAGGGTCAGGACTGGCAGCTCAAATTTCCGGGGTATAGAATCTTCAGGCGAGACAGAGCGGGGTGTAAAAGAGGAGGGGGTGTTGCATTATTAATTAAGGAGTCAATTACTGCTGTAAGGAGGGATGATATATTAGCGGGTTCCTCTAATGAGGCCATATGGGTAGAACTTAAAAACAAAAAGGGGGCAAGCACTTTGCTGGGAGTGTACTATAGGCCCCCAAACAGTCAGGGGGAGATAGAGGAACAGATATTTAGGCAAATCTCAGAAAAGTGCGAAAATAATAGGGTAATAATAGTGGGGGATTTCAACTTCCCCAATATAAATTGGGATAGTCAGAGTGTGAAAGGCTTAGAGGGTGTAGAATTCTTAAAGTGCATCCAGGAGAGCTTTTTGAGCCAACATGTAGAAAGTCCTACAAGAGAGGGGGCGGTACTGGACCTAATTCTGGGGAATGTAGCCGGGCAAGTGGTGGAAGTGTCAGTAGGAGAGCATTTTGGCGACAGTGACCACAATTCGGTGAGATTTAAGGTGGTCATGGAAAAAGACAAAGACGGCCCGGAAATAAGGGTTCTAAATTGGGGGAAGGCCGATTTTAATATGATAAGGCAGGATCTGGCCAAATTGGACTGGGAGCAGCTACTTATAGGAAAATCCGCATCAAAACAGTGGGAGACTTTCAGAAGGGAAATAGAGAGAGTACAACGCCAACATGTTCCTGTAAAGGTCAAGGGTGGGACCAACAAGCAAAGGGAATCTTGGATGACAATGGATATACAAAAATGCATTAGAAATAAAAGGGGGGCTTTTGGCAGTTACAAAAGACTAAAGACGGAAGAAGCCCTAGAGGAGTATAAAAAATGCAGGGGCATACTTAAAAAAGAAATTAGGAGGGCAAGGAGGGGCCATGAAATAACACTGGCGAGCAAAATAAAGGAAAATCCTCAGTTGTTTTACAAGTATATTAAGGGCAAGAGGATAACCAGGGAAAGGGTAGGGCCCATTAGGGACCAAAGTGGCAATCTGTGTGTAGAGCCAGATGATGTAGGCGGGGTTTTAAATGAATTTTTTGCATCTGTGTTCACTATGGAGAAAGATGATGCAGACATAGAAATCGGGCAAGGGGGCTGTGACATACTTGAACATATTAGCATCGAGAGGGAGGAGGTGCTAGCGGTTTTAGCAGGCCAAAAAGTGGATAAATCCCCAGGCCCGGATGAGATGTATCCCAGGCTGCTGTGGGAGGCAAAGGAGGAGATTGCAGGGGCTCTGACACAAATTTTGAGAACCTCTCTGGCCACAGGGGATGTACCAGAGGCCTGGAGAACAGCTAATGTAGTACCATTATTCAAGAAGGGTAGCAGGGATAAACCAGGGAATTACAGGCCAGTGAGCCTAACATCTGTGGTAGGGAAATTATTGGAAAAAATTCTGAGGGAGAAAATTAGTCTCCACTTGGAGAGGCATGGATTAATCGGCGATAGTCAGCATGGCTTTGTCAAGGGTAAATCATGTCTGACAAATCTGATTGAATTTTTCGAGGGGGTGACTAGGGGGGTGGATGAGGGAAATGCTGTGGATGTGGTTTACATGGACTTCAGTAAAGCTTTTGACAAAGTCCCGCATAGGAGACTGGTCAAGAAGGTAAGAGCCCATGGGATCCAGGGTGCCTTGGCGCATTGGATCCTAAACTGGCTGAGTGGCAGGAGGCAGAGGGTGATGGTCGAAGGTTGCTTTTGTGACTGGAAGCCTGTGTCCAGTGGGGTACCTCAGGGATCGGTGCTGGGTCCCTTGTTGTTTGTGATCTACATAAATGATTTGGATGAGAATGTAAATGGTATGATCAGTAAGTTCGCAGATGACACGAAAATTGGTGGGGTGGTAAATTGTGAGGAGGAAAGCCTCAGGCTACAGGACGATATAAACGGGTTGGTCAGATGGGCGGAAAAGTGGCAAATGGAATTTAACCCTGAAAAGTGCGAGGTGATGCATTTTGGACGGACAAATAAGGCAAGGGAATACACAATGAGTGGTAGGACCCTAGGAAGTACAGAGGATCAGAGTGACCTTGGTGTACATGTACATAGATCCCTGAAGGCAGCGGAACAGGTAGATAAGGTGGTTAAAAAGGCATATGGGATACTTGCCTTCATGAGCCGAGGCATAGAATATAAGAGCAGGGAGGTTATGATGGAGCTGTACAAAACGCCGGTGAGGCCACAGCTGGAGTACTGTGTGCAGTTCTGGTCGCCTCACTATAGGAAGGATGTGATTGCTTTGGAGAGGGTGCAGAGAAGATTCACCAGGATGTTACCTGGGATGGAGCGCCTCAGCTATGAAGAGAGGCTGGACAGGCTGGGGTTGTTTTCCTTGGAGCAAAGAAGGCTGAGGGGGGGCCTGATTGAGGTGTACAAAATGATGAGGGGCATAGATAGGGTAGATAAAGAGGAACTTTTCCCCTTAGTAGGGGGGCCAATAACAATGGGGCATAGATTCAGGGTAAGGGGCAGGAGATTTAGAGGGGATTTGAGGAGGAACTTTTTCACCCAGAGGGTGGTTGGAATGTGGAACTCAATGCCTGAAAGAGTGGTAGAGGCAGGAACCCTCACAACATTCAAGAAGCATTTGGATGAGCACTTGAAATGCCATTGCATACAAGGCTATGGACCAAATGCTGGAAAATGGGATTAGACTGGACAGGGATGGATGGGCGACGCAGACACGATGGGCCGAAGGGCCTCTTTCTGTGCTGTAAAACTCTATGACTCTATGACTCTAAAAGGAAATTGTCCACCTTATGCTGCAGTGGAATGTCGTCATCGCACATGGCCTTTACTGCTTTTTTAAAGGTTTGTACGAACCTCTCAGCCAATCCATTTGTGGCTGGATGATACGAGGTGGATGTGTAATGCCTTACCCTATTCCTTTTCATAAATCTTCGAAACTCTTCGGACACAAACTGTGGTCCGTTATCAGAGCAAATCTGCTCTGGCAAGCCGTGCCTGGCAAAAATGGTCCGTAGGACTGCAGTAGCTTTCTCCGTGGTGGTGGAGGACATTTTGATCACCTCAGGCCATTTCGAGTGCGCATCCACGGCTATTAAAAACATTGGGTTCATGAGTGGACCAGCATAATCAATATGCACCCGTTGCCATGGAGATGAGGGCCACTCCCATGGGTTTAGAGGGGCATGTGGTGGTGCATTTTGGACCTTCTGGCATCCTGAGCAGCTCTTTGTCAGGTCCTCGACCTGCTGATCGATCCCCGGCCACCACACATAAGCCCTAGCAAGGCTTTTAATTTTCACCCCTCCCAGATGACCTTCGTGAAGCTCATTGAGCACGCTCTCTCTTAATTTGGGTGGAATTACCCCTCGGGATCCACACATCAAGGTCCCCTGGCATACTGACAGCTGTTCTCTTCTGGATGAGAATGCTGGCAACAGTGAGTCGCCATGTCCTGGCCATCCCTTCACCATCAAATCTTATACCCGAGACTGCGTTGCATCATTTCGGGTCTCCTTCTCTATACCAGCGTTAGTTACTGGCAAGTATTCAATTACAGTCGAAAGAAATATTTCGACAGGATCCACTGCTGGTGCTTCCTCCACAGTAGGCAGTGGCAGGCGTGATAGCCCATCAGCGTTTCCATGCTGTTTCGTGCCCTTATACTCGATTTCATATTGGTGCGCCCCTCGAAAAGGGGACCTTCATTGTAGCCGTTGCGCAGTCATCACTGGAAAACCCTTCTTTGGATTAAAGATGGAGACAAGTGGTTGGTGGTCTGTCAGCAAGGTGAACTTCTGTCCGTGCAGAGAGTGATTGCACTTTTTCACTCCCCACACGGTGGCATTGTGGTTAGCACTGTTGCCTCACAGCGCCAGGGACCCAGGTTCAAAACCGGCCTCGGGTGACTGTCTGTGTGGAGTTTGCACATTCTCCCGTGTTTGCGTGGGTTTCCTCCGGCTGCTCCGGTTTCCTCCCACAGTCCAAAGATGTGCGGGTTAGGTTGATTGGCCATGATAAAAATTGGCCCTTAATGTTAGGGGGAATTAAATACGTGGGGTTATGGGGTTACGGGGATAGGGCTTGGGTGGGGTGGCTGTCGGTGTAGGGACCGGGTGCTAGGGTTTGGATGATCAGCCATGATCTCGTTGAATGGCGGAGCAAGCTTGAAGGGCCGAATGGCCTACTCCTGCTCCTATCTTTTATGTTTCTATGTCAAGCTGGGCGTGAGGTTAGTGACCGAGACGCAAAGGCTACTGGCCTCTCCGAGCCATCCGGGAATTTGCACGACAGCACCGCTCCAATGCCATAGGGTGATGCATCACACGCCAACCGAATTGGTAGTGCTGGGTTGAAATGAGCCAACACCTCGTTTGATGTGATCAATGCTTTGCTCTTCTGGAAAGCTCGTTTACATTCGTCACTCCACTTCCATGGTACCCCCGTTTGCAGTAGGGTGTTCAGTGGGTGTAGTACGGTAGACAAATTTGGTAACAACTTATGGTAGTAGTTCACCAGCCCGAGGAACGACCTCAGTTGTGACAAATTTTCCGGTGCTGGACCCTTGACTACTGCCTGAATCTTTTCAGGGGACTTATGTAACCCCTCTTTATCAATAACGTGGCCACAATACGAGATCTGCTTCTGGAAAAACTCGCATTTGTGGCGATTAGCTCGGAGCCCATACTCCTTCAATCTTGTGAGCACCTGCTCCAGGTTGGCGAGGTGATCACTGTCATTTTCGCCCGTGACCAGGATGTCGTCCAAATAACACTGGGGCCTTGGAATCCCTTGCAGAACTTGTTCCATTGCCCTTTACCAAATAGCCGGAGCTGTTGCTACCCCAAACACCAGCTGGTTAATTGGTAGAGACCTTTTAGGGTGTTGATCATGAGGTACTGTTTCGAGGCTTCTTCTACCTCCATTTGCAGGTATGCCTGGGCCAGATCAATCTTAGTGAAGTGTTTGCCTCCAGGTGGCGAGGCAAAAATACCTTCAATCCGCCGAAGCAGATACTGTACAGTGTGAAGGACTGGGTTCACTGTCACCTTAAAGTCCCCACAGATGCGAACCTTCTTTGGTTCCCCAGGCGTATTACTCAACAACCTCTTCATTACAGGAACGATGGTTGTAGCCCACTCGCTCCAGTCCACTTTGGACAGTACTCCTGAACGTTCCAAACTTTCCAGCTCTGCTTCGACGGCTGGGTGGATTGCATAAGGTACAGGTCTGGCCTTAAAAAAACTTTGGCCCTGCATTTTCCTGCATTTTGATCATCGCTGTTACGGCTTTTAGTGTTCCGAGTCCCTGCTTGAACACTTCTTGTGTGTCAGTTAGCATTTTTGACAGTCGCCCAGGTGTGACGTCGTCATCCTTTTTGTCATCTACATTCAGTGCTTGTATGGAATGCCAATCTAGCTGTATCTTCTGGATCCATTCACGTCCTAGTAGTGGTGGTCCTCAATCTGGCCATACATATAGGTCCATTTTTGGTGTTTCCTTGCCGTTATATATAACGTTCACCCTTATTTTTCCTTTGGGGTAGACTTTTTGCCCCGTGTACATCTTCAAGACAATCTTTGTATCTCTCAAGGGTATATGCGAGAATAGCCGCTTGTAGTTCCTTCGGCTTATGACTGTTAGGGCTGATGCTGTGTCCAATTCCATTTTCACTTGGACTCCTGCTATCTTGAGCGTGACCCAGATAGTTTGGTGACCCTCCGTTTTGATCACATTATGTAGTTTCAGACAACCCAGCTCCTAGCTTCCGGAGTCTGTATCACTATTCCGTTCATCTGAACTACTCTCCTTCACCTTATGTACCTTCTTGTACTTTTCCTGTGGAGATTTCTTGCTGCTGGTTTTCTTTCCCGACCTACAGACTCTTGCTATGAGTCCTAATTTTCCACACTGTCTGCACACTTTGTCCTTGAACCAGCAATCATTATGGCCGTGTGTTGTTCTGCCGCAGCGATAGCACTTCACTGTTCCGTATGACATTTCATTTGTGCCATATTCTTGCAGTCTCTGTTGTATCTCTGCAGTGCCCCGTGCGGCTGCTTCGTGTGATACTGCAATGCTGAAAGCCTTGTCCAGCGTAAGATCCTTTTCTGATAGAAGCCGTTTCTGGGTTCCTTCACTTTGAAGCCCACACGCAAAATTGTCCCTTAAAGTATCCGCTAGTCCCGTTCCAAACTAGCAGTGTTTCGATAGCTTGCGCAGTTCCATTAAACACTCAGCATTACTTTCATCTTTATGCTAGTTCCTTTTGTGAAACTTAAATCTTTCTGCTATCAGCAGCGGTGTGGGGTTTAAGTGGACCTGTAGGATTGACACTGGGGCAGAAATTCCTCCCCAAACGCGTGAGTAAGGAAGGGGTACTCACACGTCTGGCCGGAGGAAATGCCGGTTTTCAGCATGCACAGCGCATGCGCTGAAAACCGGCATTTCCTCTCCTCTCACCCAAGAGTTGAAGGGGCTAGCGCGTGCGCTGTAGGGGGCAGCGCGTGCATCTTGGATTTCCTCTGTTTTGGGGGATTTGCGCATGTGTAAAGGCCTCCGGTCTTTGCGTTTGTAAAAAGCACCCATAAGTATTTATTTTTACAGGTAAGTGGTGTTTTAGCGCAATTTAGAAATTTCATTTTCACAGGTTTATTATTTTAAAGAATCTACAATAAGGTAAGTTTAGTTTTAGACCTTTTTATTAAAAATTTATTTTTTTCAAAAAACAAAATTATTGTTTAAATTATTTTTTTAAACTTATTTATACTTAATTTAATGATTGGGATGTTTTTTAAAATTTTATTTAAAGTTTAAGTAGTGTTTTGGCGTGCAGTACTTCTCATGAGTATGAGAGTTCTTACTCTCAAACTTATGAATGAAGTTTCCCCTCCCCTGATTGGCTGAACAGTGCTCACCTGATCCCAGCCAGCACATCGCACTAACTACGCCGCTGGATCAGGTTAGCACAGCGTGCCGACATCAGAACCGGGCCACTGACAGGAAATCCACTGTGGACCAGGCTTCAGATGTCGGCGCGCAGGGTGAGTGCACATCGGGGGCTTGCACGCGCGGCAAGCCCCAGACACCAAGTTCTGGACCACTATGTTTTCAAAATCCTTTTCTACTGGCTTCTCTGGTGTTACTAGGTTTCGTAGTAAGCCATACGTTTTTGCACCCAATGAATTCAACAATACCAGCACTTTCTTGTCATCTGGCACTTCATTCGCCTTGCCATATACTTCTATGCGTTCGACATATGTCATCCAATTTTCGACTTCAATTTTGAACGCTGTGATACTGCCACTCTTTGGCATTTTTGGGTGTGGTTAGACTGGCTTAAAATGGCATCTCCCGCGCTTTCCTTTCTTCCCCGCTGCGGCTTAAAATGGCATCTCCCGCGCTGCTGCCAATGCCGCTCTCGGCGGTCCTCATGGCAAATGGCGACGCCCTGTGGGTTTCATGCTCTGCTCCTGCGCTACTGCCAATGCTGCTCTCTGCGGTCCTCATGGCAGTGGCAGCACCTCGCGTTTTCCTGCGCGCCTCTCTCCCCCATTGATGCTGCTTGGCCCTTGAACACCGGCTGCGCGCTGCTCTCTCTCGCCTCTCTCCCCCGTTGACGCAGCTCGGCCCCTGAACACCGGCAGCGCCCCGCTCTGCCCTCTCTCTCTCCCCCGTCGATGCTGCTCGGCCTTTTCCTGTGCTGCTCGGTCGGGCTCTAGCCGCCGCTGTCCGGGAAGGGTCTGCGCAGTACCTGTTGCCTGCCCATTTCGCTGGACCACCTTGACTGGAAAGCCAAGCCTGGCTCTCAACAGCCTCCCCTGCGATGCTCAGATCTCCGCTGGATGACTGGGCGGTTGCCGTGGTCGATGTCCGTGCTTCTGGACTCGACCTCCTTCCACTGTTCTCCAGGAGCGAATCTCTGGGAGGTAATGCAGAGTTGCAGGTAGGTTCGAATCTGCGTCGTTGCCAATGTTAGATCCGTGTATCTTCAAGTTGTGTCCTTCAATAATCAGACAAAAGTCTGCAGGGAACGAACAACAGGTGTTTACTGAATGAGGATTACTCTAGAACTAATTGTACAGGTCACTGCTCAGGGTTTATATACAGGTGTGGTCACTGCCGGTACTACAGTATACAGGAGCTGTAAAAAGTAGTTCTCCCCTTAAAGGTACATACATTAAACTATCATCGTATTCTTCTATTCATATCTAGCTTCCCCTTAACGGGACTCTGCTAGTCACCCTCACTTTTGGATGTGCTAGCAAGCTCTACATTCTGATCAATCTGTGGGTAAAAAGGTTGCTCCTGAATTCCTTATTGGATTTAATCGTGACGATCTTATATTTATGACCCCTAGTTTTGGGCTCACCGCACATGGTGACATCTTCTCGACATCTACCCTATTAAACCCCTTCATAATTATACAGATCTCCATTAGATCATCCCTCAGTCTTTCCTTTTTTAGAGAAAAGTGTTCCAGCATGTTCAGTCATTCTGGATAATTAGAAACTCTCTGTTCTGGTGTAATTCTTCTCAATCTATTTTGCACCTTCTCCAGTGCCTCTATATCCGTTTCATAATATGGAGACCAGAACTATACTCCAAGTGTGGTCTAACCAATGTTCTATAGACGTTTAACTAAATTCTCTGCTTTGCAATTCTTTTACTCTATAAAAGAATCCCAGTGCTCTTTTGTCATTTTCATGGCCTTGCTAACCTGCTTTTAATGATGTGTGCATCTGTCGCCCTGGAATTCTTTGCTCTTCAACCCATTTAGACACTTACTATCCAAGGAATATTTGGCCTCCTTATTCCTCCACCAAAATCTTCCACTTCCGGGGATAGTCAGCATGGCTTTGTCAAGGGTAAATCATGTCTGACAAATCTGATTGAATTTTTCGAGGGGGTGACTAGGGGGGTGGATGAGGGAAATGCTGTGGATGTGGTTTACATGGACTTCAGTAAAGCTTTTGACAAAGTCCCGCATAGGAGACTGGTCAAGAAGGTAAGAGCCCATGGGATCCAGGGTGCCTTGGCGCGTTGGATCCTAAACTGGCTGAGTGGCAGGAGGCAGAGGGTGATGGTCGAAGGATGCTTTTGTGACTGGAAGCCTGTGTCCAGTGGGGTACCTCAGGGATCGGTGCTGGGTCCCTTGTTGTTTGTGATCTACATAAATGATTTGGATGAGAATGTAAAAGGTATGATCAGTAAGTTCGCAGATGACACGAAAATTGGTGGGGTGCTAAATTGCGAGGAGGAAAGCCTCAGGCTACAGGACAATATAAACGGGTTGGTCAGATGGGCGGAAAAGTGGCAAATGGAATTTAACCCTGAAAAGTGCGAGGTGATGCATTTTGGACGGACAAATAAGGCAAGGGAATACACAATGAGTGGTAGGACCCTAGGAAGTACAGAGGGTCAGAGGGACCTTGGTGTACATGTACATAGATCTCTGAAGGCAGCGGAACAGGTAGATAAGGTGGTTAAAAAGGCATATGGGATACTTGCCTTCATTAGCCGAGGCATAGAATATAAGAGCAGGGAGGTTATGATGGAGCTGTACAAAACGCTGGTGAGGCCACAGCTGGAGTACTGTGTGCAGTTCTGGTCGCCTCACTATAGGAAGGATGTGATTGCTTTGGAGAGGGTGCAGAGAAGATTCACCAGGATGTTACCTGGGATGGAGCGCCTCAGCTATAAAGAAAGACTAAACAGGCTGGGGTTGTTTTCCTTAGAGCAAAGAAGGCTGAGGGGGGACCTGATTGAGGTGTACAAAATGATGAGGGGCATAGATAGGGTAGATAAAGAGGAACTTTTCCCCTTAGTAGGGGGGTCAATAACAAGGGGGCATAGATTCAGGGTAAGGGGCAGGAGATTTAGAGGGGATTTGAGGAGGAACTTTTTCACCCAGAGGGTGGTTGGAATCTGGAACTCACTGCCTGAAAGGGTGGTAGAGGCAGGAACCCTCACAACATTCAAGAAGCATTTGGATGAGCACTTGAAATGCCATTGCATACAAGGCTATGGACCAAATGCTGGAAAATGGGATTAGACAGGACAGGGGTGGATGGGCGGCGCGGACACGATGGGCCGAAGGGCCTCTTTCTGTGCTGTAAAACTCTATGACTATGACTCTATGACTTAGCTATAATATTGAAATTGATTTGCCAGTTACTCCACCAACCTGCCAGTTTTACAGCGCTCCTTAGTATTAACTATACGACTGAATTTGGTGTCATCTAAATTTGGGATTTACACAAATGCTTCCCGAGTCTAAATAATGGTGCTTTGGTTCTCTCTTCCCATTCTTCTTTTAGTATCGCGGCTTTATCCTCTCTAACTTTTGCTAGTTTATCAATTATTTCCCCCTTTCTATTTTAAGTGACTTGATATCCTGTTTGATCTCTTATTCCAATGTCATGTCCAAATTGTTCGTCTACCTTTTGAAAAATGAGGAAATGTAATTCTCCAATATTGCTGCCCGTTCGCTGTCATTAACTGTGAGTTTATATTGTGCATCCTTCAGCGCCCCTGTCCCAATCCTGTTTTACCTTTTGTTCTTCATACTTTACTTTATATATTCCTTGATAATTTAATTTCGAAGTAGCTCTTAGTCTTTTTATCACTATTTTAACGTAACTGCGAACCCTGCTCCGCAGAGGCACCCGTGTCCTAAATGGAAATACACTTAGCAGGAATTGCTTGACAATTATTCAAACAGTTTAGATCAATTTATAAAACGACCAATCAGATTCACTTAAAAAAACATTTTGTCAAAAACAAATAAAAACAAGACCCAGTAGATTCACGGAGAGGAACAGATAGCAGTAATTTAGACAAGTGGAGGCAGATATTTAACTGAGCGATCAAATGAGGTTAGAACCAAAAGCTAGCTTCGCTCTCGATTAGCAGCAAAATCTTGTAGGTCTCCAAACCACTGGTGCAGCCTGGCACATCCTGGACAGCTCATATTAAAACAGAGGTTGCAGAAGCAGTGATCCGCTCATGCAATGTGTTCAGGGAACAGACTGGACAGAGTGTGAAAGTGTTTGTGATCGGACAGTCCTGTTACACATTGCATCTTGACACAGAGAAAAGAGAAAGGGAGGGAGAGAGAAACAGAAAGAGAAAGAGAAACGGAGAGAGAGAGAGAGAGAGAGAGAGAATCAGAAAGAGAGAGAGATGGGCAGAATGAGAGGGAACAGAGACAGCAAAATAAGTGACACAGAGAGACACTTAACAGCAAAACGAGGGAGTGGGAGACAGAGAATGATGCAGAGATAGAGCGGAGGGAAACATTAGATAGTGGTGACGATGGTGAAAGAAAGACAATGAGGCAGAGGGAAGAGAAGGGCAATACAAGCGTAGGGAGGGTGACTGAGATTGAAGTGGAAACAGGGACCGAAAGAAGAGAAAAGCAGAGTGAAGAGACAGCGAGTCAGAGATAAATGAGAGCGGTAGAGAGGAGAGAGTCACAGAGCAAAGGTGAATGGCAGAGAGAAAACGAGGCAGGGAGAGATAGGATCATTAAGAGAGAAATAAATAGAGGCAGAAAGATGAGAGTGAGGCAGAGAGAGATGAAGCCGAGAGATAAAATGAGACAGATAGCGAAAGAGAGAAAAAACGTGATAGCGGAAGCACGGGTTAGATAGAGAGTAAATCTGCCCCTACACGGTCTCATCAAACAGTCTTTTACCATATTGCCTGAAGAAACATGTTCAAATGAGAAATCTTGAACCCTGAACTGTCTCAGTGCTGACACTCTGGGACATCCGAATCATCTCAATCCCTTTCTGAATGTGGTATTAGGCACTTACGGATTCCCTGCACTGGTTTCCTCTTCCCATTTCCTGCGATTCCCAAATCTTCACCTAGCCTCATTACATCCACAAACTGTTTGTTCTTGGACATGGATCCTAAAAAGAAACACGACACGGAAGTGAAACTGTGATCAATGCAGTAAGTTATATTTCTGAGTGGAGCCCATTATTCTGACAGCAGTAACACAGGGCGGGGACACGGGACCTAGCCAATCAAACAGAGCCTTTTAAAGAGAGAGTGGCCTAGAAATTGAGTGCCCTTAGCGCCGATTTTGCGGCGCTAGAGGGCCTAGCGCTGCATTTGGCGCCGGCGCCGAAATTGCCTGGGGCCCTTACGCCGCGGTAGACCGGTAGCGCTGCGCCGGCACCGATGACGTCATCGGTGTGCGCAGCGTCCCGGTTGCCATGCCGACGGGCCCCAGCGCCGAAATTCAGTTGCGGCCGCCTCGCCCGTGACAGCCGCAACTAAGACTCTGGCAACAGAGTCTTACGAGTCTTTGCGCCGGCGCATTAAAGGCCCCGCGGCGGCCGGCCGCTTTCCCGCCGGCCGCCTGGCCGCAGCTCCCTCCCCGGACTTCCCCCCGCCCCCCCCCCCGGAACAGAAGCAAGCCCGGCACTTGTCCGAGGTGCCGGGCTCATTTTTTAAAAGATTTTCGCGGGCCGCGATCGGGTGCAGGCAGCTCCTCCTTAAGGGAAGGAGGAGGCCTGCACTTCCCGAGCCTGCCGCACCGCATCGGGTGCCGCAGCGCCGGAATTGCGGCGCGAAACGGCAGTTAGCGCCGATGTACCGCCGCAAAGACCCTTCAGTAGCGCCGGCAGCCGTTTGGGCGCGGCACTGCTGAATTTTTGGCGCGCGCAGGGGGACTTAGCGCCGGCACTAACTTCCGGCGCTAAAGCCCTGGCTAAGCCAAAACTCAATTTCTAGGCCAGTCTCTCCATCAGGGACTGCTTTTAAAGATGAAGGCCTAGAAATTCACTGGCCTTAGCGCCGCTTTTGAGGCGCTAGAGGGCCTAGCGGCGAAGTTATGGTCAGTTTTGAAATTGACAGGGGCCCTAAATCGGCGTTAGGCCGGTAGCGCTGCGCCGGCACCGATGACGTCATCGGTGTGCGCAGCGTCCCGGTTGCCATGGTAACCCGCCCGAACTCGGAAATTGAGTTGCGGCCGCCTCGCCCGTGGCAGCCGCAAGCAACGTTCTGGCAGAGGTGCCTTACAGAACGTTGCGCCGGCGCATTAAAGGCCCCGCGGCGGCCGGCCGCTTTCCCGCCGCCCGCCTGGCCGCAGCTCCCTCCCCGGACTTCCCCCCCACCCCCCGGAACAGAAGCAAGCCCGGCACTTGTCCGAGGTGCCGGGCTCATTTTTAAAAAGATTATCGCGGGCCGCGGCCGGGTGCAGGCAGCTCCTCCTTAAGGGAAGGAGGAGGCCTGCACTTCCCGAACCTGCCGCACCGCAGCGGGCGCCGAAGCGCCGGAATAGCGCCGAAATTCAGCGCATAGCGCCAGTTTTCAGGCGCTAACAGCTTTCAGCAGCGCCGGCAGCCGTTTGGGCGCAGAAGTAGTGAATTTTTGGCCCGCCCAGCGCGACTTAGCTCCGTATCTAACTTCCGGCGCTAAAGCCGTCGCTGCGCCAAAACCCAATTTCTAGGCCGAAGTCTCACCCTCGGGGGCCCGTTTTAAAGAGAGAGCCTTTCTATCGTGGACACCTTTTAAAGAGCGAGTCATTCTATCAGGGCACCTTTTAAAAATAGAGTCTCACCATTAGGGACACGTTTTACAGAGACAGATTCTCCTTCAGGGTCCCCTTTTAAAGAGAGAGTCTAAACATCAGGGGCCCCTTTTCAAGATGGACTCTTATCAACAGGGACCCTGTTTAAAGAGAGACTCTTTCATTCAAGGCCCCCTTTTAAAGAGGGAGTCTTTCTATCACGGACACCTTTTAAAGGTAATCTCCCCATTAGGGACACCTTTTAAAGAGGGAGTATTTCAATTCACGACCACTTTTAAAGAGAATCATCCCATTAGGGACATCTTTTTAAACAGGGATTCTCACCATCGGAGACTCCTTTTACAAGGGAGTCTCCCCATCAAGGACTCCTTTTAAAGAGAGTCTCACCTTCAGGGACCCCTTTTAAAGAGGGAGTCTCGTCATTAGGGACCCCTTTTAAAGGGAGAGTCTCACCATCAGGGACCCCTGTTAACGAGGGAGACTCATCATTGGGGAACTCTTATAAAGAGAGAGTCTTTCTATCCACGACCACTTTTAAAGAGAATCTCCCTATTAGGGAAACTTTTAAAAGAGAATCTCAGCATCTGGGACCCCTTTTAAAGAGGGCGTCTTTCTATCAACGACACGTTTTAAAGAGCATCTTCCTATTAGGGAAACCTTTAAAAGAGAGAATGTCAGCATCAGGGACCACTTTTAAAGAGGGCGCCTCACCATAAGGACCCCTATTAATGAGAGAGTCTCTCCACCAGGGATGCCTTTTTGTAGCGAGAGGCTCACCATCAGGGACACATTTTAACATAGAAACATAGATGATAGGAGCAGGAGTAGGCCATTCGACCCCTAAAGCCTGCTCCACCATTCAATGCGATCATGGCTGATCATCCAAATCCAGTACGCTGTCCCTGCTTTCTCCACATATCCGTTGATCCCCTTAGCCTTAAGAAATACATCTAATTCCTTATTGAATATATTTAATGAATTGGCCTCAAATGTCTTCTGTTGTGGAGAATTGCATAGGTTCACCACTCTCTGGGTGAAGAAATTCATCCTCATCTCAGTCATAAATGGCTTATCCCTTATCCTTACACTGTGACCCCTGCTTTTGCGGTAACTTATTGAAAGCCTTCTGAAAGTCCAAATACACCACATCCACTCGTTCTCCCTTATCTATTATACAAGTTACATCCTCAAAAAATTCCAGTAGATTAGTCAAGCATGCTTTACCTTTTGTAAATCCATGTTGACTTTGCCCAATCATGTCACTGTTTTCCAAGTGCTCTGCTACTACATCTTCCATAATGGACTTTAACATTTTCCCTACTACCGATGTAAGGCTTACCGGTCTATAATTCCCCGTTTTTTCTTTACCACACTTTTTTAAAAAGTGGGGTTACATTAGCTACCTTCCAGTCCATCGGAACTGTGCCAGAGTCTATAGAATTTTGGAAGATGACCAGTGATGCATCTACTGTTTCGAGGGCCACTTCCTTAAGTACCCAAGGATGTAGATTATTAGGCCCTGGGGATTTTTTGGCCTTCAATCCCGTCAACTTGCCTAACACCATTTCCCCACAAATACTGATTTCATTTAGTTCCTGCCTCTCATTAGAACCTATGTTCCCTGACATCTCTGGGAGTTTATTTCTGTCATCCTTTTGATGACAGAACAAAAGTGTCTATTTAATTGGTCTGCCATGTCTTTGTTCCCCATTATAAATTCCCCTAATTCTGACTGCAAGGGACCTACGCATTAATTTACCAATCTTTTTCTCTTCACATATCAATAGAAGCTTTTACACTCAGTTTTCAAGTTCCCTACAAGCTTACTCTCACACCCTATTTTCCACCACTTAATTAATCCCTGTGTCATGCTTTGCTGAATACTAAACTGCTCCCAATCCTCAGGTTTGCAGCTTTTTCTGGCCAATTAATATGTCCTCTACTTCGACCTTATGCTATTCCTAATTTCCCTCATTAGCCAATGTTGAGTCACCTTTTGTTTTAATTTATGCCAAACAGGGATGAAAAAATTCTGTAGTTCGTCATGTGATCTTTAAATGTTTGCCATTGCCTATTCACCGTCAAGCCTTTAAGTAACATTCCCCAATCCATCCTAGCCAACTCGCGCATCATAGAATCGTTGTTTCCTTGATTTAAAATCCGTACCCATGTCACTGAATCAACTACTTCACTCTCCATCTTTTTAAAGAGGGAGTGTCACCATCAGGGACCAGTTTTAAAGAGGGATTCTCCCCATCAGTGACCACTTATATAGAGGAAAACTCAACATCAGGGACCCTCTTTTAAGAGAGAGTCTCACCAACAGGGACCCCTTTTAAAAAGTGAGTCTCACGATCAGGGACCCCTTTAAATAGGGAGTGTCACCATCAGGGATCCATTTTAAAGATGGAGTCTCAACATCAGGGACCTCTTTCAAAGTGGGCGCCTCTCCAACAGGAACACGTATTAAAGAGGGAGCCTCAGCATCAGCGACTACTTTAAAGGGGGAAACACCCCATCAGGGACCCCTTTTAAAGAGGGAGACTTAGCACTAGGGACCGCTTTTAAAGAGATCATCTCTCCATCAAGGACCCCTTTTAAAGAGAGAGTCACACCATCTGGGACCCCTTTTAAAGTGGGAGCCTCGATATCAGGATAAACCTTTTTAGAGAGAGACTGACCAACAGGGGCCCCTTTTGAAAAGAGAGTCTCACCACCAGGGACCAATTTTAAAGAGGGAGTCTCCCCATCAGGGACCCTATTAAAGAGGGAGTCTCACCATTAGGGAAACCTTTTAAATAGAGAGTCTCACCGTCAGGGAACCCTTTTCAACAGTGAGTCTCGCCATCAAGGACCCCTTTTAAAGAGGGGGTCTCAGTGTCTGGGACACCTTTTAAACAATGTGCTTCAGCATCAGTGAACCCTTTTAAAGAGAGTCTCTTCATCAGGGAATCATTTTAAAGTTATAGTCTTACCATCAGGGACCCCTTTTAAAGAGGGAGTCTTTCTATCAGGGACCGCTTTTAATGCGGGAGTGTCAGCATTAGGGATCATTTTTAAAGAGGGTGTCTCACCATCACGGAACCCCTCTTTAAGAGAATCAACATCAGGTAGCCCTTTTAAATAAGGAGTCTCACCCTCGTGGACCCATTTTAAAGGGCGAGTCTTCCTATCAAGGACACTTTTTAAAGAGGGAGTCATTATCAGGGACACCTTTTAAAGAGAATCTTCCTATTAGGGACGCCTTTTAAAGAGAGAGAGTGTCAGCATCAGGGACCACTTTTAAGGAGAGTGTCTTTGCATTAGAGACCCATTTTAAAGGGAGAATCTTGCCATCAGGGACACTTTTAACGAGTGAGACTCATCATCTGTGACCCCTTTTAAAGCGGGAGTCTTTCTATCAACGACCCCTTTTAAAGAGAATCGTCCTATTAGGGAAACCTTTAAAAGAGAGAATCTCAGCATCAGGGACCGCTTTTAGAGAGGGAGTTTCTACAACGGGGATACATTTTAAAGAGTGATTCTCACCATCAGTGCCCCCTTTTCATGAGAGAGTCTCTCCATCAGGGATTGCTTTTAAAGAGAGAGTCTCACCATCAGGGACCCCTTTTAAAGGGAGAGTCTCTTCATCAGCGTCCCCTTTTACAAATAGGGTCGCACCATTAGGGACCCCTTTTAAAGAACGTCATTCTATCAGAGACCACTTTTACAGATGGAGGCTTACTATCAGGGACCCCTTTTAAAGAAAGTCTCCCCATTATGGACCCCTTTTTCAGAGGGAGTCTTTCCATCAGGCACCCTTTTAAAGAGGGTGTTTCACCCTCTGGGACTCTTTGTTAATGAGAGAGGCTTTCTATCGGGGACCCCTTTTAAAGAGGCTCATCTTCAGTGACTCATTTAAAAAAAAGGGTGTTTCAGCATCAGGGACCCCTATTAAAGAGGGAGACTCAACATCAGGGACCCCTTTTAAAGAGAGAATCACCATCAGGGAACCTTTTTGAAGGGAAAGTCTTTCTATCAGGGACCCCTTTTAAAGAGAGCATCTCACCATCTGGGACTCATTTTAAGTGCAGCGTCAACAACACTCAATAACCTCGACACCATCTTGGAAAAAGTAGCCCGCTTGATTGGCACCTCATCCACCATCTTAAATATCCACTCCCTCCATCACCAGCATACCGTGGCTGCAGTGTGTACCATCTACAAGATGCATTGCAGCAAGTTGCCAAGGCTGACGGCAGCGGTTCAATAAGGCGGCTCACCACCACCGTCTCAAGGACAGTCAGCTATGGGCAATAAGTGCTGGCTTTGCCAGCGATGCCCAAATCCCAGTAATGAATAAAATAAATCTTAGTGACACTGGCATTGAAATTCCAGGATTACGGTGGGATCAGCGAAATCTACCCTGTCCAGGGGATGACATTCCGGGATTGAGGCAGGAGCTGTGTAATATAGTGAGCCCTATGGTTCAACTACCCGGACTGAGGCAGGAGCAGCGAATCTTGGTAGCCTGGAATAAAATTCCTGGACTGAGGTGAGAGCAGCGTTCTCTAGGGGACCCTGGGATTGATTTGCCTGAACTGAGGCGGGAGCAGTGAAATCAGGGCGGCTTTGGGAATAAAACCCATGGACTGATGGAGGAGCAGAATAATGCAGGAGGCCCTGGGAATGTCATTACTGGACTGAGGCTGGAGCAGTGAAATCTAGGCGGCACTGGGAATGAAACTTCCTGGACTGAGACAGCAGCAGATTAATGTAATGGGCCCTGGGCATTGGTTTAATGGATTGAGGCGTGAGCAGTGTAATCTAGACAGGCCATCTAATGGAATTACTGGACTGAGGGGGGAGCAGTGCAATCTGGACGAGATTCAGGCTTGGGCTGATAAGTGACACGTTACATTTGAACCACACAAGTGCCAGGCAATGATTTTCACCAAAAGCAGAGTCTAGCCACCGCCCCTAAACAGTCAACAGCATTATCTTCGCCGAATCCCCCACCATCAATATCCCGGATGTCACCATTGATCAGAAACGCAACTGGACCAGCTTCATAAACGCACTGGCTGCAAGAACAGGTCCGATGCTGGGTATTCTGCGGCGAGTGACTCACCTCTTGACTCCCCAGAGCCTTTGGCCATCGACAAGGCACAAGGAAGGAGTGTGATAGAATACGCTGCACTTACCTGGATGAGTGCGGTGCCAACAACACTCAATGAGCTCGACACCATCCAGGACAAAGTAAACCACTTGATTGGCATCCCATCCACAACCTTAAATATTCACTCGCTCCATCACCGGCATACCGTGGCTGCAGTGTGTATCATCTACAAGGTGAGTTGCAGCTGCTTGCCGAGGTTTCTTCAACAGCACCTCTGGAAAACACGACCTCTACCACCTAGAAGCACTAGGGCAGCAGGCTCATGGGAACAACATCACCTCCAAGTTCCCCTCAACAACATCCTGAATTGGAAAGATATCGCCGTTCCTTCATTGTCGACGGGTCAAAACCCTGGAACTCCCTTCCTAAAATCACTGTGGGAGTACTTTCACGACACTGACTGAAGCGGTTCAATAGGGCGACTCACCACCACGTTCCCCGGGACAATCATCATGGGCAATACAAGCTGGCCTTTCCAGCGATGCCCAAATCCCAGTAATGAATAAAATAAATCTTCGTGACCCTGGCATTGAAATTCCCAGATTGCAGTGGGATCAGCGAAATCTACGGTCCAGAGAATGAAATTTCTGGATTGAGGCAGGAGCAGTGTAATACAGTCAGCCCTATGGTTGAAATACCTTGACTCAGGCGGGAGCAGTGAAATCTAGGCGGACCATGGCATCACATTACTGGATTCAGATGGGAACTGTTTAATCTGGGCGGCCTTGAAAATTAAATGCCTGGTCTGAGACGGGAGCAGTGTAATGTAGGCAGCCCTCGGAATTGAATTCCTTGATTGACGAGGTATTTGTAATCTAGGCGGCCCAGAAAATTAAACTCCTGGATTGAGGCGGCAGCAGTGAAATCTAGCTGGTCCAGAGAATAAAATTACTGAACTCAGATAGGAGGAGTATAAAGTCAGCCTCCCTGGCAATAAATTTCCCGGACTGAGGCAGGGACCGTGTAATCTAGGCAGTGCAAGGGATTAAAAATCCTGGACTGAAGTGGAAGCAGTGTAATCTAGGCGGCCCGGGGAATAACATCATTTGACTGAGGTGGAATCAATGTATTCTAGCCAGTATTCGGAATGAAATTACTGAACTGAGGTGGGAGCTGTGTAATCTAGCCAAACTGGGAATGACATTCCTTTACTGAGGCAGCAACAGTGTAATCCTGGCGGTCCAGGGAATAAATTTCCTGGACTGAAGCAGGAACACTGCAATCTCGTCCTGGGACTGAGGCCGGTACAGTGTCATGTGCCATTTCAATCTCTCCGCTACTGTGTTCATCTCTAACATCCCGCCATTTAGGAATATTTATTGATGGTGACTATTTTTACCCTGATATTATGGGTTTGAATAAATCACATAATAAGATTGGGGCAATCCAGCCTTCTTTCTTCTTTTTTCATCCTGTTTTATGTCACTTTCTCGTCTTTTCTTCTCAGGTTGTGTTCAATACAAGAAGGGAAACTCCATTCTCTTTGTTCTCTCTCGATATTTTAGGGTCGTGTGAAATATTCCGCATTCACTCACTTTTAATTTATAACAGTGCACAACATGGTGAGCTGTATTGTGTTGCAATAAAGTGTTCTGGTGACATTGGGTCAATGATTCTGTTTGTTCAATGACTGTAATTAATGTCAGTTACCGTGAGGCCTAATGAGGTCACTCAGGGAGTTTTCTCTGCTATAAAGATGGAGCTCGCTTCACTATGTCACCTCACACAGTCAGTGTGCTGCCTCCAGCACAAAGACCAGCAGTGACTCACAGAAGGGAAGACATGGCGATACCACCTCCCCCGCCCCTTCCTGATAATTGGCGTGAAGATTTGCGGATAGAAAACTTATTTTATGATATACGAAAGATTTTCTATCCCATCCTTGCTGCTGTTGGTGTTCCGAGTAAGTATCAATGCCCAGTTATGAATTCCATAAACTGTGTTACTTTGTAATATTATTCTTGCTATTTACACTGGGATTTTATTTATTAATGATTTTCTGTGATTGCAATTGTTGCATCATCTAAATCGTATAAATGCAAGTCTTTCTTTCTTTTTATCATTATTAATTAATTCGAGTTGTTGTATAAAATACTCGAACAGCCTCGCTACAGTTGGTACTGCTGTTAAGACTCTATATCTAATAATTAATGCTGCAAATTATGTTTAACAGATATAATGTTCTTGTAATTTCCTCCACAACCCCGGCAGCCCTCGCTGCTGTTGGTGTCCCTGGTAAATCGCTGTATCCAGCTTTTAATTCTGTAAATAATGCTTAACTGTATTTCTCTCCTTCTTCCCATATTCCTTGTCATTCCCCGTGCATTCCGCACCGCTGTCAGCTAATGATTGTGAACGTGATACAGTGGTACCAAGTTTGCAATATTCTATGTTAATTCCAAGCAAAGATTTTAGACCGAGACACTTTATTTAACGAATTTCCTCTGCTATCCACACTGAACATTTATAAGAGATCAGAAAATAAATTCTTGGCTTGGGAGAATTTGCACCTTATGGCAAAGGACTTCGACTTGAATCGTTAACGCTGTTTCTCTCTCTCCACAGATGCTGCCTCACCTGCTGAGTATTTGCAACATTTGCTTCTTTCATTTCAGATTGCCAGTATCTGCAGTATTTTGCTTTTGTTTTCGATTAATGCTCGGTCTGATTACTTAAAGAGAGTCACAGGAACAAATCCTGGCAGGTCTTATATACATATCTTTAAATGTGTGAAGTATCCACTAATCATTCAGTTCCAGTCACTCTCTCCTTTCCAACCATCTCCAGTTCCACATTTCTGGCACTGCTTCAGATGTTTGGAATAGGATTACATGATAATTTATATTCTCATAAAATGTTTCTTAGCCAGATTTCAATATAGTTATCTGCAACCTTTGTTTTGAATTTACAATTGAGTCACATACCCTTCTGTGACAGTTCAGTGGATCTCTAAGTGTGACCCAGAGTGGTTCTATATTGCCTCCTGCTGTACTTCAGGATAATCAATCCCAGCTGAGGTTAAGACAATCCTTTGATATTTTCTCCTCTAATATTCTCTGCACAAAGTTGGACACCATCATGAGAAAAGTACAAGCATAATTCTCTTCCACTTATGTTCAATAACTTTACAAAAGCATTCGGCAGCACTTTGCCTGCTGGATAAACCGCCTGAATTCAATTTTGATAAATACATTTACTGAGGCATTTACTCTCAATTAAAACTATTTATTATAATTCAGAGTCCATTCTTTTCAATGATACATGGAAAATCTTCCTTTCAATGAGTTACAATTTGTGTATTTCAGGAAAAATGCGGTAAACACAATCTTCAAAGCACATCCGACAGCCTAGTTGCCTTCATAACTGCAGTTCACTAGCATTTATCTTAACATTATCGTATTACATCCGTACATTTAATTACAATTGCATGTAATTATTGCATGCCAAGGTTGCAGTTTCTGTATGTTGCTGTGGCATTCATGTACTGTGTTATATATAAAGGATATTCAAACCAAGATCAGGAATCCAAGCGGGATTTCCAAATCCCGAACACAGGGCACAGAAGCGAACTGCACTGCTCAATATTCCGACTGATCCCGGGACACGATGTTTTGAGAGAGTAAAATAACATAGGAACATAGGAAGAGCAGTAACCCATTTAGCCCCTCAAACCTGATTCGCCATTTAATGATACCATGGCTGATCTGCGGCCTAACTCCATATACACGACTTTGCCCCATAGCCCTAATAATCTTGGTTAACAAAAATCTATCAATCTCAGTTTTAAAATTAACAGTTGATCCAGCATCAACTTCGGTTTGTGGCAGAAAGTTCCAATTTTCTACCACACTTTTTGCGTAGAAGTGTTTCCTAATTTCACTCCTGAAATGTCTGGCTCTAATTTAGATGGTGCTCCCTAGTCCTAGAATCCCCAACCAGGGGAAATAGTCTCTGCCTATGTAACAATCTGTTCATCTTAATATCTTCAGAAGTTCGATCAGATCACCCATTGACCTTTTACATTCTAAGGAATTCAATCCTAATCTGTGTAATTTCTCCCCATAAAGTAACCCTTGGATTTCAGGTATCATTCACTACGCTGCACTTCCCCCAAGCCCAATCTATCTTTCCTAAGGTGTGGTGTCCAGAAATGCTCACATTACTCCAGGTGTGGTCTAACCATGGCCTTTCTATAGCTGCAGCATAAAGTCTATCCTTTGTGTTCTCGTGCTTCAGATATACAGGCCAGCATTCCATGAGAATTTTTGATTATTTTCTGTACCTGCCAATGACATTTTAATGATCTATATAGATGCAACCCCGTCTCTTTGGACCGCCACTCTTTTCGATATCCCTTTGTAATTTCCTGCTTTCATCTACACTGCCTGCAATGCTGCCTAATTTGTGTCATCCGCAAATTTGGATATATTACTTTCTATGCCATTTTCTAAGTCGTTAAATAAATCTGTGAATAGTTGAGGCCCCATTTGTTCCTGGGAATGTGTCACAGTATAAATTCCTTATTTTATTTATTACTTTTTATTTATTGTCATTCATTTTATGGAGTCCCTGTCTCTGATACATTATTACTTTCCTTGGGATTTCTGGCATGCTTCTTCCTTTACTGTAAATATTGAAACAAAGTCTGTTATCAACCTGTCTGCCATTTCCTTATTATCATTGACAATATCACTGCTTTGAGTTTTTAAGGGTCCAATATTACACCTGACTACCATATTTTCATACTATAACTGTAAAAATTATTTTGTGTTAATTTTGATATCCCTTACAGGTTTCTTTTCATACTCCCTTTTGTAGCTCTTAATATCTGTTTTGTGACCCTTTGCTGTTCTTTGTATCTTTCCCATTCGCCAGGATCTGTGCTACATTTTGCATTTTTAGCAGCGTTGCCTTTTATGACCATGCTGTCCCTTACCACTTTAGTCATCCAGGGCTGTTTCACAAATATATCTCTTGCTCCTCAGGTTCTGAATCAGCTGAAATTATTTTTTGAACATCTCCACTGATTTTCTGTTGTTTTACCCATTAACAGTTTTGCCCAGTTTACTGTGGACAGTTTCTGCCTCATCCCGTTGAAGGTGGCCTGACCTAAACATAGAATCGTAGTAACGGTTTTGCATTTTTCTTCATTAAACTTGATCATGTTATGATCACTATTAGAAAAATGTTCCACACCGTAAGACTGTTAAGTAAATCTGGCTCCTTACTCATTACAAAACATCGCCAGGCATGCCCCTTGTTCGTTATAGTACCTATTGCTGCAGAACACTATCGCGGACACACTCAATAAATACACTAACTTTCTGAAATGTGCTAATCTGCTTATCCCAATCTATTGCTGAGATGCTCTGGTCCTTTGTACCCCTGGTAACTCAGCTGGTGCTTTTTATATGCTGGGCTAATGGTAGATCTACCATTTCATCTCTCAGTGAGCGAACATCTGTCACTTTCATGTATTTATTTTCATTTCATTTATTGATTAATTATTCTTAAAATAAAGTATCACAGCTTAAAGCTAATACAATTATATCATATCAATGAATGTCAGTAATAAATTGCAGATTTCACCCCGAACTCCATCAAGCTCAAGCTTCAGCTGCCAGCCTGATGAAAAACTTTCCTCTTTGTTTCCCTCTGCACAGTAAACATAGTGACCATTGTGATCCTGTCTCGGGGAAAGTGCGGTCTCTCCACATGTGTCACTCGCTACCTGGTGGCCATGGCAGTGGCGGATCTTCTCGTCATTATCTTTGATCTGATATTGAGGCACATTCCGATGTCCTACAAGAAACCGTTTGTTCCTGTGTATTCTATCCCTGTCTGTAATATCCACGCCGTCGTGCTTTATGCAGTCACAGACTGTTCTGTCTGGTTCACTGTCACTTTCACCTTTGATCGTTGTGTGGCAATTTGCTGCCAGAAGCTGAAAACTGAATATTGCACCAAGAAAATGGCTGCTGAGGTTCTGGGAACAGTGACTGTGCTGAGCTGTTTAAAGAACGTTTTCTGGTATTTTATGTTGACAGATGAATACCTTGCAGTGAACCTCCCCTGGTTCTGTTATGTAACAATCGATGTTCAGCTCTCACAGGTCTGGGGAGCAATCGAGTTCCTTCATCATTTTCTCACCCCGGGGGTCCCATTTGTTCTGATTCTGTTGCTCAATGCTGTCACCGTCAGACACATTTTATTGTCCAGCAGAGCCCGCAGGAGGCTCCGGGGTCCCAGCAGTGGGGAGAGTCCCAGAGACCCAGAGATGGAGAGCCGAAGGAAATCCATCATTTTACTGTTCACTATTTCGTGCAATTTCATCCTGTTATGGTCAGTGATTATGGTGTATTCTATATATAACCGGGTGTGGCGATTGGTTGGTTATTTTGTATCTCTACCTATATATCTTCCAGATTTGGGACAAATGCTCCAGCTCCTGAGTTGCTGCACAAACAGTTGCATTTATGCCGTGACACAGACTAGGTTTAGACAGCAGTTGATAAATGTGGGGAAATATCCCTTTGCTTTAATTGTAAAATTCATTAAATGTTGAGAAGATCCTGCATCAGAACTTAATCCCGCCTCATGTTCTGTCCGAGCCAGACTCACCCTTGGGGCCAGTGATTTAGGTTAGTATTTTCACACACGCTGATACGCTGTGTACATCATAACCCAGCACCAGAGACAACCTTTGAATGCAAAACACCCGCACTGACCTCAGAAATATTAACACACTGACAGTGCTTTCAGGTGTATATTAACACACGCACTGACACACTCGGACCGTACTGTTATGCTGCCAAGCACTGGCATTAATCAACAAAATACTCCCCCAGAGTCTGTGATCATGTTTACACTGAGAGGGATAGAAAAGCCCTGTAAATTTTAACCCAGTCCTTGTGCAATTATTAACTCAACCACGGAACACCGTGCATACATGAAAATACTAGCAGTGATATCCTTTGAGCAATGACATTCTCCAACAAAACAACAATAAATATAACACAAGTATAGAGACACATTGTTCATACTAACACAATGTCATCAGCCTTCTGTAGAAAAATCTCTCTCACTCTTTCACCTGGAACGCCTCACATCTCTCTCTCTCTATATTCGCCTTTCTCTATCTATAATTTACTCACTCTGTCAACTGGCCTGCCCCAAGTCTCTCCCTCACTCACTCACTCGCCTGGCCTGCCTCACTGCTCACTCTCTCTCTATCTATCTCTATCTATCTCCATATCGCACCATCTCTCTCTCGATCTCTCTCTTCCTCGCTCTGTAACTTACTCACTCTGTCTACTGGTCTGCATCGCATCTCTCCCTCACTCACTCACTCGCCTGGCCTGCCTCACTGCTCAGCCTCTATCTCTCTATATCTGGCCATTTCTCTCTATCTCTCTCTCTCGCTCTCCCTCACTCGCCTGGTCTCTCTTTCTCACTCATTGTATCTTGTATCTGCGGTTTATTGTATACACAGGGATTGCTGCTGAGCTACACGTGTGCTTTGCAGTAGCAGCTGGGGCGAAATTGTGAGATATTGAGAGAAACGGAGCGTGAAAGAAATAAACTGCGGACGAGAGAGGGAGACATAGGGATTGAGAGACAAGGAGAGGGGACGAAAGAGAGAGACAAACAAAGTGAGAAATAGAGTGAGTGGGGCAGACAGACAATGTGAGAGATAGGGAGGGTGAAAATACGGAGAGTGAGAGGTAGAAACAGAGGAGAGAGCGAGAGAGAGGCATTCTGCGAGCAATAATGAGTGGGAAATAGAGACAGACAGAAGGGAAGAGACGGACAAAGAAATGCGAGTGAGACAAAGAGTGAGGGGTTGGGAGAAGCGTAACAGAGACAGAAGGAATGGAAGAGAGTGAGAGAGAGACATGGAGAGAAAGACTGAGAGTGGGAAAAAGGGAGCAGGGAACAGCGACAGAGAATAAATAGGAAAGAGAGATAATCATGGCGAGAGAGATGGAAAGTGAGAAGTATAGGACGTAGCAAGGCACGAATTGGAGTAACAACAGAAAATGCTGGAAAAACTCAGCAGGTCAGGCAACATCCGTGGGCAGAAATTTGAGTTGACGATTCGGGAGTGATGGTCGCGGATGGGTGGAGAGGTAGGTTTTAAAAACGGCACCAGCATTTATACATAAAGATGCGAGCTGTAATAATTTTGTATTCTGTGTTCTTGCGTACAGTGAGTCAGACTCTGGAATAAATCTCCCAAACCTGTGTTAACATCAAATAGACACGGTGTTACATCAAACACTCCCAGGGCAGGTGCAGCACTGGTTAGACACAGAGTAAAGCTAACTCTACACTAACCCCATCAAACACTCCCAGGGCAGGTACAGCACGGGTTAGACACAGAGTAAAGCTCCCTCTACATTGTCCCATCAAACACTCCCAGGGCAGGAGCAGCACAGGTTAGACACAGAGTAAAGCTAACTCTAAACTAACCCCATCAAACTCTCCCAGGGCAGGTGCAGCACTGGTTAGATACAGAGCAAAACTCTGTCTGCACTATCGCATCAAATACTCCCAGGGCAGGTAAAGCACGGGTTAGTTACAGATAAGAGCTCCCTCTAAACAGTCCCAGCAAGCTCTCCCAGGGCAGGTACAGCGCGGGTTATGTACAGCGTAAAGCTCCCTCTACACTGACTGATCAAACACTCCCAGGGCAGAGACAGCGCAGGTTTGATACAGAGTAAAGCTCATATAACACTGTCCCATCAGACGCTCCCAGTGCAGGTAGAGCACAAGTTAGATTACAAATAAATTTCCTCTTACAGTGTCCTATTTCGCACTGCAAGGGCAGGTGCAGCACGTGTTAGATACAGGTAAAAGATCTCTCTACATTGACCCATCCCAGTTTTCCAGAGATATTATAGCATGGGTTAGATACAGAGTAATGTTCCCTTTAAACTATCCCAGCAAAATCTGCCGGGGAAGGTGCAGCACAAGTTAGATACAGAGTAAAGCACGCACGTCACTTTCCTGTCAAACACTCCCAGGGCAGACGCAGCAAGCGTTATATACAAAGTGAATCGCCCTCTACCTTGTGCCATGTAAATCTCCCAGCATGGGTAATATTCAAATTAAAGATCCCTCTGCCCCATCCATTCAGCCACTAACCTGACACCATACCCAACTGGGACATACTGTAAAGAATTAGCACACGCTAGCGGGGTTGGGATTACTGTCTCTGGCCAGTCAAAAGCCTCTGAGCTGCTCCAGGGACCCCCGTGCGGTTTCGAAGCGCTCCCCTATTCCTGGTTCTGACCGCTGGACTTATTCGGTAGCAATGTAGACAGAAAAACGTGACTCGTGGTTTGGGTGCAAAGCAGGTCAGTATTTATTGAAACAAAAAGAAAGAAACAACTTAAAAATCGATACAGCACAGCTTGAGCCTAGTACAGCACTTCTGCTTGACGCAGTACACTCAGTGTCCACTAGAGCGCTCCTTGCTCAGTGCAACACTCCTTTAAATACAGCACTTTAAAAGCAGCTACATAGTGTTTACCAAAACACTTCTCTGCTAGGTACCACACCCCTTTTTAATACAGTTGTAAATACAGTACTTCAAAAACAGCTACACAGTGTCCACTGAAGCACTTCTCTGCTCAGTGCAACACTCCTTTATTAAAATACAGCATTTTTAAATACAGCTGCTCAGTGTCCACTGGGGGAGTTCTCTGCTCAGTGCAACACTGTCTTACTTAAATAGGGGTGGATAGAACGGACACAACGAGGGAAAATTGACTAAAAGCACATTTCTAACAAAATTCCCACTTAAATTCCCACCCCTATACATATTGTAAGTTGCCTTGTAAAGGACCAGAAAAATATATGCTCACCAATGAAGAAATGCCTGCTCCGTGCTCTGCGATCTTTGATCTTCACTGCACCCAAAGTAAAAGCACCCCAGTATTTTAAATGTAATCTGCTGGTGTTCCACTTCTTCAGGCAGACTCCCACGTTGTAGAGAGCACAGAGGCGAGGCCACAGAGAGAGCGAGATGCTTCTGGGAAGCTATCTTTTATACCCCATTTGGAGCCTGCAGATCCGGATGTATCTGGGCTAAACAAAAGAGATCCAAACTGCCCCATTGTCTTGTCATGAGCTTGGATGCATTACCCATTCGTTTAAACTGTTCCTTTTCACTTTAAATGTGTCCTCGTTGTCTGTGAATGGGCTTTCAAATAAAGTTGCAGTTTAAATGTGTCCTTTGAATAAAGTTGCCGTGGTTTGAACTATTTCCTTGATTGCTTGAGTAGTGTAAACAAAAGTCATAGTCCTTGTGGCCAGACTGAAACTGGTTTCAAGTGGTTAATCCTTTGTGTAGCAGTTTCTGTAAACACATCGATTGTCTCTGCAGGGGGGAGGGAAAACCCCTTTGATTGGCAGATTGGAATCTTTTTCTGCAGACCCAGGCTGCTCTTTCCAAGTCCCTTTTCTCTTTGGCCATGCGGTCTGACGGCCATTTTGATGGCTGGAATTTTAAAAGCATATAACCCAAGGATTCTTTAATCAAAATTAATCTTCGGAGCTGTAGGAATTTTGAAATTATTGCGAAATCCTACTGTCCTCCCTCGGATAGTAAAACTTGCTTGTAGTATCCTTGCCAAAAATGAGCAATAATATCTGGCCCCCCATAAACAACCTTCCCTTATACTTAACTAAATCTATCTTTGCTCCCCCGACACCTCCATCTCCCCTGCCCAGAGAGACTCGTACTACGGCAGGCATCTATTGACAGAAAACCAAAAATTAATTAAATAATCAAAGCATCGATGGGGTCCTACGCCACTGCACCGCTTATATTCATAATAAGTCAAGCATGGAGGGGGTCCTATGCCCCTGCACCGCTTGTAACATAATTTTAATATCTTTAAAGGGATTGTCACCCAGCCAACATATCTGCAAAAAAACAGATGGAAGACACCGAGCTTCCTTTTCTTTTTATTACAATGAGGCAATTTACTAAATGGCACTGTTCTTCAGCCAGAAATATATTTTAAATATTCCGTTCCCTTAACTCCAAACAAGCAGTAAGGATTCTGAATTAATTGCACAGGCAGAAATCGATAGCTTTTATCTAATATCCATTACGGAGACGTGGTTGCAAGGTGGCAAAGTTTGGGAACTGAATATTCCAGGATACTTTAATTTTGGAAGAGATAAGCAAGATGGAAAAGGAGGAGGGGTAGCCCTGATAATAAAAGATGCGATAAAGACAGTAGAGAGAAACGATCTTTGACCCGAAATTCAAGACGTGGAATCAGCTTTGTTGTAGCTGAGAAACAGCAAGTGGCAGAACTCATTGGTGGGAGTTGTTTATAGGCCCCCAAACAGTAATGTAGGGCAGAGTATAAATCAGGAAATTAGAGGCACGCGTAACAATGGTGCTACAGTAATTATGTTTAATCTACATATAGATTGAGCAGACCAAAATTGAGTAATAATTTGGTGTACGAATTCATGGAATGTATAGAAGCTAGATTTCTAGATCTGAATGTTGAGGAAATAAGTAGGGATCCGGCTACTTTAGATCCTGTATTGTGAGATGAGAAAGTGTTAATTAATCTTCTTATTCGGCAGTCCCTTGGATCCGAGGATGACTTGCTTCCACATTATAAATGAGTTTGTAGGTGACTGATGAGTCCAATCACGGACCTACAGACTCTGTCACAGGTGGGGCAGACGGTGGTTGAAGGGGCGAGTGGGTGGGTTTCTTGGGTTGACATGCACTCCTTCTGCTGCCTGCGCTTGGCTTCTGCTTGTTCCCGGTGAAGAGACTCGAGGTGTTTGGCGCCTTCCCGGATGCTTCTCCTCCACTTTGTGCGATCTTGGGCCAGGGATTCCCAAGTGCCGATCGGGATGTTACACTTTTACAAGGAGGCTTTGAGGTCTTTAATTAATAACCTTGTATTAAAGGGGCCCTTAGGGAAGAGTGACCATGATATGATACAATGCTATACTGAGTTTTAAAGTGATTTAGTTAAATCCAAAACTAGGGCCTTAAATCTAAACAATTCAAATTACATAAGGTATTGTTGTTTCTGGGTATAGTAAGGCACAGACTGCAGGAGAAAACGGTACAACAGGTGTTTACTCAACGTGGCTCACAGTGGAACTGCCTGTACAGATTACTACTCAGTGCTATACACAGGTGTGGTCACTGCCGGTACTACAGTATACATGAGCTGTAAAAAGTAGTTCCTCCCTTAAAGGTATATACATTACAATTCCTCCCCTTTTAGATTAACAGTACCATAACACTCATTTAACAATTAAATATCAAACTAATTACAATTAACACTTTTAACATGCAACATTAGCTGAAAGTAGTCTATTTATATATTCAGTCTTTGGGGAGGCTTCCTGATCTTTTCTTGATAGCGCCTTTCCCGAGTGTCTTGCTCTTGGTGCGGAGGCGATTCTGGCCCCCTGTTGTTGGTTCGTTCATCAGCTTCCGATGCTACTGTTTCTGGGGTAGATGCGAACTGTACGTCGGTTTCAGCACCAGGTACGTATGGGCGAGGCGTGGGGTTGACTTGTTCCTGTGACTCTAGGATCTGGTCAGCATGGCATCTCACGATGCTTTCCCCAACGTTCACTGTGTACATTAGTGGGCTCTGCCGTGTGCATATCGTTCCTGGCTGCCATTTTTCTGTTTGGTATTCACGGGCCAAGGCTGTTTACCCTACATTGAGGCTCCTTGTTGGCTTCTCATGGATGTGCTGGAATTGCTTACTCTCAACATCTCTTCGTACATTTGGTCTGAGCAAATTCAGGCGAGATCTTAACCTTCGGTTAAAGAACATCATGGCTGGGGCCTGGTTGGTGACTGCATGTGTCGCATTCAGGTAGGTGAACAGGAAATTGTCCACCTTGTGCTGCAGCAGAATGTTGTCATTGTACATAGCCTTTACTGCCTTCTTAAAGGTTTGTACGAACGTCTTAGCCAATCCATTTGTGGCTGGATGATACGGGGCGGATGTGTAATGCCTTAACCCATTCTTTTTCAAGATCTTCCAGAAATCTTCGGACACAAACTGTGGTCCGTTGTCGGAGCAAATCTGTTCTGGCAAGCCATTCCTGGAAAAAATGGTCCGTAGGACTGCAATAGTTTTCTCCTTGGTGGTGGAGGACATTATGATGACCTCAGGCCATATCGAGTGCGCATCCACGGCTATTATAAACATTCAGTCCATGAATGGACCAGCAAAATCAATATGCACCCGTTGCCTTGCAGATGAGGGCCACTCCCATGGGTGTTGAGGGTCCTGCGGTGGTGCATTTTGGACTCTCTGGCATCCTGAGCAGCTCTTCGTCAGGTGCTCGATTTGTGTATCGATTCCCGGCCACCACACATAAGCCCTGGCTAGGCTTTTCATATTTACCCCTCCCAGATGACCCTCATGAAGCTCATTGAGCACTCTATCGCTTAACATGGGTGGAATTACCACTCGAGATCCACACATCAAGGTCCCCCGGCACACTGACAGCTGTTCTCTCCTTGTCGAGAATGCTGGCAACAGTGAGTCGCCATGTGCTGGCCAGCCCTTCACCATCAAATCATATACCCGAGACAGTGTCGGGTAATTTCGGGTTTCCTTTTCGATACAAGCGTTACTTACCGGTAGGTATTCAACTATAGTCGAATGGAATACTTCGACAGGATCCACTGCTGGTGCCTCCTCCGCAGTAGGCAGTGGCAGGCGTGATAGCCCATCAGCATTTCCATGCTGTTTCATGCCCTTATGTTCAATCTCATAGTGGTGCGCCCCTACAAAAGTGACCATCTTTGTAGTCGTTGCGCAGTCATCACCGGAACGCACTTCTTCGGATTAAAAATGGAGACAAGAGGCTGGTGATCAGTCAGCAAGGTGAATTTCTGCTCGTGCAGATACTGATTGAACTTTTTCACTCCCCACACTCGGCTGAGGGCCTCCCTGTCAGTCTGGGCATAGTTGCGCTCGGCTGAGGTTAGTGATCGTGACGCAAAGGCTATTGGCCTCTCTGAACCATCTGAGAATTTCTGCGACAGCACCGCTCCAATGCTGTAGGGTGACGCATCACATGCTAACCGAATTGGTAATGCCGGGTTGTAATGCGCCAATAACTCTTTCGATGTGATTAGCGTTTTGCTCTTGTGGAAAGCTCATCTACTTTCGACACTCCACTTCCATAGCACCCCAGTTTGCAGTAGGTTGTTCAGTGGGTGTAGTGTTGTAGACATATTTGGCAAGAACTTATGGTTGTAGCTTACCAGCCCGAGGAACGACCTCAGTTGTGACACATTTTCCAGTGCTGGAGCCTTGACTGCTGCCTCAATCTTCTCTGGGGACTCATGTAACCCCTCTATATCGATAACGTGGCCACAACACGAGATCTGTTTCCTGAAAAATTCGCATTTGGGGCGGTTCGCTCGGAGCCCATATTCCTGCAATCTAGTGAGCACCTGCTCCAGGTTGGCAAGGAGATCGCTGTCATTTTCGCCCGTGACCAGGATGTCGTCCAAATAACACTGGCTCCCTGGGATCCCTTGCAGGACTTGTTCCATTGCCCTCTGCCAAATAGCCGGAGCTGATGCTACCCCGAATACCAGCCGGTTGTATTGGTAGATACCTTTATGGGTGTTGATTGTGAGATATTTTTTTGATGCTTCTTCTACCTCCATTTGCAGATATGCCTGGCCAGAACAATCTTAGTGAAGCGTTTCCCTCCAGATAGCGCAGCGAAAATATCTTCAATCCGCGGAAGTGGATATTGTACGGTGTGAAAGACCGGGTTCACTGTTACCTTAAAGTCCCCACAGATGCGAACCTTCCTTGGTTCCCCAGGCGTGCTGCTCAACGACTATTTCATCACAGGGACGATTGGTGTAGCCCACTCGCTCCAGTCGACCTTGGACAGTACACCTGAACGTTCCAGACTCTCCAGCTCTGCTTCGACGGCTGGGCGGATTGCAGAAGGTACCGGTCTGGCCTTAAAAATTTTGGTCTTGCGTTTTCTTCAATTTTAATTGTCTTTGTCATGCCTTTTAGTGTTCCAAGTCCTTTCTGGAACACTTCTTTCACGTCAGTTAGGATCTTTGACAGTCGCCCAGGTGTGACGTCATCATCCTTTTTGTCAGCCACAGTCAGTGCCTGTATGTAATGCCAATCCAGTTGTATTTCCGGAACCATTCACGTCCCAGTAATGGTGGTCCTCCATCTTGCAATACATACAGGTCTAATTTTGGTGTTTCCTTACCGTTATACAAAACGGTCACCCTTATTTTTCCTTTGGGGTAGACTTATTGCCCCGTGTACATCTTCAAAATAATGCTGATTCTCTTTGGGAAACTTGAATGGTTCTGCTATCAGCAGCGGTGTGGGGTTAAAATGTTCCTGTAGTATCGTTACTATGTCTTCAAAACTCTTTTCCATCGGCTTTGTTGGGGTTACTAGATTTTGTAATAAACCATACGTCTTTGCACCCATTAAATTTAACAATACCGACGCTTTCTTGTCATCTGACACCTCATTTGCCTTGCAGTACACCTCTATTCTTTCGACATATGTAGTCCAATCTTCGACTTCACTGTCAAATGCAGTGATACAGCCACTCTTCGGCATTTTGGGTGTGGTTTAAAATGGCGTCTCCCAATGTCTTAAAATGGCATCTCCCGCACTTTCCTTCCTCCCCCGCTGCTGCCAACGCTGCTCCCGGCGGTTCTCGTGGCAATGGCGGCGCTTCGCGGGTTCCTGCGCATCTCTCTCTCCCTCTCTTCAATGCTGCTTGGCCCCTGAACACCAGCAGCGCCTTGTGCGCTCTGCCCTCTCTCTCTCTCCCCCATCGACGCTGCTCGGCCCTTTGCTGTGCCGCTCGGTTGGGCTCTAGCCTGCGCTGTCCGGGAAGGGTCTGCACACTACCTGTTGCCAGCCCATTTCGCTGGACTACCTCGACTGGAAAGCCAAGCCTGGCTCTCGACAGCCTCCCCCACAATTCTCGAGTCTCTGCTGGATGACTGGGCGGTTGCCCGTGGTCGACGCCCGAGTATCTGGCCTTGACTTCCAATCCACTGATCCCCAGGATCGAATCCCCGTGAGCTGTTGCAGAGTTGCAGGTAGGTTCGAACCTGCCTCGTCGCCACTGTTGTATCTGGGTATAATAAGACACAGACTGCAGGAGAAAAAGGTACAACAGGTGTTTACACAACGTGGCTCACAGTGGAACTGCCTGAACAGATTACTACTCAGTGCTATATACAGGCGTGGTCACTGCCGGTACTACAGTATACATGAGCTGTAAAAAGTAGTTCCTCCCTTAAAGGTATATACATTACAGGTATGAGGGGCGAGTTGTCTAAGGTAGATTGGGAAACTACATCAAAAGGTATGAAGGTAGACAAGCAATGGCTAGCATTATAAAAATACCTAATTACAAGTAATATACATTTCTTTAAGGCACAAAAACCCCACAGTAAAAGTGCTCCAACTGTGAATAACAAGAGAAGTTAAATATAGTTTTAGATCGCAGGAGGAGGCTTAAAATGTTGTCAATAAGAGCAGTACGCCTGAGGATTAGGAGGATATTAGATTTATGCAAAGCAGGACAAACAAATTGATAAAGAAAGTAAAAATAGAATATGAGAGTAAATTAGCAAGAGAATTAAAATGGACTGTATGTGCTTCTATAGTTAGGTAAATAGTAAAAAGAATACTGAATGCAAATGTGAGTCACTTACAGGATGAGAAAGCCGAAAGTAAAGTCGGGAATAAAAATGGCAGAGAAATTAAACAAATACTCTGTGTCTGTCTTAATTGGGGAATATGCAAAATCCTCCCCATTATAATGGAGAAGCAAGGGTCTAGCAAGAATGAGGAAATGAAAGAAATTAGTAATAGTAAGAATATAGAAATTAATGGGACTGAAAGCTGATAAAGTCTCTGGACCGTATGGTGTACATCCTAGGGTTTTGCAACAGGTGGATATAGAAATAGTGAATGCATTGTTAGTCATCATCCAAAGGGAACATTGCTTCTAGAATGTTTCCCGCGGATTGGAACGAAGCAAATGTAACCACACTATTTAAGAAAGGATAAATCGAGAAAAATGGGAACCACAGATCAGGTAGCCTGACATCGGCAGGAGGGAAATGTTAGAATCTATCCTTAAGTCCGTAGTATCAAGGCACTTAGTAAACATTAATAGGATTGGGCATAGACAACACTTCCTCGTGAAAGGGAAATCATCTTTGACGAATCTGTTCGTGTTGTAGCAGTTTGTAACTACCAGAATAGATAAGGGGGGACCAGTGGATGTGATGCATTTGGATTTACGGAATGCATTCGATAAGATGCCGCACAAGAGGTTATTAAACAAAATTTGGTCTCCTGGGATTGAGGATAAAATACTTGCATATTTTGAGGATTAGTTCACGGATGCAAAACAAAGAGTAGGATTAAAGGGTAATTTTCGTGTTGGCAGGCTGTAACCAGTGGAGTAACCCAGGGATAAGTGCTTGGGCCTCAGCTATTCACAATCTACATCAAAAATTTGGATGCAGTATGCAAATGTTATATAACCAAGTTTGCTGATTATACATAGCTAGGTGGGAATGTAAGTTGTGTGAGGTTTCAAGAGAATATAGACAGGCGAAGTGACTGGGCAAGATCTTGGCAAAAGGAATATAATGTGGAGAAATGTGAAGTTATCCACTTTGGTAGGAAAAACAGGAAAGCAGGGTATTTTTAAATGGTGAGAGATTGGAAAATGTTGGTGTTCAGAGGGATGTGGGTGACCTTGTAAACGGATCACTGAAAGTTAACATGCAGGTACAGGAACAATACAGAAAGCAAAAGGTATGTTCGCCTTTATTATAAGAGGAGTTGAATATAAGAATAAAGTAGAATTACGGCAAATATATAAGACCCGTGCAAGACCATATCTCGACACCTGGAGCATTGTTTACAGTTTTTTCAACTTACCTAAGGAAGGATATACATCCCATAGAGGGAGTGCAAAGAAGGTTCAACAGACTGGGTCCCGGATCGGGGGACTTGTCCTATGAGGGGAGATTAGAAGACTAAGAACATAAGAACATAAGAACATAAGAAGTAGGTGCAGGAGTAGGCCATACGGCCCCTCGAGCCTGCTCCACCATTCAATAGGATCATGGCTGATCCGAAACTAGACTAAAGTCCACTTCCCTGCCTGCTCCCCATAACCCCTAATTCCATTATCATCTAGGAAACTGTCTCCCTCCGTTTTAAATTTATTTAATGTTGCGGCTTCCACAGCTCTCTGAGGCAGCAAATTCCATAGATTTACTACCCTCGGAGTGAAGAAGTTGCTCCTCATCTCAGTTTTGAAAGGGCAGCCCCTTATTCCAAGATTATGCCCCCCTAGTTCTAGTCTCACCCATCAGTGGGAACACCCTCCCTGCATCAACACGATCAAGCACCCTCACAATCTTATATGTTTCGATAAGATCAACTCTCATTCTTCTGAATGCCAATGAGTAGAGGCCCAACCTACTCAACCTTTCCTCATAAGTCAACCCCCTCTTCTCCAGAATCAACCGAGTGAGCCTTCTCTGAACTGCTTCGATAGCAAGTATATATTTTCTTAAATATGGAAACCATAACTGTGCGCAGTATTCCAGGTGTGGCCTCACCAGTACCTTTACAACTGAAGCAAGACTTCCCTGCTTTTATACTCCATCGCTTTTGCAATAAATGCCAAGATTCCATTGGCCTTACTGATCACCTGCTGTACCTGTATACTAACCTTCTGTGTTTCATGCACCAGGACCCCCAGATCCCTTTGTACTGTAGTACTTTGCAGTGCCTATGTACTCTTGAGTTTAGAAGAATGAGAGGTGATCTAATTTTAACAGACACAATTCTTGCAGGGCTCGCAGTTTAGATGCAGTTCGGGTGTTTCCCCCTGGCGGGGGCATCTAGACCCAGTGGTCACAACCTCAGTATAAGGGATCGTTCATTTTCGACTGAGATGAGGAGAAATTTATTCCCTCAGAGGGTGGTGAATCCTAGGAATTGACTACCCAAACGGCTGTGTAGTCTCAGTTGTTGTGTATATTCATGATAGAGACCGATAGATTTTTGCATATAAAGGGAATCAAGGGATATGGGTATAGTACAGGAAAGTGGAGTTGAGGCAGAAGATCAACCATGTTCTTACTGAATGGCGGACAAGGCTCCAGGGGCCTAATTGCCTACTTCTGCATCTATTTCTTATGTTTTATGTTCTTATTTAGTGGAATACCTTTAGCTCTACATTGTCTCATTAAAAAGTCAGTTTCACTATGGAGCATGTGTCAGTGCCTTTAAAAGTTGTCTCACCTCCCTCAGCCTCATTAAGCATTTTATGCTGTCAGAAAACTGAGCATGTCTGCGACCCGTTCTTCTGTGCATCTTCACCATGCAGTTCTGCATACTACTTCCACGTTTGCACACGCAACATTATCCCAATATCATACCACGCTTGACAGCAAATAAATGTAATATATGGGCTTAAAAGTTATCTGATCAAAAATCGGATCTTTTCTCTTCACCGCTTGCCTGTCCGAATGCCTAGCTTAGTGACCAGACTATCAAATACATAGGCAAAATCACATGAATCTCCAAGAGAAACCTTTCAATTAATGATTCTCTGTTACACTTTCGTGACTCTCAATAGAATCTAGATCGATAACAAATTGATTTATTTTCAAGTATCCTGTTACTCAGAGATGTACTCACAAATATTTTGCAAATACATATTTGAGTTCCTGAACTTCACCCATAATCACCAAGGAAAATTATTTCAGAGAAATCCCATTGATTACCATTTCATCTCATTCATGAGCCCTGGAGAAATTTGACCATGAACATCTAACTTCTTGTTGAACCTTCTATTCCTCAAAATAATCCAGAGAGCAATTCGGTCTACAAGATTTAACACAGCAGTCTACCCCAAAAAACTTCGCTGTTAAGAAACTGTTTGGATGCAAACCACTTCGACTGGACCTAATCAAAATGAAATGTGATTGTTCCCTCATATTTCACTCAGATGAATTAACCATCACCTCAAAGCATTCAGAATGGTCAGAATTTATTTAAAGCAAAGGTTGATGTGATTGACACATGTCCGGAAATAGAGGCTTTCAAACCAAAGTACAATTCTGCTGTTCATAATGGAATAGGTTAATTATCTTCAATAACTGCAATTTTATTCAGATCATTAAGTTAAACTAATCAGTACCACATTAAAAAGAGCGAGGAGCCTCAGCCACAGTAATATGCACACATGCTTTATAGAAAGGCACTAAAATTCACACTCAAAAAATATCCCCTCCAGAAAAGAAACATTTGCCAGTCTGACAGACTGCACAGAAAGAACAGCGAGATATTCGTGTAATACGGACTTTCACACCCACAAGGTAAAATTAAAGGCCTAGAAATTCAGTTTGCACAGTTTTGGGGTGCTAAAGTCGGGCGTTCGGTAAATTTAGCGCCCGCCGGAAACTGCAGGCAACCGCGCCGAAATTCAGTGGATTTGGCCAAGAGTTTTGGCGAGCGCTGAATCCGGCGTTGCAATGCTCGGTTCCGGCACTAAACCGGCGCTGCGGCCTGATAACGCCGATGCCGGGCGCAGCGCAGGTGCGGTCATGTGTTGCTTGACAGCAGACACCCTGACGCCGGCCTGCTCTTAAAGGGGGAATGGTCAACTTTGACTGCTGCCACGCCCTGCACACTGGAGCCCTGCTGTTAGGCCTCAACAGTGCTGGTGGGACAAAATAGCGCCAGAACAGATGGAGATGGCCCGTGAAAGAGCCCAGCGCTTCTCAGACCATGCACTGAGGGTGCTGATTGATGCTGTCCAGGAGAGAAGACCCATCTTGTGCCCGGACAATGGCAGAAAGGCTCCCAGGAGAGAGTTCAGGAAAGCCTGGAGGAGCATCGCACGCAGGGTCTCCTCAAACTCAGATGTGCCCAGGACTGCGGACCAGTGCCGCAAAAAGTTCAATGACCTCTGTCGGCTGGTGAAGGTGAGTGCCCTTTCCACTGTCCTCCTCATCCTTGCATGTGAGCCTCACACTATGGGCAAAGGGACCTCAAAGGCATAATGGGCAGCCCTCCTCACGCAGCAATGCCACTGGCATGATCATCCGCAGCACTTTCTGCACTGACCACACTGGCCAGCCTATTCCACCATGGGAGGCAGTACATACAGCAACAGGGCACCACACTGTACTTAGAGTCCGTCCTTTCTCTTGCAGGCCAAGCTGGCAAGAAATGCGCGCAGCCGGCTGGAGACCGGTGGTGGACGGCCCCACTACCAGGCTCTAAGTGCTCTGAAGGAGAGCGTCACTGGACTCCTGCGTCCCCGGGTGACTGGCCCTGTAGCCATCGGGGATGCGGACCCTGTGCTGGAAGCCACTGGTAAGGAGATGACCGCTTGCAGCTCTCTCGTTGCCCTAGTGCTTCTGATCTAAATCCTTTCCCACTGACGGACAAATGCGCATAATGCCACCGCTCAGGCGTCCCTCGCTGATGCCCTGTCCTCACTTTAAAGCTACTCTTGTGCCTTCCTGCTTTCAGCTGCTGAGGAGGAGGTGGTCCCTGAGGCGCCGGGTGCCAGGCCCTTGGAGGAGGAGGACGTCCAGGACGAGGAGGAAGCCGGGCCATCGGGCGAGCCCTCAGCCGTGCCAGGGGATGGCAATGAAGGGGGGACGTCTGGCATGCAGGAGAGCCAGGGGGAGGTGTTGCAGGGGAGGGCAGATCCTGCTTGCAGTGGGGTCCAGGCAGGCGGCAGGGGTCGGCCAGCTCTGCCGGCTTCTCCCCAGATGCAGAGTCCTCTCTCCAGTCCAGAGAGTGGCCTCGGCCAGGAGGTGCGCCTCCTGCAAGAGATCTCGGTGGCGTCTGACCGGCGCCACCATGAGTTCATGGGGGTTGTGCAGCAGATGCCGCACGCCATCGAGTCCCTGGCTCAGAGTGTGGCAGCATTCTGCCAATCACAGGCCAGGGGGGTGGAGCAACTGGCTGCAGCGCACGGCAGGGGTGGTCGACCTACTCGCGGCACTGCAGGAGGAGAGCCGCCAGAGAGGTGGTTCCTTCGACACACTGTCACAGCAGCTGGAGGCACATACCCGGGCAGTGCGGTCACTGACTTCTGCCACACTCGCTTTGATGCAGAGGCGTCGCACCCGCACCCGCCGCCCTGCTGCAACACAGCGGGCTGGCCTCCAGCACATAGCTGCGCCAGCTGAACTGCCAGGCCAGACTACTGCCACTGTGTCTGCTGAGCCTCGCGCGCCTGGCAGCAGCCAGCTTGCCCCCCTTGGAGCATCCGACACTGCCACTCCCCCAGCCAGGGTGCGAGGAGCTGCTGCTGCCACTAATGCTGTCCAGCCACAGCCGAACCAGTCAGCAGCCGGCCTCTCCCGGGACGTGCGTCGTGTTGGCCGACCCCCAAGGGCATCTGTCGCAACACATGGGGGCCCTCATGAGCCTTCCCCCAGCCTTGAGGCCGCCACAGGGCCCACGTTGAGGCGGAGCAGCAGGCCGGGCAGGGGCCGGGGAAGGCTCTCTAAGGACTCGCCCTCTCGGCACAGCCGCTAGAGTGTGGTCTCTGCGGCATTGTATATATGGGGGGGATTGTGTTTTGGGGGCTGATTTTTGTGGATGGCCGAAATTGAAGGCATTTAGTGATTTTATGGGGGTCTTTCTGTTGGCGAGGGGGGCCCTTTTTTTGTTACGGCCAATGTTGAAGGCCATGTGGATGGCCAACTTTTGTTAGTCTTCCCCAGGTTGGGGGAGTGACATATGTTTGTGACTGTCTTTTGGGTGTCTTCTGTGTTTTTGAGTTTCATGTGGGAAGGGGCCTCAGTTTGTTAAATAAAGGTTTTTATTTATTCAGCTTGTCCAGGTGTCATGTTTCAAGTGTTTGCTGCGTTAACCGGCAGATGGCTTCCGGAGCGGCTGCCTTCAGGTGCGCTCATTCCCACAGGCCATTCCCTCACAGCGGGCCTAGAAGTGTTGAGCAATAAGCCCCAGGCGTATGGCCCTTGGGCCTTCTGGCCCCCTCCTGGCCTGCTCCTCCTCCTCCTCCCCCTCCTCCTCCTGATGGTCCTCCTGCTCGTCCTCCTCAGGTGGTGGTGCAATGTCAGGTGGCAGTGCCTGCGTCCGGCGGATAGCCACGTTGTGCAGCATGCAGCACACGATGACGAACTGGGACACTCTATCCGGCGAATACTGTAGAGAGCCGCCGGAGCGATCCAGGCAGCGGAAGCATTGCTTGAGGACTCCTATTGTTTGCTCTATGACGTTCCTTGTTGCTTGATGACTTTCATTGTATGAGTGCTCCGCTGGGGTCCTGGGCGCGTGGAGCGGGGTCATGAGCCATGTGCACAAAGGGTAGCCCTTGTCCCCGATAAGCCATCCCCTTGGTGGAGGCTGTGCCTGGAACATGTCAGCCACAGTAGTCTGGCGCAGGATAAAAGCATCGTGGCTGCTTCCTGGGAAGCGGGCATTTACAGCTAGGATGCGCTGCCTGTGGTCACACACCAGCTGCACATTGAGGGAATGGTAGCCCTTGCGGTTGCGGTAAACCTCGGGATTGTCTATAGGTGCCCGCATAGCCACATGCGTGCAGTCAATGGCGCCCTGCACCATGGGGAATCCCGCGATCCTGCCAAATCCCACTGCACGCTGCTGCTGCCTCTGTTGGGTCATGGGGAAGGAAATGAACTGGTGTCTCCTCGTGAACAGTGCATCGGTGACCTGCCGGATGCAGCGATGTACGGCGAACTGGGAGATGTTCGCGATGTCCCCAGCAGCGGCTTGGAACGAGCCGCTTGCATAAAAGCTGAGAGCCACCGTGACCTTCACTTCCACCGAGAGAGACGTCCTGGACATGAGCTGTGGCTGCAAATCTGCGTGAAGCAGCTGGCAGACCTCTCCAACCACCTCCCTTCTGAAGCGCAGCCTCTTTACACAAAGTGCCGCAGACATGGTGACATAGGACACCTGCTGCCGGTATTGCCTGGGTGCGTAAGGCCTACGTTGGCGACGCCTGATGGCCCTTCTGTGTCTACGCATGGCTGCCTGTCTCTCACAGCGTCTGCGAGCCCTCCGCACATAATGCTGCAACTCAATGTTGGCCCCCCATGCAGCCCCCATACTCAAGGTCGCAACAGTGAAATCAGCAAGAGTCAAATGTCAAAGCACTGGCCAGAAGCCAGAAAGACCTCACCTATCTTGTCCCAAATCTGGAATCTCTGTCCCTTGGTCTCTGTGTAGAAATCCAAAGCAGTGAAGTCAATGCACCAAAATGGCTGGGCTTTATATGTCAGTGGAGGTGCCCTTTAATTTGCGCTCCCCGAGGCCCACAGGGCCTCTGCAACGTTCCATTTTACAATTCCTAATAGCGCCACGCCCACATTGGGTGGGCGCCACTCAATTTCCGGGTTGGGGCGCTAAAACAGCATTGTGCGAGGATATGACATCATAAGCTGCGCGCGCACCCGAGCGGGCCCTAACACTTTGCGCCGGCGCTAAATCTCAAATGAATTTTGGCGTTGGCGCAGATCGGTCTGCATTCCGGTGCTAAGGCTTTATCGACGGAAATATAGCCCTTTTTTGGCGTTAGCGCCTGGCGCAGCCAACTGAATTTCTAGGCCAAAGAATGGAGTTTAAGAGATTAAAAAGGAGGTAATAGAGTTTTAAAATGTTGTTTGAGGTTAAAAAATGTTTAAAGTGGTTAAAGTGTGTGTCAGAGTTTAATAGGGAGTTTAGGGTTAAAACGCCTCTAAATTGGCGTGTTAAATTGATTTTTAAAGGCGTTTAGTGATTATAGAACATCACAGCAAAGAAGGGCGGCATTTGGGCCCTCTTTCCTGGTCGTGCTCTTTGGATATTATTTAATCCCACACCTCAGATTTCATCCTTTAATCTCGACAATTTCTCATCTTAATTCATCTCCAATTGGCTGCGCAATTTCCTATGGACTCTCATATAATCACCCTTTCAATAGTGCGTTCCGGATCTTGCCATACCTCTGTGGGGAAACAGATAATCCTCATTCCCCCTATACTTCTTCCAGCAATGATTTTAAATCGGTGATCTTCGGTTACCCACCCACTTGCCAGAGTAACAGTGTCTCCCTACTTGTTCTATCGAAATCATTCATAATTTTCATTATCTCTATTAGGTCTTTCCTTAACATTCTCTGCTCAAAGGAGAACTATTACAGATTTCCAATTTCCCCATATAAATGAATTTCGTCATGCAAGTATCCCATAAGCTTTCTTTATTCCCTGATCAACTTGTGCTGCCAACGTCAATCATTTGTTTATATGCAGCCTTATGTTCCTCTGCTCTTGCAACCCATCAAAATAGCACCATTTAGATTATATCCCCTCTCCACGTTGTTCCTACCAAAGATAATCACTTCACACGTCTCTGCATTAAATTTTATCTGGCACGTAACTTTCCATTTCACCACTCCGTCTGAGTCCGCATGAAGTCTGCTACTATCCTGCTGATGATTCACTACGTTGCCAAGTTTTGCATCATCCGCAAACTTCGAAATTGTAGTCCAGATACCGAGGCGAGATCACTTATATGTAATAAAGCAAGCAGAGATCCTAATATTGAACCCTGCCGGACCCCACTGCCTACATCTCTCCAGTCTAAAAAACATCCGTCATCACGCTTCTCTTATCCCTGAGCCAATTATTAAGCAAGTTACCACCGTCCTGTTATGTACAGAGCCTTTGAACATATCTAATATATCAGCTGAGTGTGTGTGTAATCTGACGTTTAAAGAAACGAATTGAAAAAGAACAAGAAAGTTGACACCGACCTGATTTTTCCTTATTTCGTTCATTCTGAGTTGGTCTGACTTCATTTCAAATTTAGTTGTAGCAGGAGTTCTTTCGCGAATTTGTTTCCTGCACATCAGTTCGAGGGGTGTGAATTATCTTTGTTGTTGTGACTTAAAGGGATCTCTAGTCAAGCAATGGGATTATCAGGGAATATTTCTCATGCTTCAGTCATTTCTTAATGAATGGACTGTGTCTAATGGGCAATCCTATGGGATAGGAGGATGGAGAGAGACACAGCCGTCCTTAGTGGAGAGCGTCTGGCAAAAATAGCATAATGTGTTAGGGTTAAAACATGATAAAAAATAAAGGTTTTAGTGTGACAGTGTCTAATGCTGGAGATTCAAACGTTAGGAGAAGATGCCGGAGAAGAGGCTGATGTCAGAGATAGAGAAGCCTTGAACGTATAGAGCATCAGGCATAACTTACAGAGCAGTTGCAACAGCCAGGAAAGAGGTAGAAAACGGGTGATTCCAAGCGCTCGGAGCAGTCAGGACTGTTCTGATGCTGGATCAGCATTTTGCAGATGAACAGAATACAGGAACAAGGATGTCTTGCTACAGTTGTACAGGGCCTTGGTGAGACCGCACCTTGAGTATTGTGTGCAGTTTTGGTCACCTTACCTGAGGAAGGACGATCTTGCCATGGAGGGAGTGTGGCGAAGATTCACTAGGCTGATACCTGGGATGGCAGGAATGACGTATGAGGAGAGATTGTGTCGATTGGGCTTATATTCACTGGAGTTTAGAAGATTCAGAAGGGATCTCATCGAAACATATAAAATTCTGTCAGGTCTGGACAGACTAGATGCAGGAAGGATGGTTCTGATGGCCGGGGAGTCCAGAACCAGGGCTCATAGCCTAAGGATAAGGGATAAGCCATTTAGGACTGAAATGAGGAGGAATTTCTTCACCCAGAGAGTGGTGAACCTGTGGAATTATCTGCCACAGAGGGCGGTGGAGGGCGGTTCATTAAATATATTCAAGAAAGAGTTGCATATATATCTTGAGGCTAAAGGGATCAAGGGATATGGGGAGAAGGCAGGGACAGGGTACTGAATTTGGATGATCAGCCATGATCTCATTGAATGGCGGAGCAGGCTCGAAGGGCCGAATGGCCTAATCCTGCTCCTATCTTCTATGTCTATGAATCAAGAACTAGTGAAAGGAATATCTAATCCGCAGCAAGTGGCGATTTTAGCTTGCTCAGTGGAGGCTGAAATTGATGATGCCTGGTTATATTCTGAGGATTCCACAGAGCAAAGAGTTGAAAAGGGGATTAAGGGACAGGGAGCATGGCCACTGTTCCTTTCACACCGCCTTTGTCTTATCTGAATCCAGAGCCCTGAACCCACGTGGATCGAGTGGAGATGTTTGGCCTGGAGGCGGAGCAGTTAGATGCCTCTTCGTCTCCACAAACGCTTGTCACCCCGCAACATTACACCTGACATTCCGCTAATGCAGAGAGCGGGGGAAGTATGCTCGGGCAGACAAAGCGAGGGCATTATCATGAAACTTCCACTCCCTATGGAGCTCGTGAAGGGAACACTACCTTTAGCAGTTTTGGGTATTCCTGGTATGAGTGAGCAGGGGTTAAGATATAAAAACATAATGGGGCAGTAATTCCTCCCCGTGTGAGTACGGAAGGGGTACTCACGCATCTGGCCGGAGGAAATGCCGGTTTACAGCATGCGCAGTGCATGCGTTGAAAACCGGCATTTCCTCTCCTCTCACCCAAGAGGTGAAGAGGCTAGCGTGTGCGCTGTAGGGGGCAGCGTGTGCGTCTTGGATTTCCTCTGTTTTGGGGGATTTGTGCATGTATAAAGGCCTCCGGTCTTTACGCTTGTAAAAAGCACACGTAAGTATTTATTTTTACAGGTAAGTGGTGTTTTAGTGTAATGTAGAAGTTTTTTTTCCACAGGTTTATTATTTTCAAGAACCGACAATGAGGTAAGTTTAGTTTTAGACCCTTTTTATTAAAAAATTACTTTTATCAAAAAAAAAAATTATTGTTTAAGCTATTTTTTTAAACTTATTTATACTTAATTTAATGATTGGGATGTTTTTTAAATTTTTATCTAAAGTTTAAATAGTGTTTTGGGCCCCCGTAGTTTTCATGAGTTTGACAGTTCTTACTCTCAAACTCATGAATGAACCTTCCCCTCCCCTGATTGGTTGTACAGTGCTCACCTGATCCCAGCCGGCACATCGCACTAACTACGCCGCTGGATCAGGTAAGCACTGCGCGCTGACAGCTGAACCGGGCCTGTGACAGGAAATGCGAGCAGGCCCAGGCTTCAGATGTTGGCGCGCAGGGTGAGAGCAGATCGGGGGCTTGCACGCGCGGCAAGCTCCCGACACCAAGTTCTGGGCCAATAACGTAAGAGGTAAGAGCAGGAGTAAGTCATATGGCCCATCGAGTCTGGTCCACCATACAATAAACTCATGGCTGATGAACGACCTCAACTTGAATTTCCCGCCCGATCTCACGGATGTTGCCTGACCTGCTGAGTTTTTCCAGCATTTTCTGTTGTTATTTCTAGATCCCTTCATTCCCCTAGAGTCCAAAAATCTATTTATCTCAGCCTTGAATAAAACCAAAGACTCAGCATTCACAGCCCTCAGTGGCAGAGAATAACAAAGATTCACAACCCTCTGAGTGATGGAATACATCCTCCTCCTCTCAGTATTAAATGCACTGCCTCTTATTCTGAGACTATGACCCCGAGTTCTAGACACTCCAGCCAGGGGAAACAACCTCTCACCATCTACCCTGTCAATCGCCTTCAGAATCTTGTATGTTTCAATGCGATCACTTATCATTCTTCTAAACTCCAGAGAGTATAGGCCCATTCCACACAATCTCTCATCAGAGGACGGTCCTCTCATCCCAGGAATCAATCTAGCAAACATTTGCTTCTCCGCCTCCAAGGAAAGTATGTCCTTCCTTAGATAAGCAGACCAGAACTGTGCACAGTACTCCAGGTGTGGTCTCACCAAGGCCCTGTACAATTGTAGCAAGACTTCATTACTCTTATACTCCAACCCCTTTGCAATAAAGGCCAACATGTCAGTTGCCTTCCTAATTGCTTGCTGTGCCTGCATGCTAGCTTTCTGTGTTTCTTGCACGAGGACAACCACATATCTCAGAACAGCAACATTTGTAAGTTTCTCTCCATTTAAAATATATCCTGTCTCACTATTATTCCTATCAATGTGAATAACCTCAAATTTCCTGACATTATATTCCATCTGCCACCTTACTGCCTGCTCACGGTCAATCTATAGCCATTTGTAGGCTCGTTCAGTTCTGCTCACAGCTTGCTATCACACCTAGCTTTGTATTGTCAGCAAAGTTGGATACATTACAGGACATGAGAGCTATCCTCGGTGAAGTGGGACCTGCACTGCTTCAGGTACTTAATAATTTCTCCCAATGGTGGTGTAATATTCTGGGATGGTGGCAGTCAGGTGATTGTCGAAGATACAGAGTGTTCACACGATTCTAATAGATGAGGGAATCACAGGGGTAAAGTGATTGGTTTTGTAACAAACGCCAGGTCCCGGCTCAGTAGAATAATAGTTGGGATCTTCGGTGCTCACTCAGGCCTTCTTTAAATGTTTCTGAACTAATGGAATTAATATCAGTTATTATGGGAATGATACACATTTTGACTCAATGTTTGGCAAGTATAGAAAGCTTGTATCAGAGATCTGCAGTTATTCCAGTCATGGAAGTGAGACAGGGGTTACAGCGATGGAAGGCAGAAGGGCCTGAGTGGATAAATCCCAGGAGCGGTTGCTTGAGGGGTGTAGGACCAGTCGCTGCCTGGGTCCTGTCCTGTCAGTTGATGGCGGACAGGGATTGCCTGGCTATAGATTTAGAGCAGTTAAAAGAAAAGTTGAAGAATCAGGATAAAGAAGCACAAATCACAGAAGGTAATCCAGTTGCTGATGTTGGGAGTAGATTCCACAAGTGAGGTGGAAATGCAATACGGAAGCCGTTCCTCAATCACACAAGTCGCTTGTTTAGGATGCTTACTGCAGGATAGGTTGGCCATCCCCTTATAATGGCATATGCGGAACGGCAGTGGGAATTATCTTTGATTGGCACAGGGTCCTCCGGACAAATGGAGTTTGAGGTGGTCATCGTGGAAAGGGACCCCCTCCCGAGAGACAGTAACACATCACTCCAGACACTCGAGGAATAGTTACTGAGCAACTGAAGCAGAAACAGTTAGAAAGGAAAGCAATGGGAGAAGCTTGCTCAGAAGCACTATATGTTTCTGAGGGAATGGGCAGCCACGGAAGCTAAAGTGTTGGAATTGTAAGCATGAAATAAAGGGATATGGATTGGAACTTGGAATGTTAAAAATGTTGAGGGAGGCAGTTACCGCTGTTCTGAAGGGTAAATTGAGAGAAGGCTGGGGCTCTCGACTGAATCTTCAGATTTCCGATCACCCTTAATCTATTCAGCCCTGGGAATGCAATTCCTGGATTGTCGAGGGAGTGGTGTACACTAGCTGACCGAGAAAATGAAGTTCCTGGACTCAGATAGGTGCAGTCAGGCATCCCTGACAATAAAGTTCTCCGACGGAGGGAGGAGCAGTGTATTCTAGGCATGAATGGCAATGAAAATCTCTGGGAGCATTTTAATCTAGGTATCCCTGGAAATGAAATTCCCAGATGGAAGGAGGAGCAGTGTAAACTGACCATCCCTGGCAATGAAGTTCTCAGCCGGAGGCGGGAGCAGTGTAATCTAAGCATCCCTGGCAATGAGTTTCTCAGACAGAGGCGGGAGCAAGATAATCTAGGCAATCCCGGGACTGACAATTCTGCACCAACGTGGGTGCAGTTTAATCTAGGCATCACGGGAGGGAAAACCTGGACTGAGGGGGAAGCAGTGTATTCTACATGGTCCTGGGAATGGTGTACCAGGAGTGAGCTGGGAGCAATGCAATCTTGGTGGCCCCAGGAATCAGATTCATGAAATCAAGCAGGAGCAGTGAAATCTAGGCGGTCCAGGAAGTGAAATTCCTGGACTGAGACAGGAGCAGTGTAATCCACTATGCACTGGAAATTGTGTTTCTGGATTGAGGGAGAAGCAATGTAATTTAGGTGGCCCTGGGAATGTTATTCCTGGACTGAGGCGGGAGCAGTCAAAAATAGACCGTCTATGGAATGAAATTCCATGAAAAATGCGGGAGCAGTGTAACTAGGCCATCCTGAAATTACATTCCTTTACTGAGGTGGAGCAGAGTAAAGCAGGAAGCACTAGTTATTACATTCGTGGCCTGAGGCAGGAGAAGTTTAATCTAGGTGAGCCTGGGAATTAAATTCCTGACCCGAGACGGTAGCTTTTTAATCTAGGAAGCACTACGACTTAAATTCCTGGCCTGAGAAACGAGCAGTGTAATGCACGTGGTCCTCAGACTGCAATTCCTGGACAGGGGCGGGAGCAGGGTAAACCTGGCTCTCCTGGGAATGATATTCCTGTATGAGACTGGAGCAGTGTAATGTGGTCTGCCCTAGGAGAGAAATCCCTGGACTAAGGTTGGAGCATTGTAATGTTCAGGGCCCTGGGGATGAACTTCCTGAACTGAGGTGGGATCAATGTAGTCTTTGTGGGCCTGCAATGAAATTCCCGGATTGAGGCGGTAAAAGTGTACTCCAGGCCATCCTGGACTGAAAACCCAGCCGAATTTGAGGAGGACACTCCAGAATCGTGAGCAGTCTAAACCAGGACTCCCAGAAAGGAAATAGTTGGACTGAGGTGGGCGCAAGGTAATTTAAGCGGTCCATGGAATGAAATACCTGGATTGAGGCCGGACCACTCTAATCTAGCCTGCCCTGGGAATTAAATTGCTGCACTGAGGGAGGAGCAGTGTAATCTCGGTGGCACTCTGAATATAAATCTTGGAGTTAAGTTGGTGCAGAATAATTTAGGTGTCCCTGATTGTGAAATTCCTGAGCTGAGGCGGGAGCAAAGTAATCTATGTATACCTGGGTATGAATTTCCTGGACTGAGGGAGGAGTAGTGTATGTATGCGGCACTGGACATGGAATTCGTGGAATAAGGCGGGTGCAGTCTAACCTTGGCCTCCCTGGAAGGGAATATTTTACTGAGGTGGGAGCAATGCAATGTAGGCATCCCTGGGAATTGAATCCCTGGACTGAGGTCGGCGCACAGCAAATGTGGTGAACATAGGAATGAAATTCTAGCAATGCAGAGGGAGGAATATAATCTAGGCAGCTCAAGTAATGAAATTGCTGAACTGACGTGGGAGCAATGTCATCTAGTCGGCCTGCGAATGCCTTCCCTCGTCTAAGCTGTCAGCACTGCAATCTAGGCTTAGCTGGAAATGACATTCTTGGACTGAGGGAGGAGCAGCATATTCTTGTCGGCCCTGCCAAAACAATTCCTGGACTGGGGCGGTTGCAGTGTAATATATGCAGGTCTGGGAATGAAATTGTCTTGAGGTGGGAGCATTGCAATATATGCGGCACTGGGAATTCAAATCCTTGGCTGAGGCGGGTGCCGTGTACACGAGGCTGCCATGGGAAGTTAATTCCTGGAATTAGGCGGGAGCAATGGAATTTAGATGGGCTGAGAATGTAATTCCTCAAGAGAGGCAGTAGCAGTTTATATTGGTGGCCCTGAGGATAACATTTCTGTTGTGAAACAGGAACTCTGTTATCTAATCTGCCATGGGAATGACATTCCTGGATTGGGGTGGGGTGCAGTGCAATCAAGTTGGCACTGGAAATTCAATTCCTGGACTGAGGCAAGAGCAGTGGAATCTATGCAGCTCTGGAATGAAACAGAAATCAGGCGGGAGCAGTGCAATATAGGCTGCAATGGGAATGAGATTCCTTGACTGAGGGAGGAGCAGTTTAATGTAGGCGGCCATGGTGATTAAATTCCTGAAATGAGACGGGGGCAATGTAATCTTGGTGAGTCCAGGAATTAAATTATTGGTGTAAGGTGGGGGCCGTGTAATCGATGTGAACATGGGAGGGAAACGGGACTGAGATGGGAGAAGATGGGTGGCCCTGCCAATTAAATTCCTGGATTGAGGTGGGAGCAGTCTAAAGTAGGAGGCCCTGGGATACAATTCTTGGGGTCATGCAGGAGGTGCGTAATCTAGGTAGGCCAGCGAAAGAAATTCCTGGTCTGAGGTAGGAACAGTGTAATATATGCCGCTCTGTGTAAAAAACATGACTCAGGCGGAAACGTTGCAAAATACACGGCCCTGGGAATAACATTCCTGACCTGAGGCGGGAGCGGTGTAAACAAGGCTGCCATGGGAAAGTGTTTCCTGTACTGTGGTGGCAGCAGTTTAAACAGTGTTAGCAGCGCTGAGAATAAAATTGCTGGTTTTTAGGCGAGAGCTGTATAATCTTGGCTGCCCTGAAAGCGAAATTTCTGGTTTGGGGCGGGTGCGGTGTAACCTAGTAGGCACTGCCAATCAAATTCCTGGACTGAAGCACGACCAGTTTAATCTACTCAGCTCTCGGAAGGAAACTGGACTGAGATGGGAACATTGCAATATAGGCCAGACTGACATTGAAATTCCTGGGCTGAGGGTAGAGCAGTGTAATGAAGGCGGCCCTGGTGATGAAAATCCTGGAATGAGGCACGGCCATTGCAATCTGGGTGAACCTGTGAATTAAATTATTAAGCTGAGGCGGTAGCAGAGTACTCTTGGTCTCTCCCTCTCTCTCTGTCTCTCTCTCTGTCTCTCTCTTTCTTTCTCTCTCTCTATCTCTCTCTCTGACTCTCTCTCTGTCAATCTCTCTCTCTCCTTGTCTCTCTCTCTGTCTCTCTGCCTCTCGTTGTCTTTGCCTGTCTCTCTGTCACTGTCTGTCTCTGTCTCTGTCTAGGTCTCTCTCTCTCTCTCTCTCTCTCTCTTTCTCTGTCTCTCTCTCTCTCTCTCTGTCTCACTCTCTCTGTCCATGTCTCACTCTCTTTCACTTCCTCATTCACCAGGTCGCTCTTTCTCACTCACTCTATTTATTATCCACTGTTTATTGTATCCACAGCAATTGATACTGAGATAAACTTGGGCCGTTCTTTCCCAGACGGGGGCAAAGAGTGAGATAGAGAGAGACAACGGAAGAGTGAAAGACAGTGACAGCGGAGGAGTGAGAGACACACAGAAATTGAGGGATAATGAGATAGGACGAAAGAGAGGGAAAAGTAAGGTGAGAAATAGAGTGAGTGAGACAGACAGACAAGGGGAGATATAGGGAGCATGAGCAAAAGTGAGAGTGAGAGGTAGAAACGGGGGAAGGGTGAGGGAGAGGCAGTCTACGAGAAATTATGAGTGGGAAACAGAGACAAAGGGAGAAGGGAAGAGACAGACAAAGAAATGAGAGAGAGACAAAGAGGGAGGGATGGGGAGAACGGTAACATAGACAGAGAGAATGGAAGAGAGGTAGATAAGCATGGAGAGATTGACCGAGAGTGAGAAATACAGGACACTGAATGAATGCGAATGTGCAGGAGGGACGGGGATGTGGGAAAAGGCAGATTTGAAAATAGGCACCAGCGTTTAAAAATAAATATGAGAGCTGCATTATTTGTGTCTTCTGAGTTCTTGTGTACAGTAACTCGGACTCTGTATTTAATCTCCCAGTGCTCATTTAGAATCAAATGCACACGGTGATACATCAGATACTCCCAGGTCAGGTACAGCACTATTAGATACAGAGTAAAGTTCCCTCTGCACTGGAGAATAAGCCCTCCAAGAGTAGGTACAACAGGGGTTAGACACAGAGAAAAGTCTTCTCTACACTGTCCCCATCAAAAACGCCCAGGTTAGTTACTGCACGGGTAAGATACAGAGTAAATCTCCCTCCACACTGTCCCATCAAATACTCCCAGGGCAGGTTCAGCACGGGTTAGATACAGAGTAAAGCTGCCTCCACACTGTCCTGTCAAACACTCAATAGGCAGGGAAAGGGCAGGGAGGTACAGAGCAAATCGCCCTCCCCATTTGTACCATTTATTGCTGCCACCACCCAATTCCACAATGTACTGCTGCCCTCCCCAATTGTACTATTTTCAGTCTCCCAATTCCACAATGAGCTGCTGCCCTCCCCAATTGTACTATTTTCAGAGTCTCCCAATTCCACAATGTACTGCTGCCCTCCCCAATTGTACTATTTTCAGAGTCTCCCAATTCCACAATGTACTGCTGCCCTTCCCAATTGTACTATTTTCAGAGTCTCCCAATTCCACAATGTACTGCTGCTCTCCCCAATTGTACTATTTTCACTCTCCCAATTCCACAATGTACTGCTGCCCTCCACAATTGTACTATTTTCAGTCTCCCAATTCCACAATGTACTGCTGCCCCCCCAATTGTACTATTTTCACTCTCCCAATTCCACAATGTACTGCTGCCCTCCCCAATTGTACTATTTTCAGTCTCCCAATTCCACAATGTACTGCTGCCCTCCACAATTGTACTATTTTCAGTCTCCCAATTCCACAATGTACTGCTGCCCTCCCCAATTGTACTATTTTCCATCTCCCAATTCCACAATATACTGCTGCCCTCCCCAATTGTACTATTTTCAGAGTCTCCCAATTCCACAATGTACTGCTGCCCTCCCCAATTGTACTATTTTCAGAGTCTCCCAATTCCACAATGTACTGCTGCCCTCCCCAATTGTACAATTTTCAGTCTCCCAATTCCACAATGTACTGCTGCCCTCCCCAATTGTACTATTTTCAGTCTCCGAATTCCACAATGTACTGCTGCCCTCCCCAATTGTACTATTTTCAGAGTCTCCCAATTCCACAATGTGCTGCTGCCCTCCCCAATTGTACTATTTTCAGAGTCTCCCAATTCCACAATGTACTGCTGCCCTCCCCAATTGTACTATTTTCAGTCTCCCAATTCCACAATGCACTGCTGCCCTTCCCAATTGTACTATTTTCAGTCTCCCAATTCCACAATGTACTGCTGCCCTCCCCAATTGTACTATTTTCAGTCTCCCAATTCCACAATGTACTGCTGCCCTCCCCAATTGTACTATTTTCAGTCTCCCAATTCCACAATGTACTGCTGCCCTCCCCAATTGTACTATTTTCAGTCTCCCAATTCCACAATGTACTGCTGCCCTCCCCAATTGTACTATTTTCAGTCTCCCAATTCCACAATGTACTGCTGCCCTCCCCAATTGTACTATTTTCAGTCTCCCAATTCCACAATGTACTGCTGCCCTCCCCAATTGTACTATTTTCAGAGTCTCCCAATTCCACAATGAACTGCTGCCCTCCCCAATTGTACTATTTTCAGTCTCCCAATTCCACAATGTACTGCTGCCCTCCCCAATTGTACTATTTTCAGTCTCCCAATTCCACAATGTACTGCTGCCCTCCCCAATTGTACTATTTTCAGAGTCTCCCAATTCCACAATGAACTGCTGCCATTCCCAATTGTACTATTTTCAGTCTCCCAATTCCACAATGTACTGCTGCCCTCCCCAATGGTACTATTTTCAGAGTCTCCCAATTCCACAATGAACTGCTGCCATTCCCAATTGTACTATTTTCAGTCTCCCAATTCCACAATGTACTGCTGCCCTCCCCAATTGTACTATTTTCAGAGTCTCCCAATTCCACAATGAACTGCTGCCATTCCCAATTGTACTAGTTTCAGTCTCCCAATTCCACAATGTACTGCTGCCCACCCCAATTATCCCATTTATGCCACCTCAATATTCAACGGTGTACTACTCCGCTCCACAATGGTACCATATAATGCCTCCTCCCAATTCCACAAAATACAGCTACCCCTCCCAATTGTACCATTTACAGCTGCCTCCCAAACGCACAATTAAGTGCTGCCCTCGAGCATTGTACCATATACTTCAGGCTCCCAATTCAACAAGTACTGCTGCTAACCTCAATTATCCCATTTACTGCCACTTCCCCATTCCACAAATTATTGCAGCCCTCCACAATTGCAACATTACTGCTACCTAAAAATTCCACAATCAACTGCTGCCCTCGACAATTGTGCCGTCTCCGAATTCCATAACATACTGTTGCCCTCCCCAATCTTACCATTCACTGACGTCTCCCAATTCCACTATGTACTACTGCCCTCCCCAATTGTACCATTTACTGCCGCATCCCAACTCTACATTGTACTGCTGCCCTCCCCAATTGTACCATTTACTGACGTCTCCCAATTCCACAATGGACTGCTGCCCTCCCCAATTTTACCATTCACTGACGTCTCCCAATTCCACTATGTACTACTGCCCTCCCCAATTGTACCATTTACTGCCGCATCCCAACTCTACATTGCACTGCTGCCCTCCCCAATTGTAGCATTTACTGCTGTCTCCCAATTCCAGAATCAACTGCTGCCCTCCCCAATTGTACCATTTACTGCTACCTCCCAATTCAACAATGTACTGATGCCCTCCCCAATAGTGCCATTTACTGCCACCTCCCAATTGCAGAATTTACTGCTGCCCTCCCCAATTGTACCATTTACTGCCACCTCCCAATTCCACAATGTACTGCTGCCCTCCCCAATTGTACCATTTACTGCCACCTCCCAATTCCACAATGTCCTGCTGCCCTCCCCAATTGTACCATTTACTGCCACCTCCCAATTCCACAATGTACTGCTGCCCTCCCCAATTGTACCATTTACTGCCACCTCCCAATTCAACAATGTACTGCTGCCCTCCCCAATTGTACCATTTACTGCTGCCTCCCAATTCCACAATGTCCTGCTGCCCTCCCCAATTGTACCATTTACTGCTGCCCCCAATTCCACAATGTCCTGCTGCCCTCCCCAATTGTACCATTTACTGCCACCTCCCAATTCCACAATGTACTCCTGCCCTCCCCAATTGTACCATTTACTGCTGCCCCCAATTCCACAATGTCCTGCTGCCCTCCCCAATTGTACCATTTACTGCCACCTCCCAATTCCACAATGTACTCCTGCCCTCCCCAATTGTACCATTTACTGCCACCTCCCAATTCCACAATGTACTGCTGCCCTCTACATTTGTACCATTTACTGCTGTCTCCCAATTCCACAATGTACTCCTGCCCTCCCCAATTGTACCATTTACTGCTACCTCCCAATTCCACAATGTACTGCTGCCCTCCCCAATTGTACCATTTACTGCCACCTCCCAATTCCACAATGTACTGCTGCCCTCCCCAATTGTATCATTTACTGCTGCCCCCAATTCCACAATGTACTCCTGCCCTCCCCAATTGTACCATTTACTGCTACCTCCCAATTCCACAATGTACTGCTGCCCTCCCCAATTGTACCATTTACTGCCACCTCCCAATTCCACAATGTACTACTGCCCTCCCCAATTGTACCATTTACTGCCACCTCCCAATTCCACAATGTACTGCTGCCCTCCCCAATTGTACCATTTACTGCCACCTCCCAATTCCACAATGTACTGCTGCCCTCCCCAATTGTACCATTTACTGCTACCTCCCAATTCCACAATGTACTGCTGCCCTCTACATTTGTACCATTTACTGCTACCTCCCAATTCCACAATGTACTGCTGCCCTCCCCAATTGTACCATTTACTGCCGCCTCCCAATTCCACAATGTACTGCTGTCCTCTCCAATTGTACCATTTACTGCCGCCTCCTAATACCACAATGTACTGCTGCCCTCCCCAATGGTGTAATTACTGCCACCTCCCAATTCCACAATGTACTGCTGCCCTCCCCAATGGTGTAATTACTGCTGCCCCCAATTCCACAATGTACTGCTGCCCTCCCCAATTGTACCATTTACTGCCACCTCCCAATTCCACAATGTACTCCTGCCCTCCCCAATTGTACCATTTACTGCTACCTCACAATCCCACAATGTACTCCTGCCCTCCCCAATTGTACCATTTACTGCCACCTCCCAATTCCACAATGTACTGCTGCCCTCCCCAATTGTACCATTTACTGCCACCTCCCAATTCCACAATGTACTGCTGCCCTCTCCAATTGTACCATTTACTGCTACCTCACAATCCCACAATGTACTCCTGCCCTCCCCAATTGTACCATTTACTGCCACCTCCCAATTCCACAATGTACTGCTGCCCTCCCCAATTGTACCATTTACTGCCACCTCCCAATACCACAATGTACTCCTGCCCTCCCCAATTGTACCATTTACTGCCACCTCCCAATTCCACAATGTACTGCTGCCCTCCCCAATTGTACCATTTACTGCTGCCTCCTAATTCCACAATGTACTGCTGCCCTCCCCAATTGTACCATTTACTGCCACCTCCCAATTCCACAATGTACTACTGCCCTCCCCAATTGTACCATTTACTGCTGCCTCCTAATTCCACAATGTACTGCTGCCCTCCCCAATTGTACCATTTACTGCCACCTCCCAATTCCACAATGTACTGCTGCCCTCCCCAATTGTACCATTTACTGCCACCTCCCAATTCCACAATGTACTGCTGCCCTCCCCAATTGTACCATTTACTGCCACCTCCCAATTACACTATGAACTGCTGCCCTCCCCAATTGTACCATTTACTGCCACCTCCCAATTCCACAAAGCACTGCTGCCCTCCCCAATTGTACCATTTACTGCCACCTCCCAATTACACTATGAACTGCTGCCCTCCCCAATTGTACCATTTACTGCCACCTCCCAATTCCACAATGTCCTGCTGCCCTCCCCAATTGTACCATTTACTGCCACCTCCCAATTCCACAATGTACTCCTGCCCTCCCCAATTGTACCATTTAATACCACCTCCCAATTCCACAATGTACTCCTGCCCTCCCCAATTGTACCATTTAATACCACCTCCCAATTCCACAATGTACTCCTGCCCTCCCCAATTGTACCATTTAATACCACCTCCCAATTCCACAATGTACTCCTGCCCTCCCCAATTGTACCATTTAATACCACCTCCCAATCCCACAATGTACTCCTGCCCTCCCCAATTGTACCATTTAATACCACCTCCTAATTCCACAATGTACTCCTGCCCTCCCCAATGGTGTAATTACTGCCACCTCCTAATTCCACAATGTACTCCTGCCCTCCCCAATGGTGTAATTACTGCCACCTCCCAATTACACAAAGCACTGCTGCCCTCCCCAATTGTACCATTGCCTGCTGCTGCCTCACAATTCCACAATGTACTCCTGCCCTCCCCAAATGTACTACGTACTGCTGCAGCGTCCCAATTACACTATGAACTGCTGCCCTCACCAAATGTACCATTTATTGCTCTATCCCCATTTCACACTATGCTGCTGCCTGCAGAATTGTAACATTCACTGCTGCCCACATTTCTGCAAAGTACTGCTGTGTTCGTATCCTATCCAATTCTACAAACAACTGTAACTTTAATCGCCTGTGTATAGCTTGCCATGTCCAAATTTACAATTAACTGTAGCGTTCTTCCCCTGTGTCTTGCTTATCATGTCCAATTTAAGAATTGACTATAACTTTCTCCCCTGTGTATATGTTATACTGCTCAAATTGTCCAGGGACTAAATAGAGTTACAGAAGGGGGGTGTAAAATGGGAGGAACTGCAATAACACCCTCACATTAAACTACCCAGGGCTGGTAAAGCACGGGTAAGATATGAAGACAAGCTCACTCTGTACTGTCCCATCAAACACTCCCTGGGCAAGAACAGCACGTTTTAGAGATAGAACAAATTTCCCTTCTAACTGCCCCATCAAAAACATTACAGGGCGGGTAGAGCACGCGTTAGATACAGAGAAAAGATCCCTGTACACCTTCACATCAATCACTCCCAGGGCAAGTACAGCACGTGGTTGATGAAGAGTGAAGCTCCCTCTGCAATCTCCCATAGAACAATATCAGGGCATGTATAGCACGCACAAGTTAAAGAGTAAAGCTCACTCTGCACTGTCCCATCAAACACTCCCAGGGCAGCTACAGCAGTTGTTAGATACAGAGTAATTTCCCCTCTACACTTTCTCATCATACACTCCCAAGGCGGGTAAAGCACGGGTTCAATACAGATTAAATCTCCCTCTAAACTGTCCCATCAAACACACGCAGTGCAGGTACAGCATTTGTTCAATGCAGTGTACAGCTCCCTTGACATTGTCCAATGAAGTACAACCACATCAGGTACAGCATGGGGTAAATATAGATTGAAAATCTCTCTACATGTAAGTGTCAAACACTCCCAGGTGAGGTACTGGCAAGGTTTCTCGATGAGTTAAGGTCCACTCGACATCCCTCACCAAAGGACGGGCCTAACAGCAGATGTAAATCAACTCTTAGCATCTGGTTACAAACTAACCTCGGCAAAATCGTGGACTGATTGGATTCTCAGTAAAGTTTCTCACCTTTCCAATCATTGATGAAGCATCGCATTTTAACCCGTCTCTGACACTGAGGGTGTCAGTCCCGAAAGATCTGCTCTGTAAAGCCAATGACATTTCTCCATCCCAGTGGGTGTGGCGATGATTCAACTTCTATCTCTCTATCTTCCTGAGATATTGCTCACTCACAGAGAGTCACAAGAGAGAAATTATTAATTGTAATCCCAGAATAGAGATATGGAATGCAATTGGGCTGCTTTTATCACTGTGATAATATTTTTTTTTTATTCATTGATGTGGGCGTCGCTGGCTAGGCCTGCATTTAGTGCCCATCCCTAATTGCCCTTGAGAAGGCGGTGGTGAGCCGCCTTCTTGAACCGCTGCAGTCCATATCATGTAGGTACTCCCACAATGCTGTTAGGAAGGGAGTATCAGGATTTTGGCCCAGCGACAGTGAAGGAACGGCGATACAGGTCCAAGTCAGGATGTTGTGTGGCTTGGAGGGGAACTTGTAGGTGGTGATGTTCCCATGCGTCTGCTAAGTGGTAGAGGTCGCGGGTTTAGAAGGTGTTGTTAAAGGAGCTTTGGTGAGTTGCTGCAGTACATCTTGTAGATGGTACACACTGCAGCCACAGTGCGCCGGTGGTGGAGGGAATGAATGTAGAAGGTGCTGGATGGAGTGCCAATCAAGCGGGCTGCTTTATCCTGAATGGTGTCGAGCTTCTTGAGTGTTGTTGGAGCTGCACTCATCCAGGCAAGTGGAGAGTATTCCATCACACTCCTGACTTGTGCCTTGTAGATGGTGGAAAGGCTTTGGGGAGTCAGGATGTGAGACACTCGCCGCAGAACTCCCAGCCTTTGGCCTGCTCTTGTAGCCGCAGTATTTATATGGCTGGTCCAGTTCAGTTTCTAATCAATGGTAACTCCCAGGTTGTTGATAGTGGGGGATTCAGCGATGGTAATGTCATTGAATGTCAAGGGGAGATGGTTAGAGTCTCGCTTGTTAGAGATGGTCATTGCCTGGCACTTGTGTGGTGCGAATGTTACTTGCCACTTGTCAGCCCAAGTCTGAATGTTGTCCAAGCTTTGCTGCATCTGGACAGGGACTGCGTCAGTATCTGACGAGTTTCGAATGGTGCTGAACAGTGTGCAATCATCAGCGAACATGCCCACTTCTGACCTTATGATGGAGGGAAGGTCATTGATGAAACAGCTGAAGATGGTTGGGCCTAGGACACTGCCCTGAGGAACTCCGGCAGTGATGTCATGTGATTGAGATGAATGACCTGCAACAACCACAGCCAACTTCCTTTGTGCTAGGTATGATTCCAACCAATGGAGAGTTGTCCCCTTGATTCCCATTGACTTCAGTTTTGCTACGACTGCTTGATGCCACACTCGATCAAATGCTGCCTTGATGTCAAGGGCAGTCACTCTCGCCTCACCTCTTGAGTTCAGCTCTTTTGTCCATGTTTGGACCAAGGCTGTAATGAGGTCAGGAGCTGAGTGGCCCTGGCGGAACCCAAACTGGGCGTCAGTTAGCAGGTTATTGCTGAGTAAGTGCCGCTTGATATCACTGTCGATTACACCTTCCATCACTTTGCTGATGATTGAGAGTGGACTGATGGGACGGTAATTGGCCGGGTCGGATTTGCCCTGCTTTTTGTAGACAGAACATACTTGGGCAATTTTCCACATTGCCAGGTAGATGCCATTGTTGTAGCTGTACTGGAACAGCTTGGCTAGGGGCGCAGCTAGTTCTGGAGCACAAGTCTTCAGTACTATTGCCGGAATGTTGTCAGTGCCCATAGCCTTTGCAGTATCCAGTGTCTTCAGCCGTTTCTGGACATCACGTGGAGTGAATTGAATGGGCTGAAGACTGGCATCTGTGATGCTGGGGACCTCAGGAGGAGGCCGAGATGCATCATCCACTCGGCACTTCTGGCTGAAGATTGTTGCAAATGCTTCAGCCTTGTCTTTTGCACTCACGTGCTGGGCTCCACCACCATTGAGGATGGGGATATTTTTGGAGCCTCCTCCTCCTGTTACCTGTTTAATTGTCCCCCACCACTCACGACTGGATGTGGCAGGACTGCAGAGCTTTGATTTGATCCGATGGTTGTGAGATCGCTTAGCTCTGTCTATCGCATGTTGCTTCCATTGTTTGGCATGCAAGTAGTCCTGTGTTGTAGCCTCACCAGGTTGACACCTCATTTTTCGGTATGCCTGGTGCTGTTCCCGGCATGCTCTCCTGCACTCTTCGTTAAACCAGGGTTGATCTCCCGGCTTGATGGTAATGGTAGAGTACTGGAGATGCCGTGCCATGAGGTTACAGATTGTGGTTCAATACAATTCCGCTGCTGCTGATGGCCCACAGCGCCTCATGGATGCCCAGTTTTGAGTTGCAAGATCTGTTCGAATTCTGTCCCATTAGCACGGATGTAGTGCCACATAATACGGTGGAGGGTATCCTCAACATGAGGGACTGTGCGGTGGTCACTTCCACCAATGCTGTCATGGACAGATGCATCTGCAACAGGTAGTTTGGTGAGGACGAGGTCAAGTAAATTTTTCCCTCTTGTTGGTTCCCTCACTACCTGTCGCAGACCCAGTCTGGCAGCTATGTCCATTAGGACTCGGCCAGCTCGGTCAGTTGTGGTGCTACCGAGCCACTCTAGGTGATGGACATTGCAGTTCCCCACCCAGAGGACATTTTGTGCCCTTGCTACACTCAGTGCTTCTTCCAATTGATGTTCAACATGAAGGGGTACTGATTCATCAGCTGAGGGAGGGCGGTAGGTGGTAATTAGCAGGAGGTTTACTTGCCCATGTTTGACTTGATGCCATGAGAACTCATTGGGTCCTGAGTCAAAGTTGAGGACTCCCAGGGCTACTCCCTTCAGACTGTATACCATGGTGCCACCACCGCTGGTGGATCTGTCCTGCCGGTGGGACAGGACATACCCAGGGATGGTGAAGTTGGTGTCTGGCACATTGGTTGTCAGGTATGATTCGGTAATTATGACTATGTCAGGCTGTTGCTTGACTTGTCTGTGGGACAGCTCTCCCAATTTTGGCACAAGCCCCCAGATGTTGGTAAGGAGGACTTTGCAGGCTCGACAGGGGTGGGTTTCCCGTTGTCATTGTTGTTTCCGGTGCCGAGGTCAATGCCGGGTGGTCCATCTGGTTTTATTCTTATTTTTTCATAGCGGTTGTTTACAAATGAGTGGCTTGCTCGGCCATTTTAGAGGGAATTAAGAGTCAACCACATTGCTGTGGGTCTGGAGTCACATGTAGGCCAGACCAGGTAAGGACGGCAGATTTCCTTCCCTAAAGGTCATTAGTGAACCAGATTATTTGAATATATCTGTCATTAATGAACGTATTTGAATTACTTACTTCAATATTAAATTGTTCTTTTCTGTCCATTGCCCTGTTTAATAGGACTAAACTCACTCCCAGTGTCAGCTGTTATGCCCGCTCCTCCCACACTGACATCCCACTGATGAGCCATAACCAGGGGCGTGGTCTTGTCACCAGGTGACATCATACAGGAGCCGGGAGCCTATCACCAAGACAGCCAAGACGAGCACCTTCTCCAAGTTAGTGAGGTGATCACCGTCATTTTTGCCCGTGACCAAGATGTCGTCCAAGTAACACTGGGTCCCTGGAATCCCTTGCAGGACCTGATCCATCACCCTTTGCCAGATAGCCGGAGCCGAGGCTACTCCAAACACCAGCCGGTTGTATTGATAGAGACCTTTATGGGTGTTGATCGTAAGGTAATGTTTCGAAGCTTCTTCTACCTCCATTTGCAAGTACGCCTGGGCTAGATCAATTTTAGTGAAGCGTTTACCACCAGATAGCGAGGCAAAAATATCCTCAATTCGTGGAAGTGGATATTTCACCGTGTGAAGGACTGGGTTCACTGTCACCTTAAAATCCCCACAGATGCGGATCTTCTTTGGTTCCCCAGGCATATTACTCAACGACCTCTTCATTACAGGGACGATGGGTGTAGCCCACTCGCTCCAGTCCACTTTGGACAGTGCTCCTGAACGTTCCAACCCTTCCAGCTCTGCTTCAACTGCTGGTCTGATCGCATAAGGCACTGGTCTGGCCTTCAGAAACTTTGGGCTTGCATTATCCTCTATTTTAATTGTTGCTGTTATTCCTGTTAGTGTTCCTAATCGCTCCTGGAACACTTCTTTTGCATCAGTTAGCATTTTTGACAGTCGACCAGGTGTGACATCATCATTATTTTTGGCCTCCATCTTCAGTGCCTGTATGGAATGCCAATCTAAATGTATCTTCCGGATCCACTCTCGACCTAGCAGTGATGGTCCTCCATTTGGCAATACCTATATACCCATTCGGTCTTGCGGTCTCCGTTGAATCTCTGCAGTGCCCCTTGCGGCTGCTTCGTGTGATACTGTTATATTGAAAGCTTTGTCCAGCGTAAGGTCCTTTTCAGATAGAAGCCGTTTCTGGATTCCTTCACTTTGTCGCCCACACACAAACTTGTCCCTTAACGTGTCTGCTAGTCCCGCTCCAAGCTGGCAGTATTTTGATAGCTTGTGCCGTTCTGTTAGGTACTCAGCATTGCTTTCATCTTTGTGTTGGTTCCTTTTATGGAACTAAAATCGTTCTTCTATCAGCAGCGGTGTGGGCCTCAAGTGGTCCTGTAGGATTTCTACTATGCTTCCAAAATCCTTATTTACCAGCTTCTCTGGGGTTATTAGATTCCGCAGTAACCCATAAGTTTTTGCACCCATGGAATTTAACAGAACCAGTGCTTTATTAGCATCAGGCACTTCATTCGCCCTGCAGTACACCTCAATACGTTCGACATATGTCGCCCAATCTTCGACTTCATTGTCGAACGTAGAGATACTGCCACTCTTCGGCATCCTTGGTTGTGCGTTAACTATCCCCAATGGCACCTCCCATGCTTCCCCTTCTTCTTCGCTGACACAAAATGGTGTCTCCTGCGCTCTTCCTTCTTCTCCACGGCTCAATGGTGCCTCCAGCGCTCTCTCTGCTTCTCCGTGGCTCAATGGCATCTCCCGCGCTTTCCCTGCTTCTCTGCAGCTCAATGGCGTCTCCCCTCGCTTCGCCCCATGGACCCTGATCAGCCCGTGATCCCCGGCTGTGCTCTGCGGGTTCTTCTCTTGATATTTGTCGATGCTGCTCGGTCTAGAACCCGGCTGTTTCTTACCCTCTCTCTCTCCGGTTTTGCAGTATTTTTCCACGACGCCGCTCGGTGATCAACCCCCATCTGCGCCCTGCCCTCTTCACCCTTTTTCTTACCCCGTCAACGCTGCCTGGCTCTCTCTCTCTGCCGCCGGTCGGCTCCAGCCGCCGCTGCTTGGGAAGGGTCTGCTCAGGACCTGTCATTGGTCGGTTACTGCTCGTAGTGGCTGGAGAACCAAGCCCGGCTCTCCACAGCCTCTCCAGCGAAGTTGGATCTCTGCCTGACTGCTGGGCAGTTGCTCGCGGTCGACGCCCGTGTTCCTGGACTCGAATATGTTTTTGTTTTTTTTGTTTAATATTGCAGGTAGATTCACATCAACACTCGTCGCCACTGTTACATCCGTGGTTCAGTGGATAAAGAATTACATGGATGCTGTACATAACAAACAACAGGCCTTTACTGGAGGAGGGTCATCTCTAGACTGGAGTACAGAGGCATGCGCACAGCTTAAATACTGGTGTGGTTACTGCCGGTAATACAGTATACAAGAGCTGTAAAAATTAGTTCTGACTTAAAGCACATACACTACAGGGGGGAGGGGGGAGGGGTAAAGAAGGGGGGAGGGGGGAAGGTGGGTGGAGGGGGGGAGGGGGGAAGGAGGGGGGAGGGTGGGAGGGGAGGGGAGTGCCCCATCAGCCCGAGGCCCAACCCCCGCACCCTGCCTCTCCGAGCCCCGCACCCAGCGATCCGCCCCGCCACCCCGAGCCTCGCCCCCCGCGCACCGCCTCCCTGAGCCCCGCCTCCCAGAGCCCCGCCTCCCCGAGCCCCGCACCAAGCCTCCGCGAGCCCCACCCCCCCCGATCTACTGAGCCCCGATCTCCACCCTCCCGAAGCCCGATCTCCCGAGCCCCGCCCCCCCGATCTCCCGAGCCCCGCCTCCCCCGATCTCCCGAGGTTCGCCCCCTCCCGATCTCCCGAGGCTCGCACCCCCAATCTCCCGAGGCTGGCCCCCCCCCGATCTCCCGAGGCTCGCCCCCGCGTTCTCCCAAGGCTCGCCCCCCACCGATTTCCCGAGGCTCGCCCCCCCGATCTCCCGAGGCTCGTCCCCCACCGATTTCACGAGGCTAGCCCCCCCCGATCACCCGAGGCTTGCCCCCCCAATCTCCCGAGCTCGCACCGCGCCGATTTCCCGAGGCTAGCCCTCCCCCGATCTCCCGAGGCTCGCCCCACCCCCGATCTCCAGATTCTCGCCCCCCCGATCTCCCGAGGCTCCCACTCCCCGATCTCCCGAGGCATCCCCCCGCCGATCTCCCGATGCTCCACACCTCCGCCGATCTCTCGAGGCCCGCCGCCCCAGATCTCCCGAGGCCCGCCCCCCTGATCTCCCTAGGCCTGCGCCCCCGATCGCCTGAGGCCCATCCCCTCGATCCCCTGAGGCACGCCCCCCCGATCTCCCGAGGCCCGCCCTCTCCGATCTCCCGAAGCCCACCCACCCCAAACTCCCGAGGCCCGCCCCCCCGATCTCCCGAGGCCCGCCCCCCCGATTTCCCGAGGCCCGCCCCCCTGATCTCCCGAGGCCCGCCCCCCCCGAACGCCTGAGTCCCGCTCCCCCCGATCTCCCGAGGCCCGCCCCCCCAATCTCCCGAGCTCTGCCCCCCGCCCCAGCCGGCTTCAAGAGCAGAGAGAGAGACGCAGCCGCGCAACCTACCGCGTGAGGCCGAGCCGGACTCAAGTCACGCGCGCTGCCTCCTGCCCCACCTGCCTTTACTAAGATGGCGGCGGTGGCGATGCTCGGGTCAGGCCCGCCCCCTCCAGTCTTCACAAAGATGGCGGCGATCGGGAGCCGCTTGTTGAGCGTGATGTGAGGTGCCTAGCTCCGGCATGGCTGGGCAACAGCGCCCCAGGCTTACAGGCCTGGAAAAATGGTGAAAGGTAGGAAAATTCTAGATGATGGAGAAAAGATTTACAAATTAATTAACTTTTTTAAAAAACTATTTGTGTTTCAAAAGCAACTTTTTTTTTGCTGGAAATGTAGATTTGAAAAGAAACACGCAGAAAGTGGGAAAAAGAAGTGAACAGTTTGGAATCAAGATGGCTGCCACTCACCTCGGTTTAGAATGATAAGGCCCGCCCACACACGCACCGATTGGTCAAAAATCAGGTCACTGAACTGTAGGATTGGTCAATCGTCCTGTCACTCGACTGTAGGATGGGCCGACTGCACACGCATTGAACCCGCCCCCGTGACGCAGCAATTGGTCGACCGTTGGGTTGCTCGACTGTACGATTGGTCAACCTTCACATCACTCAATGCTAATGAGCAGATAATGAGCGGAATTTTGAAAGTTTTTTGGATACCGTCGGGACAATTTTTGTCCAACCAAAAAGTAAATACGCCTCCAAGTGTCCGCTAATGATGAGCTTTCTTTTGATATAACATATGTGTAGGTATGCTCTATAACTTGCGATTGTATAGCTGGACAGAGAGACAGAAATACAGACAGAGAGACATACTGTTTTACATAAGAACATAAGAACATAAGAAATAGGAGCAGGAGTAGGCCAATTGGCCCCTCGAGCCTGCTCCGCCATTCAATAAGATCATGGCTGATCTGATCCTAACCGCCAATCCACTATGACAGGATTATCTCCTGAATCTAACAGAATTAGACACACGAAACAGGAGCAGGATCAGGCTACACAGCCCCTGGGCCCGCTCCGCTACCCACAGGGCCATGACCGATCCGCACCTAAACTCATGTCCAAATTCCTGCCCGCTCCCCGTAACCCTTAATTCCCTTTTCTTCTAGGAAACTGTCTATTTCTGTTTTAAATTTATGTAATGATGTAGCTTCGACAGCTTTTTGGGGCAACATATTCCATGGACCTACCACCCTCTGAGTGAAGTAGTTCCTCCTCATCTCAGTTTTGAAAGAGCAGCCCCTTATTCTAAGACTATGCCCCCTAGTTCTAGTTTCACCCATCATCTGGAACATCCTCCCCGCATCCACCCGATCCAACCCCTTCACAATCTTATATGTTTCAATAAGATCGCCTCTCATTCTTCTGAACTCCAATGAGTAGAGTCCCAATCTACTCAACCTCTCCTCATATGTCCATCCCCTCATCCCCGGGATTAACCGAGTGAACCTTCTTTGTACTGACTCGAGAGCAAGTATGTCTTTTCTTAAGTATGGACACCAAACTGTATGCTGCATTCCAGGTGCGGTCTCACCAATACTTTGTACAACTGAAGCAATACCTCCCTATTTTTATATTCTATCCCCCTAGCAATGAAAGCCAACATTCCATTGGCCTTCTTAATCACTTGCTGCACCTGCATACTAACCTTTTGAGTTTCGTGCACCAGGACCCCCAGATCCCTTTGTACTTCAGTACTTTCCAGTTTCTTGCCATTAAGATAATAACTTGCTCTACGATTTTTCCTGCCAAAGTGCATAACCTCACACATCCAGTATTGTATTCCATCTGCCAAGTCTCTGCCCACTTACTTAGCCTGTCTATGTCCCCTTGCAGGTTCTTTATGTCCTCCTCTCTCACTACTTTCCCTCCCATCTTAGTATCATCTGCAAACTTTGATATGTTACACTCGGTCCCCTCCTCCAAATCGTTAATATAGATAGTAAAGAGTTGGGGACCCAGCACTGACCCCTGCGGAACACCACTGGTTACTGATTGCCAGTCTGAGAATGCACCATTTATCCCAGATAGATAGCCAATCCTCTATCCATGCCAGAATATTACCCCCAATCCTGTGATTTTTTATCTTAAGCAATAATCTTTTGCGTGGCACCTTGTCAAATGCCTTTTGGAAGTCTAAATACACTACGTCCACTGGTTCACCATTATCCACCCTGTATGTTACTTCCTCAAAGAACGCCAGCAAATTTGTCAAACATGACTTCCCCTTCATAAAACCATGCTGGCTTTGTCTTATTAAACTATGATTATCCAAATGTCCTGTTACTGTCTCCTTAATAAGGGACTCCAAAATTTTACCTACCACAGATGTTAGGCTAACCGGTCTATAGTTTCCATCCTTCTGTCTACTGCCCTTTTTAAATAAGGGTGTTACATTAGCAGTTTTCCAGTCTGCTGGGACCTTTGCTGAGTCCAGGGACTTTTGGAAGATTATTACCAATGCATCCACAATCCCTAACGCCACTTCCCTCAAGACCCTTGGATGTAAGCCATCAGGTCCAGGCGATTTATCCGCCTTGAGTCCCATTATTTTACCGAGTACCACTTCCTTAATGATTTTGATCGTGTTAATCTCCTCCCCCCCTATAGCCCCCTGCTTGTCCAGTGTTGGGATATTCTTGGTGTCCTCTACTGTAAAGACTGATACAAAATATTCATTCAGTGTTTTTGCCATCTTCATATTTCCCACCATTAATTTCCCGGCCTCATCCTCTAAGGGACCAACATTTACTTTAGCCACCCTTTTTCTTTTTATATAACTATAAAAACTCTTACTATCTGTTTTTATATTTTTTGCTAATTTACTTTCATAATCTATCTTCCCTTTCCTAATCAATCTTTTTATTATTTTTTGCTGTCTTTTAAAGTTTTCCCAATCCTCTATCCTCCCACTAGATTTGGCTACCTTATATGCCCTTGTTTTTAGTCGAATACTATCCTGAATTTCTTTACTTAGCCACGAATAGCTGTCTTTTCTTTTACACCCTTTTCTTCTCAGTGGAATATAATTTTTTTGGAAGTTGTAAAATAACTCCTTAAATGTACACCACTGATCATGTATCGTCTTACCCTTTAATCTATTTTCCCAATCCACTTTGCTCAATTCTGCTCTCATACCTTCATAGTCTCCTTTATTCAAGCTTAGCACGCTTGTTTGAGATACAACATCCTCACCCTCTAATTGAACATGGAATTCAACCATGTTATGGTCACTCATTCCAAGGGGATCCTTTACTAGGACATTTTTAATTAATCCTGTCTCGTTACACTGGACCAGATCTAAGGTTGCTTGCCCCCTGGTCGGTTTAGTTACATACTGCTCAAGAAACCCATCCCTAATACACTCAATGAACTCATCCTCAAGGCAGCCCTGCCCAATTTGATTTGTCCAGTTAATATGATAGTTAAAATCCCCCATAATTATAGATGTTCCCTTATTACAAGCCTCAACTATTTCCTGATTGATACTCCGTCCAACCGAGTTGCAATTGTTTGGAGGCCTATAGATTAAGCCCACTAGTGTTTTTTCCCCTTATTATTCCTTATCTCCACCCAAACTGTTTCATTATCCTGATCTTTTGACCCAATATCATTTCTCTGTATTACAGTGATTCCTTCCTTTATTAACATAGCCACCCCACCTCCCCTTCCTTCCTGCCTGTCCTTCCTGATCGTTAAATAACCTGGTATGTTTAATTCCCAGGCATTGTCACCCTGCAGCCATGTTTCTGTAATGGCCACAAGATCATACCCATATGTAGCTATTTGTGCCATTAACTCATCTATTTTGTTACGAATGCTACGTGCATTCAGATAGAGAACTTTCAAATGTGTTTTTTGACACTTAGTTCCTGCTTATGCCCTTTTTATTACTTTACCTTTTATTCCATATCTTCTGCCCCTTCCTGACACGCTCTGGTTTTTCATTTCCCCACTGCTACCTAAGCCTATGACCTTCTCTGTTGTCATTTTTATTATTTGTTCTCTAGGAACCTCCCCCCCACTAGTTAGTTTAAAGCCCTCTCTACAGCCCTAGTTATATGATCCGCCAGGACCCTAGTCCCAGCACTGGCCAAGTGAAGCCCGTCCCAACGGAACAGCTCCCTCCTGCCCCAGTACTGGTGCCAGTGTCCCAGGAAGCAAAACCCATTTCTCCCACACCAGTCTTTGAGCCACGCATTTAACTCTCTGATTTTATTTGTCCTAGCCAAATTCGCTCGTGGCTCAGGTCATAATCCAGAGATTATTACCCTTGAGGTTCTGTTTTTTAATTTGACCCCTAGCTGCTCATACTCCTTTAACAGAACCGGCTTCCTAGTCCTATCTATGTCGTTTGTACCAACATGGACCACGACGACTGGATCCACCCCCTCCCACTGCAAGTTACTTTCCAGCCCAGAGGAGATGTCCTTAAACCTGGCACCGGGTAGGCAACACAGCCTACGGGGCTCTCGCTCTTGGCTGCAGAGAACTCTATCTATCCCCCTAATAATACTATCCCCTACCACTACAATATTTCTATTTACTCCCCCCTCTTGAATGGCCCCCCGTTCCACGGTGCTGTGGCCAGGTTGCTCATCCTCCCTGCAGCCCCTGCTCCCATCCCCACAGGGAGTAAGAACCTCGAACCTGTTGGTCAAGAGCAAGGGCTGCGGCTCCTCCAACACTACCTCCTGGTTCCCCGTACCTGCCTCACTCGTAGTCACACCGTCCTGACCCTGGCCATGGGCTACATCTGAATTAATTAACTTCATAGGTGTGACCACCTCCTGATACACAGAGTCCAGGTACTTCTCCCCCTCCCTGATGTGTCGCAGTATCTGAAGCTCAGACTCCAGCTCATCAACACGGAGCTGGAGATCCTGTAGCAGCAGACACTTGTCACAGATGTACTCACCATTAGCCTCAATGGGGTCTACCGGCTCCCACATCTCGCAACAGTAACACATCACCTGCTCCATTCTATGTAATTAATTTAAAATTTTTTTATTGTTAGTTATGGACACCCTCTTCCCGATTATAGATGCTAGTATCCCCTTTAATTAATTTGATTTAAATTAAGTCAATCCCTCTAATTACACCAGTTAACTGGTTTACCAACTGTCTCCACTGCAGCACAGAGACCCTAGAAAAAAACTGCAGAATTTAAGATTGTAATATAAAGAAGAAATACTCACCAACCAAGCCAACCAATCACTTACCTCCTTCCTGGTGACGTCGCACTTCGATTACTTTTTACCTCTCTCCCCTGCTGTTGAATTGGTATGCCTCGCCTCGCCCCTCCTTTTAAAGTTGCCGCGCTGCCTCTACCTCACGCAGGTCCACTCACGCAGATTCACAAAGACACAAATACATGCAAACACACATATAGAAAGACACACACACACAAGATTCAGGAACACAGGCACATCTAGAAACACACATGGAGAGACACATATACAGATATTCAGACGGACACAGAAACACACAAATTACAGACAAACACACGCAGACTGAGCAGGAAGGAAAGGGTTAAGATTGTAGGTGGAATGAAATCAGTGACGGACAGAGGTTTTCAACAGGCTTCTGAAGGCACTTGTTCAGCAAATAACAGCCAGTCTGCTGATTTGGGCCGAGTGTGGCACAAATCTGACCTCTCACTAAGGACTGCGTCTGAACTCCCAACATTCATTTTACACAAGACCTTCGGATTGGTAGGGGTGAAAGGTCGGAGTTTTGACCGTCCGTGACACTCTGCCACTTGCTGAAGATTGTTTCGAGAGCTGAACTGTGTCTTTTCCATAATTATCTTAACTGTATTATGTTGTGAACGACACTGCCCAGATTATCACCTAAGCTCTCTTCTCTTATATGCTCTGGTTCATCATCCATTGTTGATCCATCACTGATTCCTCTCCCGTTGGGCTAATTAAATACTGGGTAAGAAAGGAGTCCTGAATACACTGTAAATTGCCCATTCCCTTTTCCCCTTTCGGTATCTCTCCTTGCCAGATTATTTGGTGTAGTGGAAATCTCCGATGATTATTATAGGTATTTTACTCATTTTATAGATATGCCAACATATTTTCCCTCCAATTCCCTTCCACTGTTCGGTGGTCTGCAGAGTAACATTATCAGTGTCATTTTAACCTGGCTGGGAACCTGTTGTATACGTGTGTTAATGGAGACATGGAATGCAGGAGTTGGTTTAACAGGTGTTTACTGAACAAAGTCTGGAGGTGAACTAAAAGATACAAGACACTATACAGGCTTATATAGCCCGAGTGGCCACTACCGGCATTACCGTACACAGGGGCCCTTAAAGGCACATACACCACAATTCCTCCCCTTCTAGACAACCAGTACATACCACGTTTAAGTAATCATTAATTAACATGTTTACAAGAACAATAATCTACACATTTGCTGCAGTTAATCAATTATAAGTTAGTCTCTCTGGAGGCTTCCTGACTCGGTCCGGATAATGCCTCAGTGGTGTGTAGTTTTCGGAGGTGCAGTAGGTTCTTTTGGCAAGGTCGATTTGGATTGAATGCCAGTGTCGGGTTCATCTGGTGCCAGTATCACCGGATCGGAGGTAGATACTATGGGTATCTCTGCTTCATCATTAGGCGTATAGAGTTGTGGTGTAGGTTGTCCCTTTTCGAATGACTCTATGATCTATTCAGCATGGCGCCTTATTATGCTTTCTCCAATTTCCACGGTATACATCAGCGGTCCTAGTTGTGTGCAAATAGTTCCAGGCTGCCATTTCTCGGGCCAAAACTTGTTGACCTATCTGGAAGGTTCTAGTTGGCCTTTCATTCATGCCTTGAAATTGTCGATTCTCTACGTCCCTTCTGATGTTTGGCTTGATCAAATCCAGCCGGCATCTTAGTCTTCTATTGTACAACATCATGGCGGGAGTTTGGTTTGTAACCAAATGTGCTGCATTCCTGTATGCAAACAAGAAGTTATTTACCTTATGCTGTATTTTTATGTCTTCATTACCCATGGCCTTTATGGCCTTCTTGAAGGTCTGGACAAACCTTTCAGCCAATCCATTGGTGGCGGGATGGTATGGGGCGGACGTGTAGTGCTTAACCCCATTGTTTTTTAAGAACTTCCTGAATTCTTCAGACACAAATTGCGGTCCATTATCATAACAGATCTGTTCAGGCAGCCCATTCCTGGCAAATATGGTCCTTAATACTGTGATGTTTTTTTCCGTGGTGGTGGAGGACATCTTTATTACCTGCGGCCACTTGGAGTGTGCATCAACCGCGATTAAGAACATTGAGTCCATAAGTGGACCAGCAAAGTCGATGTGTACCCTTTGCCATGGAGATGAGGGCCACTCCCATGGATGTAGAGGGGCTTGCGGTGGGGCGTTTTGGACCTTCTGGCATCCTAGGCAGCTCTTGGTCATTTCTTCGATGTCTCCATCGATACCTGGCCACCACACAAACGCTCTGGCTAGGTTCTTCATTTTCACTCCACCCAGATGCCCCTCGTGAAGCTCCTTTAGCACTTTATCCTGGAGTTTGGGTGGAATCACCACTCTGGATCCACACATCAAGGTTCCTCGGCACACTGACAGCTGTTCTCTTCTTTGCAAGAATGCTGGCAACAGTGATTCGCCATGTGCTGGCCATCCCTTCACCGTTAAATCGTAGACTCATGAGAGAGTCGGGTCATTTCTCGTTTCCTTTTCAATGGTAGAATTTGTTACTGATAGACATTCCACTATGGTTGAGTGGAACATCTCCACTGGGTCCACTGTAGGTGCCTCTTCTACCGTTGGCAACTGTAGATGCGATAAACCGTCAGCAATTCCATGCTGTTTTGATCCTTTGTATTCTACGTCATATTGGTGTGCTTCTAGGAAAAGGTACCACCTCTGTAGCCTTTGCGCTGTCATAATGGGAACGCCCTTTTTAGGGTTGAATATGGAGACGAGTGGTTGATGGTCAGTCAACAAGGTAAATTTTTGTCCGTGTAGGTAATGGTTGAATTTCTTCACTCCCCATATCAGGCTGAGTGCTTCCCTGTTGATCTGGGCATAGTTACGCTCAACTGAGTTCAATGAGCGTGACGCAAAAGCTATCGGCCGCTCCGAGCCATCAGGGAATCTATGCGATAATACCGCTCCTATGCCATATGGGGATGCATCGCACACCAGTCTGATTGGCAGTGATGGGTTGTAATGAGCCAAAACTTCCTTGGACGTGATCAACCTTTGCATTTATGGAAGGCACGTTTACAGTCTTCGCTCCATTTCCAAATTACTCCCGTTTGTAGAAGTTCGTTAAGAGGGTGCAGAAGAGTTGAAAAGTTCGGTAAAAATTTATGATAGTAATTTATTAATCCCAGGAAAGACCTTAATTGTGAGACATTTTCAGGTGCTGGGTCTTTTATGACCGCTTCAATTTTTTCAGGTGACATATGCAACCCTTCTTCGTTAATTATGTGGCCACAATGTGATATTTGTTTCTGGAACAATTCACACTTGGGGCGATTTGCTCGTAGGTTTCTCTCAGCCTAGTGAGCACCTGCTCCAAATTGACAAGGTGCTCGTTGTCGTTTTCTCCTGTTACAAGGATGTCGTCTAGGTAGCATTGAGTCCCCGGAATCCCTTGCAGGACTTGCTGCATAGATCTTTGCCAGATAGCTGGAGCTGATGCTACTCCGAAAACCAGTCGATTGTACTGGTACACGCCTTTGTGTGTGTTTATCAGGAGGTACTTTTTAGAGGCCACCTCAACCTCCATCTGTAGATATGCCTGTGCCAATTCAATTTTGGTGAAACGTTTCCCTCCGGATAGTGAGGTGAAAATATCTTTTATCCTTGGAAGAGGATACTGTATCATGTGAAGGACCGGGTTTACAGTCACCTTGAAGTCCCCACAGATGCAAATTTTTCTCTGTTCTTCAGATTTATCATTATTCTACATTTTCTTCATGACCGGGACAATGGGTGTTGCCCACTCGCTCCAATCGATCTTGGATAACACGCCTGCCTTTTCCAAATTCTCCAGCTCTGCCTCGACTGCTGGATGAATTGCGTATGGCACCGGCCTTGCCTTAAAAAACTTGGGAATTGCCGCATCTTCCACTTTTATTGAGGCGGTGACGCCTTTCAAGATTCCTAGTTCCTGTTGAAACACTTCTTTGGTGTTGGCCAAGATGCCTTTTAATCGTTCAGGTATGACGTCATCATCATTTTTTTTCTTACTGGTCACCGTCAGTGCCTGAATGGAGTGCCATTCTAAACGTATCTTCCTGATCCATTCACGTCCCAACAGCGGTGGACCACCATCTTGCAGAACGTATAAATACAACTTCTGTATTTCCTTGCCGTTGTATACAACAGGCACCCTTATTTTCCCTCTGGTTATACTTTCTGCCCCGTATATGTCTTCAAGATAATGGATGTGTCTTTCAAAGGCATATGCAGAAATAGTCGCTCGTAATCCCGTCGAGTTATGATGGTCAGAGCTGATCCTGTATCTAGCTCCATTTTAACTGGGGACCCCGCTATCATGAGGGTAACCCAAATGGTCTGGCAATCTTCTTTGGCAATTACGTTATTTAATTTGAGACAGCTTAGTCTCTTGTTTCCGGAGTCGCTATCGCTCTTCTGGTCTTTGGAGTTACTGTCCGTCATCATTTTACCTTTCTGTACTTTTCCTTATTGATTTTTTTTCTGTCAGTGGATTTTTTGTTTCCAGATCGGCATACACGTGCAATGTGTCCCATCTTTCCGCATTGCCTGCAAGCTATGTCCTTGAACCAGCAGTCCCTCTGGTCATGGATGGATCTGCAGCAGCGATGACATCTCTCGAAACACTGTGTCATTTCATGGGTGCCGAGGTACTGTGGATTTTGCTGTATCTCTGCAGCTCGTCTTGCTGCTGCTTCGTATGATACAGCCGCACTGAAAGCCTTGTCCAGTGTTAAATCTTGCTCAGAAAGTAGCCCTTTCTGTGTTGCTTCACTTAGGAGACCGCAGACGAATTTGTCTCGAAGAGAATCTGCCAGTCCAGCCCCGAATTGGCAGTGCTTTGACAGCTTCCTTAATTCGGTGAGGTAATCAGCATTACTTTCATTCTTGTGCTGATTCCTCCTGAAGAATTGGAATCGTTCCACTATCAGCAGCGGTGTTGGGTTTAAGTGCTCCTGTAGGGTATCAACAATCTCCTTAAAATTCTTGTCCATCGGTTTGGCTGGAGTGATTAAGGTTCATAACAGCCCATATGTCCTTGCGCCCATTAGATTTAGAAGTACCGATGCCTTTTTATCATCCTCTAATTCATTCGCTGTGCAATATACCTCCACTCTTTCCACATATGTGGTCCAATCCTCTACATCACTAACGAAAGCAGTAATATTGCCAGTCTTAGGCATCCTGGAAAAAAAATGGCGCATCCCGCGCTTTCCTTTCTTCCCTGCCGAGAAAAAATGGCGCCTCCTGCGCTTTCCCGCCGCTGCCACTGCTGACAACGCTGTTCTCCACGGTTTTTATTTGTACAGATATTTTTAATAGTTGGAGACTCGTTCCCGTCAGACTCTGTGGGGCTTTTCCCTCCCACTGCTTGGTCCGAACACCGACCTGCTTTGCAGCGCTGGCCATCTCCCGAGTGCTCCACCCTCTGTCTCCGTTTGCCTCCGCCTTCGCTGCTCGGCCCCGCTGCAGAGCCAGCCAATCGAGCCCCAGCCCGCCGCCCAGGAAGGTTTATTGCAGTACCTGCCACCAGGCCGGCTAGCTGGTGAAACCACAGATTTTTTTCCTTTTTTTTTCTTCTTCGACTTTCATCTGAGGAATTGATCTCCTTGAGGTGCTGCCGAATTGCAGGTAAGTCCGTTTCCAATTCGTCGCCAATGTTGTATCCGTGTGTTAATGGAGACATGGAATGCAGGAGTTGGTTTAACAGGTGTTTACTGAACCAAGTCTGGAGGTGAACTAAAAGATACAAGACACTATACAGGTTTATATAGCCCGAGTGGCCACTACCGGCATTACCATACACAGGGGCTCTTAAAGGCACATACACCACAGAACCCTGCGCCCTCGAAGCATCTGTGTCCAGAATGGAAATACGGTCAGCAGATCAGCAGGAATCGCTTGAGAATTATTCACAACATTTCAGATAAATGTTCAAAATGACCAAAAAGACAAATAAAGAAACAGGCTGTTAAAATAATAAAAAACAAGGCCCAACATTTTTACAGAGAGCAGCACATCGGAGGCATGTATACGCAGGTTCATTTGTCACCGGTCGATGAAAAATAGTTCAGGAATGGTGATGGATGAGATGTGGTGAGAGAGGTGCAGCAGAGGTTAGAACTAAAAGCAAGTTTCACTCCAGATGAACCACGAGACCTTGCAGCACTTTAATCCCCTGGTGTGACATGGCAAATCCTGCGCAGCTCAGTTTACGGCTGGGTGTTGCAGAAGCTGTGATCAGCTCATGCAATGTGTTCAGAGCACAGGCTGGGCTCAGAGAGGAAACAGAGACAGGGGACAAAGAGAGAGGGGGATAAAGAGAGAGAAATGGAGAATCAGAAAGAGAGATAAAGTGATAGTGAGAGGAAACAGACAGCACAATACATGAAAAAGAGAGAAAGAGAGATAGATCCGTAAAGCCAAATGAGGGAGTGGGAGAGTGAGAATGAGGCAGATATAGAGAAAGGAGGGAAAACGGAGATAGTGGCGGGGATGGTGAGAGAGAGAGAGAGAGAATGAGGCAGAGACTAGTGGGGTACCGCAAGGATCGGTCCTAGGACCCCAGCTCTTCACAATATATATTAATGATCTGGACGAGGGAATTGGATGTTATATCTCCAAATTTGAAGACGACACAAAGCTGGGTGGGAGCGTAAGCTGTGAGGAGGATGTCGTGAAACTCCAGTACGATTTGGACAGGTTGGGTGATTGGGCAGAAACCTGGCAAATGTACTATAATGTGGATAAATGTGAGGTTATCCACTTTGGTGGCAAAAACAGGATGGCAGATTATTATTTGAATGGCAATAGATTGAGAGAAGGGGAAGTGCAAAGAGACCAGTGTGTTATTGTGCACCAGTCGCTGAAGGTAAGCATGCAGGTGCAGCAGGCGGTTAAGAAGGCAAATGGTATGTTGGCCTTCGTAGCAAGAGGGTTCCAGTACAGGAACAAGGACGTCTTGCTACAGTTGTACAGGGCCTTGGTGAGACCGCACCTTCAGTACTGTGTGCAGTTTTGGTCACCTTACCTGAGGAAGGACGTACTTGCCATGGAGGGAGTGCAGCGAAGATTCACCAGGCTGACACCTGGGATGGCAGGAATGACGTATGAGGAGAGATTGTGTCGATTGGGCTTATACTCACTGGAGATTAGAAGATTGAGAGGGGATCTCATCGAAACCTGTACAATTCTGTCAAGTCTGGACAGACTAGATGCAGGAAGGATGTTTCTGATGGCCGGGGAGTCCAGAACCAGGGGTCATAGTCTAAGGATAAGGGGTAAGCCATTTAGGACTGAATTGAGGAGGAATTTCTTCACCCAGGGAGTGGTGAACCTGTGGAATTCTCTGCCACAGAGGGCGGTGGAGGCCAGTTCATTAAATATATTCAAAAAGAGTTGGATATATTTCTTGAGGCTAAAGGGATCAAGGGATATGGGGAGAAGGCAAGGACAGGGTACTGAAATTGGATGATCAGCCATGATCTCATTGAACGGCGGAGCAGGCTCGAAGGGACGAATGGCCTACTCCTGCTCCTATCTTCTATGTTTCTACGTAGCAATTTCCATAGATTTACTACCCTCTGAGTGAAGAAGTTTCTCCTCATCTCAGTTTTGAAACGGCAGCCCCTAATTCTAAGATTATGCCCCCTAGTTCTAGTCTCACCCATCAGGGGAAACATCCTCCCCGCACCCACCCGATCAAGCCCCCTCACAATCTTAAGTGTTTCGATAAGTTTGCCTCTCTTTCTTCTGATTTCCAATGAGTAGAGGCGCAACCTACTCAACCTTTCCTCATAAGTCAACCCCCTCATCTCCGGAATCAACCGAGTGAACCTTCTCTGAACTGCCTCGAGAGCAAGTTTATCCTTTTTTAAATATGGAAACCAAAACTGGACGCAATATTCCAGGTGCGGCCTCACCAGTACCCTGTTTAACTGAAGCAAGACTTCCCTGCTTTTTTACTCCATCCCCGTTGCAATAAAAGCCAAGATTCCATTGACCTTCCTGATCACCTGCTGTACCTGCATACTAACTTTTTGTGTTTCGTGCACCAGCACCCCCAGATCCCTTTGTACTGTAGCACTTTGCAGTTTCTCTCCATTTAGATAATAACTTACTCATTGATTTTTTCTGCCAAAGTGCATAACCTCGCACTTTCCAACATTATATTCCATCTGCCAAATTTCTGCCCACTCACTTAGCCTGTCTCTGTCCTTTTGCAGGATTTTTATGTCCTCCTCACTCACTGCTTTCCCTCCCATCTTTGTATCATCGGCAAACTTGGATGCGTTGCACTTGGTCCCCTCCTCCAAATCGTTAATATGGATTGTAAAGAGATGAATTCCCAGCACTGACCCCTGCGGAACACCACTAGTCACTGATTGCCAACCCGAGAATGAACCATTTATCCCAACTCTCTGTTTTCTGTAAGATAGCCAATCTTCCACCCATGCCAGTATATTACCCCCGATCCCGTGATTGTTTATCTTGTGCAGTAATCTTTTGTGTGCCACCTTGTCAAATGCCTTTTGGAAGTCCAAATAAAGCACATCCACTGATTCCCCTTTATCCACCCTGTTTGTTACATCCTCAAAGAATTCTAGCAAATTTGTCAAACCTGACCTCCCCTTCATAAAACCATTCTGACTCTGTCCGACTTAATTATCCTTATCCAAATGTTCGGTTACTGTCTCCTTAATAATGGACTCTAACATTTTACCAACCACAGATGTTAGGCTAACTGGACTATAGTTTCCAGCCTTTTGTCTACCTCCCTTTATAAATAAGGGCGTTACATTAGCAGTTTTCCAATCTGCTGGGAACTTTCTTGAATCCAGGGAGTTTTGGAAAATTACAACCAATGCATCCACAATCCCTTCTGCCACTTTTATCAAGACCCTAGGATGTAAGCCATCAGGTCCAGTGGATTTATCTGCCTTAAGTCCCATTATCTTACCGAGTACCATCTCCTTAGTGATTTTAATCGTGCTTAGCTCCTCCCCCCCATAGCCCCCTGTTTGTCCAGTGTTGGGATATTTTTAGTGTCCCCTACTGTAAAGACTGATACAAAATATTTGTTCAGTGTTTCTGCCAACTCCATGTTCCCCACCAGTAATTTCCCAGTCTCGTCCTCTAAGGGACAAACATTCACTTTAGCCACCCTTTTGCTTTTTATATACATGTATAAACTTTTGCTATCTGTTTTTATATTTTTTGCTAATTTACTTTTATAATCTATCTTCCCTTTCTTAATTAATGTTTTAGTTATTCTTTGCTGGCATTTAAATGCTTCCCAATCTTTTATCCTCCCACTAGGTTTGGCTACTTGATATGCCCTTATTTTCAGTCGGATACTGTCCTTTATTACTTTACTTAGCCACGGATGCCTGTCTTTTCTTTTACATCCCTTTTTCCTCAGTGGAATATATTTTTCTTGAAAGTTGTGAAATATCTCCTTGAATGTACACCACTGCTCATGTACCATCTTACACCTTAATCTATTTTCCCAGTCCACTATAGTCAAATCTGCTTTCATACCTTCATAGTCCCCTTTATTTAAGCTTAGTATGCTGGTTTGAGATCGAACTCTCTCACCCTCCAACTGAATTTGGAATTCAACCATGTTATGGTCACTCATTCCAAGGGGATCTTTTACTAGAACATTTTTTATTAATCCTGTCTCATTACAAAGGAACAGATCTAAGATTGCCTACCCCCTGGTTGGTTCAGTAACATACTGCTCAAGGAACCCGTCACTAATGCACTCTATGAACTCTTCATCAAGGCTGCCCTGCCCAAGTTGATTTGTCCAGTCAATATGAAAGTTAAAATCTCCCATGATTATAGCTGTTCCCATATTACAAGCCCCAACTATTTCCTGATTTAGACTCCGACCAACAGAGTTGCAACTGTTAGGAGGCCTATAGACTACGCCCACGAGTGACTTTTTCCCCTTATTATTCCTTATCTCCACCCAAACCATTTCACTATCCTTATCCTTTGACCCAATATCATTTCTCACTATTGAATTGATTCCATCCTTTATTAACACAGCCACCTCACCTGCCTTTCCTTCCTGTCTGTCCTTCCTAATAGTCAAATACCCCTGGATGTTTAGTTCCCAGTCATGGTCACCCTGCAGCCATATCTCCTTAATGGCCACCAGATCATATCCATGTGTAGTTATTTGTACCATCAACTCGCCTATTTTGTTACGAATGCTGCGTGCATTCAGGTAAAGAACTTTTAAATATGCTTTGTGACAATTTATTTCTGCTTTTACCCCCTTTACTAGTTTACCTTTATCTTTATATATTCTCTCCCTTGCTGACACGCTCTGGTTTTTAATTTCCTCACTGCTACTTTGCTCTATTGCCTTCTCCGCTGACACTTATATTTTTCGCTCTCTAGAAACCTCCCCCCCCCCACTAATTAGTTTAATGCTCTCTCTACAGCCCTAGTTATTCGATTCAGCAGGATTCCAATCCCAGCACTGGCCAAGTGAAGTCCGTCCCAATGGAACAGCTCTCTCCTGTCCCAGTACTGGTGCCAGTGTCCCAAGAAGCAAAACCCATTTCACCCACACCAGTCTTTGAGCTACGTATTTAACTCTCTGATTTTATTTACCCTAGCCAAATTTACTTAGAGTGAGTATGGTCTTAATTTACGTTTAAGTTATAGTATTGGAAGGGACATTGTCGTTGCGATAAAAGACGGTAGATAAACTATGTGAATTTTGAGTCCGGTCTTTTGTTTCTCATAATTAATAATATTAGGAGAAATATTTTTGGAGACAGGATGTAAGTGGTGTGAAAAAGAAACGAGTGTCCCCGTCGCTTCAATTGTCATAAATTATCTCAATCGCCCAGCTTGAGCCGGAATTAAGAGGGCAAATGCCCCACGTGATGACCAAGGTTTAATAGGTCGAAGGGAACACTGAGAGGATAAGGTGACAGTGGAAACCTGTGAGTGAATGTGTGATATGAATGAACTGGTGTGAGAATTGAGGGATGATCCCATCGTGATAAATAAGTGGCAGAATATAGGTAGGCCCGCGTGAAGAGACTCATTCGCAGAGGGAGCGAGGGAAGGTCAGATCACATAATGGCGTCGGGGAAAGACCTTAATTGGGGGCCGGAAGGGTCTCTTAGTAGGTTCTATCCAGATGACCAGAAGGGCTTAATAGACAAAATGATTAAAGATGGGAGGGATCCCTAAGTTGTCCACAAGGGGCAAAAGAATTGGTGGGAGAAACAGAAACAGAAGAAGGCAAAGAAAGCCAGAGTACTTTTGTATATCAGTTATGTGTGTTACAAAGTAAAACCGAACAATTAGTAGAAAAAAGTAAGGAAATAGAAGCCGAGAATAAACAGTGGCGAGTGCGGCATGAACAAAGCGGCAAATGGGGGGTGTAATGATGTCAGCAAATAGTGATGGTATTTGCCTGTTTGATTATCACGCCTTACCAGCATATTTGCCTGTTTGATTATTTATGCCTAACCAGCAGAGGGCATGTGACAGAGGCAGAGTTTAGTTTTACTTTCGTTTTAGATGGATCTCAAAGATGGTGTCTCCTGTAATGCTGTTAACTGAGTTGAACAAACTTTAGATTAAAAGACATTCTCTTTCATAAATGTCTCGTCATTGAACCCACATACAAGTCGATATATGGTGTCAGAAGTGATTGAAAGAGATGAAGAGGAAAAATCTGAAATTAAATCAGCTCTCCACATATTAGCAAGCCAAAAGAGAACATCGTTACTTACCGTTGGAGAAGAGCTAATGAAGTGAAAAAATGGTACGTTTACACCCACCGGCGAAGCTTCAGTTGACAGGTAATGTGGCTGAAAATTGGAGGAGGTTCAAACAACGTTTGGAGTTGTATTTATCAGCAATCGGAGCTGACGAGAAAAGTGATAAAATGAAAGCGTCAGTGTTCTTACATGTCGTGGGTGATGAAGCGCTGGAGGTGTATAATAACTTCACATTCGCTGCTGATGGAGACAAAATGAAGCTCGAAAAAATAATGGAACAGTTTGAGTCCTACTGCATACCTAAACGTAACGTGATGTTTGAGAGGCACAGATTTTTCACATGTGTACAGAAAACGGGTGAGACTATTGATCAGTATGTGACTGAACTGAGAAACCGAAGCAAAACATGTGAATTTGGGGGACTGACAGACTCGCTGATAAAAGACAGACTGGTGTGTGGTATTCCAGATAATGGACTGGACTGCTAAGAGAGCAAGATCCAGACCTGGGAAAAGCCATAGCACTGTGTAGGGCTACAGAGACTGTGAAGTCGCAGGCAAAGGAGCTGTTCAGTGGCAGTAGCTGCAACGTGGATGCAGTAAGAACGGACACAACCCGTTTAACAAAAAGAGTGCCAATGTGAAAAAAGAGGCGTGGCCAGCAAACAAAAATGAAAGGGACAATCGAAAGTCATGTAGTCGATGCAGTACACAGCATCCACCAAAAAGTGTCCAGCATATGGTAAAAAATGCAATAGTTGCAACAAAAACAACCATTATGCCCGTTGCTGCAAGAACCAAGCGCAACAAAGCAAGGTCCATGCAGTAGATGAAAGCGAGATAGAGGAGTTCAATGTAGATGTTGTGTCTGAAAACATAAAAGAAAAAAAGAGACTGGATGTTGACACTAGAAGTGAATAACATACACATTCCATTTAAATTGAATACTGGAGCACAAGTTAATGTGATATTAGAGACTGATTTTAAGAAAATTAGACCCAGACCAAAGATACATGGAATAAAAGTGAAAGTGACAGGATACTCAGGTACTGATATACCAGTGAAAGGAAGATGCATTGTCAAAGTGACACACAAGGACAGAGAGCACACGCTAGCATTAATCATGGTGCCAAAGGATGTGCAGACCATACTAGGTTTAAAGGCCTGTGAGAGACTGAAACTGGTAAAGAGTGTCCTCGTTGTGGAAAGCAAAGGAGAGACAGTCTATGATGAACTCATGAAAGAGTACAACGACCTATTTCAGGGTTTAGGCTGCATTCCAGGAGAACGCACGATCAGAGTAGATAAAAGTATGCCAACGGTCATATATCCATGCAGAAAAGTTCCATTTGCTCTCCAAAAGCAACTGAAGGCAGAGTTGGACAGGATGGAAAGCCTGAATGTGATTCGGAAGATAGATGAGCCAACTGAGGAGTGGGTGAGTTCCCTCGCCGTAGTGGACAAAAAGAATGGAAAGCTCAGAATTTGCCTGGATCCAAGAGATCTAAACAGAGCAATAAAGAGAGAGCACTTCAAGCTTCCTACACGTGAGGAAATCATGTCACAGTTTGCAAATGCAAAGTATTTCAGCAAGTTAGATGCATCATCATGATTTTGGCAGATGAAGCTGGACGAGGCAAGTTCAAGACTGTGCACGTTCAACAGTCCATTTGGCAGATACAGATTCCTAAGGTTACCATTTGGCATTGCCTCAGCTCCTGAAGTGCTTCACAAAACTATCCATATGATCTATGAGCACCTGGAGGGAGTTGATACATCAATGGATGACATCATAGTATGGGGAACCACGAGAACTGAGCATGACGAGAGACTGAAAAAAGTGCTGGAAGCAACAAGGAAAACAAACCTGAAGCTGAATAGAGAGAAATGCCAGCTCGGGGTGACAGAACTGACATTCGTGGGAGATATCCTTAGCAGTGAGGGCATCAGACCAGATCCCAGAAAGGTGTCCGCCATTGAGAATATGCCAAAGCCACAATGCAAAAAGGATGTGCAGAGGTTTAATGGAATGATCAACTACATGGGTAAATTCATATCCAACCTCTCAGAAAAGATGGCGCCACTGAGAAGACTAACTGAAAAGAACATAGAATGGGAATGGAATCATGAGCCTGAGAAGTCATGGAGCGATCTAAAGAAACTGCTCACAGAGGAACCAGTTCTGAGGTTTTATGACCAAGCGAGACCCATCAACATATCATCAGATGCATCACAGAGTCGGCTCGGTGTCGTTCTTCTGCAAAAATATGACTACTGGCAACCTATTGCATATGAATCACGCTCAATGACAGACGCGGAGACGCGATATGCTCAAATAGAAAAGGAGCTGCTCAGCATCACATACGCCTGTGAAAGATTTCACCAGTTTGTGGCAGGCCAAGCAGTCAGTGTAGAGACTGACCATAAGCCCTTGATTGCATTGTTCCAAAAGCCACTAAATAGCTGTCCGCTTAGAATACAAAGAATGATGATCAGGCTGCAACGCTATACACTGAATGTTGCGTACACACTGGGTAAGCTGATGTATACAGCAGACATGTTGTCCAGAGCTGTAGACCCAAGTGAGCCCGCAAACACCAAAATGGATGAAAAAGTGAATGCCTACGTCGACATGATCACAAGTGCACTGCCCATAGCAGATGCAAAAATGGAGCTCATAAAGACTGAGACAAACAAAGATGAAACAAAGAGACGACTGAGGAAAAGCATCTTGGATGGATGGCCCAACATGAAGCAAGACTGCTCACCTGACATGGCAGAGTACTGGAACTGCAGGGCGGAACTATCACTGGTCGAAGACATCATCTACAAAGGAAGTAAAGTAGTTATCCCAAAGAGTCTGAGAAAAGGGATGCTAAAAAGGAACCATGGAGGACATCTGGGAATCGAAAAGTGTAAGAAAAGAGCACGAGAGGTGATGTATTGGCCACGAATCAACCAAGATGTGACAAATGAGATTTCAAACTGCACAATATGCCTGAAATATCGAGCAAGCAATCCGGTAGAACCACTAAAGCCACACCCAGCGACAGACAGACCTTACCAGAAGGTAGGCGCTGACCTATTCGTATGTCAAGGGAAGGACTTTCTTGTAGTCACAGATTATTACTCCCTGTATCCAGAGGTTTGTAGACTGTACACCACCACTGCAGATGCTGTGATAACATGTATGAAAGCCATATTCTCCAGACATGGCGTGGCAAGCGAGGTCTTCACAGACAACGGACCCCAGTTTTACAATGTAAATTTCCGACACTTTGCCAAACAGTGGGACTTTGTCCACACAACGTCAAGTCGTCACTTTCCACAGTCCAATGGACTAGTGGAAGAATCGGTCCAGACAGTGAAAAGACTGATGCACAAGGCAAAAGACAGTGGAACTGACTTCTACCAAAGCATGCTTGTATACCGCACAACGCCGCTCGAGTGTGGTATGTCACCAGCCCAACTCCTTATGGGACGCCGGCTAAGGTCAAACCTACCCATCCCGGAGAACCTCCTGTAAACAAAAGAGGGGGAGAAAGTGAGGAAGTTCAAAGAACAACAGAAAGAAAAGCAAAAGTACTACTATGACAGAGGAACACAAAACCTACCTGACCTCCACACTGGTGACCAAGTAAGGTTCAAAGACAAAACAAACATCTGGACTCAGAAGGGAACTGTCCTGAGTGAAGTTCAACCAAGATCATACACCATTCAGATGGATGAGGGTGCTGTTCTGAGAAGAAATCGACGAGATGTTCTCATGGGACCAGCCACAGCAAGTCAAAAGGCTGATACTGTTGAACAACCTGATCACACAGCTGAGAAACCATCATCTGAGGCAACAACTCAGATTCAAGGACAATCAATCAGAAAATCCTCAAGACACGTGAAGCCTCCTGAGAGACTCATTGAGCAAATTTAAGGACTCTTGTTATAGAAGGAAGTAATGTTATCTTATTCTTTCTTCAAGTTCTAGGTATTTACGTATTTCATGTGAACACACAAAACAAGGTTAAAAAACCTTGACAATGATAATGATAATGTAAGTTCATTAAGTGTTACAGTTAAAATGTAGAGTAATACAAAGAAAACGTGTTGTTAGATAAAAGTAAAATTCTTTTGTTTTAAGAAAGGGAGATGTAATGATATCAGCAAATAGTGATGGTATTTGCCTGTTTGATTATCACGCCTTACCAGCATACTTGACTGTTTGATTATTTATGCCTGACCAGCAGAGGGCATGTGACAGAGGCAGAGTTTAGTTTTACTTTCGTTTTAGATGGATCTCTAAGATGGTGTCTCCTGTAATGCTGTTAACTGAGTTGAACAAACTTTAGATTAAAAGACATCCTCTTTCATAAATGTCTCGTCATTGAACCCACATACAAGTCGATGCAGGGGGGATCAAATTCTGACCTCCCTCTGAGTTATGTTGCCACAGTAACAGCCACGCCCCTCCACCTAATTCTGATGAGGAATCGGGGGGCAAGAAGCCGGCAGCCCCTGTAATGGTGACTGCAGATGGAGCGGGAGGAAACCCCAGATATAGATATACGGCATTCACCTCTGGAGAAAAACAAATCATAAACCAGAATTTGGTGAGCCTACAACCCCGGAAGAGAAATGTAGAATTTTGGCAGAAGATAGAAGAGTTGTATGAGACCCACGATATGCACGAGGGAGACATCCGCCAAATAGTCTACACCATATGTCCAAAGGATCGGTGGGCGGTATTGCAGAACCCGCATAGGGATGGCACATGGGTACCTGTGGTGATTATTCTTTATGTTTAGTAAGAAGTATTGTGATTGGTTGTTTGTTTCCTGCCTTGGGATATATGTAATCTCATTGGTAGTTGATGTCATGTGATTTGTGGTGGCCATCTTAAATTCAGTTCTTTCCAGCCTTTAGTTGGGACTGGGTGTTGAAGATGTGCTACAGGATTTTTAAGTTAATAAAGCCTAGATTAGAAAGGAAAATCTATTCTTTATTTCAATTTATTAACTTTATGTCAGAATGGAGCGATATCTTCAACCAGAACGATTCAATGCTGACCCTAATTCTGCAGGAGTGGATGATAAATGGAAACATTGGTATTGTACATTTTAAAACTTTTTGGGCGTGTTGGATCAAGAGTCTCTAAATAAGCTGAATATGCTGATCAACTACATTGCTCCGGATGTGTATAAGTATATTTTGGACTGTAAAACTTACGAAGTGGCTATTTCTACATTGGAAAAGATTTTTGTTAAACCAAAGAATGAGGTATTTGCACGCCACCTTCTATCTGCCCGTAGGCAGCAGGTGGGAGAATCTTTGGATACTTATTTACAAGCACTTCGGTGCCTTAGTGTTAACTGTAATTATAAGGCCGTGACGGCTGAAGAATATAAGGAAGAATCGGTACGGGATGCTTTTAATAATGGATTACTGTCTAGATCAATTCGTCAGCGGTTGTTAGATAATAAGACTTTGGATCTTAAGAGTGCTTTTGAGCAAGCTTCTACATTGGATGTGGCTCAGAGAAGTTCGGATTCTTATGCTCTTTTTAATCGGCCTGTGACTGTGCTTTCGGCACTTCCAGATGAAAAGGAATTATGTGGACTGAATAGGAGTGGTTTACTATATTCTGAAACAGTTTCTACTTCAGCGGCTGTTGCCTCTAGGATTCAGAAGTGTTATTTTTGTGGGAACGTCCGGCACCCACGTCTGAAGTGTCCTGCTCGGGAGGCTGTGTGTAGTAAATGCGGCAAGAGAGGTCATTATGCACGTGTATGTAAATCATCAGGTTCAATTACCTCCTCTGTGACTATTCAGCCTTTAGATAGGGCGTTTATTGCATCAATTTCTGCTGCATTTGCTCATGGCCTAAACAAAGCTATAGTTATGGCCCAAGTTAATGGGTTGGAAGTGAAGGCCCTTATAGATACGGGCAGTACTGAGGGTTTTATACGTCTTCAGTTTGCAAAGGAGAAGCATTTGAAAATTTCGCCTGTTTCCTATCAGGTGTGTATGGCTCAGACGACTCTCACTTCACAAGTAGCTGGTTGTTGATTTGTGAAATTGATTCTTCTAGGTAATACGTATACTGATATACGCCTATCTGTTTTGACTAATCTCTGTGCGGATATTTTGATTGGCCATGATGTGCTTCAGTTACACGAGTCTCTCAGTCTTTCATTTGGTGAGACTAAGCCACCTTTATCTATTTGTGGATTAACCTCTTTATCCATTTCTCCATTATCACTTTTTTCCAATTTGATGCCGGATTGTAAGCCAATTGCTATCAAGTCAAGAAGGTATAGCAGTCAGGATAGAGAATTTATTAATTCTGAAGTTCAACGTCTCTTATTGGAAGGAATCATTGAACCTAGTTGTTCGCCTTGGCAGGCGCAGGTAGTTGTCACGACTAATGAGAGACTTAAGAAATGAATGGTCATAGACTATTCCCAAACTATTAATAGGTATACTCAATTAGATGCGTACCCTTTGCCTAAGATTGATGAGCTTATCAATAAAGTATCTCAGTATAAGGTTTTTAGCACTATTGACCTAAAGAGTGCTTATCATCAGATTCCTATTGTTAAGAAGGATCAACCATATACGGCCTTTGAGGCTGGTGGAAAGCTGTATCAGTTTTGCCGAATACCATTTGGTGTTACTAATGGTGTTGCTTGTTTTCAACGGGCAATGGATGCTTTTATAAGTGATAACTCTCTCTCTGACACCTTTTCATACTTAGATGACATCACGGTGTGTGGCAAATCAAGGGTGGAGCATGATTCTAATTTAGAAAGATCCCTTCAAGCTGCGGAAAAAGTTGGTTTAACTTTCAATAAAGAGAAGTGTACCTTTTCGACCACTGAGGTAAATCTACTGGGCTACATTATCTCGGGAAACAAGATTAAACCAGACCCAGAACGTCTGCGACCATTGATTGATTTACCTTGTACTACTAATTCTAAGGCTTTGCAACGAGTTGTTGGACTGTTTTCTTACTATTCTAATTGGATTGCAAATTTTTCACAGAAGATCCGGCCTCTTATTCGGGTTACAACATATCCTCTATCATGGGAAGCCAGGGCGTGTTTTGATAATTTTAAAAAGGATATCCTTGGAGCAGTTGTGCATTCTATTGATGAGCAGGTTCCTTTTGTGATTGAGACGGATGCTTCTGATTTTGCAATTGGGGCTACTCTGAACCAAAATGGAAGATCTGTGGCCTTTTTTTCATGTACCTTGAACAATAGTGAAAAAAGGCATTCTTCAATAGAGAAAGAGGCGTATGCAATAGTAGAAGCACTGCGTAAATGGAGACATTATTTATCGGGGCAACATTTTACGTTGGTAACTGATCAAAAGTCTGTGTCCTTTATGTTTGATGTCAAACATTTCGGAAAGATTAAGAATGATAAAATAATGAGGTGGAGGATTGAGTTGGCCTGTTACCATTTTGATATAGTTTATCGTCCGGGGAAGGATAATGTTGCTGCTGATGCGCTGTCGAGGGCTTATTGTTCTGTGATTCATGGAGATACGCTTATTAATCTTCACAATGCCTTATGCCATCCTGGGGTTACGAGGATGATACACTTCGTATGCAGTAAGAATTTGCCCTTTTCAGTTGAAGACGTCAGGCAGATGACTTCATCATGTTCTATCTGTGCTCGGTGTAAACCGAATTTCTTTAAGCCTCAACGAGCTCAACTTATAAAGGCTACTTCTCCTTTTGAACGTTTGAGCATCGATTTCAAGGGGCCTCTTCCTTCAACTACTCAAAACCGATATATATTTACTGTTGTGGATGAGTTTTCAAGGTTCCCTTTTGCTTTTCCTTGCGCAGATGTATCAGCTGCTACAGTTATCAAATGTCTGACTCAACTTTTTGTCATCTTTGGGATGCCTGCATGTATCCATTCGGATCAGGGAAGTTCTTTTATGTCTTCCCAGTTGAAGGAATACCTTCAGAGTCGGGGAATTTCTACTAGCAGAACTAACCCGTATAATCCCCAGGGTAATGGACAGTGCGAATGATACAATGGGGTGATCTGGAAGGCAGTTATGTTGGCATTGACATCCCAGAACCTTAACAATACACAGTGGGAAATGGTACTGCCTGATGCCCTGCATTCCATTAGATCATTGCTTTCAACAGCTACTAATGTGATCCCCCATGAAAGGCTCTTTAACTATCCGCCGAGATCTACTATGGGATGTTCGCTACCTTCATGGCTTACTATGCAGGGACCTGTGCTGCTTCGACGCCATGTTAGATTGTCAAAATATGATCCTTTAGTGGAGGAGGTGGAGCTGTTGGAGGCAAATTCCCAATATGCTCATATTCGATTCCAAGATGGGAAAGAAAGTACCGTTTCAATTAAAGACTTGGCTCCTTGTGGTGCCCAGCCCTCTTCTGAGGATATTAACAATAGTCATGATTCAGATAATGTGGATGCTGTTACAGATACTACGAATATTTCCAATCCGACTGCAGATAATTATACTTCTATTAGTCAGCCCTCGATGGATGTTCATGACCGTCCCAGTTTACCTCCTGATGGGATTTCTAATCCGGAAACCGTTGAAAATCGGGATATGGATAGCCTTCCTGCAGAAGATACTTCTGTGTCTCCTGGTGTGGGAGGGCAAGGAATTTCACCAAGGTTGAGAAGGTCGACACGAACAAGATATCCGGTCGACCAATTGAAAATGGACTTTTAAATTGATAGTAATGTTTTAAAATTGTTGAAATGTTATATTATATTGTTTTAGTTGAGAGATACTTAATACTTATGTGCAATGTTACTATTTGTTGTTGCTCACTTAGTATTGTGTCATGTTGAATAGTTTTATTTTGTCTGTGCATAGTTTTAGTTGTAAATAATTAATTATAAATTGTAAAGGTTATTTAGTTTGGAGTATATTTTAAAAGGAGGGGTGAATGTGGTGATTATTCTTTATGTTTAGTAAGAAGTATTGTGATTGGTTGTTTGTTTCCTGCCTTGGGATGTATGCTGTAATCTCATTGGTAGTTGATGTCATGTGATTTGTGGCGGCCATCTTAAATTCAGTTCTTTCCAGCCTTTAGTTGGGACTGGGTGTTGAAGATGTGCTACAGGATTTTTAAGTTAATAAAGCCTAGATTAGAAAGGCAAATCTATTCTTTATTTCAGTACCCACCTTACATGAAACAAGGCCGAACCGAGATGCAGCCAGAACGGGGTTCGTTCAAGCTGTACAGGCCTTTATGGGAGCGTCCACTCCAAATTGGGGATTGATAATGCAGACCCACCAGAATAAGGGGGAAAACGCCAATGATTACGGGGAAAGGTTATGGTTTCAATACCAAGAATCCTCGGGACAGATGACCTCGAACAGAGATGACACAATCTATGTAAAAATGTTTGAGGACGGCCTTTCGTCAACCATCAAAAGATCTTGAGAATGGGAGGCAGTGTTACTCCCCTTAGATGGGTCCGTAAAAATTGTACGAGACACGGGGGAAAACCCAGCAGAGGGCCTCTTATCCGTGGGTGAGCCTCATGAGTGCCAGGCGCGGGAATGGGAGGACCCACCAATATATATACGTGAGATTCCCCTTGAAAACCCCGAGCTGATCCTGTACGTGGATGGGTCCCGGAAATATATTCAGGGGACCCCACATACGGGATGGGCGGTGGTAGACAAAGCTTTAAACACTGTCCAAAAGGGGAGGTTAGACGGAGGTCTGTCGGCTCAAGTAGCTGAACTCACTGCCCTGACGGAAGCCCTCCAATTAGCCTAAGACTGGCGGGCGAATTTCTATATGGACAGCCGCTATGCCTTCGCGGTAGTCCATGACTACATGATGGCCTGGGCCAGGAGAGGGTTCATCACTTCGGGTGGGGAGGCTATCAAACATGAGGGACGAAACAGACTACTATTAGACGCTGCCAGTAAATCGCAGAGGCAGCAGTGATCAAGGTTAATGCCCACCAGAAAGTAGTAAACAATGTCCAAAGGGGCAATGAAGTGGCGGAAAAAGTGGCACAGGAAGCAGGGGTATTCTCAGACGTACAGGAAGAAGTTGTAAGTAGTATCATTAGCAGGGAAGTTATAGACATTGTGAGATTGCATGCCGATGTAAGTGCTGGAGAAAAGAAAAATTGGGGCCGTGGGAGTGTAGATAGATAGACTTCACGGGACCTTTACCATCCTCAAGGGGCAGGAAATACTGTTACACGGTGGGGAGAAGCGTTCACCATGCGAAATTGCACCGCAATCACGGTGGCCCGGATATTAGCCGAGGAAGTAATCCCACGTTGGGGCATCCCTATCCAAATCGATTCCGACCAGGGCACCCATTTCATCGGACAGATAATGAAGGAGGTGTGTGCTACATTGGGTATTTGACAGAAGTTTCATATCCCCTACCACCCGCAAAGCTCTGGGATGGTAGAACGTATGAACAGGAGACTTAAAACAGCCCGAGCAAAGGCCATCTAAGAGACAGGCCAAGCTTGGGTGGATTTACTACCCGCGATCTTGATGAGACAAAGGGCAATTACTAAATGAGTGATGGGATTAACTCCATATGAGTTGATGAAAGGCCTGGCGATGCACCTGCCAGAAGGCATCATAACTGGGGGATCTGAAATAGGGCCCCTGAGGGATCGGATTGGAAAGTACGTCTTGGAACTGAGTAAGCAACTTAAGGAATTGAGGAAGGAAGTGAGGGAACGGCAAGCAGGCAGGGACAACCAGAAGGAGTTGGAGGACCAGGGGGAGATCCCACAGGTAGGCGTGAAGCTAATGGTAAAATGTCTGCCAGGACGAACCGGGTTTGCTACCCGTTGGTCTGGCCCATTTGAAGTCTTAATTAGCGGAGATACGTGCGCCTGCATAGATATGGGTGGGGCTGGCGATGGAAACATTGGTCCCAGCTCAGAGAATATGACTCCAACAACACCAGCACCAGCGAACAAAATAAATAACCCTGCCTTCCGACACACTCTAGGAAACTGAAAGCAGACGCCTCAGCAGGAAACGCCGGTAGGAATACAGATGACCCAAGATGAATGTGTTATGCGACATCATGTGTAGTTTGCTTGTTTGTGTCATTATAATATGTAGCCTCTGGAGGACTCAGGCTAGTGTACCCCCACTGGCATAAAGAGAGTTACATGTGAATACCTTTTTATGTTAAATATGAATACCTTTTTATACATGTCATACACCTATGCCAAGAGAGTTAACGTTGCCAGCTGTTGGATCTGCGCCCATGTCCACATGCACTCGGAGGAAGGAATTCCACTGCAACCAATCCCACTCAGTGATGATGAGACGGTCAGTTAGATATTTGGAGTTAGAACAGGATGCACAGAGTGGGCTGTTATGCCGCCAAGGCAGACGGCAGCACCATTACAAAGCTCCAAACTCATAGGTACGACCCAGAACATTGTAGTGAGTGGACACGGTCAACCTATAACGATTCCTATCTACCACTTTTCCTGAGTACGAGGAGTAAGAACGGACAAGGAGGGGGGCTATGTCTCACAAAGCAGGGACGACCAGCAGATCCTATTTTGGGCTACAGTAACTGCACATACAGCATTACCTTGCCTGTCGGAGGGGGTCGTGTGAAACTCCCGTCACTAAACGAAAACGGCGACTTTTTGGTACAATGAGACCCCCCAGTGATAAATATGTATACGCCCTACAACGGGTCTCATTTAGTGTGCGGTCGCAGGGCCTACCCCGGTTGCCCCGAGAATGGACGTGTTCTTGTTATCTGGCTTATATCGTACCTTACATATATTACCTGGGTTCTCTGAAGGACCCCTCCGGAGAGCCAGACGAGCCATCACGGAGACTGAAAGATCCTGGGCCTTTGCGTTTCCCTGGTATGGGGCAGTTAAATTGACAAAGGAATCCATTAACATGGCCTCCGTCCTGGAACAGGTGGCCAACGATACAGCTGAAGCCCTAGTTAAGGTTAATGCAGAGATGGTAGCCCTCCGCACAGCATCTCTACAAAATTAAATGGCCCTTGACTATGTGTTGGCAGAAAAAGGGGGAACCTGTGCCCTCATCGGGGCTGAATGTTGTACCTACATCCCGGATAGCTCTGAAGAAATTAGCAATCTGGCAGAGCATATCCAAGAAGAGGTTAAAAAGCTTAAGCAACCACCAGCCTCCACGTTGTGGGGCTGGTTCTCAGGATGGTTAGGCTCTATGGGAACGTCAAAGTTCAAGGCCTGGTTACCATTGTGGTGGTGGTAATAATGCTGTTTTACCGGCACATCACAACACCAATTTCTGCATAAAGAACGGGTATACGTTGGCTTCGAATTATGTGGAGGAAAAAAAATTCGGCCAAATGGGGGATTGAAGGAGTAATAGGGTTTGTGCAAAATTGCTGTGCTTAAGAAAAATAGTTATGGAAACCAGATCAATTTAAAGAGTTCTTGAAACTACATCATTCTAAAACAACATTGTGTGCAAATTATGTATATGAACAGCCACCCCCGGATAATTGAATAATGTGTAACCTTTAAATTGATTGGATCTCCGAGGAGGTGTGGCAGTTAAAGGGTGTGTATAAACATGTGATCTCTGCGGTCCCGCAGATGACTGAATTATGTGGAAGTGGTGATATGTGACCTCTGTGGTCAGAAGGAATAAATACTGAACGTTCGAAGCATTCGGGTGAAACAACCAAGCACGAGCGGCCGGAGCTCGAAGTTGTCTCCCTGATCAGCCTAATTTGTTTGTCTGTAACTGTTTGTCAATCAAAACTGTTCATTGTTGTGTAGGAAACCGTTGGAATCTTAATAAATTGTTTGACTCTTTACCCTTGACAGGCTAGTGTGTGAAATTTATTGAAGTAATTTTTTTCGCCGCAACAAGTTGATAGATTGTTGTTGGGTGAGTGTGTGTATGGATAGAAAGAAACACCAAGACACAAATACATGCAAACACATGTGGAAAGACACACAGATTCAGGCACAAAGACACACCTAGAAACACACATGGAGACATATATTTCCAAACATTCAGACGGACACAGAAACACAGACACATTACAGACAGACACACGCAGACTGAGCAGGAGGGAATGGAATAATGTTGCAGGTGGACTGAAATCAGTGATGGAGAGAGAGGTTTTAGCAGGCTTCTGAAGGCACTCCTTCTGCACCTAACAGTCAGTTTGCCGATTTAGGGCCTAGTGTGGTACAAATCAGACCTCTCACCAAGGACTGTGTTGGAACTCCCCACATTAATTTTACACAAGACCTTCAGATCAGTAGGGGAGAAAGGTCAGAGTTTTGACCCTCTATGACATCCAGCCCATTGCTGAAGGTTGTTTCGAGAGCTGTACCTTGCATTTAAGAATTCACAATAGAATTACATAGTATTTTACAGCACAGAAACAGGCCATTCAGCCCAACAGGTCCATGCCAGTGTTTATGCTCCACACGAGCATCCTCCCACCTTATTTCACCTCACCCTATCATCATATCCTTCTATTCCTTTCTCCCTCATGTACTCAGCTGGCTTCCATTAAAGGCGTGCTGCAATTCACCTCAACTACACTATGTGCTAGCAAGCTCTACATTCCAACCAATCTCTGGGTAAAGAGGTTTCTCCTGAATTCCTTATTGGATTTATTAGCGAATATCTTATACTTATGACGCCTACTTTTGGAATCCCCAGACGTGGTAACATCTTCTCAACTCTACCCATCATACGCCTTCATAATTTAAAAACATCTCTATTAGTTCATCGCTCAGCCTTCTCTTTTCTAGAGAAAGAGCCCCAGCATTTCAGTCATTCTGGATACGTAGATCCTCTCAGTATTGGTGTCATTCTTGTCAATCTTTTTTGCACCACAATGTCCTTTTCATAATACGGAGACCAGAATTGTACACAGTACTCCAAGTGTGTTCTAAGCAATGTTCTATATTCATTTAATATAACTTCGCTGCTTTGCAATTCTGTTACTCTAGAAACGAACCCCAGTGCTTTGTTGGCAAGTTCATGGCCCTGTTAATCTGCTTTTAATGATTTGTGAAACTGTTCCTATAGATCTCTTTGCTCCTGTACCCAATTTAGACAATTACTTTCCAAGGTGTATTTGCCCTCCCTATTCCTTTTATCAAAATCCACCACTTCACTTACCAATATTGAGATTGGTTTGCCAGTTGCTCAACCAACCTGCAATTTATTAACATCTAATTGTATCTCATCACAGTGCTCCTCAGTATTAACTATACGCCTGAATGTGGTGCCACCCGTAAATTTGGAAATTATACTACCTCCTCCCCTGTATATATAATGGAGCCTCTGCTCTCTCTTCCCTTGCTTTTTTTTAGTATCGGGATTTTATGCTCTCTAACTTTTGTTAGTTTATCAATTGTTTTCCCCCTTTCTATGTTAAATGCCTTGACGTTGGAAGAGATCATAAAATATATCATGTCCACCTTGTTAGTCTACCTGGTAATAACTGAGGAAAAGTAATTAACCAATATTTCTGAAATAGAAACAAAAAATGCTGGAAATACTCAGCCTGTCAGACTTTTGTATCCAATATTTCTGCCATTTTGCTGTCATTACCTTTTGGTTTATCTTGTGCATCCTGCAGTGGCTCTGTCCCTATTCTGAATGTCCTGTTATTTCTGTGCCTGCAGAATACAAAACTATTTCCTTTTATATTCCTGATAATTTCATGTTGTAGTTCCTCTTTGCCTTCCTAAGTTTTTTTTTACTCCTTTGCTAACCTCTTCCTGCACCTTTTGTCATCTTCTTCTTTATCGCCACTTTACTCAGTGTCTGCCTTTTTCTTCAGTTCCAGTTATGCCCTCATCTGTTCCTTTGTCCATGGCGTTTCTTTACTGTCTAGTTTGTTCTTATTTTTGTAGCGGAATATATTTCTCATGAACTCTACCGTCCACTTTTCTAAAGAATTCTCACTGCTGTTCTCTTTGTTTATCAATATTCTGTTCCATTTTCATCACCTCAAAATAAGCTTTTTCACCATCTGTTATTTTTGTCTTTCTCAATCATTATATTAAACCTTATGTTGAGATCGATTTGGTATAGATTTCACCTAAGCTCACTTCTGTTATCTGCTCTGGTTCATTACACGTTATAGATCCATCAGTGAATCCTCTCCTGTTGGGCATCTTACATACTTGGTAAGGAACGAGTCCGGAACACAGTTAATTGTCGATACCCATTTCCTGTTTCCCTGTCTCTTCTTCCAGATTATTATATGTGATGTAATAAAACTCACTAGGCACTTGGTTTGAGCATAAAGCAAGGCTTTAAACAACTTGTTTCAGCTGTTCACAATATATATTAATGATCTGGACGAGGGAATTGGATGTAATATCTCCAGATTTGCAGACGACACAAAGCTGGGTGGGAGGGTATGCTGTGAGGAGGATGTCCTGAAACTCCAGTACGATTTGGACAGGTTGGGTGATTGGGCAGAACCCTGACAAATGCAGTATAATGTGGTTAAATGTGAGGTTATCCACTTTGGTGGCAAAAACAGGAAGGCAGATTATTATTTGAATGGCAATAGATTGGGAGAAGGGGAAGTGCAACGAGACCTGGGTGTTCTTGTGCACCAGTCGCTGAAGGTAAGCATGCAGGTGCAGCAGGCAGTTAAGAAGGCAAATGGTATGTTCGCCTTCACAGCAAGAGGGTTCGAGTACAAGAAGAAGGATGTCTTGCTGCAGTTGTACAGGGCCTTGGTGAGACCTCACCTTGAGTATTGTGTGCAGTTTTGGACACCTTATCTGAGGAAGGACGTTCTTGCCATGGAAGGAGTGCAGCAAAACTTCACCAGGCTGATACCTGGGATGGCAGGAAGGAAGTATGAGGAGAGATTGTGTCGATTGGGCTTATGCTCAATGGAGTTTAGAAGATTGAGAGGGGATCTCATCGAAACCTAAAAAAATTCTGTCAGGCCTGGACAGACTAGATGCAGGAAGGATGTTTCTGATGGCCGGGGAGTCCAGAACCAGGGGTCATAGTCTAAGGATAAGGGGTAAGCCATTTAGGACTGAAATGAAGAGTAAATTCTTCACCCAGAGAGTGGTGAACCTGTGGAATTCTCTGCCACAGAGGGCGGTGGAGGCCTGTTCATTAAATATATTCAAGAAAGAGTTGGATATATTTCCTAAGGCTAAAGGGATCAAGGGATATGGGGAGAAGGCAGGGACAGGGTACTGAATTTGCTCCTTCTCTTTACAAAATGTCCCTGGAAAGCTGGGACGAAATCCCGAGAAGTTATACTCCTTAGACGGCGCCACCAGCTGGCCGTCCAGTGTTATTTCATAGGTAGATTCTGGATGATGAGATATATGACAATATGTATTTTACTAACTTCATAGATTTCCTTACATATCTTCTCTTCAATACCCTGCCACTGTTAGATGGTCTGTAGAATAACATTCCCAGCGTTATTGTAACCTGAAGGGAACCCTGCTCCCTCGAGGCATCATACTGTATATGGAAATAGAATAAGCAGATCAGGAGGAAAGGCTTCCCAATTATTCAAACATATGTAAAAAATAACCAAACAGATTAAGATAAAGAAACAGGCTTTAAAAAATTAAGGAAAAACAAGGCCCAGTTATTAACAGAGTGGAGCACATCAGAGGCATCTGTAGAAAGGTGGGGGGATGTGTCACTGGACAATCTAATGTAATAATGTGGAATGGTCAAATTCCTATCTAGAGATTTAGTTCGACGCAGGCAATCAATCAAAACGGTTTTTGATGTCAAACTAACGAGTTTAAACAGATTGATGCAAGAGAACTATGAATACAGGTGTTAACAACTCGGAGGCTCCACGAGGACTGCCAGGGCGGTCCCGTGGATGGCGTCATGACGTCATCACGTTATTCCCGCGTTTGGGTGATCACGTGATTAGCGGCATGACGTCATCGCGTTTGCCCGTGCTCTTAAAGGGACCGCGCCCTGTACATGCAAACAGTATATACAATGGTACAGATTTAGTCTGTAGCTAACACATCGTTAAAAAGAATTATATACAGTTGTTCAGAGTCCCTCAGTGGCTCTGCCACATGCGCACCCCCAGAATTGTCTTTAACGGAAAAAGTCAAATGGTGAGGGGATCTGACAAGCCTGTCAGAATGACTCCTGTATTCCCGAAGCGGAAGCTGTTGAATGGCGGGTGGTCTGGTGGGTGGTTGCAGTTGTTCTGGCAGGACAATGGTGGGCGGCCGACCTCATCTCAGTGGCTCTGCAGTCTCGACGGGACGGTCAAGGTCCAGGTGTGCTGGCTTCAAACGGTCGACCGAAATGTGGTCCGGTTTACCACCGACATCCACCTTGAAGGTTTTGTCTCCTGCCTCTAATACGTGGAAAGCACCAGTGTATGGGGCCTTGAGTGGATCCCGGTGAGCGTCGTGGCAGATGAACACGTAGTCAGCTTGTTTCAGCTCCTCTGGAATGTGAGAGCCCTGAAACACGTGATGCGATGCGGGAACCAGCGCGAAACATCTGGCTGCTTCCTGGTGGCTGATAAGCTGGTGTGGGTTGGACCATGGCTCCGTTGGTGTTGGCAGGAAATCCCCTGGCAATCGCAGCGGCTGACCATAAGTGAGCTCTGCCACGGAAGAGTGAAGATCTTCCTTGGGGGCCGTGCGAAGGCCCTACATGACCCATGGCAACTTGCCTGCCCATCTAGCGTCTTGGAGGCTGGCCCTCAGTGTGGCTTTAAGCGATCTGTGAAAACGTTCACACAGACCGTTTGCTTGTGGGTGGTAGGCTGTGGTGCAGTGTAATTTGACACCGAGTCTTTGGGCCACTGCATTCCAGAGCTCGGAGGAAAACTGTGGTCCCTGGTCCAAAGAGATTTCAGCAGGCACTCTAAAACGGGCGACCCATGAAGAGATGAATGCACTGGCCACGTCCGCCAAAGTAGTAGATGACAGGGGAACCGCCTCTGGCCATCTGGTGGTGTGATCAATATGGTCAGGATGTGCGTTAAACCATGGGAAGGTGGAAGTGGTCCTACAAGGTCCACATTAACGTGGTCAAACCGCCGCTCAGCAACTGCAAAGGTGGCCAATGGAGCCTTGATGTGGCACTGTACCATGGCCTTTTGGCAGACCACACAGGAGTTGGCCCAGTCGCGGATTGGCATGCCCCGCGAAATGACCTTAGATGACATTAGCTTCTGAGAAGCCTTCATTCCTGGGTCTGACAACCCATGTATGGCGTCAAACAACTTGCGGCGCCAGGCGACCGGTAAAATAGGGCGAGGTTCCCGAACGGAGATGTCACAGAGCAACATGCTACCAGCTGACTGGAACCTGACGTCGGCCAACTGGAGGCTAGTGGTGTTGGTGCGGTAAGCCTGCACGTCTGGGTCTGAGACTTGGTCTGCTGCCATGAGGGCATAGTCGATGCCCAGCTGGACTGCATGCACAGTCACACGGGAGAGGCAATCTGCCACCGGGTTGTCTTTACCGGCCATGTGCTGAATATCAGTGGTAAATTCGCAGATGTATGTCAGCTGCCATTGTTGTCGAGATGATCACGGTTCGGCGGTCTTGGCCATGGCAATAGTCAGTGGCTTATGGTCGATGAAGGCGGTGAAGGGATATCCTTCCAACAAGAACCAGAAATGGCGGATGGCCAGAAAGGGCTAGTAACTCCCTGTCGAAAGTACTGTACACACGCTCATTACGCCACAGTTGACAGCTGAAGAATGCCAATGGCTGCCATGTCCTGTTCACCGACTGCTCCTGACCGGCGCCGATTGCATAATCTGATGCATCGGTTGTGAGGGTGATGGTGGCTCCTGGTAGCGGTTGAGCCAGCATGGTCAAATTGGCTAAGGCACACTTGGCGTCGGTGAATGCCCGGTCCATGTCAACCGTCCACCCTACTGGATCCTGGCCAGACTTGCCCTTGAGGGCCTTGTACAGCGGCTGCATGAGCAGTGCTGCCTTAGGCATGAAACGGTGATAAAAATTTGCCATGCCGAGGAACTCCTGCAGGGCCTTTGTGTTCTGCGGGCGAGGAAAGGATGTCATCGCCTTTACCTTCACTTGCAAATGAACTGCTCCCTCTGAGGTAATGCGATGTCCCAGGAAATCAATTTGGTGCAGACCAAACTGACACTTGGCTGGATTGATAATCAGGCAATGTTGGCTGAGGCGTCGAAAGTGGATGCGTAGGTGAGAGATGTGTTCCTCCTTATTAGGACTGGTGATGAGGATACCGTTTAAGTAGACGAAATGGAACTTGATGTCCCGCAGATTGGAGTCCATGAGGCGCTGGAAAGCCTGGGCGGCATTCTTCAACACAAACGGCACCCTTAAAAATTCAAAGAGACCAAAAGGGTTGATGACTGTGGTCTTCCGGACACCTTGTGGGTGCACCGGGACCTGGTGGTAGCCTCAGACAAGGTCAACCTTGGACAAAACGGTGTTTCCTTCCAAATGGGCAGAGAAATCCTGGATGTAGGGGATCGGGTATCGATCAGGAGTGGTGGCATCGTTTAGACGCTGACAGACACCCCAAGGCCGCCAGCCGCCACCAGGTTTCAGTACAATGTGAAGAGGCGAAGGCCAGGGACTATTCGACCTGCAAATAATCCCTAAGCATTCCATTGTTGGGAACTCCGCCTTCGCGACCGCTATCTTGCCCAGTTCGAGGCGCCGGGCCCGTGCATTCGGAGTCGGGAAAGCGCAGGAGATGGTGCATGACATGTTGTTACTACAGTGGCAAGGGATAGAGTGAAAGGTGGCCATGTTGATCAGCTGCCAGTTCCTTACATCGACCAGGAGGCCGTTGGCACACAGGAAATGTGCACCAAGAATGGCCTTTAAATCCTTGGCCGTAACGAATTCCCAGAAAAACCGCTGGCTGCCGAAGCACACCAGGACCCGCCGTCTGCCCAAGGTCTGGATAGCTCCGCCATTAGCCACTTCGAGGGGGAGGCCGTGCCTCACAGCCTCTACATCAAGAGCTGATGTGGGCAGAATGCTGCACTGTGCTCTGGTGTCGCACAGGAACCGACGACCGGAGAGGGTACCTATGAGGTAGAGCAGCTTGCCTGCATTGCCGATTGCCATTGTGGCCGCGGGGCACCCGTTAGACCCGTTCTTCATTGGACGGAGTTGTTGTTTTTTTTTTGAGCGAAGCTCTAGGGAGGGCGGCAACATCTCGCCTTCACGCCAAACCACGCGTGGTAGAAGCACAGCCCCGCGGGCTGAGGAGCTGGCGTGGCATCTGTAGGGGATGGGCGCCTCATGGCAGCACAGTGCTGTTGCGTAACTGAATATTTTGTCTGCCTCGGCAGTGAGCGCTGCGCAGTCTTCGACCTCGGATCCAGCCAAGGCCACTTGCTCTTGCTCCGGTAATTGGCTGAGGAATAACTCTCTGAAGAGAAAGCATTGTGGTTCGGAGCCGAGGAGTGTGAGCATTTGGCTCATCAGCTTGGAAGGTTTGGAGTCCCCGATCCTGGGCATAGCGAGCAGCCGACGGGCGCGCTCTGATTTTGTGATCCCGAAAACCTGTTGCAACCGTGCCTTGAGGGTCTCATACTTGCAGGCCGTAGAAGGGCTCTCGAGAAGACAGATGATCCATGAGGCAGCAGAGCTGTCAAGTGCAGAGACCGCGTATAATTATCGGGTCTGATCATCGATGATGCCTCTCAGGGCGAACTTGGATTTAAATTGGATGAACCACGAGGTCGTTTGTTGCTCCCAGAACTGCGGCAGCTTCAATGAAACGGCGTTTGCCTCCATGCTTTGCTCCTTTTGCGAATTTAGAGATTGAGTTCGATGCAGGCAATCAATCAGAAAAGGTTTTTAATGTCAAACTAACGAGTTTAAACAGATAGATGCAAGCGAACTAGGAATACAGGTCTTAACAGGTCGGAGGGTCCACGAGGACTGCCTGGACAGTCCCGTGGATGGCGTCATGACATCATCACGTTATTACCACGTTTGGGTGGTCACGTGATTAGCGGCATGAAGTCGTCGCGTTTGCCCGCGCTCTTAAAGGGACCGCACAATGCACATGCAAACAGTATACACAATGGTACAGATTAGTCTGTAGCTAACACATCGTTAAACTGAATTATGTACAGTTGTCCAGAGTCCCTCAGTGGCTCTGCAACACCTTGTTATATTAAATTGTTCCCTCTTGTGTAAAGATGATCGCTGTTTTGAAAGTTGTGTTGCAGTTTCTTGTGTTTATTGCAAGAAGGAAGTTGCTGTAAGTAAAGCATAAAGTGTGATAAAAAACCTGACGCATTGAGCCTGAAATTTTTCATAATTATAAGAGGAGAGAACAATAGGAATAATGTGCCCTCCTAATCACATCTTCCTCAGACTAATGCTATGAAAAACACATCTGACTCTCATCCTGAAGTCAGGGTCCAGATCCCCTCCCCCACACTTTTCTTTTGCAGAATGCATCTTCTCTTAACCATGTCTTAATGTAACTTTCGCTGTCTGGATAGGTTAGGATGAAAAAAAGATACTCGTGTTAAATTAATCGGATTGCAGCACACGAGTGAATGGGAGGTGCTGTTCAACCGGCAAGTTTGGAAGGGCGAACGGGGAAACAACGGAGAGATGGTGGGTGCGCGAGTGACAGCAATGGGGGAGCACGGTCGATAGATTGCAAGAAATGGAAGAAAGAAAAATGTAAAAGTGGTGCATATCTGAATAAGTGAGAGGCAGCAGGTGTGCAGACGAGTGAGTGAACGGCCTGAATTCAGTTGGCTGGGTGACGGTGTTTGTCGTGTCCGGTGCGGGGTTCAGGCCAATTGTGGACCAGTGGAAATTCTGCGAATCGGATCTGCCTGTATGTAGCAACTGAAGGAAAAGGTGACACAAAACCGGCATGCCTGCCCGGTTTACTGCTGTTGGTGAAGCGACGAAATTTAGGAATGTCGCAATATCTGGCAGCGGTGGGATTTGAACCCACGCCCCCGAAAAGACTGGAGCCTAAATCCAGCGCCTTAGACCGCTCGGCCACGCTACCACATCCCGTTGTTACGGAATCTGAAACTAATACCTGGTGATTGAAATGTGGCATGGTCTTGTAAATACCAGGGGAAACAAAAGGAAATTAAATTCGTGGACGGCAAACTCACTTCTGATGCAACCCAGTGGATCAGAAGAAGCTACGTGTTCACAGGGCAACTCTAATAAATAGACGTTTGCTGGAACACAACCATTGTAAATTTCATTCATAATTTATCCCTGTTGTGTATTGCAAGCAGGAAGTTGGTGTAAGTAAAGTGTGATAAAAATAAGTGCGTTTGATTGTTGCTAGCAATAGAGGATTTTATTGCTGGTGTAAATAAGAATGCGACTAGCAGAGGATGGTTTCAATCCATCGACCTCTGGGTTATGGGCCCAGCACGCTTCCGCTGCGCCACTCTGCTTTCGGCTGGTGGGGGATCCCGGCTGGTGCTTAGGTTCCGATGCCTCACAGGCCTGTGTGTTAGCGAGACGAATGTCAGCATCCAGGCTGTGTTGTAAACTATAGCATGGCCCTCAAACCACCCAGAGACCCGGACCCCGCAGCACCCGTGTTTGCAGGCTCACTTGGCTGCACAATGTCACAAGGACACTCAGTATTACACCACCGACAATGGGACGGACACAAAAGGGCACAGAAAAAACCGGCAAGGGTCTTTCTGGCCATACAAAGGGAGGGACAGAGAAAGACACTGCGGAAACCAAAGAGAGAGAGAGAGACAGACAGACAGGCCGAATAACACGAAGCAGAGACAGAGACTGAGGGTAAACCGAGACTGCGAGAGAAACAGAGAGGGAGGTAGAAAGACAGGGAAACGGAGACTGAGATGAAGAGAGAGACATGCATGAAGGTGCGTTCTGCTGTGTAAACAAATTCCCTGTAGTGTAAAAATGTTCCCTGTTATATAAAATTGTTCCCTCTTGTGTAAAGATGGTCGCTGTTGTGTACAGATTCTCCCTGTTTTTTTAGAGGTTTTCTGTGCTTTGTAAAGATGTCCGCTATTGAGTAATGTGTTTCCTGTTGTGTAAAGGTACTCCGTGTTGTGTAACGGTGTTCCGTTTTGTGTGGAGGTATTCCCTGTCGTGTAAAGGCCAAGAGCATCATCTGGTGCTGGCGGCGCGGCGCTGCAGGAATGCGTTGAGAGTAAGGGGAAGGCCAAGGCTGCTGCAACTTTACAGCATTTGCAGCTTCTGTTGGAGCGAATAAAGTGTTTTGAAAGTTGTGTTGCAGGTTCTTGTGTTTATTGCAAGAAGGAAGTTGCTGTAAGTAAAGCATAAGGTGTGATAAAAAATATGACGCATTGAGCCTGAAATTTTGCATAATTCTAAGAGGAGAGAACAATAGGAATAATGTGCCCTCCTAATCACATCTTCCTCAGACTAATGCTATGAAAAACACATCTGACTCTCATCCTGAAGTCAGGGTCCAGATCCCCTCCCCCACACTTTTCTTTTGCAGAATGCATCTTCTCTTAACCATGTCTTAATGTAACTTTTGCTGTCTGGATAGGTTAGAATGAAAGAAAGATACTCGTGTTAAATTAATCGGATTGCAGCACACGAGGTGCTGTTCAACCGGCAAGTTTGGAAGGGCGAACGGGGAAACGACGGAGAGATGGTGGGTGCACGAGTGACAGCAATGGTCGATAGATTGCAAGAAATGGAAGAAAGAAAAATGTAAAAGTGGTGCATATCTGAATAAGTGAGAGGCAGCAGGTGTGCAGACGAGTGAGTGACCGGCCTGAATTCAGTTGGTTGGGTGACGGTGTTTGTCGTGTCCGGTGCGGGGTTCAGGCCAATTGTGGACCAGTGGAAATTCTGCGAATCGGATCTGCCTGTATGTAGCAACTGAAGGAAAAGGTGACACAAAACCGGCATGCCTGCCCGGTTTACTGCTGTTGGTGAAGCGACGAAATTTAGGAATGTCGCAATATCTGGCAGCGGTGGGATTTGAACCCACGCCCCCGAAAAGACTGGAGCCTAAATCCAGCGCCTTAGACCGCTCGGCCACGCTACCACATCCCGTTGTTACGGAATCTGAAACTAATACCTGGTGATTGAAATGTGGCATGGTCTTGTAAATACCAGGGGAAACAAAAGGAAATTAAATTCGTGGACGGCAAACTCACTTCTGATGCAACCCAGTGGATCAGAAGAAGCTACGTGTTCACAGGGCAACTCTAATAAATAGACGTTTGCTGGAACACAACCATTGTAAATTTCATTCATAATTTATCCCTGTTGTGTATTGCAAGCAGGAAGTTGGTGTAAGTAAAGTGTGATAAAAATAAGTGCGTTTGATTGTTGCTAGCAATAGAGGATTTTATTGCTGGTGTAAATAAGAATGCGACTAGCAGAGGATGGTTTCGATCCATCGACCTCTGGGTTATGGGCCCAGCACGCTTCCGCTGCGCCACTCTGCTTTCGGCTGGTGGGGGATCCCGGCTGGTGCTTAGGTTCCGATGCCTCACAGGCCTGTGTGTTAGCGAGACGAATGTCAGCATCCAGGCTGTGTTGTAAACTATAGCATGGCCCTCAAACCACCCAGAGACCCGGACCCCGCAGCACCCGTGTTTGCAGGCTCACTTGGCTGCACAATGTCACAAGGACACTCAGTATTACACCACCGACAATGGGACGGACACAAAAGGGCACAGAAAAAACCGGCAAGGGTCTTTCTGGCCATACAAAGGGAGGGACAGAGAAAGACACTGCGGAAACCAAAGAGAGAGAGAGAGACAGACAGACAGGCCGAATAACACGAAGCAGAGACAGAGACTGAGGGTAAACCGAGACTGCGAGAGAAACAGAGAGGGAGGTAGAAAGACAGGGAAACGGAGACTGAGATGAAGAGAGAGACATGCATGAAGGTGCGTTCTGCTGTGTAAACAAATTCCCTGTAGTGTAAAAATGTTCCCTGTTATATAAAATTGTTCCCTCTTGTGTAAAGATGGTCGCTGTTGTGTACAGATTCTCCCTGTTTTTTTAGAGGTTTTCTGTGCTTTGTAAAGATGTCCGCTATTGAGTAATGTGTTTCCTGTTGTGTAAAGGTACTCCGTGTTGTGTAACGGTGTTCCGTTTTGTGTGGAGGTATTCCCTGTCGTGTAAAGGCCAAGAGCATCATCTGGTGCTGGCGGCGCGGCGCTGCAGGAATGCGTTGAGAGTAAGGGGAAGGCCAAGGCTGCTGCAACTTTACAGCATTTGCAGCTTCTGTTGGAGCGAATAAAGTGTTTTGAAAGTTGTGTTGCAGGTTCTTGTGTTTATTGCAAGAAGGAAGTTGCTGTAAGTAAAGCATAAGGTGTGATAAAAAATATGACGCATTGAGCCTGAAATTTTGCATAATTCTAAGAGGAGAGAACAATAGGAATAATGTGCCCTCCTAATCACATCTTCCTCAGACTAATGCTATGAAAAACACATCTGACTCTCATCCTGAAGTCAGGGTCCAGATCCCCTCCCCCACACTTTTCTTTTGCAGAATGCATCTTCTCTTAACCATGTCTTAATGTAACTTTTGCTGTCTGGATAGGTTAGAATGAAAGAAAGATACTCGTGTTAAATTAATCGGATTGCAGCACACGAGGTGCTGTTCAACCGGCAAGTTTGGAAGGGCGAACGGGGAAACGACGGAGAGATGGTGGGTGCACGAGTGACAGCAATGGTCGATAGATTGCAAGAAATGGAAGAAAGAAAAATGTAAAAGTGGTGCATATCTGAATAAGTGAGAGGCAGCAGGTGTGCAGACGAGTGAGTGACCGGCCTGAATTCAGTTGGTTGGGTGACGGTGTTTGTCGTGTCCGGTGCGGGGTTCAGGCCAATTGTGGACCAGTGGAAATTCTGCGAATCGGATCTGCCTGTATGTAGCAACTGAAGGAAAAGGTGACACAAAACCGGCATGCCTGCCCGGTTTACTGCTGTTGGTGAAGCGACGAAATTTAGGAATGTCGCAATATCTGGCAGCGGTGGGATTTGAACCCACGCCCCCGAAAAGACTGGAGCCTAAATCCAGCGCCTTAGACCGCTCGGCCACGCTACCACATCCCGTTGTTACGGAATCTGAAACTAATACCTGGTGATTGAAATGTGGCATGGTCTTGTAAATACCAGGGGAAACAAAAGGAAATTAAATTCGTGGACGGCAAACTCACTTCTGATGCAACCCAGTGGATCAGAAGAAGCTACGTGTTCACAGGGCAACTCTAATAAATAGACGTTTGCTGGAACACAACCATTGTAAATTTCATTCATAATTTATCCCTGTTGTGTATTGCAAGCAGGAAGTTGGTGTAAGTAAAGTGTGATAAAAATAAGTGCGTTTGATTGTTGCTAGCAATAGAGGATTTTATTGCTGGTGTAAATAAGAATGCGACTAGCAGAGGATGGTTTCGATCCATCGACCTCTGGGTTATGGGCCCAGCACGCTTCCGCTGCGCCACTCTGCTTTCGGCTGGTGGGGGATCCCGGCTGGTGCTTAGGTTCCGATGCCTCACAGGCCTGTGTGTTAGCGAGACGAATGTCAGCATCCAGGCTGTGTTGTAAACTATAGCATGGCCCTCAAACCACCCAGAGACCCGGACCCCGCAGCACCCGTGTTTGCAGGCTCACTTGGCTGCACAATGTCACAAGGACACTCAGTATTACACCACCGACAATGGGACGGACACAAAAGGGCACAGAAAAAACCGGCAAGGGTCTTTCTGGCCATACAAAGGGAGGGACAGAGAAAGACACTGCGGAAACCAAAGAGAGAGAGAGAGACAGACAGACAGGCCGAATAACACGAAGCAGAGACAGAGACTGAGGGTAAACCGAGACTGCGAGAGAAACAGAGAGGGAGGTAGAAAGACAGGGAAACGGAGACTGAGATGAAGAGAGAGACATGCATGAAGGTGCGTTCTGCTGTGTAAACAAATTCCCTGTAGTGTAAAAATGTTCCCTGTTATATAAAATTGTTCCCTCTTGTGTAAAGATGGTCGCTGTTGTGTACAGATTCTCCCTGTTTTTTTAGAGGTTTTCTGTGCTTTGTAAAGATGTCCGCTATTGAGTAATGTGTTTCCTGTTGTGTAAAGGTACTCCGTGTTGTGTAACGGTGTTCCGTTTTGTGTGGAGGTATTCCCTGTCGTGTAAAGGCCAAGAGCATCATCTGGTGCTGGCGGCGCGGCGCTGCAGGAATGCGTTGAGAGTAAGGGGAAGGCCAAGGCTGCTGCAACTTTACAGCATTTGCAGCTTCTGTTGGAGCGAATAAAGTGTTTTGAAAGTTGTGTTGCAGGTTCTTGTGTTTATTGCAAGAAGGAAGTTGCTGTAAGTAAAGCATAAGGTGTGATAAAAAATATGACGCATTGAGCCTGAAATTTTGCATAATTCTAAGAGGAGAGAACAATAGGAATAATGTGCCCTCCTAATCACATCTTCCTCAGACTAATGCTATGAAAAACACATCTGACTCTCATCCTGAAGTCAGGGTCCAGATCCCCTCCCCCACACTTTTCTTTTGCAGAATGCATCTTCTCTTAACCATGTCTTAATGTAACTTTTGCTGTCTGGATAGGTTAGAATGAAAGAAAGATACTCGTGTTAAATTAATCGGATTGCAGCACACGAGGTGCTGTTCAACCGGCAAGTTTGGAAGGGCGAACGGGGAAACGACGGAGAGATGGTGGGTGCACGAGTGACAGCAATGGTCGATAGATTGCAAGAAATGGAAGAAAGAAAAATGTAAAAGTGGTGCATATCTGAATAAGTGAGAGGCAGCAGGTGTGCAGACGAGTGAGTGACCGGCCTGAATTCAGTTGGTTGGGTGACGGTGTTTGTCGTGTCCGGTGCGGGGTTCAGGCCAATTGTGGACCAGTGGAAATTCTGCGAATCGGATCTGCCTGTATGTAGCAACTGAAGGAAAAGGTGACACAAAACCGGCATGCCTGCCCGGTTTACTGCTGTTGGTGAAGCGACGAAATTTAGGAATGTCGCAATATCTGGCAGCGGTGGGATTTGAACCCACGCCCCCGAAAAGACTGGAGCCTAAATCCAGCGCCTTAGACCGCTCGGCCACGCTACCACATCCCGTTGTTACGGAATCTGAAACTAATACCTGGTGATTGAAATGTGGCATGGTCTTGTAAATACCAGGGGAAACAAAAGGAAATTAAATTCGTGGACGGCAAACTCACTTCTGATGCAACCCAGTGGATCAGAAGAAGCTACGTGTTCACAGGGCAACTCTAATAAATAGACGTTTGCTGGAACACAACCATTGTAAATTTCATTCATAATTTATCCCTGTTGTGTATTGCAAGCAGGAAGTTGGTGTAAGTAAAGTGTGATAAAAATAAGTGCGTTTGATTGTTGCTAGCAATAGAGGATTTTATTGCTGGTGTAAATAAGAATGCGACTAGCAGAGGATGGTTTCGATCCATCGACCTCTGGGTTATGGGCCCAGCACGCTTCCGCTGCGCCACTCTGCTTTCGGCTGGTGGGGGATCCCGGCTGGTGCTTAGGTTCCGATGCCTCACAGGCCTGTGTGTTAGCGAGACGAATGTCAGCATCCAGGCTGTGTTGTAAACTATAGCATGGCCCTCAAACCACCCAGAGACCCGGACCCCGCAGCACCCGTGTTTGCAGGCTCACTTGGCTGCACAATGTCACAAGGACACTCAGTATTACACCACCGACAATGGGACGGACACAAAAGGGCACAGAAAAAACCGGCAAGGGTCTTTCTGGCCATACAAAGGGAGGGACAGAGAAAGACACTGCGGAAACCAAAGAGAGAGAGAGAGACAGACAGACAGGCCGAATAACACGAAGCAGAGACAGAGACTGAGGGTAAACCGAGACTGCGAGAGAAACAGAGAGGGAGGTAGAAAGACAGGGAAACGGAGACTGAGATGAAGAGAGAGACATGCATGAAGGTGCGTTCTGCTGTGTAAACAAATTCCCTGTAGTGTAAAAATGTTCCCTGTTATATAAAATTGTTCCCTCTTGTGTAAAGATGGTCGCTGTTGTGTACAGATTCTCCCTGTTTTTTTAGAGGTTTTCTGTGCTTTGTAAAGATGTCCGCTATTGAGTAATGTGTTTCCTGTTGTGTAAAGGTACTCCGTGTTGTGTAACGGTGTTCCGTTTTGTGTGGAGGTATTCCCTGTCGTGTAAAGGCCAAGAGCATCATCTGGTGCTGGCGGCGCGGCGCTGCAGGAATGCGTTGAGAGTAAGGGGAAGGCCAAGGCTGCTGCAACTTTACAGCATTTGCAGCTTCTGTTGGAGCGAATAAAGTGTTTTGAAAGTTGTGTTGCAGGTTCTTGTGTTTATTGCAAGAAGGAAGTTGCTGTAAGTAAAGCATAAGGTGTGATAAAAAATATGACGCATTGAGCCTGAAATTTTGCATAATTCTAAGAGGAGAGAACAATAGGAATAATGTGCCCTCCTAATCACATCTTCCTCAGACTAATGCTATGAAAAACACATCTGACTCTCATCCTGAAGTCAGGGTCCAGATCCCCTCCCCCACACTTTTCTTTTGCAGAATGCATCTTCTCTTAACCATGTCTTAATGTAACTTTTGCTGTCTGGATAGGTTAGAATGAAAGAAAGATACTCGTGTTAAATTAATCGGATTGCAGCACACGAGGTGCTGTTCAACCGGCAAGTTTGGAAGGGCGAACGGGGAAACGACGGAGAGATGGTGGGTGCACGAGTGACAGCAATGGTCGATAGATTGCAAGAAATGGAAGAAAGAAAAATGTAAAAGTGGTGCATATCTGAATAAGTGAGAGGCAGCAGGTGTGCAGACGAGTGAGTGACCGGCCTGAATTCAGTTGGTTGGGTGACGGTGTTTGTCGTGTCCGGTGCGGGGTTCAGGCCAATTGTGGACCAGTGGAAATTCTGCGAATCGGATCTGCCTGTATGTAGCAACTGAAGGAAAAGGTGACACAAAACCGGCATGCCTGCCCGGTTTACTGCTGTTGGTGAAGCGACGAAATTTAGGAATGTCGCAATATCTGGCAGCGGTGGGATTTGAACCCACGCCCCCGAAAAGACTGGAGCCTAAATCCAGCGCCTTAGACCGCTCGGCCACGCTACCACATCCCGTTGTTACGGAATCTGAAACTAATACCTGGTGATTGAAATGTGGCATGGTCTTGTAAATACCAGGGGAAACAAAAGGAAATTAAATTCGTGGACGGCAAACTCACTTCTGATGCAACCCAGTGGATCAGAAGAAGCTACGTGTTCACAGGGCAACTCTAATAAATAGACGTTTGCTGGAACACAACCATTGTAAATTTCATTCATAATTTATCCCTGTTGTGTATTGCAAGCAGGAAGTTGGTGTAAGTAAAGTGTGATAAAAATAAGTGCGTTTGATTGTTGCTAGCAATAGAGGATTTTATTGCTGGTGTAAATAAGAATGCGACTAGCAGAGGATGGTTTCGATCCATCGACCTCTGGGTTATGGGCCCAGCACGCTTCCGCTGCGCCACTCTGCTTTCGGCTGGTGGGGGATCCCGGCTGGTGCTTAGGTTCCGATGCCTCACAGGCCTGTGTGTTAGCGAGACGAATGTCAGCATCCAGGCTGTGTTGTAAACTATAGCATGGCCCTCAAACCACCCAGAGACCCGGACCCCGCAGCACCCGTGTTTGCAGGCTCACTTGGCTGCACAATGTCACAAGGACACTCAGTATTACACCACCGACAATGGGACGGACACAAAAGGGCACAGAAAAAACCGGCAAGGGTCTTTCTGGCCATACAAAGGGAGGGACAGAGAAAGACACTGCGGAAACCAAAGAGAGAGAGAGAGACAGACAGACAGGCCGAATAACACGAAGCAGAGACAGAGACTGAGGGTAAACCGAGACTGCGAGAGAAACAGAGAGGGAGGTAGAAAGACAGGGAAACGGAGACTGAGATGAAGAGAGAGACATGCATGAAGGTGCGTTCTGCTGTGTAAACAAATTCCCTGTAGTGTAAAAATGTTCCCTGTTATATAAAATTGTTCCCTCTTGTGTAAAGATGGTCGCTGTTGTGTACAGATTCTCCCTGTTTTTTTAGAGGTTTTCTGTGCTTTGTAAAGATGTCCGCTATTGAGTAATGTGTTTCCTGTTGTGTAAAGGTACTCCGTGTTGTGTAACGGTGTTCCGTTTTGTGTGGAGGTATTCCCTGTCGTGTAAAGGCCAAGAGCATCATCTGGTGCTGGCGGCGCGGCGCTGCAGGAATGCGTTGAGAGTAAGGGGAAGGCCAAGGCTGCTGCAACTTTACAGCATTTGCAGCTTCTGTTGGAGCGAATAAAGTGTTTTGAAAGTTGTGTTGCAGGTTCTTGTGTTTATTGCAAGAAGGAAGTTGCTGTAAGTAAAGCATAAGGTGTGATAAAAAATATGACGCATTGAGCCTGAAATTTTGCATAATTCTAAGAGGAGAGAACAATAGGAATAATGTGCCCTCCTAATCACATCTTCCTCAGACTAATGCTATGAAAAACACATCTGACTCTCATCCTGAAGTCAGGGTCCAGATCCCCTCCCCCACACTTTTCTTTTGCAGAATGCATCTTCTCTTAACCATGTCTTAATGTAACTTTTGCTGTCTGGATAGGTTAGAATGAAAGAAAGATACTCGTGTTAAATTAATCGGATTGCAGCACACGAGGTGCTGTTCAACCGGCAAGTTTGGAAGGGCGAACGGGGAAACGACGGAGAGATGGTGGGTGCACGAGTGACAGCAATGGTCGATAGATTGCAAGAAATGGAAGAAAGAAAAATGTAAAAGTGGTGCATATCTGAATAAGTGAGAGGCAGCAGGTGTGCAGACGAGTGAGTGACCGGCCTGAATTCAGTTGGTTGGGTGACGGTGTTTGTCGTGTCCGGTGCGGGGTTCAGGCCAATTGTGGACCAGTGGAAATTCTGCGAATCGGATCTGCCTGTATGTAGCAACTGAAGGAAAAGGTGACACAAAACCGGCATGCCTGCCCGGTTTACTGCTGTTGGTGAAGCGACGAAATTTAGGAATGTCGCAATATCTGGCAGCGGTGGGATTCGAACCCACGCCCCCGAAGAGACTGGAGCCTAAATCCAGCGCCTTAGACCGCTCGGCCACGCTACCACATCCCGTTGTTACGGAATCTGAAACTAGTACCTGGTGATTGAAATGTGGCATGGTCTTGTAAATACCAGGGGAAACAAAAGGAAATTAAATTCGTGGACGGCAAACTCACTTCTGATGCAACCCAGTGGATCAGAAGAAGCTACGTGTTCACAGGGCAACTCTAATAAATAGACGTTTGCTGGAACACAACCATTGTAAATTTCATTCATAATTTATCCCTGTTGTGTATTGCAAGCAGGAAGTTGGTGTAAGTAAAGTGTGATAAAAATAAGTGCGTTTGATTGTTGCTAGCAATAGAGGATTTTATTGCTGGTGTAAATAAGAATGCGACTAGCAGAGGATGGTTTCGATCCATCGACCTCTGTGTTATGGGCCCAGCACGCTTCCGCTGCGCCACTCTGCTTTCGGCTGGTGGGGGATCCCGGCTGGTGCTTAGGTTCCGATGCCTCACAGGCCTGTGTGTTAGCGAGACGAATGTCAGCATCCAGGCTGTGTTGTAAACTATAGCATGGCCCTCAAACCACCCAGAGACCCGGACCCCGCAGCACCCGTGTTTGCAGGCTCACTTGGCTGCACAATGTCACAAGGACACTCAGTATTACACCACCGACAATGGGACGGACACAAAAGGGCACAGAAAAAACCGGCAAGGGTCTTTCTGGCCATACAAAGGGAGGGACAGAGAAAGACACTGCGGAAAACAAAGAGAGAGAGAGAGACAGACAGACAGGCCGAATAACACGAAGCAGAGACAGAGACTGAGGGTAAACCGAGACTGCGAGAGAAACAGAGAGGGAGGTAGAAAGACAGGGAAACGGAGACTGAGATGAAGAGAGAGACATGCATGAAGGTGCGTTCTGCTGTGTAAACAAATTCCCTGTAGTGTAAAAATGTTCCCTGTTATATAAAATTGTTCCCTCTTGTGTAAAGATGGTCGCTGTTGTGTACAGATTCTCCCTGTTTTTTTTAGAGGTTTTGTGTGCTTTGTAAAGATGTCCGCTATTGAGTAATGTGTTTCCTGTTGTGTAAAGGTACTCCGTGTTGTGTAACGGTGTTCCGTTTTGTGTGGAGGTATTCCCTGTCGTGTAAAGGCCAAGAGCATCATCTGGTGCTGGCGGCGCGGCGCTGCAGGAATGCGTTGAGAGTAAGGGGAAGGCCAAGGCTGCTGCAACTTTACAGCATTTGCAGCTTCTGTTGGTGCGAATAAAGTGTTTTGAAAGTTGTGTTGCAGGTTCTTGTGTTTATTGCAAGAAGGAAGTTGCTGTAAGTAAAGCATAAAGTGTGATAAAAAACCTGACGCATTGAGCCTGAAATTTTGCATAATTCTAAGAGGAGAGAACAATAGGAATAATGTGCCCTCCTAATCACATCTTCCTCAGACTAATGCTATGAAAAACACATCTGACTCTCATCCTGAAGTCAGGGTCCAGATCCCCTCCCCCACACTTTTCTTTTGCAGAATGCATCTTCTCTTAACCATGTCTTAATGTAACTTTTGCTGTCTGGATAGGTTAGAATGAAAAAAAGATACTCGTGTTAAATTAATCGGATTGCAGCACACGAGTGAATGGGAGGTGCTGTTCAACCGGCAAGTTTGGAAGGGCGAACGGGGAAACGACGGAGAGATGGTGGGTGCACGAGTGACAGCAATGGTCGATAGATTGCAAGAAATGGAAGAAAGAAAAATGTAAAAGTGGTGCATATCTGAATAAGTGAGAGGCAGCAGGTGTGCAGACGAGTGAGTGAACGGCCTGAATTCAGTTGGTTGGGTGACGGTGTTTGTAGTGTCCGGTGCGGGGTTCAGGCCAATTGTGGACCAGTGGAAATTCTGCGAATCGGATCTGCCTGTATGTAGCAACTGAAGGAAAAGGTGACACAAAACCGGCAGGCCTGCCCGGTTTACTGCTGTTGGTGAAGCGACGAAATTTAGGAATGTCGCAATATCTGGCAGCGGTGGGATTCGAACCCACGCCCCCGAAGAGACTGGAGCCTAAATCCAGCGCCTTAGACCGCTCGGCCACGCTACCACATCCCGTTGTTACGGAATCTGAAACTAGTACCTGGTGATTGAAATGTGGCATGGTCTTGTAAATACCAGGGGAAACAAAAGGAAATTAAATTCGTGGACGGCAAACTCACTTCTGATGCAACCCAGTGGATCAGAAGAAGCTACGTGTTCACAGGGCAACTCTAATAAATAGACGTTTGCTGGAACACAACCATTGTAAATTTCATTCATAATTTATCCCTGTTGTGTATTGCAAGCAGGAAGTTGGTGTAAGTAAAGTGTGATAAAAATAAGTGCGTTTGATTGTTGCTAGCAATAGAGGATTTTATTGCTGGTGTAAATAAGAATGCGACTAGCAGAGGATGGTTTCGATCCATCGACCTCTGGGTTATGGGCCCAGCACGCTTCCGCTGCGCCACTCTGCTTTCGGCTGGTGGGGGATCCCGGCTGGTGCTTAGGTTCCGATGCCTCACAGGCCTGTGTGTTAGCGAGACGAATGTCAGCATCCAGGCTGTGTTGTAAACTATAGCATGGCCCTCAAACCACCCAGAGACCCGGACCCCGCAGCACCCGTGTTTGCAGGCTCACTTGGCTGCACAATGTCACAAGGACACTCAGTATTACACCACTGACAATGGGACGGACACAAAAGGACACAGAAAAAACCGGCAAGGGTCTTTCTGGCCATACAAAGGGAGGGACAGAGAAAGACACTGCGGAAACCAAAGAGAGAGAGAGAGACAGACAGAGAGACCGAATAACACGAAGCAGAGACAGAGACTGAGGGTAAACCGAGACTGCGAGAGAAACAGAGAGGGAGGTGGAAAGACAGGGAAACGGAGACTGAGATGAAGAGAGAGACATGCATGAAGGTGCGTTCTGCTGTGTAAACAAATTCCCTGTAGTGTAAAAATGTTCCATGTTAAATAAAATTGTTCCCTCTTGTGTAAAGATGGTCGCTGTTGTGTACAGATTCTCCCTGTTTTTTTTAGAGGTTTTGTGTGCTTTGTAAAGATGTCCGCTATTGAGTAATGTGTTTCCTGTTGTGTAAAGGTACTCCGTGTTGTGTAACGGTGTTCCGTTTTGTGTGGAGGTATTCCCTGTCGTGTAAAGGCCAAGAGCATCATCTGGTGCTGGCGGCGCGGCGCTGCAGGAATGCGTTGAGAGTAAGGGGAAGGCCAAGGCTGCTGCAACTTTACAGCATTTGCAGCTTCTGTTGGTGCGAATAAAGTGTTTTGAAAGTTGTGTTGCAGGTTCTTGTGTTTATTGCAAGAAGGAAGTTGCTGTAAGTAAAGCATAAAGTGTGATAAAAAACCTGACGCATTGAGCCTGAAATTTTGCATAATTCTAAGAGGAGAGAACAATAGGAATAATGTGCCCTCCTAATCACATCTTCCTCAGACTAATGCTATGAAAAACACATCTGACTCTCATCCTGAAGTCAGGGTCCAGATCCCCTCCCCCACACTTTTCTTTTGCAGAATGCATCTTCTCTTAACCATGTCTTAATGTAACTTTTGCTGTCTGGATAGGTTAGAATGAAAAAAAGATACTCGTGTTAAATTAATCGGATTGCAGCACACGAGTGAATGGGAGGTGCTGTTCAACCGGCAAGTTTGGAAGGGCGAACGGGGAAACGACGGAGAGATGGTGGGTGCACGAGTGACAGCAATGGTCGATAGATTGCAAGAAATGGAAGAAAGAAAAATGTAAAAGTGGTGCATATCTGAATAAGTGAGAGGCAGCAGGTGTGCAGACGAGTGAGTGAACGGCCTGAATTCAGTTGGTTGGGTGACGGTGTTTGTCGTGTCCGGTGCGGGGTTCAGGCCAATTGTGGACCAGTGGAAATTCTGCGAATCGGATCTGCCTGTATGTAGCAACTGAAGGAAAAGGTGACACAAAACCGGCATGCCTGCCCGGTTTACTGCTATTGGTGAAGCGACGAAATTTAGGAATGTCGCAATATCTGGCAGCGGTGGGATTCGAACCCACGCCCCCCGAAGAGACTGGAGCCTAAATCCAGCGCCTTAGACCGCTCGGCCACGCTACCACATCCCGTTGTTACGGAATCTGAAACTAGTACCTGGTGATTGAAATGTGGCATGGTCTTGTAAATACCAGGGGAAACAAAAGGAAATTAAATTCGTGGACGGCAAACTCACTTCTGATGCAACCCAGTGGATCAGAAGAAGCTACGTGTTCACAGGGCAACTCTAATAAATAGACGTTTGCTGGAACACAACCATTGTAAATTTCATTCATAATTTATCCCTGTTGTGTATTGCAAGCAGGAAGTTGGTGTAAGTAAAGTGTGATAAAAATAAGTGCGTTTGATTGTTGCTAGCAATAGAGGATTTTATTGCTGGTGTAAATAAGAATGCGACTAGCAGAGGATGGTTTCGATCCATCGACCTCTGTGTTATGGGCCCAGCACGCTTCCGCTGCGCCACTCTGCTTTCGGCTGGTGGGGGATCCCGGCTGGTGCTTAGGTTCCGATGCCTCACAGGCCTGTGTGTTAGCGAGACGAATGTCAGCATCCAGGCTGTGTTGTAAACTATAGCATGGCCCTCAAACCACCCAGAGACCCGGACCCCGCAGCACCCGTGTTTGCAGGCTCACTTGGCTGCACAATGTCACAAGGACACTCAGTATTACACCACCGACAATGGGACGGACACAAAAGGGCACAGAAAAAACCGGCAAGGGTCTTTCTGGCCATACAAAGGGAGGGACAGAGAAAGACACTGCGGAAAACAAAGAGAGAGAGAGAGACAGACAGACAGGCCGAATAACACGAAGCAGAGACAGAGACTGAGGGTAAACCGAGACTGCGAGAGAAACAGAGAGGGAGGTAGAAAGACAGGGAAACGGAGACTGAGATGAAGAGAGAGACATGCATGAAGGTGCGTTCTGCTGTGTAAACAAATTCCCTGTAGTGTAAAAATGTTCCCTGTTATATAAAATTGTTCCCTCTTGTGTAAAGATGGTCGCTGTTGTGTACAGATTCTCCCTGTTTTTTTAGAGGTTTTGTGTGCTTTGTAAAGATGTCCGCTATTGAGTAATGTGTTTCCTGTTGTGTAAAGGTACTCCGTGTTGTGTAACGGTGTTCCGTTTTGTGTGGAGGTATTCCCTGTCGTGTAAAGGCCAAGAGCATCATCTGGTGCTGGCGGCGCGGCGCTGCAGGAATGCGTTGAGAGTAAGGGGAAGGCCAAGGCTGCTGCAACTTTACAGCATTTGCAGCTTCTGTTGGTGCGAATAAAGTGTTTTGAAAGTTGTGTTGCAGGTTCTTGTGTTTATTGCAAGAAGGAAGTTGCTGTAAGTAAAGCATAAGGTGTGATAAAAAATATGACGCATTGAGCCTGAAATTTTGCATAATTCTAAGAGGAGAGAACAATAGGAATAATGTGCCCTCCTAATCACATCTTCCTCAGACTAATGCTATGAAAAACACATCTGACTCTCATCCTGAAGTCAGGGTCCAGATCCCCTCCCCCACACTTTTCTTTTGCAGAATGCATCTTCTCTTAACCATGTCTTAATGTAACTTTTGCTGTCTGGATAGGTTAGAATGAAAAAAAGATACTCGTGTTAAATTAATCGGATTGCAGCACACGAGGTGCTGTTCAACCGGCAAGTTTGGAAGGGCGAACGGGGAAACGACGGAGAGATGGTGGGTGCACGAGTGACAGCAATGGTCGATAGATTGCAAGAAATGGAAGAAAGAAAAATGTAAAAGTGGTGCATATCTGAATAAGTGAGAGGCAGCAGGTGTGCAGACGAGTGAGTGAACGGCCTGAATTCAGTTGGTTGGGTGACGGTGTTTGTCGTGTCCGGTGCGGGGTTCAGGCCAATTGTGGACCAGTGGAAATTCTGCGAATCGGATCTGCCTGTATGTAGCAACTGAAGGAAAAGGTGACACAAAACCGGCATGCCTGCCCGGTTTACTGCTATTGGTGAAGCGACGAAATTTAGGAATGTCGCAATATCTGGCAGCGGTGGGATTCGAACCCACGCCCCCCGAAGAGACTGGAGCCTAAATCCAGCGCCTTAGACCGCTCGGCCACGCTACCACATCCCGTTGTTACGGAATCTGAAACTAGTACCTGGTGATTGAAATGTGGCATGGTCTTGTAAATACCAGGGGAAACAAAAGGAAATTAAATTCGTGGACGGCAAACTCACTTCTGATGCAACCCAGTGGATCAGAAGAAGCTACGTGTTCACAGGGCAACTCTAATAAATAGACGTTTGCTGGAACACAACCATTGTAAATTTCATTCATAATTTATCCCTGTTGTGTATTGCAAGCAGGAAGTTGGTGTAAGTAAAGTGTGATAAAAATAAGTGCGTTTGATTGTTGCTAGCAATAGAGGATTTTATTGCTGGTGTAAATAAGAATGCGACTAGCAGAGGATGGTTTCGATCCATCGACCTCTGTGTTATGGGCCCAGCACGCTTCCGCTGCGCCACTCTGCTTTCGGCTGGTGGGGGATCCCGGCTGGTGCTTAGGTTCCGATGCCTCACAGGCCTGTGTGTTAGCGAGACGAATGTCAGCATCCAGGCTGTGTTGTAAACTATAGCATGGCCCTCAAACCACCCAGAGACCCGGACCCCGCAGCACCCGTGTTTGCAGGCTCACTTGGCTGCACAATGTCACAAGGACACTCAGTATTACACCACCGACAATGGGACGGACACAAAAGGGCACAGAAAAAACCGGCAAGGGTCTTTCTGGCCATACAAAGGGAGGGACAGAGAAAGACACTGCGGAAAACAAAGAGAGAGAGAGAGACAGACAGACAGGCCGAATAACACGAAGCAGAGACAGAGACTGAGGGTAAACCGAGACTGCGAGAGAAACAGAGAGGGAGGTAGAAAGACAGGGAAACGGAGACTGAGATGAAGAGAGAGACATGCATGAAGGTGCGTTCTGCTGTGTAAACAAATTCCCTGTAGTGTAAAAATGTTCCCTGTTATATAAAATTGTTCCCTCTTGTGTAAAGATGGTCGCTGTTGTGTACAGATTCTCCCTGTTTTTTTAGAGGTTTTGTGTGCTTTGTAAAGATGTCCGCTATTGAGTAATGTGTTTCCTGTTGTGTAAAGGTACTCCGTGTTGTGTAACGGTGTTCCGTTTTGTGTGGAGGTATTCCCTGTCGTGTAAAGGCCAAGAGCATCATCTGGTGCTGGCGGCGCGGCGCTGCAGGAATGCGTTGAGAGTAAGGGGAAGGCCAAGGCTGCTGCAACTTTACAGCATTTGCAGCTTCTGTTGGTGCGAATAAAGTGTTTTGAAAGTTGTGTTGCAGGTTCTTGTGTTTATTGCAAGAAGGAAGTTGCTGTAAGTAAAGCATAAGGTGTGATAAAAAATATGACGCATTGAGCCTGAAATTTTGCATAATTCTAAGAGGAGAGAACAATAGGAATAATGTGCCCTCCTAATCACATCTTCCTCAGACTAATGCTATGAAAAACACATCTGACTCTCATCCTGAAGTCAGGGTCCAGATCCCCTCCCCCACACTTTTCTTTTGCAGAATGCATCTTCTCTTAACCATGTCTTAATGTAACTTTTGCTGTCTGGATAGGTTAGAATGAAAAAAAGATACTCGTGCTAAATTAATCGGATTGCAGCACACGAGGTGCTGTTCAACCGGCAAGTTTGGAAGGGCGAACGGGGAAACGACGGAGAGATGGTGGGTGCACGAGTGACAGCAATGGTCGATAGATTGCAAGAAATGGAAGAAAGAAAAATGTAAAAGTGGTGCATATCTGAATAAGTGAGAGGCAGCAGGTGTGCAGACGAGTGAGTGAACGGCCTGAATTCAGTTGGTTGGGTGACGGTGTTTGTCGTGTCCGGTGCGGGGTTCAGGCCAATTGTGGACCAGTGGAAATTCTGCGAATCGGATCTGCCTGTATGTAGCAACTGAAGGAAAAGGTGACACAAAACCGGCATGCCTGCCCGGTTTACTGCTATTGGTGAAGCGACGAAATTTAGGAATGTCGCAATATCTGGCAGCGGTGGGATTCGAACCCACGCCCCCCGAAGAGACTGGAGCCTAAATCCAGCGCCTTAGACCGCTCGGCCACGCTACCACATCCCGTTGTTACGGAATCTGAAACTAGTACCTGGTGATTGAAATGTGGCATGGTCTTGTAAATACCAGGGGAAACAAAAGGAAATTAAATTCGTGGACGGCAAACTCACTTCTGATGCAACCCAGTGGATCAGAAGAAGCTACGTGTTCACAGGGCAACTCTAATAAATAGACGTTTGCTGGAACACAACCATTGTAAATTTCATTCATAATTTATCCCTGTTGTGTATTGCAAGCAGGAAGTTGGTGTAAGTAAAGTGTGATAAAAATAAGTGCGTTTGATTGTTGCTAGCAATAGAGGATTTTATTGCTGGTGTAAATAAGAATGCGACTAGCAGAGGATGGTTTCGATCCATCGACCTCTGTGTTATGGGCCCAGCACGCTTCCGCTGCGCCACTCTGCTTTCGGCTGGTGGGGGATCCCGGCTGGTGCTTAGGTTCCGATGCCTCACAGGCCTGTGTGTTAGCGAGACGAATGTCAGCATCCAGGCTGTGTTGTAAACTATAGCATGGCCCTCAAACCACCCAGAGACCCGGACCCCGCAGCACCCGTGTTTGCAGGCTCACTTGGCTGCACAATGTCACAAGGACACTCAGTATTACACCACCGACAATGGGACGGACACAAAAGGGCACAGAAAAAACCGGCAAGGGTCTTTCTGGCCATACAAAGGGAGGGACAGAGAAAGACACTGCGGAAAACAAAGAGAGAGAGAGAGACAGACAGACAGGCCGAATAACACGAAGCAGAGACAGAGACTGAGGGTAAACCGAGACTGCGAGAGAAACAGAGAGGGAGGTAGAAAGACAGGGAAACGGAGACTGAGATGAAGAGAGAGACATGCATGAAGGTGCGTTCTGCTGTGTAAACAAATTCCCTGTAGTGTAAAAATGTTCCCTGTTATATAAAATTGTTCCCTCTTGTGTAAAGATGGTCGCTGTTGTGTACAGATTCTCCCTGTTTTTTTAGAGGTTTTGTGTGCTTTGTAAAGATGTCCGCTATTGAGTAATGTGTTTCCTGTTGTGTAAAGGTACTCCGTGTTGTGTAACGGTGTTCCGTTTTGTGTGGAGGTATTCCCTGTCGTGTAAAGGCCAAGAGCATCATCTGGTGCTGGCGGCGCGGCGCTGCAGGAATGCGTTGAGAGTAAGGGGAAGGCCAAGGCTGCTGCAACTTTACCGCATTTGCAGCTTCTGTTGGTGCGAATAAAGTGTTTTGAAAGTTGTGTTGCAGGTTCTTGTGTTTATTGCAAGAAGGAAGTTGCTGTAAGTAAAGCATAAGGTGTGATAAAAAATATGACGCATTGAGCCTGAAATTTTGCATAATTCTAAGAGGAGAGAACAATAGGAATAATGTGCCCTCCTAATCACATCTTCCTCAGACTAATGCTATGAAAAACACATCTGACTCTCATCCTGAAGTCAGGGTCCAGATCCCCTCCCCCACACTTTTCTTTTGCAGAATGCATCTTCTCTTAACCATGTCTTAATGTAACTTTTGCTGTCTGGATAGGTTAGAATGAAAAAAAGATACTCGTGTTAAATTAATCGGATTGCAGCACACGAGGTGCTGTTCAACCGGCAAGTTTGGAAGGGCGAACGGGGAAACGACGGAGAGATGGTGGGTGCACGAGTGACAGCAATGGTCGATAGATTGCAAGAAATGGAAGAAAGAAAAATGTAAAAGTGGTGCATATCTGAATAAGTGAGAGGCAGCAGGTGTGCAGACGAGTGAGTGAACGGCCTGAATTCAGTTGGTTGGGTGACGGTGTTTGTCGTGTCCGGTGCGGGGTTCAGGCCAATTGTGGACCAGTGGAAATTCTGCGAATCGGATCTGCCTGTATGTAGCAACTGAAGGAAAAGGTGACACAAAACCGGCATGCCTGCCCGGTTTACTGCTATTGGTGAAGCGACGAAATTTAGGAATGTCGCAATATCTGGCAGCGGTGGGATTCGAACCCACGCCCCCCGAAGAGACTGGAGCCTAAATCCAGCGCCTTAGACCGCTCGGCCACGCTACCACATCCCGTTGTTACGGAATCTGAAACTAGTACCTGGTGATTGAAATGTGGCATGGTCTTGTAAATACCAGGGGAAACAAAAGGAAATTAAATTCGTGGACGGCAAACTCACTTCTGATGCAACCCAGTGGATCAGAAGAAGCTACGTGTTCACAGGGCAACTCTAATAAATAGACGTTTGCTGGAACACAACCATTGTAAATTTCATTCATAATTTATCCCTGTTGTGTATTGCAAGCAGGAAGTTGGTGTAAGTAAAGTGTGATAAAAATAAGTGCGTTTGATTGTTGCTAGCAATAGAGGATTTTATTGCTGGTGTAAATAAGAATGCGACTAGCAGAGGATGGTTTCGATCCATCGACCTCTGTGTTATGGGCCCAGCACGCTTCCGCTGCGCCACTCTGCTTTCGGCTGGTGGGGGATCCCGGCTGGTGCTTAGGTTCCGATGCCTCACAGGCCTGTGTGTTAGCGAGACGAATGTCAGCATCCAGGCTGTGTTGTAAACTATAGCATGGCCCTCAAACCACCCAGAGACCCGGACCCCGCAGCACCCGTGTTTGCAGGCTCACTTGGCTGCACAATGTCACAAGGACACTCAGTATTACACCACCGACAATGGGACGGACACAAAAGGGCACAGAAAAAACCGGCAAGGGTCTTTCTGGCCATACAAAGGGAGGGACAGAGAAAGACACTGCGGAAAACAAAGAGAGAGAGAGAGACAGACAGACAGGCCGAATAACACGAAGCAGAGACAGAGACTGAGGGTAAACCGAGACTGCGAGAGAAACAGAGAGGGAGGTAGAAAGACAGGGAAACGGAGACTGAGATGAAGAGAGAGACATGCATGAAGGTGCGTTCTGCTGTGTAAACAAATTCCCTGTAGTGTAAAAATGTTCCCTGTTATATAAAATTGTTCCCTCTTGTGTAAAGATGGTCGCTGTTGTGTACAGATTCTCCCTGTTTTTTTAGAGGTTTTGTGTGCTTTGTAAAGATGTCCGCTATTGAGTAATGTGTTTCCTGTTGTGTAAAGGTACTCCGTGTTGTGTAACGGTGTTCCGTTTTGTGTGGAGGTATTCCCTGTCGTGTAAAGGCCAAGAGCATCATCTGGTGCTGGCGGCGCGGCGCTGCAGGAATGCGTTGAGAGTAAGGGGAAGGCCAAGGCTGCTGCAACTTTACAGCATTTGCAGCTTCTGTTGGTGCGAATAAAGTGTTTTGAAAGTTGTGTTGCAGGTTCTTGTGTTTATTGCAAGAAGGAAGTTGCTGTAAGTAAAGCATAAGGTGTGATAAAAAATATGACGCATTGAGCCTGAAATTTTGCATAATTCTAAGAGGAGAGAACAATAGGAATAATGTGCCCTCCTAATCACATCTTCCTCAGACTAATGCTATGAAAAACACATCTGACTCTCATCCTGAAGTCAGGGTCCAGATCCCCTCCCCCACACTTTTCTTTTGCAGAATGCATCTTCTCTTAACCATGTCTTAATGTAACTTTTGCTGTCTGGATAGGTTAGAATGAAAAAAAGATACTCGTGTTAAATTAATCGGATTGCAGCACACGAGGTGCTGTTCAACCGGCAAGTTTGGAAGGGCGAACGGGGAAACGACGGAGAGATGGTGGGTGCACGAGTGACAGCAATGGTCGATAGATTGCAAGAAATGGAAGAAAGAAAAATGTAAAAGTGGTGCATATCTGAATAAGTGAGAGGCAGCAGGTGTGCAGACGAGTGAGTGAACGGCCTGAATTCAGTTGGTTGGGTGACGGTGTTTGTCGTGTCCGGTGCGGGGTTCAGGCCAATTGTGGACCAGTGGAAATTCTGCGAATCGGATCTGCCTGTATGTAGCAACTGAAGGAAAAGGTGACACAAAACCGGCATGCCTGCCCGGTTTACTGCTATTGGTGAAGCGACGAAATTTAGGAATGTCGCAATATCTGGCAGCGGTGGGATTCGAACCCACGCCCCCCGAAGAGACTGGAGCCTAAATCCAGCGCCTTAGACCGCTCGGCCACGCTACCACATCCCGTTGTTACGGAATCTGAAACTAGTACCTGGTGATTGAAATGTGGCATGGTCTTGTAAATACCAGGGGAAACAAAAGGAAATTAAATTCGTGGACGGCAAACTCACTTCTGATGCAACCCAGTGGATCAGAAGAAGCTACGTGTTCACAGGGCAACTCTAATAAATAGACGTTTGCTGGAACACAACCATTGTAAATTTCATTCATAATTTATCCCTGTTGTGTATTGCAAGCAGGAAGTTGGTGTAAGTAAAGTGTGATAAAAATAAGTGCGTTTGATTGTTGCTAGCAATAGAGGATTTTATTGCTGGTGTAAATAAGAATGCGACTAGCAGAGGATGGTTTCGATCCATCGACCTCTGTGTTATGGGCCCAGCACGCTTCCGCTGCGCCACTCTGCTTTCGGCTGGTGGGGGATCCCGGCTGGTGCTTAGGTTCCGATGCCTCACAGGCCTGTGTGTTAGCGAGACGAATGTCAGCATCCAGGCTGTGTTGTAAACTATAGCATGGCCCTCAAACCACCCAGAGACCCGGACCCCGCAGCACCCGTGTTTGCAGGCTCACTTGGCTGCACAATGTCACAAGGACACTCAGTATTACACCACCGACAATGGGACGGACACAAAAGGGCACAGAAAAAACCGGCAAGGGTCTTTCTGGCCATACAAAGGGAGGGACAGAGAAAGACACTGCGGAAAACAAAGAGAGAGAGAGAGACAGACAGACAGGCCGAATAACACGAAGCAGAGACAGAGACTGAGGGTAAACCGAGACTGCGAGAGAAACAGAGAGGGAGGTAGAAAGACAGGGAAACGGAGACTGAGATGAAGAGAGAGACATGCATGAAGGTGCGTTCTGCTGTGTAAACAAATTCCCTGTAGTGTAAAAATGTTCCCTGTTATATAAAATTGTTCCCTCTTGTGTAAAGATGGTCGCTGTTGTGTACAGATTCTCCCTGTTTTTTTAGAGGTTTTGTGTGCTTTGTAAAGATGTCCGCTATTGAGTAATGTGTTTCCTGTTGTGTAAAGGTACTCCGTGTTGTGTAACGGTGTTCCGTTTTGTGTGGAGGTATTCCCTGTCGTGTAAAGGCCAAGAGCATCATCTGGTGCTGGCGGCGCGGCGCTGCAGGAATGCGTTGAGAGTAAGGGGAAGGCCAAGGCTGCTGCAACTTTACAGCATTTGCAGCTTCTGTTGGTGCGAATAAAGTGTTTTGAAAGTTGTGTTGCAGGTTCTTGTGTTTATTGCAAGAAGGAAGTTGCTGTAAGTAAAGCATAAGGTGTGATAAAAAATATGACGCATTGAGCCTGAAATTTTGCATAATTCTAAGAGGAGAGAACAATAGGAATAATGTGCCCTCCTAATCACATCTTCCTCAGACTAATGCTATGAAAAACACATCTGACTCTCATCCTGAAGTCAGGGTCCAGATCCCCTCCCCCACACTTTTCTTTTGCAGAATGCATCTTCTCTTAACCATGTCTTAATGTAACTTTTGCTGTCTGGATAGGTTAGAATGAAAAAAAGATACTCGTGTTAAATTAATCGGATTGCAGCACACGAGGTGCTGTTCAACCGGCAAGTTTGGAAGGGCGAACGGGGAAACGACGGAGAGATGGTGGGTGCACGAGTGACAGCAATGGTCGATAGATTGCAAGAAATGGAAGAAAGAAAAATGTAAAAGTGGTGCATATCTGAATAAGTGAGAGGCAGCAGGTGTGCAGACGAGTGAGTGAACGGCCTGAATTCAGTTGGTTGGGTGACGGTGTTTGTCGTGTCCGGTGCGGGGTTCAGGCCAATTGTGGACCAGTGGAAATTCTGCGAATCGGATCTGCCTGTATGTAGCAACTGAAGGAAAAGGTGACACAAAACCGGCATGCCTGCCCGGTTTACTGCTATTGGTGAAGCGACGAAATTTAGGAATGTCGCAATATCTGGCAGCGGTGGGATTCGAACCCACGCCCCCCGAAAAGACTGGAGCCTAAATCCAGCGCCTTAGACCGCTCGGCCACGCTACCACATCCCGTTGTTACGGAATCTGAAACTAGTACCTGGTGATTGAAATGTGGCATGGTCTTGTAAATACCAGGGGAAACAAAAGGAAATTAAATTCGTGGACGGCAAACTCACTTCTGATGCAACCCAGTGGATCAGAAGAAGCTACGTGTTCACAGGGCAACTCTAATAAATAGACGTTTGCTGGAACACAACCATTGTAAATTTCATTCATAATTTATCCCTGTTGTGTATTGCAAGCAGGAAGTTGGTGTAAGTAAAGTGTGATAAAAATAAGTGCGTTTGATTGTTGCTAGCAATAGAGGATTTTATTGCTGGTGTAAATAAGAATGCGACTAGCAGAGGATGGTTTCGATCCATCGACCTCTGGGTTATGGGCCCAGCACGCTTCTGCTGCGCCACTCTGCTTTCGGCTGGTGGGGGATCCCGGCTGGTGCTTAGGTTCCGATGCCTCACAGGCCTGTGTGTTAGCGAGACGAATGTCAGCATCCAGGCTGTGTTGTAAACTATAGCATGGCCCTCAAACCACCCAGAGACCCGGACCCCGCAGCACCCGTGTTTGCAGGCTCACTTGGCTGCACAATGTCACAAGGACACTCAGTATTACACCACCGACAATGGGACGGACACAAAAGGGCACAGAAAAAACCGGCAAGGGTCTTTCTGGCCATACAAAGGGAGGGACAGAGAAAGACACTGCGGAAAACAAAGAGAGAGAGAGAGACAGACAGACAGGCCGAATAACACGAAGCAGAGACAGAGACTGAGGGTAAACCGAGACTGCGAGAGAAACAGAGAGGGAGGTAGAAAGACAGGGAAACGGAGACTGAGATGAAGAGAGAGACATGCATGAAGGTGCGTTCTGCTGTGTAAACAAATTCCCTGTAGTGTAAAAATGTTCCCTGTTATATAAAATTGTTCCCTCTTGTGTAAAGATGGTCGCTGTTGTGTACAGATTCTCCCTGTTTTTTTAGAGGTTTTGTGTGCTTTGTAAAGATGTCCGCTATTGAGTAATGTGTTTCCTGTTGTGTAAAGGTACTCCGTGTTGTGTAACGGTGTTCCGTTTTGTGTGGAGGTATTCCCTGTCGTGTAAAGGCCAAGAGCATCATCTGGTGCTGGCGGCGCGGCGCTGCAGGAATGCGTTGAGAGTAAGGGGAAGGCCAAGGCTGCTGCAACTTTACAGCATTTGCAGCTTCTGTTGGTGCGAATAAAGTGTTTTGAAAGTTGTGTTGCAGGTTCTTGTGTTTATTGCAAGAAGGAAGTTGCTGTAAGTAAAGCATAAGGTGTGATAAAAAATATGACGCATTGAGCCTGAAATTTTGCATAATTCTAAGAGGAGAGAACAATAGGAATAATGTGCCCTCCTAATCACATCTTCCTCAGACTAATGCTATGAAAAACACATCTGACTCTCATCCTGAAGTCAGGGTCCAGATCCCCTCCCCCACACTTTTCTTTTGCAGAATGCATCTTCTCTTAACCATGTCTTAATGTAACTTTTGCTGTCTGGATAGGTTAGAATGAAAAAAAGATACTCGTGTTAAATTAATCGGATTGCAGCACACGAGGTGCTGTTCAACCGGCAAGTTTGGAAGGGCGAACGGGGAAACGACGGAGAGATGGTGGGTGCACGAGTGACAGCAATGGTCGATAGATTGCAAGAAATGGAAGAAAGAAAAATGAAAAAGTGGTGCATATCTGAATAAGTGAGAGGCAGCAGGTGTGCAGACGAGTGAGTGAACGGCCTGAATTCAGTTGGTTGGGTGACGGTGTTTGTCGTGTCCGGTGCGGGGTTCAGGCCAATTGTGGACCAGTGGAAATTCTGCGAATCGGATCTGCCTGAATGTAGCAACTGAAGGAAAAGGTGACACAAAACCGGCATGCCTGCCCGGTTTACTGCTGTTGGTGAAGCGACGAAATTTAGGAATGTCGCAATATCTGGCAGCGGTGGGATTCGAACCCACGCCCCCGAAGAGACTGGAGCCTAAATCCAGCGCCTTAGACCGCTCGGCCACGCTACCACATCCCGTTGTTACGGAATCTGAAACTAGTACCTGGTGATTGAAATGTGGCATGGTCTTGTAAATACCAGGGGAAACAAAAGGAAATTAAATTCGTGGACGGCAAACTCACTTCTGATGCAACCCAGTGGATCAGAAGAAGCTACGTGTTCACAGGGCAACTCTAATAAATAGACGTTTGCTGGAACACAACCATTGTAAATTTCATTCATAATTTATCCCTGTTGTGTATTGCAAGCAGGAAGTTGGTGTAAGTAAAGTGTGATAAAAATAAGTGCGTTTGATTGTTGCTAGCAATAGAGGATTTTATTGCTGGTGTAAATAAGAATGCGACTAGCAGAGGATGGTTTCGATCCATCGACCTCTGGGTTATGGGCCCAGCACGCTTCTGCTGCGCCACTCTGCTTTCGGCTGGTGGGGGATCCCGGCTGGTGCTTAGGTTCCGATGCCTCACAGGCCTGTGTGTTAGCGAGACGAATGTCAGCATCCAGGCTGTGTTGTAAACTATAGCATGGCCCTCAAACCACCCAGAGACCCGGACCCCGCAGCACCCGTGTTTGCAGGCTCACTTGGCTGCACAATGTCACAAGGACACTCAGTATTACACCACCGACAATGGGACGGACACAAAAGGGCACAGAAAAAACCGGCAAGGGTCTTTCTGGCCATACAAAGGGAGGGACAGAGAAAGACACTGCGGAAAACAAAGAGAGAGAGAGAGACAGACAGACAGGCCGAATAACACGAAGCAGAGACAGAGACTGAGGGTAAACCGAGACTGCGAGAGAAACAGAGAGGGAGGTAGAAAGACAGGGAAACGGAGACTGAGATGAAGAGAGAGACATGCATGAAGGTGCGTTCTGCTGTGTAAACAAATTCCCTGTAGTGTAAAAATGTTCCCTGTTATATAAAATTGTTCCCTCTTGTGTAAAGATGGTCGCTGTTGTGTACAGATTCTCCCTGTTTTTTTAGAGGTTTTGTGTGCTTTGTAAAGATGTCCGCTATTGAGTAATGTGTTTCCTGTTGTGTAAAGGTACTCCGTGTTGTGTAACGGTGTTCCGTTTTGTGTGGAGGTATTCCCTGTCGTGTAAAGGCCAAGAGCATCATCTGGTGCTGGCGGCGCGGCGCTGCAGGAATGCGTTGAGAGTAAGGGGAAGGCCAAGGCTGCTGCAACTTTACAGCATTTGCAGCTTCTGTTGGTGCGAATAAAGTGTTTTGAAAGTTGTGTTGCAGGTTCTTGTGTTTATTGCAAGAAGGAAGTTGCTGTAAGTAAAGCATAAGGTGTGATAAAAAATATGACGCATTGAGCCTGAAATTTTGCATAATTCTAAGAGGAGAGAACAATAGGAATAATGTGCCCTCCTAATCACATCTTCCTCAGACTAATGCTATGAAAAACACATCTGACTCTCATCCTGAAGTCAGGGTCCAGATCCCCTCCCCCACACTTTTCTTTTGCAGAATGCATCTTCTCTTAACCATGTCTTAATGTAACTTTTGCTGTCTGGATAGGTTAGAATGAAAAAAAGATACTCGTGTTAAATTAATCGGATTGCAGCACACGAGGTGCTGTTCAACCGGCAAGTTTGGAAGGGCGAACGGGGAAACGACGGAGAGATGGTGGGTGCACGAGTGACAGCAATGGTCGATAGATTGCAAGAAATGGAAGAAAGAAAAATGTAAAAGTGGTGCATATCTGAATAAGTGAGAGGCAGCAGGTGTGCAGACGAGTGAGTGAACGGCCTGAATTCAGTTGGTTGGGTGACGGTGTTTGTCGTGTCCGGTGCGGGGTTCAGGCCAATTGTGGACCAGTGGAAATTCTGCGAATCGGATCTGCCTGTATGTAGCAACTGAAGGAAAAGGTGACACAAAACCGGCAGGCCTGCCCGGTTTACTGCTGTTGGTGAAGCGACGAAATTTAGGAATGTCGCAATATCTGGCAGCGGTGGGATTCGAACCCACGCCCCCGAAGAGACTGGAGCCTAAATCCAGCGCCTTAGACCGCTCGGCCACGCTACCACATCCCGTTGTTACGGAATCTGAAACTAGTACCTGGTGATTGAAATGTGGCATGGTCTTGTAAATACCAGGGGAAACAAAAGGAAATTAAATTCGTGGACGGCAAACTCACTTCTGATGCAACCCAGTGGATCAGAAGAAGCTACGTGTTCACAGGGCAACTCTAATAAATAGACGTTTGCTGGAACACAACCATTGTAAATTTCATTCATAATTTATCCCTGTTGTGTATTGCAAGCAGGAAGTTGGTGTAAGTAAAGTGTGATAAAAATAAGTGCGTTTGATTGTTGCTAGCAATAGAGGATTTTATTGCTGGTGTAAATAAGAATGCGACTAGCAGAGGATGGTTTCGATCCATCGACCTCTGGGTTATGGGCCCAGCACGCTTCCGCTGCGCCACTCTGCTTTCGGCTGGTGGGGGATCCCGGCTGGTGCTTAGGTTCCGATGCCTCACAGGCCTGTGTGTTAGCGAGACGAATGTCAGCATCCAGGCTGTGTTGTAAACTATAGCATGGCCCTCAAACCACCCAGAGACCCGGACCCCGCAGCACCCGTGTTTGCAGGCTCACTTGGCTGCACAATGTCACAAGGACACTCAGTATTACACCACTGACAATGGGACGGACACAAAAGGACACAGAAAAAACCGGCAAGGGTCTTTCTGGCCATACAAAGGGAGGGACAGAGAAAGACACTGCGGAAACCAAAGAGAGAGAGAGAGACAGACAGACAGGCCGAATAACACGAAGCAGAGACAGAGACTGAGGGTAAACCGAGACTGCGAGAGAAACAGAGAGGGAGGTAGAAAGACAGGGAAACGGAGACTGAGATGAAGAGAGAGACATGCATGAAGGTGCGTTCTGCTGTGTAAACAAATTCCCTGTAGTGTAAAAATGTTCCCTGTTATATAAAATTGTTCCCTCTTGTGTAAAGATGGTCGCTGTTGTGTACAGATTCTCCCTGTTTTTTTAGAGGTTTTGTGTGCTTTGTAAAGATGTCCGCTATTGAGTAATGTGTTTCCTGTTGTGTAAAGGTACTCCGTGTTGTGTAACGGTGTTCCGTTTTGTGTGGAGGTATTCCCTGTCGTGTAAAGGCCAAGAGCATCATCTGGTGCTGGCGGCGCGGCGCTGCAGGAATGCGTTGAGAGTAAGGGGAAGGCCAAGGCTGCTGCAACTTTACAGCATTTGCAGCTTCTGTTGGTGCGAATAAAGTGTTTTGAAAGTTGTGTTGCAGGTTCTTGTGTTTATTGCAAGAAGGAAGTTGCTGTAAGTAAAGCATAAGGTGTGATAAAAAATATGACGCATTGAGCCTGAAATTTTGCATAATTCTAAGAGGAGAGAACAATAGGAATAATGTGCCCTCCTAATCACATCTTCCTCAGACTAATGCTATGAAAAACACATCTGACTCTCATCCTGAAGTCAGGGTCCAGATCCCCTCCCCCACACTTTTCTTTTGCAGAATGCATCTTCTCTTAACCATGTCTTAATGTAACTTTTGCTGTCTGGATAGGTTAGAATGAAAAAAAGATACTCGTGTTAAATTAATCGGATTGCAGCACACGAGTGAATGGGAGGTGCTGTTCAACCGGCAAGTTTGGAAGGGCGAACGGGGAAACGACGGAGAGATGGTGGGTGCACGAGTGACAGCAATGGTCGATAGATTGCAAGAAATGGAAGAAAGAAAAATGTAAAAGTGGTGCATATCTGAATAAGTGAGAGGCAGCAGGTGTGCAGACGAGTGAGTGAACGGCCTGAATTCAGTTGGTTGGGTGACGGTGTTTGTCGTGTCCGGTGCGGGGTTCAGGCCAATTGTGGACCAGTGGAAATTCTGCGAATCGGATCTGCCTGTATGTAGCAACTGAAGGAAAAGGTGACACAAAACCGGCATGCCTGCCCGGTTTACTGCTGTTGGTGAAGCGACGAAATTTAGGAATGTCGCAATATCTGGCAGCGGTGGGATTCGAACCCACGCCCCCGAAGAGACTGGAGCCTAAATCCAGCGCCTTAGACCGCTCGGCCACGCTACCACATCCCGTTGTTACGGAATCTGAAACTAGTACCTGGTGATTGAAATGTGGCATGGTCTTGTAAATACCAGGGGAAACAAAAGGAAATTAAATTCGTGGACGGCAAACTCACTTCTGATGCAACCCAGTGGATCAGAAGAAGCTACGTGTTCACAGGGCAACTCTAATAAATAGACGTTTGCTGGAACACAACCATTGTAAATTTCATTCATAATTTATCCCTGTTGTGTATTGCAAGCAGGAAGTTGGTGTAAGTAAAGTGTGATAAAAATAAGTGCGTTTGATTGTTGCTAGCAATAGAGGATTTTATTGCTGGTGTAAATAAGAATGCGACTAGCAGAGGATGGTTTCGATCCATCGACCTCTGGGTTATGGGCCCAGCACGCTTCTGCTGCGCCACTCTGCTTTCGGCTGGTGGGGGATCCCGGCTGGTGCTTAGGTTCCGATGCCTCACAGGCCTGTGTGTTAGCGAGACGAATGTCAGCATCCAGGCTGTGTTGTAAACTATAGCATGGCCCTCAAACCACCCAGAGACCCGGACCCCGCAGCACCCGTGTTTGCAGGCTCACTTGGCTGCACAATGTCACAAGGACACTCAGTATTACACCACCGACAATGGGACGGACACAAAAGGGCACAGAAAAAACCGGCAAGGGTCTTTCTGGCCATACAAAGGGAGGGACAGAGAAAGACACTGCGGAAAACAAAGAGAGAGAGAGAGACAGACAGACAGGCCGAATAACACGAAGCAGAGACAGAGACTGAGGGTAAACCGAGACTGCGAGAGAAACAGAGAGGGAGGTAGAAAGACAGGGAAACGGAGACTGAGATGAAGAGAGAGACATGCATGAAGGTGCGTTCTGCTGTGTAAACAAATTCCCTGTAGTGTAAAAATGTTCCCTGTTATATAAAATTGTTCCCTCTTGTGTAAAGATGGTCGCTGTTGTGTACAGATTCTCCCTGTTTTTTTAGAGGTTTTGTGTGCTTTGTAAAGATGTCCGCTATTGAGTAATGTGTTTCCTGTTGTGTAAAGGTACTCCGTGTTGTGTAACGGTGTTCCGTTTTGTGTGGAGGTATTCCCTGTCGTGTAAAGGCCAAGAGCATCATCTGGTGCTGGCGGCGCGGCGCTGCAGGAATGCGTTGAGAGTAAGGGGAAGGCCAAGGCTGCTGCAACTTTACAGCATTTGCAGCTTCTGTTGGTGCGAATAAAGTGTTTTGAAAGTTGTGTTGCAGGTTCTTGTGTTTATTGCAAGAAGGAAGTTGCTGTAAGTAAAGCATAAGGTGTGATAAAAAATATGACGCATTGAGCCTGAAATTTTGCATAATTCTAAGAGGAGAGAACAATAGGAATAATGTGCCCTCCTAATCACATCTTCCTCAGACTAATGCTATGAAAAACACATCTGACTCTCATCCTGAAGTCAGGGTCCAGATCCCCTCCCCCACACTTTTCTTTTGCAGAATGCATCTTCTCTTAACCATGTCTTAATGTAACTTTTGCTGTCTGGATAGGTTAGAATGAAAAAAAGATACTCGTGTTAAATTAATCGGATTGCAGCACACGAGGTGCTGTTCAACCGGCAAGTTTGGAAGGGCGAACGGGGAAACGACGGAGAGATGGTGGGTGCACGAGTGACAGCAATGGTCGATAGATTGCAAGAAATGGAAGAAAGAAAAATGTAAAAGTGGTGCATATCTGAATAAGTGAGAGGCAGCAGGTGTGCAGACGAGTGAGTGAACGGCCTGAATTCAGTTGGTTGGGTGACGGTGTTTGTCGTGTCCGGTGCGGGGTTCAGGCCAATTGTGGACCAGTGGAAATTCTGCGAATCGGATCTGCCTGTATGTAGCAACTGAAGGAAAAGGTGACACAAAACCGGCAGGCCTGCCCGGTTTACTGCTGTTGGTGAAGCGACGAAATTTAGGAATGTCGCAATATCTGGCAGCGGTGGGATTCGAACCCACGCCCCCGAAGAGACTGGAGCCTAAATCCAGCGCCTTAGACCGCTCGGCCACGCTACCACATCCCGTTGTTACGGAATCTGAAACTAGTACCTGGTGATTGAAATGTGGCATGGTCTTGTAAATACCAGGGGAAACAAAAGGAAATTAAATTCGTGGACGGCAAACTCACTTCTGATGCAACCCAGTGGATCAGAAGAAGCTACGTGTTCACAGGGCAACTCTAATAAATAGACGTTTGCTGGAACACAACCATTGTAAATTTCATTCATAATTTATCCCTGTTGTGTATTGCAAGCAGGAAGTTGGTGTAAGTAAAGTGTGATAAAAATAAGTGCGTTTGATTGTTGCTAGCAATAGAGGATTTTATTGCTGGTGTAAATAAGAATGCGACTAGCAGAGGATGGTTTCGATCCATCGACCTCTGGGTTATGGGCCCAGCACGCTTCCGCTGCGCCACTCTGCTTTCGGCTGGTGGGGGATCCCGGCTGGTGCTTAGGTTCCGATGCCTCACAGGCCTGTGTGTTAGCGAGACGAATGTCAGCATCCAGGCTGTGTTGTAAACTATAGCATGGCCCTCAAACCACCCAGAGACCCGGACCCCGCAGCACCCGTGTTTGCAGGCTCACTTGGCTGCACAATGTCACAAGGACACTCAGTATTACACCACTGACAATGGGACGGACACAAAAGGACACAGAAAAAACCGGCAAGGGTCTTTCTGGCCATACAAAGGGAGGGACAGAGAAAGACACTGCGGAAACCAAAGAGAGAGAGAGAGACAGACAGACAGGCCGAATAACACGAAGCAGAGACAGAGACTGAGGGTAAACCGAGACTGCGAGAGAAACAGAGAGGGAGGTAGAAAGACAGGGAAACGGAGACTGAGATGAAGAGAGAGACATGCATGAAGGTGCGTTCTGCTGTGTAAACAAATTCCCTGTAGTGTAAAAATGTTCCCTGTTATATAAAATTGTTCCCTCTTGTGTAAAGATGGTCGCTGTTGTGTACAGATTCTCCCTGTTTTTTTAGAGGTTTTGTGTGCTTTGTAAAGATGTCCGCTATTGAGTAATGTGTTTCCTGTTATGTAAAGGTACTCCGTGTTGTGTAACGGTGTTCCGTTTTGTGTGGAGGTATTCCCTGTCGTGTAAAGGCCAAGAGCATCATCTGGTGCTGGCGGCGCGGCGCTGCAGGAATGCGTTGAGAGTAAGGGGAAGGCCAAGGCTGCTGCAACTTTACAGCATTTGCAGCTTCTGTTGGTGCGAATAAAGTGTTTTGAAAGTTGTGTTGCAGGTTCTTGTGTTTATTGCAAGAAGGAAGTTGCTGTAAGTAAAGCATAAGGTGTGATAAAAAATATGACGCATTGAGCCTGAAATTTTGCATAATTCTAAGAGGAGAGAACAATAGGAATAATGTGCCCTCCTAATCACATCTTCCTCAGACTAATGCTATGAAAAACACATCTGACTCTCATCCTGAAGTCAGGGTCCAGATCCCCTCCCCCACACTTTTCTTTTGCAGAATGCATCTTCTCTTAACCATGTCTTAATGTAACTTTTGCTGTCTGGATAGGTTAGAATGAAAAAAAGATACTCGTGTTAAATTAATCGGATTGCAGCACACGAGTGAATGGGAGGTGCTGTTCAACCGGCAAGTTTGGAAGGGCGAACGGGGAAACGACGGAGAGATGGTGGGTGCACGAGTGACAGCAATGGTCGATAGATTGCAAGAAATGGAAGAAAGAAAAATGTAAAAGTGGTGCATATCTGAATAAGTGAGAGGCAGCAGGTGTGCAGACGAGTGAGTGAACGGCCTGAATTCAGTTGGTTGGGTGACGGTGTTTGTCGTGTCCGGTGCGGGGTTCAGGCCAATTGTGGACCAGTGGAAATTCTGCGAATCGGATCTGCCTGTATGTAGCAACTGAAGGAAAAGGTGACACAAAACCGGCATGCCTGCCCGGTTTACTGCTGTTGGTGAAGCGACGAAATTTAGGAATGTCGCAATATCTGGCAGCGGTGGGATTCGAACCCACGCCCCCGAAGAGACTGGAGCCTAAATCCAGCGCCTTAGACCGCTCGGCCACGCTACCACATCCCATTGTTACGGAATCTGAAACTAGTACCTGGTGATTGAAATGTGGCATGGTCTTGTAAATACCAGGGGAAACAAAAGGAAATTAAATTCGTGGACGGCAAACTCACTTCTGATGCAACCCAGTGGATCAGAAGAAGCTACGTGTTCACAGGGCAACTCTAATAAATAGACGTTTGCTGGAACACAACCATTGTAAATTTCATTCATAATTTATCCCTGTTGTGTATTGCAAGCAGGAAGTTGGTGTAAGTAAAGTGTGATAAAAATAAGTGCGTTTGATTGTTGCTAGCAATAGAGGATTTTATTGCTGGTGTAAATAAGAATGCGACTAGCAGAGGATGGTTTCGATCCATCGACCTCTGGGTTATGGGCCCAGCACGCTTCCGCTGCGCCACTCTGCTTTCGGCTGGTGGGGGATCCCGGCTGGTGCTTAGGTTCCGATGCCTCACAGGCCTGTGTGTTAGCGAGACGAATGTCAGCATCCAGGCTGTGTTGTAAACTATAGCATGGCCCTCAAACCACCCAGAGCCCCGGACCCCGCAGCACCCGTGTTTGCAGGCTCACTTGGCTGCACAATGTCACAAGGACACTCAGTATTACACCACCGACAATGGGACGGACACAAAAGGGCACAGAAAAAACCGGCAAGGGTCTTTCTGGCCATACAAAGGGAGGGACAGAGAAAGACACTGCGGAAAACAAAGAGAGAGAGAGAGACAGACAGACAGGCCGAATAACACGAAGCAGAGACAGAGACTGAGGGTAAACCGAGACTGCGAGAGAAACAGAGAGGGAGGTAGAAAGACAGGGAAACGGAGACTGAGATGAAGAGAGAGACATGCATGAAGGTGCGTTCTGCTGTGTAAACAAATTCCCTGTAGTGTAAAAATGTTCCCTGTTATATAAAATTGTTCCCTCTTGTGTAAAGATGGTCGCTGTTGTGTACAGATTCTCCCTGTTTTTTTAGAGGTTTTGTGTGCTTTGTAAAGATGTCCGCTATTGAGTAATGTGTTTCCTGTTGTGTAAAGGTACTCCGTGTTGTGTAACGGTGTTCCGTTTTGTGTGGAGGTATTCCCTGTCGTGTAAAGGCCAAGAGCATCATCTGGTGCTGGCGGCGCGGCGCTGCAGGAATGCGTTGAGAGTAAGGGGAAGGCCAAGGCTGCTGCAACTTTACAGCATTTGCAGCTTCTGTTGGTGCGAATAAAGTGTTTTGAAAGTTGTGTTGCAGGTTCTTGTGTTTATTGCAAGAAGGAAGTTGCTGTAAGTAAAGCATAAGGTGTGATAAAAAATATGACGCATTGAGCCTGAAATTTTGCATAATTCTAAGAGGAGAGAACAATAGGAATAATGTGCCCTCCTAATCACATCTTCCTCAGACTAATGCTATGAAAAACACATCTGACTCTCATCCTGAAGTCAGGGTCCAGATCCCCTCCCCCACACTTTTCTTTTGCAGAATGCATCTTCTCTTAACCATGTCTTAATGTAACTTTCGCTGTCTGGATAGGTTAGAATGAAAAAAAGATACTCGTGTTAAATTAATCGGATTGCAGCACACGAGTGAATGGGAGGTGCTGTTGAACCGGCAAGTTTGGAAGGGCGAACGGGGAAACGACGGAGAGATGGTGGGTGCGAGAGTGACAGCAATGGGGGAGCACGGTCGATAGATTGCAAGAAATGGAAGAAAGAAAAATGTAAAAGTGGTGCATATCTGAATAAGTGAGAGGCAGCAGGTGTGCAGACGAGTGAGTGAACGGCCTGAATTCAGTTGGTTGGGTGACGGTGTTTGTCGTGTCCGGTGCGGGGTTCAGGCCAATTGTGGACCAGTGGAAATTCTGCGAATCGGATCTGCCTGTATGTAGCAACTGAAGGAAAAGGTGACACAAAACCGGCAGGCCTGCCCGGTTTACTGCTGTTGGTGAAGCGACGAAATTTAGGAATGTCGCAACATCTGGCAGCGGTGGGATTCGAACCCACGCCCCCGAAGAGACTGGAGCCTAAATCCAGCGCCTTAGACCGCTCGGCCACGCTACCACATCCCGTTGTTACGGAATCTGAAACTAGTACCTGGTGATTGAAATGTGGCATGGTCTTGTAAATACCAGGGGAAACAAAAGGAAATTAAATTCGTGGACGGCAAACTCACTTCTGATGCAACCCAGTGGATCAGAAGAAGCTACGTGTTCACAGGGCAACTCTAATAAATAGACGTTTGCTGGAACACAACCATTGTAAATTTCATTCATAATTTATCCCTGTTGTGTATTGCAAGCAGGAAGTTGGTGTAAGTAAAGTGTGATAAAAATAAGTGCGTTTGATTGTTGCTAGCAATAGAGGATTTTATTGCTGGTGTAAATAAGAATGCGACTAGCAGAGGATGGTTTCGATCCATCGACCTCTGGGTTATGGGCCCAGCACGCTTCCGCTGCGCCACTCTGCTTTCGGCTGGTGGGGGATCCCGGCTGGTGCTTAGGTTCCGATGCCTCACAGGCCTGTGTGTTAGCGAGACGAATGTCAGCATCCAGGCTGTGTTGTAAACTATAGCATGGCCCTCAAACCACCCAGAGACCCGGACCCCGCAGCACCCGTGTTTGCAGGCTCACTTGGCTGCACAATGTCACAAGGACACTCAGTATTACACCACTGACAATGGGACGGACACAAAAGGACACAGAAAAAACCGGCAAGGGTCTTTCTGGCCATACAAAGGGAGGGACAGAGAAAGACACTGCGGAAACCAAAGAGAGAGAGAGAGACAGACAGAGAGACCGAATAACACGAAGCAGAGACAGAGACTGAGGGTAAACCGAGACTGCGAGAGAAACAGAGAGGGAGGTGGAAAGACAGGGAAACGGAGACTGAGATGAAGAGAGAGACATGCATGAAGGTGCGTTCTGCTGTGTAAACAAATTCCCTGTAGTGTAAAAATGTTCCATGTTAAATAAAATTGTTCCCTCTTGTGTAAAGATGGTCGCTGTTGTGTACAGATTCTCCCTGTTTTTTTTAGAGGTTTTGTGTGCTTTGTAAAGATGTCCGCTATTGAGTAATGTGTTTCCTGTTGTGTAAAGGTACTCCGTGTTGTGTAACGGTGTTCCGTTTTGTGTGGAGGTATTCCCTGTCGTGTAAAGGCCAAGAGCATCATCTGGTGCTGGCGGCGCGGCGCTGCAGGAATGCGTTGAGAGTAAGGGGAAGGCCAAGGCTGCTGCAACTTTACAGCATTTGCAGCTTCTGTTGGTGCGAATAAAGTGTTTTGAAAGTTGTGTTGCAGGTTCTTGTGTTTATTGCAAGAAGGAAGTTTCTGTAAGTAAAGCATAAAGTGTGATAAAAAACCTGACGCATTGAGCCTGAAATTTTGCATAATTCTAAGAGGAGAGAACAATAGGAATAATGTGCCCTCCTAATCACATCTTCCTCAGACTAATGCTATGAAAAACACATCTGACTCTCATCCTGAAGTCAGGGTCCAGATCCCCTCCCCCACACTTTTCTTTTGCAGAATGCATCTTCTCTTAACCATGTCTTAATGTAACTTTTGCTGTCTGGATAGGTTAGAATGAAAGAAAGATACTCGTGTTAAATTAATCGGATTGCAGCACACGAGTGAATGGGAGGTGCTGTTCAACCGGCAAGTTTGGAAGGGCGAACGGGGAAACGACGGAGAGATGGTGGGTGCACGAGTGACAGCAATGGTCGATAGATTGCAAGAAATGGAAGAAAGAAAAATGTAAAAGTGGTGCATATCTGAATAAGTGAGAGGCAGCAGGTGTGCAGACGAGTGAGTGAACGGCCTGAATTCAGTTGGTTGGGTGACGGTGTTTGTCGTGTCCGGTGCGGGGTTCAGGCCAATTGTGGACCAGTGGAAATTCTGCGAATCGGATCTGCCTGTATGTAGCAACTGAAGGAAAAGGTGACACAAAACCGGCATGCCTGCCCGGTTTACTGCTATTGGTGAAGCGACGAAATTTAGGAATGTCGCAATATCTGGCAGCGGTGGGATTCGAACCCACGCCCCCCGAAGAGACTGGAGCCTAAATCCAGCGCCTTAGACCGCTCGGCCACGCTACCACATCCCGTTGTTACGGAATCTGAAACTAGTACCTGGTGATTGAAATGTGGCATGGTCTTGTAAATACCAGGGGAAACAAAAGGAAATTAAATTCGTGGACGGCAAACTCACTTCTGATGCAACCCAGTGGATCAGAAGAAGCTACGTGTTCACAGGGCAACTCTAATAAATAGACGTTTGCTGGAACACAACCATTGTAAATTTCATTCATAATTTATCCCTGTTGTGTATTGCAAGCAGGAAGTTGGTGTAAGTAAAGTGTGATAAAAATAAGTGCGTTTGATTGTTGCTAGCAATAGAGGATTTTATTGCTGGTGTAAATAAGAATGCGACTAGCAGAGGATGGTTTCGATCCATCGACCTCTGGGTTATGGGCCCAGCACGCTTCCGCTGCGCCACTCTGCTTTCGGCTGGTGGGGGATCCCGGCTGGTGCTTAGGTTCCGATGCCTCACAGGCCTGTGTGTTAGCGAGACGAATGTCAGCATCCAGGCTGTGTTGTAAACTATAGCATGGCCCTCAAACCACCCAGAGACCCGGACCCCGCAGCACCCGTGTTTGCAGGCTCACTTGGCTGCACAATGTCACAAGGACACTCAGTATTACACCACCGACAATGGGACGGACACAAAAGGGCACAGAAAAAACCGGCAAGGGTCTTTCTGGCCATACAAAGGGAGGGACAGAGAAAGACACTGCGGAAAACAAAGAGAGAGAGAGAGACAGACAGACAGGCCGAATAACACGAAGCAGAGACAGAGACTGAGGGTAAACCGAGACTGCGAGAGAAACAGAGAGGGAGGTAGAAAGACAGGGAAACGGAGACTGAGATGAAGAGAGAGACATGCATGAAGGTGCGTTCTGCTGTGTAAACAAATTCCCTGTAGTGTAAAAATGTTCCCTGTTATATAAAATTGTTCCCTCTTGTGTAAAGATGGTCGCTGTTGTGTACAGATTCTCCCTGTTTTTTTAGAGGTTTTGTGTGCTTTGTAAAGATGTCCGCTATTGAGTAATGTGTTTCCTGTTGTGTAAAGGTACTCCGTGTTGTGTAACGGTGTTCCGTTTTGTGTGGAGGTATTCCCTGTCGTGTAAAGGCCAAGAGCATCATCTGGTGCTGGCGGCGCGGCGCTGCAGGAATGCGTTGAGAGTAAGGGGAAGGCCAAGGCTGCTGCAACTTTACAGCATTTGCAGCTTCTGTTGGTGCGAATAAAGTGTTTTGAAAGTTGTGTTGCAGGTTCTTGTGTTTATTGCAAGAAGGAAGTTGCTGTAAGTAAAGCATAAGGTGTGATAAAAAATATGACGCATTGAGCCTGAAATTTTGCATAATTCTAAGAGGAGAGAACAATAGTATAATGTGCCCTCCTAATCACATCTTCCTCAGACTAATGCTATGAAAAACACATCTGACTCTCATCCTGAAGTCAGGGTCCAGATCCCCTCCCCCACACTTTTCTTTTGCAGAATGCATCTTCTCTTAACCATGTCTTAATGTAACTTTTGCTGTCTGGATAGGTTAGAATGAAAAAAAGATACTCGTGTTAAATTAATCGGATTGCAGCACACGAGGTGCTGTTCAACCGGCAAGTTTGGAAGGGCGAACGGGGAAACGACGGAGAGATGGTGGGTGCACGAGTGACAGCAATGGTCGATAGATTGCAAGAAATGGAAGAAAGAAAAATGTAAAAGTGGTGCATATCTGAATAAGTGAGAGGCAGCAGGTGTGCAGACGAGTGAGTGAACGGCCTGAATTCAGTTGGTTGGGTGACGGTGTTTGTCGTGTCCGGTGCGGGGTTCAGGCCAATTGTGGACCAGTGGAAATTCTGCGAATCGGATCTGCCTGTATGTAGCAACTGAAGGAAAAGGTGACACAAAACCGGCATGCCTGCCCGGTTTACTGCTGTTGGTGAAGCGACGAAATTTAGGAATGTCGCAATATCTGGCAGCGGTGGGATTCGAACCCACGCCCCCGAAGAGACTGGAGCCTAAGTCCAGCGCGTTAGATCGCTCGGCCACGCTACCACATCCCGTTGTTACGGAATCTGAAACTAGTACCTGGTGATTGAAATGTGGCATGGTCTTGTAAATACCAGGGGAAACAAAAGGAAATTAAATTCGTGGACGGCAAACTCACTTCTGATGCAACCCAGTGGATCAGAAGAAGCTACGTGTTCACAGGGCAACTCTAATAAATAGACGTTTGCTGGAACACAACCATTGTAAATTTCATTCATAATTTATCCCTGTTGTGTATTGCAAGCAGGAAGTTGGTGTAAGTAAAGTGTGATAAAAATAAGTGCGTTTGATTGTTGCTAGCAATAGAGGATTTTATTGCTGGTGTAAATAAGAATGCGACTAGCAGAGGATGGTTTCGATCCATCGACCTCTGGGTTATGGGCCCAGCACGCTTCCGCTGCGCCACTCTGCTTTCGGCTGGTGGGGGATCCCGGCTGGTGCTTAGGTTCCGATGCCTCACAGGCCTGTGTGTTAGCGAGACGAATGTCAGCATCCAGGCTGTGTTGTAAACTATAGCATGGCCCTCAAACCACCCAGAGACCCGGACCCCGCAGCACCCGTGTTTGCAGGCTCACTTGGCTGCACAATGTCACAAGGACACTCAGTATTACACCACCGACAATGGGACGGACACAAAAGGGCACAGAAAAAACCGGCAAGGGTCTTTCTGGCCATACAAAGGGAGGGACAGAGAAAGACACTGCGGAAAACAAAGAGAGAGAGAGAGACAGACAGACAGGCCGAATAACACGAAGCAGAGACAGAGACTGAGGGTAAACCGAGACTGCGAGAGAAACAGAGAGGGAGGTAGAAAGACAGGGAAACGGAGACTGAGATGAAGAGAGAGACATGCATGAAGGTGCGTTCTGCTGTGTAAACAAATTCCCTGTAGTGTAAAAATGTTCCCTGTTATATAAAATTGTTCCCTCTTGTGTAAAGATGGTCGCTGTTGTGTACAGATTCTCCCTGTTTTTTTAGAGGTTTTGTGTGCTTTGTAAAGATGTCCGCTATTGAGTAATGTGTTTCCTGTTATGTAAAGGTACTCCGTGTTGTGTAACGGTGTTCCGTTTTGTGTGGAGGTATTCCCTGTCGTGTAAAGGCCAAGAGCATCATCTGGTGCTGGCGGCGCGGCGCTGCAGGAATGCGTTGAGAGTAAGGGGAAGGCCAAGGCTGCTGCAACTTTACAGCATTTGCAGCTTCTGTTGGTGCGAATAAAGTGTTTTGAAAGTTGTGTTGCAGGTTCTTGTGTTTATTGCAAGAAGGAAGTTGCTGTAAGTAAAGCATAAGGTGTGATAAAAAATATGACGCATTGAGCCTGAAATTTTGCATAATTCTAAGAGGAGAGAACAATAGGAATAATGTGCCCTCCTAATCACATCTTCCTCAGACTAATGCTATGAAAAACACATCTGACTCTCATCCTGAAGTCAGGGTCCAGATCCCCTCCCCCACACTTTTCTTTTGCAGAATGCATCTTCTCTTAACCATGTCTTAATGTAACTTTTGCTGTCTGGATAGGTTAGAATGAAAAAAAGATACTCGTGTTAAATTAATCGGATTGCAGCACACGAGTGAATGGGAGGTGCTGTTCAACCGGCAAGTTTGGAAGGGCGAACGGGGAAACGACGGAGAGATGGTGGGTGCACGAGTGACAGCAATGGTCGATAGATTGCAAGAAATGGAAGAAAGAAAAATGTAAAAGTGGTGCATATCTGAATAAGTGAGAGGCAGCAGGTGTGCAGACGAGTGAGTGAACGGCCTGAATTCAGTTGGTTGGGTGACGGTGTTTGTCGTGTCCGGTGCGGGGTTCAGGCCAATTGTGGACCAGTGGAAATTCTGCGAATCGGATCTGCCTGTATGTAGCAACTGAAGGAAAAGGTGACACAAAACCGGCATGCCTGCCCGGTTTACTGCTGTTGGTGAAGCGACGAAATTTAGGAATGTCGCAATATCTGGCAGCGGTGGGATTCGAACCCACGCCCCCGAAGAGACTGGAGCCTAAATCCAGCGCCTTAGACCGCTCGGCCACGCTACCACATCCCGTTGTTACGGAATCTGAAACTAGTACCTGGTGATTGAAATGTGGCATGGTCTTGTAAATACCAGGGGAAACAAAAGGAAATTAAATTCGTGGACGGCAAACTCACTTCTGATGCAACCCAGTGGATCAGAAGAAGCTACGTGTTCACAGGGCAACTCTAATAAATAGACGTTTGCTGGAACACAACCATTGTAAATTTCATTCATAATTTATCCCTGTTGTGTATTGCAAGCAGGAAGTTGGTGTAAGTAAAGTGTGATAAAAATAAGTGCGTTTGATTGTTGCTAGCAATAGAGGATTTTATTGCTGGTGTAAATAAGAATGCGACTAGCAGAGGATGGTTTCGATCCATCGACCTCTGGGTTATGGGCCCAGCACGCTTCCGCTGCGCCACTCTGCTTTCGGCTGGTGGGGGATCCCGGCTGGTGCTTAGGTTCCGATGCCTCACAGGCCTGTGTGTTAGCGAGACGAATGTCAGCATCCAGGCTGTGTTGTAAACTATAGCATGGCCCTCAAACCACCCAGAGACCCGGACCCCGCAGCACCCGTGTTTGCAGGCTCACTTGGCTGCACAATGTCACAAGGACACTCAGTATTACACCACTGACAATGGGACGGACACAAAAGGACACAGAAAAAACCGGCAAGGGTCTTTCTGGCCATACAAAGGGAGGGACAGAGAAAGACACTGCGGAAACCAAAGAGAGAGAGAGAGACAGACAGAGAGACCGAATAACACGAAGCAGAGACAGAGACTGAGGGTAAACCGAGACTGCGAGAGAAACAGAGAGGGAGGTGGAAAGACAGGGAAACGGAGACTGAGATGAAGAGAGAGACATGCATGAAGGTGCGTTCTGCTGTGTAAACAAATTCCCTGTAGTGTAAAAATGTTCCATGTTAAATAAAATTGTTCCCTCTTGTGTAAAGATGGTCGCTGTTGTGTACAGATTCTCCCTGTTTTTTTTAGAGGTTTTGTGTGCTTTGTAAAGATGTCCGCTATTGAGTAATGTGTTTCCTGTTGTGTAAAGGTACTCCGTGTTGTGTAACGGTGTTCCGTTTTGTGTGGAGGTATTCCCTGTCGTGTAAAGGCCAAGAGCATCATCTGGTGCTGGCGGCGCGGCGCTGCAGGAATGCGTTGAGAGTAAGGGGAAGGCCAAGGCTGCTGCAACTTTACAGCATTTGCAGCTTCTGTTGGTGCGAATAAAGTGTTTTGAAAGTTGTGTTGCAGGTTCTTGTGTTTATTGCAAGAAGGAAGTTTCTGTAAGTAAAGCATAAAGTGTGATAAAAAACCTGACGCATTGAGCCTGAAATTTTGCATAATTCTAAGAGGAGAGAACAATAGGAATAATGTGCCCTCCTAATCACATCTTCCTCAGACTAATGCTATGAAAAACACATCTGACTCTCATCCTGAAGTCAGGGTCCAGATCCCCTCCCCCACACTTTTCTTTTGCAGAATGCATCTTCTCTTAACCATGTCTTAATGTAACTTTTGCTGTCTGGATAGGTTAGAATGAAAGAAAGATACTCGTGTTAAATTAATCGGATTGCAGCACACGAGTGAATGGGAGGTGCTGTTCAACCGGCAAGTTTGGAAGGGCGAACGGGGAAACGACGGAGAGATGGTGGGTGCACGAGTGACAGCAATGGTCGATAGATTGCAAGAAATGGAAGAAAGAAAAATGTAAAAGTGGTGCATATCTGAATAAGTGAGAGGCAGCAGGTGTGCAGACGAGTGAGTGAACGGCCTGAATTCAGTTGGTTGGGTGACGGTGTTTGTCGTGTCCGGTGCGGGGTTCAGGCCAATTGTGGACCAGTGGAAATTCTGCGAATCGGATCTGCCTGTATGTAGCAACTGAAGGAAAAGGTGACACAAAACCGGCATGCCTGCCCGGTTTACTGCTATTGGTGAAGCGACGAAATTTAGGAATGTCGCAATATCTGGCAGCGGTGGGATTCGAACCCACGCCCCCCGAAGAGACTGGAGCCTAAATCCAGCGCCTTAGACCGCTCGGCCACGCTACCACATCCCGTTGTTACGGAATCTGAAACTAGTACCTGGTGATTGAAATGTGGCATGGTCTTGTAAATACCAGGGGAAACAAAAGGAAATTAAATTCGTGGACGGCAAACTCACTTCTGATGCAACCCAGTGGATCAGAAGAAGCTACGTGTTCACAGGGCAACTCTAATAAATAGACGTTTGCTGGAACACAACCATTGTAAATTTCATTCATAATTTATCCCTGTTGTGTATTGCAAGCAGGAAGTTGGTGTAAGTAAAGTGTGATAAAAATAAGTGCGTTTGATTGTTGCTAGCAATAGAGGATTTTATTGCTGGTGTAAATAAGAATGCGACTAGCAGAGGATGGTTTCGATCCATCGACCTCTGGGTTATGGGCCCAGCACGCTTCCGCTGCGCCACTCTGCTTTCGGCTGGTGGGGGATCCCGGCTGGTGCTTAGGTTCCGATGCCTCACAGGCCTGTGTGTTAGCGAGACGAATGTCAGCATCCAGGCTGTGTTGTAAACTATAGCATGGCCCTCAAACCACCCAGAGACCCGGACCCCGCAGCACCCGTGTTTGCAGGCTCACTTGGCTGCACAATGTCACAAGGACACTCAGTATTACACCACCGACAATGGGACGGACACAAAAGGGCACAGAAAAAACCGGCAAGGGTCTTTCTGGCCATACAAAGGGAGGGACAGAGAAAGACACTGCGGAAAACAAAGAGAGAGAGAGAGACAGACAGACAGGCCGAATAACACGAAGCAGAGACAGAGACTGAGGGTAAACCGAGACTGCGAGAGAAACAGAGAGGGAGGTAGAAAGACAGGGAAACGGAGACTGAGATGAAGAGAGAGACATGCATGAAGGTGCGTTCTGCTGTGTAAACAAATTCCCTGTAGTGTAAAAATGTTCCCTGTTATATAAAATTGTTCCCTCTTGTGTAAAGATGGTCGCTGTTGTGTACAGATTCTCCCTGTTTTTTTAGAGGTTTTGTGTGCTTTGTAAAGATGTCCGCTATTGAGTAATGTGTTTCCTGTTGTGTAAAGGTACTCCGTGTTGTGTAACGGTGTTCCGTTTTGTGTGGAGGTATTCCCTGTCGTGTAAAGGCCAAGAGCATCATCTGGTGCTGGCGGCGCGGCGCTGCAGGAATGCGTTGAGAGTAAGGGGAAGGCCAAGGCTGCTGCAACTTTACAGCATTTGCAGCTTCTGTTGGTGCGAATAAAGTGTTTTGAAAGTTGTGTTGCAGGTTCTTGTGTTTATTGCAAGAAGGAAGTTGCTGTAAGTAAAGCATAAGGTGTGATAAAAAATATGACGCATTGAGCCTGAAATTTTGCATAATTCTAAGAGGAGAGAACAATAGGAATAATGTGCCCTCCTAATCACATCTTCCTCAGACTAATGCTATGAAAAACACATCTGACTCTCATCCTGAAGTCAGGGTCCAGATCCCCTCCCCCACACTTTTCTTTTGCAGAATGCATCTTCTCTTAACCATGTCTTAATGTAACTTTTGCTGTCTGGATAGGTTAGAATGAAAAAAAGATACTCGTGTTAAATTAATCGGATTGCAGCACACGAGGTGCTGTTCAACCGGCAAGTTTGGAAGGGCGAACGGGGAAACGACGGAGAGATGGTGGGTGCACGAGTGACAGCAATGGTCGATAGATTGCAAGAAATGGAAGAAAGAAAAATGTAAAAGTGGTGCATATCTGAATAAGTGAGAGGCAGCAGGTGTGCAGACGAGTGAGTGAACGGCCTGAATTCAGTTGGTTGGGTGACGGTGTTTGTCGTGTCCGGTGCGGGGTTCAGGCCAATTGTGGACCAGTGGAAATTCTGCGAATCGGATCTGCCTGTATGTAGCAACTGAAGGAAAAGGTGACACAAAACCGGCATGCCTGCCCGGTTTACTGCTATTGGTGAAGCGACGAAATTTAGGAATGTCGCAATATCTGGCAGCGGTGGGATTCGAACCCACGCCCCCCGAAGAGACTGGAGCCTAAATCCAGCGCCTTAGACCGCTCGGCCACGCTACCACATCCCGTTGTTACGGAATCTGAAACTAGTACCTGGTGATTGAAATGTGGCATGGTCTTGTAAATACCAGGGGAAACAAAAGGAAATTAAATTCGTGGACGGCAAACTCACTTCTGATGCAACCCAGTGGATCAGAAGAAGCTACGTGTTCACAGGGCAACTCTAATAAATAGACGTTTGCTGGAACACAACCATTGTAAATTTCATTCATAATTTATCCCTGTTGTGTATTGCAAGCAGGAAGTTGGTGTAAGTAAAGTGTGATAAAAATAAGTGCGTTTGATTGTTGCTAGCAATAGAGGATTTTATTGCTGGTGTAAATAAGAATGCGACTAGCAGAGGATGGTTTCGATCCATCGACCTCTGTGTTATGGGCCCAGCACGCTTCCGCTGCGCCACTCTGCTTTCGGCTGGTGGGGGATCCCGGCTGGTGCTTAGGTTCCGATGCCTCACAGGCCTGTGTGTTAGCGAGACGAATGTCAGCATCCAGGCTGTGTTGTAAACTATAGCATGGCCCTCAAACCACCCAGAGACCCGGACCCCGCAGCACCCGTGTTTGCAGGCTCACTTGGCTGCACAATGTCACAAGGACACTCAGTATTACACCACTGACAATGGGACGGACACAAAAGGACACAGAAAAAACCGGCAAGGGTCTTTCTGGCCATACAAAGGGAGGGACAGAGAAAGACACTGCGGAAACCAAAGAGAGAGAGAGAGACAGACAGAGAGACCGAATAACACGAAGCAGAGACAGAGACTGAGGGTAAACCGAGACTGCGAGAGAAACAGAGAGGGAGGTGGAAAGACAGGGAAACGGAGACTGAGATGAAGAGAGAGACATGCATGAAGGTGCGTTCTGCTGTGTAAACAAATTCCCTGTAGTGTAAAAATGTTCCATGTTAAATAAAATTGTTCCCTCTTGTGTAAAGATGGTCGCTGTTGTGTACAGATTCTCCCTGTTTTTTTTAGAGGTTTTGTGTGCTTTGTAAAGATGTCCGCTATTGAGTAATGTGTTTCCTGTTGTGTAAAGGTACTCCGTGTTGTGTAACGGTGTTCCGTTTTGTGTGGAGGTATTCCCTGTCGTGTAAAGGCCAAGAGCATCATCTGGTGCTGGCGGCGCGGCGCTGCAGGAATGCGTTGAGAGTAAGGGGAAGGCCAAGGCTGCTGCAACTTTACAGCATTTGCAGCTTCTGTTGGTGCGAATAAAGTGTTTTGAAAGTTGTGTTGCAGGTTCTTGTGTTTATTGCAAGAAGGAAGTTTCTGTAAGTAAAGCATAAAGTGTGATAAAAAACCTGACGCATTGAGCCTGAAATTTTGCATAATTCTAAGAGGAGAGAACAATAGGAATAATGTGCCCTCCTAATCACATCTTCCTCAGACTAATGCTATGAAAAACACATCTGACTCTCATCCTGAAGTCAGGGTCCAGATCCCCTCCCCCACACTTTTCTTTTGCAGAATGCATCTTCTCTTAACCATGTCTTAATGTAACTTTTGCTGTCTTAGAATGAAAAAAAGATACTCGTGTTAAATTAATCGGATTGCAGCACACGAGGTGCTGTTCAACCGGCAAGTTTGGAAGGGCGAACGGGGAAACGACGGAGAGATGGTGGGTGCACGAGTGACAGCAATGGTCGATAGATTGCAAGAAATGGAAGAAAGAAAAATGTAAAAGTGGTGCATATCTGAATAAGTGAGAGGCAGCAGGTGTGCAGACGAGTGAGTGACCGGCCTGAATTCAGTTGGCTGGGTGACGGTGTTTGTAGTGTCCGGTGCGGGGTTCAGGCCAATTGTGGACCAGTGGAAATTCTGCGAATCGGATCTGCCTGTATGTAGCAACTGAAGGAAAAGGTGACACAAATGCCTGCCCGGTTTACTGCTGTTGGTGAAGCGACGAAATTTAGAAATGTCGCAATATCTGGCAGCGGTGGGATTCGAACCCACGCCCCCGAAGAGACTGGAGCCTAAATCCAGCGCCTTAGACCGCTCGGCCACGCTACCACATCCAGCCATTACGGAATCTGAAACTAGTACCTGGTGATTGAAATGTGGCATGGTCTTGTAAATACCAGGGGAAACAAAAGGAAATTAAATTCGTGGACGGCAAACTCACTTCTGATGCAACCCAGTAGATCAGAAGAAGCTACGTGTTCACAGGGCAACTCTAATAAATAGACGTTTGCTGGAACACAACCATTGTAAATTTCATTCATAATTTATCCCTGTTGTGTATTGCAAGCAGGAAGTTGGTGTAAGTAAAGTGTGATAAAAATAAGTGCGTTTGATTGTTGCTAGCAATAGAGGATTTTATTGCTGGTGTAAATAAGAATGCGACTAGCAGAGGATGGTTTCGATCCATCGACCTCTGGGTTATGGGCCCAGCACGCTTCCGCTGCGCCACTCTGCTTTCGGCTGGTGGGGGATCCCGGCTGGTGCTTAGGTTCCGATGCCTCACAGGCCTGTGTGTTAGCGAGACGAATGTCAGCATCCAGGCTGTGTTGTAAACTATAGCATGGCCCTCAAACCACCCAGAGACCCGGACCCCGCAGCACCCGTGTTTGCAGGCTCACTTGGCTGCACAATGTCACAAGGACACTCAGTATTACACCACCGACAATGGGACGGACACAAAAGGGCACAGAAAAAACCGGCAAGGGTCTTTCTGGCCATACAAAGGGAGGGACAGAGAAAGACACTGCGGAAACCAAAGAGAGACAGAGAGACAGACAGAGAGACCGAATAACACGAAGCAGAGACAGAGACTGAGGGTAAACCGAGACTGCGAGAGAAACAGAGAGGGAGGTGGAAAGACAGGGAAACGGAGACTGAGATGAAGAGAGAGACATGCATGAAGGTGCGTTCTGCTGTGTAAACAAATTCCCTGTAGTGTAAAAAAGTTCCATGTTAAATAAAATTGTTCCCTCTTGTGTAAAGATGGTCGCTGTTGTGTACAGATTCTCCCTCTTTTTTTTAGAGGTTTTGTGTGCTTTGTAAAGATGTCCGCTATTGAGTAATGTGTTTCCTGTTGTGTAAAGGTACTCCGTGTTGTGTAACGGTGTTCCGTTTTGTGTGGAGGTATTCCCTGTCGTGTAAAGGCCAAGAGCATCATCTGGTGCTGGCGGCGCGGCGCTGCAGGAATGCGTTGAGAGTAAGGGGAAGGCCAAGGCTGCTGCAACTTTACCGCATTTGCAGCTTCTGTTGGTGCGAATAAAGTGTTTTGAAAGTTGTGTTGCAGGTTCTTGTGTTTATTGCAAGAAGGAAGTTGCTGTAAGTAAAGCATAAAGTGTGATAAAAAACCTGACGCATTGAGCCTGAAATTTTGCATAATTCTAAGAGGAGAGAACAATAGGAATAATGTGCCCTCCTAATCACATCTTCCTCAGACTAATGCTATGAAAAACACATCTGACTCTCATCCTGAAGTCAGGGTCCAGATCCCCTCCCCCACACTTTTCTTTTGCAGAATGCATCTTCTCTTAACCATGTCTTAATGTAACTTTTGCTGTCTGGATAGGTTAGAATGAAAAAAAGATACTCGTGTTAAATTAATCGGATTGCAGCACACGAGGTGCTGTTCAACCGGCAAGTTTGGAAGGGCGAACGGGGAAACGACGGAGAGATGGTGGGTGCACGAGTGACAGCAATGGTCGATAGATTGCAAGAAATGGAAGAAAGAAAAATGTAAAAGTGGTGCATATCTGAATAAGTGAGAGGCAGCAGGTGTGCAGACGAGTGAGTGACCGGCCTGAATTCAGTTGGCTGGGTGACGGTGTTTGTAGTGTCCGGTGCGGGGTTCAGGCCAATTGTGGACCAGTGGAAATTCTGCGAATCGGATCTGCCTGTATGTAGCAACTGAAGGAAAAGGTGACACAAATGCCTGCCCGGTTTACTGCTGTTGGTGAAGCGACGAAATTTAGAAATGTCGCAATATCTGGCAGCGGTGGGATTCGAACCCACGCCCCCGAAGAGACTGGAGCCTAAATCCAGCGCCTTAGACCGCTCGGCCACGCTACCACATCCAGCCATTACGGAATCTGAAACTAGTACCTGGTGATTGAAATGTGGCATGGTCTTGTAAATACCAGGGGAAACAAAAGGAAATTAAATTCGTGGACGGCAAACTCACTTCTGATGCAACCCAGTAGATCAGAAGAAGCTACGTGTTCACAGGGCAACTCTAATAAATAGACGTTTGCTGGAACACAACCATTGTAAATTTCATTCATAATTTATCCCTGTTGTGTATTGCAAGCAGGAAGTTGGTGTAAGTAAAGTGTGATAAAAATAAGTGCGTTTGATTGTTGCTAGCAATAGAGGATTTTATTGCTGGTGTAAATAAGAATGCGACTAGCAGAGGATGGTTTCGATCCATCGACCTCTGGGTTATGGGCCCAGCACGCTTCCGCTGCGCCACTCTGCTTTCGGCTGGTGGGGGATCCCGGCTGGTGCTTAGGTTCCGATGCCTCACAGGCCTGTGTGTTAGCGAGACGAATGTCAGCATCCAGGCTGTGTTGTAAACTATAGCATGGCCCTCAAACCACCCAGAGACCCGGACCCCGCAGCACCCGTGTTTGCAGGCTCACTTGGCTGCACAATGTCACAAGGACACTCAGTATTACACCACCGACAATGGGACGGACACAAAAGGGCACAGAAAAAACCGGCAAGGGTCTTTCTGGCCATACAAAGGGAGGGACAGAGAAAGACACTGCGGAAACCAAAGAGAGACAGAGAGACAGACAGAGAGACCGAATAACACGAAGCAGAGACAGAGACTGAGGGTAAACCGAGACTGCGAGAGAAACAGAGAGGGAGGTGGAAAGACAGGGAAACGGAGACTGAGATGAAGAGAGAGACATGCATGAAGGTGCGTTCTGCTGTGTAAACAAATTCCCTGTAGTGTAAAAAAGTTCCATGTTAAATAAAATTGTTCCCTCTTGTGTAAAGATGGTCGCTGTTGTGTACAGATTCTCCCTCTTTTTTTTAGAGGTTTTGTGTGCTTTGTAAAGATGTCCGCTATTGAGTAATGTGTTTCCTGTTGTGTAAAGGTACTCCGTGTTGTGTAACGGTGTTCCGTTTTGTGTGGAGGTATTCCCTGTCGTGTAAAGGCCAAGAGCATCATCTGGTGCTGGCGGCGCGGCGCTGCAGGAATGCGTTGAGAGTAAGGGGAAGGCCAAGGCTGCTGCAACTTTACCGCATTTGCAGCTTCTGTTGGTGCGAATAAAGTGTTTTGAAAGTTGTGTTGCAGGTTCTTGTGTTTATTGCAAGAAGGAAGTTGCTGTAAGTAAAGCATAAAGTGTGATAAAAAACCTGACGCATTGAGCCTGAAATTTTGCATAATTCTAAGAGGAGAGAACAATAGGAATAATGTGCCCTCCTAATCACATCTTCCTCAGACTAATGCTATGAAAAACACATCTGACTCTCATCCTGAAGTCAGGGTCCAGATCCCCTCCCCCACACTTTTCTTTTGCAGAATGCATCTTCTCTTAACCATGTCTTAATGTAACTTTTGCTGTCTGGATAGGTTAGAATGAAAAAAAGATACTCGTGTTAAATTAATCGGATTGCAGCACACGAGGTGCTGTTCAACCGGCAAGTTTGGAAGGGCGAACGGGGAAACGACGGAGAGATGGTGGGTGCACGAGTGACAGCAATGGTCGATAGATTGCAAGAAATGGAAGAAAGAAAAATGTAAAAGTGGTGCATATCTGAATAAGTGAGAGGCAGCAGGTGTGCAGACGAGTGAGTGACCGGCCTGAATTCAGTTGGCTGGGTGACGGTGTTTGTAGTGTCCGGTGCGGGGTTCAGGCCAATTGTGGACCAGTGGAAATTCTGCGAATCGGATCTGCCTGTATGTAGCAACTGAAGGAAAAGGTGACACAAATGCCTGCCCGGTTTACTGCTGTTGGTGAAGCGACGAAATTTAGAAATGTCGCAATATCTGGCAGCGGTGGGATTCGAACCCACGCCCCCGAAGAGACTGGAGCCTAAATCCAGCGCCTTAGACCGCTCGGCCACGCTACCACATCCAGCCATTACGGAATCTGAAACTAGTACCTGGTGATTGAAATGTGGCATGGTCTTGTAAATACCAGGGGAAACAAAAGGAAATTAAATTCGTGGACGGCAAACTCACTTCTGATGCAACCCAGTAGATCAGAAGAAGCTACGTGTTCACAGGGCAACTCTAATAAATAGACGTTTGCTGGAACACAACCATTGTAAATTTCATTCATAATTTATCCCTGTTGTGTATTGCAAGCAGGAAGTTGGTGTAAGTAAAGTGTGATAAAAATAAGTGCGTTTGATTGTTGCTAGCAATGGAGGATTTTATTGCTGGTGTAAATAAGAATGCGACTAGCAGAGGATGGTTTCGATCCAACGACCTCTGGGTTATGGGCCCAGCACGCTTCCGCTGCGCCACTCTGCTTTCGGCTGGTGTGGGATCCCGGCTGGTGCTTAGGTTCCGATGCCTCACAGGCCTGTGTGTTAGCGAGACGAATGTCAGCATCCAGGCTGTGTTGAAAACTATAGCATGGCCCTCAAACCACCCAGAGACCCGGACCCCGCAGCACCCGTGTTTGCAGGCTCACCTGGCTGCACAATGTCACAAGGACACTCAGTATTACACCACCGACAATGGGACGGACACAAAAGGACACAGAAAAAACCGGAGAGGGTCTTTCTGGCCATGCAAAGGGAGGGACAGAGAAAGACACTGCGGAAACCAAAGAGAGAGAGAGAGACAGACAGACAGACCGAATAACACGAAGCAGAGACAGAGACTGAGGGAAAACCGAGACTGCGAGAGAAACAGAGAGGGAGGTAGACAGACAGGGAAACGGAGACTGAGATGAAGAGAGAGACATGCATGAAGGTGCGTTCTGCTGTGTAAACAAATTCCCTGTAGTGTAAAAATGTTCCCTGTTATATAAAATTGTTCCCTCTTGTGTAAAGATGGTCGCTGTTGTGTACAGATTCTCCCTGTTTTTTTAGAGGTTTTGTGTGCTTTGTAAAGATGTCCGCTATTGAGTAATGTGTTTCCTGTTGTGTAAAGGTACTCCGTGTTGTGTAACGGTGTTCCGTTTTGTGTGGAGGTATTCCCTGTAGTGTAAAGGCCAAGAGCATCATCTGGTGCTGGCGACGCGGCGCTGCAGGAATGCGTTGAGAGAAAGGGGAAGGCCAAGGCTGCTGCAACTTTGCAGCATTTGCAGCTTCTGTTGGTGCGAATAAAGTGTTTTGAAAGTTGTGTTGCAGGTTCTTGTGTTTATTGCAAGAAGGAAGTTGCTGTAAGTAAAGCATAAAGTGTGATAAAAAACCTGACGCATTGAGCCTGAAATTTTGCATAATTCTAAGAGGAGAGAACAATAGGAATAATGTGCCCTCCTAATCACATCTTCCTCAGACTAATGCTATGAAAAACACATCTGACTCTCATCCTGAAGTCAGGGTCCAGATCCCCTCCCCCACACTTTTCTTTTGCAGAATGCATCTTCTCTTAACCATGTCTTAATGTAACTTTCGCTGTCTGGATAGGTTAGAATGAAAAAAAGATACTCGTGTTAAATTAATCGGATTGCAGCACACGAGTGAATGGGAGGTGCTGTTCAACCGGCAAGTTTGGAAGGGCGAACGGGGAAACGACGGAGAGATGGTGGGTGCGAGAGTGACAGCAATGGGGGAGCACGGTCGATAGATTGCAAGAAATGGAAGAAAGAAAAATGTAAAAGTGGTGCATATCTGAATAAGTGAGAGGCAGCAGGTGTGCAGACGAGTGAGTGAACGGTGTTTGTACTGTTCGGTGCGGGGTTCAGGCCAATTGTGGACCAGTGGAAATTCTGCGAATCGGATCTGCCTGTATGTAGCAACTGAAGGAAAAGGTGACACAAAACCGGCATGCCTGCCCGGTTTACTGCTGTTGGTGAAGCGACGAAATTCAGAAATGTCGCAATATCTGGCAGCGGTCGGATTCGAACCCACGCCCCCGAAGAGACTGGAGCCTAAATCCAGCGCCTTAGACCGCTCGGCCACGCTACCACATCCAGCCGTTACGCAATCTGAAACTAGTACCTGGTGATTGAAATGTGGCATGGTCTTGTAAATACCAGGGGAAACAAAAGGAAATTAAATTCGTGGACGGCAAACTCACTTCTGATGCAACCCAGTAGATCAGAAGAAGCTACGTGTTCACAGGGCAACTCTAATAAATAGACGTTTGCTGGAACACAACCATTGTAAATTTCATTCATAATTTATCCCTGTTGTTTATTGCAAGCAGGAAGTTGGTGTAAGTAAAGTGTGATAAAAATAAGTGCGTTTGATTGTTGCTAGCAATGGAGGATTTTATTGCTGGTGTAAATAAGAATGCGACTAGCAGAGGATGGTTTCGATCCATCGACCTCTGGGTTATGGGCCCAGCACGCTTCCGCTGCGCCACTCTGCTTTCGGCTGGTGGGGGATCCCGGCTGGTGCTTAGGTTCCGATGCCTCACAGGCCTGTGTGTTAGCGAGACGAATGTCAGCATCCAGGCTGTGTTGAAAACTATAGCATGGCCCTCAAACCACCCAGAGACCCGGACCCCGCAGCACCCGTGTTTGCAGGCTCACCTGGCTGCACAATGTCACAAGGACACTCAGTATTACACCACCGACAATGGGACGGACACAAAAGGACACAGAAAAAACCGGAGAGAGTCTTTCTGGCCATGCAAAGGGAGGGACAGAGAAAGACACTGCGGAAACCAAAGAGAGAGAGAGAGACAGACAGACAGACCGAATAACACGAAGCACAGACAGAGACTGAGGGAAAACCGAGACTGCGAGAGAAACAGAGAGGGAGGTAGACAGACAGGGAAACGGAGACTGAGATGAAGAGAGAGACATGCATGAAGGTGCGTTCTGCTGTGTAAACAAATTCCCTGTAGTGTAAAAATGTTCCCTGTTATATAAAATTGTTCCCTCTTGTGTAAAGATGGTCGCTGTTGTGTACAGATTCTCCCTGTTTTTTTAGAGGTTTTGTGTGCTTTGTAAAGATGTCCGCTATTGAGTAATGTGTTTCCTGTTCTGTAAAGGTACTCCGTGTTGTGTAACGGTGTTCCGTTTTGTGTGGAGGTATTCCCTGTAGTGTAAAGGCCAAGAGCATCATCTGGTGCTGGCGACGCGGCGCTGCAGGAATGCGTTGAGAGAAAGGGGAAGGCCAAGGCTGCTGCAACTTTGCAGCATTTGCAGCTTCTGTTGGTGCGAATAAAGTGTTTTGAAAGTTGTGTTGCAGGTTCTTGTGTTTATTGCAAGAAGGAAGTTGCTGTACGTAAAGCATAAAGTGTGATAAAAAACCTGACGCATTGAGCCTGAAATTTTGCATAATTCTAAGAGGAGAGAACAATAGGAATAATGTGCCCTCCTAATCACATCTTCCTCAGACTAATGCTATGAAAAACACATCTGACTCTCATCCTGAAGTCAGGGTCCAGATCCCCTCCCCCACACTTTTCTTTTGCAGAATGCATCTTCTCTTAACCATGTCTTAATGTAACTTTCGCTGTCTGGATAGGTTAGAATGAAAAAAAGATACTCGTGTTAAATTAATCGGATTGCAGCACACGAGTGAATGGGAGGTGCTGTTCAACCGGCAAGTTTGGAAGGGCGAACGGGGAAACGACGGAGAGATGGTGGGTGCGAGAGTGACAGCAATGGGGGAGCACGGTCGATAGATTGCAAGAAATGGAAGAAAGAAAAATGTAAAAGTGGTGCATATCTGAATAAGTGAGAGGCAGCAGGTGTGCAGACGAGTGAGTGAACGGTGTTTGTACTGTTCGGTGCGGGGTTCAGGCCAATTGTGGACCAGTGGAAATTCTGCGAATCGGATCTGCCTGTATGTAGCAACTGAAGGAAAAGGTGACACAAATCCGGCATGCCTGCCCGGTTTACTGCTGTTGGTGAAGCGACGAAATTTAGAAATGTCGCAATATCTGGCAGCGGTGGGATTCGAACCCACGCCCCCGAAGAGACTGGAGCCTAAATCCAGCGCCTTAGACCGCTCGGCCACGCTACCACATCCAGCCGTTACGCAATCTGAAACTAGTACCTGGTGATTGAAATGTGGCATGGTCTTGTCAATACCAGGGGAAACAAAAGGAAATTAAATTCGTGGACGGCAAACTCACTTCTGATGCAACCCAGTAGATCAGAAGAAGCTACGTGTTCACAGGGCAACTCTAATAAATAGACGTTTGCTGGAACACAACCATTGTAAATTTCATTCATAATTTATCCCTGTTGTGTATTGCAAGCAGGAAGTTGGTGTAAGTAAAGTGTGATAAAAATAAGTGCGTTTGATTGTTGTTAGCAATGGAGGATTTTATTGCTGGTGTAAATAAGAATGCGACTAGCAGAGGATGGTTTCGATCCATCGACCTCTGGGTTATGGGCCCAGCACGCTTCCGCTGCGCCACTCTGCTTTCGGCTGGTGGGGGATCCCGGCTGGTGCTTAGGTTCCGATGCCTCACAGGCCTGTGTGTTAGCGAGACGAATGTCAGCATCCAGGCTGTGTTGAAAACTATAGCATGGCCCTCAAACCACCCAGAGACCCGGACCCCGCAGCACCCGTGTTTGCAGGCTCACCTGGCTGCACAATGTCACAAGGACACTCAGTATTACACCACCGACAATGGGACGGACACAAAAGGACACAGAAAAAACCGGAGAGGGTCTTTCTGGCCATGCAAAGGGAGGGACAGAGAAAGACACTGCGGAAACCAAAGAGAGAGAGAGAGACAGACAGACAGACCGAATAACACGAAGCAGAGACAGAGACTGAGGGAAAACCGAGACTGCGAGAGAAACAGAGAGGGAGGTAGACAGACAGGGAAACGGAGACTGAGATGAAGAGAGAGACATGCATGAAGGTGCGTTCTGCTGTGTAAACAAATTCCCTGTAGTGTAAAAATGTTCCCTGTTATATAAAATTGTTCCCTCTTGTGTAAAGATGGTCGCTGTTGTGTACAGATTCTCCCTGTTTTTTTAGAGGTTTTGTGTGCTTTGTAAAGATGTCCGCTATTGAGTAATGTGTTTCCTGTTGTGTAAAGGTACTCCGTGTTGTGTAACGGTGTTCCGTTTTGTGTGGAGGTATTCCCTGTAGTGTAAAGGCCAAGAGCATCATCTGGTGCTGGCGACGCGGCGCTGCAGGAATGCGTTGAGAGAAAGGGGAAGGCCAAGGCTGCTGCAACTTTGCAGCATTTGCAGCTTCTGTTGGTGCGAATAAAGTGTTTTGAAAGTTGTGTTGCAGGTTCTTGTGTTTATTGCAAGAAGGAAGTTGCTGTAAGTAAAGCATAAAGTGTGATAAAAAACCTGACGCATTGAGCCTGAAATTTTGCATAATTCTAAGAGGAGAGAACAATAGGAATAATGTGCCCTCCTAATCACATCTTCCTCAGACTAATGCTATGAAAAACACATCTGACTCTCATCCTGAAGTCAGGGTCCAGATCCCCTCCCCCACACTTTTCTTTTGCAGAATGCATCTTCTCTTAACCATGTCTTAATGTAACTTTCGCTGTCTGGATAGGTTAGAATGAAAAAAAGATACTCGTGTTAAATTAATCGGATTGCAGCACACGAGTGAATGGGAGGTGCTGTTCAACCGGCAAGTTTGGAAGGGCGAACGGGGAAACGACGGAGAGATGGTGGGTGCGAGAGTGACAGCAATGGGGGAGCACGGTCGATAGATTGCAAGAAATGGAAGAAAGAAAAATGTAAAAGTGGTGCATATCTGAATAAGTGAGAGGCAGCAGGTGTGCAGACGAGTGAGTGAACGGTGTTTGTACTGTTCGGTGCGGGGTTCAGGCCAATTGTGGACCAGTGGAAATTCTGCGAATCGGATCTGCCTGTATGTAGCAACTGAAGGAAAAGGTGACACAAAACCGGCATGCCTGCCCGGTTTACTGCTGTTGGTGAAGCGACGAAATTCAGAAATGTCGCAATATCTGGCAGCGGTCGGATTCGAACCCACGCCCCCGAAGAGACTGGAGCCTAAATCCAGCGCCTTAGACCGCTCGGCCACGCTACCACATCCAGCCGTTACGCAATCTGAAACTAGTACCTGGTGATTGAAATGTGGCATGGTCTTGTAAATACCAGGGGAAACAAAAGGAAATTAAATTCGTGGACGGCAAACTCACTTCTGATGCAACCCAGTAGATCAGAAGAAGCTACGTGTTCACAGGGCAACTCTAATAAATAGACGTTTGCTGGAACACAACCATTGTAAATTTCATTCATAATTTATCCCTGTTGTTTATTGCAAGCAGGAAGTTGGTGTAAGTAAAGTGTGATAAAAATAAGTGCGTTTGATTGTTGCTAGCAATGGAGGATTTTATTGCTGGTGTAAATAAGAATGCGACTAGCAGAGGATGGTTTCGATCCATCGACCTCTGGGTTATGGGCCCAGCACGCTTCCGCTGCGCCACTCTGCTTTCGGCTGGTGGGGGATCCCGGCTGGTGCTTAGGTTCCGATGCCTCACAGGCCTGTGTGTTAGCGAGACGAATGTCAGCATCCAGGCTGTGTTGAAAACTATAGCATGGCCCTCAAACCACCCAGAGACCCGGACCCCGCAGCACCCGTGTTTGCAGGCTCACCTGGCTGCACAATGTCACAAGGACACTCAGTATTACACCACCGACAATGGGACGGACACAAAAGGACACAGAAAAAACCGGAGAGAGTCTTTCTGGCCATGCAAAGGGAGGGACAGAGAAAGACACTGCGGAAACCAAAGAGAGAGAGAGAGACAGACAGACAGACCGAATAACACGAAGCACAGACAGAGACTGAGGGAAAACCGAGACTGCGAGAGAAACAGAGAGGGAGGTAGACAGACAGGGAAACGGAGACTGAGATGAAGAGAGAGACATGCATGAAGGTGCGTTCTGCTGTGTAAACAAATTCCCTGTAGTGTAAAAATGTTCCCTGTTATATAAAATTGTTCCCTCTTGTGTAAAGATGGTCGCTGTTGTGTACAGATTCTCCCTGTTTTTTTAGAGGTTTTGTGTGCTTTGTAAAGATGTCCGCTATTGAGTAATGTGTTTCCTGTTGTGTAAAGGTACTCCGTGTTGTGTAACGGTGTTCCGTTTTGTGTGGAGGTATTCCCTGTAGTGTAAAGGCCAAGAGCATCATCTGGTGCTGGCGACGCGGCGCTGCAGGAATGCGTTGAGAGAAAGGGGAAGGCCAAGGCTGCTGCAACTTTGCAGCATTTGCAGCTTCTGTTGGTGCGAATAAAGTGTTTTGAAAGTTGTGTTGCAGGTTCTTGTGTTTATTGCAAGAAGGAAGTTGCTGTACGTAAAGCATAAAGTGTGATAAAAAACCTGAAGCATTGAGCCTGAAATTTTGCATAATTCTAAGAGGAGAGAACAATAGGAATAATGTGCCCTCCTAATCACATCTTCCTCAGACTAATGCTATGAAAAACACATCTGACTCTCATCCTGAAGTCAGGGTCCAGATCCCCTCCCCCACACTTTTCTTTTGCAGAATGCATCTTCTCTTAACCATGTCTTAATGTAACTTTCGCTGTCTGGATAGGTTAGAATGAAAAAAAGATACTCGTGTTAAATTAATCGGATTGCAGCACACGAGTGAATGGGAGGTGCTGTTCAACCGGCAAGTTTGGAAGGGCGAACGGGGAAACGACGGAGAGATGGTGGGTGCGAGAGTGACAGCAATGGGGGAGCACGGTCGATAGATTGCAAGAAATGGAAGAAAGAAAAATGTAAAAGTGGTGCATATCTGAATAAGTGAGAGGCAGCAGGTGTGCAGACGAGTGAGTGAACGGTGTTTGTACTGTTCGGTGCGGGGTTCAGGCCAATTGTGGACCAGTGGAAATTCTGCGAATCGGATCTGCCTGTATGTAGCAACTGAAGGAAAAGGTGACACAAATCCGGCATGCCTGCCCGGTTTACTGCTGTTGGTGAAGCGACGAAATTTAGAAATGTCGCAATATCTGGCAGCGGTGGGATTCGAACCCACGCCCCCGAAGAGACTGGAGCCTAAATCCAGCGCCTTAGACCGCTCGGCCACGCTACCACATCCAGCCGTTACGCAATCTGAAACTAGTACCTGGTGATTGAAATGTGGCATGGTCTTGTCAATACCAGGGGAAACAAAAGGAAATTAAATTCGTGGACGGCAAACTCACTTCTGATGCAACCCAGTAGATCAGAAGAAGCTACGTGTTCACAGGGCAACTCTAATAAATAGACGTTTGCTGGAACACAACCATTGTAAATTTCATTCATAATTTATCCCTGTTGTGTATTGCAAGCAGGAAGTTGGTGTAAGTAAAGTGTGATAAAAATAAGTGCGTTTGATTGTTGTTAGCAATGGAGGATTTTATTGCTGGTGTAAATAAGAATGCGACTAGCAGAGGATGGTTTCGATCCATCGACCTCTGGGTTATGGGCCCAGCACGCTTCCGCTGCGCCACTCTGCTTTCGGCTGGTGGGGGATCCCGGCTGGTGCTTAGGTTCCGATGCCTCACAGGCCTGTGTGTTAGCGAGACGAATGTCAGCATCCAGGCTGTGTTGAAAACTATAGCATGGCCCTCAAACCACCCAGAGACCCGGACCCCGCAGCACCCGTGTTTGCAGGCTCACCTGGCTGCACAATGTCACAAGGACACTCAGTATTACACCACCGACAATGGGACGGACACAAAAGGACACAGAAAAAACCGGAGAGGGTCTTTCTGGCCATGCAAAGGGAGGGACAGAGAAAGACACTGCGGAAACCAAAGAGAGAGAGAGAGACAGACAGACAGACCGAATAACACGAAGCAGAGACAGAGACTGAGGGAAAACCGAGACTGCGAGAGAAACAGAGAGGGAGGTAGACAGACAGGGAAACGGAGACTGAGATGAAGAGAGAGACATGCATGAAGGTGCGTTCTGCTGTGTAAACAAATTCCCTGTAGTGTAAAAATGTTCCCTGTTATATAAAATTGTTCCCTCTTGTGTAAAGATGGTCGCTGTTGTGTACAGATTCTCCCTGTTTTTTTAGAGGTTTTGTGTGCTTTGTAAAGATGTCCGCTATTGAGTAATGTGTTTCCTGTTGTGTAAAGGTACTCCGTGTTGTGTAACGGTGTTCCGTTTTGTGTGGAGGTATTCCCTGTAGTGTAAAGGCCAAGAGCATCATCTGGTGCTGGCGACGCGGCGCTGCAGGAATGCGTTGAGAGAAAGGGGAAGGCCAAGGCTGCTGCAACTTTGCAGCATTTGCAGCTTCTGTTGGTGCGAATAAAGTGTTTTGAAAGTTGTGTTGCAGGTTCTTGTGTTTATTGCAAGAAGGAAGTTGCTGTAAGTAAAGCATAAAGTGTGATAAAAAACCTGACGCATTGAGCCTGAAATTTTGCATAATTCTAAGAGGAGAGAACAATAGGAATAATGTGCCCTCCTAATCACATCTTCCTCAGACTAATGCTATGAAAAACACATCTGACTCTCATCCTGAAGTCAGGGTCCAGATCCCCTCCCCCACACTTTTCTTTTGCAGAATGCATCTTCTCTTAACCATGTCTTAATGTAACTTTCGCTGTCTGGATAGGTTAGAATGAAAAAAAGATACTCGTGTTAAATTAATCGGATTGCAGCACACGAGTGAATGGGAGGTGCTGTTCAACCGGCAAGTTTGGAAGGGCGAACGGGGAAACGACGGAGAGATGGTGGGTGCGAGAGTGACAGCAATGGGGGAGCACGGTCGATAGATTGCAAGAAATGGAAGAAAGAAAAATGTAAAAGTGGTGCATATCTGAATAAGTGAGAGGCAGCAGGTGTGCAGACGAGTGAGTGAACGGTGTTTGTACTGTTCGGTGCGGGGTTCAGGCCAATTGTGGACCAGTGGAAATTCTGCGAATCGGATCTGCCTGTATGTAGCAACTGAAGGAAAAGGTGACACAAAACCGGCATGCCTGCCCGGTTTACTGCTGTTGGTGAAGCGACGAAATTCAGAAATGTCGCAATATCTGGCAGCGGTCGGATTCGAACCCACGCCCCCGAAGAGACTGGAGCCTAAATCCAGCGCCTTAGACCGCTCGGCCACGCTACCACATCCAGCCGTTACGCAATCTGAAACTAGTACCTGGTGATTGAAATGTGGCATGGTCTTGTAAATACCAGGGGAAACAAAAGGAAATTAAATTCGTGGACGGCAAACTCACTTCTGATGCAACCCAGTAGATCAGAAGAAGCTACGTGTTCACAGGGCAACTCTAATAAATAGACGTTTGCTGGAACACAACCATTGTAAATTTCATTCATAATTTATCCCTGTTGTTTATTGCAAGCAGGAAGTTGGTGTAAGTAAAGTGTGATAAAAATAAGTGCGTTTGATTGTTGCTAGCAATGGAGGATTTTATTGCTGGTGTAAATAAGAATGCGACTAGCAGAGGATGGTTTCGATCCATCGACCTCTGGGTTATGGGCCCAGCACGCTTCCGCTGCGCCACTCTGCTTTCGGCTGGTGGGGGATCCCGGCTGGTGCTTAGGTTCCGATGCCTCACAGGCCTGTGTGTTAGCGAGACGAATGTCAGCATCCAGGCTGTGTTGAAAACTATAGCATGGCCCTCAAACCACCCAGAGACCCGGACCCCGCAGCACCCGTGTTTGCAGGCTCACCTGGCTGCACAATGTCACAAGGACACTCAGTATTACACCACCGACAATGGGACGGACACAAAAGGACACAGAAAAAACCGGAGAGAGTCTTTCTGGCCATGCAAAGGGAGGGACAGAGAAAGACACTGCGGAAACCAAAGAGAGAGAGAGAGACAGACAGACAGACCGAATAACACGAAGCACAGACAGAGACTGAGGGAAAACCGAGACTGCGAGAGAAACAGAGAGGGAGGTAGACAGACAGGGAAACGGAGACTGAGATGAAGAGAGAGACATGCATGAAGGTGCGTTCTGCTGTGTAAACAAATTCCCTGTAGTGTAAAAATGTTCCCTGTTATATAAAATTGTTCCCTCTTGTGTAAAGATGGTCGCTGTTGTGTACAGATTCTCCCTGTTTTTTTAGAGGTTTTGTGTGCTTTGTAAAGATGTCCGCTATTGAGTAATGTGTTTCCTGTTGTGTAAAGGTACTCCGTGTTGTGTAACGGTGTTCCGTTTTGTGTGGAGGTATTCCCTGTAGTGTAAAGGCCAAGAGCATCATCTGGTGCTGGCGACGCGGCGCTGCAGGAATGCGTTGAGAGAAAGGGGAAGGCCAAGGCTGCTGCAACTTTGCAGCATTTGCAGCTTCTGTTGGTGCGAATAAAGTGTTTTGAAAGTTGTGTTGCAGGTTCTTGTGTTTATTGCAAGAAGGAAGTTGCTGTACGTAAAGCATAAAGTGTGATAAAAAACCTGAAGCATTGAGCCTGAAATTTTGCATAATTCTAAGAGGAGAGAACAATAGGAATAATGTGCCCTCCTAATCACATCTTCCTCAGACTAATGCTATGAAAAACACATCTGACTCTCATCCTGAAGTCAGGGTCCAGATCCCCTCCCCCACACTTTTCTTTTGCAGAATGCATCTTCTCTTAACCATGTCTTAATGTAACTTTCGCTGTCTGGATAGGTTAGAATGAAAAAAAGATACTCGTGTTAAATTAATCGGATTGCAGCACACGAGTGAATGGGAGGTGCTGTTCAACCGGCAAGTTTGGAAGGGCGAACGGGGAAACGACGGAGAGATGGTGGGTGCGAGAGTGACAGCAATGGGGGAGCACGGTCGATAGATTGCAAGAAATGGAAGAAAGAAAAATGTAAAAGTGGTGCATATCTGAATAAGTGAGAGGCAGCAGGTGTGCAGACGAGTGAGTGAACGGTGTTTGTACTGTTCGGTGCGGGGTTCAGGCCAATTGTGGACCAGTGGAAATTCTGCGAATCGGATCTGCCTGTATGTAGCAACTGAAGGAAAAGGTGACACAAATCCGGCATGCCTGCCCGGTTTACTGCTGTTGGTGAAGCGACGAAATTTAGAAATGTCGCAATATCTGGCAGCGGTGGGATTCGAACCCACGCCCCCGAAGAGACTGGAGCCTAAATCCAGCGCCTTAGACCGCTCGGCCACGCTACCACATCCAGCCGTTACGCAATCTGAAACTAGTACCTGGTGATTGAAATGTGGCATGGTCTTGTCAATACCAGGGGAAACAAAAGGAAATTAAATTCGTGGACGGCAAACTCACTTCTGATGCAACCCAGTAGATCAGAAGAAGCTACGTGTTCACAGGGCAACTCTAATAAATAGACGTTTGCTGGAACACAACCATTGTAAATTTCATTCATAATTTATCCCTGTTGTGTATTGCAAGCAGGAAGTTGGTGTAAGTAAAGTGTGATAAAAATAAGTGCGTTTGATTGTTGTTAGCAATGGAGGATTTTATTGCTGGTGTAAATAAGAATGCGACTAGCAGAGGATGGTTTCGATCCATCGACCTCTGGGTTATGGGCCCAGCACGCTTCCGCTGCGCCACTCTGCTTTCGGCTGGTGGGGGATCCCGGCTGGTGCTTAGGTTCCGATGCCTCACAGGCCTGTGTGTTAGCGAGACGAATGTCAGCATCCAGGCTGTGTTGAAAACTATAGCATGGCCCTCAAACCACCCAGAGACCCGGACCCCGCAGCACCCGTGTTTGCAGGCTCACCTGGCTGCACAATGTCACAAGGACACTCAGTATTACACCACCGACAATGGGACGGACACAAAAGGACACAGAAAAAACCGGAGAGGGTCTTTCTGGCCATGCAAAGGGAGGGACAGAGAAAGACACTGCGGAAACCAAAGAGAGAGAGAGAGACAGACAGACAGACCGAATAACACGAAGCAGAGACAGAGACTGAGGGAAAACCGAGACTGCGAGAGAAACAGAGAGGGAGGTAGACAGACAGGGAAACGGAGACTGAGATGAAGAGAGAGACATGCATGAAGGTGCGTTCTGCTGTGTAAACAAATTCCCTGTAGTGTAAAAATGTTCCCTGTTATATAAAATTGTTCCCTCTTGTGTAAAGATGGTCGCTGTTGTGTACAGATTCTCCCTGTTTTTTTAGAGGTTTTGTGTGCTTTGTAAAGATGTCCGCTATTGAGTAATGTGTTTCCTGTTGTGTAAAGGTACTCCGTGTTGTGTAACGGTGTTCCGTTTTGTGTGGAGGTATTCCCTGTAGTGTAAAGGCCAAGAGCATCATCTGGTGCTGGCGACGCGGCGCTGCAGGAATGCGTTGAGAGAAAGGGGAAGGCCAAGGCTGCTGCAACTTTGCAGCATTTGCAGCTTCTGTTGGTGCGAATAAAGTGTTTTGAAAGTTGTGTTGCAGGTTCTTGTGTTTATTGCAAGAAGGAAGTTGCTGTAAGTAAAGCATAAAGTGTGATAAAAAACCTGACGCATTGAGCCTGAAATTTTGCATAATTCTAAGAGGAGAGAACAATAGGAATAATGTGCCCTCCTAATCACATCTTCCTCAGACTAATGCTATGAAAAACACATCTGACTCTCATCCTGAAGTCAGGGTCCAGATCCCCTCCCCCACACTTTTCTTTTGCAGAATGCATCTTCTCTTAACCATGTCTTAATGTAACTTTCGCTGTCTGGATAGGTTAGAATGAAAAAAAGATACTCGTGTTAAATTAATCGGATTGCAGCACACGAGTGAATGGGAGGTGCTGTTCAACCGGCAAGTTTGGAAGGGCGAACGGGGAAACGACGGAGAGATGGTGGGTGCGAGAGTGACAGCAATGGGGGAGCACGGTCGATAGATTGCAAGAAATGGAAGAAAGAAAAATGTAAAAGTGGTGCATATCTGAATAAGTGAGAGGCAGCAGGTGTGCAGACGAGTGAGTGAACGGTGTTTGTACTGTTCGGTGCGGGGTTCAGGCCAATTGTGGACCAGTGGAAATTCTGCGAATCGGATCTGCCTGTATGTAGCAACTGAAGGAAAAGGTGACACAAAACCGGCATGCCTGCCCGGTTTACTGCTGTTGGTGAAGCGACGAAATTCAGAAATGTCGCAATATCTGGCAGCGGTCGGATTCGAACCCACGCCCCCGAAGAGACTGGAGCCTAAATCCAGCGCCTTAGACCGCTCGGCCACGCTACCACATCCAGCCGTTACGCAATCTGAAACTAGTACCTGGTGATTGAAATGTGGCATGGTCTTGTAAATACCAGGGGAAACAAAAGGAAATTAAATTCGTGGACGGCAAACTCACTTCTGATGCAACCCAGTAGATCAGAAGAAGCTACGTGTTCACAGGGCAACTCTAATAAATAGACGTTTGCTGGAACACAACCATTGTAAATTTCATTCATAATTTATCCCTGTTGTTTATTGCAAGCAGGAAGTTGGTGTAAGTAAAGTGTGATAAAAATAAGTGCGTTTGATTGTTGCTAGCAATGGAGGATTTTATTGCTGGTGTAAATAAGAATGCGACTAGCAGAGGATGGTTTCGATCCATCGACCTCTGGGTTATGGGCCCAGCACGCTTCCGCTGCGCCACTCTGCTTTCGGCTGGTGTGGGATCCCGGCTGGTGCTTAGGTTCCGATGCCTCACAGGCCTGTGTGTTAGCGAGACGAATGTCAGCATCCAGGCTGTGTTGAAAACTATAGCATGGCCCTCAAACCACCCAGAGACCCGGACCCCGCAGCACCCGTGTTTGCAGGCTCACCTGGCTGCACAATGTCACAAGGACACTCAGTATTACACCACCGACAATGGGACGGACACAAAAGGACACAGAAAAAACCGGAGAGGGTCTTTCTGGCCATGCAAAGGGAGGGACAGAGAAAGACACTGCGGAAACCAAAGAGAGAGAGAGAGACAGACAGACAGACCGAATAACACGAAGCAGATACAGAGACTGAGGGAAAACCGAGACTGCGAGAGAAACAGAGAGGGAGGTAGACAGACAGGGAAACGGAGACTGAGATGAAGAGAGAGACATGCATGAAGGTGCGTTCTGCTGTGTAAACAAATTCCCTGTAGTGTAAAAATGTTCCCTGTTATATAAAATTGTTCCCTCTTGTGTAAAGATGGTCGCTGTTGTGTACAGATTCTCCCTGTTTTTTTAGAGGTTTTGTGTGCTTTGTAAAGATGTCCGCTATTGAGTAATGTGTTTCCTGTTGTGTAAAGGTACTCCGTGTTGTGTAACGGTGTTCCGTTTTGTGTGGAGGTATTCCCTGTAGTGTAAAGGCCAAGAGCATCATCTGGTGCTGGCGACGCGGCGCTGCAGGAATGCGTTGAGAGAAAGGGGAAGGCCAAGGCTGCTGCAACTTTGCAGCATTTGCAGCTTCTGTTGGTGCGAATAAAGTGTTTTGAAAGTTGTGTTGCAGGTTCTTGTGTTTATTGCAAGAAGGAAGTTGCTGTAAGTAAAGCATAAAGTGTGATAAAAACCTGACGCATTGAGCCTGAAATTTTGCATAATTCTAAGAGGAGAGAACAATAGGAATAATGTGCCCTCCTAATCACATCTTCCTCAGACTAATGCTATGAAAAACACATCTGACTCTCATCCTGAAGTCAGGGTCCAGATCCCCTCCCCCACACTTTTCTTTTGCAGAATGCATCTTCTCTTAACCATGTCTTAATGTAACTTTCGCTGTCTGGATAGGTTGAATGAAAAAAAGATACTCGTGTTAAATTAATCGGATTGCAGCACACGAGTGAATGGGAGGTGCTGTTCAACCGGCAAGTTTGGAAGGGCGAACGGGGAAACGACGGAGAGATGGTGGGTGCGCGAGGGACAGCAATGGGGGAGCACGGTCGATAGATTGCAAGAAATGGAAGAAAGAAAAATGTAAAAGTGGTGCATATCTGAATAAGTGAGAGGCAGCAGGTGTGCAGACGAGTGAGTGAACGGTGTTTGTACTGTTCGGTGCGGGGTTCAGGCCAATTGTGGACCAGTGGAAATTCTGCGAATCGGATCTGCCTGCATGTAGCAACTGAAGGAAAAGGTGACACAAAACCGGCATGCCTGCCCGGTTTACTGCTGTTGGTGAAGCGACGAAATTTAGAAATGTCGCAATATCTGGCAGCGGTGGGATTCGAACCCACGCCCCCGAAGAGACTGGAGCCTAAATCCAGCGCCTTAGACCGCTCGGCCACGCTACCACATCCAGCCGTTACGCAATCTGAAACTAGTACCTGGTGATTGAAATGTGGCATGGTCTTGTCAATACCAGGGGAAACAAAAGGAAATTAAATTCGTGGACGGCAAACTCACTTCTGATGGAACCCAGTAGATCAGAAGAAGCTACGTGTTCACAGGGCAACTCTAATAAATAGACGTTTGCTGGAACACAACCATTGTAAATTTCATTCATAATTTATCCCTGTTGTGTATTGCAAGCAGGAAGTTGGTGTAAGTAAAGTGTGATAAAAATAAGTGCGTTTGATTGTTGCTAGCAATGGAGGATTTTATTGCTGGTGTAAATAAGAATGCGACTAGCAGAGGATGGTTTCGATCCATCGACCTCTGGGTTATGGGCCCAGCACGCTTCCGCTGCGCCACTCTGCTTTCGGCTGGTGGGGGATCCCGGCTGGTGCTTAGGTTCCGATGCCTCACAGGCCTGTGTGTTAGCGAGACGAATGTCAGCATCCAGGCTGTGTTGAAAACTATAGCATGGCCCTCAAACCACCCAGAGACCCGGACCCCGCAGCACCCGTGTTTGCAGGCTCACTTGGCTGCACAATGTCACAAGGACACTCAGTATTACACCACCGACAATGGGACGGTCACAAAAGGACACAGAAAAAACCGGAAAGGGTCTTTCTGGCCATACAAAGGGAGGGACAGAGAAAGACACTGCGGAAACCAAATAGAGAGAGACAGACAGACAGACAGACCGAATAACACGAAGCAGAGACAGAGACTGAGGGAAAACCGAGACTGCAAGAGAAACAGAGAGGGAGGTAGACAGACAGGGAAACGGAGACTGAGATGAAGAGAGAGACATGCATGAAGGTGCGTTCTGCTGTGTAAACAAATTCCCTGTAGTGTAAAAATGTTCCCTGTTATATAAAATTGTTCCCTCTTGTGTAAAGATGGTCGCTGTTGTGTACAGATTCTCCCTGTTTTTTTAGAGGTTTTGTGTGCTTTGTAAAGATGTCCGCTATTGAGTAATGTGTTTCCTGTTGTGTAAAGGTACTCCGTGTTGTGTAACGGTGTTCCGTTTTGTGTGGAGGTATTCCCTGTAGTGTAAAGGCCAAGAGCATCATCTGGTGCTGGCGACGCGGCGCTGCAGGAATGCGTTGAGAGAAAGGGGAAGGCCAAGGCTGCTGCAACTTTGCAGCATTTGCAGCTTCTGTTGGTGCGAATAAAGTGTTTTGAAAGTTGTGTTGCAGGTTCTTGTGTTTATTGCAAGAAGGAAGTTGCTGTAAGTAAAGCATAAAGTGTGATAAAAACCTGACGCATTGAGCCTGAAATTTTGCATAATTCTAAGAGGAGAGAACAATAGGAATAATGTGCCCTCCTAATCACATCTTCCTCAGACTAATGCTATGAAAAACACATCTGACTCTCATCCTGAAGTCAGGGTCCAGATCCCCTCCCCCACACTTTTCTTTTGCAGAATGCATCTTCTCTTAACCATGTCTTAATGTAACTTTCGCTGTCTGGATAGGTTAGAATGAAAAAAAGATACTCGTGTTAAATTAATCGGATTGCAGCACACGAGTGAATGGGAGGTGCTGTTCAACCGGCAAGTTTGGAAGGGCGAACGGGGAAACGACGGAGAGATGGTGGGTGCGCGAGGGACAGCAATGGGGGAGCACGGTCGATAGATTGCAAGAAATGGAAGAAAGAAAAATGTAAAAGTGGTGCATATCTGAATAAGTGAGAGGCAGCAGGTGTGCAGACGAGTGAGTGAACGGTGTTTGTACTGTTCGGTGCGGGGTTCAGGCCAATTGTGGACCAGTGGAAATTCTGCGAATCGGATCTGCCTGCATGTAGCAACTGAAGGAAAAGGTGACACAAAACCGGCATGCCTGCCCGGTTTACTGCTGTTGGTGAAGCGACGAAATTTAGAAATGTCGCAATATCTGGCAGCGGTGGGATTCGAACCCACGCCCCCGAAGAGACTGGAGCCTAAATCCAGCGCCTTAGACCGCTCGGCCACGCTACCACATCCAGCCGTTACGCAATCTGAAACTAGTACCTGGTGATTGAAATGTGGCATGGTCTTGTCAATACCAGGGGAAACAAAAGGAAATTAAATTCGTGGACGGCAAACTCACTTCTGATGGAACCCAGTAGATCAGAAGAAGCTACGTGTTCACAGGGCAACTCTAATAAATAGACGTTTGCTGGAACACAACCATTGTAAATTTCATTCATAATTTATCCCTGTTGTGTATTGCAAGCAGGAAGTTGGTGTAAGTAAAGTGTGATAAAAATAAGTGCGTTTGATTGTTGCTAGCAATGGAGGATTTTATTGCTGGTGTAAATAAGAATGCGACTAGCAGAGGATGGTTTCGATCCATCGACCTCTGGGTTATGGGCCCAGCACGCTTCCGCTGCGCCACTCTGCTTTCGGCTGGTGGGGGATCCCGGCTGGTGCTTAGGTTCCGATGCCTCACAGGCCTGTGTGTTAGCGAGACGAATGTCAGCATCCAGGCTGTGTTGAAAACTATAGCATGGCCCTCAAACCACCCAGAGACCCGGACCCCGCAGCACCCGTGTTTGCAGGCTCACTTGGCTGCACAATGTCACAAGGACACTCAGTATTACACCACCGACAATGGGACGGTCACAAAAGGACACAGAAAAAACCGGAAAGGGTCTTTCTGGCCATACAAAGGGAGGGACAGAGAAAGACACTGCGGAAACCAAATAGAGAGAGACAGACAGACAGACAGACCGAATAACACGAAGCAGAGACAGAGACTGAGGGAAAACCGAGACTGCAAGAGAAACAGAGAGGGAGGTAGACAGACAGGGAAACGGAGACTGAGATGAAGAGAGAGACATGCATGAAGGTGCGTTCTGCTGTGTAAACAAATTCCCTGTAGTGTAAAAATGTTCCCTGTTATATAAAATTGTTCCCTCTTGTGTAAAGATGGTCGCTGTTGTGTACAGATTCTCCCTGTTTTTTTAGAGGTTTTGTGTGCTTTGTAAAGATGTCCGCTATTGAGTAATGTGTTTCCTGTTGTGTAAAGGTACTCCGTGTTGTGTAACGGTGTTCCGTTTTGTGTGGAGGTATTCCCTGTAGTGTAAAGGCCAAGAGCATCATCTGGTGCTGGCGACGCGGCGCTGCAGGAATGCGTTGAGAGAAAGGGGAAGGCCAAGGCTGCTGCAACTTTGCAGCATTTGCAGCTTCTGTTGGTGCGAATAAAGTGTTTTGAAAGTTGTGTTGCAGGTTCTTGTGTTTATTGCAAGAAGGAAGTTGCTGTAAGTAAAGCATAAAGTGTGATAAAAACCTGACGCATTGAGCCTGAAATTTTGCATAATTCTAAGAGGAGAGAACAATAGGAATAATGTGCCCTCCTAATCACATCTTCCTCAGACTAATGCTATGAAAAACACATCTGACTCTCATCCTGAAGTCAGGGTCCAGATCCCCTCCCCCACACTTTTCTTTTGCAGAATGCATCTTCTCTTAACCATGTCTTAATGTAACTTTCGCTGTCTGGATAGGTTAGAATGAAAAAAAGATACTCGTGTTAAATTAATCGGATTGCAGCACACGAGTGAATGGGAGGTGCTGTTCAACCGGCAAGTTTGGAAGGGCGAACGGGGAAACGACGGAGAGATGGTGGGTGCGCGAGGGACAGCAATGGGGGAGCACGGTCGATAGATTGCAAGAAATGGAAGAAAGAAAAATGTAAAAGTGGTGCATATCTGAATAAGTGAGAGGCAGCAGGTGTGCAGACGAGTGAGTGAACGGTGTTTGTACTGTTCGGTGCGGGGTTCAGGCCAATTGTGGACCAGTGGAAATTCTGCGAATCGGATCTGCCTGCATGTAGCAACTGAAGGAAAAGGTGACACAAAACCGGCATGCCTGCCCGGTTTACTGCTGTTGGTGAAGCGACGAAATTTAGAAATGTCGCAATATCTGGCAGCGGTGGGATTCGAACCCACGCCCCCGAAGAGACTGGAGCCTAAATCCAGCGCCTTAGACCGCTCGGCCACGCTACCACATCCAGCCGTTACGCAATCTGAAACTAGTACCTGGTGATTGAAATGTGGCATGGTCTTGTCAATACCAGGGGAAACAAAAGGAAATTAAATTCGTGGACGGCAAACTCACTTCTGATGCAACCCAGTAGATCAGAAGAAGCTACGTGTTCACAGGGCAACTCTAATAAATAGACGTTTGCTGGAACACAACCATTGTAAATTTCATTCATAATTTATCCCTGTTGTGTATTGCAAGCAGGAAGTTGGTGTAAGTAAAGTGTGATAAAAATAAGTGCGTTTGATTGTTGCTAGCAATGGAGGATTTTATTGCTGGTGTAAATAAGAATGCGACTAGCAGAGGATGGTTTCGATCCATCGACCTCTGGGTTATGGGCCCAGCACGCTTCCGCTGCGCCACTCTGCTTTCGGCTGGTGGGGGATCCCGGCTGGTGCTTAGGTTCCGATGCCTCACAGGCCTGTGTGTTAGCGAGACGAATGTCAGCATCCAGGCTGTGTTGAAAACTATAGCATGGCCCTCAAACCACCCAGAGACCCGGACCCCGCAGCACCCGTGTTTGCAGGCTCACTTGGCTGCACAATGTCACAAGGACACTCAGTATTACACCACCGACAATGGGACGGTCACAAAAGGACACAGAAAAAACCGGAAAGGGTCTTTCTGGCCATACAAAGGGAGGGACAGAGAAAGACACTGCGGAAACCAAAGAGAGAGAGACAGACAGACAGACAGACCGAATAACACGAAGCAGAGACAGAGACTGAGGGAAAACCGAGACTGCAAGAGAAACAGAGAGGGAGGTAGACAGACAGGGAAACGGAGACTGAGATGAAGAGAGAGACATGCATGAAGGTGCGTTCTGCTGTGTAAACAAATTCCCTGTAGTGTAAAAATGTTCCCTGTTATATAAAATTGTTCCCTCTTGTGTAAAGATGGTCGCTGTTGTGTACAGATTCTCCCTGTTTTTTAGAGGTTTTGTGTGCTTTGTAAAGATGTCCGCTATTGAGTAATGTGTTTCCTGTTGTGTAAAGGTACTCCGTGTTGTGTAACGGTGTTCCGTTTTGTGTGGAGGTATTCCCTGTAGTGTAAAGGCCAAGAGCATCATCTGGTGCTGGCGACGCGGCGCTGCAGGAATGCGTTGAGAGAAAGGGGAAGGCCAAGGCTGCTGCAACTTTGCAGCATTTGCAGCTTCTGTTGGTGCGAATAAAGTGTTTTGAAAGTTGTGTTGCAGGTTCTTGTGTTTATTGCAAGAAGGAAGTTGCTGTAAGTAAAGCATAAAGTGTGATAAAAACCTGACGCATTGAGCCTGAAATTTTGCATAATTCTAAGAGGAGAGAACAATAGGAATAATGTGCCCTCCTAATCACATCTTCCTCAGACTAATGCTATGAAAAACACATCTGACTCTCATCCTGAAGTCAGGGTCCAGATCCCCTCCCCCACACTTTTCTTTTGCAGAATGCATCTTCTCTTAACCATGTCTTAATGTAACTTTCGCTGTCTGGATAGGTTAGAATGAAAAAAAGATACTCGTGTTAAATTAATCGGATTGCAGCACACGAGTGAATGGGAGGTGCTGTTCAACCGGCAAGTTTGGAAGGGCGAACGGGGAAACGACGGAGAGATGGTGGGTGCGCGAGGGACAGCAATGGGGGAGCACGGTCGATAGATTGCAAGAAATGGAAGAAAGAAAAATGTAAAAGTGGTGCATATCTGAATAAGTGAGAGGCAGCAGGTGTGCAGACGAGTGAGTGAACGGTGTTTGTACTGTTCGGTGCGGGGTTCAGGCCAATTGTGGACCAGTGGAAATTCTGCGAATCGGATCTGCCTGCATGTAGCAACTGAAGGAAAAGGTGACACAAAACCGGCATGCCTGCCCGGTTTACTGCTGTTGGTGAAGCGACGAAATTTAGAAATGTCGCAATATCTGGCAGCGGTGGGATTCGAACCCACGCCCCCGAAGAGACTGGAGCCTAAATCCAGCGCCTTAGACCGCTCGGCCACGCTACCACATCCAGCCGTTACGCAATCTGAAACTAGTACCTGGTGATTGAAATGTGGCATGGTCTTGTCAATACCAGGGGAAACAAAAGGAAATTAAATTCGTGGACGGCAAACTCACTTCTGATGCAACCCAGTAGATCAGAAGAAGCTACGTGTTCACAGGGCAACTCTAATAAATAGACGTTTGCTGGAACACAACCATTGTAAATTTCATTCATAATTTATCCCTGTTGTGTATTGCAAGCAGGAAGTTGGTGTAAGTAAAGTGTGATAAAAATAAGTGCGTTTGATTGTTGCTAGCAATGGAGGATTTTATTGCTGGTGTAAATAAGAATGCGACTAGCAGAGGATGGTTTCGATCCATCGACCTCTGGGTTATGGGCCCAGCACGCTTCCGCTGCGCCACTCTGCTTTCGGCTGGTGGGGGATCCCGGCTGGTGCTTAGGTTCCGATGCCTCACAGGCCTGTGTGTTAGCGAGACGAATGTCAGCATCCAGGCTGTGTTGAAAACTATAGCATGGCCCTCAAACCACCCAGAGACCCGGACCCCGCAGCACCCGTGTTTGCAGGCTCACTTGGCTGCACAATGTCACAAGGACACTCAGTATTACACCACCGACAATGGGACGGTCACAAAAGGACACAGAAAAAACCGGAAAGGGTCTTTCTGGCCATACAAAGGGAGGGACAGAGAAAGACACTGCGGAAACCAAAGAGAGAGAGACAGACAGACAGACAGACCGAATAACACGAAGCAGAGACAGAGACTGAGGGAAAACCGAGACTGCAAGAGAAACAGAGAGGGAGGTAGACAGACAGGGAAACGGAGACTGAGATGAAGAGAGAGACATGCATGAAGGTGCGTTCTGCTGTGTAAACAAATTCCCTGTAGTGTAAAAATGTTCCCTGTTATATAAAATTGTTCCCTCTTGTGTAAAGATGGTCGCTGTTGTGTACAGATTCTCCCTGTTTTTTAGAGGTTTTGTGTGCTTTGTAAAGATGTCCGCTATTGAGTAATGTGTTTCCTGTTGTGTAAAGGTACTCCGTGTTGTGTAACGGTGTTCCGTTTTGTGTGGAGGTATTCCCTGTAGTGTAAAGGCCAAGAGCATCATCTGGTGCTGGCGACGCGGCGCTGCAGGAATGCGTTGAGAGAAAGGGGAAGGCCAAGGCTGCTGCAACTTTGCAGCATTTGCAGCTTCTGTTGGTGCGAATAAAGTGTTTTGAAAGTTGTGTTGCAGGTTCTTGTGTTTATTGCAAGAAGGAAGTTGCTGTAAGTAAAGCATAAAGTGTGATAAAAACCTGACGCATTGAGCCTGAAATTTTGCATAATTCTAAGAGGAGAGAACAATAGGAATAATGTGCCCTCCTAATCACATCTTCCTCAGACTAATGCTATGAAAAACACATCTGACTCTCATCCTGAAGTCAGGGTCCAGATCCCCTCCCCCACACTTTTCTTTTGCAGAATGCATCTTCTCTTAACCATGTCTTAATGTAACTTTCGCTGTCTGGATAGGTTAGAATGAAAAAAAGATACTCGTGTTAAATTAATCGGATTGCAGCACACGAGTGAATGGGAGGTGCTGTTCAACCGGCAAGTTTGGAAGGGCGAACGGGGAAACGACGGAGAGATGGTGGGTGCGCGAGGGACAGCAATGGGGGAGCACGGTCGATAGATTGCAAGAAATGGAAGAAAGAAAAATGTAAAAGTGGTGCATATCTGAATAAGTGAGAGGCAGCAGGTGTGCAGACGAGTGAGTGAACGGTGTTTGTACTGTTCGGTGCGGGGTTCAGGCCAATTGTGGACCAGTGGAAATTCTGCGAATCGGATCTGCCTGCATGTAGCAACTGAAGGAAAAGGTGACACAAAACCGGCATGCCTGCCCGGTTTACTGCTGTTGGTGAAGCGACGAAATTTAGAAATGTCGCAATATCTGGCAGCGGTGGGATTCGAACCCACGCCCCCGAAGAGACTGGAGCCTAAATCCAGCGCCTTAGACCGCTCGGCCACGCTACCACATCCAGCCGTTACGCAATCTGAAACTAGTACCTGGTGATTGAAATGTGGCATGGTCTTGTCAATACCAGGGGAAACAAAAGGAAATTAAATTCGTGGACGGCAAACTCACTTCTGATGCAACCCAGTAGATCAGAAGAAGCTACGTGTTCACAGGGCAACTCTAATAAATAGACGTTTGCTGGAACACAACCATTGTAAATTTCATTCATAATTTATCCCTGTTGTGTATTGCAAGCAGGAAGTTGGTGTAAGTAAAGTGTGATAAAAATAAGTGCGTTTGATTGTTGCTAGCAATGGAGGATTTTATTGCTGGTGTAAATAAGAATGCGACTAGCAGAGGATGGTTTCGATCCATCGACCTCTGGGTTATGGGCCCAGCACGCTTCCGCTGCGCCACTCTGCTTTCGGCTGGTGGGGGATCCCGGCTGGTGCTTAGGTTCCGATGCCTCACAGGCCTGTGTGTTAGCGAGACGAATGTCAGCATCCAGGCTGTGTTGAAAACTATAGCATGGCCCTCAAACCACCCAGAGACCCGGACCCCGCAGCACCCGTGTTTGCAGGCTCACTTGGCTGCACAATGTCACAAGGACACTCAGTATTACACCACCGACAATGGGACGGTCACAAAAGGACACAGAAAAAACCGGAAAGGGTCTTTCTGGCCATACAAAGGGAGGGACAGAGAAAGACACTGCGGAAACCAAATAGAGAGAGACAGACAGACAGACAGACCGAATAACACGAAGCAGAGACAGAGACTGAGGGAAAACCGAGACTGCAAGAGAAACAGAGAGGGAGGTAGACAGACAGGGAAACGGAGACTGAGATGAAGAGAGAGACATGCATGAAGGTGCGTTCTGCTGTGTAAACAAATTCCCTGTAGTGTAAAAATGTTCCCTGTTATATAAAATTGTTCCCTCTTGTGTAAAGATGGTCGCTGTTGTGTACAGATTCTCCCTGTTTTTTTAGAGGTTTTGTGTGCTTTGTAAAGATGTCCGCTATTGAGTAATGTGTTTCCTGTTGTGTAAAGGTACTCCGTGTTGTGTAACGGTGTTCCGTTTTGTGTGGAGGTATTCCCTGTAGTGTAAAGGCCAAGAGCATCATCTGGTGCTGGCGACGCGGCGCTGCAGGAATGCGTTGAGAGAAAGGGGAAGGCCAAGGCTGCTGCAACTTTGCAGCATTTGCAGCTTCTGTTGGTGCGAATAAAGTGTTTTGAAAGTTGTGTTGCAGGTTCTTGTGTTTATAGCAAGAAGGAAGTTGCTGTAAGTAAAGCATAAAGTGTGATAAAGAACCTGACGCATTGAGCCTGAAATTTTGCATAATTCTAAGAGGAGAGAACAATAGGAATAATGTGCCCTCCTAATCACATCTTCCTCAGACTAATGCTATGAAAAACACATCTGACTCTCATCCTGAAGTCAGGGTCCAGATCCCCTCCCCCACACTTTTCTTTTGCAGAATGCATCTTCTCTTAACCATGTCTTAATGTAACTTTCGCTGTCTGGATAGGTTAGAATGAAAAAAAGATACTCGTGTTAAATTAATCGGATTGCAGCACACGAGTGAATGGGAGGTGCTGTTCAACCGGCAAGTTTGGAAGGGCGAACGGGGAAACGACGGAGAGATGGTGGGTGCGCGAGGGACAGCAATGGGGGAGCACGGTCGATAGATTGCAAGAAATGGAAGAAAGAAAAATGTAAAAGTGGTGCATATCTGAATAAGTGAGAGGCAGCAGGTGTGCAGACGAGTGAGTGAACGGTGTTTGTACTGTTCGGTGCGGGGTTCAGGCCAATTGTGGACCAGTGGAAATTCTGCGAATCGGATCTGCCTGCATGTAGCAACTGAAGGAAAAGGTGACACAAAACCGGCATGCCTGCCCGGTTTACTGCTGTTGGTGAAGCGACGAAATTTAGAAATGTCGCAATATCTGGCAGCGGTGGGATTCGAACCCACGCCCCCGAAGAGACTGGAGCCTAAATCCAGCGCCTTAGACCGCTCGGCCACGCTACCACATCCAGCCGTTACGCAATCTGAAACTAGTACCTGGTGATTGAAATGTGGCATGGTCTTGTCAATACCAGGGGAAACAAAAGGAAATTAAATTCGTGGACGGCAAACTCACTTCTGATGCAACCCAGTAGATCAGAAGAAGCTACGTGTTCACAGGGCAACTCTAATAAATAGACGTTTGCTGGAACACAACCATTGTAAATTTCATTCATAATTTATCCCTGTTGTGTATTGCAAGCAGGAAGTTGGTGTAAGTAAAGTGTGATAAAAATAAGTGCGTTTGATTGTTGCTAGCAATGGAGGATTTTATTGCTGGTGTAAATAAGAATGCGACTAGCAGAGGATGGTTTCGATCCATCGACCTCTGGGTTATGGGCCCAGCACGCTTCCGCTGCGCCACTCTGCTTTCGGCTGGTGGGGGATCCCGGCTGGTGCTTAGGTTCCGATGCCTCACAGGCCTGTGTGTTAGCGAGACGAATGTCAGCATCCAGGCTGTGTTGAAAACTATAGCATGGCCCTCAAACCACCCAGAGACCCGGACCCCGCAGCACCCGTGTTTGCAGGCTCACTTGGCTGCACAATGTCACAAGGACACTCAGTATTACACCACCGACAATGGGACGGTCACAAAAGGACACAGAAAAAACCGGAAAGGGTCTTTCTGGCCATACAAAGGGAGGGACAGAGAAAGACACTGCGGAAACCAAATAGAGAGAGACAGACAGACAGACAGACCGAATAACACGAAGCAGAGACAGAGACTGAGGGAAAACCGAGACTGCAAGAGAAACAGAGAGGGAGGTAGACAGACAGGGAAACGGAGACTGAGATGAAGAGAGAGACATGCATGAAGGTGCGTTCTGCTGTGTAAACAAATTCCCTGTAGTGTAAAAATGTTCCCTGTTATATAAAATTGTTCCCTCTTGTGTAAAGATGGTCGCTGTTGTGTACAGATTCTCCCTGTTTTTTTAGAGGTTTTGTGTGCTTTGTAAAGATGTCCGCTATTGAGTAATGTGTTTCCTGTTGTGTAAAGGTACTCCGTGTTGTGTAACGGTGTTCCGTTTTGTGTGGAGGTATTCCCTGTAGTGTAAAGGCCAAGAGCATCATCTGGTGCTGGCGACGCGGCGCTGCAGGAATGCGTTGAGAGAAAGGGGAAGGCCAAGGCTGCTGCAACTTTGCAGCATTTGCAGCTTCTGTTGGTGCGAATAAAGTGTTTTGAAAGTTGTGTTGCAGGTTCTTGTGTTTATAGCAAGAAGGAAGTTGCTGTAAGTAAAGCATAAAGTGTGATAAAGAACCTGACGCATTGAGCCTGAAATTTTGCATAATTCTAAGAGGAGAGAACAATAGGAATAATGTGCCCTCCTAATCACATCTTCCTCAGACTAATGCTATGAAAAACACATCTGACTCTCATCCTGAAGTCAGGGTCCAGATCCCCTCCCCCACACTTTTCTTTTGCAGAATGCATCTTCTCTTAACCATGTCTTAATGTAACTTTCGCTGTCTGGATAGGTTAGAATGAAAAAAAGATACTCGTGTTAAATTAATCGGATTGCAGCACACGAGTGAATGGGAGGTGCTGTTCAACCGGCAAGTTTGGAAGGGCGAACGGGGAAACGACGGAGAGATGGTGGGTGCGCGAGGGACAGCAATGGGGGAGCACGGTCGATAGATTGCAAGAAATGGAAGAAAGAAAAATGTAAAAGTGGTGCATATCTGAATAAGTGAGAGGCAGCAGGTGTGCAGACGAGTGAGTGAACGGTGTTTGTACTGTTCGGTGCGGGGTTCAGGCCAATTGTGGACCAGTGGAAATTCTGCGAATCGGATCTGCCTGCATGTAGCAACTGAAGGAAAAGGTGACACAAAACCGGCATGCCTGCCCGGTTTACTGCTGTTGGTGAAGCGACGAAATTTAGAAATGTCGCAATATCTGGCAGCGGTGGGATTCGAACCCACGCCCCCGAAGAGACTGGAGCCTAAATCCAGCGCCTTAGACCGCTCGGCCACGCTACCACATCCAGCCGTTACGCAATCTGAAACTAGTACCTGGTGATTGAAATGTGGCATGGCCTTGTCAATACCAGGGGAAACAAAAGGAAATTAAATTCGTGGACGGCAAACTCACTTCTGATGCAACCCAGTAGATCAGAAGAAGCTACGTGTTCACAGGGCAACTCTAATAAATAGACGTTTGCTGGAACACAACCATTGTAAATTTCATTCATAATTTATCCCTGTTGTGTATTGCAAGCAGGAAGTTGGTGTAAGTAAAGTGTGATAAAAATAAGTGCGTTTGATTGTTGCTAGCAATGGAGGATTTTATTGCTGGTGTAAATAAGAATGCGACTAGCAGAGGATGGTTTCGATCCATCGACCTCTGGGTTATGGGCCCAGCACGCTTCCGCTGCGCCACTCTGCTTTCGGCTGGTGGGGGATCCCGGCTGGTGCTTAGGTTCCGATGCCTCACAGGCCTGTGTGTTAGCGAGACGAATGTCAGCATCCAGGCTGTGTTGAAAACTATAGCATGGCCCTCAAACCACCCAGAGACCCGGACCCCGCAGCACCCGTGTTTGCAGGCTCACTTGGCTGCACAATGTCACAAGGACACTCAGTATTACACCACCGACAATGGGACGGTCACAAAAGGACACAGAAAAAACCGGAAAGGGTCTTTCTGGCCATACAAAGGGAGGGACAGAGAAAGACACTGCGGAAACCAAAGAGAGAGAGACAGACAGACAGACAGACCGAATAACACGAAGCAGAGACAGAGACTGAGGGAAAACCGAGACTGCAAGAGAAACAGAGAGGGAGGTAGACAGACAGGGAAACGGAGACTGAGATGAAGAGAGAGACATGCATGAAGGTGCGTTCTGCTGTGTAAACAAATTCCCTGTAGTGTAAAAATGTTCCCTGTTATATAAAATTGTTCCCTCTTGTGTAAAGATGGTCGCTGTTGTGTACAGATTCTCCCTGTTTTTTTAGAGGTTTTGTGTGCTTTGTAAAGATGTCCGCTATTGAGTAATGTGTTTCCTGTTGTGTAAAGGTACTCCGTGTTGTGTAACGGTGTTCCGTTTTGTGTGGAGGTATTCCCTGTAGTGTAAAGGCCAAGAGCATCATCTGGTGCTGGCGACGCGGCGCTGCAGGAATGCGTTGAGAGAAAGGGGAAGGCCAAGGCTGCTGCAACTTTGCAGCATTTGCAGCTTCTGTTGGTGCGAATAAAGTGTTTTGAAAGTTGTGTTGCAGGTTCTTGTGTTTATTGCAAGAAGGAAGTTGCTGTAAGTAAAGCATAAAGTGTGATAAAAACCTGACGCATTGAGCCTGAAATTTTGCATAATTCTAAGAGGAGAGAACAATAGGAATAATGTGCCCTCCTAATCACATCTTCCTCAGACTAATGCTATGAAAAACACATCTGACTCTCATCCTGAAGTCAGGGTCCAGATCCCCTCCCCCACACTTTTCTTTTGCAGAATGCATCTTCTCTTAACCATGTCTTAATGTAACTTTCGCTGTCTGGATAGGTTAGAATGAAAAAAAGATACTCGTGTTAAATTAATCGGATTGCAGCACACGAGTGAATGGGAGGTGCTGTTCAACCGGCAAGTTTGGAAGGGCGAACGGGGAAACGACGGAGAGATGGTGGGTGCGCGAGGGACAGCAATGGGGGAGCACGGTCGATAGATTGCAAGAAATGGAAGAAAGAAAAATGTAAAAGTGGTGCATATCTGAATAAGTGAGAGGCAGCAGGTGTGCAGACGAGTGAGTGAACGGTGTTTGTACTGTTCGGTGCGGGGTTCAGGCCAATTGTGGACCAGTGGAAATTCTGCGAATCGGATCTGCCTGCATGTAGCAACTGAAGGAAAAGGTGACACAAAACCGGCATGCCTGCCCGGTTTACTGCTGTTGGTGAAGCGACGAAATTTAGAAATGTCGCAATATCTGGCAGCGGTGGGATTCGAACCCACGCCCCCGAAGAGACTGGAGCCTAAATCCAGCGCCTTAGACCGCTCGGCCACGCTACCACATCCAGCCGTTACGCAATCTGAAACTAGTACCTGGTGATTGAAATGTGGCATGGTCTTGTCAATACCAGGGGAAACAAAAGGAAATTAAATTCGTGGACGGCAAACTCACTTCTGATGCAACCCAGTAGATCAGAAGAAGCTACGTGTTCACAGGGCAACTCTAATAAATAGACGTTTGCTGGAACACAACCATTGTAAATTTCATTCATAATTTATCCCTGTTGTGTATTGCAAGCAGGAAGTTGGTGTAAGTAAAGTGTGATAAAAATAAGTGCGTTTGATTGTTGCTAGCAATGGAGGATTTTATTGCTGGTGTAAATAAGAATGCGACTAGCAGAGGATGGTTTCGATCCATCGACCTCTGGGTTATGGGCCCAGCACGCTTCCGCTGCGCCACTCTGCTTTCGGCTGGTGGGGGATCCCGGCTGGTGCTTAGGTTCCGATGCCTCACAGGCCTGTGTGTTAGCGAGACGAATGTCAGCATCCAGGCTGTGTTGAAAACTATAGCATGGCCCTCAAACCACCCAGAGACCCGGACCCCGCAGCACCCGTGTTTGCAGGCTCACTTGGCTGCACAATGTCACAAGGACACTCAGTATTACACCACCGACAATGGGACGGTCACAAAAGGACACAGAAAAAACCGGAAAGGGTCTTTCTGGCCATACAAAGGGAGGGACAGAGAAAGACACTGCGGAAACCAAATAGAGAGAGACAGACAGACAGACAGACCGAATAACACGAAGCAGAGACAGAGACTGAGGGAAAACCGAGACTGCAAGAGAAACAGAGAGGGAGGTAGACAGACAGGGAAACGGAGACTGAGATGAAGAGAGAGACATGCATGAAGGTGCGTTCTGCTGTGTAAACAAATTCCCTGTAGTGTAAAAATGTTCCCTGTTATATAAAATTGTTCCCTCTTGTGTAAAGATGGTCGCTGTTGTGTACAGATTCTCCCTGTTTTTTTAGAGGTTTTGTGTGCTTTGTAAAGATGTCCGCTATTGAGTAATGTGTTTCCTGTTGTGTAAAGGTACTCCGTGTTGTGTAACGGTGTTCCGTTTTGTGTGGAGGTATTCCCTGTAGTGTAAAGGCCAAGAGCATCATCTGGTGCTGGCGACGCGGCGCTGCAGGAATGCGTTGAGAGAAAGGGGAAGGCCAAGGCTGCTGCAACTTTGCAGCATTTGCAGCTTCTGTTGGTGCGAATAAAGTGTTTTGAAAGTTGTGTTGCAGGTTCTTGTGTTTATAGCAAGAAGGAAGTTGCTGTAAGTAAAGCATAAAGTGTGATAAAGAACCTGACGCATTGAGCCTGAAATTTTGCATAATTCTAAGAGGAGAGAACAATAGGAATAATGTGCCCTCCTAATCACATCTTCCTCAGACTAATGCTATGAAAAACACATCTGACTCTCATCCTGAAGTCAGGGTCCAGATCCCCTCCCCCACACTTTTCTTTTGCAGAATGCATCTTCTCTTAACCATGTCTTAATGTAACTTTCGCTGTCTGGATAGGTTAGAATGAAAAAAAGATACTCGTGTTAAATTAATCGGATTGCAGCACACGAGTGAATGGGAGGTGCTGTTCAACCGGCAAGTTTGGAAGGGCGAACGGGGAAACGACGGAGAGATGGTGGGTGCGCGAGGGACAGCAATGGGGGAGCACGGTCGATAGATTGCAAGAAATGGAAGAAAGAAAAATGTAAAAGTGGTGCATATCTGAATAAGTGAGAGGCAGCAGGTGTGCAGACGAGTGAGTGAACGGTGTTTGTACTGTTCGGTGCGGGGTTCAGGCCAATTGTGGACCAGTGGAAATTCTGCGAATCGGATCTGCCTGCATGTAGCAACTGAAGGAAAAGGTGACACAAAACCGGCATGCCTGCCCGGTTTACTGCTGTTGGTGAAGCGACGAAATTTAGAAATGTCGCAATATCTGGCAGCGGTGGGATTCGAACCCACGCCCCCGAAGAGACTGGAGCCTAAATCCAGCGCCTTAGACCGCTCGGCCACGCTACCACATCCAGCCGTTACGCAATCTGAAACTAGTACCTGGTGATTGAAATGTGGCATGGCCTTGTCAATACCAGGGGAAACAAAAGGAAATTAAATTCGTGGACGGCAAACTCACTTCTGATGCAACCCAGTAGATCAGAAGAAGCTACGTGTTCACAGGGCAACTCTAATAAATAGACGTTTGCTGGAACACAACCATTGTAAATTTCATTCATAATTTATCCCTGTTGTGTATTGCAAGCAGGAAGTTGGTGTAAGTAAAGTGTGATAAAAATAAGTGCGTTTGATTGTTGCTAGCAATGGAGGATTTTATTGCTGGTGTAAATAAGAATGCGACTAGCAGAGGATGGTTTCGATCCATCGACCTCTGGGTTATGGGCCCAGCACGCTTCCGCTGCGCCACTCTGCTTTCGGCTGGTGGGGGATCCCGGCTGGTGCTTAGGTTCCGATGCCTCACAGGCCTGTGTGTTAGCGAGACGAATGTCAGCATCCAGGCTGTGTTGAAAACTATAGCATGGCCCTCAAACCACCCAGAGACCCGGACCCCGCAGCACCCGTGTTTGCAGGCTCACTTGGCTGCACAATGTCACAAGGACACTCAGTATTACACCACCGACAATGGGACGGTCACAAAAGGACACAGAAAAAACCGGAAAGGGTCTTTCTGGCCATACAAAGGGAGGGACAGAGAAAGACACTGCGGAAACCAAAGAGAGAGAGACAGACAGACAGACAGACCGAATAACACGAAGCAGAGACAGAGACTGAGGGAAAACCGAGACTGCAAGAGAAACAGAGAGGGAGGTAGACAGACAGGGAAACGGAGACTGAGATGAAGAGAGAGACATGCATGAAGGTGCGTTCTGCTGTGTAAACAAATTCCCTGTAGTGTAAAAATGTTCCCTGTTATATAAAATTGTTCCCTCTTGTGTAAAGATGGTCGCTGTTGTGTACAGATTCTCCCTGTTTTTTTAGAGGTTTTGTGTGCTTTGTAAAGATGTCCGCTATTGAGTAATGTGTTTCCTGTTGTGTAAAGGTACTCCGTGTTGTGTAACGGTGTTCCGTTTTGTGTGGAGGTATTCCCTGTAGTGTAAAGGCCAAGAGCATCATCTGGTGCTGGCGACGCGGCGCTGCAGGAATGCGTTGAGAGAAAGGGGAAGGCCAAGGCTGCTGCAACTTTGCAGCATTTGCAGCTTCTGTTGGTGCGAATAAAGTGTTTTGAAAGTTGTGTTGCAGGTTCTTGTGTTTATTGCAAGAAGGAAGTTGCTGTAAGTAAAGCATAAAGTGTGATAAAAACCTGACGCATTGAGCCTGAAATTTTGCATAATTCTAAGAGGAGAGAACAATAGGAATAATGTGCCCTCCTAATCACATCTTCCTCAGACTAATGCTATGAAAAACACATCTGACTCTCATCCTGAAGTCAGGGTCCAGATCCCCTCCCCCACACTTTTCTTTTGCAGAATGCATCTTCTCTTAACCATGTCTTAATGTAACTTTCGCTCTCTGGATAGGTTAGAATGAAAAAAAGATACTCGTGTTAAATTAATCGGATTGCAGCACACGAGTGAATGGGAGGTGCTGTTCAACCGGCAAGTTTGGAAGGGCGAACGGGGAAACGACGGAGAGATGGTGGGTGCGCGAGGGACAGCAATGGGGGAGCACGGTCGATAGATTGCAAGAAATGGAAGAAAGAAAAATGTAAAAGTGGTGCATATCTGAATAAGTGAGAGGCAGCAGGTGTGCAGACGAGTGAGTGAACGGTGTTTGTACTGTTCGGTGCGGGGTTCAGGCCAATTGTGGACCAGTGGAAATTCTGCGAATCGGATCTGCCTGCATGTAGCAACTGAAGGAAAAGGTGACACAAAACCGGCATGCCTGCCCGGTTTACTGCTGTTGGTGAAGCGACGAAATTTAGAAATGTCGCAATATCTGGCAGCGGTGGGATTCGAACCCACGCCCCCGAAGAGACTGGAGCCTAAATCCAGCGCCTTAGACCGCTCGGCCACGCTACCACATCCAGCCGTTACGCAATCTGAAACTAGTACCTGGTGATTGAAATGTGGCATGGTCTTGTCAATACCAGGGGAAACAAAAGGAAATTAAATTCGTGGACGGCAAACTCACTTCTGATGCAACCCAGTAGATCAGAAGAAGCTACGTGTTCACAGGGCAACTCTAATAAATAGACGTTTGCTGGAACACAACCATTGTAAATTTCATTCATAATTTATCCCTGTTGTGTATTGCAAGCAGGAAGTTGGTGTAAGTAAAGTGTGATAAAAATAAGTGCGTTTGATTGTTGCTAGCAATGGAGGATTTTATTGCTGGTGTAAATAAGAATGCGACTAGCAGAGGATGGTTTCGATCCATCGACCTCTGGGTTATGGGCCCAGCACGCTTCCGCTGCGCCACTCTGCTTTCGGCTGGTGGGGGATCCCGGCTGGTGCTTAGGTTCCGATGCCTCACAGGCCTGTGTGTTAGCGAGACGAATGTCAGCATCCAGGCTGTGTTGAAAACTATAGCATGGCCCTCAAACCACCCAGAGACCCGGACCCCGCAGCACCCGTGTTTGCAGGCTCACTTGGCTGCACAATGTCACAAGGACACTCAGTATTACACCACCGACAATGGGACGGTCACAAAAGGACACAGAAAAAACCGGAAAGGGTCTTTCTGGCCATACAAAGGGAGGGACAGAGAAAGACACTGCGGAAACCAAAGAGAGAGAGACAGACAGACAGACAGACCGAATAACACGAAGCAGAGACAGAGACTGAGGGAAAACCGAGACTGCAAGAGAAACAGAGAGGGAGGTAGACAGACAGGGAAACGGAGACTGAGATGAAGAGAGAGACATGCATGAAGGTGCGTTCTGCTGTGTAAACAAATTCCCTGTAGTGTAAAAATGTTCCCTGTTATATAAAATTGTTCCCTCTTGTGTAAAGATGGTCGCTGTTGTGTACAGATTCTCCCTGTTTTTTAGAGGTTTTGTGTGCTTTGTAAAGATGTCCGCTATTGAGTAATGTGTTTCCTGTTGTGTAAAGGTACTCCGTGTTGTGTAACGGTGTTCCGTTTTGTGTGGAGGTATTCCCTGTAGTGTAAAGGCCAAGAGCATCATCTGGTGCTGGCGACGCGGCGCTGCAGGAATGCGTTGAGAGAAAGGGGAAGGCCAAGGCTGCTGCAACTTTGCAGCATTTGCAGCTTCTGTTGGTGCGAATAAAGTGTTTTGAAAGTTGTGTTGCAGGTTCTTGTGTTTATTGCAAGAAGGAAGTTGCTGTAAGTAAAGCATAAAGTGTGATAAAAACCTGACGCATTGAGCCTGAAATTTTGCATAATTCTAAGAGGAGAGAACAATAGGAATAATGTGCCCTCCTAATCACATCTTCCTCAGACTAATGCTATGAAAAACACATCTGACTCTCATCCTGAAGTCAGGGTCCAGATCCCCTCCCCCACACTTTTCTTTTGCAGAATGCATCTTCTCTTAACCATGTCTTAATGTAACTTTCGCTGTCTGGATAGGTTAGAATGAAAAAAAGATACTCGTGTTAAATTAATCGGATTGCAGCACACGAGTGAATGGGAGGTGCTGTTCAACCGGCAAGTTTGGAAGGGCGAACGGGGAAACGACGGAGAGATGGTGGGTGCGCGAGGGACAGCAATGGGGGAGCACGGTCGATAGATTGCAAGAAATGGAAGAAAGAAAAATGTAAAAGTGGTGCATATCTGAATAAGTGAGAGGCAGCAGGTGTGCAGACGAGTGAGTGAACGGTGTTTGTACTGTTCGGTGCGGGGTTCAGGCCAATTGTGGACCAGTGGAAATTCTGCGAATCGGATCTGCCTGCATGTAGCAACTGAAGGAAAAGGTGACACAAAACCGGCATGCCTGCCCGGTTTACTGCTGTTGGTGAAGCGACGAAATTTAGAAATGTCGCAATATCTGGCAGCGGTGGGATTCGAACCCACGCCCCCGAAGAGACTGGAGCCTAAATCCAGCGCCTTAGACCGCTCGGCCACGCTACCACATCCAGCCGTTACGCAATCTGAAACTAGTACCTGGTGATTGAAATGTGGCATGGTCTTGTCAATACCAGGGGAAACAAAAGGAAATTAAATTCGTGGACGGCAAACTCACTTCTGATGCAACCCAGTAGATCAGAAGAAGCTACGTGTTCACAGGGCAACTCTAATAAATAGACGTTTGCTGGAACACAACCATTGTAAATTTCATTCATAATTTATCCCTGTTGTGTATTGCAAGGAGGAAGTTGATGTAAGTAAAGTGTGATAAAAATAAGTGCGTTTGATTGTTGCTAGCAATGGAGGATTTTATTGCTGGTGTAAATAAGAATGCGACTAGCAGAGGATGGTTTTGATCCATCGACCTCTGGGTTATGGGCCCAGCACGCTTCCGCTGCGCCACTCTGCTTTCGGCTGGTGGGGGATCCCGGCTGGTGCTTAGGTTCCGATGCCTCACAGGCCTGTGTGTTAGCGAGACGAATGTCAGCATCCAGGCTGTGTTGAAAACTATAGCATGGCCCTCAAACCACCCAGAGACCCGGACCCCGCAGCACCCGTGTTTGCAGGCTCACTTGGCTGCACAATGTCACAAGGACACTCAGTATTACACCACCGACAATGGGACGGTCACAAAAGGACACAGAAAAAACCGGAAAGGGTCTTTCTGGCCATACAAAGGGAGGGACAGAGAAAGACACTGCGGAAACCAAAGAGAGAGAGAGAGACAGACAGACAGACCGAATAACACGAAGCAGAGACAGAGACTGAGGGAAAACCGAGACTGCAAGAGAAACAGAGAGGGAGGTAGACAGACAGGGAAACGGAGACTGAGATGAAGAGAGAGACATGCATGAAGGTGCGTTCTGCTGTGTAAACAAATTCCCTGTAGTGTAAAAATGTTCCCTGTTATATAAAATTGTTCCCTCTTGTGTAAAGATGGTCGCTGTTGTGTACAGATTCTCCCTGTTTTTTTAGAGGTTTTGTGTGCTTTGTAAAGATGTCCGCTATTGAGTAATGTGTTTCCTGTTGTGTAAAGGTACTCCGTGTTGTGTAACGGTGTTCCGTTTTGTGTGGAGGTATTCCCTGTAGTGTAAAGGCCAAGAGCATCATCTGGTGCTGGCGACGCGGCGCTGCAGGAATGCGTTGAGAGAAAGGGGAAGGCCAAGGCTGCTGCAACTTTGCAGCATTTGCAGCTTCTGTTGGTGCGAATAAAGTGTTTTGAAAGTTGTGTTGCAGGTTCTTGTGTTTATTGCAAGAAGGAAGTTGCTGTAAGTAAAGCATAAAGTGTGATAAAAACCTGACGCATTCAGCCTGAAATTTTGCATAATTCTAAGAGGAGAGAACAATAGGAATAATGTGCCCTCCTAATCACATCTTCCTCAGACTAATGCTATGAAAAACACATCTGACTCTCATCCTGAAGTCAGGGTCCAGATCCCCTCCCCCACACTTTTCTTTTGCAGAATGCATCTTCTCTTAACCATGTCTTAATGTAACTTTCGCTGTCTGGATAGGTTAGAATGAAAAAAAGATACTCGTGTTAAATTAATCGGATTGCAGCACACGAGTGATTGGGAGGTGCTGTTCAACCGGCAAGTTTGGAAGGGCGAACGGGGAAACGACGGAGCGATGGTGGGTGCGAGAGTGACAGCAATGGGGGAGCACGGTCGATAGATTGCAAGAAATGGAAGAAAGAAAAATGTAAAAGTGGTGCATATCTGAATAAGTGAGAGGCAGCAGGTGTGCAGACGAGTGAGTGAACGGTGTTTGTACTGTTCGGTGCGGGGTTCAGGCCAATTGTGGACCAGTGGAAATTCTGCGAATCGGATCTGCCTGCATGTAGCAACTGAAGGAAAAGGTGACACAAAACCGGCATGCCTGCCCGGTTTACTGCTGTTGGTGAAGCGACGAAATTTAGAAATGTCGCAATATCTGGCAGCGGTGGGATTCGAACCCACGCCCCCGAAGAGACTGGAGCCTAAATCCAGCGCCTTAGACCGCTCGGCCACGCTAGCACATCCAGCCGTTACGCAATCTGAAACTAGTACCTGGTGATTGAAATGTGGCATGGTCTTGTCAATACCAGGGGAAACAAAAGGAAATTAAATTCGTGGACGGCAAACTCACTTCTGATGCAACCCAGTAGATCAGAAGAAGCTACGTGTTCACAGGGCAACTCTAATAAATAGACGTTTGCTGGAACACAACCATTGTAAATTTCATTCATAATTTATCCCTGTTGTGTATTGCAAGCAGGAAGTTGGTGTAAGTAAAGTGTGATAAAAATAAGTGCGTTTGATTGTTGCTAGCAATGGAGGATTTTATTGCTGGTGTAAATAAGAATGCGACTAGCAGAGGATGGTTTCGATCCATCGACCTCTGGGTTATGGGCCCAGCACGCTTCCGCTGCGCCACTCTGCTTTCGGCTGGTGGGGATCCCGGCTGGTGCTTAGGTTCCGATGCCTCACAGGCCTGTGTGTTAGCGAGACGAATGTCAGCATCCAGGCTGTGTTGAAAACTATAGCATGGCCCTCAAACCACCCAGAGACCCGGACCCCGCAGCACCCGTGTTTGCAGGCTCACCTGGCTGCACAATGTCACAAGGACACTCAGTATTACACCACCGACAATGGGACGGACACAAAAGGACACAGAAAAAACCGGAGAGGGTCTTTCTGGCCATACAAAGGGAGGGACAGAGAAAGACACTGCGGAAACCAAAGAGAGAGAGAGAGAGACAGACAGACAGACCGAATAACACGAAGCAGAGACAGAGACTGAGGGAAAACCGAGACTGCGAGAGAAACAGAGAGGGAGGTAGACAGACAGGGAAACGGAGACTGAGATGAAGAGAGAGACATGCATGAAGGTGCGTTCTGCTGTGTAAACAAATTCCCTGTAGTGTAAAAATGTTCCCTGTTATATAAAATTGTTCCCTCTTGTGTAAAGATGGTCGCTGTTGTGTACAGATTCTCCCTGTTTTTTTAGAGGTTTTGTGTGCTTTGTAAAGATGTCCGCTATTGAGTAATGTGTTTCCTGTTGTGTAAAGGTACTCCGTGTTGTGTAACGGTGTTCCGTTTTGTGTGGAGGTATTCCCTGTAGTGTAAAGGCCAAGAGCATCATCTGGTGCTGGCGACGCGGCGCTGCAGGAATGCGTTGAGAGAAAGGGGAAGGCCAAGGCTGCTGCAACTTTGCAGCATTTGCAGCTTCTGTTGGTGCGAATAAAGTGTTTTGAAAGTTGTGTTGCAGGTTCTTGTGTTTATTGCAAGAAGGAAGTTGCTGTAAGTAAAGCATAAAGTGTGATAAAAACCTGACGCATTCAGCCTGAAATTTTGCATAATTCTAAGAGGAGAGAACAATAGGAATAATGTGCCCTCCTAATCACATCTTCCTCAGACTAATGCTATGAAAAACACATCTGACTCTCATCCTGAAGTCAGGGTCCAGATCCCCTCCCCCACACTTTTCTTTTGCAGAATGCATCTTCTCTTAACCATGTCTTAATGTAACTTTCGCTGTCTGGATAGGTTAGAATGAAAAAAAGATACTCGTGTTAAATTAATCGGATTGCAGCACACGAGTGATTGGGAGGTGCTGTTCAACCGGCAAGTTTGGAAGGGCGAACGGGGAAACGACGGAGAGATGGTGGGTGCGAGAGTGACAGCAATGGGGGAGCACGGTCGATAGATTGCAAGAAATGGAAGAAAGAAAAATGTAAAAGTGGTGCATATCTGAATAAGTGAGAGGCAGCAGGTGTGCAGACGAGTGAGTGAACGGTGTTTGTACTGTTCGGTGCGGGGTTCAGGCCAATTGTGGACCAGTGGAAATTCTGCGAATCGGATCTGCCTGCATGTAGCAACTGAAGGAAAAGGTGACACAAAACCGGCATGCCTGCCCGGTTTACTGCTGTTGGTGAAGCGACGAAATTTAGAAATGTCGCAATATCTGGCAGCGGTGGGATTCGAACCCACGCCCCCGAAGAGACTGGAGCCTAAATCCAGCGCCTTAGACCGCTCGGCCACGCTACCACATCCAGCCGTTACGCAATCTGAAACTAGTACCTGGTGATTGAAATGTGGCATGGTCTTGTCAATACCAGGGGAAACAAAAGGAAATTAAATTCGTGGACGGCAAACTCACTTCTGATGCAACCCAGTAGATCAGAAGAAGCTACGTGTTCACAGGGCAACTCTAATAAATAGACGTTTGCTGGAACACAACCATTGTAAATTTCATTCATAATTTATCCCTGTTGTGTATTGCAAGCAGGAAGTTGGTGTAAGTAAAGTGTGATAAAAATAAGTGCGTTTGATTGTTGCTAGCAATGGAGGATTTTATTGCTGGTGTAAATAAGAATGCGACTAGCAGAGGATGGTTTCGATCCATCGACCTCTGGGTTATGGGCCCAGCACGCTTCCGCTGCGCCACTCTGCTTTCGGCTGGTGGGGGATCCCGGCTGGTGCTTAGGTTCCGATGCCTCACAGGCCTGTGTGTTAGCGAGACGAATGTCAGCATCCAGGCTGTGTTGAAAACTATAGCATGGCCCTCAAACCACCCAGAGACCCGGACCCCGCAGCACCCGTGTTTGCAGGCTCACCTGGCTGCACAATGTCACAAGGACACTCAGTATTACACCACCGACAATGGGACGGACACAAAAGGACACAGAAAAAACCGGAGAGGGTCTTTCTGGCCATACAAAGGGAGGGACAGAGAAAGACACTGCGGAAACCAAAGAGAGAGAGAGAGAGACAGACAGACAGACCGAATAACACGAAGCAGAGACAGAGACTGAGGGAAAACCGAGACTGCGAGAGAAACAGAGAGGGAGGTAGACAGACAGGGAAACGGAGACTGAGATGAAGAGAGAGACATGCATGAAGGTGCGTTCTGCTGTGTAAACAAATTCCCTGTAGTGTAAAAATGTTCCCTGTTATATAAAATTGTTCCCTCTTGTGTAAAGATGGTCGCTGTTGTGTACAGATTCTCCCTGTTTTTTTAGAGGTTTTGTGTGCTTTGTAAAGATGTCCGCTATTGAGTAATGTGTTTCCTGTTGTGTAAAGGTACTCCGTGTTGTGTAACGGTGTTCCGTTTTGTGTGGAGGTATTCCCTGTAGTGTAAAGGCCAAGAGCATCATCTGGTGCTGGCGACGCGGCGCTGCAGGAATGCGTTGAGAGAAAGGGGAAGGCCAAGGCTGCTGCAACTTTGCAGCATTTGCAGCTTCTGTTGGTGCGAATAAAGTGTTTTGAAAGTTGTGTTGCAGGTTCTTGTGTTTATTGCAAGAAGGAAGTTGCTGTAAGTAAAGCATAAAGTGTGATAAAAACCTGACGCATTCAGCCTGAAATTTTGCATAATTCTAAGAGGAGAGAACAATAGGAATAATGTGCCCTCCTAATCACATCTTCCTCAGACTAATGCTATGAAAAACACATCTGACTCTCATCCTGAAGTCAGGGTCCAGATCCCCTCCCCCACACTTTTCTTTTGCAGAATGCATCTTCTCTTAACCATGTCTTAATGTAACTTTCGCTGTCTGGATAGGTTAGAATGAAAAAAAGATACTCGTGTTAAATTAATCGGATTGCAGCACACGAGTGATTGGGAGGTGCTGTTCAACCGGCAAGTTTGGAAGGGCGAACGGGGAAACGACGGAGAGATGGTGGGTGCGAGAGTGACAGCAATGGGGGAGCACGGTCGATAGATTGCAAGAAATGGAAGAAAGAAAAATGTAAAAGTGGTGCATATCTGAATAAGTGAGAGGCAGCAGGTGTGCAGACGAGTGAGTGAACGGTGTTTGTACTGTTCGGTGCGGGGTTCAGGCCAATTGTGGACCAGTGGAAATTCTGCGAATCGGATCTGCCTGCATGTAGCAACTGAAGGAAAAGGTGACACAAAACCGGCATGCCTGCCCGGTTTACTGCTGTTGGTGAAGCGACGAAATTTAGAAATGTCGCAATATCTGGCAGCGGTGGGATTTGAACCCACGCCCCCGAAGAGACTGGAGCCTAAATCCAGCGCCTTAGACCGCTCGGCCACGCTACCACATCCAGCCGTTACGCAATCTGAAACTAGTACCTGGTGATTGAAATGTGGCATGGTCTTGTCAATACCAGGGGAAACAAAAGGAAATTAAATTCGTGGACGGCAAACTCACTTCTGATGCAACCCAGTAGATCAGAAGAAGCTACGTGTTCACAGGGCAACTCTAATAAATAGACGTTTGCTGGAACACAACCATTGTAAATTTCATTCATAATTTATCCCTGTTGTGTATTGCAAGCAGGAAGTTGGTGTAAGTAAAGTGTGATAAAAATAAGTGCGTTTGATTGTTGCTAGCAATGGAGGATTTTATTGCTGGTGTAAATAAGAATGCGACTAGCAGAGGATGGTTTCGATCCATCGACCTCTGGGTTATGGGCCCAGCACGCTTCCGCTGCGCCACTCTGCTTTCGGCTGGTGGGGGATCCCGGCTGGTGCTTAGGTTCCGATGCCTCACAGGCCTGTGTGTTAGCGAGACGAATGTCAGCATCCAGGCTGTGTTGAAAACTATAGCATGGCCCTCAAACCACCCAGAGACCCGGACCCCGCAGCACCCGTGTTTGCAGGCTCACCTGGCTGCACAATGTCACAAGGACACTCAGTATTACACCACCGACAATGGGACGGACACAAAAGGACACAGAAAAAACCGGAGAGGGTCTTTCTGGCCATACAAAGGGAGGGACAGAGAAAGACACTGCGGAAACCAAAGAGAGAGAGAGAGAGACAGACAGACAGACCGAATAACACGAAGCAGAGACAGAGACTGAGGGAAAACCGAGACTGCGAGAGAAACAGAGAGGGAGGTAGACAGACAGGGAAACGGAGACTGAGATGAAGAGAGAGACATGCATGAAGGTGCGTTCTGCTGTGTAAACAAATTCCCTGTAGTGTAAAAATGTTCCCTGTTATATAAAATTGTTCCCTCTTGTGTAAAGATGGTCGCTGTTGTGTACAGATTCTCCCTGTTTTTTTAGAGGTTTTGTGTGCTTTGTAAAGATGTCCGCTATTGAGTAATGTGTTTCCTGTTGTGTAAAGGTACTCCGTGTTGTGTAACGGTGTTCCGTTTTGTGTGGAGGTATTCCCTGTAGTGTAAAGGCCAAGAGCATCATCTGGTGCTGGCGACGCGGCGCTGCAGGAATGCGTTGAGAGAAAGGGGAAGGCCAAGGCTGCTGCAACTTTGCAGCATTTGCAGCTTCTGTTGGTGCGAATAAAGTGTTTTGAAAGTTGTGTTGCAGGTTCTTGTGTTTATTGCAAGAAGGAAGTTGCTGTAAGTAAAGCATAAAGTGTGATAAAAAACCTGACGCATTGAGCCTGAAATTTTGCATAATTCTAAGAGGAGAGAACAATAGGAATAATGTGCCCTCCTAATCACATCTTCCTCAGACTAATGCTATGAAAAACACATCTGACTCTCATCCTGAAGTCAGGGTCCAGATCCCCTCCCCCACACTTTTCTTTTGCAGAATGCATCTTCTCTTAACCATGTCTTAATGTAACTTTCGCTGTCTGGATAGGTTAGAATGAAAAAAAGATACTCGTGTTAAATTAATCGGATTGCAGCACACGACTGATTGGGAGGTGCTGTTCAAACGGCAAGTTTGGAAGGGCGAACGGGGAAACGACGGAGAGATGGTGGGTGCGAGAGTGACAGCAATGGGGGAGCACGGTCGATAGATTGCAAGAAATGGAAGAAAGAAAAATGTAAAAGTGGTGCATATCTGAATAAGTGAGAGGCAGCAGGTGTGCAGACGAGTGAGTGAACGGTGTTTGTACTGTTCGGTGCGGGGTTCAGGCCAATTGTGGACCAGTGGAAATTCTGCGAATCGGATCTGCCTGCATGTAGCAACTGAAGGAAAAGGTGACACAAAACCGGCATGCCTGCCCGGTTTACTGCTGTTGGTGAAGCGACGAAATTTAGAAATGTCGCAATATCTGGCAGCGGTGGGATTCGAACCCACGCCCCCGAAGAGACTGGAGCCTAAATCCAGCGCCTTAGACCGCTCGGCCACGCTACCACATCCAGCCGTTACGCAATCTGAAACTAGTACCTGGTGATTGAAATGTGGCATGGTCTTGTCAATACCAGGGGAAACAAAAGGAAATTAAATTCGTGGACGGCAAACTCACTTCTGATGCAACCCAGTAGATCAGAAGAAGCTACGTGTTCACAGGGCAACTCTAATAAATAGACGTTTGCTGGAACACAACCATTGTAAATTTCATTCATAATTTATCCCTGTTGTGTATTGCAAGCAGGAAGTTGGTGTAAGTAAAGTGTGATAAAAATAAGTGCGTTTGATTGTTGCTAGCAATGGAGGATTTTATTGCTGGTGTAAATAAGAATGCGACTAGCAGAGGATGGTTTCGATCCATCGACCTCTGGGTTATGGGCCCAGCACGCTTCCGCTGCGCCACTCTGCTTTCGGCTGGTGGGGGATCCCGGCTGGTGCTTAGGTTCCGATGCCTCACAGGCCTGTGTGTTAGCGAGACGAATGTCAGCATCCAGGCTGTGTTGAAAACTATAGCATGGCCCTCAAACCACCCAGAGACCCGGACCCCGCAGCACCCGTGTTTGCAGGCTCACCTGGCTGCACAATGTCACAAGGACACTCAGTATTACACCACCGACAATGGGACGGACACAAAAGGACACAGAAAAAACCGGAGAGGGTCTTTCTGGCCATACAAAGGGAGGGACAGAGAAAGACACTGCGGAAACCAAAGAGAGAGAGAGAGAGACAGACAGACAGACCGAATAACACGAAGCAGAGACAGAGACTGAGGGAAAACCGAGACTGCGAGAGAAACAGAGAGGGAGGTAGACAGACAGGGAAACGGAGACTGAGATGAAGAGAGAGACATGCATGAAGGTGCGTTCTGCTGTGTAAACAAATTCCCTGTAGTGTAAAAATGTTCCCTGTTATATAAAATTGTTCCCTCTTGTGTAAAGATGGTCGCTGTTGTGTACAGATTCTCCCTGTTTTTTTAGAGGTTTTGTGTGCTTTGTAAAGATGTCCGCTATTGAGTAATGTGTTTCCTGTTGTGTAAAGGTACTCCGTGTTGTGTAACGGTGTTCCGTTTTGTGTGGAGGTATTCCCTGTAGTGTAAAGGCCAAGAGCATCATCTGGTGCTGGCGACGCGGCGCTGCAGGAATGCGTTGAGAGAAAGGGGAAGGCCAAGGCTGCTGCAACTTTGCAGCATTTGCAGCTTCTGTTGGTGCGAATAAAGTGTTTTGAAAGTTGTGTTGCAGGTTCTTGTGTTTATTGCAAGAAGGAAGTTGCTGTAAGTAAAGCATAAAGTGTGATAAAAAACCTGACGCATTGAGCCTGAAATTTTGCATAATTCTAAGAGGAGAGAACAATAGGAATAATGTGCCCTCCTAATCACATCTTCCTCAGACTAATGCTATGAAAAACACATCTGACTCTCATCCTGAAGTCAGGGTCCAGATCCCCTCCCCCACACTTTTCTTTTGCAGAATGCATCTTCTCTTAACCATGTCTTAATGTAACTTTCGCTGTCTGGATAGGTTAGAATGAAAAAAAGATACTCGTGTTAAATTAATCGGATTGCAGCACACGACTGATTGGGAGGTGCTGTTCAAACGGCAAGTTTGGAAGGGCGAACGGGGAAACGACGGAGAGATGGTGGGTGCGAGAGTGACAGCAATGGGGGAGCACGGTCGATAGATTGCAAGAAATGGAAGAAAGAAAAATGTAAAAGTGGTGCATATCTGAATAAGTGAGAGGCAGCAGGTGTGCAGACGAGTGAGTGAACGGTGTTTGTACTGTTCGGTGCGGGGTTCAGGCCAATTGTGGACCAGTGGAAATTCTGCGAATCGGATCTGCCTGCATGTAGCAACTGAAGGAAAAGGTGACACAAAACCGGCATGCCTGCCCGGTTTACTGCTGTTGGTGAAGCGACGAAATTTAGAAATGTCGCAATATCTGGCAGCGGTGGGATTCGAACCCACGCCCCCGAAGAGACTGGAGCCTAAATCCAGCGCCTTAGACCGCTCGGCCACGCTACCACATCCAGCCGTTACGCAATCTGAAACTAGTACCTGGTGATTGAAATGTGGCATGGTCTTGTCAATACCAGGGGAAACAAAAGGAAATTAAATTCGTGGACGGCAAACTCACTTCTGATGCAACCCAGTAGATCAGAAGAAGCTACGTGTTCACAGGGCAACTCTAATAAATAGACGTTTGCTGGAACACAACCATTGTAAATTTCATTCATAATTTATCCCTGTTGTGTATTGCAAGCAGGAAGTTGGTGTAAGTAAAGTGTGATAAAAATAAGTGCGTTTGATTGTTGCTAGCAATGGAGGATTTTATTGCTGGTGTAAATAAGAATGCGACTAGCAGAGGATGGTTTCGATCCATCGACCTCTGGGTTATGGGCCCAGCACGCTTCCGCTGCGCCACTCTGCTTTCGGCTGGTGGGGGATCCCGGCTGGTGCTTAGGTTCCGATGCCTCACAGGCCTGTGTGTTAGCGAGACGAATGTCAGCATCCAGGCTGTGTTGAAAACTATAGCATGGCCCTCAAACCACCCAGAGACCCGGACCCCGCAGCACCCGTGTTTGCAGGCTCACTTGGCTGCACAATGTCACAAGGACACTCAGTATTACACCACCGACAATGGGACGGTCACAAAAGGACACAGAAAAAACCGGAAAGGGTCTTTCTGGCCATACAAAGGGAGGGACAGAGAAAGACACTGCGGAAACCAAAGAGAGAGAGAGAGACAGACAGACAGACCGAATAACACGAAGCAGAGACAGAGACTGAGGGAAAACCGAGACTGCAAGAGAAACAGAGAGGGAGGTAGACAGACAGGGAAACGGAGACTGAGATGAAGAGAGAGACATGCATGAAGGTGCGTTCTGCTGTGTAAACAAATTCCCTGTAGTGTAAAAATGTTCCCTGTTATATAAAATTGTTCCCTCTTGTGTAAAGATGGTCGCTGTTGTGTACAGATTCTCCCTGTTTTTTTAGAGGTTTTGTGTGCTTTGTAAAGATGTCCGCTATTGAGTAATGTGTTTCCTGTTGTGTAAAGGTACTCCGTGTTGTGTAACGGTGTTCCGTTTTGTGTGGAGGTATTCCCTGTAGTGTAAAGGCCAAGAGCATCATCTGGTGCTGGCGACGCGGCGCTGCAGGAATGCGTTGAGAGAAAGGGGAAGGCCAAGGCTGCTGCAACTTTGCAGCATTTGCAGCTTCTGTTGGTGCGAATAAAGTGTTTTGAAAGTTGTGTTGCAGGTTCTTGTGTTTATTGCAAGAAGGAAGTTGCTGTAAGTAAAGCATAAAGTGTGATAAAAACCTGACGCATTCAGCCTGAAATTTTGCATAATTCTAAGAGGAGAGAACAATAGGAATAATGTGCCCTCCTAATCACATCTTCCTCAGACTAATGCTATGAAAAACACATCTGACTCTCATCCTGAAGTCAGGGTCCAGATCCCCTCCCCCACACTTTTCTTTTGCAGAATGCATCTTCTCTTAACCATGTCTTAATGTAACTTTCGCTGTCTGGATAGGTTAGAATGAAAAAAAGATACTCGTGTTAAATTAATCGGATTGCAGCACACGAGTGATTGGGAGGTGCTGTTCAACCGGCAAGTTTGGAAGGGCGAACGGGGAAACGACGGAGAGATGGTGGGTGCGAGAGTGACAGCAATGGGGGAGCACGGTCGATAGATTGCAAGAAATGGAAGAAAGAAAAATGTAAAAGTGGTGCATATCTGAATAAGTGAGAGGCAGCAGGTGTGCAGACGAGTGAGTGAACGGTGTTTGTACTGTTCGGTGCGGGGTTCAGGCCAATTGTGGACCAGTGGAAATTCTGCGAATCGGATCTGCCTGCATGTAGCAACTGAAGGAAAAGGTGACACAAAACCGGCATGCCTGCCCGGTTTACTGCTGTTGGTGAAGCGACGAAATTTAGAAATGTCGCAATATCTGGCAGCGGTGGGATTCGAACCCACGCCCCCGAAGAGACTGGAGCCTAAATCCAGCGCCTTAGACCGCTCGGCCACGCTACCACATCCAGCCGTTACGCAATCTGAAACTAGTACCTGGTGATTGAAATGTGGCATGGTCTTGTCAATACCAGGGGAAACAAAAGGAAATTAAATTCGTGGACGGCAAACTCACTTCTGATGCAACCCAGTAGATCAGAAGAAGCTACGTGTTCACAGGGCAACTCTAATAAATAGACGTTTGCTGGAACACAACCATTGTAAATTTCATTCATAATTTATCCCTGTTGTGTATTGCAAGCAGGAAGTTGGTGTAAGTAAAGTGTGATAAAAATAAGTGCGTTTGATTGTTGCTAGCAATGGAGGATTTTATTGCTGGTGTAAATAAGAATGCGACTAGCAGAGGATGGTTTCGATCCATCGACCTCTGGGTTATGGGCCCAGCACGCTTCCGCTGCGCCACTCTGCTTTCGGCTGGTGGGGGATCCCGGCTGGTGCTTAGGTTCCGATGCCTCACAGGCCTGTGTGTTAGCGAGACGAATGTCAGCATCCAGGCTGTGTTGAAAACTATAGCATGGCCCTCAAACCACCCAGAGACCCGGACCCCGCAGCACCCGTGTTTGCAGGCTCACCTGGCTGCACAATGTCACAAGGACACTCAGTATTACACCACCGACAATGGGACGGACACAAAAGGACACAGAAAAAACCGGAGAGGGTCTTTCTGGCCATACAAAGGGAGGGACAGAGAAAGACACTGCGGAAACCAAAGAGAGAGAGAGAGAGACAGACAGACAGACCGAATAACACGAAGCAGAGACAGAGACTGAGGGAAAACCGAGACTGCGAGAGAAACAGAGAGGGAGGTAGACAGACAGGGAAACGGAGACTGAGATGAAGAGAGAGACATGCATGAAGGTGCGTTCTGCTGTGTAAACAAATTCCCTGTAGTGTAAAAATGTTCCCTGTTATATAAAATTGTTCCCTCTTGTGTAAAGATGGTCGCTGTTGTGTACAGATTCTCCCTGTTTTTTTAGAGGTTTTGTGTGCTTTGTAAAGATGTCCGCTATTGAGTAATGTGTTTCCTGTTGTGTAAAGGTACTCCGTGTTGTGTAACGGTGTTCCGTTTTGTGTGGAGGTATTCCCTGTAGTGTAAAGGCCAAGAGCATCATCTGGTGCTGGCGACGCGGCGCTGCAGGAATGCGTTGAGAGAAAGGGGAAGGCCAAGGCTGCTGCAACTTTGCAGCATTTGCAGCTTCTGTTGGTGCGAATAAAGTGTTTTGAAAGTTGTGTTGCAGGTTCTTGTGTTTATTGCAAGAAGGAAGTTGCTGTAAGTAAAGCATAAAGTGTGATAAAAAACCTGACGCATTGAGCCTGAAATTTTGCATAATTCTAAGAGGAGAGAACAATAGGAATAATGTGCCCTCCTAATCACATCTTCCTCAGACTAATGCTATGAAAAACACATCTGACTCTCATCCTGAAGTCAGGGTCCAGATCCCCTCCCCCACACTTTTCTTTTGCAGAATGCATCTTCTCTTAACCATGTCTTAATGTAACTTTCGCTGTCTGGATAGGTTAGAATGAAAAAAAGATACTCGTGTTAAATTAATCGGATTGCAGCACACGACTGATTGGGAGGTGCTGTTCAAACGGCAAGTTTGGAAGGGCGAACGGGGAAACGACGGAGAGATGGTGGGTGCGAGAGTGACAGCAATGGGGGAGCACGGTCGATAGATTGCAAGAAATGGAAGAAAGAAAAATGTAAAAGTGGTGCATATCTGAATAAGTGAGAGGCAGCAGGTGTGCAGACGAGTGAGTGAACGGTGTTTGTACTGTTCGGTGCGGGGTTCAGGCCAATTGTGGACCAGTGGAAATTCTGCGAATCGGATCTGCCTGTATGTAGCAACTGAAGGAAAAGGTGACACAAAACCGGCATGCCTGCCCGGTTTACTGCTGTTGGTGAAGCGACGAAATTTAGAAATGTCGCAATATCTGGCAGCGGTGGGATTCGAACCCACGCCCCCGAAGAGACTGGAGCCTAAATCCAGCGCCTTAGACCGCTCGGCCACGCTACCACATCCAGCCGTTACGCAATCTGAAACTAGTACCTGGTGATTGAAATGTGGCATGGTCTTGTCAATACCAGGGGAAACAAAAGGAAATTAAATTCGTGGACGGCAAACTCACTTCTGATGCAACCCAGTAGATCAGAAGAAGCTACGTGTTCACAGGGCAACTCTAATAAATAGACGTTTGCTGGAACACAACCATTGTAAATTTCATTCATAATTTATCCCTGTTGTGTATTGCAAGCAGGAAGTTGGTGTAAGTAAAGTGTGATAAAAATGAGTGCGTTTGATTGTTGCTAGCAATGGAGGATTTTATTGCTGGTGTAAATAAGAATGCGACTAGCAGAGGATGGTTTCGATCCATCGACCTCTGGGTTATGGGCCCAGCACGCTTCCGCTGCGCCACTCTGCTTTCGGCTGGTGGGGGATCCCGGCTGGTGCTTAGGTTCCGATGCCTCACAGGCCTGTGTGTTAGCGAGACGAATGTCAGCATCCAGGCTGTGTTGAAAACTATAGCATGGCCCTCAAACCACCCAGAGACCCGGACCCCGCAGCACCCGTGTTTGCAGGCTTACCTGGCTGCACAATGTCACAAGGACACTCAGTATTACACCACCGACAATGGGACGGACACAAAAGGACACAGAAAAAACCGGAGAGGATACATAGATACATAGATACATAGAAGATAGGAGCAGGAGTAGGCCATTCGGCCCTTCGTGCCTGCTCCGCCATTCGATGAGATCATGGCTGATCCTTTAATTCAGTATCCCGTCCCCGCCTTCTCTCCGTAACCCTTAACCCCTTTTGCCCGTAGAAATATATCTAATTCCCTCTTAAATATATTTAATGAGCTGGCGTACACTGCCCTCTGTGGCAATGAGTTCCACAGGTTCACCACTCTCTGAGTGAAGAAATTCCCCCTCATCTCTGTCCTAAATGGTTTAGCCCTTATCCTTAAATTATGTCCTCTAGTTCTGTTCTCACCCGCCAAGGGAAACATTCCTTCTGCATCCAGTCTGTCTAGACCTGTCAGAATTTTATACACTTCTATGAGGTCCCCTCTCAATCTTCTAAACTCCAGTGTGTACATCCCTAAACTACATAGTCTCTCCTCATAGGTCATTCCCGCCATTCCTGGTATCAGCCTGGTGAATCGCCGCTGCACCCCCTCCATGGCAAGAACATCCTTCCTCAGATGAGGCGACCAAAACTGTACACAGTACTCGAGGTGTGGTCTCACCAGTGCCCTGTACAGCTGCAGCAAGGTATCCCTGTTCCTGTATTCTAACCCTTTTGCTATGAAGGCCAGCATACCGTTTGCCTTCTTGACCGCCTGTTGCACCTGCATGCTCGCCTTCAGTGACTGGTGTACAAGAACACCCAGGTCTCTCTGTACTTCCCCCTCTCCCAATCTATTGCCATTTAAATAATAATTTGCCCTCCCGTTTCTGCACCCAAGGTGGATAACTTCGCACTTGTCCACATTATAGTGCATCTGCCATTTATCCGCCCAATCGCCCAGTCTGTCCAAATCGCTCTGGAGCTTCCTGGTCTCTTCCTCTGAGCCCACCCCCCCTCCTAGTTTAGTGTCGTCTGCAAATTTGGAAATGCTGCATCCGACTCCCTGATCCAGGTCATTAATGTAAATTGTGAACAGCTGGGGGCCCAGGACAGATCCCTGTGGTACCCCACTTGTTACTGCCTGCCATTCAGAAAATGAGCCGTTTATTCCAACTCTCTGTTTTCTATCTGACAGCCAGTTCCCTATCCACGCCAAAACTTTCCCCTTTATCCCATGAGCCTCAATTTTCCATGCTAATCTTTTATGTGGGACCTTATCGAAGGCCTTTTGGAAGTCCAGGTACACCACATCTACTGGCTCTCCCCCATCTATTCTACCAGTTACTCCCTCAAAAAATTCCAATAGATTAGTCAAGCACGATTTACCCTTTGTAAATCCATGTTGACTCTGTCCTATCCTGTCCCCATTTGCTAAGTGCTCCGCTATTTCATCCTTAATGATGGACTCCAGCATTTTGCCCACAACTGATGTAAGGCTTACAGGTCTGTAATTACCTGCTTTTTCCCTACCCCCCTTTTTGAATAGTGGGGAACGTTAGCTACCCTCCAATCCATCGGCACTGTTCCCGAGTCTAATGAATTCTGAAAAATCATCCTTAGTGCATCCGCTATCTCTAGGGCCACCTCCTTCAGTACCCTAGGATGCATGTTATCAGGCCCTGGGGATTTGTCCACCTTCAATCCCTTTAGCTTCCTTAACACCATATCCTTAGAGATATTGATTTGCGTCAGTTCCTCCTTTGCCAATGTCCCTATTTTTCCCGATATCCCAGGGAGGTTTTTTGTGTCTTCCTTCGTAAAGACTGACCCAAAGTATGCATTTAGTTGATCTGCCATTTCCTTATTTCCCATTATATATTCCCCCGTATCTGACTGCAATGGACCAACTTTGGTTTTCACCAGTCTTTTCCTTTTGATATATTTATAAAAGCTTTTGGAGTTAGTTTTTATATTTTCCGCCAGCTTGTTTTCGTAAGCTATTTTGCCCCTCTTGATCATGCCCTTTGCCCTCCTTTGCTCTATCTTAAACTGTTCCCAATCTTCCGCTCTGGCGCTTTTTTTGGCTATTTTATACGCCCTATCTTTGGATTTTATGCTGTCTCTAATTTCCCCTGTTATCCACGGTTGAGTCACCTTTTTAGATTTCCTTTTATGCCAGATTGGTATAAACAATTTTTGCAATTTTGTCATTCTATCTTTAAATGTTTGCCATTGTTTATCTACCTCCAGTCCTCCCAGGAACGTTGTCCAATCAGACCTACTCAGTTCCCGTCTCATGGCATCATAATTCCCCTTGTTTAAATTCAGGACCTTAGTCTCTGAGTCAATTTCTTCGCTCTCCATTTCGAGTGAGAAATCGATCATGTTATGATCGCTCTGACCCAAGGGTCCCCGTACAACAAGATTACTGATTAGTCCCTTCTCATTGCACAGTACCCAGTCCAATATAGCCTGTTCCCGAGTTGGTTCCTCGACATATTGATCCAGATAACCATCCCTTAAACACTCAAGGAATTCCTCCTCCTCATTATTTTTACTGATTAGGCTAGTCCAATCTATATGTAAGTTAAAGTCACCTATGATGACAGCTGTGCTCTTATTGCACGCTTCTCTAATTTCCCTCGTGATGCCCTCCCTAACCTCTATTTTACTATTTGGAGGCCTATATACCACTCCTATTAATGTTTTTCGCCCCTCGCTATTTCTTAGCTCCACCCATACAGATTCTGTATTAACTGAGTTAATATCCTTCTTTTCAATTGCATTTGTCCCCTCTTTTACTAGCAATGCTACCCCTCCTCCCTTTCTTTTTTGTCGATCCTTCCTAAATACTGAATACCCCTGTATGTTAAGCTCCCAGCCCTGCTCACCCTGCAACCATGTTTCCGTAATCCCAATTAGATCATAATTATTAACCTCTATTTCCACAGCTAATTCATCTACCTTGTTCCTGATGCTTCTCGCATTAAGGTATAAAACCCTCAGGCTTTTTTTATGCTCACATTTTTTATGAATTAGTTTGGCCCTTTGTTTTTTGTTCCTCACCCTTTTACCATTTATTTCTGTCTGCCTTTCACTTTCCTCTATTTCACTACATAGGTTTCTAGCCCCCAGATCTTTCTGGCCATACAAAGGGAGGGACAGAGAAAGACACTGCGGAAACCAAAGAGAGAGAGAGAGAGACAGAGAGACCGAATAACACGAAGCAGAGACAGAGACTGAGGGAAAACCGAGACTGCGAGAGAAACAGAGAGGGAGGTAGACAGACAGGGAAACGGAGACTGAGATGAAGAGAGAGACATGCATGAAGGTGCGTTCTGCTGTGTAAACAAATTCCCTGTAGTGTAAAAATGTTCCCTGTTATATAAAATTGTTCCCTCTTGTGTAAAGATGGTCGCTGTTGTGTACAGATTCTCCCTGTTTTTTTAGAGGTTTTGTGTGCTTTGTAAAGATGTCCGCTATTGAGTAATGTGTTTGCTGTTGTGTAAAGGTACACCGTGTTGTGTAACGGTGTTCCGTTTTGTGTGGAGGTATTCCCTGTAGTGTAAAGGCCAAGAGCATCATCTGGTGCTGGCGACGCGGCGCTGCAGGAATGCGTTGAGAGAAAGGGGAAGGCCAAGGCTGCTGCAACTTTGCAGCATTTGCAGCTTCTGTTGGTGCGAATAAAGTGTTTTGAAAGTTGTGTTGCAGGTTCTTGTGTTTATTGCAAGAAGGAAGTTGCTGTAAGTAAAGCATAAAGTGTGATAAAAAACCTGACGCATTGAGCCTGAAATTTTGCATAATTCTAAGAGGAGAGAACAATAGGAATAATGTGCCCTCCTAATCACATCTTCCTCAGACTAATGCTATGAAAAACACATCTGACTCTCATCCTGAAGTCAGGGTCCAGATCCCCTCCCCCACACTTTTCTTTTGCAGAATGCATCTTCTCTTAACCATGTCTTAATGTAACTTTCGCTGTCTGGATAGGTTAGAATGAAAAAAAGATACTCGTGTTAAATTAATCGGATTGCAGCACACGAGTGATTGGGAGGTGCTGTTCAACCGGCAAGTTTGGAAGGGCGAACGGGGAAACGACGGAGAGATGGTGGGTGCGAGAGTGACAGCAATGGGGGAGCACGGTCGATAGATTGCAAGAAATGGAAGAAAGAAAAATGTAAAAGTGGTGCATATCTGAATAAGTGAGAGGCAGCAGGTGTGCAGACGAGTGAGTGAACGGTGTTTGTACTGTTCGGTGCGGGGTTCAGGCCAATTGTGGACCAGTGGAAATTCTGCGAATCGGATCTGCCTGCATGTAGCAACTGAAGGAAAAGGTGACACAAAACCGGCATGCCTGCCCGGTTTACTGCTGTTGGTGAAGCGACGAAATTTAGAAATGTCGCAATATCTGGCAGCGGTGGGATTCGAACCCACGCCCCCGAAGAGACTGGAGCCTAAATCCAGCGCCTTAGACCGCTCGGCCACGCTACCACATCCAGCCGTTACGCAATCTGAAACTAGTACCTGGTGATTGAAATGTGGCATGGTCTTGTCAATACCAGGGGAAACAAAAGGAAATTAAATTCGTGGACGGCAAACTCACTTCTGATGCAACCCAGTAGATCAGAAGAAGCTACGTGTTCACAGGGCAACTCTAATAAATAGACGTTTGCTGGAACACAACCATTGTAAATTTCATTCATAATTTATCCCTGTTGTGTATTGCAAGCAGGAAGTTGGTGTAAGTAAAGTGTGATAAAAATAAGTGCGTTTGATTGTTGCTAGCAATGGAGGATTTTATTGCTGGTGTAAATAAGAATGCGACTAGCAGAGGATGGTTTCGATCCATCGACCTCTGGGTTATGGGCCCAGCACGCTTCCGCTGCGCCACTCTGCTTTCGGCTGGTGGGGGATCCCGGCTGGTGCTTAGGTTCCGATGCCTCACAGGCCTGTGTGTTAGCGAGACGAATGTCAGCATCCAGGCTGTGTTGAAAACTATAGCATGGCCCTCAAACCACCCAGAGACCCGGACCCCGCAGCACCCGTGTTTGCAGGCTTACCTGGCTGCACAATGTCACAAGGACACTCAGTATTACACCACCGACAATGGGACGGACACAAAAGGACACAGAAAAAACCGGAGAGGATACATAGATACATAGATACATAGAAGATAGGAGCAGGAGTAGGCCATTCGGCCCTTCGTGCCTGCTCCGCCATTCGATGAGATCATGGCTGATCCTTTAATTCAGTATCCCGTCCCCGCCTTCTCTCCGTAACCCTTAACCCCTTTTGCCCGTAGAAATATATCTAATTCCCTCTTAAATATATTTAATGAGCTGGCGTACACTGCCCTCTGTGGCAATGAGTTCCACAGGTTCACCACTCTCTGAGTGAAGAAATTCCCCCTCATCTCTGTCCTAAATGGTTTAGCCCTTATCCTTAAATTATGTCCTCTAGTTCTGTTCTCACCCGCCAAGGGAAACATTCCTTCTGCATCCAGTCTGTCTAGACCTGTCAGAATTTTATACACTTCTATGAGGTCCCCTCTCAATCTTCTAAACTCCAGTGTGTACATCCCTAAACTACATAGTCTCTCCTCATAGGTCATTCCCGCCATTCCTGGTATCAGCCTGGTGAATCGCCGCTGCACCCCCTCCATGGCAAGAACATCCTTCCTCAGATGAGGCGACCAAAACTGTACACAGTACTCGAGGTGTGGTCTCACCAGTGCCCTGTACAGCTGCAGCAAGGTATCCCTGTTCCTGTATTCTAACCCTTTTGCTATGAAGGCCAGCATACCGTTTGCCTTCTTGACCGCCTGTTGCACCTGCATGCTCGCCTTCAGTGACTGGTGTACAAGAACACCCAGGTCTCTCTGTACTTCCCCCTCTCCCAATCTATTGCCATTTAAATAATAATTTGCCCTCCCGTTCCTGCACCCAAGGTGGATAACTTCGCACTTGTCCACATTATAGTGCATCTGCCATTTATCCGCCCAATCGCCCAGTCTGTCCAAATCGCTCTGGAGCTTCCTGGTCTCTTCCTCTGAGCCCACCCCCCCTCCTAGTTTAGTGTCGTCTGCAAATTTGGAAATGCTGCATCCGACTCCCTGATCCAGGTCATTAATGTAAATTGTGAACAGCTGGGGGCCCAGGACAGATCCCTGTGGTACCCCACTTGTTACTGCCTGCCATTCAGAAAATGAGCCGTTTATTCCAACTCTCTGTTTTCTATCTGACAGCCAGTTCCCTATCCACGCCAAAACTTTCCCCTTTATCCCATGAGCCTCAATTTTCCATGCTAATCTTTTATGTGGGACCTTATCGAAGGCCTTTTGGAAGTCCAGGTACACCACATCTACTGGCTCTCCCCCATCTATTCTACCAGTTACTCCCTCAAAAAATTCCAATAGATTAGTCAAGCACGATTTACCCTTTGTAAATCCATGTTGACTCTGTCCTATCCTGTCCCCATTTGCTAAGTGCTCCGCTATTTCATCCTTAATGATGGACTCCAGCATTTTGCCCACAACTGATGTAAGGCTTACAGGTCTGTAATTACCTGCTTTTTCCCTACCCCACTTTTTGAATAGTGGGGTAACGTTAGCTACCCTCCAATCCATCGGCACTGTTCCCGAGTCTAATGAATTCTGAAAAATCATCCTTAGTGCATCCGCTATCTCTAGGGCCACCTCCTTCAGTACCCTAGGATGCATGTTATCAGGCCCTGGGGATTTGTCCACCTTCAATCCCTTTAGCTTCCTTAACACCATATCCTTAGAGATATTGATTTGCGTCAGTTCCTCCTTTGCCAATGTCCCTATTTTTCCCGATATCCCAGGGAGGTTTTTTGTGTCTTCCTTCGTAAAGACTGACCCAAAGTATGCATTTAGTTGATCTGCCATTTCCTTATTTCCCATTATATATTCCCCCGTATCTGACTGCAATGGACCAACTTTGGTTTTCACCAGTCTTTTCCTTTTGATATATTTATAAAAGCTTTTGGAGTTAGTTTTTATATTTTCCGCCAGCTTGTTTTCGTAAGCTATTTTGCCCCTCTTGATCATGCCCTTTGCCCTCCTTTGCTCTATCTTAAACTGTTCCCAATCTTCCGCTCTGGCGCTTTTTTTGGCTATTTTATACGCCCTATCTTTGGATTTTATGCTGTCTCTAATTTCCCCTGTTATCCACGGTTGAGTCACCTTTTTAGATTTCCTTTTATGCCAGATTGGTATAAACAATTTTTGCAATTTTGTCATTCTATCTTTAAATGTTTGCCATTGTTTATCTACCTCCAGTCCTCCCAGGAACGTTGTCCAATCAGACCTACTCAGTTCCCGTCTCATGGCATCATAATTCCCCTTGTTTAAATTCAGGACCTTAGTCTCTGAGTCAATTTCTTCGCTCTCCATTTCGAGTGAGAAATCGATCATGTTATGATCGCTCTGACCCAAGGGTCCCCGTACAACAAGATTACTGATTAGTCCCTTCTCATTGCACAGTACCCAGTCCAATATAGCCTGTTCCCGAGTTGGTTCCTCGACATATTGATCCAGATAACCATCCCTTAAACACTCAAGGAATTCCTCCTCCTCATTATTTTTACTGATTAGGCTAGTCCAATCTATATGTAAGTTAAAGTCACCTATGATGACAGCTGTGCTCTTATTGCACGCTTCTCTAATTTCCCTCGTGATGCCCTCCCTAACCTCTATTTTACTATTTGGAGGCCTATATACCACTCCTATTAATGTTTTTCGCCCCTCGCTATTTCTTAGCTCCACCCATATAGATTCTGTATTAACTGAGTTAATATCCTTCTTTTCAATTGCATTTGTCCCCTCTTTTACTAGCAATGCTACCCCTCCTCCCTTTCTTTTTTGTCGATCCTTCCTAAATACTGAATACCCCTGTATGTTAAGCTCCCAGCCCTGCTCACCCTGCAACCATGTTTCCGTAATCCCAATTAGATCATAATTATTAACCTCTATTTCCACAGCTAATTCATCTACCTTGTTCCTGATGCTTCTCGCATTAAGGTATAAAACCCTCAGGCTTTTTTTATGCTCACATTTTTTATGAATTAGTTTGGCCCTTTGTTTTTTGTTCCTCACCCTTTTACCATTTATTTCTGTCTGCCTTTCACTTTCCTCTATTTCACTACATAGGTTTCTAGCCCCCAGATCTTTCTGGCCATACAAAGGGAGGGACAGAGAAAGACACTGCGGAAACCAAAGAGAGAGAGAGAGAGACAGAGAGACCGAATAACACGAAGCAGAGACAGAGACTGAGGGAAAACCGAGACTGCGAGAGAAACAGAGAGGGAGGTAGACAGACAGGGAAACGGAGACTGAGATGAAGAGAGAGACATGCATGAAGGTGCGTTCTGCTGTGTAAACAAATTCCCTGTAGTGTAAAAATGTTCCCTGTTATATAAAATTGTTCCCTCTTGTGTAAAGATGGTCGCTGTTGTGTACAGATTCTCCCTGTTTTTTTAGAGGTTTTGTGTGCTTTGTAAAGATGTCCGCTATTGAGTAATGTGTTTCCTGTTGTGTAAAGGTACTCCGTGTTGTGTAACGGTGTTCCGTTTTGTGTGGAGGTATTCCCTGTAGTGTAAAGGCCAAGAGCATCATCTGGTGCTGGCGACGCGGCGCTGCAGGAATGCGTTGAGAGAAAGGGGAAGGCCAAGGCTGCTGCAACTTTGCAGCATTTGCAGCTTCTGTTGGTGCGAATAAAGTGTTTTGAAAGTTGTGTTGCAGGTTCTTGTGTTTATTGCAAGAAGGAAGTTGCTGTAAGTAAAGCATAAAGTGTGATAAAAAACCTGACGCATTGAGCCTGAAATTTTGCATAATTCTAAGAGGAGAGAACAATAGGAATAATGTGCCCTCCTAAATCACATCTTCCTCAGACTAATGCTATGAAAAACACATCTGACTCTCATCCTGAAGTCAGAGTCCAGATCCCCTCCCCCACACTTTTCTTTTGCAGAATGCATCTTCTCTTAACCATGTCTTAATGTAACTTTCGCTGTCTGGATAGGTTAGAATGAAAAAAAGATACTCGTGTTAAATTAATCGGATTGCAGCACACGAGTGATTGGGAGGTGCTGTTCAACCGGCAAGTTTGGAAGGGCGAACGGGGAAACGACGGAGAGATGGTGGGTGCGAGAGTGACAGCAATGGGGGAGCACGGTCGATAGATTGCAAGAAATGGAAGAAAGATAAATGTAAAAGTGGTGCATATCTGAATAAGTGAGAGGCAGCAGGTGTGCAGACGAGTGAGTGAACGGTGTTTGTACTGTTCGGTGCGGGGTTCAGGCCAATTGTGGACCAGTGGAAATTCTGCGAATCGGATCTGCCTGCATGTAGCAACTGAAGGAAAAGGTGACACAAAACCAGCATGCCTGCCCGGTTTACTGCTGTTGGTGAAGCGACGAAATTTAGAAATGTCGCAATATCTGGCAGCGGTGGGATTCGAACCCACGCCCCCGAAGAGACTGGAGCCTAAATCCAGCGCCTTAGACCGCTCGGCCACGCTACCACATCCAGCCGTTACGCAATCTGAAACTAGTACCTGGTGATTGAAATGTGGCATGGTCTTGTCAATACCAGGGGAAACAAAAGGAAATTAAATTCGTGGACGGCAAACTCACTTCTGATGCAACCCAGTAGATCAGAAGAAGCTACGTGTTCACAGGGCAACTCTAATAAATAGACGTTTGCTGGAACACAACCATTGTAAATTTCATTCATAATTTATCCCTGTTGTGTATTGCAAGCAGGAAGTTGGTGTAAGTAAAGTGTGATAAAAATAAGTGCGTTTGATTGTTGCTAGCAATGGAGGATTTTATTGCTGGTGTAAATAAGAATGCGACTAGCAGAGGATGGTTTCGATCCATCGACCTCTGGGCTTTGGGCCCAGCACGCTTCCGCTGCGCCACTCTGCTTTCGGCTGGTGGGGGATCCCGGCTGGTGCTTAGGTTCCGATGCCTCACAGGCCTGTGTGTTAGCGAGACGAATGTCAGCATCCAGGCTTTGTTGAAAACTATAGCATGGCCCTCAAACCACCCAGAGACCCGGACCCCGCAGCACCCGTGTTTGCAGGCTCACTTGGCTGCACAATGTCACAAGGACACTCAGTATTACACCACCGACAATGGGACGGACACAAAAGGACACAGAAAAAACCGGAGAGGGTCTTTCTGGCCATACAAAGGGAGGGACAGAGAAAGACACTGCGGAAACCAAAGAGAGAGAGAGAGAGACAGACAGACAGACCGAATAACACGAAGCAGAGACAGAGACTGAGGGAAAACCGAGACTGCGAGAGAAACAGAGAGGGAGGTAGACAGACAGGGAAACGGAGACTGAGATGAAGAGAGAGACATGCATGAAGGTGCGTTCTGCTGTGTAAACAAATTCCCTGTAGTGTAAAAATGTTCCCTGTTATATAAAATTGTTCCCTCTTGTGTAAAGATGGTCGCTGTTGTGTACAGATTCTCCCTGTTTTTTTAGAGGTTTTGTGTGCTTTGTAAAGATGTCCGCTATTGAGTAATGTGTTTCCTGTTGTGTAAAGGTACTCCGTGTTGTGTAACGGTGTTCCGTTTTGTGTGGAGGTATTCCCTGTAGTGTAAAGGCCAAGAGCATCATCTGGTGCTGGCGACGCGGCGCTGCAGGAATGCGTTGAGAGAAAGGGGAAGGCCAAGGCTGCTGCAACTTTGCAGCATTTGCAGCTTCTGTTGGTGCGAATAAAGTGTTTTGAAAGATGTGTTGCAGGTTCTTGTGTTTATTGCAAGAAGGAAGTTGCTGTAAGTAAAGCATAAAGTGTGATAAAAAACCTGACGCATTGAGCCTGAAATTTTGCATAATTCTAAGAGGAGAGAACAATAGGAATAATGTGCCCTCCTAAATCACATCTTCCTCAGACTAATGCTATGAAAAACACATCTGACTCTCATCCTGAAGTCAGAGTCCAGATCCCCTCCCCCACACTTTTCTTTTGCAGAATGCATCTTCTCTTAACCATGTCTTAATGTAACTTTCGCTGTCTGGATAGGTTAGAATGAAAAAAAGATACTCGTGTTAAATTAATCGGATTGCAGCACACGAGTGATTGGGAGGTGCTGTTCAACCGGCAAGTTTGGAAGGGCGAACGGGGAAACGACGGAGAGATGGTGGGTGCGAGAGTGACAGCAATGGGGGAGCACGGTCGATAGATTGCAAGAAATGGAAGAAAGATAAATGTAAAAGTGGTGCATATCTGAATAAGTGAGAGGCAGCAGGTGTGCAGACGAGTGAGTGAACGGTGTTTGTACTGTTCGGTGCGGGGTTCAGGCCAATTGTGGACCAGTGGAAATTCTGCGAATCGGATCTGCCTGCATGTAGCAACTGAAGGAAAAGGTGACACAAAACCAGCATGCCTGCCCGGTTTACTGCTGTTGGTGAAGCGACGAAATTTAGAAATGTCGCAATATCTGGCAGCGGTGGGATTCGAACCCACGCCCCCGAAGAGACTGGAGCCTAAATCCAGCGCCTTAGACCGCTCGGCCACGCTACCACATCCAGCCGTTACGCAATCTGAAACTAGTACCTGGTGATTGAAATGTGGCATGGTCTTGTCAATACCAGGGGAAACAAAAGGAAATTAAATTCGTGGACGGCAAACTCACTTCTGATGCAACCCAGTAGATCAGAAGAAGCTACGTGTTCACAGGGCAACTCTAATAAATAGACGTTTGCTGGAACACAACCATTGTAAATTTCATTCATAATTTATCCCTGTTGTGTATTGCAAGCAGGAAGTTGGTGTAAGTAAAGTGTGATAAAAATAAGTGCGTTTGATTGTTGCTAGCAATGGAGGATTTTATTGCTGGTGTAAATAAGAATGCGACTAGCAGAGGATGGTTTCGATCCATCGACCTCTGGGCTTTGGGCCCAGCACGCTTCCGCTGCGCCACTCTGCTTTCGGCTGGTGGTGGATCCCGGCTGGTGCTTAGGTTCCGATGCCTCACAGGCCTGTGTGTTAGCGAGACGAATGTCAGCATCCAGGCTTTGTTGAAAACTATAGCATGGCCCTCAAACCACCCAGAGACCCGGACCCCGCAGCACCCGTGTTTGCAGGCTCACTTGGCTGCACAATGTCACAAGGACACTCAGTATTACACCACCGACAATGGGACGGACACAAAAGGACACAGAAAAAACCGGAGAGGGTCTTTCTGGCCATACAAAGGGAGGGACAGAGAAAGACACTGCGGAAACCAAAGAGAGAGAGAGAGAGACAGACAGACAGACCGAATAACACGAAGCAGAGACAGAGACTGAGGGAAAACCGAGACTGCGAGAGAAACAGAGAGGGAGGTAGACAGACAGGGAAACGGAGACTGAGATGAAGAGAGAGACATGCATGAAGGTGCGTTCTGCTGTGTAAACAAATTCCCTGTAGTGTAAAAATGTTCCCTGTTATATAAAATTGTTCCCTCTTGTGTAAAGATGGTCGCTGTTGTGTACAGATTCTCCCTGTTTTTTTAGAGGTTTTGTGTGCTTTGTAAAGATGTCCGCTATTGAGTAATGTGTTTCCTGTTGTGTAAAGGTACTCCGTGTTGTGTAACGGTGTTCCGTTTTGTGTGGAGGTATTCCCTGTAGTGTAAAGGCCAAGAGCATCATCTGGTGCTGGCGACGCGGCGCTGCAGGAATGCGTTGAGAGAAAGGGGAAGGCCAAGGCTGCTGCAACTTTGCAGCATTTGCAGCTTCTGTTGGTGCGAATAAAGTGTTTTGAAAGTTGTGTTGCAGGTTCTTGTGTTTATTGCAAGAAGGAAGTTGCTGTAAGTAAAGCATAAAGTGTGATAAAAAACCTGACGCATTGAGCCTGAAATTTTGCATAATTCTAAGAGGAGAGAACAATAGGAATAATGTGCCCTCCTAAATCACATCTTCCTCAGACTAATGCTATGAAAAACACATCTGACTCTCATCCTGAAGTCAGAGTCCAGATCCCCTCCCCCACACTTTTCTTTTGCAGAATGCATCTTCTCTTAACCATGTCTTAATGTAACTTTCGCTGTCTGGATAGGTTAGAATGAAAAAAAGATACTCGTGTTAAATTAATCGGATTGCAGCACACGAGTGATTGGGAGGTGCTGTTCAACCGGCAAGTTTGGAAGGGCGAACGGGGAAACGACGGAGAGATGGTGGGTGCGAGAGTGACAGCAATGGGGGAGCACGGTCGATAGATTGCAAGAAATGGAAGAAAGATAAATGTAAAAGTGGTGCATATCTGAATAAGTGAGAGGCAGCAGGTGTGCAGACGAGTGAGTGAACGGTGTTTGTACTGTTCGGTGCGGGGTTCAGGCCAATTGTGGACCAGTGGAAATTCTGCGAATCGGATCTGCCTGCATGTAGCAACTGAAGGAAAAGGTGACACAAAACCAGCATGCCTGCCCGGTTTACTGCTGTTGGTGAAGCGACGAAATTTAGAAATGTCGCAATATCTGGCAGCGGTGGGATTCGAACCCACGCCCCCGAAGAGACTGGAGCCTAAATCCAGCGCCTTAGACCGCTCGGCCACGCTACCACATCCAGCCGTTACGCAATCTGAAACTAGTACCTGGTGATTGAAATGTGGCATGGTCTTGTCAATACCAGGGGAAACAAAAGGAAATTAAATTCGTGGACGGCAAACTCACTTCTGATGCAACCCAGTAGATCAGAAGAAGCTACGTGTTCACAGGGCAACTCTAATAAATAGACGTTTGCTGGAACACAACCATTGTAAATTTCATTCATAATTTATCCCTGTTGTGTATTGCAAGCAGGAAGTTGGTGTAAGTAAAGTGTGATAAAAATAAGTGCGTTTGATTGTTGCTAGCAATGGAGGATTTTATTGCTGGTGTAAATAAGAATGCGACTAGCAGAGGATGGTTTCGATCCATCGACCTCTGGGTTTTGGGCCCAGCACGCTTCCGCTGCGCCACTCTGCTTTCGGCTGGTGGGGGATCCCGGCTGGTGCTTAGGTTCCGATGCCTCACAGGCCTGTGTGTTAGCGAGACGAATGTCAGCATCCAGGCTTTGTTGAAAACTATAGCATGGCCCTCAAACCACCCAGAGACCCGGACCCCGCAGCACCCGTGTTTGCAGGCTCACTTGGCTGCACAATGTCACAAGGACACTCAGTATTACACCACCGACAATGGGACGGACACAAAAGGACACAGAAAAAACCGGAGAGGGTCTTTCTGGCCATACAAAGGGAGGGACAGAGAAAGACACTGCGGAAACCAAAGAGAGAGAGAGAGAGACAGACAGACAGACCGAATAACACGAAGCAGAGACAGAGACTGAGGGAAAACCGAGACTGCGAGAGAAACAGAGAGGGAGGTAGACAGACAGGGAAACGGAGACTGAGATGAAGAGAGAGACATGCATGAAGGTGCGTTCTGCTGTGTAAACAAATTCCCTGTAGTGTAAAAATGTTCCCTGTTATATAAAATTGTTCCCTCTTGTGTAAAGATGGTCGCTGTTGTGTACAGATTCTCCCTGTTTTTTTAGAGGTTTTGTGTGCTTTGTAAAGATGTCCGCTATTGAGTAATGTGTTTCCTGTTGTGTAAAGGTACTCCGTGTTGTGTAACGGTGTTCCGTTTTGTGTGGAGGTATTCCCTGTAGTGTAAAGGCCAAGAGCATCATCTGGTGCTGGCGACGCGGCGCTGCAGGAATGCGTTGAGAGAAAGGGGAAGGCCAAGGCTGCTGCAACTTTGCAGCATTTGCAGCTTCTGTTGGTGCGAATAAAGTGTTTTGAAAGTTGTGTTGCAGGTTCTTGTGTTTATTGCAAGAAGGAAGTTGCTGTAAGTAAAGCATAAAGTGTGATAAAAAACCTGACGCATTGAGCCTGAAATTTTGCATAATTCTAAGAGGAGAGAACAATAGGAATAATGTGCCCTCCTAATCACATCTTCCTCAGACTAATGCTATGAAAAACACATCTGACTCTCATCCTGAAGTCAGGGTCCAGATCCCCTCCCCCACACTTTTCTTTTGCAGAATGCATCTTCTCTTAACCATGTCTTAATGTAACTTTCGCTGTCTGGATAGGTTAGAATGAAAAAAAGATACTCGTGTTAAATTAATCGGATTGCAGCACACGAGTGATTGGGAGGTGCTGTTCAACCGGCAAGTTTGGAAGGGCGAACGGGGAAACGACGGAGAGATGGTGGGTGCGAGAGTGACAGCAATGGGGGAGCACGGTCGATAGATTGCAAGAAATGGAAGAAAGAAAAATGTAAAAGTGGTGCATATCTGAATAAGTGAGAGGCAGCAGGTGTGCAGACGAGTGAGTGAACGGTGTTTGTACTGTTCGGTGCGGGGTTCAGGCCAATTGTGGACCAGTGGAAATTCTGCGAATCGGATCTGCCTGCATGTAGCAACTGAAGGAAAAGGTGACACAAAACCGGCATGCCTGCCCGGTTTACTGCTGTTGGTGAAGCGACGAAATTTAGAAATGTCGCAATATCTGGCAGCGGTGGGATTCGAACCCACGCCCCCGAAGAGACTGGAGCCTAAATCCAGCGCCTTAGACCGCTCGGCCACGCTACCACATCCAGCCGTTACGCAATCTGAAACTAGTACCTGGTGATTGAAATGTGGCATGGTCTTGTCAATACCAGGGGAAACAAAAGGAAATTAAATTCGTGGACGGCAAACTCACTTCTGATGCAACCCAGTAGATCAGAAGAAGCTACGTGTTCACAGGGCAACTCTAATAAATAGACGTTTGCTGGAATACAACCATTGTAAATTTCATTCATAATTTATCCCTGTTGTGTATTGCAAGCAGGAAGTTGGTGCAAGTAAAGTGTGATAAAAATAAGTGCGTTTGATTGTTGCTAGCAATGGAGGATTTTATTGCTGGTGTAAATAAGAATTCGACTAGCAGAGAATGGTTTCGATCCACCGACCTCTGGGTTATGGGCCCAGCACGCTTCCGCTGCGCCACTCTGCTTTCAGTTGGTGTGGTATCCCGGCTGGTGCTTAGGTTCCGATGCCTCACAGGCCTGTGTGTTTGCGAGACGAATGTCAGCATCCAGGCTGTGTTGAAAACTATTGCATGGCCCTCAAACCATCCAGAGACCCGGACCCCGCAGCACCCGTGTTTGCAGGCTCACTTGGCTGCACAATGTCACAAGGACACTCAGTATTACACCACCGACAATGGGACGGACACAAAAGGACACAGAAAAAACCGGCAAGGGTCTTTCTGGCCATACAAAGGGAGGGACAGAGAAAGACACTGCGGAAACCAAAGAGAGAGAGACAGACAGACAGACAGGCCGAATAACACGAAGCAGAGACAGAGACTGAGGGAAAACCGAGACTGCGAGAGAAACAGAGAGGGAGGTAGACAGACAGGGAAACGGAGACTGAGATGAAGAGAGAGACATGCATGAAGGTGCGTTCTGCTGTGTAAACAAATTCCCTGTAGTGTAAAAATGTTCCCTGTTATATAAAATTGTTCCCTCTTGTGTAAAGATGGTCGCTGTTGTGTACAGATTCTCCCTGTTTTTTTAGAGGTTTTGTGTGCTTTGTAAAGATGTCCGCTATTGAGTAATGTGTTTGCTGTTGTGTAAAGGTACTCCGTGTTGTGTAACGGTGTTCCGTTTTGTGTGGAGGTATTCCCTGTAGTGTAAAGGCCAAGAGCATCATCTGGTGCTGGCGACGCGGCGCTGCAGGAATGCGTTGAGAGAAAGGGGAAGGCCAAGGCTGCTGCAACTTTGCAGCATTTGCAGCTTCTGTTGGTGCGAATAAAGTGTTTTGAAAGTTGTGTTGCAGGTTCTTGTGTTTATTGCAAGAAGGAAGTTGCTGTAAGTAAAGCATAAAGTGTGATAAAAAACCTGACGCATTGAGCCTGAAATTTTGCATAATTCTAAGAGGAGAGAACAATAGGAATAATGTGCCCTCCTAAATCACATCTTCCTCAGACTAATGCTATGAAAAACACATCTGACTCTCATCCTGAAGTCAGAGTCCAGATCCCCTCCCCCACACTTTTCTTTTGCAGAATGCATCTTCTCTTAACCATGTCTTAATGTAACTTTCGCTGTCTGGATAGGTTAGAATGAAAAAAAGATACTCGTGTTAAATTAATCGGATTGCAGCACACGAGTGATTGGGAGGTGCTGTTCAACCGGCAAGTTTGGAAGGGCGAACGGGGAAACGACGGAGAGATGGTGGGTGCGAGAGTGACAGCAATGGGGGAGCACGGTCGATAGATTGCAAGAAATGGAAGAAAGATAAATGTAAAAGTGGTGCATATCTGAATAAGTGAGAGGCAGCAGGTGTGCAGACGAGTGAGTGAACGGTGTTTGTACTGTTCGGTGCGGGGTTCAGGCCAATTGTGGACCAGTGGAAATTCTGCGAATCGGATCTGCCTGCATGTAGCAACTGAAGGAAAAGGTGACACAAAACCAGCATGCCTGCCCGGTTTACTGCTGTTGGTGAAGCGACGAAATTTAGAAATGTCGCAATATCTGGCAGCGGTGGGATTCGAACCCACGCCCCCGAAGAGACTGGAGCCTAAATCCAGCGCCTTAGACCGCTCGGCCACGCTACCACATCCAGCCGTTACGCAATCTGAAACTAGTACCTGGTGATTGAAATGTGGCATGGTCTTGTCAATACCAGGGGAAACAAAAGGAAATTAAATTCGTGGACGGCAAACTCACTTCTGATGCAACCCAGTAGATCAGAAGAAGCTACGTGTTCACAGGGCAACTCTAATAAATAGACGTTTGCTGGAACACAACCATTGTAAATTTCATTCATAATTTATCCCTGTTGTGTATTGCAAGCAGGAAGTTGGTGTAAGTAAAGTGTGATAAAAATAAGTGCGTTTGATTGTTGCTAGCAATGGAGGATTTTATTGCTGGTGTAAATAAGAATGCGACTAGCAGAGGATGGTTTCGATCCATCGACCTCTGGGTTTTGGGCCCAGCACGCTTCCGCTGCGCCACTCTGCTTTCGGCTGGTGGGGGATCCCGGCTGGTGCTTAGGTTCCGATGCCTCACAGGCCTGTGTGTTAGCGAGACGAATGTCAGCATCCAGGCTTTGTTGAAAACTATAGCATGGCCCTCAAACCACCCAGAGACCCGGACCCCGCAGCACCCGTGTTTGCAGGCTCACTTGGCTGCACAATGTCACAAGGACACTCAGTATTACACCACCGACAATGGGACGGACACAAAAGGACACAGAAAAAACCGGAGAGGGTCTTTCTGGCCATACAAAGGGAGGGACAGAGAAAGACACTGCGGAAACCAAAGAGAGAGAGAGAGAGACAGACAGACAGACCGAATAACACGAAGCAGAGACAGAGACTGAGGGAAAACCGAGACTGCGAGAGAAACAGAGAGGGAGGTAGACAGACAGGGAAACGGAGACTGAGATGAAGAGAGAGACATGCATGAAGGTGCGTTCTGCTGTGTAAACAAATTCCCTGTAGTGTAAAAATGTTCCCTGTTATATAAAATTGTTCCCTCTTGTGTAAAGATGGTCGCTGTTGTGTACAGATTCTCCCTGTTTTTTTAGAGGTTTTGTGTGCTTTGTAAAGATGTCCGCTATTGAGTAATGTGTTTCCTGTTGTGTAAAGGTACTCCGTGTTGTGTAACGGTGTTCCGTTTTGTGTGGAGGTATTCCCTGTAGTGTAAAGGCCAAGAGCATCATCTGGTGCTGGCGACGCGGCGCTGCAGGAATGCGTTGAGAGAAAGGGGAAGGCCAAGGCTGCTGCAACTTTGCAGCATTTGCAGCTTCTGTTGGTGCGAATAAAGTGTTTTGAAAGTTGTGTTGCAGGTTCTTGTGTTTATTGCAAGAAGGAAGTTGCTGTAAGTAAAGCATAAAGTGTGATAAAAAACCTGACGCATTGAGCCTGAAATTTTGCATAATTCTAAGAGGAGAGAACAATAGGAATAATGTGCCCTCCTAATCACATCTTCCTCAGACTAATGCTATGAAAAACACATCTGACTCTCATCCTGAAGTCAGGGTCCAGATCCCCTCCCCCACACTTTTCTTTTGCAGAATGCATCTTCTCTTAACCATGTCTTAATGTAACTTTCGCTGTCTGGATAGGTTAGAATGAAAAAAAGATACTCGTGTTAAATTAATCGGATTGCAGCACACGAGTGATTGGGAGGTGCTGTTCAACCGGCAAGTTTGGAAGGGCGAACGGGGAAACGACGGAGAGATGGTGGGTGCGAGAGTGACAGCAATGGGGGAGCACGGTCGATAGATTGCAAGAAATGGAAGAAAGAAAAATGTAAAAGTGGTGCATATCTGAATAAGTGAGAGGCAGCAGGTGTGCAGACGAGTGAGTGAACGGTGTTTGTACTGTTCGGTGCGGGGTTCAGGCCAATTGTGGACCAGTGGAAATTCTGCGAATCGGATCTGCCTGCATGTAGCAACTGAAGGAAAAGGTGACACAAAACCAGCATGCCTGCCCGGTTTACTGCTGTTGGTGAAGCGACGAAATTTAGAAATGTCGCAATATCTGGCAGCGGTGGGATTCGAACCCACGCCCCCGAAGAGACTGGAGCCTAAATCCAGCGCCTTAGACCGCTCGGCCACGCTACCACATCCAGCCGTTACGCAATCTGAAACTAGTACCTGGTGATTGAAATGTGGCATGGTCTTGTCAATACCAGGGGAAACAAAAGGAAATTAAATTCGTGGACGGCAAACTCACTTCTGATGCAACCCAGTAGATCAGAAGAAGCTACGTGTTCACAGGGCAACTCTAATAAATAGACGTTTGCTGGAACACAACCATTGTAAATTTCATTCATAATTTATCCCTGTTGTGTATTGCAAGCAGGAAGTTGGTGTAAGTAAAGTGTGATAAAAATAAGTGCGTTTGATTGTTGCTAGCAATGGAGGATTTTATTGCTGGTGTAAATAAGAATGCGACTAGCAGAGGATGGTTTCGATCCATCGACCTCTGGGTTTTGGGCCCAGCACGCTTCCGCTGCGCCACTCTGCTTTCGGCTGGTGGGGGATCCCGGCTGGTGCTTAGGTTCCGATGCCTCACAGGCCTGTGTGTTAGCGAGACGAATGTCAGCATCCAGGCTTTGTTGAAAACTATAGCATGGCCCTCAAACCACCCAGAGACCCGGACCCCGCAGCACCCGTGTTTGCAGGCTCACTTGGCTGCACAATGTCACAAGGACACTCAGTATTACACCACCGACAATGGGACGGACACAAAAGGACACAGAAAAAACCGGAGAGGGTCTTTCTGGCCATACAAAGGGAGGGACAGAGAAAGACACTGCGGAAACCAAAGAGAGAGAGAGAGAGACAGACAGACAGACCGAATAACACGAAGCAGAGACAGAGACTGAGGGAAAACCGAGACTGCGAGAGAAACAGAGAGGGAGGTAGACAGACAGGGAAACGGAGACTGAGATGAAGAGAGAGACATGCATGAAGGTGCGTTCTGCTGTGTAAACAAATTCCCTGTAGTGTAAAAATGTTCCCTGTTATATAAAATTGTTCCCTCTTGTGTAAAGATGGTCGCTGTTGTGTACAGATTCTCCCTGTTTTTTTAGAGGTTTTGTGTGCTTTGTAAAGATGTCCGCTATTGAGTAATGTGTTTCCTGTTGTGTAAAGGTACTCCGTGTTGTGTAACGGTGTTCCGTTTTGTGTGGAGGTATTCCCTGTAGTGTAAAGGCCAAGAGCATCATCTGGTGCTGGCGACGCGGCGCTGCAGGAATGCGTTGAGAGAAAGGGGAAGGCCAAGTTTGCTGCAACTTTGCAGCATTTGCAGCTTCTGTTGGTGCGAATAAAATGTTTTGAAAGTTGTGTTGCAGGTTCTTGTGTTTATTGCAAGAAGGAAGTTGCTGTAAGTAAAGCATAAAGTGTGATAAAAAACCTGACGCATTGAGCCTGAAATTTTGCATAATTCTAAGAGGAGAGAACAATAGGAATAATGTGCCCTCCTAATCACATCTTCCTCAGACTAATGCTATGAAAAACACATCTGACTCTCATCCTGAAGTCAGGGTCCAGATCCCCTCCCCCACACTTTTCTTTTGCAGAATGCATCTTCTCTTAACCATGTCTTAATGTAACTTTCGCTGTCTGGATAGGTTAGAATGAAAAAAAGATACTCGTGTTAAATTAATCGGATTGCAGCACACGAGTGATTGGGAGGTGCTGTTCAACCGGCAAGTTTGGAAGGGCGAACGGGGAAACGACGGAGAGATGGTGGGTGCGAGAGTGACAGCAATGGGGGAGCACGGTCGATAGATTGCAAGAAATGGAAGAAAGAAAAATGTAAAAGTGGTGCATATCTGAATAAGTGAGAGGCAGCAGGTGTGCAGACGAGTGAGTGAACGGTGTTTGTACTGTTCGGTGCGGGGTTCAGGCCAATTGTGGACCAGTGGAAATTCTGCGAATCGGATCTGCCTGCATGTAGCAACTGAAGGAAAAGGTGACACAAAACCGACATGCCTGCCCGGTTTACTGCTGTTGGTGAAGCGACGAAATTTAGAAATGTCGCAATATCTGGCAGCGGTGGGATTCGAACCCACGCCCCCGAAGAGACTGGAGCCTAAATCCAGCGCCTTAGACCGCTCGGCCACGCTACCACATCCAGCCGTTACGCAATCTGAAACTAGTACCTGGTGATTGAAATGTGGCATGGTCTTGTCAATACCAGGGGAAACAAAAGGAAATTAAATTCGTGGACGGCAAACTCACTTCTGATGCAACCCAGTAGATCAGAAGAAGCTACGTGTTCACAGGGCAACTCTAATAAATAGACGTTTGCTGGAATACAACCATTGTAAATTTCATTCATAATTTATCCCTGTTGTGTATTGCAAGCAGGAAGTTGGTGCAAGTAAAGTGTGATAAAAATAAGTGCGTTTGATTGTTGCTAGCAATGGAGGATTTTATTGCTGGTGTAAATAAGAATTCGACTAGCAGAGAATGGTTTCGATCCACCGACCTCTGGGTTATGGGCCCAGCACGCTTCCGCTGCGCCACTCTGCTTTCAGTTGGTGTGGTATCCCGGCTGGTGCTTAGGTTCCGATGCCTCACAGGCCTGTGTGTTTGCGAGACGAATGTCAGCATCCAGGCTGTGTTGAAAACTATTGCATGGCCCTCAAACCATCCAGAGACCCGGACCCCGCAGCACCCGTGTTTGCAGGCTCACTTGGCTGCACAATGTCACAAGGACACTCAGTATTACACCACCGACAATGGGACGGACACAAAAGGACACAGAAAAAACCGGCAAGGGTCTTTCTGGCCATACAAAGGGAGGGACAGAGAAAGACACTGCGGAAACCAAAGAGAGAGAGACAGACAGACAGACAGGCCGAATAACACGAAGCAGAGACAGAGACTGAGGGAAAACCGAGACTGCGAGAGAAACAGAGAGGGAGGTAGACAGACAGGGAAACGGAGACTGAGATGAAGAGAGAGACATGCATGAAGGTGCGTTCTGCTGTGTAAACAAATTCCCTGTAGTGTAAAAATGTTCCCTGTTATATAAAATTGTTCCCTCTTGTGTAAAGATGGTCGCTGTTGTGTACAGATTCTCCCTGTTTTTTTAGAGGTTTTGTGTGCTTTGTAAAGATGTCCGCTATTGAGTAATGTGTTTGCTGTTGTGTAAAGGTACTCCGTGTTGTGTAACGGTGTTCCGTTTTGTGTGGAGGTATTCCCTGTAGTGTAAAGGCCAAGAGCATCATCTGGTGCTGGCGACGCGGCGCTGCAGGAATGCGTTGAGAGAAAGGGGAAGGCCAAGGCTGCTGCAACTTTGCAGCATTTGCAGCTTCTGTTGGTGCGAATAAAGTGTTTTGAAAGTTGTGTTGCAGGTTCTTGTGTTTATTGCAAGAAGGAAGTTGCTGTAAGTAAAGCATAAAGTGTGATAAAAAACCTGACGCATTGAGCCTGAAATTTTGCATAATTCTAAGAGGAGAGAACAATAGGAATAATGTGCCCTCCTAATCACATCTTCCTCAGACTAATGCTATGAAAAACACATCTGACTCTCATCCTGAAGTCAGGGTCCAGATCCCCTCCCCCACACTTTTCTTTTGCAGAATGCATCTTCTCTTAACCATGTCTTAATGTAACTTTCGCTGTCTGGATAGGTTAGAATGAAAAAAAGATACTCGTGTTAAATTAATCGGATTGCAGCACACGAGTGATTGGGAGGTGCTGTTCAACCGGCAAGTTTGGAAGGGCGAACGGGGAAACGACGGAGAGATGGTGGGTGCGAGAGTGACAGCAATGGGGGAGCACGGTCGATAGATTGCAAGAAATGGAAGAAAGAAAAATGTAAAAGTGGTGCATATCTGAATAAGTGAGAGGCAGCAGGTGTGCAGACGAGTGAGTGAACGGTGTTTGTACTGTTCGGTGCGGGGTTCAGGCCAATTGTGGACCAGTGGAAATTCTGCGAATCGGATCTGCCTGCATGTAGCAACTGAAGGAAAAGGTGACACAAAACCAGCATGCCTGCCCGGTTTACTGCTGTTGGTGAAGCGACGAAATTTAGAAATGTCGCAATATCTGGCAGCGGTGGGATTCGAACCCACGCCCCCGAAGAGACTGGAGCCTAAATCCAGCGCCTTAGACCGCTCGGCCACGCTACCACATCCAGCCGTTACGCAATCTGAAACTAGTACCTGGTGATTGAAATGTGGCATGGTCTTGTCAATACCAGGGGAAACAAAAGGAAATTAAATTCGTGGACGGCAAACTCACTTCTGATGCAACCCAGTAGATCAGAAGAAGCTACGTGTTCACAGGGCAACTCTAATAAATAGACGTTTGCTGGAACACAACCATTGTAAATTTCATTCATAATTTATCCCTGTTGTGTATTGCAAGCAGGAAGTTGGTGTAAGTAAAGTGTGATAAAAATAAGTGCGTTTGATTGTTGCTAGCAATGGAGGATTTTATTGCTGGTGTAAATAAGAATGCGACTAGCAGAGGATGGTTTCGATCCATCGACCTCTGGGTTTTGGGCCCAGCACGCTTCCGCTGCGCCACTCTGCTTTCGGCTGGTGGGGGATCCCGGCTGGTGCTTAGGTTCCGATGCCTCACAGGCCTGTGTGTTAGCGAGACGAATGTCAGCATCCAGGCTTTGTTGAAAACTATAGCATGGCCCTCAAACCACCCAGAGACCCGGACCCCGCAGCACCCGTGTTTGCAGGCTCACTTGGCTGCACAATGTCACAAGGACACTCAGTATTACACCACCGACAATGGGACGGACACAAAAGGACACAGAAAAAACCGGAGAGGGTCTTTCTGGCCATACAAAGGGAGGGACAGAGAAAGACACTGCGGAAACCAAAGAGAGAGAGAGAGAGACAGACAGACAGACCGAATAACACGAAGCAGAGACAGAGACTGAGGGAAAACCGAGACTGCGAGAGAAACAGAGAGGGAGGTAGACAGACAGGGAAACGGAGACTGAGATGAAGAGAGAGACATGCATGAAGGTGCGTTCTGCTGTGTAAACAAATTCCCTGTAGTGTAAAAATGTTCCCTGTTATATAAAATTGTTCCCTCTTGTGTAAAGATGGTCGCTGTTGTGTACAGATTCTCCCTGTTTTTTTAGAGGTTTTGTGTGCTTTGTAAAGATGTCCGCTATTGAGTAATGTGTTTCCTGTTGTGTAAAGGTACTCCGTGTTGTGTAACGGTGTTCCGTTTTGTGTGGAGGTATTCCCTGTAGTGTAAAGGCCAAGAGCATCATCTGGTGCTGGCGACGCGGCGCTGCAGGAATGCGTTGAGAGAAAGGGGAAGGCCAAGGCTGCTGCAACTTTGCAGCATTTGCAGCTTCTGTTGGTGCGAATAAAATGTTTTGAAAGTTGTGTTGCAGGTTCTTGTGTTTATTGCAAGAAGGAAGTTGCTGTAAGTAAAGCATAAAGTGTGATAAAAAACCTGACGCATTGAGCCTGAAATTTTGCATAATTCTAAGAGGAGAGAACAATAGGAATAATGTGCCCTCCTAATCACATCTTCCTCAGACTAATGCTATGAAAAACACATCTGACTCTCATCCTGAAGTCAGGGTCCAGATCCCCTCCCCCACACTTTTCTTTTGCAGAATGCATCTTCTCTTAACCATGTCTTAATGTAACTTTCGCTGTCTGGATAGGTTAGAATGAAAAAAAGATACTCGTGTTAAATTAATCGGATTGCAGCACACGAGTGATTGGGAGGTGCTGTTCAACCGGCAAGTTTGGAAGGGCGAACGGGGAAACGACGGAGAGATGGTGGGTGCGAGAGTGACAGCAATGGGGGAGCACGGTCGATAGATTGCAAGAAATGGAAGAAAGAAAAATGTAAAAGTGGTGCATATCTGAATAAGTGAGAGGCAGCAGGTGTGCAGACGAGTGAGTGAACGGTGTTTGTACTGTTCGGTGCGGGGTTCAGGCCAATTGTGGACCAGTGGAAATTCTGCGAATCGGATCTGCCTGCATGTAGCAACTGAAGGAAAAGGTGACACAAAACCGACATGCCTGCCCGGTTTACTGCTGTTGGTGAAGCGACGAAATTTAGAAATGTCGCAATATCTGGCAGCGGTGGGATTCGAACCCACGCCCCCGAAGAGACTGGAGCCTAAATCCAGCGCCTTAGACCGCTCGGCCACGCTACCACATCCAGCCGTTACGCAATCTGAAACTAGTACCTGGTGATTGAAATGTGGCATGGTCTTGTCAATACCAGGGGAAACAAAAGGAAATTAAATTCGTGGACGGCAAACTCACTTCTGATGCAACCCAGTAGATCAGAAGAAGCTACGTGTTCACAGGGCAACTCTAATAAATAGACGTTTGCTGGAATACAACCATTGTAAATTTCATTCATAATTTATCCCTGTTGTGTATTGCAAGCAGGAAGTTGGTGCAAGTAAAGTGTGATAAAAATAAGTGCGTTTGATTGTTGCTAGCAATGGAGGATTTTATTGCTGGTGTAAATAAGAATTCGACTAGCAGAGAATGGTTTCGATCCACCGACCTCTGGGTTATGGGCCCAGCACGCTTCCGCTGCGCCACTCTGCTTTCAGTTGGTGTGGTATCCCGGCTGGTGCTTAGGTTCCGATGCCTCACAGGCCTGTGTGTTTGCGAGACGAATGTCAGCATCCAGGCTGTGTTGAAAACTATTGCATGGCCCTCAAACCATCCAGAGACCCGGACCCCGCAGCACCCGTGTTTGCAGGCTCACTTGGCTGCACAATGTCACAAGGACACTCAGTATTACACCACCGACAATGGGACGGACACAAAAGGACACAGAAAAAACCGGCAAGGGTCTTTCTGGCCATACAAAGGGAGGGACAGAGAAAGACACTGCGGAAACCAAAGAGAGAGAGAGACAGACAGACAGACAGGCCGAATAACACGAAGCAGAGACAGAGACTGAGGGAAAACCGAGACTGCGAGAGAAACAGAGAGGGAGGTAGACAGACAGGGAAACGGAGACTGAGATGAAGAGAGAGACATGCATGAAGGTGCGTTCTGCTGTGTAAACAAATTCCCTGTAGTGTAAAAATGTTCCCTGTTATATAAAATTGTTCCCTCTTGTGTAAAGATGGTCGCTGTTGTGTACAGATTCTCCCTGTTTTTTTAGAGGTTTTGTGTGCTTTGTAAAGATGTCCGCTATTGAGTAATGTGTTTGCTGTTGTGTAAAGGTACTCCGTGTTGTGTAACGGTGTTCCGTTTTGTGTGGAGGTATTCCCTGTAGTGTAAAGGCCAAGAGCATCATCTGGTGCTGGCGACGCGGCGCTGCAGGAATGCGTTGAGAGAAAGGGGAAGGCCAAGGCTGCTGCAACTTTGCAGCATTTGCAGCTTCTGTTGGTGCGAATAAAGTGTTTTGAAAGTTGTGTTGCAGGTTCTTGTGTTTATTGCAAGAAGGAAGTTGCTGTAAGTAAAGCATAAAGTGTGATAAAAAACCTGACGCATTGAGCCTGAAATTTTGCATAATTCTAAGAGGAGAGAACAATAGGAATAATGTGCCCTCCTAAATCACATCTTCCTCAGACTAATGCTATGAAAAACACATCTGACTCTCATCCTGAAGTCAGAGTCCAGATCCCCTCCCCCACACTTTTCTTTTGCAGAATGCATCTTCTCTTAACCATGTCTTAATGTAACTTTCGCTGTCTGGATAGGTTAGAATGAAAAAAAGATACTCGTGTTAAATTAATCGGATTGCAGCACACGAGTGATTGGGAGGTGCTGTTCAACCGGCAAGTTTGGAAGGGCGAACGGGGAAACGACGGAGAGATGGTGGGTGCGAGAGTGACAGCAATGGGGGAGCACGGTCGATAGATTGCAAGAAATGGAAGAAAGATAAATGTAAAAGTGGTGCATATCTGAATAAGTGAGAGGCAGCAGGTGTGCAGACGAGTGAGTGAACGGTGTTTGTACTGTTCGGTGCGGGGTTCAGGCCAATTGTGGACCAGTGGAAATTCTGCGAATCGGATCTGCCTGCATGTAGCAACTGAAGGAAAAGGTGACACAAAACCGGCATGCCTGCCCGGTTTACTGCTGTTGGTGAAGCGACGAAATTTAGAAATGTCGCAATATCTGGCAGCGGTGGGATTCGAACCCACGCCCCCGAAGAGACTGGAGCCTAAATCCAGCGCCTTAGACCGCTCGGCCACGCTTCCACATCCAGCCGTTACGCAATCTGAAACTAGTACCTGGTGATTGAAATGTGGCATGGTCTTGTCAATACCAGGGGAAACAAAAGGAAATTAAATTCGTGGACGGCAAACTCACTTCTGATGCAACCCAGTAGATCAGAAGAAGCTACGTGTTCACAGGGCAACTCTAATAAATAGACGTTTGCTGGAACACAACCATTGTAAATTTCATTCATAATTTATCCCTGTTGTGTATTGCAAGCAGGAAGTTGGTGTAAGTAAAGTGTGATAAAAATAAGTGCGTTTGATTGTTGCTAGCAATGGAGGATTTTATTGCTGGTGTAAATAAGAATGCGACTAGCAGAGGATGGTTTCGATCCATCGACCTCTGGGTTATGGGCCCAGCACGCTTCCGCTGCGCCACTCTGCTTTCGGCTGGTGGGGGATCCCGGCTGGTGCTTAGGTTCCGATGCCTCACAGGCCTGTGTGTTAGCGAGACGAATGTCAGCATCCAGGCTTTGTTGAAAACTATAGCATGGCCCTCAAACCACCCAGAGACCCGGACCCCGCAGCACCCGTGTTTGCAGGCTCACTTGGCTGCACAATGTCACAAGGACACTCAGTATTACACCACCGACAATGGGACGGACACAAAAGGACACAGAAAAAACCGGAGAGGGTCTTTCTGGCCATACAAAGGGAGGGACAGAGAAAGACACTGCGGAAACCAAAGAGAGAGAGAGAGAGACAGACAGACAGACCGAATAACACGAAGCAGAGACAGAGACTGAGGGAAAACCGAGACTGCGAGAGAAACAGAGAGGGAGGTAGACAGACAGGGAAACGGAGACTGAGATGAAGAGAGAGACATGCATGAAGGTGCGTTCTGCTGTGTAAACAAATTCCCTGTAGTGTAAAAATGTTCCCTGTTATATAAAATTGTTCCCTCTTGTGTAAAGATGGTCGCTGTTGTGTACAGATTCTCCCTGTTTTTTTAGAGGTTTTGTGTGCTTTGTAAAGATGTCCGCTATTGAGTAATGTGTTTCCTGTTGTGTAAAGGTACTCCGTGTTGTGTAACGGTGTTCCGTTTTGTGTGGAGGTATTCCCTGTAGTGTAAAGGCCAAGAGCATCATCTGGTGCTGGCGACGCGGCGCTGCAGGAATGCGTTGAGAGAAAGGGGAAGGCCAAGGCTGCTGCAACTTTGCAGCATTTGCAGCTTCTGTTGGTGCGAATAAAGTGTTTTGAAAGTTGTGTTGCAGGTTCTTGTGTTTATTGCAAGAAGGAAGTTGCTGTAAGTAAAGCATAAAGTGTGATAAAAAACCTGACGCATTGAGCCTGAAATTTTGCATTATTCTAAGAGGAGAGAACAATAGGAATAATGTGCCCTCCTAAATCACATCTTCCTCAGACTAATGCTATGAAAAACACATCTGACTCTCATCCTGAAGTCAGAGTCCAGATCCCCTCCCCCACACTTTTCTTTTGCAGAATGCATCTTCTCTTAACCATGTCTTAATGTAACTTTCGCTGTCTGGATAGGTTAGAATGAAAAAAAGATACTCGTGTTAAATTAATCGGATTGCAGCACACGAGTGATTGGGAGGTGCTGTTCAACCGGCAAGTTTGGAAGGGCGAACGGGGAAACGACGGAGAGATGGTGGGTGCGAGAGTGACAGCAATGGGGGAGCACGGTCGATAGATTGCAAGAAATGGAAGAAAGAAAAATGTAAAAGTGGTGCATATCTGAATAAGTGAGAGGCAGCAGGTGTGCAGACGAGTGAGTGAACGGTGTTTGTACTGTTCGGTGCGGGGTTCAGGCCAATTGTGGACCAGTGGAAATTCTGCGAATCGGATCTGCCTGCATGTAGCAACTGAAGGAAAAGGTGACACAAAACCGACATGCCTGCCCGGTTTACTGCTGTTGGTGAAGCGACGAAATTTAGAAATGTCGCAATATCTGGCAGCGGTGGGATTCGAACCCACGCCCCCGAAGAGACTGGAGCCTAAATCCAGCGCCTTAGACCGCTCGGCCACGCTACCACATCCAGCCGTTACGCAATCTGAAACTAGTACCTGGTGATTGAAATGTGGCATGGTCTTGTCAATACCAGGGGAAACAAAAGGAAATTAAATTCGTGGACGGCAAACTCACTTCTGATGCAACCCAGTAGATCAGAAGAAGCTACGTGTTCACAGGGCAACTCTAATAAATAGACGTTTGCTGGAATACAACCATTGTAAATTTCATTCATAATTTATCCCTGTTGTGTATTGCAAGCAGGAAGTTGGTGCAAGTAAAGTGTGATAAAAATAAGTGCGTTTGATTGTTGCTAGCAATGGAGGATTTTATTGCTGGTGTAAATAAGAATTCGACTAGCAGAGAATGGTTTCGATCCACCGACCTCTGGGTTATGGGCCCAGCACGCTTCCGCTGCGCCACTCTGCTTTCAGTTGGTGTGGTATCCCGGCTGGTGCTTAGGTTCCGATGCCTCACAGGCCTGTGTGTTTGCGAGACGAATGTCAGCATCCAGGCTGTGTTGAAAACTATTGCATGGCCCTCAAACCATCCAGAGACCCGGACCCCGCAGCACCCGTGTTTGCAGGCTCACTTGGCTGCACAATGTCACAAGGACACTCAGTATTACACCACCGACAATGGGACGGACACAAAAGGACACAGAAAAAACCGGCAAGGGTCTTTCTGGCCATACAAAGGGAGGGACAGAGAAAGACACTGCGGAAACCAAAGAGAGAGAGACAGACAGACAGACAGGCCGAATAACACGAAGCAGAGACAGAGACTGAGGGAAAACCGAGACTGCGAGAGAAACAGAGAGGGAGGTAGACAGACAGGGAAACGGAGACTGAGATGAAGAGAGAGACATGCATGAAGGTGCGTTCTGCTGTGTAAACAAATTCCCTGTAGTGTAAAAATGTTCCCTGTTATATAAAATTGTTCCCTCTTGTGTAAAGATGGTCGCTGTTGTGTACAGATTCTCCCTGTTTTTTTAGAGGTTTTGTGTGCTTTGTAAAGATGTCCGCTATTGAGTAATGTGTTTGCTGTTGTGTAAAGGTACTCCGTGTTGTGTAACGGTGTTCCGTTTTGTGTGGAGGTATTCCCTGTAGTGTAAAGGCCAAGAGCATCATCTGGTGCTGGCGACGCGGCGCTGCAGGAATGCGTTGAGAGAAAGGGGAAGGCCAAGGCTGCTGCAACTTTGCAGCATTTGCAGCTTCTGTTGGTGCGAATAAAGTGTTTTGAAAGTTGTGTTGCAGGTTCTTGTGTTTATTGCAAGAAGGAAGTTGCTGTAAGTAAAGCATAAAGTGTGATAAAAAACCTGACGCATTGAGCCTGAAATTTTGCATAATTCTAAGAGGAGAGAACAATAGGAATAATGTGCCCTCCTAAATCACATCTTCCTCAGACTAATGCTATGAAAAACACATCTGACTCTCATCCTGAAGTCAGAGTCCAGATCCCCTCCCCCACACTTTTCTTTTGCAGAATGCATCTTCTCTTAACCATGTCTTAATGTAACTTTCGCTGTCTGGATAGGTTAGAATGAAAAAAAGATACTCGTGTTAAATTAATCGGATTGCAGCACACGAGTGATTGGGAGGTGCTGTTCAACCGGCAAGTTTGGAAGGGCGAACGGGGAAACGACGGAGAGATGGTGGGTGCGAGAGTGACAGCAATGGGGGAGCACGGTCGATAGATTGCAAGAAATGGAAGAAAGATAAATGTAAAAGTGGTGCATATCTGAATAAGTGAGAGGCAGCAGGTGTGCAGACGAGTGAGTGAACGGTGTTTGTACTGTTCGGTGCGGGGTTCAGGCCAATTGTGGACCAGTGGAAATTCTGCGAATCGGATCTGCCTGCATGTAGCAACTGAAGGAAAAGGTGACACAAAACCAGCATGCCTGCCCGGTTTACTGCTGTTGGTGAAGCGACGAAATTTAGAAATGTCGCAATATCTGGCAGCGGTGGGATTCGAACCCACGCCCCCGAAGAGACTGGAGCCTAAATCCAGCGCCTTAGACCGCTCGGCCACGCTACCACATCCAGCCGTTACGCAATCTGAAACTAGTACCTGGTGATTGAAATGTGGCATGGTCTTGTCAATACCAGGGGAAACAAAAGGAAATTAAATTCGTGGACGGCAAACTCACTTCTGATGCAACCCAGTAGATCAGAAGAAGCTACGTGTTCACAGGGCAACTCTAATAAATAGACGTTTGCTGGAACACAACCATTGTAAATTTCATTCATAATTTATCCCTGTTGTGTATTGCAAGCAGGAAGTTGGTGTAAGTAAAGTGTGATAAAAATAAGTGCGTTTGATTGTTGCTAGCAATGGAGGATTTTATTGCTGGTGTAAATAAGAATGCGACTAGCAGAGGATGGTTTCGATCCATCGACCTCTGGGCTTTGGGCCCAGCACGCTTCCGCTGCGCCACTCTGCTTTCGGCTGGTGGGGGATCCCGGCTGGTGCTTAGGTTCCGATGCCTCACAGGCCTGTGTGTTTGCGAGACGAATGTCAGCATCCAGGCTGTGTTGAAAACTATTGCATGGCCCTCAAACCATCCAGAGACCCGGACCCCGCAGCACCCGTGTTTGCAGGCTCACTTGGCTGCACAATGTCACAAGGACACTCAGTATTACACCACCGACAATGGGACGGACACAAAAGGACACAGAAAAAACCGGCAAGGGTCTTTCTGGCCATACAAAGGGAGGGACAGAGAAAGACACTGCGGAAACCAAAGAGAGAGAGACAGACAGACAGACAGGCCGAATAACACGAAGCAGAGACAGAGACTGAGGGAAAACCGAGACTGCGAGAGAAACAGAGAGGGAGGTAGACAGACAGGGAAACGGAGACTGAGATGAAGAGAGAGACATGCATGAAGGTGCGTTCTGCTGTGTAAACAAATTCCCTGTAGTGTAAAAATGTTCCCTGTTATATAAAATTGTTCCCTCTTGTGTAAAGATGGTCGCTGTTGTGTACAGATTCTCCCTGTTTTTTTAGAGGTTTTGTGTGCTTTGTAAAGATGTCCGCTATTGAGTAATGTGTTTGCTGTTGTGTAAAGGTACTCCGTGTTGTGTAACGGTGTTCCGTTTTGTGTGGAGGTATTCCCTGTAGTGTAAAGGCCAAGAGCATCATCTGGTGCTGGCGACGCGGCGCTGCAGGAATGCGTTGAGAGAAAGGGGAAGGCCAAGGCTGCTGCAACTTTGCAGCATTTGCAGCTTCTGTTGGTGCGAATAAAGTGTTTTGAAAGTTGTGTTGCAGGTTCTTGTGTTTATTGCAAGAAGGAAGTTGCTGTAAGTAAAGCATAAAGTGTGATAAAAAACCTGACGCATTGAGCCTGAAATTTTGCATAATTCTAAGAGGAGAGAACAATAGGAATAATGTGCCCTCCTAAATCACATCTTCCTCAGACTAATGCTATGAAAAACACATCTGACTCTCATCCTGAAGTCAGAGTCCAGATCCCCTCCCCCACACTTTTCTTTTGCAGAATGCATCTTCTCTTAACCATGTCTTAATGTAACTTTCGCTGTCTGGATAGGTTAGAATGAAAAAAAGATACTCGTGTTAAATTAATCGGATTGCAGCACACGAGTGATTGGGAGGTGCTGTTCAACCGGCAAGTTTGGAAGGGCGAACGGGGAAACGACGGAGAGATGGTGGGTGCGAGAGTGACAGCAATGGGGGAGCACGGTCGATAGATTGCAAGAAATGGAAGAAAGATAAATGTAAAAGTGGTGCATATCTGAATAAGTGAGAGGCAGCAGGTGTGCAGACGAGTGAGTGAACGGTGTTTGTACTGTTCGGTGCGGGGTTCAGGCCAATTGTGGACCAGTGGAAATTCTGCGAATCGGATCTGCCTGCATGTAGCAACTGAAGGAAAAGGTGACACAAAACCGGCATGCCTGCCCGGTTTACTGCTGTTGGTGAAGCGACGAAATTTAGAAATGTCGCAATATCTGGCAGCGGTGGGATTCGAACCCACGCCCCCGAAGAGACTGGAGCCTAAATCCAGCGCCTTAGACCGCTCGGCCACGCTTCCACATCCAGCCGTTACGCAATCTGAAACTAGTACCTGGTGATTGAAATGTGGCATGGTCTTGTCAATACCAGGGGAAACAAAAGGAAATTAAATTCGTGGACGGCAAACTCACTTCTGATGCAACCCAGTAGATCAGAAGAAGCTACGTGTTCACAGGGCAACTCTAATAAATAGACGTTTGCTGGAACACAACCATTGTAAATTTCATTCATAATTTATCCCTGTTGTGTATTGCAAGCAGGAAGTTGGTGTAAGTAAAGTGTGATAAAAATAAGTGCGTTTGATTGTTGCTAGCAATGGAGGATTTTATTGCTGGTGTAAATAAGAATGCGACTAGCAGAGGATGGTTTCGATCCATCGACCTCTGGGTTATGGGCCCAGCACGCTTCCGCTGCGCCACTCTGCTTTCGGCTGGTGGGGGATCCCGGCTGGTGCTTAGGTTCCGATGCCTCACAGGCCTGTGTGTTAGCGAGACGAATGTCAGCATCCAGGCTTTGTTGAAAACTATAGCATGGCCCTCAAACCACCCAGAGACCCGGACCCCGCAGCACCCGTGTTTGCAGGCTCACTTGGCTGCACAATGTCACAAGGACACTCAGTATTACACCACCGACAATGGGACGGACACAAAAGGACACAGAAAAAACCGGAGAGGGTCTTTCTGGCCATACAAAGGGAGGGACAGAGAAAGACACTGCGGAAACCAAAGAGAGAGAGAGAGAGACAGACAGACAGACCGAATAACACGAAGCAGAGACAGAGACTGAGGGAAAACCGAGACTGCGAGAGAAACAGAGAGGGAGGTAGACAGACAGGGAAACGGAGACTGAGATGAAGAGAGAGACATGCATGAAGGTGCGTTCTGCTGTGTAAACAAATTCCCTGTAGTGTAAAAATGTTCCCTGTTATATAAAATTGTTCCCTCTTGTGTAAAGATGGTCGCTGTTGTGTACAGATTCTCCCTGTTTTTTTAGAGGTTTTGTGTGCTTTGTAAAGATGTCCGCTATTGAGTAATGTGTTTCCTGTTGTGTAAAGGTACTCCGTGTTGTGTAACGGTGTTCCGTTTTGTGTGGAGGTATTCCCTGTAGTGTAAAGGCCAAGAGCATCATCTGGTGCTGGCGACGCGGCGCTGCAGGAATGCGTTGAGAGAAAGGGGAAGGCCAAGGCTGCTGCAACTTTGCAGCATTTGCAGCTTCTGTTGGTGCGAATAAAGTGTTTTGAAAGTTGTGTTGCAGGTTCTTGTGTTTATTGCAAGAAGGAAGTTGCTGTAAGTAAAGCATAAAGTGTGATAAAAAACCTGACGCATTGAGCCTGAAATTTTGCATTATTCTAAGAGGAGAGAACAATAGGAATAATGTGCCCTCCTAAATCACATCTTCCTCAGACTAATGCTATGAAAAACACATCTGACTCTCATCCTGAAGTCAGAGTCCAGATCCCCTCCCCCACACTTTTCTTTTGCAGAATGCATCTTCTCTTAACCATGTCTTAATGTAACTTTCGCTGTCTGGATAGGTTAGAATGAAAAAAAGATACTCGTGTTAAATTAATCGGATTGCAGCACACGAGTGATTGGGAGGTGCTGTTCAACCGGCAAGTTTGGAAGGGCGAACGGGGAAACGACGGAGAGATGGTGGGTGCGAGAGTGACAGCAATGGGGGAGCACGGTCGATAGATTGCAAGAAATGGAAGAAAGATAAATGTAAAAGTGGTGCATATCTGAATAAGTGAGAGGCAGCAGGTGTGCAGACGAGTGAGTGAACGGTGTTTGTACTGTTCGGTGCGGGGTTCAGGCCAATTGTGGACCAGTGGAAATTCTGCGAATCGGATCTGCCTGTATGTAGCAACTGAAGGAAAAGGTGACACAAAACCGGCATGCCTGCCCGGTTTACTGCTGTTGGTGAAGCGACGAAATTTAGAAATGTCGCAATATCTGGCAGCGGTGGGATTCGAACCCACGCCCCCGAAGAGACTGGAGCCTAAATCCAGCGCCTTAGACCGCTCGGCCACGCTACCACATCCAGCCGTTACGCAATCTGAAACTAGTACCTGGTGATTGAAATGTGGCATGGTCTTGTCAATACCAGGGGAAACAAAAGGAAATTAAATTCGTGGACGGCAAACTCACTTCTGATGCAACCCAGTAGATCAGAAGAAGCTACGTGTTCACAGGGCAACTCTAATAAATAGACGTTTGCTGGAACACAACCATTGTAAATTTCATTCATAATTTATCCCTGTTGTGTATTGCAAGCAGGAAGTTGGTGTAAGTAAAGTGTGATAAAAATAAGTGCGTTTGATTGTTGCTAGCAATGGAGGATTTTATTGCTGGTGTAAATAAGAATGCGACTAGCAGAGGATGGTTTCGATCCATCGACCTCTGGGTTATGGGCCCAGCACGCTTCCGCTGCGCCACTCTGCTTTCGGCTGGTGGGGGATCCCGGCTGGTGCTTAGGTTCCGATGCCTCACAGGCCTGTGTGTTAGCGAGACGAATGTCAGCATCCAGGCTGTGTTGAAAACTATAGCATGGCCCTCAAACCACCCAGAGACCCGGACCCCGCAGCACCCGTGTTTGCAGGCTCACCTGGCTGCACAATGTCACAAGGACACTCAGTATTACACCACCGACAATGGGACGGACACAAAAGGACACAGAAAAAACCGGCAAGGGTCTTTCTGGCCATACAAAGGGAGGGACAGAGAAAGACACTGCGGAAGCCAAAGAGAGAGAGACAGACAGACTGAATAACACGAAGCAGAGACAGAGACTGAGGGAAAACCGAGACTGCGAGAGAAACAGAGAGGGAGGTAGACAGACAGGGAAACGGAGACTGAGATGAAGAGAGAGACATGCATGAAGATGCGTTCTGCTGTGTAAACAAATTCCCTGTCGTGTAAAAATGTTCCCTGTAATATAAAATTGTTCCCTCTTGTGCAAAGATGGTCGCTGTTGTGTACAGATTCTCCCTGTTTTTTTAGAGGTTTTGTGTGCTTTGTCAAGATGTCCGCTATTGAGTAATGTGTTTCCTGTTGTGTAAAGGTACTCCGTGTTGTGTAACGGTGTTCCATTTTGTGTGGAGGTATTCCCTGTAGTGTAAAGGCCAAGAGCATCATCTGGTGCTGGCGACGCGGCGCTGCAGGAATGCGTTGAGAGAAAGGGGAAGGCCAAGGCTGCTGCAACTTTGCAGCATTTGCAGCTGCTGTTGGTGCGAAAATAGTGTTTTGAAAGTTGTGTTGCAGGTTCTTGTGTTTATTGCAAGAAGGAAGTTGGTGTAAGTAAAGCATAAAGTGTGATAAAAAACCTGACGCATTGAGCCTGAAATTTTGCATAATTCTAAGAGGAGAGAACAATAGGAATAATGTGCCCTCCTAATCACATCTTCCTCAGACTAATGCTATGAAAAACACATCTGACTCTCATCCTGAAGTCAGGGTCCAGATCCCCTCCCCCACACTTTTCTTTTGCAGAATGCATCTTCTCTTAACCATGTCTTAATGTAACTTTCGCTGTCTGGATATGTTAGAATGAAAAAAAGATACTCGTGTTAAATTAATCGGATTGCAGCACACGAGTGAATGGGAGGTGCTGTTCAACCGGCAAGTTTGGAAGGGCGAACGGGGAAACGACGGAGAGATGGTGGGTGCGAGAGTGACAGCAATGGGGGAGCACGGTCGATAGATTGCAAGAAATGGAAGAAAGAAAAATGTAAAAGTGGTACATATCTGAATAAGTGAGAGGCAGCAGGTGTGCAGACGAGTGAGTGAACGGCCTGAATTCAAGTTGGTTGGGTGACGGTGTTTATACTGTTCGGTGCGGGGTTCAGGCCAATTGTGGACCAGTGGAAATTCTGCGAATCGGATCTGCCTGTATGTAGCAACTGAAGGAAAAGGTGACACAAAACCGGCATGCCTGCCCGGTTTACTGCTGTTGGTGAAGCGACGAAATTTAGAAATGTCGCAATATCTGGCAGCGGTGGGATTCGAACCCACGACCCCGAAGAGACTGGAGCCTAAATCCAGCGCCTTAGACCGCTCGGCCACGCTACCACATCCAGCCGTTACGCAATCTGAAACTAGTACCTGGTGATTGAAATGTGGCATGGTCTTGTAAATACCAGGGGAAACAAAAGGAAATTAAATTCGTGGACGGCAAACTCACTTCTGATGCAACCCAGTAGATCAGAAGAAGCTACGTGTTCACAGGGCAACTCTAATAAATAGACGTTTGCTGGAACACAACCATTGTAAATTTCATTCATAATTTATCCCTGTTGTGTATTGCAAGCAGGAAGTTGGTGTAAGTAAAGTGTGATAAAAATAAGTGCGTTTGATTGTTGCAAGCAATAGAGGATTTTATTGCTGGTGTAAATAAGAATGCGACTAGCAGAGGATGGTTTCGATCCATCGACCTCTGGGTTATGGGCCCAGCACGCTTCCGCTGCGCCACTCTGCTTTCGGCTGGTCGGGGATCCCGGCTGGTGCTTAGGTTCCGATGCCTCACAGGCCTGTGTGTTAGCGAGACGAATGTCAGCATCCAGGCTGTGTTGAAAACTGTAGCATGGCCCTCAAACCACCCAGAGACCCGGACCCCGCAGCACCCGTGGATGCAGGCTCACTTGGCTGCACAATGTCACAAGGACACTCAGTATTACACCACCGACAATGGGACGGACACAAAAGGACACAGAAAAAACCGGCAAGGGTCTTTCTGGCCATACAAAGGGAGTGACAGAGAAAGACATTGCGGAAGCCAAAGAGAGAGAGACAGACAGACTGAATAACACGAAGCAGAGACAGAGACTGAGGGAAAATCGAGACTGCGAGAGAAACAGAGAGGGAGGTAGGCAGACAGGGAAACGGAGACTGAGATGAAGAGAGAGACATGCATGAAGATGCGTTCTGCTGTGTAAACAAATTCCCTGTCGTGTAAAAATGTTCCCTGTAATATAAAATTGTTCCCTCTTGTGCAAAGATGGTCGCTGTTGTGTACAGATTCTCCCTGTTTTTTTAGAGGTTTTGTGTGCTTTGTGAAGATGTCCGCTATTGAGTAATGTGTTTCCTGTTGTGTAAAGGTACTCCGTGTTGTGTAACGGTGTTCCATTTTGTGTGGAGGTATTCCCTGTAGTGTAAAGGCCAAGAGCATCATCTGGTGCTGGCGACGCGGCGCTGCAGGAATGCGTTGAGAGAAAGGGGAAGGCCAAGGCTGCTGCAACTTTGCAGCATTTGCAGCTGCTGTTGGTGCGAAAATAGTGTTTTGAAAGTTGTGTTGCAGGTTCTTGTGTTTATTGCAAGAAGGAAGTTGGTGTAAGTAAAGCATAAAGTGTGATAAAAAACCTGACGCATTGAGCCTGAAATTTTGCATAATTCTAAGAGGAGAGAACAATAGGAATAATGTGCCCTCCTAATCACATCTTCCTCAGACTAATGCTATGAAAAACACATCTGACTCTCATCCTGAAGTCAGGGTCCAGATCCCCTCCCCCACACTTTTCTTTTGCAGAATGCATCTTCTCTTAACCATGTCTTAATGTAACTTTCGCTGTCTGGATATGTTAGAATGAAAAAAAGATACTCGTGTTAAATTAATCGGATTGCAGCACACGAGTGAATGGGAGGTGCTGTTCAACCGGCAAGTTTGGAAGGGCGAACGGGGAAACGACGGAGAGATGGTGGGTGCGAGAGTGACAGCAATGGGGGAGCACGGTCGATAGATTGCAAGAAATGGAAGAAAGAAAAATGTAAAAGTGGTACATATCTGAATAAGTGAGAGGCAGCAGGTGTGCAGACGAGTGAGTGAACGGCCTGAATTCAAGTTGGTTGGGTGACGGTGTTTATACTGTTCGGTGCGGGGTTCAGGCCAATTGTGGACCAGTGGAAATTCTGCGAATCGGATCTGCCTGTATGTAGCAACTGAAGGAAAAGGTGACACAAAACCGGCATGCCTGCCCGGTTTACTGCTGTTGGTGAAGCGACGAAATTTAGAAATGTCGCAATATCTGGCAGCGGTGGGATTCGAACCCACGACCCCGAAGAGACTGGAGCCTAAATCCAGCGCCTTAGACCGCTCGGCCACGCTACCACATCCAGCCGTTACGCAATCTGAAACTAGTACCTGGTGATTGAAATGTGGCATGGTCTTGTAAATACCAGGGGAAACAAAAGGAAATTAAATTCGTGGACGGCAAACTCACTTCTGATGCAACCCAGTAGATCAGAAGAAGCTACGTGTTCACAGGGCAACTCTAATAAATAGACGTTTGCTGGAACACAACCATTGTAAATTTCATTCATAATTTATCCCTGTTGTGTATTGCAAGCAGGAAGTTGGTGTAAGTAAAGTGTGATAAAAATAAGTGCGTTTGATTGTTGCAAGCAATAGAGGATTTTATTGCTGGTGTAAATAAGAATGCGACTAGCAGAGGATGGTTTCGATCCATCGACCTCTGGGTTATGGGCCCAGCACGCTTCCGCTGCGCCACTCTGCTTTCGGCTGGTCGGGGATCCCGGCTGGTGCTTAGGTTCCGATGCCTCACAGGCCTGTGTGTTAGCGAGACGAATGTCAGCATCCAGGCTGTGTTGAAAACTGTAGCATGGCCCTCAAACCACCCAGAGACCCGGACCCCGCAGCACCCGTGGATGCAGGCTCACTTGGCTGCACAATGTCACAAGGACACTCAGTATTACACCACCGACAATGGGACGGACACAAAAGGACACAGAAAAAACCGGCAAGGGTCTTTCTGGCCATACAAAGGGAGTGACAGAGAAAGACATTGCGGAAGCCAAAGAGAGAGAGACAGACAGACTGAATAACACGAAGCAGAGACAGAGACTGAGGGAAAATCGAGACTGCGAGAGAAACAGAGAGGGAGGTAGGCAGACAGGGAAACGGAGACTGAGATGAAGAGAGAGACATGCATGAAGATGCGTTCTGCTGTGTAAACAAATTCCCTGTCGTGTAAAAATGTTCCCTGTAATATAAAATTGTTCCCTCTTGTGCAAAGATGGTCGCTGTTGTGTACAGATTCTCCCTGTTTTTTTAGAGGTTTTGTGTGCTTTGTCAAGATGTCCGCTATTGAGTAATGTGTTTCCTGTTGTGTAAAGGTACTCCGTGTTGTGTAACGGTGTTCCATTTTGTGTGGAGGTATTCCCTGTAGTGTAAAGGCCAAGAGCATCATCTGGTGCTGGCGACGCGGCGCTGCAGGAATGCGTTGAGAGAAAGGGGAAGGCCAAGGCTGCTGCAACTTTGCAGCATTTGCAGCTGCTGTTGGTGCGAAAATAGTGTTTTGAAAGTTGTGTTGCAGGTTCTTGTGTTTATTGCAAGAAGGAAGTTGGTGTAAGTAAAGCATAAAGTGTGATAAAAAACCTGACGCATTGAGCCTGAAATTTTGCATAATTCTAAGAGGAGAGAACAATAGGAATAATGTGCCCTCCTAATCACATCTTCCTCAGACTAATGCTATGAAAAACACATCTGACTCTCATCCTGAAGTCAGGGTCCAGATCCCCTCCCCCACACTTTTCTTTTGCAGAATGCATCTTCTCTTAACCATGTCTTAATGTAACTTTCGCTGTCTGGATATGTTAGAATGAAAAAAAGATACTCGTGTTAAATTAATCGGATTGCAGCACACGAGTGAATGGGAGGTGCTGTTCAACCGGCAAGTATGGAAGGGCTGAACGGGGAAACGACGGAGAGATGGTGGGTGCGAGAGTGACAGCAATGGGGGAGCACGGTCGATAGATTGCAAGAAATGGAAGAAAGAAAAATGTAAAAGTGGTACATATCTGAATAAGTGAGAGGCAGCAGGTGTGCAGACGAGTGAGTGAACGGCCTGAATTCAAGTTGGTTGGGTGACGGTGTTTATACTGTTCGGTGCGGGGTTCAGGCCAATTGTGGACCAGTGGAAATTCTGCGAATCGGATCTGCCTGTATGTAGCAACTGAAGGAAAAGGTGACACAAAACCGGCATGCCTGCCCGGTTTACTGCTGTTGGTGAAGCGACGAAATTTAGAAATGTCGCAATATCTGGCAGCGGTGGGATTCGAACCCACGCCCCCGAAGAGACTGGAGCCTAAATCCAGCGCCTTAGACCGCTCGGCCACGCTACCACATCCAGCCGTTACGCAATCTGAAACTAGTACCTGGTGATTGAAATGTGGCATGGTCTTGTAAATACCAGGGGAAACAAAAGGAAATTAAATTCGTGGACGGCAAACTCACTTCTGATGCAACCCAGTAGATCAGAAGAAGCTACGTGTTCACAGGGCAACTCTAATAAATAGACGTTTGCTGGAACACAACCATTGTAAATTTCATTCATAATTTATCCCTGTTGTGTATTGCAAGCAGGAAGTTGGTGTAAGTAAAGTGTGATAAAAATAAGTGCGTTTGATTGTTGCAAGCAATAGAGGATTTTATTGCTGGTGTAAATAAGAATGCGACTAGCAGAGGATGGTTTCGATCCATCGACCTCTGGGTTATGGGCCCAGCACGCTTCCGCTGCGCCACTCTGCTTTCGGCTGGTCGGGGATCCCGGCTGGTGCTTAGGTTCCGATGCCTCACAGGCCTGTGTGTTAGCGAGACGAATGTCAGCATCCAGGCTGTGTTGAAAACTGTAGCATGGCCCTCAAACCACCCAGAGACCCGGACCCCGCAGCACCCGTGGATGCAGGCTCACTTGGCTGCACAATGTCACAAGGACACTCAGTATTACACCACCGACAATGGGACGGACACAAAAGGACACAGAAAAAACCGGCAAGGGTCTTTCTGGCCATACAAAGGGAGTGACAGAGAAAGACACTGCGGAAGCCAAAGAGAGAGAGACAGACAGACTGAATAACACGAAGCAGAGACAGAGACTGAGGGAAAATCGAGACTGCGAGAGAAACAGAGAGGGAGGTAGGCAGACAGGGAAACGGAGACTGAGATGAAGAGAGAGACATGCATGAAGATGCGTTCTGCTGTGTAAACAAATTCCCTGTCGTGTAAAAATGTTCCCTGTAATATAAAATTGTTCCCTCTTGTGCAAAGATGGTCGCTGTTGTGTACAGATTCTCCCTGTTTTTTTAGAGGTTTTGTGTGCTTTGTGAAGATGTCCGCTATTGAGTAATGTGTTTCCTGTTGTGTAAAGGTACTCCGTGTTGTGTAACGGTGTTCCATTTTGTGTGGAGGTATTCCCTGTAGTGTAAAGGCCAAGAGCATCATCTGGTGCTGGCGACGCGGCGCTGCAGGAATGCGTTGAGAGAAAGGGGAAGGCCAAGGCTGCTGCAACTTTGCAGCATTTGCAGCTGCTGTTGGTGCGAAAATAGTGTTTTGAAAGTTGTGTTGCAGGTTCTTGTGTTTATTGCAAGAAGGAAGTTGGTGTAAGTAAAGCATAAAGTGTGATAAAAAACCTGACGCATTGAGCCTGAAATTTTGCATAATTCTAAGAGGAGAGAACAATAGGAATAATGTGCCCTCCTAATCACATCTTCCTCAGACTAATGCTATGAAAAACACATCTGACTCTCATCCTGAAGTCAGGGTCCAGATCCCCTCCCCCACACTTTTCTTTTGCAGAATGCATCTTCTCTTAACCATGTCTTAATGTAACTTTCGCTGTCTGGATATGTTAGAATGAAAAAAAGATACTCGTGTTAAATTAATCGGATTGCAGCACACGAGTGAATGGGAGGTGCTGTTCAACCGGCAAGTATGGAAGGGCTGAACGGGGAAACGACGGAGAGATGGTGGGTGCGAGAGTGACAGCAATGGGGGAGCACGGTCGATAGATTGCAAGAAATGGAAGAAAGAAAAATGTAAAAGTGGTACATATCTGAATAAGTGAGAGGCAGCAGGTGTGCAGACGAGTGAGTGAACGGCCTGAATTCAAGTTGGTTGGGTGACGGTGTTTATACTGTTCGGTGCGGGGTTCAGGCCAATTGTGGACCAGTGGAAATTCTGCGAATCGGATCTGCCTGTATGTAGCAACTGAAGGAAAAGGTGACACAAAACCGGCATGCCTGCCCGGTTTACTGCTGTTGGTGAAGCGACGAAATTTAGAAATGTCGCAATATCTGGCAGCGGTGGGATTCGAACCCACGCCCCCGAAGAGACTGGAGCCTAAATCCAGCGCCTTAGACCGCTCGGCCACGCTACCACATCCAGCCGTTACGCAATCTGAAACTAGTACCTGGTGATTGAAATGTGGCATGGTCTTGTAAATACCAGGGGAAACAAAAGGAAATTAAATTCGTGGACGGCAAACTCACTTCTGATGCAACCCAGTAGATCAGAAGAAGCTACGTGTTCACAGGGCAACTCTAATAAATAGACGTTTGCTGGAACACAACCATTGTAAATTTCATTCATAATTTATCCCTGTTGTGTATTGCAAGCAGGAAGTTGGTGTAAGTAAAGTGTGATAAAAATAAGTGCGTTTGATTGTTGCAAGCAATAGAGGATTTTATTGCTGGTGTAAATAAGAATGCGACTAGCAGAGGATGGTTTCGATCCATCGACCTCTGGGTTATGGGCCCAGCACGCTTCCGCTGCGCCACTCTGCTTTCGGCTGGTCGGGGATCCCGGCTGGTGCTTAGGTTCCGATGCCTCACAGGCCTGTGTGTTAGCGAGACGAATGTCAGCATCCAGGCTGTGTTGAAAACTGTAGCATGGCCCTCAAACCACCCAGAGACCCGGACCCCGCAGCACCCGTGGATGCAGGCTCACTTGGCTGCACAATGTCACAAGGACACTCAGTATTACACCACCGACAATGGGACGGACACAAAAGGACACAGAAAAAACCGGCAAGGGTCTTTCTGGCCATACAAAGGGAGTGACAGAGAAAGACACTGCGGAAGCCAAAGAGAGAGAGACAGACAGACTGAATAACACGAAGCAGAGACAGAGACTGAGGGAAAATCGAGACTGCGAGAGAAACAGAGAGGGAGGTAGGCAGACAGGGAAACGGAGACTGAGATGAAGAGAGAGACATGCATGAAGATGCGTTCTGCTGTGTAAACAAATTCCCTGTCGTGTAAAAATGTTCCCTGTAATATAAAATTGTTCCCTCTTGTGCAAAGATGGTCGCTGTTGTGTACAGATTCTCCCTGTTTTTTTAGAGGTTTTGTGTGCTTTGTGAAGATGTCCGCTATTGAGTAATGTGTTTCCTGTTGTGTAAAGGTACTCCGTGTTGTGTAACGGTGTTCCATTTTGTGTGGAGGTATTCCCTGTAGTGTAAAGGCCAAGAGCATCATCTGGTGCTGGCGACGCGGCGCTGCAGGAATGCGTTGAGAGAAAGGGGAAGGCCAAGGCTGCTGCAACTTTGCAGCATTTGCAGCTGCTGTTGGTGCGAAAATAGTGTTTTGAAAGTTGTGTTGCAGGTTCTTGTGTTTATTGCAAGAAGGAAGTTGGTGTAAGTAAAGCATAAAGTGTGATAAAAAACCTGACGCATTGAGCCTGAAATTTTGCATAATTCTAAGAGGAGAGAACAATAGGAATAATGTGCCCTCCTAATCACATCTTCCTCAGACTAATGCTATGAAAAACACATCTGACTCTCATCCTGAAGTCAGGGTCCAGATCCCCTCCCCCACACTTTTCTTTTGCAGAATGCATCTTCTCTTAACCATGTCTTAATGTAACTTTCGCTGTCTGGATATGTTAGAATGAAAAAAAGATACTCGTGTTAAATTAATCGGATTGCAGCACACGAGTGAATGGGAGGTGCTGTTCAACCGGCAAGTTTGGAAGGGCGAACGGGGAAACGACGGAGAGATGGTGGGTGCGAGAGTGACAGCAATGGGGGAGCACGGTCGATAGATTGCAAGAAATGGAAGAAAGAAAAATGTAAAAGTGGTACATATCTGAATAAGTGAGAGGCAGCAGGTGTGCAGACGAGTGAGTGAACGGCCTGAATTCAAGTTGGTTGGGTGACGGTGTTTATACTGTTCGGTGCTGGGTTCAGGCCAATTGTGGACCAGTGGAAATTCTGCGAATCGGATCTGCCTGTATGTAGCAACTGAAGGAAAAGGTGACACAAAACCGGCATGCCTGCCCGGTTTACTGCTGTTGGTGAAGCGACGAAATTTAGAAATGTCGCAATATCTGGCAGCGGTGGGATTCGAACCCACGACCCCGAAGAGACTGGAGCCTAAATCCAGCGCCTTAGACCGCTCGGCCACGCTACCACATCCAGCCGTTACGCAATCTGAAACTAGTACCTGGTGATTGAAATGTGGCATGGTCTTGTAAATACCAGGGGAAACAAAAGGAAATTAAATTCGTGGACGGCAAACTCACTTCTGATGCAACCCAGTAGATCAGAAGAAGCTACGTGTTCACAGGGCAACTCTAATAAATAGACGTTTGCTGGAACACAACCATTGTAAATTTCATTCATAATTTATCCCTGTTGTGTATTGCAAGCAGGAAGTTGGTGTAAGTAAAGTGTGATAAAAATAAGTGCGTTTGATTGTTGCAAGCAATAGAGGATTTTATTGCTGGTGTAAATAAGAATGCGACTAGCAGAGGATGGTTTCGATCCATCGACCTCTGGGTTATGGGCCCAGCACGCTTCCGCTGCGCCACTCTGCTTTCGGCTGGTCGGGGATCCCGGCTGGTGCTTAGGTTCCGATGCCTCACAGGCCTGTGTGTTAGCGAGACGAATGTCAGCATCCAGGCTGTGTTGAAAACTGTAGCATGGCCCTCAAACCACCCAGAGACCCGGACCCCGCAGCACCCGTGGATGCAGGCTCACTTGGCTGCACAATGTCACAAGGACACTCAGTATTACACCACCGACAATGGGACGGACACAAAAGGACACAGAAAAAACCGGCAAGGGTCTTTCTGGCCATACAAAGGGAGTGACAGAGAAAGACATTGCGGAAGCCAAAGAGAGAGAGACAGACAGACTGAATAACACGAAGCAGAGACAGAGACTGAGGGAAAATCGAGACTGCGAGAGAAACAGAGAGGGAGGTAGGCAGACAGGGAAACGGAGACTGAGATGAAGAGAGAGACATGCATGAAGATGCGTTCTGCTGTGTAAACAAATTCCCTGTCGTGTAAAAATGTTCCCTGTAATATAAAATTGTTCCCTCTTGTGCAAAGATGGTCGCTGTTGTGTACAGATTCTCCCTGTTTTTTTAGAGGTTTTGTGTGCTTTGTCAAGATGTCCGCTATTGAGTAATGTGTTTCCTGTTGTGTAAAGGTACTCCGTGTTGTGTAACGGTGTTCCATTTTGTGTGGAGGTATTCCCTGTAGTGTAAAGGCCAAGAGCATCATCTGGTGCTGGCGACGCGGCGCTGCAGGAATGCGTTGAGAGAAAGGGGAAGGCCAAGGCTGCTGCAACTTTGCAGCATTTGCAGCTGCTGTTGGTGCGAAAATAGTGTTTTGAAAGTTGTGTTGCAGGTTCTTGTGTTTATTGCAAGAAGGAAGTTGGTGTAAGTAAAGCATAAAGTGTGATAAAAAACCTGACGCATTGAGCCTGAAATTTTGCATAATTCTAAGAGGAGAGAACAATAGGAATAATGTGCCCTCCTAATCACATCTTCCTCAGACTAATGCTATGAAAAACACATCTGACTCTCATCCTGAAGTCAGGGTCCAGATCCCCTCCCCCACACTTTTCTTTTGCAGAATGCATCTTCTCTTAACCATGTCTTAATGTAACTTTCGCTGTCTGGATATGTTAGAATGAAAAAAAGATACTCGTGTTAAATTAATCGGATTGCAGCACACGAGTGAATGGGAGGTGCTGTTCAACCGGCAAGTATGGAAGGGCTGAACGGGGAAACGACGGAGAGATGGTGGGTGCGAGAGTGACAGCAATGGGGGAGCACGGTCGATAGATTGCAAGAAATGGAAGAAAGAAAAATGTAAAAGTGGTACATATCTGAATAAGTGAGAGGCAGCAGGTGTGCAGACGAGTGAGTGAACGGCCTGAATTCAAGTTGGTTGGGTGACGGTGTTTATACTGTTCGGTGCGGGGTTCAGGCCAATTGTGGACCAGTGGAAATTCTGCGAATCGGATCTGCCTGTATGTAGCAACTGAAGGAAAAGGTGACACAAAACCGGCATGCCTGCCCGGTTTACTGCTGTTGGTGAAGCGACGAAATTTAGAAATGTCGCAATATCTGGCAGCGGTGGGATTCGAACCCACGCCCCCGAAGAGACTGGAGCCTAAATCCAGCGCCTTAGACCGCTCGGCCACGCTACCACATCCAGCCGTTACGCAATCTGAAACTAGTACCTGGTGATTGAAATGTGGCATGGTCTTGTAAATACCAGGGGAAACAAAAGGAAATTAAATTCGTGGACGGCAAACTCACTTCTGATGCAACCCAGTAGATCAGAAGAAGCTACGTGTTCACAGGGCAACTCTAATAAATAGACGTTTGCTGGAACACAACCATTGTAAATTTCATTCATAATTTATCCCTGTTGTGTATTGCAAGCAGGAAGTTGGTGTAAGTAAAGTGTGATAAAAATAAGTGCGTTTGATTGTTGCAAGCAATAGAGGATTTTATTGCTGGTGTAAATAAGAATGCGACTAGCAGAGGATGGTTTCGATCCATCGACCTCTGGGTTATGGGCCCAGCACGCTTCCGCTGCGCCACTCTGCTTTCGGCTGGTCGGGGATCCCGGCTGGTGCTTAGGTTCCGATGCCTCACAGGCCTGTGTGTTAGCGAGACGAATGTCAGCATCCAGGCTGTGTTGAAAACTGTAGCATGGCCCTCAAACCACCCAGAGACCCGGACCCCGCAGCACCCGTGGATGCAGGCTCACTTGGCTGCACAATGTCACAAGGACACTCAGTATTACACCACCGACAATGGGACGGACACAAAAGGACACAGAAAAAACCGGCAAGGGTCTTTCTGGCCATACAAAGGGAGTGACAGAGAAAGACATTGCGGAAGCCAAAGAGAGAGAGACAGACAGACTGAATAACACGAAGCAGAGACAGAGACTGAGGGAAAATCGAGACTGCGAGAGAAACAGAGAGGGAGGTAGGCAGACAGGGAAACGGAGACTGAGATGAAGAGAGAGACATGCATGAAGATGCGTTCTGCTGTGTAAACAAATTCCCTGTCGTGTAAAAATGTTCCCTGTAATATAAAATTGTTCCCTCTTGTGCAAAGATGGTCGCTGTTGTGTACAGATTCTCCCTGTTTTTTTAGAGGTTTTGTGTGCTTTGTCAAGATGTCCGCTATTGAGTAATGTGTTTCCTGTTGTGTAAAGGTACTCCGTGTTGTGTAACGGTGTTCCATTTTGTGTGGAGGTATTCCCTGTAGTGTAAAGGCCAAGAGCATCATCTGGTGCTGGCGACGCGGCGCTGCAGGAATGCGTTGAGAGAAAGGGGAAGGCCAAGGCTGCTGCAACTTTGCAGCATTTGCAGCTGCTGTTGGTGCGAAAATAGTGTTTTGAAAGTTGTGTTGCAGGTTCTTGTGTTTATTGCAAGAAGGAAGTTGGTGTAAGTAAAGCATAAAGTGTGATAAAAAACCTGACGCATTGAGCCTGAAATTTTGCATAATTCTAAGAGGAGAGAACAATAGGAATAATGTGCCCTCCTAATCACATCTTCCTCAGACTAATGCTATGAAAAACACATCTGACTCTCATCCTGAAGTCAGGGTCCAGATCCCCTCCCCCACACTTTTCTTTTGCAGAATGCATCTTCTCTTAACCATGTCTTAATGTAACTTTCGCTGTCTGGATATGTTAGAATGAAAAAAAGATACTCGTGTTAAATTAATCGGATTGCAGCACACGAGTGAATGGGAGGTGCTGTTCAACCGGCAAGTTTGGAAGGGCGAACGGGGAAACGACGGAGAGATGGTGGGTGCGAGAGTGACAGCAATGGGGGAGCACGGTCGATAGATTGCAAGAAATGGAAGAAAGAAAAATGTAAAAGTGGTACATATCTGAATAAGTGAGAGGCAGCAGGTGTGCAGACGAGTGAGTGAACGGCCTGAATTCAAGTTGGTTGGGTGACGGTGTTTATACTGTTCGGTGCTGGGTTCAGGCCAATTGTGGACCAGTGGAAATTCTGCGAATCGGATCTGCCTGTATGTAGCAACTGAAGGAAAAGGTGACACAAAACCGGCATGCCTGCCCGGTTTACTGCTGTTGGTGAAGCGACGAAATTTAGAAATGTCGCAATATCTGGCAGCGGTGGGATTCGAACCCACGACCCCGAAGAGACTGGAGCCTAAATCCAGCGCCTTAGACCGCTCGGCCACGCTACCACATCCAGCCGTTACGCAATCTGAAACTAGTACCTGGTGATTGAAATGTGGCATGGTCTTGTAAATACCAGGGGAAACAAAAGGAAATTAAATTCGTGGACGGCAAACTCACTTCTGATGCAACCCAGTAGATCAGAAGAAGCTACGTGTTCACAGGGCAACTCTAATAAATAGACGTTTGCTGGAACACAACCATTGTAAATTTCATTCATAATTTATCCCTGTTGTGTATTGCAAGCAGGAAGTTGGTGTAAGTAAAGTGTGATAAAAATAAGTGCGTTTGATTGTTGCAAGCAATAGAGGATTTTATTGCTGGTGTAAATAAGAATGCGACTAGCAGAGGATGGTTTCGATCCATCGACCTCTGGGTTATGGGCCCAGCACGCTTCCGCTGCGCCACTCTGCTTTCGGCTGGTCGGGGATCCCGGCTGGTGCTTAGGTTCCGATGCCTCACAGGCCTGTGTGTTAGCGAGACGAATGTCAGCATCCAGGCTGTGTTGAAAACTGTAGCATGGCCCTCAAACCACCCAGAGACCCGGACCCCGCAGCACCCGTGGATGCAGGCTCACTTGGCTGCACAATGTCACAAGGACACTCAGTATTACACCACCGACAATGGGACGGACACAAAAGGACACAGAAAAAACCGGCAAGGGTCTTTCTGGCCATACAAAGGGAGTGACAGAGAAAGACATTGCGGAAGCCAAAGAGAGAGAGACAGACAGACTGAATAACACGAAGCAGAGACAGAGACTGAGGGAAAATCGAGACTGCGAGAGAAACAGAGAGGGAGGTAGGCAGACAGGGAAACGGAGACTGAGATGAAGAGAGAGACATGCATGAAGATGCGTTCTGCTGTGTAAACAAATTCCCTGTCGTGTAAAAATGTTCCCTGTAATATAAAATTGTTCCCTCTTGTGCAAAGATGGTCGCTGTTGTGTACAGATTCTCCCTGTTTTTTTAGAGGTTTTGTGTGCTTTGTCAAGATGTCCGCTATTGAGTAATGTGTTTCCTGTTGTGTAAAGGTACTCCGTGTTGTGTAACGGTGTTCCATTTTGTGTGGAGGTATTCCCTGTAGTGTAAAGGCCAAGAGCATCATCTGGTGCTGGCGACGCGGCGCTGCAGGAATGCGTTGAGAGAAAGGGGAAGGCCAAGGCTGCTGCAACTTTGCAGCATTTGCAGCTGCTGTTGGTGCGAAAATAGTGTTTTGAAAGTTGTGTTGCAGGTTCTTGTGTTTATTGCAAGAAGGAAGTTGGTGTAAGTAAAGCATAAAGTGTGATAAAAAACCTGACGCATTGAGCCTGAAATTTTGCATAATTCTAAGAGGAGAGAACAATAGGAATAATGTGCCCTCCTAATCACATCTTCCTCAGACTAATGCTATGAAAAACACATCTGACTCTCATCCTGAAGTCAGGGTCCAGATCCCCTCCCCCACACTTTTCTTTTGCAGAATGCATCTTCTCTTAACCATGTCTTAATGTAACTTTCGCTGTCTGGATATGTTAGAATGAAAAAAAGATACTCGTGTTAAATTAATCGGATTGCAGCACACGAGTGAATGGGAGGTGCTGTTCAACCGGCAAGTATGGAAGGGCTGAACGGGGAAACGACGGAGAGATGGTGGGTGCGAGAGTGACAGCAATGGGGGAGCACGGTCGATAGATTGCAAGAAATGGAAGAAAGAAAAATGTAAAAGTGGTACATATCTGAATAAGTGAGAGGCAGCAGGTGTGCAGACGAGTGAGTGAACGGCCTGAATTCAAGTTGGTTGGGTGACGGTGTTTATACTGTTCGGTGCGGGGTTCAGGCCAATTGTGGACCAGTGGAAATTCTGCGAATCGGATCTGCCTGTATGTAGCAACTGAAGGAAAAGGTGACACAAAACCGGCATGCCTGCCCGGTTTACTGCTGTTGGTGAAGCGACGAAATTTAGAAATGTCGCAATATCTGGCAGCGGTGGGATTCGAACCCACGCCCCCGAAGAGACTGGAGCCTAAATCCAGCGCCTTAGACCGCTCGGCCACGCTACCACATCCAGCCGTTACGCAATCTGAAACTAGTACCTGGTGATTGAAATGTGGCATGGTCTTGTAAATACCAGGGGAAACAAAAGGAAATTAAATTCGTGGACGGCAAACTCACTTCTGATGCAACCCAGTAGATCAGAAGAAGCTACGTGTTCACAGGGCAACTCTAATAAATAGACGTTTGCTGGAACACAACCATTGTAAATTTCATTCATAATTTATCCCTGTTGTGTATTGCAAGCAGGAAGTTGGTGTAAGTAAAGTGTGATAAAAATAAGTGCGTTTGATTGTTGCAAGCAATAGAGGATTTTATTGCTGGTGTAAATAAGAATGCGACTAGCAGAGGATGGTTTCGATCCATCGACCTCTGGGTTATGGGCCCAGCACGCTTCCGCTGCGCCACTCTGCTTTCGGCTGGTCGGGGATCCCGGCTGGTGCTTAGGTTCCGATGCCTCACAGGCCTGTGTGTTAGCGAGACGAATGTCAGCATCCAGGCTGTGTTGAAAACTGTAGCATGGCCCTCAAACCACCCAGAGACCCGGACCCCGCAGCACCCGTGGATGCAGGCTCACTTGGCTGCACAATGTCACAAGGACACTCAGTATTACACCACCGACAATGGGACGGACACAAAAGGACACAGAAAAAACCGGCAAGGGTCTTTCTGGCCATACAAAGGGAGTGACAGAGAAAGACATTGCGGAAGCCAAAGAGAGAGAGACAGACAGACTGAATAACACGAAGCAGAGACAGAGACTGAGGGAAAATCGAGACTGCGAGAGAAACAGAGAGGGAGGTAGGCAGACAGGGAAACGGAGACTGAGATGAAGAGAGAGACATGCATGAAGATGCGTTCTGCTGTGTAAACAAATTCCCTGTCGTGTAAAAATGTTCCCTGTAATATAAAATTGTTCCCTCTTGTGCAAAGATGGTCGCTGTTGTGTACAGATTCTCCCTGTTTTTTTAGAGGTTTTGTGTGCTTTGTCAAGATGTCCGCTATTGAGTAATGTGTTTCCTGTTGTGTAAAGGTACTCCGTGTTGTGTAACGGTGTTCCATTTTGTGTGGAGGTATTCCCTGTAGTGTAAAGGCCAAGAGCATCATCTGGTGCTGGCGACGCGGCGCTGCAGGAATGCGTTGAGAGAAAGGGGAAGGCCAAGGCTGCTGCAACTTTGCAGCATTTGCAGCTGCTGTTGGTGCGAAAATAGTGTTTTGAAAGTTGTGTTGCAGGTTCTTGTGTTTATTGCAAGAAGGAAGTTGGTGTAAGTAAAGCATAAAGTGTGATAAAAAACCTGACGCATTGAGCCTGAAATTTTGCATAATTCTAAGAGGAGAGAACAATAGGAATAATGTGCCCTCCTAATCACATCTTCCTCAGACTAATGCTATGAAAAACACATCTGACTCTCATCCTGAAGTCAGGGTCCAGATCCCCTCCCCCACACTTTTCTTTTGCAGAATGCATCTTCTCTTAACCATGTCTTAATGTAACTTTCGCTGTCTGGATATGTTAGAATGAAAAAAAGATACTCGTGTTAAATTAATCGGATTGCAGCACACGAGTGAATGGGAGGTGCTGTTCAACCGGCAAGTATGGAAGGGCTGAACGGGGAAACGACGGAGAGATGGTGGGTGCGAGAGTGACAGCAATGGGGGAGCACGGTCGATAGATTGCAAGAAATGGAAGAAAGAAAAATGTAAAAGTGGTACATATCTGAATAAGTGAGAGGCAGCAGGTGTGCAGACGAGTGAGTGAACGGCCTGAATTCAAGTTGGTTGGGTGACGGTGTTTATACTGTTCGGTGCGGGGTTCAGGCCAATTGTGGACCAGTGGAAATTCTGCGAATCGGATCTGCCTGTATGTAGCAACTGAAGGAAAAGGTGACACAAAACCGGCATGCCTGCCCGGTTTACTGCTGTTGGTGAAGCGACGAAATTTAGAAATGTCGCAATATCTGGCAGCGGTGGGATTCGAACCCACGCCCCCGAAGAGACTGGAGCCTAAATCCAGCGCCTTAGACCGCTCGGCCACGCTACCACATCCAGCCGTTACGCAATCTGAAACTAGTACCTGGTGATTGAAATGTGGCATGGTCTTGTAAATACCAGGGGAAACAAAAGGAAATTAAATTCGTGGACGGCAAACTCACTTCTGATGCAACCCAGTAGATCAGAAGAAGCTACGTGTTCACAGGGCAACTCTAATAAATAGACGTTTGCTGGAACACAACCATTGTAAATTTCATTCATAATTTATCCCTGTTGTGTATTGCAAGCAGGAAGTTGGTGTAAGTAAAGTGTGATAAAAATAAGTGCGTTTGATTGTTGCAAGCAATAGAGGATTTTATTGCTGGTGTAAATAAGAATGCGACTAGCAGAGGATGGTTTCGATCCATCGACCTCTGGGTTATGGGCCCAGCACGCTTCCGCTGCGCCACTCTGCTTTCGGCTGGTCGGGGATCCCGGCTGGTGCTTAGGTTCCGATGCCTCACAGGCCTGTGTGTTAGCGAGACGAATGTCAGCATCCAGGCTGTGTTGAAAACTGTAGCATGGCCCTCAAACCACCCAGAGACCCGGACCCCGCAGCACCCGTGTATGCAGGCTCACTTGGCTGCACAATGTCACAAGGACACTCAGTATTACACCACCGACAATGGGACGGACACAAAAGGACACAGAAAAAACCGGCAAGGGTCTTTCTGGCCATACAAAGGGAGTGACAGAGAAAGACACTGCGGAAGCCAAAGAGAGAGAGACAGACAGACTGAATAACACGAAGCAGAGACAGAGACTGAGGGAAAATCGAGACTGCGAGAGAAACAGAGAGGGAGGTAGGCAGACAGGGAAACGGAGACTGAGATGAAGAGAGAGACATGCATGAAGATGCGTTCTGCTGTGTAAACAAATTCCCTGTCGTGTAAAAATGTTCCCTGTAATATAAAATTGTTCCCTCTTGTGCAAAGATGGTCGCTGTTGTGTACAGATTCTCCCTGTTTTTTTAGAGGTTTTGTGTGCTTTGTGAAGATGTCCGCTATTGAGTAATGTGTTTCCTGTTGTGTAAAGGTACTCCGTGTTGTGTAACGGTGTTCCATTTTGTGTGGAGGTATTCCCTGTAGTGTAAAGGCCAAGAGCATCATCTGGTGCTGGCGACGCGGCGCTGCAGGAATGCGTTGAGAGAAAGGGGAAGGCCAAGGCTGCTGCAACTTTGCAGCATTTGCAGCTGCTGTTGGTGCGAAAATAGTGTTTTGAAAGTTGTGTTGCAGGTTCTTGTGTTTATTGCAAGAAGGAAGTTGGTGTAAGTAAAGCATAAAGTGTGATAAAAAACCTGACGCATTGAGCCTGAAATTTTGCATAATTCTAAGAGGAGAGAACAATAGGAATAATGTGCCCTCCTAATCACATCTTCCTCAGACTAATGCTATGAAAAACACATCTGACTCTCATCCTGAAGTCAGGGTCCAGATCCCCTCCCCCACACTTTTCTTTTGCAGAATGCATCTTCTCTTAACCATGTCTTAATGTAACTTTCGCTGTCTGGATATGTTAGAATGAAAAAAAGATACTCGTGTTAAATTAATCGGATTGCAGCACACGAGTGAATGGGAGGTGCTGTTCAACCGGCAAGTTTGGAAGGGCGAACGGGGAAACGACGGAGAGATGGTGGGTGCGAGAGTGACAGCAATGGGGGAGCACGGTCGATAGATTGCAAGAAATGGAAGAAAGAAAAATGTAAAAGTGGTACATATCTGAATAAGTGAGAGGCAGCAGGTGTGCAGACGAGTGAGTGAACGGCCTGAATTCAAGTTGGTTGGGTGACGGTGTTTATACTGTTCGGTGCTGGGTTCAGGCCAATTGTGGACCAGTGGAAATTCTGCGAATCGGATCTGCCTGTATGTAGCAACTGAAGGAAAAGGTGACACAAAACCGGCATGCCTGCCCGGTTTACTGCTGTTGGTGAAGCGACGAAATTTAGAAATGTCGCAATATCTGGCAGCGGTGGGATTCGAACCCACGCCCCCGAAGAGACTGGAGCCTAAATCCAGCGCCTTAGACCGCTCGGCCACGCTACCACATCCAGCCGTTACGCAATCTGAAACTAGTACCTGGTGATTGAAATGTGGCATGGTCTTGTAAATACCAGGGGAAACAAAAGGAAATTAAATTCGTGGACGGCAAACTCACTTCTGATGCAACCCAGTAGATCAGAAGAAGCTACGTGTTCACAGGGCAACTCTAATAAATAGACGTTTGCTGGAACACAACCATTGTAAATTTCATTCATAATTTATCCCTGTTGTGTATTGCAAGCAGGAAGTTGGTGTAAGTAAAGTGTGATAAAAATAAGTGCGTTTGATTGTTGCAAGCAATAGAGGATTTTATTGCTGGTGTAAATAAGAATGCGACTAGCAGAGGATGGTTTCGATCCATCGACCTCTGGGTTATGGGCCCAGCACGCTTCCGCTGCGCCACTCTGCTTTCGGCTGGTCGGGGATCCCGGCTGGTGCTTAGGTTCCGATGCCTCACAGGCCTGTGTGTTAGCGAGACGAATGTCAGCATCCAGGCTGTGTTGAAAACTGTAGCATGGCCCTCAAACCACCCAGAGACCCGGACCCCGCAGCACCCGTGTATGCAGGCTCACTTGGCTGCACAATGTCACAAGGACACTCAGTATTACACCACCGACAATGGGACGGACACAAAAGGACACAGAAAAAACCGGCAAGGGTCTTTCTGGCCATACAAAGGGAGTGACAGAGAAAGACACTGCGGAAGCCAAAGAGAGAGAGACAGACAGACTGAATAACACGAAGCAGAGACAGAGACTGAGGGAAAATCGAGACTGCGAGAGAAACAGAGAGGGAGGTAGGCAGACAGGGAAACGGAGACTGAGATGAAGAGAGAGACATGCATGAAGATGCGTTCTGCTGTGTAAACAAATTCCCTGTCGTGTAAAAATGTTCCCTGTAATATAAAATTGTTCCCTCTTGTGCAAAGATGGTCGCTGTTGTGTACAGATTCTCCCTGTTTTTTTAGAGGTTTTGTGTGCTTTGTGAAGATGTCCGCTATTGAGTAATGTGTTTCCTGTTGTGTAAAGGTACTCCGTGTTGTGTAACGGTGTTCCATTTTGTGTGGAGGTATTCCCTGTAGTGTAAAGGCCAAGAGCATCATCTGGTGCTGGCGACGCGGCGCTGCAGGAATGCGTTGAGAGAAAGGGGAAGGCCAAGGCTGCTGCAACTTTGCAGCATTTGCAGCTGCTGTTGGTGCGAAAATAGTGTTTTGAAAGTTGTGTTGCAGGTTCTTGTGTTTATTGCAAGAAGGAAGTTGGTGTAAGTAAAGCATAAAGTGTGATAAAAAACCTGACGCATTGAGCCTGAAATTTTGCATAATTCTAAGAGGAGAGAACAATAGGAATAATGTGCCCTCCTAATCACATCTTCCTCAGACTAATGCTATGAAAAACACATCTGACTCTCATCCTGAAGTCAGGGTCCAGATCCCCTCCCCCACACTTTTCTTTTGCAGAATGCATCTTCTCTTAACCATGTCTTAATGTAACTTTCGCTGTCTGGATATGTTAGAATGAAAAAAAGATACTCGTGTTAAATTAATCGGATTGCAGCACACGAGTGAATGGGAGGTGCTGTTCAACCGGCAAGTTTGGAAGGGCGAACGGGGAAACGACGGAGAGATGGTGGGTGCGAGAGTGACAGCAATGGGGGAGCACGGTCGATAGATTGCAAGAAATGGAAGAAAGAAAAATGTAAAAGTGGTACATATCTGAATAAGTGAGAGGCAGCAGGTGTGCAGACGAGTGAGTGAACGGCCTGAATTCAAGTTGGTTGGGTGACGGTGTTTATACTGTTCGGTGCTGGGTTCAGGCCAATTGTGGACCAGTGGAAATTCTGCGAATCGGATCTGCCTGTATGTAGCAACTGAAGGAAAAGGTGACACAAAACCGGCATGCCTGCCCGGTTTACTGCTGTTGGTGAAGCGACGAAATTTAGAAATGTCGCAATATCTGGCAGCGGTGGGATTCGAACCCACGCCCCCGAAGAGACTGGAGCCTAAATCCAGCGCCTTAGACCGCTCGGCCACGCTACCACATCCAGCCGTTACGCAATCTGAAACTAGTACCTGGTGATTGAAATGTGGCATGGTCTTGTAAATACCAGGGGAAACAAAAGGAAATTAAATTCGTGGACGGCAAACTCACTTCTGATGCAACCTAGTAGATCAGAAGAAGCTACGTGTTCACAGGGCAACTCTAATAAATAGACGTTTGCTGGAACACAACCATTGTAAATTTCATTCATAATTTATCCCTGTTGTGTATTGCAAGCAGGAAGTTGGTGTAAGTAAAGTGTGATAAAAATAAGTGCGTTTGATTGTTGCAAGCAATAGAGGATTTTATTGCTTGTGTAAATAAGAATGCGACTAGCAGAGGATGGTTTCGATCCATCGACCTCTGGGTTATGGGCCCAGCACGCTTCCGCTGCGCCACTCTGCTTTCGGCTGGTGGGGGATCCCGGCTGGTGCTTAGGTTCCGATGCCTCACAGGCCTGTGTGTTAGCGAGACGAATGTCAGCATCCAGGCTGTGTTGAAAACTGTAGCATGGCCCTCAAACCACCCAGAGACCCGGACCCCGCAGCACCCGTGTATGCAGGCTCACTTGGCTGCACAATGTCACAAGGACACTCAGTATTACACCACCGACAATGGGACGGACACAAAAGGACACAGAAAAAACCGGCAAGGGTCTTTCTGGCCATACAAAGGGAGGGACAGAGAAAGACACTGCGGAAGCCAAAGAGAGAGAGACAGACAGACTGAATAACACGAAGCAGAGACAGAGACTGAGGGAAAATCGAGACTGCGAGAGAAACAGAGAGGGAGGTAGGCAGACAGGGAAACGGAGACTGAGATGAAGAGAGAGACATGCATGAAGATGCGTTCTGCTGTGTAAACAAATTCCCTGTCGTGTAAAAATGTTCCCTGTAATATAAAATTGTTCCCTCTTGTGCAAAGATGGTCGCTGTTGTGTACAGATTCTCCCTGTTTTTTTAGAGGTTTTGTGTGCTTTGTCAAGATGTCCGCTGTTGAGTAATGTGTTTCCTGTTGTGTAAAGGTACTCCGTGTTGTGTAACGGTGTTCCATTTTGTGTGGAGGTATTCCCTGTAGTGTAAAGGCCAAGAGCATCATCTGGTGCTGGCGACGCGGCGCTGCAGGAATGCGTTGAGAGAAAGGGGAAGGCCAAGGCTGCTGCAACTTTGCAGCATTTGCAGCTGCTGTTGGTGCGAAAATAGTGTTTTGAAAGTTGTGTTGCAGGTTCTTGTGTTTATTGCAAGAAGGAAGTTGGTGTAAGTAAAGCATAAAGTGTGATAAAAAACCTGACGCATTGAGCCTGAAATTTTGCATAATTCTAAGAGGAGAGAACAATAGGAATAATGTGCCCTCCTAATCACATCTTCCTCAGACTAATGCTATGAAAAACACATCTGATTCTCATCCTGAAGTCAGGGTCCAGATCCCCTCCCCCACACTTTTCTTTTGCAGAATGCATCTTCTCTTAACCATGTCTTAATGTAACTTTCGCTGTCTGGATAGGTTAGAATGAAAAAAAGATACTCGTGTTAAATTAATCGGATTGCAGCACACGAGTGAATGGGAGGTGATGTTCAACCGGCAAGTTTGGAAGGGCGAACGGGGAAACGACGGAGAGATGGTGGGTGCGAGAGTGACAGCAATGGGGGAGCACGGTCGATAGATTGCAAGAAATGGAAGAAAGAAAAATGTAAAAGTGGTGCATATCTGAATAAGTGAGAGGCAGCAGGTGTGCAAACGAGTGAGTGAACGGTGTTTGTACTGTTCGGTGCGGGGTTCAGGCCAATTGTGGACCAGTGGAAATTCTGCGAATCGGATCTGCCTGTATGTAGCAACTGAAGGAAAAGGTGACACAAAACCGGCATGCCTGCCCGGTTTACTGCTGTTGGTGAAGCGACGAAATTTAGGAATGTCGCAATATCTGGCAGTGGGGGGATTCGAACCCACGCCCCCGAAGAGACTGGAGCCTAAATCCAGCGCCTTAGACCGCTCGGCCACGCTACCACAGCCAGCCGTTACGCAATCTGAAACTTGTACCTGGTGATTGAAATGTGGCACGGTCTTGTAAATACCAGGGGAAACAAAAGGAAATTAAATTCGTGGACGGCAAACTCACTTCTGATGCAACCCAGTAGATCAGAAGAAGCTACGTGTTCACAGGGCAACTCTAATAAATAGACGTTTGCTGGAACACAACCATTGTAAATTTCATTCATAATTTATCCCTGTTGTGTATTGCAAGCAGGAAGTTGGTGTAAGTAAAGTGTGATAAAAATAAGTGCGTTTGATTGTTGCAAGCAATAGAGGATTTTATTGCTGGTGTAAATAAGAATGCGACTAGCAGAGGATGGTTTCGATCCATCGACCTCTGGGTTATGGGCCCAGCACGCTTCCGCTGCGCCACTCTGCTTTCGGCTGGTGGGGGATCCCGGCTGGTGCTTAGGTTCCGATGCCTCACAGGCCTGTGTGTTAGCGAGACGAATGTCAGCATCCAGGCTGTGTTGAAAACTGTAGCATGGCCCTCAAACCACCCAGAGACCCGGACCCCGCAGCACCCGTGTATGCAGGCTCACTTGGCTGCACAATGTCACAAGGACACTCAGTATTACACCACCGACAATGGGACGGACACAAAAGGACACAGAAAAAACCGGCAAGGGTCTTTCTGGCCATACAAAGGGAGGGACAGAGAAAGACACTGCGGAAGCCAAAGAGAGAGAGACAGACAGACTGAATAACACGAAGCAGAGACAGAGACTGAGGGAAAATCGAGACTGCGAGAGAAACAGAGAGGGAGGTAGGCAGACAGGGAAACGGAGACTGAGATGAAGAGAGAGACATGCATGAAGATGCGTTCTGCTGTGTAAACAAATTCCCTGTCGTGTAAAAATGTTCCCTGTAATATAAAATTGTTCCCTCTTGTGCAAAGATGGTCGCTGTTGTGTACAGATTCTCCCTGTTTTTTTAGAGGTTTTGTGTGCTTTGTCAAGATGTCCGCTGTTGAGTAATGTGTTTCCTGTTGTGTAAAGGTACTCCGTGTTGTGTAACGGTGTTCCATTTTGTGTGGAGGTATTCCCTGTAGTGTAAAGGCCAAGAGCATCATCTGGTGCTGGCGACGCGGCGCTGCAGGAATGCGTTGAGAGAAAGGGGAAGGCCAAGGCTGCTGCAACTTTGCAGCATTTGCAGCTGCTGTTGGTGCGAAAATAGTGTTTTGAAAGTTGTGTTGCAGGTTCTTGTGTTTATTGCAAGAAGGAAGTTGGTGTAAGTAAAGCATAAAGTGTGATAAAAAACCTGACGCATTGAGCCTGAAATTTTGCATAATTCTAAGAGGAGAGAACAATAGGAATAATGTGCCCTCCTAATCACATCTTCCTCAGACTAATGCTATGAAAAACACATCTGATTCTCATCCTGAAGTCAGGGTCCAGATCCCCTCCCCCACACTTTTCTTTTGCAGAATGCATCTTCTCTTAACCATGTCTTAATGTAACTTTCGCTGTCTGGATAGGTTAGAATGAAAAAAAGATACTCGTGTTAAATTAATCGGATTGCAGCACACGAGTGAATGGGAGGTGATGTTCAACCGGCAAGTTTGGAAGGGCGAACGGGGAAACGACGGAGAGATGGTGGGTGCGAGAGTGACAGCAATGGGGGAGCACGGTCGATAGATTGCAAGAAATGGAAGAAAGAAAAATGTAAAAGTGGTGCATATCTGAATAAGTGAGAGGCAGCAGGTGTGCAAACGAGTGAGTGAACGGTGTTTGTACTGTTCGGTGCGGGGTTCAGGCCAATTGTGGACCAGTGGAAATTCTGCGAATCGGATCTGCCTGTATGTAGCAACTGAAGGAAAAGGTGACACAAAACCGGCATGCCTGCCCGGTTTACTGCTGTTGGTGAAGCGACGAAATTTAGGAATGTCGCAATATCTGGCAGTGGGGGGATTCGAACCCACGCCCCCGAAGAGACTGGAGCCTAAATCCAGCGCCTTAGACCGCTCGGCCACGCTACCACAGCCAGCCGTTACGCAATCTGAAACTTGTACCTGGTGATTGAAATGTGGCACGGTCTTGTAAATACCAGGGGAAACAAAAGGAAATTAAATTCGTGGACGGCAAACTCACTTCTGATGCAACCCAGTAGATCAGAAGAAGCTACGTGTTCACAGGGCAACTCTAATAAATAGACGTTTGCTGGAACACAACCATTGTAAATTTCATTCATAATTTATCCCTGTTGTGTATTGCAAGCAGGAAGTTGGTGTAAGTAAAGTGTGATAAAAATAAGTGCGTTTGATTGTTGCAAGCAATAGAGGATTTTATTGCTGGTGTAAATAAGAATGCGACTAGCAGAGGATGGTTTCGATCCATCGACCTCTGGGTTATGGGCCTAGCACGCTTCCGCTGCGCCACTCTGCTTTCGGCTGGTGGGGGATCCCGGCTGGTGCTTAGGTTCCGATGCCTCACAGGCCTGTGTGTTAGCGAGACGAATGTCAGCATCCAGGCTGTGTTGAAAACTGTAGCATGGCCCTCAAACCACCCAGAGACCCGGACCCCGCAGCACCCGTGTATGCAGGCTCACTTGGCTGCACAATGTCACAAGGACACTCAGTATTACACCACCGACAATGGGACGGACACAAAAGGACACAGAAAAAACCGGCAAGGGTCTTTCTGGCCATACAAAGGGAGGGACAGAGAAAGACACTGCGGAAGCCAAAGAGAGAGAGACAGACAGACTGAATAACACGAAGCAGAGACAGAGACTGAGGGAAAACCGAGACTGCGAGAGAAACAGAGAGGGAGGTAGACAGACAGGGAAACGGAGACTGAGATGAAGAGAGAGACATGCATGAAGATGCGTTCTGCTGTGTAAACAAATTCCCTGTCGTGTAAAAATGTTCCCTGTAATATAAAATTGTTCCCTCTTGTGCAAAGATGGTCGCTGTTGTGTACAGATTCTCCCTGTTTTTTTAGAGGTTTTGTGTGCTTTGTCAAGATGTCCGCTATTGAGTAATGTGTTTCCTGTTGTGTAAAGGTACTCCGTGTTGTGTAACGGTGTTCCATTTTGTGTGGAGGTATTCCCTGTAGTGTAAAGGCCAAGAGCATCATCTGGTGCTGGCGACGCGGCGCTGCAGGAATGCGTTGAGAGAAAGGGGAAGGCCAAGGCTGCTGCAACTTTGCAGCATTTGCAGCTGCTGTTGGTGCGAAAATAGTGTTTTGAAAGTTGTGTTGCAGGTTCTTGTGTTTATTGCAAGAAGGAAGTTGGTGTAAGTAAAGCATAAAGTGTGATAAAAAACCTGACGCATTGAGCCTGAAATTTTGCATAATTCTAAGAGGAGAGAACAATAGGAATAATGTGCCCTCCTAATCACATCTTCCTCAGACTAATGCTATGAAAAACACATCTGACTCTCATCCTGAAGTCAGGGTCCAGATCCCCTCCCCCACACTTTTCTTTTGCAGAATGCATCTTCTCTTAACCATGTCTTGATGTAACTTTCGCTGTCTGGATATGTTAGAATGAAAAAAAGATACTCGTGTTAAATTAATCGGATTGCAGCACACGAGTGAATGGGAGGTGCTGTTCAACCGGCAAGTTTGGAAGGGCGAACGGGGAAACGACGGAGAGATGGTGGGTGCGAGAGTGACAGCAATGGGGGAGCACGGTCGATAGATTGCAAGAAATGGAAGAAAGAAAAATGTAAAAGTGGTGCATATCTGAATAAGTGAGAGGCAGCAGGTGTGCAGACGAGTGAGTGAACGGTGTTTGTACTGTTCGGTGCGGGGTTCAGGCCAATTGTGGACCAGTGGAAATTCTGCGAATCGGATCTGCCTGTATGTAGCAACTGAAGGAAAAGGTGACACAAAACCGGCATGCCTGCCCGGTTTACTGCTGTTGGTGAAGCGACGAAATTTAGAAATGTCGCAATATCTGGCAGCGGTGGGATTCGAACCCACGCCCCCGAAGAGACTGGAGCCTAAATCCAGCGCCTTAGACCGCTCGGCCACGCTACCACATCCAGCCGTTACGCAATCTGAAACTAGTACCTGGTGATTGAAATGTGGCATGGTCTTGTAAATACCAGGGGAAACAAAAGGAAATTAAATTCGTGGACGGCAAACTCACTTCTGATGCAACCCAGTAGATCAGAAGAAGCTACGTGTTCACAGGGCAACTCTAATAAATAGACGTTTGCTGGAACACAACCATTGTAAATTTCATTCATAATTTATCCCTGTTGTGTATTGCAAGCAGGAAGTTGGTGTAAGTAAAGTGTGATAAAAATAAGTGCGTTTGATTGTTGCAAGCAATAGAGGATTTTATTGCTGGTGTAAATAAGAATGCGACTAGCAGAGGATGGTTTCGATCCATCGACCTCTGGGTTATGGGCCCAGCACGCTTCCGCTGCGCCACTCTGCTTTCGGCTGGTCGGGGATCCCGGCTGGTGCTTAGGTTCCGATGCCTCACAGGCCTGTGTGTTAGCGAGACGAATGTCAGCATCCAGGCTGTGTTGAAAACTGTAGCATGGCCCTCAAACCACCCAGAGACCCGGACCCCGCAGCACCCGTGTATGCAGGCTCACTTGGCTGCACAATGTCACAAGGACACTCAGTATTACACCACCGACAATGGGACGGACACAAAAGGACACAGAAAAAACCGGCAAGGGTCTTTCTGGCCATACAAAGGGAGTGACAGAGAAAGACACTGCGGAAGCCAAAGAGAGAGAGACAGACAGACTGAATAACACGAAGCAGAGACAGAGACTGAGGGAAAATCGAGACTGCGAGAGAAACAGAGAGGGAGGTAGGCAGACAGGGAAACGGAGACTGAGATGAAGAGAGAGACATGCATGAAGATGCGTTCTGCTGTGTAAACAAATTCCCTGTCGTGTAAAAATGTTCCCTGTAATATAAAATTGTTCCCTCTTGTGCAAAGATGGTCGCTGTTGTGTACAGATTCTCCCTGTTTTTTTAGAGGTTTTGTGTGCTTTGTCAAGATGTCCGCTATTGAGTAATGTGTTTCCTGTTGTGTAAAGGTACTCCGTGTTGTGTAACGGTGTTCCATTTTGTGTGGAGGTATTCCCTGTAGTGTAAAGGCCAAGAGCATCATCTGGTGCTGGCGACGCGGCGCTGCAGGAATGCGTTGAGAGAAAGGGGAAGGCCAAGGCTGCTGCAACTTTGCAGCATTTGCAGCTGCTGTTGGTGCGAAAATAGTGTTTTGAAAGTTGTGTTGCAGGTTCTTGTGTTTATTGCAAGAAGGAAGTTGGTGTAAGTAAAGCATAAAGTGTGATAAAAAACCTGACGCATCGAGCCTGAAATTTTGCATAATTCTAAGAGGAGAGAACAATAGGAATAATGTGCCCTCCTAATCACATCTTCCTCAGACTAATGCTATGAAAAACACATCTGACTCTCATCCTGAAGTCAGGGTCCAGATCCCCTCCCCCACACTTTTCTTTTGCAGAATGCATCTTCTCTTAACCATGTCTTAATGTAACTTTCGCTGTCTGGATATGTTAGAATGAAAAAAAGATACTCGTGTTAAATTAATCGGATTGCAGCACACGAGTGAATGGGAGGTGCTGTTCAACCGGCAAGTTTGGAAGGGCGAACGGGGAAACGACGGAGAGATGGTGGGTGCGAGAGTGACAGCAATGGGGGAGCACGGTCGATAGATTGCAAGAAATGGAAGAAAGAAAAATGTAAAAGTGGTGCATATCTGAATAAGTGAGAGGCAGCAGGTGTGCAGACGAGTGAGTGAACGGTGTTTGTACTGTTCGGTGCGGGGTTCAGGCCAATTGTGGACCAGTGGAAATTCTGCGAATCGGATCTGCCTGTATGTAGCAACTGAAGGAAAAGGTGACACAAAACCGGCATGCCTGCCCGGTTTACTGCTGTTGGTGAAGCGACGAAATTTAGAAATGTCGCAATATCTGGCAGCGGTGGGATTCGAACCCACGCCCCCGAAGAGACTGGAGCCTAAATCCAGCGCCTTAGACCGCTCGGCCACGCTACCACATCCAGCCGTTACGCAATCTGAAACTAGTACCTGGTGATTGAAATGTGGCATGGTCTTGTAAATACCAGGGGAAACAAAAGGAAATTAAATTCGTGGACGGCAAACTCACTTCTGATGCAACCCAGTAGATCAGAAGAAGCTACGTGTTCACAGGGCAACTCTAATAAATAGACGTTTGCTGGAACACAACCATTGTAAATTTCATTCATAATTTATCCCTGTTGTGTATTGCAAGCAGGAAGTTGGTGTAAGTAAAGTGTGATAAAAATAAGTGCGTTTGATTGTTGCAAGCAATAGAGGATTTTATTGCTGGTGTAAATAAGAATGCGACTAGCAGAGGATGGTTTCGATCCATCGACCTCTGGGTTATGGGCCCAGCACGCTTCCGCTGCGCCACTCTGCTTTCGGCTGGTCGGGGATCCCGGCTGGTGCTTAGGTTCCGATGCCTCACAGGCCTGTGTGTTAGCGAGACGAATGTCAGCATCCAGGCTGTGTTGAAAACTGCAGCATGGCCCTCAAACCACCCAGAGACCCGGACCCCGCAGCACCCGTGTTTGCAGGCTCACTTGGCTGCACAATGTCACAAGGACACTCAGTATTACACCACCGACAATGGGACGGACACAAAAGGACACAGAAAAAACCGGAAAGGGTCTTTCTGGCCATGCAAAGAGAGGGACAGAGAAAGACACTGCGGAAACCAAAGAGAGAGAGACAGACAGACAGACAGACCGAATAACACGAAGCAGAGACAGAGACTGAGGGAAAATCGAGACTGCGAGAGAAACAGAGAGGGAGGTAGGCAGACAGGGAAACGGAGACTGAGATGAAGAGAGAGACATGCATGAAGATGCGTTCTGCTGTGTAAACAAATTCCCTGTCGTGTAAAAATGTTCCCTGTTATATAAAATTGTTCCCTCTTGTGTAAAGATGGTCGCTGTTGTGTACAGATTCTCCCTGTTTTTTTAGAGGTTTTGTGTGCTTTGTAAAGATGTCCGCTATTGAGTAATGTGTTTCCTGTTGTGTAAAGGTACTCCGTGTTGTGAAACGGTGTTCCGTTTTGTGTGGAGGTATTCCCTGTAGTGTAAAGGCCAAGAGCATCATCTGGTGCTGGCGACGCGGCGCTGCAGGAATGCGTTGAGAGAAAGGGGAAGGCCAAGGCTGCTGCAACTTTGCAGCATTTGCAGCTGCTGTTGGTGCGAAAATAGTGTTTTGAAAGTTGTGTTGCAGGTTCTTGTGTTTATTGCAAGAAGGAAGTTGCTGTAAGTAAAACATAAAGTGTGATAAAAAACCTGACGCATTGAGCCTGAAATTTTGCATAATTCTAAGAGGAGAGAACAATAGGAATAATGTGCCCTCCGAATCACATCTTCCTCAGACTAATGCTATGAAAAACACATCTGACTCTCATCCTGAAGTCAGGGTCCAGATCACCTCCCCCACACTTTTCTTTTGCAGAATGCATCTTCTCTTAACCATGTCTTAATGTAACTGTTGCTGTCTGGATAGGTTAGAATGAAAAAAAGATACTCGTGTTAAATTAATCGGATTGCAGCACACGAGGTGCTGTTCAACCGGCAAGTTTGGAAGGGCGAACGGGGAAACGACGGAGAGATGGTGGGTGCACGAGTGACAGCAATGGGGGAGCACGGTCGATAGATTGCAAGAAATGGAAGAAAGAAAAATGTAAAAGTGGTGCATATCTGAATAAGTGAGAGGCAGCAGGTGTGCAGACGAGTGAGTGAACGGCCTGAATTCAGTTGGCTGGGTGACGGTGTTTGTAGTGTCCGGTGCGGGGTTCAGGCCAATTGTGGACCAGTGGAAATTCTGCGAATCGGATCTTGCCTCTATGTAGCATCTGAAGGAAAAGGTGACACAAAATCGGCATGCCTGCCCGGTTTACTGCTGTTGGTGAAGCGACGAAATTTAGAAATGTCGCAATATCTGGCAGCGGTGGGATTCGAACCCACGCCCCCGAAGAGACTGGAGCCTAAATCCAGCGCCTTAGACCGCTCGGCCACGCTACCACATCCAGCCGTTACGCAATCTGAAACTTGTACCTGGTGATTGAAATGTGGCATGGTCTTGTAAATACCAGGGGAAACAAAAGGAAATTAAATTCGTGGACGGCAAACTCACTTCTGATGCAACCCAGTAGATCAGAAGAAGCTACGTGTTCACAGGGCAACTCTAATAAATAGACGTTTGCTGGAACACAACCATTGTAAATTTCATTCATAATTTATCCCTGTTGTGTATTGCAAGCAGGAAGTTGGTGTAAGTAAAGTGTGATAAAAATAAGTGCGTTTGATTGTTGCTAGCAATAGAGGATTTTATTGCTGGTGTAAATAAGAATGCGACTAGCAGAGGATGGTTTCGATCCATCGACCTCTGGGTTATGGGCCCAGCACGCTTCCGCTGCGCCACTCTGCTTTCGGTTGGTGGGGGATCCCGGCTGGTGCTTAGGTTCCGATGCCTCACAGGCCTGTGTGTTAGCGAGACGAATGTCAGCATCCAGGCTGTGTTGAAAACTATAGCATGGCCCTCAAACCACCCAGAGACCCGGACCCCGCAGCACCCGTGTTTGCAGGCTCACTTGGCTGCACAATGTCACAAGGACACTCAGTATTACACCACCGACAATGGGACGGACGCAAAAGGACACAGAAAAAACCGGAAAGGGTCTTTCTGGCCATGCAAAGGGAGGGACAGAGAAAGACACTGCGGAAACCAAAGAGAGAGAGACAGACAGACAGACAGACCGAATAACACGAAGCAGAGACAGAGGGAAAACCGAGACTGCGAGAGAAACAGAGAGGGAGGTAGACAGACAGGGAAACGGAGACTGAGATGAAGAGAGAGACATGCATGAAGGTGCGTTCTGCTGTGTAAACAAATTCCCTGTAGTGTAAAAATGTTCCCTGTTATATAAAATTGTTCCCTCTTGTGTAAAGATGGTCGCTGTTGTGTACAGATTCTCCCTGTTTTTTTAGAGGTTTTGTGTGCTTTGTAAAGATGTCCGCTATTGAGTAATGTGTTTCCTGTTGTGTAAAGGTACTCCGTGTTGTGAAACGGTGTTCCGTTTTGTGTGGAGGTATTCCCTGTAGTGTAAAGGCCAAGAGCATCATCTGGTGCTGGCGACGCGGCGCTGCAGGAATGCGTTGAGAGAAAGGGGAAGGCCAAGGCTGCTGCAACTTTGCAGCATTTGCAGCTGCTGTTGGTGCGAAAATAGTGTTTTGAAAGTTGTGTTGCAGGTTCTTGTGTTTATTGCAAGAAGGAAGTTGCTGTAAGTAAAACATAAAGTGTGATAAAAAACCTGACGCATTGAGCCTGAAATTTTGCATAATTCTAAGAGGAGAGAACAATAGGAATAATGTGCCCTCCGAATCACATCTTCCTCAGACTAATGCTATGAAAAACACATCTGACTCTCATCCTGAAGTCAGGGTCCAGATCACCTCCCCCACACTTTTCTTTTGCAGAATGCATCTTCTCTTAACCATGTCTTAATGTAACTGTTGCTGTCTGGATAGGTTAGAATGAAAAAAAGATACTCGTGTTAAATTAATCGGATTGCAGCACACGAGGTGCTGTTCAACCGGCAAGTTTGGAAGGGCGAACGGGGAAACGACGGAGAGATGGTGGGTGCACGAGTGACAGCAATGGGGGAGCACGGTCGATAGATTGCAAGAAATGGAAGAAAGAAAAATGTAAAAGTGGTGCATATCTGAATAAGTGAGAGGCAGCAGGTGTGCAGACGAGTGAGTGAACGGCCTGAATTCAGTTGGCTGGGTGACGGTGTTTGTAGTGTCCGGTGCGGGGTTCAGGCCAATTGTGGACCAGTGGAAATTCTGCGAATCGGATCTTGCCTCTATGTAGCATCTGAAGGAAAAGGTGACACAAAATCGGCATGCCTGCCCGGTTTACTGCTGTTGGTGAAGCGACGAAATTTAGAAATGTCGCAATATCTGGCAGCGGTGGGATTCGAACCCACGCCCCCGAAGAGACTGGAGCCTAAATCCAGCGCCTTAGACCGCTCGGCCACGCTACCACATCCAGCCGTTACGCAATCTGAAACTTGTACCTGGTGATTGAAATGTGGCATGGTCTTGTAAATACCAGGGGAAACAAAAGGAAATTAAATTCGTGGACGGCAAACTCACTTCTGATGCAACCCAGTAGATCAGAAGAAGCTACGTGTTCACAGGGCAACTCTAATAAATAGACGTTTGCTGGAACACAACCATTGTAAATTTCATTCATAATTTATCCCTGTTGTGTATTGCAAGCAGGAAGTTGGTGTAAGTAAAGTGTGATAAAAATAAGTGCGTTTGATTGTTGCTGGCAATAGAGGATTTTATTGCTGGTGTAAATAAGAATGCGACTAGCAGAGGATGGTTTCGATCCATCGACCTCTGGGTTATGGGCCCAGCACGCTTCCGCTGCGCCACTCTGCTTTCGGTTGGTGGGGGATCCCGGCTGGTGCTTAGGTTCCGATGCCTCACAGGCCTGTGTGTTAGCGAGACGAATGTCAGCATCCAGGCTGTGTTGAAAACTATAGCATGGCCCTCAAACCACCCAGAGACCCGGACCCCGCAGCACCCGTGTTTGCAGGCTCACTTGGCTGCACAATGTCACAAGGACACTCAGTATTACACCACCGACAATGGGACGGACACAAAAGGACACAGAAAAAACCGGAAAGGGTCTTTCTGGCCATGCAAAGGGAGGGACAGAGAAAGACACTGCGGAAACCAAAGAGAGAGAGACAGACAGACAGACAGACCGAATAACACGAAGCAGAGACAGAGGGAAAACCGAGACTGCGAGAGAAACAGAGAGGGAGGTAGACAGACAGGGAAACGGAGACTGAGATGAAGAGAGAGACATGCATGAAGGTGCGTTCTGCTGTGTAAACAAATTCCCTGTAGTGTAAAAATGTTCCCTGTTATATAAAATTGTTCCCTCTTGTGTAAAGATGGTCGCTGTTGTGTACAGATTCTCCCTGTTTTTTTAGAGGTTTTGTGTGCTTTGTAAAGATGTCCGCTATTGAGTAATGTGTTTCCTGTTGTGTAAAGGTACTCCGTGTTGTGAAACGGTGTTCCGTTTTGTGTGGAGGTATTCCCTGTAGTGTAAAGGCCAAGAGCATCATCTGGTGCTGGCGACGCGGCGCTGCAGGAATGCGTTGAGAGAAAGGGGAAGGCCAAGGCTGCTGCAACTTTGCAGCATTTGCAGCTGCTGTTGGTGCGAAAATAGTGTTTTGAAAGTTGTGTTGCAGGTTCTTGTGTTTATTGCAAGAAGGAAGTTGCTGTAAGTAAAACATAAAGTGTGATAAAAAACCTGACGCATTGAGCCTGAAATTTTGCATAATTCTAAGAGGAGAGAACAATAGGAATAATGTGCCCTCCGAATCACATCTTCCTCAGACTAATGCTATGAAAAACACATCTGACTCTCATCCTGAAGTCAGGGTCCAGATCACCTCCCCCACACTTTTCTTTTGCAGAATGCATCTTCTCTTAACCATGTCTTAATGTAACTGTTGCTGTCTGGATAGGTTAGAATGAAAAAAAGATACTCGTGTTAAATTAATCGGATTGCAGCACACGAGGTGCTGTTCAACCGGCAAGTTTGGAAGGGCGAACGGGGAAACGACGGAGAGATGGTGGGTGCACGAGTGACAGCAATGGGGGAGCACGGTCGATAGATTGCAAGAAATGGAAGAAAGAAAAATGTAAAAGTGGTGCATATCTGAATAAGTGAGAGGCAGCAGGTGTGCAGACGAGTGAGTGAACGGCCTGAATTCAGTTGGCTGGGTGACGGTGTTTGTAGTGTCCGGTGCGGGGTTCAGGCCAATTGTGGACCAGTGGAAATTCTGCGAATCGGATCTTGCCTCTATGTAGCATCTGAAGGAAAAGGTGACACAAAATCGGCATGCCTGCCCGGTTTACTGCTGTTGGTGAAGCGACGAAATTTAGAAATGTCGCAATATCTGGCAGCGGTGGGATTCGAACCCACGCCCCCGAAGAGACTGGAGCCTAAATCCAGCGCCTTAGACCGCTCGGCCACGCTACCACATCCAGCCGTTACGCAATCTGAAACTTGTACCTGGTGATTGAAATGTGGCATGGTCTTGTAAATACCAGGGGAAACAAAAGGAAATTAAATTCGTGGACGGCAAACTCACTTCTGATGCAACCCAGTAGATCAGAAGAAGCTACGTGTTCACAGGGCAACTCTAATAAATAGACGTTTGCTGGAACACAACCATTGTAAATTTCATTCATAATTTATCCCTGTTGTGTATTGCAAGCAGGAAGTTGGTGTAAGTAAAGTGTGATAAAAATAAGTGCGTTTGATTGTTGCTAGCAATAGAGGATTTTATTGCTGGTGTAAATAAGAATGCGACTAGCAGAGGATGGTTTCGATCCATCGACCTCTGGGTTATGGGCCCAGCACGCTTCCGCTGCGCCACTCTGCTTTCGGTTGGTGGGGGATCCCGGCTGGTGCTTAGGTTCCGATGCCTCACAGGCCTGTGTGTTAGCGAGACGAATGTCAGCATCCAGGCTGTGTTGAAAACTATAGCATGGCCCTCAAACCACCCAGAGACCCGGACCCCGCAGCACCCGTGTTTGCAGGCTCACTTGGCTGCACAATGTCACAAGGACACTCAGTATTACACCACCGACAATGGGACGGACACAAAAGGACACAGAAAAAACCGGAAAGGGTCTTTCTGGCCATGCAAAGGGAGGGACAGAGAAAGACACTGCGGAAACCAAAGAGAGAGAGACAGACAGACAGACAGACCGAATAACACGAAGCAGAGACAGAGGGAAAACCGAGACTGCGAGAGAAACAGAGAGGGAGGTAGACAGACAGGGAAACGGAGACTGAGATGAAGAGAGAGACATGCATGAAGGTGCGTTCTGCTGTGTAAACAAATTCCCTGTAGTGTAAAAATGTTCCCTGTTATATAAAATTGTTCCCTCTTGTGTAAAGATGGTCGCTGTTGTGTACAGATTCTCCCTGTTTTTTTAGAGGTTTTGTGTGCTTTGTAAAGATGTCCGCTATTGAGTAATGTGTTTCCTGTTGTGTAAAGGTACTCCGTGTTGTGAAACGGTGTTCCGTTTTGTGTGGAGGTATTCCCTGTAGTGTAAAGGCCAAGAGCATCATCTGGTGCTGGCGACGCGGCGCTGCAGGAATGCGTTGAGAGAAAGGGGAAGGCCAAGGCTGCTGCAACTTTGCAGCATTTGCAGCTGCTGTTGGTGCGAAAATAGTGTTTTGAAAGTTGTGTTGCAGGTTCTTGTGTTTATTGCAAGAAGGAAGTTGCTGTAAGTAAAACATAAAGTGTGATAAAAAACCTGACGCATTGAGCCTGAAATTTTGCATAATTCTAAGAGGAGAGAACAATAGGAATAATGTGCCCTCCGAATCACATCTTCCTCAGACTAATGCTATGAAAAACACATCTGACTCTCATCCTGAAGTCAGGGTCCAGATCACCTCCCCCACACTTTTCTTTTGCAGAATGCATCTTCTCTTAACCATGTCTTAATGTAACTGTTGCTGTCTGGATAGGTTAGAATGAAAAAAAGATACTCGTGTTAAATTAATCGGATTGCAGCACACGAGGTGCTGTTCAACCGGCAAGTTTGGAAGGGCGAACGGGGAAACGACGGAGAGATGGTGGGTGCACGAGTGACAGCAATGGGGGAGCACGGTCGATAGATTGCAAGAAATGGAAGAAAGAAAAATGTAAAAGTGGTGCATATCTGAATAAGTGAGAGGCAGCAGGTGTGCAGACGAGTGAGTGAACGGCCTGAATTCAGTTGGCTGGGTGACGGTGTTTGTAGTGTCCGGTGCGGGGTTCAGGCCAATTGTGGACCAGTGGAAATTCTGCGAATCGGATCTTGCCTCTATGTAGCATCTGAAGGAAAAGGTGACACAAAATCGGCATGCCTGCCCGGTTTACTGCTGTTGGTGAAGCGACGAAATTTAGAAATGTCGCAATATCTGGCAGCGGTGGGATTCGAACCCACGCCCCCGAAGAGACTGGAGCCTAAATCCAGCGCCTTAGACCGCTCGGCCACGCTACCACATCCAGCCGTTACGCAATCTGAAACTTGTACCTGGTGATTGAAATGTGGCATGGTCTTGTAAATACCAGGGGAAACAAAAGGAAATTAAATTCGTGGACGGCAAACTCACTTCTGATGCAACCCAGTAGATCAGAAGAAGCTACGTGTTCACAGGGCAACTCTAATAAATAGACGTTTGCTGGAACACAACCATTGTAAATTTCATTCATAATTTATCCCTGTTGTGTATTGCAAGCAGGAAGTTGGTGTAAGTAAAGTGTGATAAAAATAAGTGCGTTTGATTGTTGCTAGCAATAGAGGATTTTATTGCTGGTGTAAATAAGAATGCGACTAGCAGAGGATGGTTTCGATCCATCGACCTCTGGGTTATGGGCCCAGCACGCTTCCGCTGCGCCACTCTGCTTTCGGCTGGTGGGGGATCCCGGCTGGTGCTTAGGTTCCGATGCCTCACAGGCCTGTGTGTTAGCGAGACGAATGTCAGCATCCAGGCTGTGTTGAAAACTATAGCATGGCCCTCAAACCACCCAGAGACCCGGACCCCGCAGCACCCGTGTTTGCAGGCTCACTTGGCTGCACAATGTCACAAGGACACTCAATATTACACCACCGACAATGGGACGGACACAAAAGGACACAGAAAAAACCGGAAAGGGTCTTTCTGGCCATGCAAAGGGAGGGACAGAGAAAGACACTGCGGAAACCAAAGAGAGAGAGACAGACAGACAGACAGACCGAATAACACGAAGCAGAGACAGAGGGAAAACCGAGACTGCGAGAGAAACAGAGAGGGAGGTAGACAGACAGGGAAACGGAGACTGAGATGAAGAGAGAGACATGCATGAAGGTGCGTTCTGCTGTGTAAACAAATTCCCTGTAGTGTAAAAATGTTCCCTGTTATATAAAATTGTTCCCTCTTGTGTAAAGATGGTCGCTGTTGTGTACAGATTCTCCCTGTTTTTTTAGAGGTTTTGTGTGCTTTGTAAAGATGTCCGCTATTGAGTAATGTGTTTCCTGTTGTGTAAAGGTACTCCGTGTTGTGTAACGGTGTTCCGTTTTGTGTGGAGGTATTCCCTGTAGTGTAAAGGCCAAGAGCATCATCTGGTGCTGGCGACGCGGCGCTGCAGGAATGCGTTGAGAGAAAGGGGAAGGCCAAGGCTGCTGCAACATTGCAGCATTTGCAGCTGCTGTTGGTGCGAAAATAGTGTTTTGAAAGTTGTGTTGCAGGTTCTTGTGTTTATTGCAAGAAGGAAGTTGCTGTAAGTAAAACATAAAGTGTGATAAAAAACCTGACGCATTGAGCCTGAAATTTTGCATAATTCTAAGAGGAGAGAACAATAGGAATAATGTGCCCTCCGAATCACATCTTCCTCAGACTAATGCTATGAAAAACACATCTGACTCTCATCCTGAAGTCAGGGTCCAGATCCCCTCCCCCACACTTCTCTTTTGCAGAATGCATCTTCTCTTAACCATGTCTTAATGTAACTTTTGCTGTCTGGATAGGTTAGAATGAAAAAAAGATACTCGTGTTAAATTAATCGGATTGCAGCACACGAGGTGCTGTTCAACCGGCAAGTTTGGAAGGGCGAACGGGGAAACGACGGAGAGATGGTGGGTGCACGAGTGACAGCAATGGGGGAGCACGGTCGATAGATTGCAAGAAATGGAAGAAAGAAAAATGTAAAAGTGGTGCATATCTGAATAAGTGAGAGGCAGCAGGTGTGCAGACGAGTGAGTGAACGGCCTAAATTCAGTTGGCTGGGTGACGGTGTTTGCAGTGTCCGGTGCGGGGTTCAGGCCAATTGTGGACCAGTGGAAATTCTGCGAATCGGATCTTGCCTCTATGTAGCATCTGAAGGAAAAGGTGACACAAAATCGGCATGCCTGCCCGGTTTACTGCTGTTGGTGAAGCGACGAAATTTAGAAATGTCGCAATATCTGGCAGCGGTGGGATTCGAACCCACGCCCCCGAAGAGACTGGAGCCTAAATCCAGCGCCTTAGACCGCTCGGCCACGCTACCACATCCAGCCGTTACGCAATCTGAAACTTGTACCTGGTGATTGAAATGTGGCATGGTCTTGTAAATACCAGGGGAAACAAAAGGAAATTAAATTCGTGGACGGCAAACTCACTTCTGATGCAACCCAGTAGATCAGAAGAAGCTACGTGTTCACAGGGCAACTCTAATAAATAGACGTTTGCTGGAACACAACCATTGTAAATTTCATTCATAATTTATCCCTGTTGTGTATTGCAAGCAGGAAGTTGGTGTAAGTAAAGTGTGATAAAAATAAGTGCGTTTGATTGTTGCTAGCAATAGAGGATTTTATTGCTGGTGTAAATAAGAATGCGACTAGCAGAGGATGGTTTCGATCCATCGACCTCTGGGTTATGGGCCCAGCACGCTTCCGCTGCGCCACTCTGCTTTCGGCTGGTGGGGGATCCCGGCTGGTGCTTAGGTTCCGATGCCTCACAGGCCTGTGTGTTAGCGAGACGAATGTCAGCATCCAGGCTGTGTTGAAAACTATAGCATGGCCCTCAAACCACCCAGAGACCCGGACCCCGCAGCACCCGTGTTTGCAGGCTCACTTGGCTGCACAATGTCACAAGGACACTCAGTATTACACCACCGACAATGGGACGGACACAAAAGGACACAGAAAAAACCGGAAAGGGTCTTTCTGGCCATGCAAAGGGAGGGACAGAGAAAGACACTGCGGAAACCAAAGAGAGAGAGACAGACAGACAGACAGACCGAATAACACGAAGCAGAGACAGAGGGAAAACCGAGACTGCGAGAGAAACAGAGAGGGAGGTAGACAGACAGGGAAACGGAGACTGAGATGAAGAGAGAGACATGCATGAAGGTGCGTTCTGCTGTGTAAACAAATTCCCTGTAGTGTAAAAATGTTCCCTGTTATATAAAATTGTTCCCTCTTGTGTAAAGATGGTCGCTGTTGTGTACAGATTCTCCCTGTTTTTTTAGAGGTTTTGTGTGCTTTGTAAAGATGTCCGCTATTGAGTAATGTGTTTCCTGTTGTGGAAAGGTACTCCGTGTTGTGTAACGGTGTTCCGTTTTGTGTGGAGGTATTCCCTGTAGTGTAAAGGCCAAGAGCATCATCTGGTGCTGGCGACGCGGCGCTGCAGGAATGCATTGAGAGAAAGGGGAAGGCCAAGGCTGCTGCAACTTTGCAGCATTTGCAGCTGCTGTTGGTGCGAAAATAGTGTTTTGAAAGTTGTGTTGCAGGCTCTTGTGTTTATTGCAAGAAGGAAGTTGCTGTAAGTAAAACATAAAGTGTGATAAAAAACCTGACGCATTGAGCCTGAAATTTTGCATAATTCTAAGAGGAGAGAACAATAGGAATAATGTGCCCTCCGAATCACATCTTCCTCAGACTAATGCTATGAAAAACACATCTGACTCTCATCCTGAAGTCAGGGTCCAGATCCCCTCCCCCACACTTTTCTTTTGCAGAATGCATCTTCTCTTAACCATGTCTTAATGTAACTGTTGCTGTCTGGATAGGTTAGAATGAAAAAAAGATACTCGTGTTAAATTAATCGGATTGCAGCACACGAGGTGCTGTTCAACCGGCAAGTTTGGAAGGGCGAACGGGGAAACGACGGAGAGATGGTGGGTGCACGAGTGACAGCAATGGGGGAGCACGGTCGATAGATTGCAAGAAATGGAAGAAAGAAAAATGCAAAAGTGGTGCATATCTGAATAAGTGAGAGGCAGCAGGTGTGCAGACGTGTGAGTGAACGGCCTGAATTCAGTTGGTTCATAGGCACAGAAAACATCAGCCCCCAGGATGGCCTGTGATACATTAGCCGTTATAAACTCCCACACAAAACGTTGACCTCCGAGAGTTAAATTAACTGTCCGTTTACCAAACGTGCGAATGGCCGCAGCATTGGCTGCCTCGAGGGAAGGGCCGTGACCGCCGGATTGTAGATCTAGCTTTGAAACTGGCAATATACAGCACTGAGAACCAGTGTCACACAAGAATCGTCGCCCTGTTCTGGAATCAGTAATATAGAGGAGTTTTCCCGCTGAACCGACTGCCATGGTGAACTGGGTGTGTTTGTCAGACCCTGTCATCCTCATCGAAGTTTGCGAGCCTGCTGGAGATTTTTTTTCACCGAAACTGCAGGGAGGACGGCAGCATCGAGCCTTGGCGCCAAAACGGGCGTGGTACACACACCAGCCTGCTGGAGGAGGGCTGGACTTTGCTCGCATAGGGGAAAGGCGCCTCGTGGCTGCACAACTCTGCTGTGTGACCGTTAAAATATTGTCTGCCTCTGCAGCCAGCTCGGCACAGTCCGTAATCGTAGAACTGGCCAAGGCTGACTGAACTGGCTCAGGTAGCTGGCAGAGGATGAGTTCTCGAAACAATAAACATTGTGGCTCCGAACCCAAAAGCATAAGCATTTGGCTCATCAATTCCGATGGTTTTGTGTCCCCGAGACCGGGCATAGCAATAAGCCTGCGTGCACGCTCCGACTTATTTAAACCAAACACCTGTAGTAAATGAGTTTTTAGAGCTTCACACTTGCCCTCTGCTGGTGGATTGCCCAGGAGGCTGATGACCCACGAGGCCGTGGCGCTGTCGAGAGTGGAAACCACGTAATAAAGCGGGTCGAATCCACTGTAATGTCCCGGAGTGCAAACTCGGCTTCTGCCTGGAAAAAACATGCTGCTGGTTGCTGTTCCCAGAACTGCGGCAATTTAAGAGCAATGGCGTTCGTGTTCATGATAAGTATCTCGACGAAAGTTGTCCGACGAGATCGGGGTCACCAATGTATCCAAATAAAGAAGTTCGACGCAGTGAAACAAAATAACCAAGTTTAATAAACAAGCAACTTAACTGGAAAAACTACAGGACCAAATGTAAACAGGTCTGTGCAGCCTCACAGCCTCTCTTACACTGCTACTAAATACTGGAAGCTGACGTCATGACGTCATCCCGCTCTCCGCGCCAACTGGGGGTCACGTGATCGGCGTCATGACGTCTTCGCGCGAAAATGCAAGAAACTACATACAGTTTAAAGGTGCACTGCATGGCAGTTAAAGGAATGATTACTGATTGCCCAGTGTCTCTTGACGGATCCGCCACAGTATATTAATTTGCAAGAAGTACAGGTACACCGCTGTTTCACCTGGAAGGGGTGTATGGGGCCCTGGACAGTGGGAAGGGAGGAGGTAAAAGGCATGTTTTGCATCTCCTGCGCTTGCACAGAAAGGTGGAAGGTGAAGGAGAATGGCTGTTAGGGCTGACTGAGGAGTGGACCAGGGTGTCATGGAGGGTGCGGTCCATTCGGAATGCTGAAAGGGGAGGTGAGGGGAAGATGAGTTTGGTGGTGGGATCACGTTGGAGGTGGGGGAAATGACGGAGGATGATCCATTGAATGTGGAGGCTGGTGGGTTGAAAGGTGAGGAAAAGGGGCACCCTTTCGTGGTTCTGGGAGGTAGGGGAAGGGGTGAGAGCAGACGTGTGGGAAATGGAACGGACACGGTCAAGGGTCGTGTCAACCACAGTTGAGGGGACTCCTCGGTTGATGATAAATTAAGACATGTCAGAAGCAATGGCATGGAAGTTGGCAAATGTGGCAGATGCTGGGGTCTGTATGAAAAACAAAGAACAGAGGAAATTACAGCAGGTCCGGCCTCATCTGTGTAGAGAGAACAAGCCAACGACGACTCGAGTCTGGGTGACCCTTCGTCAGGTGGGGTTACATGTACTGTGAGATGAACTCAAGAGCCCGGTTGAGGCCGTCCTCATGAGTGCGGAGCTTGGCTATCAGTTCCTGCTCTACGATTTTGCGTTGTCGTGTGTCTCGAAGGCCGCCTTGGAGAATGCTTACCCGAAGATCGGAGGCTGAGATGCACCGGAGACAGAGAAACTGGGAGAAGAGAATAGAGTCCTTACAGGAAGTGAGTTGGGAGGAAGTTTAGTCCAGTTAGCTGTGGGAGATGGTGGGCTTGTAGTGGATTTTTGTCGAAAGCCGACCACCAGAAATGGAAAAGGAGAAGTGAAGGAAGGGAAGAGAAAAGTCAGAGATGGACCATGTGAAGGTGAGGGAAGGGTGGAAATTGGAAGTAAAGTGAATGAACTTATCTAGTTCAAATGTAAGAAGTCACACAACACCAGGTTATAATCCAACAGTTTTATTTGAAATCAAAAGCTTTCGGAGCGCTGCTCCTTCATCAGGTGAAGTGGAGCGATGCATAAAGACAGAGCTTATATAGTCAGAGAATAATGCCAGATGATTACAGGTAGTCTTTCTAACTGCCATTTATCACATCTCAGCAGAGAGATAATCACAGCAATCAAAGGTGTGAATTGTGTCCAAACAGGTTAGTCATAAAAACATTACATCAAAGAACAATGAAGTGGGGCCACAAGGGGTCAAATGTGGCAGATGTTGGGGTCTGTATGAAAAACAAAAAATAGAGGAAATTACAGCAGGTCCAGCCGCATCTGTGTAGAGAGAACAAGCCAACAGCGACTAAAGTCTGGGTGACCCTTCGTCAGGTGGGGTTACATGTAGCATGAGATGAACCCAAGATCCCGGTTGAGGCCATCCTCATGAGTGCGGAACTTGGCTATCAGTTTCTGCTCTACGATTTTGCGTTGTCGTGTGTCTCGAAGGCCGCCTTGGAGAATGCTTATCCGAAGATCGGAGGCTGAATGTCCTTGACTGCTGAAGTGTTCCCTGACTGGGAGGGAACACTCCTGCCTGCCGATTGTTGCATGGTGTCCGTTCATCCATTGTCGCAGTGTCTGCATGGTCTCGCCAATGTACCATGCTCCGGGGCATCCTTCCCTGCAACGTATGAGGTAGACAACATTGGCCGAGTCACATGAATATGTACCATGTACCTGGTGGGTGGTGTCATTACGTGTAATGATGGTATCTGTGTTGATGATCTGGCATATCTTGCAGAGGTTGCTGTGGCAGGGTTGTGTGGTGTCGTGGTCGCTGTTCTCCTGAAAGCTGGGTAATTTGCTGCGAACGATGGTCTGCTTGAGGTTAGACGGCTGTTTGAAGGCAAGTAGTGGAGGTGTAGGGACGGCCTTAGTGAGGTGTTCGTCATCATTGATGACATGTTGAAGGTTGCGAAGAACATGGCGTATTTTCTCCGCTCCGGGAAGTACTGAACGACAAAGGGTACTCTGTTGGTTGTGTCCCATGTTTGTCTTCTGAGGAGGTCTATGCAATTTTTTGCTGTGGCCCGTCAGAACTGTCGATCGAAGAGTCAAGCGTCATATCCCATTTTTATGAGGGCGCCTTTCAGCGTCTGCAGGTGTCCATCGCGTTCCTCCTCGTCTGAGCAGATCCTGTATATTTGCAGGGCTTGTCCATAGGGGATGGCTTCCTTTACGTGGTTTGGTTGGAAGCTGGAGAAGTGGAGCAGCCTGAGGTTGTCCGTGGGCTTGCAGTAGAGTGAGTTGCTGAGGTGTCCGTCTTTGAGGGAGATTCGTGTGTGCAAAAATGAAACCGATTCTGAGGAGTAGTCCATGGTGAGTTTGATGGTGGGATGGACCTTGTTGATGATATCGTGTGGTCTTTTCAGTGATTCTTCGCCGTGGGTCCATAGGAAGAAAATGTCGTCGATGTATCTGGTGTATAGCGTTGGTTGCAGGTCCTGTGCAGCGAAGAAGTCTTACTCGAACTTATGCATGAAGATGTTGACGTACTGGTGTGCGAATTTGGTCCCATTGGCTGTTCTGTGTGTTTCGGTAAAGAACTGGTTGTCGAAGGTGAAGACGTTGTGGTCAAGGATGAAGCGGATGAGTTGTAGGATAGCGTCTGGAGATTGGCTGTTGTTGGTGTTGAGTACTGAGGCTGTCGCAGCGATGCCGTCATCGTGGGCGATACTGGTGTAGAGTACCGGGACGTCCATCGTGGCGAGGAGTGTTCCTGGTTCAACTGGTCCGTGGGTGCTGAGTTTCTTTAAGAAGTCTGTAGTGTCGCGACAGAAGCTGGGGGTTCCCTGTACGATGGGTTTCAGGATGCACCCGACGTATCCAGAGAGGTTCTCACACAGGGTTACATTGCCTGATACGATAGGATGTCCACATGAGTTGGCTTTGTGTATCTTTGGGAGGCAGTAGAAGTCTCCCACACGGGGAGTACGTGTGATGAGAGCGCATAGGATGCTTTGAAGATCTGGATCGAAGGTCTTGATCAGTCTGTTGAGTTGGCGGGTGTGTTCTTTGCTCGGATCTGTGGGTAACTGTCTGTAGTTTTCCTGGTTGTCCAGTTGTTGGTATGCTTCTTTGCAATAGTCCGTTCTGTCCTGTATGATGATGGCTCCTCCTTTGTCTGCTGGTTTGATGACGATGTTGCGGTTGGTCTTGAGAGTGTGGATGGCGTTGCATTGTGCTCGGGTGACAATCTGGACAGTCTTGTGAGTGCGGCTGATGAATCTGGCATTGATGGATCTCCTGACAGCTTGAGCATACATGTCAAGCTTAGGGCAGCGTCCCTCCGGAGGGGTCCAATTTGACTCTTTCTTCTTCGGTTGCTGCACTGTGGATCCCTCTGTCTGCTGTTCCGGATCATTGGTTGTCTCATTGGCTTCGCTGCTGACATCTTGGGATTTGTGGAAGAATTCCCAGAGCTCATTCTCCTGATGAATTACTCTGTGTCTGCCGCATGACCGATGGGGTCAATTTTGGTGGTGGGGCAGAAATTGAGCCCTCGGCTGAGAACTTCAATTTTGTCTGGTTGAGGGTGCGGTCGGACAAGTTGATGATGGACTTCCCTGTGGTTTCAACCGTGGTACAGGGGGAGGCTTGTTTGCTGCTGGTGGTGATGCCGAGTTTCTCAAGCTTCCTGTTCTTGGTGTGCATGTAGGCAGTGTAGTTTTGTTGCCTCGTCTGTTTGGCGGTGTCTCGTAGCTGGTCTGCTGTGTCCTGAGCACAGGCTGAGAACATGGACTGTATCTCGGTTTTGATATCGCGATGCCTGCTGTAGTGCTGGTGTACGAGATGGTTGAGGAGTGTGCGAGAGGTACAATGGCAGAGTCTCTCAGCGTAGTCTGTGTTGTAGGTCGACTTGAGTGGGTTTGTGATCTGTAGCCCTTTCGGGATCTTGTCTGCTTTCTTGCATCTCTGGAGAAACTTGAAGTCTGTGTCGATATGCGCGATCTTCTTGGAGATCCTCTCCACTTGGGCCGACAATTTGTGGTGTTGATAGGAGCCATGGTGTGGAGATGTCGGTGTTGGACTGGGGTGGACAAATGTAAGAAGTCACACAACACCAGGTTATAGTCAAACAGTTTTATTTGAAATCACAAGCTTTCAGAGCGCTGCTGCTTCGTCAGGTGAAGTGGAGAGATGCATAAAGACACAGCATATATAGTCAGAGAATAATGCCAGATGATTACAGGTAATCTTTCTGACTGCCATTTATCACACCTCGGCAGAGAGATAATCACAGCAATCAAAGGTGTGAATGGTGTCCAAACAGGTTTGTCAGGAAAACATTACATCAAAGAACAATGAGGTTGGTTCACAAGGGGTCATATGTTGCAGATGCTGGGGTCTGTATGATAAACAAAAAGCAGACAAAAACCCTTTTTTTTGCTGGAAATCACAGCAGGTTCGGCCGCATCTGTTTAGAGAGAACAAGCCAATGACGACTCGAGTCTGGGTGGCCCTTCATCAGGTGGGGCTACATGTAGCGTGACATGAACTCAAGGTCCCGGTTGAGGCCATCCTCATGAGTGCAGAACTTGGCTATCAGTTTCTACTCGATGATTTTCCGTTGTCGTGTGTCTCAAAGGCCGCCTTGGAGAATGCTTACCCCAAGATCGGAAGCTGAATGTCCTTGACTGCTGAAGTTTTCCCCGACTGGGAGGGAAAACTCCTGCCTGGCGATTGTTGCTCAGTGTCCATTCATCTGCTGTCGCAGTGTCTGCGTGGTCTCGCCGATGTACCATGCTCCGGGGCATCATTTTCTGCAACGTATGAGCTAGACAACTTTGGCCGAGTCACATGAGTATGTACCATGTACCTGGTGGGTGGTGTCCTCACGTGTGATGATGGTATCTGTGTTGATGAACTGGCATGTCTTGCAGAGGTTGCTGTGGCAGGGTTGTGCGGTGTCTTGGTCGCTGTTCTCCTGAAAGCTGCGAACGATGGTCTGTTTGAGGTTAGGCGGCTGGTTGAAGATGAATAGTGGAGGCGTGAGGATGGCCTCAGCGAGGTGTTCGTCGTCATCAATGACATGTTGAAGGTTGCGAAGAACATGGCGTAGTTTCTCCGCTCCGGGGAAGTACTGGATGACGATGGGTACTCTGTTGGTTGTGTCCTGTGTTTGTCTTCTGAGGAGTTCTATGCGATTTTTTGCTGTGGCACATCGGAACTGTCAATCGCCGAGTCGATCGTCATATCCCGTTCTTATGAGGGCGTCTTTCAGCATCTGCAGGTGTCCATCGCGTTCCTCCTTGTGTGAACAGATCCTGTGTATTCGCAGTGCTTGTCCATAGGGGATGGCTTCCTTAACGTGGTCAGGGTGGAAGCTGGAGAAGTGGAGCATCCTGAGGTTTTCCGTGGGCTTGCGGGAGAGTGAGGTGCCGAGGTGTCCGTCTTTGATGGAGATTCGTGTGTCCAAGAAATAAACCGATTCTGAGGAGTAGTCTATGGCGAGTTTTCTGGTGGGATGGAACTTGTTGATGTTATCGTGTAGTCTTTTCAGTGATACTTCGCCGTGGGTCCATCGGAAGAAAATGTCGTCGATGTATCTGGTGTGTACCATTGGTTGGAGGTCCTGTGCAGCGAAGAAGTCTTGCTCGAAATTGTGCATGAAGATGTTGGCATATTGGGGTTCGAATTTTGACCCCATGGCTTTTCCGTGTGTTTGGGTAAAGAACTGGTTGTCGAAGGTGAATACATTGTGGTCAAGGATGAAGCAGATGAGTTGTAGGATGGCCTCTGGAGATTGGCTGTTGTTGGTGTTGAGTACTGAGGCTGTCGCAGCGATGCTGTCATCATTGGGGATACTGGTGTAGAGTGCCAAGTCGTCCATCATGGCGAGGAGTGTTCCTGGCTCAACTGGTCCGTGGATGCTGAGTTTCTGTAAGATGTCTGTAGTATCGCGACAGAAGCTGGGCCTTCCCTGTACGATGGGTTTCAGGATGCCCTCGACGTATCCAGAGAGGTTCTCACACAGGGTTCCATTGCCTGATACGATAGGACGTCCGGGTGTGTTGGATTTGTGTATCTTTGGGAAGCAGTAGAAGTCTCCCACACGGGGAGTACGTGGGATGAGAGTACGTAGGATGCATTGAAGGTATGGATCGAAGGTCTTGATTAGTCTGTTGAGTTGGCAGGTGTGTTCTTTGCTGGGATCAGCGGGTAACTGTCTGTAGTGTTCCTGGTTGTCCAGTTGTCGGTATGCTTCTTTTCAATAGTCCGTTCTGTTCAGTATGACGATGGCTCCTCCTTTGTCTGCTGGTTTGATGACAATGTTGCGGTTGGTCTTGAGAGCGTGGATGGCATTGCGTTGTGCTCGGGTGACATTCTGGAATGTCTTGTGAGTGCAGCTGATGAATCTGGCATTGATGCATCTCCTGACAGCTTGAGCATACATGTCAAGCTTCAGGCAGCGACCCTCTGGAGGGTTCCAATTTGACTCTGTCTTCTTCGATTGCTGCACTTCGGATCCCTCTGTCTGCTGTTCCGGATCGTTGGTTGTCTCATTGGGTTCGCTGCTGACATCTTGGAATGTGTGGAAGAATTCCTGGAGCCTCATTCTCCTGATGAATTCCGTTGTGTCTGCTGCAAGACCGATGGGGTCCATTTTGGTGGTGAGAACTTCAATTTCGTCTGGTTGAAGGGTGTGGTCAGATAAGTTGACGGTGGACTTCTCTGTTGTTTCAACCGTGTTACTGGGGGAGGCTTGGTTGCTGCTGGAAGTGATGCTGAGTTTCTCAAGCTTCTATTCTTGGTGTGCATGTAGGCAGTGTAGTTCTGTTGCCTCAACTGTTTGGCAGTGTCTCATAGCTGGTCTGCTGTGTCCTGAGCACAGGCTGAGAACATGGACTCTATCTCGGTTTCGAGGTTGCGGCGTCTGCTGTAGAGCTGGTGTACAAGATGATTGAGGAGTGTGCGAGAGGTACGACTGCAAAGTCTCTCAGCGTAGTCTGTGTTGCAGGTCGACTTGAGTGGGTTCGTGATCTGTAGTCCTTTCGGGATCTTGTCTGTTTTCTAGCATCTCTGTGGAAACTTGATGTCTGTGTCAATATGCGTGACCTTCTTGGAGATCCTCTCCACTTTGAGCTGACAGTTTGTGATGTCGATAGTAGCCATGGGGTGGAGATGCCGGTGTTAGACTCGGGTGGACTAATGTAAGAAGTCACACAACACCAGGTAATAGTCCAACAGTTTTAATTAATTCAGTGGGAGAGCCAGAACTGGCACCGATACAGTCATTGATGTACCAGAAAGAGAGGTGAGGGAGGGGACTTGAGTAGGACACAAATCCCATGAGCAGGCAGGCATAGCTAGAGCCCATGCGGGTTCCCAAAGCAACAACTTTAATTTGCAGGAAGTGAGTGGCGACAGAGGAGAAGTTTTCAATGTGAGAACAAGGTCAGCCAGGCAGAGGAGGGTGGTGGTGGATGGGGACTGGTTGGGCCTCTGTTCAAGGAATAAACGGAGTGCCCTAAGGCCGTCCTGGTGGGGGATGAAGGTATCGAGTGATTGGACGTCCATAGTGAAAAGGAAATGGTTGGGGCCAGGAAACTGGAAACAGTTGAAGTGATGGAGGGTGTTGGAAGAGTCACGAATGTAGGTGGGAAGAGACAGGACAAGAGGAAAAAATAGAGTCGAGATAGGAAGAGATAAGTTCCGTGGGGCAAGAACAGGCTGAAACGATGGGTCTACCAGGGCAGTGCTGCTTGTGGATCTTGGGAAGTAGGTAGAAGCGGGCTGTGCGGAATTGGGGGACTATGAGGTTGGCGGCCATGGAGGGAAGATCTCCAGAGGAGATGAGGTCAGTGACAGTCTTGGAAACAATGGCTTGAAGTTCGTTAGTGGGTCATGGTCCAGGCCCTCTTCAATTCCCCAGTTACTGGTGTTTACTGCCAATTACACTATCTATTGTTGGCCTCACCAATTCCTCCACGTACTGGGGTTTTCTCCAATTTCCACTTTTACTGTTGCACTTCCATGTTAATGCGTCATTCCTCCTATTTCCCCATTCACTGGTACCCTAACCAAATTTCCCATTTATTGGTGCCTTCCTCAAATGTACCTTATACTGGTGCACTCCCCCAATAACACATGACTGGCGCCTTCCTTCAATTCCCCTATTTATTGGAACTCTCACTAAATCCGCCGTTTAATGCTACCCTCCCCCATTTCCACACTTTACTGCTGGCAAACTCCAATAGCTCCATTTGCTGGCCCCATCTAACTTCTCCATTTACTGGTACCCATCTCAGTTACATTATTCACTGAAGCCCTTCCTCAACATGTATTGGTGCAACGTGAATATTTTCTCAATCCAGTGCTCATTTATGTCCCATAAGAACATTAGAAATAGGAGCAGAATTCGGCCATTCGGCCCCTCGAGCCTGCTCCGCCATTCAATAAGATCATGGCTGATCTTCGACCTTATCTCCACTTTCCTGCACGATCTCCATATTCAAATATCTAACGATTTTTGTCTTGAATATACTCAACTACTGAGTGGCCACAGCCCTCTGGCGCAGAAAATTACAACAAATCACCACCGTCTGAATGGAGTAATTTCTACTCATCTCAGCCCTACATGGCCGACCCCTTATTCTGAGACAGTGACCCCTGGATCTAGACTCGCCAGCCTGAGGAATATCCTCCCTGCTTCTACCTTGTGAAGCCCTGTAAGAATTTTGCATGTTTCAATGGGAGCACCTCCCATTCTTCTAAACTCTAGAGAATATATGCCAAGTCTACTAAATCTGTCCTCATAGGACAATCCCCCCATCACAGGAACCAGTCTGGTGAACCTTCGTGGCACTCCCTCTATGGCAAGTATATCCTTCCTTAGGTAAGGATATGTTCCATTATACACAGCCCATTGACCAATACTGATATGTCAGATATATCCTGGGAATATTCTCATTCCAATATACAATGGTCAAGTTACAATATACACAATGGCCATTTCCCCATACTGAGCTTTACTTGTGTAACTTACAGGCTTGTTAGGAAGATTGAAGCCCGTGAAATTAAGGGGCAATCCACGGTATGGCTACGGAATATGCTCAGTAACAGGAAGCCGAGGGTGGGCGGATGGCTGTGTTTTCAAACTGGGAGCTGGTTTGCACTGGTGTTTCCCAAGGGTCGGTCTTGGCTCCTTCACTCATTTCAACATTTTAAAAACGACCTAGACTCTGGTGTAGGGAAGCAGCATTATAAAGTTTGCAGATGATGCAAAACTTGACCAATTAATAGGTAGTGATGATACTTGCAGACTTCAGGATGACATAGACCGGATGAAGCAATGGGCAGAAGCAGCGCAGATGGAGATCAAGCTGGAGAAGTGTGAGCTGATGCACTTTGGCGGGAGTAATATGAAAAGACATTCAACTATAAATGGCCCGATTTTTAACAGTGTAGATGAGCTGAGAGAGCTCGGTGTGCAGATACACAAATACTGAAAATTGGCACAGCAAGCCGATCAAATGGTTAATAACACCTATGGTGATTATAGGGAGTGGAATAGAATATAAAAGTAAAAAGGTTATTATAAATTAATAAAGCACTGTTTCGGCATCCGCTGGACTATTGTGGTCAATTCTGGGCACCACAATTCATAGAGTCATAGAGTCATAGAGTTTTACAGCACAGAAAGAGGCCCTTCGGCCCATCGTGCCCGCGCCGCCCATCCACCCCTGTCCTGTCTAATCCCATTTTCCGGCATGTGGTCCATAGCCTTGTATGCAATGGCATTTCAAGTGCTCATCCAAATGCTTCTTGAATGTTGTGAGGGTTCCTGCCTCTACCACCCTTTCAGGCAGTGAGTTCCAGATTCCAACCACCTCTGGGTGAAAAAGTTCCTCCTCAAATCCCCTCTAAATCTCCTGCCCCTTACCCTGAATCTATGCCCCCTTGTTATTGACCCCCCTACTAAGGGGAAAAGTTCCTCTTTATCTACCCTATCTATGCCCCTCATCATTTTGTACACCTCAATCAGGTCCCCCCTCAGCCTTCTTTGCTCCAAGGAAAACAACCCCAGCCTGTTTAGTCTTTCTTCATAGCTGAGGCGCTCCATCCCAGGTAACATCCTGGTGAATCTTCTCTGCACCCTCTCCAAAGCAATCACATCCTTCCTATAGTGAGGCGACCAGAACTGCACACAGTACTCCAGCTGTGGCCTCACCAGCGTTTTGTACAGCTCCATCATAACCTCCCTGCTCTTATATTCTATGCCTCGGCTAATGAAGGCAAGTACCCCATATGCCTTTTTAACCACCTTATCTACCTGTTCCGCTGCCTTCAGAGATCTATGTACATGTACACCAAGGTCCCTCTGGCCCTCTGTACTTCCTAGGGTCCTACCACTCATTGTGTATTCCCTTGCCTTATTTGTCCGTCCAAAATGCATCACCTTGCACTTTTCAGGGTTAAATTCAATTTGCCACTTTTCCGCCCATCTGACCAACCCGTTTATATCGTCCTGTAGCCTGAGGCTTTCCTCCTCGCAATTTACCACCACACCAATTTTCGTGTCATCTGCGAACTTACTGATCATACCTTTTACATTCTCATCCAAATCATTTATGTAGATCACAAACAACAAGGGACCCAGCACCGATCCCTGAGGTACCCCACTGGACACAGGCTTCCAATCACAAAAGCATCCTTCGACCATCACCCTCTGCCTCCTGCCACTTAGCCAGTTTAGGATCCAACGTGCCAAGGCACACTGGATCCCATGGGCTCTTACCTTCTTGACCAGTCTCCTATGCAGGACTTTGTCAAAAGCTTTACTGAAGTCCATGTAAACCACATCTGTTGTGTATGTAATATGTGTGCTACTTTGAACCTATGGACAGGACTGCACTACTTGTTGGGCGTAGTGATACGCAGTACCACTCCTGGCCATAGGGGTATAAATAGTACTGTGGGTACTGATTCCCCTCAGTTCCCGCCTGTGGGCATGAAGTAAAGACCTATGTGCAGTCCCTACCTCCAACCAGTAAAGGCCTGTTTGAGTTATACGTTTAAGTCTTTGTGTTAATTGTTCAATACAATACACATACTTAACACTGGCGACGAGTCAGGCTCTTACCCTGCGGCAGTTATTCCAGGCGGCTTCGTCCAAAGACAGGACGTTGAAGAGAGGTTTCAATCCTCAACACCCCACTCAAAACTGAAGGGCAGCAGAAATCCTGACAGCTTCCAGCGACTGGAAGTGACAGGCATTAGGACCCTGAAGCCTCCATCAGCTTGTGAACCGGAGTAAAGACAGGACTGGGGAAGAGAGAGAGGTAGGGCGATAGCGATCGGCAGATAAGGGCCGGGCCGCTTTGAAGTGAGGGGCGCAGCCGGGCCAGCGATCGGGACCAAAGATAAGAGCCGCACTCGGACTGAAAGGCGCGGCGGCTGCAGAAGCTCAAGGTGCGAGAGTCGCGGTGCACAGCGCGGGCTATCGATCGCGGCGAAGATAAGGGCCGCACTCGAGGGCTGAAGGGAGACGGCGTCGGGGGACGGGTGAAGACCGCCAAGCGCGGGAAAACCGCCATTTTGTGGGCGGAGGACGACGGCAAGAGCGGGAAGCCGCCATCTTTGATAACAAGTAAAGAAAATAAAATCTGAGAAATTGCAAATCTACAATGCCTAAACACGGGAATATTAGCACCTTTGATAGTGACCTCGAAGATTGGGCCATATATGTTGAAAGAGTAAAAAATTATTGTAAGGCCAATAAAATTCGTGACCAAGATAAAGCTCTAACATTATTAAATTTAATGGGTGCGAAGACGTACGGGCAATTGAAACACCTGTTATCACCAGATGAACCGGCGGATAAGACGTTCGATGAGATTGTTACTGTCCTGAAAGATCATCTAAACCCCACCCCGCTGATGCTAGCGGAACGATTTAAATTTTACGACAGAAGGCAGCTACAGCATGAAAGCAATGCTGAATATTTGCTGGAATTGCGTAAATTAGCGAAATATTGCCAGTTTGGAACGGGATTGACAGATGCACTACGAGACAAATTTGTGTGTGGTTTATTTAAACAGGATACACAAAAGCGACTGCTCGAGGAGAATGAGCTGACGCTTGAGAAGGCGGTCACTATGGCAGCAGCACACGAAGCCGCAGCGAGAGGCACGGCAGTAATGCAGCTACGGTCACCGGAGCTCAGTGCACACAAATTGGGTGTGAGTTCTGGCAAATGTTATCGTTGTGGAAAGACAACGCATGATCAGAACCAGTGTTGGTTTAAAAACCAAGAATGTAGAACTTGTGGTAGGCTTGGACATATAGCTAGAGTATGCAGGTCAGGGAAGAAGACCAGCAACAAGAAGTCACCGCAAGGAAAATACGCAAAGGTACACAAGGTGACCGAACAGGAGTCCGATTCAGATGCTAGCAGTAATGAACTGACTAGCTTAAGCTGTAATGAACTGGCTAGCTTAAGAGTACTCAACGCTGGTAAGGGTGCAGACCTCCAGACAATTTGGGTCACTCTTCAGATAGAAGGAGTCCAAGTAAAACTGGAATTGGACACTGGATCGGCATTGACGGTCATAAATAAGAAAGATTACGGAAAGTTATTCCAACATATTCCCCTACAGGATAAGGGGATTATATTGAAAACATACACGGGGCAAAGAGTGCACCCCATCGGGAAAATAGAGGTTGCAGTGGCCCACAAGGGCGAAGACAGTCAAATAATGGACTTATATGTGATATCTGAAGGAGGTCCTCCACTACTAGGACGGGAGTGGATTAGGAAAATGAATATGGACTGGCATTTCCTACAAACAATAACGAGTGAGAACTCGGTGAAGATAGTCGGCCCAGACTCTGGAACGGATGATGGTAAGCCCAACTCAGGTGCAAAAGACAAAGTTTCAGCACAGAATTCCACTGAGCAACAACAACATAGTTTAACTGTGGATTCTGAGTCTGGCAAGTCTACTGATGTGCCCATTTCTGAGGGACACCGGGCTCGAACTCAACTCCATTTCAAACTACAACAGCAATTAGAACAAATGCTTCGCCGTTTTGAGCAAGAGTTGAATGCAACGAAAGAGTTCTTTGATATAGAGTTGGAGAATCTGGAAAGACAACAGAAGCAGCTGATGGAGAAAATGGAGCAGGAGCACACAAAACGTCTGATGTCAGAGGAGTTAACGGTCAGCCAACTCCTGCATATGCTGAAGGACAGGACTCTGAAATGGGAAAAACTTGAACATGAACTTCAATATTCAAACGAAAGGGGTTCGGAGCTCTCAAAGGTTATTGGAAGAGCTGAGGTGGCAACACAGACTGAGATGACTGCAACAGAGCAGCCCTTGGATGCCAAAAGTACGCTGACTCACGTCAACGTAGAACAACAGACCGCTGAAACAGCTGCTCCGGTAGAGGGATTGCATAGTCCGATCAATCAATCTCCAAAGGAAGTTGAAGTATTAAAATCACAAATGAGGTCACTAGTAAACGACTTGCTGAAAGCCCAGAAAAAGCTGGATGCAGAGGTACACATGAAGAAGTCTCTTCAGGAAAGATGTCTGGATTTGGAACAAGAGCTGGCTAACGTCCAGCTAGGTATGGAGGAAATAGACGACCCTCTCACTGGTCTAGCTCAGGACGACACCGAATATTACGATGTCCTGTCCTGCCCAGCTTGTAACTTCGACTCCCAAAGTGCAGAAATCATGGAGGAGCACCAAAAGTCTACGGAACATCGGGAGAAGCTGGCTCTACGACGGAAACAGGAGGAAGAGAAGGAGGAACTGCGCATGCAGCTGGCAGCTGTGGCAGCTGACAATGGAGCCCAGAGAGTCTCCAAGAAGCAGAAAAGGAAAAGTAAAAACAGAAGATGACCCATCTGAACCATTATCACCTCTACCAGATCACACACGTGGTCCCTCCGAACGGAGCCAATTCAGTTCGGAAGTTCAAACTGTTAAATCCATGGAAGGACTATTGAATGAGTCACTCTAGCAACGTGAACCGACTACACCACAGAGAATGAATCTGTGAACTGTTTTCCGCAGAGACTGAATCTGTGATCTGTTTTTGACATGAAGTTATCTATGTATCTATGTTATTCTGTTATGTAAACCTGAAGTTATATATGTATATATGTTATTACGTTATGTTAAATGGGGAGATGACTGTAAAGCTAGGAAGGGAGGAATGTTGTGTATGTAATATGTGTGCTACTTTGAACCTATGGACAGGACTGCACTACTTGTTGGGCGTAGTGATACGCAGTACCACTCCTGGCCATAGGGGTATAAATAGTACTGTGGGTACTGATTCCCCTCAGGTCCCGCCTGTGGGCATGAAGTAAAGACCTATGTGCAGTCCCTACCTCCAACCAGTAAAGGCCTGTTTGAGTTATACGTTTAAGTCTTTGTGTTAATTGTTCAATACAATACACATACTTAACAACATCCTCAGCATTTCCCTCATCCAACCCCCCAGTCACCCCCTCGAAAAATTCAATCAGATTTGTCAGACATGATTTACCCTTGACAAAGCCATGCTGACTATCCCCGATTAATCCTTGCCTCTCCAAGTGGAGACTAATTTTGTCCCTCAGAATTTTTTCCAATAATTTCCCTACCACAGATGTTAGGCTCACTGGCCTGTAATTCCCTGGTTTATCCCTGCTACCCTTCTTGTATAATGGTACTACATTAGCTGTTCTCCAGTCCTCTGGTACATCCCCTGTGGCCAGAGAGGTTCTGAAAATTTGTGTCAGAGCCCCTGCAATCTCCTTTGCCTCCCACAGTGGCCTGGGATACATCTCGTCCGGGCCTGGGGATTTATCCACTTTTTGGCCTGCTGAAACCGCTAGCACCTCCTCCCTCTCGATGCTAATATGTTCAAGTATGTCACAGTCCCCTTGCCCGATTTCTATGTCTGCATCATCTCTCTCCATAGTGAACACAGATGCAAAAAGTTCATTTAAAACCTCGCCTACATCATCTGGCTCTACACACAGATTGCCACTTTGGTCCCTAATGGGCCCTACCCTTTCCCTGGTTATCCACTTGCCCTTTATATACTTATAAAACATCATAGGATTTTCCTTTATTTTGCTCGCCAGTGTTATTTCATGGCCCCTCCTCGCCCTCCTAATTTTTTTTTAATTATGCCCCTGCACTTTTTATACTCCTCTAGGGCTTCTTCCGTCTTTAGTCTTTTGTAACTGCCAAAAGCCCCCCTTTTATTTCTAATGCATTTTTGTATATCCCTTGTCATCCAAGGTTCCCTTTGCTTGTTGGTCCCACCCTTGACCTTTACAGGAACATGTTGGCGTTGTACTCTCTCTATTTCCCTTCTGAAAGTCTCCCACTGTCTTGATGTGGATTTTCCTATAAGTAGCTGCTCCCAGTCCACTTTGGCCAGATCCTGCCTTATCATATTAAAATCGGCCTTCCCCCAATTTAGAACCCTTATTTCCGGGCCGTCTTTGTCTTTTGCCATGACCACCTTAAATCTCACCGAATTATGGTCACTGTCGCCAAAATGCTCTCCTACTGACACTTCCACCACTTGCCCGGCTACATTCCCCAGAATTAGGTCCAGTATCGCCCCCTCTCTTGTAGAACTTTCTACATGTTGGCTCAAAAAGCTCTCCTGGATGCACTTTAAGAATTCTGCACCCTCTAAGCCTTTCACAGTCTGACTATCGCAATTTATATTGGGGAAGTTGAAATCCCCCACTATTATTGCCCTATTATTTTCGCACTTTTCTGAGATTTGCCTACATATCTGTTCCTCTATCTCCCCCTGACTGTTGGGGGCCTATAGTACACTCCCAGCAAAGTGCTTGCCCCCTTTTTGTTTTTAGGTTCTACCCATATGGCCTCATTAGAGGAACCCGCTAATATATCATCCCTCCTTACAGCAGTAATTGACTCCTTAATTAATATTGCTACACCCCCTCCCCTTTTACACCCCCCTCTGTCTCGCCTGAAGATTCTATACCCCGGAATATTGAGCTGCCAGTCCTGACCCTCCCTCAACCACGTCTCCGTGATAGCAACAATATCTTACTCCCATGTGTTCAACAACAACTTCAGTTCGTCCACCTTATTTGCAAGACTCCTTGCATTAAAATAAATGCCTTCCAGCCCTGCCATATTCCCTTTTGCCTTCGCATATTTGCTCTGCCTTGTTTTTTTCTCTGTATTTGGCTGTAAATCACCCCCTGCTATAGCTCCACTCTGTACCCCATCCCCCTGCCAAGTTAGTTTAAACCCCCCCCAGCAGTGCTAGCAAACCTCCCCGCAAGGATATTGGTTCCCCTCTGGTTCATGTGTAAACCGTCCGACTTGTACAAGTCCCACCTTTCCCAGAAGCAGACCCAGTGATCCAGGAAACTAAAGCCCTCCCTCCTGCACCATCCCTTTTGCCACGCATTCATCTGTTCTATCTTCCCATTCCTATACTCACTAGCACGTGGCACCGGGAGTAATCCAGAGATTACAACCTTTGAGGTCCTGCTCTTTAATCCTTCACCTAGCTCCCTAAATTCTTGCTGCAGGACCTCATCCCTCTTTTTACCTATGTCGTTGGTACCAATGTGGACCACGACCTCTGGCTGTTCACCCTCCCCCTCCAGAATGCCCTGCAGCCGCTCAGTGATATCCTTGACCCTGGCACCAGGGAGGCAACAAACCATCCTGGATTCACGTCTACGGCCACAGAAACGCCTATCTGTTCCCCTTACTATAGAATCCCCTACCACTATTGCTCTCCCACTCTTTTTCCCCCCTTCCTGGGCAGCAGGAGCACCCCCAGTGCCAGGAAGTTGGCTGCTGCTGCCTTCCCCTGGTGAGTCTTCCCCCTCAACAGTATCCAAAGCGGCATACCTGTTTGAGAGGGGAATGGTCACAGGGGTCTCCTGCACTACCTGCTTGCTTCTATTGCTCCTCCTGGTGGTCACCCATTTCCTATCTTCCTGTGCAGCCCTTCCCTGCGGTGTGACCAACTCACTAAACGTGTTATCCACGAACCTCTCAGCATCATGAATGCTCAACAACCCATCCACCCGCAGCTCCAGCGCCTCAATGCGGTTTGCTAGTAGCTGCAGATGGATGCATCTCTGGCACACGTGGTCATCAAGGGCACCGGCAGTGTCCCTGAATTCCCACATGGAGCAAGAGGAGCATATCACGGGGCTGGGCTCACCTGGCATGACCTTCCCTTTACTTAATTTAAATTAATTTACTATCACCAATTAAAAATATCTCTAAGGCGCTTGTATAGTCTACCAACAGTCCCTGCTACACCAGAAAAGACCCTAGTAACTATAAACTACAGAGTTTAAGTTTAAGAAAGAGAAATAGTCACCAACCAATCAATTACCTGCTCCCTGGTGACGTCACACTGATTACTTTTTACCTCCCTCCTCTGCTGTTGATTTGGTCCCGCCTCTGCTGAACCCTCCGGTTTTAATTGCCGCCGATCGCGCTGCTGCTCTCCCACAGGTCCAAGCTCTCTGACCTCGCCTCTGCTGAACCCGCCGGTTTTAAGTGCCGCCGGTCGCGCTGCTGCTCTCCCACAGGTCCAAGCTCTCTGACCTCGCCTCTGCTGAACCCGCCGGTTTTAAGTGCCGCCGGTCGCGCTGCTGCTCTCCCACAGGTCCAAGCTCTCTGACTTCGCCTCTGCTGAACCCGCCGGTTTTAAGTGCCGCCGGTCGCGCCGCTGCTCTCCCACAGGTCCAAGCTCTCTGACCTCGCCTCTGCTGAACCCGCCGGTTTTAAGTGCCGCCGGTCGCGCCGCTGCTCTCCCACAGGTCCAAGCTCTCTGACCTCGCCTCTGCTGAACCCGCCGGATTTAAGTGCCGCCGGTCGCGCTGCTGCTCTCCCACAGGTCCAAGCTCTCTGGACAGCCAATGAAGTTATTTTTGACGTGTAGTCATTGTTGTAATGTAGGGAATGTGGCAGCTAATTTGAGCACAGCACGGTCCCTCAAACAGCAATGAGATCATAATGCTTTACAGCCACAATTCAGTAAAACTTTAAGGGCTAGATTTTCAGTATAGGCAGTTTTGGGGCGCTAATCTTAGTGCCCGCCCGAAGTTAGCGCCCGCCCCAATGTAGCGCCCCGTTGCCGGAAATTCAGTGGCTTCGCCCTAAGAGGTTGGTGGAGCGCTAAAAGAGGCGTTCCACTACTATCTTTAGGCGCTAAGCCGGCGGTCCAGAGGGATAGCGCCCAGGCGGGGCGCAGCGCGGGTGCGGTCATTTTTGGACTGACAGCAGACCCCGTGGTGCCGACCAGCTCTTAAAGGGGTAAGGGACGAATTGGTCTGCTGCCACGCCCTGCACACTGCAGCCTTGCAAAGAGGCCTCAACACTGCTGCTCAGCCCCAGGGAGTCATGGCAACGCCAGAGAAGGCCCATCAGCGTGCCCTGCGCTTCTCAGAGGGTGATCTGGACATAATGGTCACAGCTCTGGATGTGAGGCACAAGATCTGAGCTCTTGCTGCTTGAAACCAGTTAGCTATCCTCCTTGTTGTGTCTCCAGAAATGCGTTGCACAAGAGTGTTTTCTGAAAAAAGGCTGGCCTTTATACTGGAGAGCACGTCCCCTTTAATTTGCACCCACTGGGGCCCGCACTGGTTGTGTTGCGTTCGTTTTTCCAAGCGCTCCGGCCGCCAGCCGCACAATGGGGCGGTCCGACTGAAGTTTGGAATCGGGGCGGCCAAAGGGCGTTGCACGAGGATGTGACGTCATTTTCTGCGCGCGCATCCGGGCGGGCGCTAAAGTTTGCGCCGGCGCTAACGGGCAACTTAATTTGGGGTGGGGCGCAAACTGCACTGCGCACGGGCGCTACACGCATAGCGCCCGAAAATCACTTCTCTTAAGGCGCTAACTGCTGGCGCCAGCAACTGAAAATCTAGCCCTAAAGACCTTAGAAAGGGTGCAAAGGAGATCAATCAGGTTGTTACCAGGGAGGATGTGCTGCAGCTTTGAAGGGATGTTGGACGAGTTAGGACTGCTACTTGGAACATAGAATATGAAGAGGTGACCGAATTAAGGATTTCAGGAAAATGAGAGGTGTTTAGAGAGACCACCTATTCCCTCTGGTGAGTGGATTAAAAACTAAAGGCCATAGTTTTAAAATCATTGGGAAAGGATTTCATGGGGAGATGAGGAGAATTCTTTTCACTCATAATTGTTGGGCTCTGGGAGGCTCCACTTGAAAAGGAGGCAGAAGCTGATACCTTATATAATTTTGAAAGGTGATTGAATAGTTTCTTGAGGATGAGGAATTACAGGGTAACAGGCAATAGGTGGGGTCATGGGTCAAAGCACCACTGCTCTTCCAGAGACCCAGCATGGACCTGACAGGCCGAATGGACTCCTTCTGCTGTAAGTTGCTATGATTCTATGATTACATAGGATTATATAGGATATACGGCACAGAATCAGGCCATCAGACCAACCAGTCCATGCCGGCGTATAGGCTCTACACGAGCCTTATCCCTTCTTTCCTCATCGAAATCTATCAGCATAACCCTCATATGCTTGTCCATCCTCCCCTTAAATGCATTTATAATATTCGCTTCAGCCACTCCCTCGGTAGCGAGTTCCACATTCTCACCAGTCTTTGGTTAAAGAAGTTTCTTCTGAATTCCCTATTGGATTTCTTGGTGGCCTCTAGTTATGCTCCTCCTCATGTGGAAACACTCCCTCCGTATCTACTCTATCAAAACCTTTCATAATTTAGGACACCACTCAGCCTACTTTTTTCAAGAGAAAAGAGACCCAGCCTGTTCATCCTTTCCTGATATGTATACCCTCGCATTTCTGCTATCGTCCTTGTAAATCTTCTCTGCACCCCCTCCAGTGCCTTTATATCCTTTTTCTAATATGGCGACTAGAACTGCATGCAGTCCTCCAAGTCTGGTCTAACCAAGGTTCGATAAAGGTTCAGCATAACATTCCTACTTTTCAGTTCTATCTGTCTAGAATTAATTGCTAGTGCTTGGTTTGCTGATATTTTTGCCACTTTTTTCTACTGCCATTATGTTACCCTAATTAGAACAGCTACTCCACCTCCCCTTTTTCTCTCCCTGTCTTCTCTAAACTGGTTATATCCTGCAATGTTTAATTCCCAGTCCTGTTTTTCTGTAGCCATGTCTCAGTAATCCCTGGTTCCTCACAACACATGATTACCTCCAGCTCCCCTGTTTTATTATGGACACGATGTGTATTGATATACAGACAGTTTAACTCATTTTAATATGAATTCCTCTCACTTTATGATTAACCACCTTTTTAGACTCCTGTTCCATAACTCTATTTATACTCTTGCCATCAGGGTCCTCCCTCACTTTATTCGTTCCTATGCTCTCTTTTCCTGTTTTGTTTATATTTAGGCAGCTTACCTTTCTTGTAGATCTCTCCCATCCCCAGTCATCTTACCTGATTAAAGCCTTTTCCACCTTCTTATATACACTTTCTGCTAGGACGCAGGTCCCATTCCAGTTCAGGTGAAGCCCATCCCCTCGGTACAGGTCCTTCCTGTCCCAGAACTTTTACCAGTGTCCAATGAAGAAGAACCCCTCTTTTGCACTCCAGCCCTTTAGCCATGTGCTAATTCTCCTGATCTACCTGCTTCTATGCCAATTTTCACGTGGCACTGGCAGTAATCCAGAGATTATTTCCCTCGAGTTATGGCTTTTTAATTTAGATCCTAACTCCTGATAATCTTCCAGCAGGTCTTCCTCCCTGCTCCTACTTATGTTATTTTTTCCAACATGGACCACGTCAACTGCCACGTCCTCTCCAGCTGCCATGATTTATCCTTTACTGTGGTACCGGGTAGGCAACACTTCCTCTGGGATTCTCGTTCTTAGCTGCAGAGGAGGATATCTATCCCGCTAATTATAGCATCCACTATCACTATCACATTTCTATTCAGCTCTTCAATCAATCCCCCCGCCACATCTGAGCCACGCTGCCTTTCTCTGCAATGCGGCTGTCCTCCCTGCAGTCTTTCTCCTTGTTCACACAGGTAGTGAGTTAATCATAACTGTTGGCCAGGACCAGTGTCTGTGGGACCTCTTGCTCAATCTCTCCTAAATCCTCACGACCCGCCTCCCTAACTGTCACACCCTCCCTATCCCGAACCTGTCCTTTCCTTTCGGGTGTGACTTTATTGTAGATAAAACTGTCCAGAAATTTCTCCTCCTTCCTTATATGTTGGACTGTCTTCCACTCGCGCTCCAGCTAAATGACTCTCAGCCGAATTCTGTTACTGATAAGGGAGGGATTTATCTTGACGATATTTAAATCACCAGCAGTGCCAATTAAAATTCCAGCTTACAGAAACATTGCCTAATACTGACATATTACTCATATGGAAGAGATTAATCCTGTCAGTTTTTTCTATATCGCTCTCTACCCATATTCTCCTTCCTCCTCTTGAACCCATTTCTTTTCATATCCTCCCCGGGAAAAAACTCTCCCTCAATCCCTTACCACTGCACGTTCTAATTCCCAGCTACCTCTCCTTTGGTCTACTATTCTCCACGACATCTCTGCAGCTACTGACTTATTAAATCATACTCTCTACACCCCCATTATGCCCTTGTCCTGACTAAAATCATTACACTCTCTCACCCGAGTCATTCCTCCTGCTGTTCCGTTCATCTCAGCTCCCTTAAGTCCATGAGCTGCAGACTTGAACATCTTTGGCGGACAACTGGTCTCATCATCCATCATCAGATGTGACGACATCGTATGAAGCTCTATCGGTCCTGCACTCCAGCACTAAAAGCGCCCACTTTTCGAAGATCATCCAGGGTGGCATAAATAACAGGCTTCCCTTCTCCACCGCTTACCGTCTTCTGAAACCACCCTTCCATGCCTCTTCCCTCCTCACTCCAACAATAAATGTGAGCAGCTGATGGACTTGTTCGTTAAAAAAATCGACAACATCAGTTCAACTACTTCTGCTATTAATTCATTCTCTTCCCCTGTCCCACGGGATCTTACAACCTCTCCATTTACCCACTGCCCAATCCAAAATTTACATATTTCTCTAATATCTCTCCTGTCTCCCCTCGCCCTCTACGAGCTCAGCCTGTTAATGAGACCGAGCTCCTGCTCTCTCCACCCTATTCCTACTAAATTGCTGACAAGCCAACTTTCCTTCACGGCTCCAAAGTTAGCAGATATTGTAACTGTTCTCTCTCCTCTAGTTTTGTCGCCGTTTCCTGAAAATCTCCTGTCATCACCCCTCGCATCCAAAACAAACCCTTAACCCATCTGTCCTCGCAAACAATCGCCCCATCCCATAGCCCCCTTTCCTCTCCAATATGCTTGCACCAGTTGTCGCCTCCCAAATCAGTGCCCATCTTTCTAATAACTTGTGATAAATCCATGTAGTGAAACAAGGAACTCAAAGAGGTGAAATATTAGAATTAGTCCGTGTACTTTATTAAACAACTGCATAACAAACATATAGGCCTGAATCCTCTTCTGCCACCTCCGCTGAGTTCCCTCCTTAACCCATAGCAGCACTAGCTACAGCACCACCTGGTGGATAACCTTAATCATAACAGCCCAGATTACTATATTCCTCCCCCCTTAAGATTTCAGTATGAATTTCTTAAACAACAACCCTTCCTAATGGTCACATAAGAAATCTCCATTCACTATGTTCAATACTTGACGAATGTAACAGGTCAGTACCAATCTCTCTGGTGGCTTGCGAGTCCTTTGTGAATGTCTAACAGTAAAGTCCCTGCTTGTTTGTGGGGAAGCCACCAGCTGCTCCTGAGCAGTGCTCAGTGTATCTGACTCAGCAACGATGGTTTCCTCTTGACGAATGGGTTCCTGTGGAATTGTCTCTGTCCATGGTGGTGGCACCACAGATGCACTTGGATAACTGGGGGCACACCTCTCCTCAGCCATTGCATCTGGAACCTCAATTTCAATTCCCCTTGTCTGGTAAGTATCTGATCTACATGTCTGCGTACTTCCCTACCATCTCCCAACATGACCTTTTATGATACTGGACCTGTCATTGAGTCTATGAAGCCAGGAATCCACTTTGGTCCATAACTGAAATTCCTGGTAAGGACTGCATCTCCTACTCCAAACCTTCGGCTCTTTGTTCTTTTGTCATGGTTCTCCTTTTGTTTGTTTTGTCTGTTTTCCATTTTCCTTTGCAGGTCTGGGTGGACAAGGTCAAGAGTGGAGCGTAGTCTACGACCTAATAACATCTCAGCAGGAGAGAGTCCTGTGGTGGATTGAGGTGTTATTCTGTAGCTGAACAGAACCCGTGACACTTTGGCTGCTAAACTCCCTTCTGCACCTTTTTTTTATCATCTCTTTAAATGTTTGTATGGCTCTCTCCGCAAGTACATTTGAGGACGGATGATATGGAGCCGAGGTCACCTGAACTATGCCATTGTTTCTCATGAACTCTTTTGTCTCTGTACTCTCAAACCAAGTGGCATTGTCACTTAACATGATCTCCGGTAGACCTTGATTACTGAAGCTCTGACACAGGCAGTCTATAGTAGTAGTGGAGGAAGCAGAATTAACAGGATAAACATCCATCCATTTGGAATGTGCATCAATGATTATGAGGAACATCTTCCCCATGATTGGACCTGCATAATCTAAGTGCAATCTTCTCCATGGTTTATCCGGCCACTCCCAGTGGTGGAGAGGAGATGCTGCTGGTGCCTTCCTGTATACCTGACAAGTGCTGCATGTCTTGACTAGATTTTCTATCTCCTCATCTAGCTTTGGCCACCACAAGTAACTCCTAGCCAAGGCTTTCATATGCGAGACCTCAGGATGACACTGATGTAGTTGCCCTAGGATAGACTGTCGTGCTGGCTGTGGAATAATCGCTCGTGCTCCCCACAACACGCAACCATCCTGCCCACTCAGCTTTGTTTTCCTGACACTGTAGGGCTTGAAGTCAGCCCCTTCCGGATGCTGTGGCCATCCCCTCACCACATATTCTCGAGCTCTAGACAGTACTGGATCTTTACCTGTCCATGTTCTTACTTGCTTTGCAGTCACAAGTGCCGTGTCAGTGTCTTCCAACATCAAAAATATGTCCTCTGGAGCTGCAAGGATAGGTGTGCCTGGCAGTGGAAGACGGCTCAAGGCATCTGCGTTCCCATGGTACTTGCCCGCCTTGTAGACGATGACATACTCATATGCCCTCAACGTCACTGCCCACCTCTGGATCTGGGTTGACACCATCTGTGGAACTGCTTTCATTTCATGGAAAGGAGAGAGAAGAGGCTTATGATCGGTGCATATGGTGAACTCCCTGCCATATATTTACTTGTGGAACCTCTGTAACCCAAATATTACTGCTAACCTTTCTTTGTCTAACTGATAATAGTTTGTTTTCGCTGGTGTTAGAGTTCGGGACATAAACTCTATTGGTCTTTCAGTTCCATCTTCCATGCGGTGTGAAAGAACTGCCCCCACCCCGTAAGGTGAAGCATCACAAGAGAGAATGATGTCTTTCTCTTCATTGTAGTGAACCAGCACATCCGACGACAGCATCAGTTTCTTGTTAGTTCAAATGAAACCCCCTGCTCCTCTCTCCACTGCCACTGTGTCTCCTTGCGCAGTAGTTTGTGAAGAGGTGCTAACACAGTTGACAAGTTTGGTAAAAACCTGTTATAATAGTTCAGCAGTCCCAGTTAAGCTTTTAACTCAGCCACATTGGTAGGATCAGGGGCGTCCTGCAGTGCTTGTACCTTCTCCTTGATTGGATGGAGCCCGGCAGCGTCCACTCTGTGTCCCAGGAACACTGCCTCATTCCCCAGGAAAGTGCACTTACTCCTCTTGAGCCAGAACCCTGCCCTCTTCAATCTCTGTAGTACCTCTCTCAGAGTGCTCAGATGTTCCTGGTCGGTTCTTCCCATCACCAGAATGTCATCCAGATAGATGGAAACATGTAGGATCCCTTGCAGTACACCTTCGCTTGTCCTCTGGAAGATAGCTGGACTAGATGAGACTCCAAACGGTAAGTGGTTATATGTAAACAGGCCCTTGTGTGTATTTATGGTAACATACTTCTTTGATTTGTCATCCAGTGTAATCTGCAAGTATGCATGACTCATATCCAAATTTGTGAATTTCTTTCCTCCAGCCAGGTTTGCAAAGAGATCCTCTGTTTTGGGAATAGGATATTGCTCTAGTTTGGACACCCGATTGACTGTCAATTTATAATCTCCACAGAGTCTTACCGAATTGTCCGGTTTTAAAACAGGTACTGTGGGAGCTGCCCATTCTGAACATTTCACTGGCTGCAGTATGTTCTCTCTCAATAGACGGTCAAGCTCACCCTCTACCTTTGGTTTCATGGCATAAGGCACAGGTCATTGTTTGAAAAACCTTCGTGGTGCCTCCTTGTCTACATAAATCTTAGCTGGGGGGCCATTAAATGTTCCAAGTTCCTCCTTGAACACATTCTCATGTTCACTCAACACTTCCTGCAAAGTCAACTGTTTGCCCTCATCTATTTGATTTACTGCTCCCCAGTCCAATTTAAGTTCTTTTATCCAGCCCCGATCTAACAGGTTTGGTCCGGTACCCAATACTATAACTACAGGTAGCTGTTCTACTGTGTCCCTGTGTTGCACAGTTACATTAGCGGCACCTAATGTCGCTACTCGTTCACCTGTATATGCTTTAAGATGCAGAGTGCAAGACATTAATTCTTGAACTTTTGCACAGTTCCACAATTTTGAGTACTCTGCCCTGTTCATTATCATTACACCGCAAACTGTATCAACTTCAAAGTTCACCTTAGAGTCATTTACTGTCAGTTGCAATGTGATAGGAGCCACTTTTGGAATGTTCTCTAACATGCTATACATTATGAACATGTCCTCTTCTTCCCAGCTTCCCCGCTGATGTGGTATGCTCCATGTTTTTTCACTTCTCTTCCTCGGTTTTGCTTTCCTCCCCCTTTTGCTTTGGATTCCTCCACAGTTGATTTTGCACTGCATGCTCGTTTTATGTGTCCTTGTTTCCCACACTTGTTGCACTTTTCCGCCAGAAACCGGCATTCACTCGCCAGCTGATCGCCCTTGCATCTATAACATGCCTTCACATGCTCACGTTGTGGTTTCTGACGCATGTTTAACTTGTGCACAATAACCTTATCTGCAACTTGCATAGCATTAGCCCTGTCTGAACCCTGTATTTCTTTTACATCTCGGTTCGCTGTCTCTATGGCTTGAGCAAGTTCCAATGCTTTTTCATAAGTAAGCCCAGTCTCTGATAATAATCTACGCTGCATTCGGTCGTCCATTATTCCGCAAACTAGCCTATCTCTCAGCATTTCCTTCAGGTTGTTCCCATAATTGCAATCTTGTGCTAATTTACGCAACACCGCTACATAGTCCATTACACTCTCTTCCTCTTTTCTGTTCCTTGAATTAAACTTAAACCGCTGTACAATCCCACTAGGCTTAGGGTTGAAATGTTCTTATAGCAAGGCCACGAATTCAACACTTGATTTGTCTCCAGGCTTTTCAGGACTGAGCAGATTCTTCTTCAAACTGTAGGTTTGGTTCCCACTGAACTAAACAGAATGGCTTTCCTTTTTCCGGCATCATTTATTTCATTTGCTTTGAAGAAATAACCTAACACTTCATAGTATTCCTCCCAGGTTTGTGCCTGAAAATCAAAAGCAGAGACCATTCCTACTGTGGCAGCCATGCTCTCGGCCAATTGGTAGCTAACTTTTGCTCGTGAGTTTGTTTAAAAAAAAGTCCCGTCACACTTCTCTTCTTTATTCAGTGTCCTTTTACCTCGTCGCCAAATGTGACAAATCCATGTAGTGAAACAAGGAACTCGAAGAGGCGAGATAATAGAATTAGCCCGTGTACTTTATTAAACAACTGCGTAACAAACATACAGGCCTGCATCCTTTTCTTCCACCTCCGCTGACCTTCCCTCGTTAACCTGTAGCAGCACTAGCTACAGCACCACCTGGTGGATAACCTTAATCATAACATCCCAGATTACTATAGAACTCCTTCATTGAATCCATCCAATCAGGCTTCGACCACTGCCACAGTACTGAAACTGCTCTTACCAAGGTCACAAATGACATCCTACTTGTCTCCAACAAAGGTAATTTATCGCTTCTCATCTGCAGCCTCTGACATGGTTGAACACAATATACTGCTCCAAGGCCTCTTCACCAATGTCCAGCTGGGAGGGACTGCACTCACCTGGTTTCATTCCTATCTTTCTAGCCATATTCATAGAATCTCCTGTTATGGCTTCTCATACCGATCCCGTACGCTCACCTCTGGTCTCCCACAAGGATCTATTCTTGGCCCCCTCCTATTTCTCATCTACATGCTGTCCCACAAGGATCTATCCTTGCCCCCCCTATTTCTCATCTACACGCTGCCCCTCGGTGACATCATCCGACAACACAATGTGCGTTTTCACATTTACACTGATGATACCCAGCTCAAACCCGTCGCCACCTCGCTCGAACCCTCCACACCTCTTTACTATCAGACTGATTGTCCGACATCCAGTACTGGAGGAGTAGACATTTCCTCCAATTAAGTATCAGAAATACCGAAGCCATAGCCTTTGGTTCACACCATAAAATCTGTCCCCGTTCGATCTCACTCCCCGATAACTTTCTAAGGCTAACCATGTTTGTTCGCAAACTTGGTGTCATATTTGATTTCGAATTGAGCTTCCTACTTCCTCAAAAGCAAAATACTGCGGCTGCTGGAAATCTGAAATAAAAACAGAAAATGCTGGAAGTACATAGAAGGTCAGGCAGCATCAGTGGAGAGAGAAACAGAGTTAAACTTTCAGGTACATGACCCTTCGACATAACTGGAAAAAGCTGGAGATGGAACAGTTTTTAAGCAAGTGTAGAGGCCGGGAAAGGGAGGCGGTGAAGAAAGAACAAAGGGGAAGGTCTGTGATAGGCTGGAAGGCTGGAGAGTTTAAGAGCCGAAAGGGATGATGGTGCAAGGCAAAAGAAAATGGCAATGTGACAACTTAAGAAACAAAAGCTAGCTGTAAATGAAGTGTAAATGGCGATGACAGAACGAAAGACAGCTGCCATGTGAGAGAGAGAAAAACATGGAAAAAAGGATAGGGGCAGAGGTTATGGCCTGAAATTGTTGAACTGAATGATGAGTCCAGAAGGCTGTAAAGTGCCTAATCGAAACATGAGGTGCGGTTCCTCGCGCTTATGTTGAGATTCGTTGGAACAGTGTCAGACGCCGAGGACAGTGAGGTCTGAGTGGGAGTGGAACGGAGAATTAAAGTGACAGGCGACCGAAAGCTCAGGGTCACCCTACATACTGAAGAGGTGTTCAGCAAAGCGGTCACCCAATCTGCGTTTGGTCTCCCCAATGTAGAGGAGACCACATTGTGAGCAGCGAATACAGTGTACAAAATTGCAAGAAGTACAAGTAAATCGCTGTTTTACCTGGAAGGAGTATTTGGGGCGCTGGACAGTGGGAAAGGCATAGGTAAAAGAGCATGTGTTGCATCTCCTGTGCTTGCACGGGAAGGTGCCGGGTGAAGGGGAAGGTGTGTTGATGGTGATGGAGGAGTAGACCAGGGAGTCGCAGACCAGGGTTCCTACTTCCGATCCATTCTATCACTAAGACTACCCATTTCCACCTTTGTAACATCGCCCGTCTCTGCCCATGCCTCAACATACCTGATGCCAAAATTCACGCCCATGCCTGTCATACCTCTACATTTGACCATTCCAACACAATCCTGGCTGGCCTCCCTAATTCTGCGCTCCATAAACTTGAGGTCATCCAAAACTCTGCCACACGTATCCAAATTCGTACCAATCCCCTCTGTCCTTGTTGACCTACATTGGCTCCCAGTAAAGAAATGCCTCGATATTAAAATTCGCATCCTTGTTTTCAAATCCCTCTATGGCCTCACCTCTCCTTATCTCTGCAATCTCCTCCAGCCCTGAACATCCCCGATTTTAATTGGCTCCACCATTGGCGGTCTTACCTTCAGCTGCCTACGTCCTAAGCTCTGGAAAAAATCTCTCCATTTCTATTTCCTCCTTTAAGACGCTTCTATATACCTAAATCTTTGAACAAGCTATAGTTCACTTGCCCTAACATCTCCTTACACGCCTCAGTGTCAATTTGTTTTATCCCACTTCTCTGAAGTGTCTTGGGAATTTTTATTACACTAAAAGCACGATATAAATGTAAGTTGTTGTTTTGTTTTGATGGAAGATTTGAGAGGGAGCCTAGATTGTATATAATGCGTGCTGCAACTGATATTATCTCATCTTTGTTGATTGTTATTTAATGGGTAGTACCATACTCTCTCATCTTTCGTAATACATTCGCTATTCTTCCCTGGTTTGCGGGGACATTGTACCACTACCTTTATCCATTATATCCGATGATGTTCCCCTCTAATAATTGCTCCGATGGTCACATACTTGAACCCCCTGATTATCCCTTCACTTATTGCCGCTGATGCCCTTCTTGTTACAGGGAATTGACTGGTTTCAGAACACAGAATAGGTTGCAATATCCCGACCTCATCCCAAAACAAATAGCTCAAACAGCCTCTCACTGCCAAAGCAGGAGGGAGACACACTGCCTGTTACAAAATGGAGACATCAGGGTGTATGAAGCGAGAGATGGACAATGGAGGGTGTTGCGGTGGCCATTGAACAATGGGACCAGACCTTTGGAGGATTGGAGGGAGAATTCATGAGAGGTTATTTTGGAATTCTGTACTCCCTGCCTGGGGTCTCAGAACATGGGAGTGGGATCGGAGATGTGGCATATTGTACAACCTGTGTTCATGCCCAGTGAGACTGCACAGCAGGAGCAGAGCATAGTCAATGTGACCCTGTGACACCTCGAGTGCGAGGGGCTCCGTCCTCTTTGTGACATCGGTCCTGGCTGCTTTATGTTTGGCTCCCGGATCGTGTGAGCTGTCACCTGGTGACAAGCCCACGCCCCTGGATACGGCCCATCAGTGGGATGTCAGTGTGGGAGCAGCTGGAGTGATAGCTGACACTGGGATGGAGTTTAGTCCCAATAAACAGGGCAAAGGGCAGAAAAGAGCCATTTAATTTGGAAGTAAGTAATTCATATATTCATTTATTACAAATATATTAAAATTAAATATTATCACACTGACAAAACAGACCAATTTATTCCAGGTCAATATTCTGGGATTTAAATGAATAATTATTCTATTCAGTCCCTGGGAGTGAGCAATATCACAGGAAGGTGCAGAGAGAGAAGTCGCCACATTCACTGGGACTCGAGAAATGTAGCTGGCTTCACATTGCAGGTCCGGTGTGACCGAAACCCTCAGTGTCAGAGACGGGATAAAATTGAACGCCTCATCAATGATTGGAAAGGTGAGTAACTTTACTGAGAATCCCCTTAGTCCCCGATTTTGGCGAGGTGAGAGTCCAACCAGATGGCGGGAGCTGATGCAGACCTGCCATCAGGATCGGACTTTGATGTGGGCAGTTGAGTGGAGCTTTACTCATAGATAAACCTGGCCAATACCTCATCTGGGAGTGCTTGACATTAACAGGTAGAGTATCTTCATTCTGTATTCACCCCATGCTGTACATGACAAGGTTGTGCTTCATTGGGTAATGTCAAGTCAGCTGTGCACTGCATTTAACACATGCTGTACCTGCTCTGCTTGTGTTTGACCGGGCAGTGTAGAGCGAGCTTTACTCTATATCTAACACGCACTGTAGCTGCCCTGGGATTGTTTGATGAGGCAGTGCAGAGGTAGTTTTACTCTATATTTAACCTGCGCTGCAGCTGCCCTAGTAGTATTTGTTGGGACAGTGTAGAGTGATCATTACTCTAATTAACCCGTGCTGTACCCGCCCTGGACGCGTTTGAAGGACAATGTAAAGTGACCTTTCTCTGTATCTAACATGTGCTGTGCCTGCCCTGGACGTGTTTGTTGGTGCAGTGACGAGGGAAATGTTCTCTGTATCTAACCCGTGCTGTACATGCACTGGGAGTGTTTGATGGGACAGTATAGTGTGAGCTTTACTCTGTATCTAACCCGTGCTGTACTGGCCCGGGGTGTGTTTGATGGGACAGCATAGAGTGAACTGTTCTTCAGATATAACCCGTGCTGTTCCTGCCCTAGGTGCGTTTAATGTGAAGGTGAAATAGCAGTTCCACTCACTTTACACTCCTGTTCTGTAACTTCTATTTATTTTATTCCCTGGCCAATTTGAACATGGTAACCAATAGAAATGGGGAACAAGTTATAGATAATTAATAAATTGGAGAAGATAAGCAGAACATAGGGAAATAAAGTTACAGTTAATTGTAACATTGGAAATGATAAGCTATACATTGGACATGATAAGAACACAGCAGGACATTGTGGAATTGGGAGGTAGCAGTAAATGGTACAAATGTAGAGGGCAGCAGGACATTGTGGAATTGGGAGGTAGCAATAAATGGTACAAATGTAGAGGGCAGTGGTACATTGTGGAATTGTGAGGTGGCAGTAAATGGTACAAATGTAGAGGGCAGCAGTACATTGTGGAATTGGGAGGTGGCAGTAAATGGTACAAATGTAGAGGGCAGCAGGACATTGTGGAATTGTGAGGTAGCAGTAAATGTTACAATTGGGGAGGGCAGCAGGACATTGTGCAATTGTGAGGTAGCAGTAAATGGTACAAATGTAGAGGGCAGCAGGACATTGTGGGATTGGGAGGTAGCAGTAAATGGTACAATTGGGGAGAGCAGTAGTACATTGTGGAATTGGGAGGTAGCAGTAAATGGTACAATTGGGGAGGGCAGCAGTACATTGTGGAATTGGGAGGTAGCAGTAAATGGTACAATTGGGGAGGGCAGCAGTACATTGTGGAATTGGGAGGTGGCAGTAAATGGTACAATTGGGGAGGGCAGCAGGACATTGTGGGATTGGGAGGTAGCAGTAAATTGTACAAATGTAGAGGGCAGCAGGACATTGTGGAATTGGGAGGTAGCAGTAAATGGTACAATTGTGTAGGGCAGCAGGACATTGTGGAATTGTGAGGTAGCAGTAAATGGTACAATTGTGTAGGGCAGCAGGACATTGTGGAATTGTGAGGTAGCAGTAAATGGTACAATTGGGGAGGGCAGCAGTACATTGTGGAATTGGGAGGCAGTAAATGGTACAATTGGGGAGGGCAGCAGTACATTGTGGAATTGGGAGGTGGCAGTAAATGGTACAAATGGGGAGGGCAGCAGTACATTGTGGAATTGGGAGGTGGCAGTAAATGGTACAATTGTGTAGGGCAGCAGTACATTGTGGAATTGGGAGGTAGCAGTAAATGGTACAATTGGGGAGGGCAGCAGTACATTGTGGAATTGGGGTAGCAGTAAATGGTACAATTGGGGAGGGCAGTAGTACATTGTGGAATTGGGAGGTGGCAGTAAATGGTACAAATGGGGAGGGCAGCAGTACATTGTGGAATTGGGAGGTGGCAGTAAATGGTACAATTGTGTAGGGCAGCAGTACATTGTGGAATTGGGAGGTAGCAGTAAATGGTACAATTGGGGAGGGCAGCAGTACATTGTGGAATTGGGAGGTAGCAGTAAATGGTACAATTGGGGAGGGCAGCAGGACATTGTGGAATTGGGAGGTGGCAGTAAATGGTACAAATGTAGAGGGCAGCAGTACATTGTGGAATTGGGAGGTGGCAGTAAATGGTACAATTGGGGAGGGCAGCAGTACATTGTGGAATTGGGAGGTGGCAGTAAATGGTACAAATGTAGAGGGCAGCAGTACATTGTGGAATTGGGAGGTGGCAGTAAATGGTACAATTGGGGAGGGCAGCAGTACTTTGTGGGATTGGGAGGTAGCAGTAAATGGTACAAATGTAGAGGGCAGCAGGACATTGTGGAATTGTGAGGTAGCAGTAAATGGTACAATTGTGTAGGGCAGCAGGACATTGTGGGATTGGGAGGTAGCAGTAAATGGTACAATTGGGGAGGGCAGCAGGACATTGTGGAATTGGGAGGTAGCAGTAAATGGTACAATTGGGGAGGGCAGCAGTACATTGTGGAATTGGGGTAGCAGTAAATGGTACAATTGGGGAGGGCAGCAGTACATTGTGGAATTGGGGGTAGCAGTAAATGGTACAATTGGGGAGGGCAGCAGTACATTGTGGAATTGGGAGGTGGCAGTAAATGGTACAATTGGGGAGGGCAGCAGTACATTGTGGAATTGGGAGGTGGCAGTAAATGGTACAATTGGGGAGGGCAGCAGGACATTGTGGAATTGGGAGGTGGCAGTAAATGGTACAATTGGGGAGGGCAGCAGTACATTGTGGAATTAGGAGGTAGCAGTAAATGGTACAAATGTAGAGGGCAGCAGGACATTGTGGAATTGGGAGGCGGCAGTAAATGGTACAATTGGGGAGGGCAGCAGTACATTGTGGAATTGGGAGGTGGCAGTAAATGGTACAATTGGGGAGGGCAGCAGTACATTGTGGAATTGGGAGGTGGCAGTAAATGGTACAATTGGGGAGGGCAGCAGTACATTGTGGAATTGGGAGACAGCAGTAAATGGTACAATTGGGGAGGGCAGCAGTACATTGTGGGATTGGGAGGTAGCAGTAAATGGTACAATTGGGGAGGGCAGCAGGACATTGTGGGATTGGGAGGTAGCAGTAAATGGTACAAATGTAGAGGGCAGGTGTACATTGTGGAATTGGGAGGTAGCAGTAAATGGCACAAATGTAGAGGGCAGCAGGACATTGTGGGATTGGGAGGTAGCAGTAAATGGTACAATTGTGGAGGGCAGCAGGACATTGTGGAATTGGGAGGTAGCAATAAATGGTACAAATGTAGAGGGCAGCAGTACATTGTGGTATTGGGAGGTAGCAATAAATGGTACAAATGTAGAGGGCAGCAGGACATTGTGGGATTTGGGAGGTAGCAGTAAATGGCACAAATGTAGAGGGCAGCAGTACATTGTGGAATTGGGAGGTAGCAGTAAATGGTACAAATGTAGAGGGCAGCAGGACATTGTGGAATTGGGAGGTAGCAGTAAATGGTACAATTGGGGAGGGCAGCAGTACATTGTGGGATTGGGAGGTAGCAGTAAATGGTACAAATGTAGAGGGCAGCAGGACATTGTGGGATTGGGAGGTAGCAGTAAATGGTACAATTGGGGAGGGCAGCAGGACATTGTGGAATTGGGAGGTAGCAGTAAATGGTACAATTGGGGAGGGCAGTAGTACATTGTGGAATTGGGAGGCGGCAGTAAATGGTACAAATGGGGAGGGCAGCAGTACATTGTGGAATTGGGAGGTAGCAGTAAATGGTACAAATGTAGAGGGCAGCAGTACATTGTGGAATTGGGAGGTGGCAGTAAATGGTACAAATGGGGAGGGCAGCAGGACATTGTGGAATTGGGAGGTAGCAGTAAATGGTACAAATGGGGAGGGCAGCAGTACATTGTGGAATTGGGAGGTAGCAGTAAATGGTACAAATGGGGAGGGCAGCAGTAAATTGTGGAATTGGGAGGTAGCAGTAAATGGTACAATTGGGGAGGGCAGCAGGACATTGTGGAATTGGGAGGTAGCAGTAAATGGTACAAATGTAGAGGGCAGCAGGACATTGTGGAATTGGGAGGTAGCAGTAAATGGTACAAATGTAGAGGGCAGCAGTACATTGTGGAATTGGGAGGTAGCAGTATTCGGTACAAATGTAGAGGGCAGCAGGACATTGTGGGATTGGGAGGTAGCAGTAAATGGTACAAATGTAGAGGGCAGCAGTACATTGTGGAATTGGGAGGTGGCAGTAAATGGTACAATTGGGGAGGGCAGCTTTACATTGTGGAATTGGGAGGTAGCAGTAAATGGTACAATTGGGGAGGGCAGCAGTACATTGTGGAATTGTGAGGTGGCAGTAAATGGTACAATTGGGGAGGGCAGCAGTACATTGTGGAATTGTGAGGCAGCAGTAAATGGTACAAATGTAGAGGGCAGCAGGACATTGTGGAATTGGGAGGGAGCAGTAAATGGTACAATTGGGGAGGGCAGCAGTACATTGTGGAATTGTGAGGTAGCAGTAAATGGTACAATTGGGGAGGGCAGCAGTACATTGTGGAATTGGGAGGGAGCAGTAAATGGTACAATTGGGGAGGGCAGGAGTACATTGTGGAATTGGGAGGTGGCAGTAAATGGTACAATTGGGGAGGGCAGCAGTACATTGTGGAATTGGGAGGCGACAGTAAATGGTACAATTGTAGAGGGCAGCTTTACATTGTGGAATTGGGAGGTAGCAGTAAATGGTACAATTGGGGAGGGCAGCAGTACATTGTGGAATTGGGAGACAGCAGTAAATGGTACAATTGGGGAGGGCAGCAGTACATTGTGGAATTGGGAGGTAGCAGTAAATGGTACAATTGGGGAGGGCAGGAGTACATTGTGGAATTGGGAGGTAGCAGTAAATGGTACAATTGGGGAGGGCAGCAGTACATTGTGGAATTGGGAGGTAGCAGTAAATGGTACAATTGGGGAGGGCAGCTTTACATTGTGGGATTGGGAGGTAGCAGTAAATGGTACAAATGTAGAGGGCAGCAGTACATTGTGGACTTGGGAGGTAGCAGTAAATGGTACAGATGTAGAGGGCAGCAGTACATTGTGGAATTGGGAGGTAGCAGTAAATGGTACAAATGTAGAGGGCAGCAGTACATTGTGGAATTGGGAGGTAGCAGTAAATGGTACAAATGTGGAGGGCAGCAGTACATTGTGGAATTGGGAGGTAGCAGTAAATGGTACAATTGGGGAGGGCAGCAGTATATTGTGGAATTGGGAGGTAGCAGTAAATGGTACAAATGTGGAGGGCAGCAGTACATTGTGGAATTGGGAGGTAGCAGTAAATGGTACAATTGGGGAGGGCAGCAGTACATTGTGGAATTGGGAGGTAGCAGTAAGTGGTACAATTGGGGAGGGCAGCAGTACATTGTGGAATTGGGGGTAGCAGTAAATGGTACAATTGGGGAGGGCAGCAGTACATTGTGGAATTGTGAGGTAGCAGTAAGTGGTACAATTGGGGAGGGCAGCAGTACATTGTGGAATTGGGAGGTAGCAGTAAGTGGTACAATTGGGGAGGGCAGCAGTACATTGTGGAATTGGGAGGTGGCAGTAAATGGTACAATTGGGGAGGGCAGCAGTACATTGTGGAATTGGGAGGTAGCAGTAAATGGTACAATTGGGGAGGGCAGCAGTACATTGTGGAATTGGGGGCAGCAGTAAATGGTACAATTGGGGAGGGCAGCAGTACATTGTGGAATTGGGAGGCGGCAGTAAATGGTACAATTGGGGAGAAAGAGTCAGAGAGAGTGATGTGAGGCATGCCAGTCGAGAGAGTGGGTGAGATTTTTCTACAGGATACCGATGACAGTGTGATACAATGAACAATGTGTCTCTATGCTTTTGTTAATATTTATTGTGGGTTTGTTGGAGAATGTCATTGCACAAAGAATTCCTCTGCTGGTATTTTTATGTATGCGCAGTGTTCTGTGATTCAGTTAATATTTGAACATGGATGGGGTTAATATTTACACGGGTTCTCTATCCGTCTAATTGGAAATATGAGCACCGGGTCTGGGGGAGTATTTTGTTGATTACGCTCTGCGCTTGGCAGCATAACTATACGATCAGAGTGTGTCAGTGTGTCTGTTAATGCAAACCTGTTAGCATTTTCAGTGTGTTAATATTTCTGCGGACCGTGGCAGCGTTTAAATGTTCAAATGATGTCTCTGCCGCTGGGTTATGATATACACAATGTGTCAGTGAGTGTGCTAATACTAACATATATCACTGGCACCGTGGGTGAGACCAGGTCGGACAGAATAGGAGATGCGATTCAGTTCTGACACTGCAACTTCTTCAGTTATTCTCATCCTTTAATGAGTTTTACAATTAAAATAAAGGGATATTTCACCACATTTATCAACTGCTGTCTGAACCTCGTCTGTGTCATGGCATAAATGCAAGTGTTTGTACAGCAACTCAGGAGCTGGAGCATTTGTCCCAAATCTGGTAAATATATAGGTAGAGATACAACATAATCAACCAATCGCCACACCCGGTTATATATAGAATACACCATAATCATGGACCATAACAGGATGAAATTGCACGAAATAACAAACAGTAAAATGATGGATTTCCTGCGGCTCTCCATCTCTGGGTCTCTGGGACTCTCCTCACTGCTTGGACCCCGAAGCCTCCTGCGGGCTCTGCTGGCGACTAAAATGTGCCTGACGGTGATAGCATTGAGCAGCAGAATCAGAACAAATGGGACCCCCGGGGTGAGAATATAATGAAGGAGCTCGATTGTTCCCCAGGCCGGTGAAATCTGAACATCGATTGTTACATGACAAAACCAGGGGACGTTCACTGCACCATATTCATCCGTCAACATAAAATACCAGAAAACGTTCTTTAAACAGCTCAGCACAGTCACTGTTCCTAGAACCACAGCAGCCGTTTTCTTGATGCAATATTTTGTTTTCAACTTCTGGCAACAAATTGCCACACAACGATCAAAGGTGAAAGTGACAGTGAACCAGACAGAACAGTCTGTGACAGCATAAAGCAGGACGGCGTGGATATTACACACGGGGATAGAATACAAAGGAACACGCAGTTTGTTGAAAGTCATCAGAATCTGCCTCAAAATCAGGTCGAAGATAATGACCAGTAGATCCGCCACTGCCATGGCCACCAGGTAGCGAGTGACACATGTGGAGAGACCGCACTTGCCCTGAGACAGGATCACAATGGTCACTAAGGTAACTGCAGATGCGAGATAAACAGGGAAGATTTACATCAGGCTGGCAGCAAAAGCAACATTTTAATAGAATTTGGGGTGAAATCTGCAAATAATTACTGACATTCTTTGATATGATCTAGTTATATTACTTTGAAGCTGTGAATCATTATTGGAAGAATAATTAATCAATAAATGAAATTAAATAAATACCTAAAATTAACAGATGTTTGCTCACTGAGAGATGAAATGATAGGTCTACCTTTAGCCCAGCATATATAAAACACCAGCTGAGATACCAGGGATGCAAAGGACTAGAACAGCTCAGGAATAGATTGGGAAAAGCAGATTATCACATTTCAGAAAGGTAGTGAATTTATTGAGTGTGTGCGGGATAGTGTTGTGTAACAATAGGTTCTATAATCAACAAGCGGCATGCCATGTTAGATTTAGTAATGAGTAATGAGCCAGATATAATTAACAGCCTAACAGTGTGGAACATTTTTCTAATAGTGATAATAACATGATCCAGTTCAATGAAGAGAAATGCGAAACTACAACGTTGGCGTGCAATAATTACAGTCAATTGTATTTAAAATGTACGGATGCAATACGACAATGTTAAGATAAACACTAGTGAACTGCAGTTATAAAGTCAACTCGGCTGTCAGACTTGCTTTGAAAGTTGAGTTTACCGCATTTTTCTTGAAATACACAAATTGTAGCTCATATAGACATAGAAACACAGCAGATAGGAGCAGGAGTAGGCCATTCGGCCCCTCGAGCCTGCTCTGCCATTCAATGAGGTCATGGCTGATATTCCAAATTCAGTACCCTGTCCCTGCCTTCTCCCCATATCCCTTGATCCCTTTAGCCTGAAGAAATATATCCAACCCTTAAGAAATATATCATTGAAAGGAAGATTTTCCAAGTAACATTGAAAAGAATGGACTCTGAATTATAATAAACAGTTGTCTTTGACAGTAAATGCCTCAGTAAATGTATTTATCAACATCAAATTCAGACAAATTATCCAACAGGCAAAGTGCTGTCGAACACTTTTGTAAAGTATCTGAACACAATTGGAAGAGAATTATGTTTGCACTTTTCACATATTGGTTTCCAACTTTGTGCAGAGAATATTAGAGGAGAAAATATCAAAGGATTGTCTTAACCTCAGCTGGGATTGTTTATCCTGAAGTACAGCAGGAGGCAATAGAGAACCACTCTGGTCTCACTGAGAGATCCACTGAATTATGCGAGACGGGTATGTGACACAATTGTAAATTCAAAACAAGCATTGCAAATAACTGTATTGAAATCTGGTTAAAGAACATTTTATGAGAATCTAAATTTACCTTTTCATCCTATTCAACCATCTGAAGCAGTGCCACTAATGCAGAATTGGAGATGGTGGAAAAGGGGACAGTGACTGGAACTGAATGATTTGTGGATATTTCAAACATTTAAAGATATGTATATGACCTGCAAGCATTTGTTCCTTTGACTCTCTTTAAGTAATCATACCGAGCATTAATCGAAAACAAAAGCAAAATGCTGCGGACACTGGCAATCTGAAATGAAAGCAAAAAACTGTTGTAAATACTCAGCAGGTGAGGCAGCACCTGTGGAGAGAGACACAGATTTAACGTTTCAGGTCAATAACTTTTGCCTTTAGGTGAAAAGTCTCCTAAACCAAGAAAACATTCTTCTGAACTGTTACAAATGTTCAGTGTGGATAGCAGAAAGAAATTCGTTAAATAAAGAGTCTGGGTCCAATATCTTTGATTGAAATAAACATAGACTATTGCAAACATGGTAACACTGTATCACGTTCAGAATCATTAGTGGACAGCGGTGCAGAAAGCATGTGAAATGACAAGGAATATGGGAAGAAGGAGAGAAATACAGTTAAGCATTATTTACAGATTTAAAAGCTGGATACAGAGACTACCAGAAACACCAACAGCAGCGAGGGCTGCTGGGATGGGGGATAAAATTAAAAGAATTGTAAATGTGTTAAACATAATTTACAGAATTAAGTATTAGATATAGAGTCTTAACAGTAGCACCAACTGCAGCGAGGTTGTTCGAGTATTTTTTATACAACAACACATGCACAAACAATGATAAAAAGAAAGAAAGACTTGCATTTATACGATTGAAATGATGCAACAAATGCAAGCACAGAAAATAATTAATAAATAAAATTCCACTGTAAATAGCAAGAATAATATTACAGTGTAACATGTTTTATGGAATTCATGACCAGGAATTGATACTTACTCGGAACACCAACAACAGCGAGGAGCGGATAGTAAATCTTTTGTATTTCAGACAATAAGTCAGCTATCCGCAAATCTTCAAGCCAATTATCAGGAAGGGGCGGGGGAGGGGGAGGGGGCTCAACCATGTCTTCCCTTCTGTGAGTCACTTGTGGTCTTTGTGCTGAAGGCAGCACACTGACTGAGAGACGACACAGTGAAGGGAGCTCCTTATTTATAGCAGAGAAAAACCCCTGAGTGACATCATTAGGCCTCACTGTAAATGGCATTAATTACAGTCATTGAACAAACAGATTCATTGAACCAATTTCAACACCACACTTTATTGCAACACAATCTAGCTTAACATGTTGTACACAGTTTTAAATTAAAAGTGAGTGAATGCGGAATCTTTCACCCGACCATAAAATATCGAGAGAGAACTAAGAGAATGGAGTTTCTCTTCCTGCATTGAACACAACCAGAGAACAAAAGACGAGAATGTTACAGAAAACAGGATGAATATAAGAAGAAAGAAGCCTGGATTGCCCCAATCTTGTTATCTGATTTATTCAAACACAGACCACCAGGGTAAAAATAGTCCTCTTCAATACATATTCCTAAACGGCAGGATCTTAGAGATTAACACAGTTATGGAAAGATTGTAATCGCACATGACACTGTACTGGCCTCAATCAGGAATTATGTTCCCTGGGCTGACGAGATTACAATGTTCCTGCTTCAGTCCAGGAAATGTATTCCCTGAACCGCCGGGATTACACTGTTGCTGCCTCTGTCCAGGAATGTCATTCCCAGGCGGGCTAGATTACACTTCTCCCGCCTCAGTTCAGTAATTTCATTCTGAGGACCGCCTAGAATACATTGCTTCCACCTCAGTCCAACAATGTTATTCCCCGTGCCACCTAGATTACACTGCTCCACTTCAGTCCAGGATTTTAAATCCCTGCACCACCAAGATTACACTGTCCCCGCCTCAGTCCGGGAAATTCATTACCAGGGAGGCCTACATTACACCTCTCCTATCTGAGTTCAGGAATTTTATTCTCTGGACCAGCACGATTGCACTGCTCCTGGCTCAATCCAGGAGTTTAATTCTCTGGGCCGCCTAGTTAAACAGATATATCGTCAATCAAGGAGTTCAATTCCTAGTGCCGCCTACATTACACTGCTACCACCTCAGTCCAGGTATTTAATTTTCAAGGCCGCCCAGATTAAACACTTCACTTCTGAATCCAGTAATGTAATTGCATTGTCCGACTAGATTTCACTGCTCCCGTCTCAGTCAAGGTATTTCAACCATAGGGCTGACTATCTTACACTGCTCCTGCTTCAATCCAGAAATTTCATCCTCTGGACAGCGTAGATTTCGCTGATCCCACATAAATCCTGGCAATTCAATACCAGGGTCACTAAGATTTTTTTTATTCGTTCCTGTGATTGGGCATCGCTGGCAAGGCCAGCATTTATTGCCCATACCTAATTGTGCTTGAGAACGTGGTGGTGAGCTGCCTTATTGAACCGCTGCAGTCAGTGACGTGAAAGTCCTCCCAAAGTGCTGTTAGAAAGGGAGTTCCAGGATTTTGACCCATCGACAATGAAGGAACGACGATATATTTCCAATTCAGGATGGTGTTGAGTGGAACTTGAGTGTGATCGTGTTCCCATGAGCCTGCTGCCCTAGTGCCTTTGGTGGTAGAGGTTGTGTATTCCAGAGGTTCTGCTGAAGAAGCCTTGGCTAGTTGCTGCAATTCATCTTGTAGATGGTACACACTTCAGCCACGGTATGCCGGTGATGGAGAGTGTGAATATTCAAGGTGGTGGATGGGGTGCCAAACAAGCGGGCTACTTTGTCTTGGATGGTGTCGAGCTTATTGACTGTTCTTGGCTCTGCATTCATCCAGGCAAGTGCAGAGTATTACATCACACTCCTTACTTGTGTCTTGTCGATGGTGAAAGGCGCTGGGGAGACAAGAGGTGAGTCACTCGCCGCATAATACCAAGGCTCTGACCTGTTCTTGCAGCCATAGCTGGTTCAGTTGTGTTTCCGGTCAATTGTGACATCCAGGATTTTGATGGTGGGGAATTCGGCGATAGTAATGCTGTTGTCTGTTTAGGGGCGGTTGTTAGACTCTCTCTTTTTGGTGAAAATCATTGCCTGGCTCTTGTGTGTTGAAAATGTAACGTGCCACCTATCAGCCCAAGCCTGAAACTCGTCCAGATTGAATTGCTCCCGCCTCAATCCAGGAATTCCATTCCCAGGTCTGTCTAGATTACACTGCACCAGCCTCAATCCAGTAATAACATTTTAGTTGCATTCTCTATTGCTTTGCATCCTCCACAGACCATGAATTTATTTCCCAGGACAGTCGAGATTTCACTGCTCCTGCCTCAATCCATTAATTCCATACCCAGGGCCCCCTACATTACTCTGCTGCTGTCTCAGTCCAGGAATTCTCCTTCCCAATGCCGCCTGGATTACACTGCTCCAGCCTCAGCCCAGTAATGACATTCCCAGGGCCTCCTGCATTATTCTGCTCCTCCCTCATTCCATGGATTTTATTCACATGGCCGCCCGGATTTCACTGCTACCGCCTCAGTTAAGGCAAATCAATACCAGGGCCGCCTAGAGAACGCTGCTCTCGCCTCAGTCCAGGAATTTTATTCCCAGGTTACCAAGATTTGCTGCTCCTCCCTAAGTCCAGCAATTTCGTTCCCAGGGCAGTCTAGATTACACTGCTCCCGCCTCAGTCAACGAATTTAATTCCCAGGGCCGCCAAGATTAAACTGTCGATGCCTCTGTCCAGGTTTTACATTCACAGGTCATAGAATCATAGGGCTAGATTTTCAGTATAAGCAGTTTTGGGGCGCTAACCTTAGCACCCGCCCGAAGCGCTAAAAGAGGCGTTCCACTACTATCTTTAGGCGCTAAGCCGGCGGTCCAGAGTGATAGCGCCCAGGCGGGGCGCAGCGCGGGTGCCGTCATTTTTGGACTGACAGCAGACCCCGTGGCGCTGACCAGCTCTTAAAGGGGGAAGGGACGAATTGGTCTGCTGCCTCGCCCTGCACACTGCAGCCTTGCAAAGAGGCCTCAACACTGCTGCTCAGCCCCAGGGAGTTATGGCAACGCCAGAGAAGGCCCGTCAGCGTGCCCTGCACTTCTCAGAGGGTGATCTGGACATAATGGTCACAGCTCTGGAGGTGAGGCGCAAGATCTTGTTCCCAGAGAGTGGGAGGAATCCAACCCACCATGACTACACCAAAGCCTGGAAGCAGATCGCCCAGAGGGTGACGTTCACCGGCGATGCCCCCAGGACCCACAAACAATGTCGTCAAAAATACAACGACCTGACCAGGATTGTCAGGGTGAGTACCCTTTCCAGTCTCCTCCTCATTCTTGCATGTACACCTGACATGATGGGCAAAGGGAGCTGAAAGTCCTATTGGCCAGCCCTCAGCCTGCAGCATTGGGACAGTCATGAGCATCAATTGGCCATTCAGCACTCTACACTCTGGCCAAGCTATTCCACCATGGGAGGCTGTGCACACTACATCAGGGCTTCACTCTGTCCAAGCTATTCCACCATGGGAGGCAGTGCACACTACATCAGGGCTTCACTCTGGCCAAGCTATTCCACCATGGGAGGCAGTGCACACTACATCAGGGCTTCACTCTGGCCAAGCTCTTCCACCATGGGAGGCTGTGCACACTACATCAGGGTTTCACTCTGTCCAAGCTATTCCACCATGGGAGGCAGTGCACACTACATCAGGGCTTCACTCTGGCCAAGCTATTCCACCATGGGAGGCAGTGCACACTACATCAGGGCTACACTGCGCACTTACAGCCCGTCCTTTCTCTTGCAGGCTAAAGTAGCCTTTAATCGCCAGGCCCGTGCCAGGGGAGGCCGCGCCAAGCTGCAGAAGCTCACTCGGCTGGAGGAGCACGTGTGTGTGCTCATGGGAGCCCGTGTGCTCGTCCCCACAGCGTGCGGAGTAGCCGACCCTCTACTGCCCGGCAATGGTAAGGACCTCGCCTTTTGTCCCTCTCGCTTCGCACTGGCCCATCCGAGCTACCTCCTTTGCCACTGTCCCACCAATGCGCTGAATGCCACCAGTCCAAACTCCCTCGCTGACGCCGTCTCCTCACTCTGAAGCTACTCTTGTGCATTCCTGCTTTCAGCTGGTGACGACCAGGACCCTGAAGCTGCCAGTGACAGCACCTCCGAGCAGGAGGAGGAGGAGGAGCAAGCCGGACCATCGGGGGAACAGTCACGTCCTGCAGGAGAGGAGGAAATGCTTGACACCTCCTCACTGGACGAGTGCCTGGAGGAACTGTCGCAGGGCAATGCAGCTTCTGGGACCGGTGGCGTCCAGCCACCCAGCAGCCGTGCGCGTGGCCCACGGACTTCCCCCCAAAGGGGGCAAGGATCAGAAGGGAGTGCTGCTGATCAGCACACTCGCCGCCAACAACGTGGCAAGGGTCCCCTAGTTCGGCCTCCTCCTCCCCAGCGGGAGAGTCGCGACTCCAGTCCGGACACCTTCACCTCGGAGGAGGTGTGGAAGCTAGATAAGATGGCCGAGGATTCGGACCGGCGCCACACGGAGCTCATGAGCGTGGTGGGGCGCATGCCTGAGGCAATCGAGTCGCTGGCGACCAGTGTGCGTGAGTTCGGGGCAGCAACTGCCGCGAGTGGCGGCATGCTGACTGATGCCATCAAGACCCTGATGGATGTGATGCGGGCGCACACCAGGACAACAGGGGCACTCACTGCTGCCACACACACTGTCTCAGGCAGGCATCGCCAGGGCAGCCGCCGCGCTGGACCATCCCAGCAAGCCGCCCCTCGGCTGATTGTTGCGGATCCTGCAGTGCGGGCCCGGCCGAGTGCCACTGTGCCACAGCACCAGCCAGCGCATCCCAGACGCCAGCTGGCCCACATTGCACCATCCGTCGCTGCCATTCCCCCACTGGGGCGTCAAGGGCAAGCGGCTGCAGCTGATGGTGGCCAGGCTCAGGTTCGCCACTCAGCAGACGTCCCCTCGAGGCCCAAACGCCATGTAGGCCGCCCCCGAGCGGCTTCTGGTGGAAGGGCATCTTAACCTCAGGCGCCTTCCCCCAGCCTCGCAGCAGCCACTGGGCAGAGCTTGCGAAGGAGCAGCAGGCCGGGCAGGGGAGGCAAAAGGCTGGGCAAGGTCTCGCCCTCGCGGGCCAATCAGTAGAGGGTGTGGCCAGCTTTCCTTTTATATGGCGGTGGCCATCTTTATTTTGCCCATGGTTGTGTTGTTGGAGGGCTTATTTTTTGCGTTAGGCCGACGTTGAGGCCCGGTTTGAAGAAATGTGGAGTGACTCCTCCCCAGTTTGTGGGAGTGAGTCGTTTGTTGGGCTTTTTGTGGGGCCCGTTTATTGTTTTTGGGGATTCATGTGGGAAGGGCTTTTCATTTTTGTGTAATAAATAATTATCTTTATTCATGCAGTCTCCATGGTTGTTCTTCTTAGTGTTTGTTGGCTTCGCCGGCTGAGGGCTTGCGGAGCGGCTGCATTCATCTTCCCTCATGGCCCCTGGCCATTCCCTGACAGGTGGCTTAGAAGAACCGTGTAATAAGGTGGCGTCGTGCAGCCCTTGGCCCTGGTCGCTCCCTCCTGGGAACGTACTCCTGCTCCTCCTCCTCCTCCTCCTCATGCTCCTCCTGCTCCTCCTCCTGAGGTGCTGGTCCAACGTCAGGTGGCAGTGCCTGAGTCCTGCGGATAGCCAGGTTGTGTAGCATGCAGCAAACCACCACAAATTGGGAGACCCGGTCTGGCGAATACTGGAGAGCTCCTCCGGAGCGATCAAGGCAGCGGAACCGCTGCTTGAGGACCCCAATAGTTTGCTCGATGATGTTGCCGGTGGTTTGATGGCTCTCGTTGTAGGCCTCTTCAGCAGCAGTCCTGGGCGCGCGGAGCGGGGTCATGAGCCAAGTGCACAAAGGATAGCCTTTGTCCCCGAGTAGCCATCCTCTTGGGGGAGGCTGTGCCTGGAACATGTCATGCACAGTACTCTGCCGCAGGATAAAGGCATCGTGGCTGCTGCCTGGGAAGCTGGCATTGACAGCCATGATGCGCTGCTTGTGGTCACACACCAGCTGCACATTCAGAGAATGGTAGCCCTTCCTGTTGCAATACTGCTCGCCATGCTCCAGAGGGGCCCGCAAAGCCACATGCGTACAGTCAATGGCGCCCTGCACCAAGGGGAATTCCCCGAGTCTGGAAAATCCCAATGCGCGCTGATACTGGCTCTCCAGGGCCATGGGGAAGGAGATGAATTGGCTTCTCCTTCTGAACAGTGCTTCGGTCACCTGGCGGATGCAGCGATGTGCGCCGTACTGAGAGATGTTTGCTATGTCCCCAGCAGTGTATTGGAAGGAGCCGGTGGCATAGAAGTTCAATGCCACCGTCACCTTCACTTACACCGACAGAGACGTCCTGCACCTGAGCTTTGGCCGCAGATCTCGGCGTAGCAGGTGGCAGATCTCTGCAATCACCTCCTTTCGGAATCGGAGCCTTTTAACACATCGCGCGGCACTCATGTTTAGGTAGGAGCGCTGCTGGCTGTATAGCCTGACTGGGTAAGGCCTACGTGGCCGACGCCTGTAGCCCCCTCTGCCTCTAGCCAGGGCTGCCCCTCTCACAATGCATCTGTGAGCCCTACGGACATGGAGCTGCAGCTCCGCGTTGGCACCCCATGCAAACCCATCAAATCCTGGCAAACACTCAAATTTCCAAAAGGCCACTTGCAGCGCTCTGGCCTGAGTCCAAAAATACCTGAGCTCTTGCTGCTTGAAACCAGATAGCTATCCTCCTTGTTGTGTCTCCAGAAATGCGTTGCACAAGAGTGTTTTCTGAAAAAAGGCTGGCCTTTATACTGGAGAGCACGTCCCCTTTAATTTGCGCCCCCCGGGGCCCGCGCTGGTTGTGTTGCGTTCCTTTTTCCAAACGCTCCGGCCACCAGCTGCACAATGGGGCGGTCCGACTGAAGTTTGGAATCGGGGCGTCCAAAGGGCGTTGCACGAGGATGTGACGTCATTTTCTGCGCGCGCATCCGGGCGGGCGCTAAACTTTGCGCCGGCGCTAACGGGCAACTTAATTTGGGGCGGGGCGCAAACTGCGCTGCGCACGGGCGCTACACGCATAGCGCCCGAAAATCACTTCTCTTAAGGCGCTAACTGCTGGCACTAGCATCTGAAAATCTAGCCCATAGAGTTTTTCAGCACAGAAAGAGGCCCTTCGGCCCATCGTGTCCGCGCCGCCCATCCATCCTTGTCCAGTCTAATCCCATTTTCCAGCATTTGGTCCATAGCCTTGTATGCAATGGCACTTCAAGTGCTCATCCAAATGCTTCTTGAATGTTGTGAGGGTTTCTGCCTCTACCACCCTTTCGGGCATTGAGTTCCACATTCCAACCACCCTCTGGGTGAAAAAGTTCCTCCTCAAATCACCTCTAAATCTCCTGCCCCTTACCCTGAATCTATGCCCCCTTGTTATTGACCTCCCTACTAAGGGGAAAAGTTCCTCTTTATCTACCCTATCTATGCCCCTCATCATTTTGTACACCTCAATCAGGTCCCCCCTCAGCCTTCCTTGCTCCAAGGAAAACAACCCCAGCCTGTCCAGCCTCTCTTCATAGCTGAGGCGCTCCATCCCAGGTAACATCCTGGTGAATCTTCTCTGCACCCTCTCCAAAGCAATCACGTCCTTCCTACAGTGAGTCGACCAGAACTGCACACAGTACTCCAGCTGTGGCCTCACCAGCGTTTTGTACAGCTCCATCATAACCTCCCTGCTCTTATATTCCATGCATCGGCTAATGAACCAAGTATCCCATATGCCTTTTTAACCAGCTTATCTACCTGTTCCGCTGCCTTCAGGGATCTATGTACATGTACACCAAGGTCCCTCTGACCCTCTGTACTTCCTAGGGTCCTACCACTCATTGTGTATTCCCTTACCTTATTTGTCTGTCCAAAATGCATCACCTCGCACTTTTCAGGGTTAAATTCCATTTGCCACTTTTCCGCCCATCTGACCAACCCGTTTATATCGTCCTGTAGCCTAAGGCTTTCCTCCTCGCAATTTACCACCCCACCAATTTTCGTGTCATCTGCGAACTTACTGATCATACCTTTTACATTCTCATCCAAATCATTTATGTAGATCACAAACAACAAGGGACCCAGCACCGATCCCTGAGGTACCCCACTGGACACAGGCTTCCAGTTGCAAAAGCAACCTTCGACCATCAACCTCTGCCTCCTGCCACTCAGCCAGTTTAGGATCCAACGCGCCAAGGCACCCTGGATCCCATGGGCTCTTACCTTCTTGACCAGTCTCCTATGCGGGACTTTGTCAAAAGCTTTACTGAAGTCCATGTAAACCACATCCACAGCATTTCCCTCATCCACCCCCCTAGTCACCCCCTCGAAAAATTCAATCAGATTTGTCAGACATGATTTACCCTTGACAAAGCCATGCTGACTATCCCCGATTAATCCTTGCCTCTCCAAGTGGAGACTAATTTTGTCCCTCAGAATTTTTTCCAATAATTTCCCTACCACAGATGTTAGGCTCACTCGCCTGTAATTCCCTGGTTTATCCCTGCTACCCTTCTTGAATAATGGTACTACATTAGCTGTTCTCCAGTCCTCTGGTGCATCCCCTGTGGCCAGAGAGGTTCTGAAAATTTGTGTCAGAGCCCCTGCAATCTCCTCCTTTGCCTCCCACAGCAGCCTGGGATACATCTCGTCCGGGCCTGGGGTTTTATCCACTTTTTGGCCTGCTAAAACCGCTAGCACCTCCTCCCTCTCGATGCTAATATGTTCAAGTATGTCACCGTCCCCTTGCCCGATTTCTATGTCTGCATCGTCTTTTCCATAGTGAACACAGATGCAAAAAATTCATTTAAAACCCCGCCTACATCATCTGGCTCTACACACAGATTGCCACTTTGGTCCCTAATGGGCCCTACCCTTTCCCTGGTTATCCTCTTGCCCTTAATATACTTATAAAACATCTTAGGATTTTCCTTTATTTTGCTCGCCAGTGTTATTTCATGGCCCCTCCTCGCCCTCCTAATTTCTTTTTTAATATGCCCCTGCACTTTTTATGCTCCTCTAGGGCTTCTTCCGTCTTTAGTCTTTTGTAACTGCCAAAAGCCCCCCTTTTATTTCTAATGCATTTTTGTATATCCCTTGTCATCCAAGGTTCCCTTTGCTTGTTGGTCCCACCCTTGACCTCTACAGGAACATGTTGGCGTTGTACTCTCTCTATTTCCCTTCTGAAAGTCTCCCACTGTTTTGATGTGGATTTTCCTATAAGTAGCTGCTCCCAGTCCACTTTGGCCAGATCCTGCCTTATCATATTAAAATCGGCCTTCCCCCAATTTAGAACCCTTATTTCCGGGCCGCCTTTGTCTTTTTCCATGACCACCTTAAATCTCACCGAATTATGGTCACTGTCGCCAAAATGCTCTCCTACTGACACTTCCACCACTTGCCCGGCTACATTCCCCAGAATTAGGTCCAGTACCGCCCCCTCTCTTGTAGGACTTTCTACATTTTGGCTCAAAAAGCTCTCCTGGATGCACTTTAAGAATTCTGCACCCTCTAAGCCTTTCACACTCTGACTATCCCAATTTATATTGGGGAAGTTGAAATCCCCCACTATTATTACCCTATTATTTTCGCAATTTTCTGAGATTTGCCTACATATCTGTTCCTCTATCTCCCCCTGACTGTTTGGGGGCCTGTAGTACACTCCCAGCAAAGTGCTTGCCCCCTTTTTGTTTTTAAGTTTTACCCATATGGCCTCATTAGAGGAACCCGCTGATATATCATCCCTCCTTACAGCAGTAATTGACTCCTTAATTAATATTGCAACACCCCCTCCCCTTTTACACCCCCCTCTGTCTCGCCTGAAGATTCTATACCCCGGAATATTGAGCTGCCAGTCCTGACCCTCCCTCAACCATGTCTCCGTGATAGCAACAATATCGTACTCCCATGTGTTCAACAACAACTTCAGTTCATCCACCTTATTTGCAAGACTCCTTGCATTAAAATAAATGCCTTCCAGCCCTGCCATATTCTCTTTTGCCTTCACATATTTGCTCTGCCTTCCCAGCTGACTTGTTTTTCCCTCTGTATTGGCTGAAAATCACCCCCTACTATAGCTCCACTCTGTACCCCATCACCCTGCCAAGTTAGTTTAAACCCCCCCCCAGCAGTGCTAGCAAACCTCCCCGCAAGGACATTGGTTCCCCTCTGGTTCAGGTGTAAACCGTCCGACTTGTACAAGTCCCACCTTTCCCAGAAGCAGACCCAGTGATCCAGGAAACTAAAGCCCTCCCCCCTGCACCATCCCTTTAGCCGCGCATTCATCTGTTCTATCTTCCTATTCCTATACTCACTAGCTCGTGGCACCGGGAGTAATACAGATATTGCAACCCTTGTGGTCCTGCTCTTTAATCCTTCACCTAGCTCCCTAAATTCTTGCTGCAGGACCTCATCCCTCTTTTTACCTATGTCGTTGGTACCAATGTGGACCACGACCACTGGCTGTTCACCCTCCCCCTCCAGAATGCCCTTCAGCCGCTCAGTGATATCCTTCACCCTGGCACCACGGAGGCAACAAACCATCCTGGATTCATGTCTACGGCCACAGAAACGCCTATCTGTTCCCCTTACTATAGAATCCCCTACCACTATTGCTCTCCCACTCTTTTTCCCCCCTTCCTGGGCAGCAGGAGCACCCCCAGTGCCAGGAAGTTGGCTGCTGCTGCCTTCCCGTGGTGAGTCATCCCCCTCAACAGTAGCCAAAGCGGTATACTTGTTTGATAGGGGGATGTCCGCAGGGGTTCCCTGCACTACCTGCCTGCCTTTGTTGCTCCGCCTGATGGTCACCCCCTGTGCTGCCCTACCCTAAGGCGTGAACAACTCGCTAACAACTCGTGAACAACAGGTCATCCTGGATTACACTGTTCCTCCCTCAGTCCAGGAATTTAATTCACGCAGATCCGGAATTTTCATTGCCAGGGACGGCATATAACACTGTTCCTATCTGAGGCCAGGAATTGTATTATCTGGGCCATCTAGTTTACATTGCTCCCATCCCTGTCCAGGAACCTTAAGCCTAGGTGGAGTGGGTAAAACTGCTGCCACGTCAATCCAAGAATTTCAGTCCCAGGGAAGCCTAGATCACACTATGCCCGCGTCAATCCACGAATATCAATCTCAGGTTCACTAAGATTTTTAAAATTTTTTCATGAGATATGGTCTTCGCTGCATCGGCCTGAATTTATTGCCCATCCCTAATTTCACCGGAGAAGGTGGTGGTGAGCTGCCTTCTTGAACTATTGCAGGCCGTGTGATGTACGTACTCCCATAATGCTTTTAGAGAGTGAGTTCCAGGATTTTGTCCCAGCGGCGATGAAGAAACGCCGATATATTTCCAAGTAATTTTGGTGTGTGACTTGGAGGGGAACTTGGAAGTGATGGTGCTCCCATGAGCCTACTGCTCTTGTCCTTCTCGGGGGAAGAGATCTCGGGTTTGGGAGTTGCTGTCACAGAAGCCTTGGCAATCTGCTGAAGGGCATCTTGTAGATGGTAGACACTGCATCCACGGTGTGCCGGTGGTTAAGGGAAGGAATGTTGAAGATGTTGGATGGGATGCCAGTCAAGCGGGCTGCTTTGTCTTGGATGGTGTTGAGCTTCTGGAGTGTTGATGGAGCTGCACTCATCCAGGAAAGTGTAGAATTTTCCATCATAGACATGACTTGTGCCTTGTAGATGGTGGAAAGTCTTTGGGGAGGCAAGAGGTGAGTCAGACCCCGCAGAATACCTAGACTCTGACCGCTGTTGTCGCCACAGTATTTATGTGGCTGCTCCAGTAAAGTTTCTGGTAAATGATGAAAACACAGGATGTTGATGGTGGGGGATTCGGCGATGGTAATTCTGTTGAATGTCAAGTTGCAGTGGTTAGACGCACTCTTGTTGGTGATGGCTATTGCCCGGCACTTTGTGGCACGAATGTTCCTTGCTACTTATCAACCCAGGCCTGAATGTAATGCAGATTACACCGCTCCTGCCTTAGTCCAGGAATTCCATTTCTTTTTCCACCTTAATTACACTGCCCCCACCTCTGTCCGGGAACATAATTCCCTCGGCTGCCCGGATAAAACTGCTCCCGTGTCAATCCAAGGATATAGTTCTGAGAGCTGCCTACCTTGTAATGCTCCCCCCTGAGTTCAGACATTTCATTCCCAGGGCTACCTCGAGTACACTGCTACTGCTTCAATCCAGGAATTTCATCCCCAGGACAGCCTAAATTCCACTGTTCCAACATCAGTCCAGGTATTTCATCCCCACGGCCGCCTACATTGCACTCTTCCTGCGCCAATCCAGTAAAATCATTCCCAGAGCTGCCGACCTTAAACTGCTCCCTTCTTATTTCAGATATTTTATTCCCAGTGAAGCCTACATTACGCTGCTCCTGGACCAATAATTTAATTCCCAGGTACAGCAAGACTGCAATTCCCGTGCCTTATTTCAGGCATTTCATCCCCTACATTTAACTGCTCCTCCCTCAGTCGAGGGGTGTCATTCCCAGCTAAGCCTAGATTACACTTCTGGCACGTCAGTCCAGAAATGCCTTCCCAGGCCGACTAGATTACACTGACCCAGGCTCAGTTCAGTAATTTCATTCCTTGGGCTGCCTAGATTACAGTCCTACCGCCTCACTCCTTGACATTCATTGCCACAGTCACCAGGCTTGCACTGCTCCCACCTCAGTCCAGGAATTCCTTTACCAGCAAAGCCTACATCTTCTGCTCCCACCTCAGTACAAGTGTTTCCTTCCAGCGAGGCCTTGATTAGACTGTTCCCGCCTCAGTCCACAAATTCCATTCTCAGGGACGCATACATACACTGCCCCTCCCTCAGTACAATAATTTCATACCCAGGGAAACCTAGATTACAGTGCTCCCACCTCAGCTCAGGAATTTCATAACCAGGGACCCCTAAATAACCCTGCACCAACCTAACTCCAAGAATTCTGTTCCCAGGGCCAACGAGATTGCCCTGCTCGTCAGTCAGTGCAGCAATTTAATTCCCAGGGCAGGGTAGATTAAAATGATCCGGCCTCAGTCCAGGAATTGCATTCCATGGACCGCCTAGATAAACTTGCTCCTGCCTCAGTCCAAATATTTCCTTCCAGGGAGTCCTAGGTTAGTCTGCTCCCGATTCAGACCAGGATTTTCAGTCTAAGACCGCCTCAATCCGGGAATATCATTGCAGGGACACCAAGTTTACACTGCTACCGCCTCAGTTCAGGAATTCCATCCCCAGGGCAGACCAGAATACATTGCTCCTGTCTCAAACCGGGAATATCTTTCCCAAGGCACGCTTGATAACACTGCCCAAGCCTCAGTCCAGCAAATGCAAATCCAGGGTCGGCCGTATTACACTGCCATTGCTTCAGCCCTGCTGTTTAATTCCAGGGGCTGCCAAGGTTACACTGCTCCCGCCTCAGCCCAGGAATTGCAGCCTGAGGACCGCGTGTATTACAGTGCTCCCATCACAGCCAGGAACTTAATTCCGAGTCTCACTAGATTACACTGCTACCACCTCATTCCTTGAATTTCATTCCATGGACGGCCTATTTTTCACTGCTCCCACCACAGTCTAGGAATACCATTCCCAGGGCCAACTAGATTACATTGCTTCCCCCTCACTCCAGCAATGTAATTTACAGTGCATAGTAGATTACACTGCTCTCGTCTCAGTCCAGGAATTTCATTTCTTGGTCCACCTAGATTTCACTGCTTCCACATCATTTCATTAATTTCATTCCTACGGCCACCTAGATTACATGCTCCCGGAACAATTCTGAAATTCCATTCCCAGGATCATGTAGATTACACTCTCCCCCCTCAATCCAGGTATGTCCTTCCATGATGCCTAGGTTGCGCTGCACCCGCCTCTGTCTGATAACTTCTTTGCCAGGGATGCCTAGATTACAATGCTCCTATCTGAGTCCAGGAATTTCATTTTCCCGGACAACTAGTTTACACTGCTCCCTTGACAATCCAGGAATTGCATTCCCAGGACTGCAAAGATTTCACTGCCGTTGCCTCAATCGAGGAATTTAATTCCAAAGGGAGCCTAAATCATACTGCTACCACGTAAATCAAGGAAATACATTCCCACGTCAGCGTATATTACAAATCTCCCACCGCAGTCCAGAAATTTCATTGCCACACCGCCCAGATTAAACAACTCCGTTCTGCATCCAACAGTTTAATTCCCCGGATGGTCTAGATTACACTTACCCCGCCTCAACACAGGAATTTCATCCCCTGTATAGCGTAGATTACAATGCCACCGCCTCAATACAGGAATTTCATCCACTCTATAGCGTAGATTACAATGCCACCGCCTCAATACAGGAATTTCATCCTCTGTATAGTGTAGATTACAATGCCACCGCCTCAATACAGGAATTTCATCCCCTGTATAGCGTAGATTACAATACCACCGCCTCAATACAGGAATTTCATCCCCTGTATAGCGTAGATTACAATACCACCGCCTCAATACAGGAATTTCATCCCCTGTATAGCGTAGATTACAATGCCACCGCTTCAATACAGGAATTTCATCCCCTGTATAGCGTAGATTACAATGCCACCGCCTCAATACAGGAGTTTCATCCCCTGTATAGCGTAGATTACAATGCCACCGCCTCAATACAGGAATTTTATCCCCTGTACAGCGTAGATTACAATGCCACCGCCTCAATACAGGAATTTCATCCCCTGTCTAGCATAGATTACACTGCTCCCGCCTCAATACAGGAATTTAATCCACTGGACAGATTACATTACACCACTCCCGCATCAATTCAGGAATTTCATCCCCTGGACAGCGAGGATCTCACTGATTATGCCACAGTCATGTAAGTTCAATCGAGGGTCACGAAAACATTGCTTTATTTGTTCCTGGGATTTGGGCATAGCTGGTATTCCAGCATTTATTGCCCATCACAAATTGCCCTTGAGAAGGTGGTGGCGAGCCGCCTTCTTGAACCATTGCAGTCCGTGTGGTTAAGGTGCTCCCACAGTGCTGTTAGGGTGGGAGTTCTAGGGTTTAGACCCAGCGGCGATTAAAGGAAAGCGATATTCATCCAAGTCAGTATAGTGTTCCATTGCAGGAGGACTTGGAGGTGGTGTTGTTCCCATGAGCCTGCTGCCCTTGGCCTTCCAAGTGGAAGATGTTGTGGATTTGGAAAGTGCTGCCGGAAAAGCCGTGGCGAGTTGCTGCAATGTATCTTTTAGATGGTACACACTGCATCCAGTGGTAGAGGGAGTGAATGTTTAATGTGCTGGATGTCGTGCCAATCAAGCGGGCTGCTTTGTCCTGGATGGTGTCTAGATTCTTGAGAGTTGCTAGAGCTGCATTCATCCAGGCAAGTGGAGATTATTCCATCACACTCCGTACTTATAGATACATAGATACATAGAAGATAGGAGCAGGAGTAGGCCATTCGGCCCTTCGTGCCTGCTCCGCCATTTAATGAGATCATGGCTGATCCTTTAATTCAGTATCCCGTCCCCGCCTTCTCTCCGTAACCCTTAACCCCTTTTGCCCGTAGAAATATATCTAATTCCCTCTTAAATATATTTAATGAGTTGGCGTACACTGCCCTCTGTGGCAATGAGTTCCACAGGTTCACCACTCTCTGAGTGAAGAAATTCCCCCTCATCTCTGTCCTAAATGGTTTAGCCCTTATCCTTAAATTATGTCCTTGTGGCTTGTAGATGGTGGAAATGCTTTGGGGAGTCAGGAGGTGAGACATTCGCTGCAGAATACCCAGCCTCTGACCTGCTCCGTTTGCCACATTATTTAGATGGCTGGTCCATTTCAGTTTCTGGCCAATGGTCACGTTGATGGTGGGGGATTTGACGATTGTAATGCTGTTGAATGTCACTAGAAAGTAAGAGTAGAACAATAGGAGCTGGACTAGGCCATTCGGCCCTTCGAGCCTGCTCCGCGATTCAATGTGATCATGGCTGATCCTCTATCTCAATACCATATTCCTGCTCTCTCCCCATACACATTGATGCCTTTTTTGTCTAGAAATCTCTCTATCTCCTTCTTAATTACACTCAGTGACTTGGCCTCCACAGCCTTCTGTGGTACAGAATTCCACAAGTTCACCACCCTCTCAGTGAAGAAATTTCTCCTCATCTCAGTCCTAATTGTCCTACCCCATATCCTAAGACTATGACCCCCAGTTCTAGACACCCCACCAAGAGCAAGCGTCCTCCCTGCATTCAGTCCGTCAAGCCCTGTCAGCACTTTATATGTTTCAATGAGATCCCCTCTCATTCTTGTAAACTCTAGTGAATACAGACGTCGTCGACCCAATCTCTCTTCATACCACAGTCTTACCATCCCAGGTACCAGTCTGGTGAACCTTCACTGCACTCCCTCTATTGCTAGTGTATCCTTTATTAGATAAGGTGACCAAAACTCCACAAAGTACACCAGGTGTGGTCTCACCAAGGCCCTGAATAAGTGTAATAAAGCATCCTTGCTTCTGTACTCAAATCCTCTTGAAATGAAGGCCAACATACCATTTGCGTTCATTGCTGATTGCTGCACCTACATGTTTGCTTTCAGGGACTGGTGTACAAGGACACAGAGGTCCCTCTGTAAACCAACATTTCCCAATCTATCACCATTTAAATAAAACTCTGCATTTCTGCTTTTCTTACCGAAGTGAATAACTTCACATTTATCCATGTTGTACTGCATCTGCCATGTATTGGCCCACTCAGTCAACTTGTCTAATTCGCCTTGAAGCCTCTTTGCATCCTCCATACCAGTCACAATCCCACCTAGTTTCATGTCATCAGCGGAGTTGGAAATATTACATTTGGTTCCCTCATCCAAATCATTGATATATATTGTGGATAGTTGAGGCCCAAGCACTGATCCCTGCGGTATCCCACTAGTCACCGCCTGCCACGCTGAAAAAGACCCATTTATTCCTACTACCTGTTTCCTGTTTGTTCAGTCCATGCCAGTGTATTACCCCCAATCACGGGTGCTTTAATTTTGCACACTAACCTCGTATGTGGGACTTTATCAAAGGCCTTCTGAAAATCCAATTATGCCACAATCACTGGTTCTCCCTTATCTGTTTTACCAGTTACAACCTCAAAAATCTCCAGCTGGTTTGTTAAAGACGATTTCCCTTTCATAAATACATCTTTAATTTGATAAACCCGTTGATATTTACTAAGTGTCCTGTTAGCACATCCTTTAAAATAGACTCTAGCATTTGTCCTACTACTGAGATTAGGCTAACCAGTCTGTAGTGCCCTGTTTTCTCTCTCCCTCTTTTTTTTAATTAGTGGGGTTATATTTGCTACCCTCCAACCTGCAGGAACTGTTCCATATTTTATAAAATTTTGGATGATGACAACCAATGCATCCACTATTTCCATGGCTGCCTCTTCTAGTTCTCTGGGATTATCAGGCCCTGGTGATTTATCAGCATTCAGTGCCATTAATTTCTCCAGCACTAGTTTTTTACGAATACTAAGTTCCTTTAAACCCTCCTGCTCACTAGACCCTTGGTTCCCTAGCATTTCTGGGAAGGTATTTGTGTCCTCTTCTGTGAAGACAGAACCAAATTAATTTGTTTAATTGATCAGCCATTTCCTTGTTCCCCATTATAAATTCTCCCTTTTCTGACTGTAATGGACCTACATTTTTCTTCACTAATCTTTTTCATTTTTCATACTTGTAGAAGCCTTTATAGTCTGCTTTTATGTTCCTTGCAATTTTCCTCTCATACTCTATTTTTCCCCCCTTAATCAATCTCTTGGTCCTTTTTTGCTCATCTCTAAACTGCTCCCAATCCACAGGCTTGCTACTGTTTCTAGCAACTTTATATAACTGATCTTTGGATCTAATACTATACTACATTTCCTTTATTAGCCATGGTTGGGCCGCTTTTCTTTTTTTGTTTTTGCGCCAGAAAGGAATGCAGAACTGTTGCAATTCATGCATCTGTTCCTTAAATGTTAGCCGTTGCTTATCCATCGTCCTGGCTTTTAATGAAGCTCCGCTGTCTATCATAGTCAACTCAATCCTCATACCTTCGTAGTTCCCTTTGTTTAGATTTAGGACCCTAGTTTCTTACTGGACATCTTCACTTTCCATTTTAATGAAGATTTCTTCTTGTTATGGTCACTCTTCCCTAAAGGACCCCGCACAACAAGATTATTAATTAACTCCTTCTCATTACACAATACACAATCGAGGATAGCCTGTTCCCTAGTTGGCTACTCAAGGTACTTGCCAAATAAAATCTCATTCACAGTCCAGGAATTCATCCTCCACAGTATATATGCTAAATTGGTTTGGCTAGTCTATATTTAGATTAAAGTCACTCATGATTACTGTCCTACCCTTCTTAAATGCATCTCTAATTTCCTGTTTGATGCCATCCGCTGCATTAACAATACTGTTTGGAGGCCTATAGACAGATCCCACAAATGTATTCCGCCCTCTGTTGCTTCATAGCTCCACCCAGACTGATCCTACATCTTGATTCTCTGAGTCAATATCCTTTCTCCCTATTGATCTGACTTCATCGTCATACAGTTATAGAGTTCTACAGTACAGAAAGAGGCCATTCAGCCCATCATGTCCACGCTGGAGTTCAAGCCCTGTCTAATCTAATCACATTTTCCAGCACTTGGTCCGAAGCCTTGTATGCTATGGCGTTTCAAGTGCTCATCTAAATGTCTCCTGAATGTTTTGAGGGTTCTTGCCTCTATCATCCTTTCAGGCAGTGAGTTCCAGATTCCAAACACCCTCTGGGTGAAAAGGTTTTTCCTCAAATCCCCTTTAAACCTACTGGTCCTTACCTTAAACCTATGCCCCCTGGTTATTGAACACTCAACTAATGGCAATAGTTCCTTTCTATCTACCTTATCTATGCCACTTGTAATTTTGTACACTTCGATCCAGTCCCCCCTCAGCCTTCCTTGCTCTAAGGAAAACAACCCCAGCCTGTCCAGTCTATCTTCCTAGCTGAAGCGCTCTAACCCAAGTAACATCCTGGTGAATCTCCTCTGCACCCTCTCCAATGCAATCACATCCTTCTGATAGTGTGGCGACCAGAACTGCGCACAATATTCCAAATGTGGCCCAACTAGCATTTTGTGCAGCTCCTTCATAACCTCCCTGCTCTTATATTCTATGCCTCGGTTAATGAAGGCAAGTATCCCATATGCCTTTTTAACCACTTTATCTACCTGTCCTGCTGCCTTCATGGACACCAAGGTCTCTCTGATCCTCTGTCCTTCGTAGGGTGCTGCCATTCACTGTTTATTCCCTTGCCTTGTTAGTCCTCCCAAAATGCATCACCTCACATTTTTCAGGGTTAAATTCCATTTGTCACTGTTCTGCCCATCAGCCCACCTCGTCTATATGTCTTGTAGCCTGAGGCTTCCCTCCTCGCTATTTCCCACTCCACCAATTTTCGTATTATCTGCGAACTTAATGATCATACCTCCTATATTCATATCTAAATCATTAATGTACACTACAAACAGCAAAGGACGCAGCACCGATCCCTGCGGTGCACCACTGGACACAGGCTTCCAGTCACAATAACAGCCTTTGACCATCACATTCTGCCTTCTGCCACTAAGCCAATTTTGGATCCAATGTGCTGAATTGCCCTGGATCCCATGGTCTCGTACCTTCTTGACCAGTCTCCCATGTGGGACTTTGTCTGAAGCCTTACTGAAGTCCATGTGGAATATATCACCTGCACTACCCTCATCAACACACCTAGTCACCCATCGAAAAATGCAATCAAATTGGTTAGACATTATCTCCACCTAACAAAGCCATGGTGACTATCCTTGATCCTAATTATATAAAAAGAAAAAGGGTGGCTAAAGTAAATGTTGGTCCCTTAGAGGATGAGACCGGGAAATTAATGGTGGAAAATATGGAGATGGCAAAAACACTGAATGAATATTTTGTATCAGACTTTACAGTAGAAGACACTAAGAATATCCCAACACTGGACAAACAGGGGGCTATAGGGGGGGAGGAGCTAAACACGATCAAAATCACTACGGAAGTGGTACTCGGTAAAATAATGGGACTCAAGGCGGATAGATCACCTGGACCTGATGGCTTACATCCTAGGGTCTTGAGGGAAGTGGCGGTAGGGATTGTGGATGCATTGGTAATAATTTTCCAAAACTCCCTGGACTCAGCAAAGGTCCCGGCAGACTGGAAAACTGCTAATGTAAAGCCCTTATTTAAAAAGGGCAGTAGACAGAAGGCTGGAAACTATAGACCGGTTAGCCTAACATCTGTGGTAGGTAAAATATTGGAGTCCATTATTAAGGAGACAGTAACAGGACATTTGGATAATCATAATTTAATAGGACAAAGTCAGCATGGTTTTATGAAGGGGACGTCATGTTTGACAAATTTGCTGGAGTTCTTTGAGGAAGTAACATATAGGGTGGATAAGGGGAACCAGTGGATGTAGTGTATTTAGACTTCCAAAAGGCATTTGACAAGGTGCCACACAGAAGATTATTGCTTAAGATAAAAAATCACGGGATTGTGGGTAATATTCTGGCATGGATAGAGGATTGGCTATCTTACAGAAGGCAGAGAGTTGGGATAAATGGTTCATTCTCAGACTGGCAATCAGTAACTAGTGGTGTTCCACAGGGGTCAGTGCTTGGTCCCCAACACTTTACAATCTATATTAACGATTTGGAGGAGGGGACCGACTGTAACATATCAAAGTTTGCAGATGATACTAAGATGGGAGGGAAAGTAGTGAGTGAGGAGGACATAAAAAACCTGCAAGTGGACATAGGTAGGCTAAGTAAGTGGGCAGAGTTTTGGCAGATGGAATACAATACTGGAAAGTGTGAGGTTATGCACTTTGGCAGGAATAATCGTAGAGCAAGTCATTATCTTAATGGCAAGAAACTGGAAAGTACTGAAGTACAAAGGGATCAGGGGGTCCTGGTGCACGAAACTCAAAAGGTTAGTATGCAGGTGCAGCAAGTGATTACGAAGGCCAATGGAATGTTGGCTTTCATTGCTAGGGGGATAAAATATAAAAATAGGGAGGTATTGCTTCAGTTGTACACGGTATTGGTGAGACCGCTCCTGGAATACTGCGTACAGTTTTGGTGTCCATACTTAAGAAAGGACATACTTGCTCTCGAGTCAGTACAAAGAAGGTTGACTCGGTTAATCCCGGGGATGAGGGGATGGACATATGAGGAGAGGTTGAATAGATTGGGACTCTACTCATTGGAGTTCAGAAGAATGAGAGGCGATCTTCTTGAAACATATAAGATTGTGAAGGGGTTGGATCGGGTGGATGCGGGGAGGATGTTCCCAATGATGGGTGAAACTAGAACTACGGGGCATAGTCTTAGAATAAGGGGCTGCTCTTTCAAGACTGAGATGAGGAGGAACTACTTCACTCAGAGGGTGGTAGGTCCATGGAATATGCTGCCCCAAAAAGCTGTAGAAGCTACATTATTACATAAATTTAAAACAGAAATAGACAGTTTCCTAGAAGTAAAGGGAATTAAGGGTTATGGGGAGTGGGCAGGAATTTGGACATGTGTCTAGGTTCGGATCGGTCATGGCCCTGTGGGTAGCGGAGTGGGACCAGGGGCCGTGTAGCCTGATCCTGCTCCTATTTCGTGTGTCTAATTCTGTCAGATTCAGGAGATGGTTCTGTGATAGTGGATTGGCGGTTAGGATCAGACCAGCCATGATCTTATTGAATGGCAGAGCAGGCTCGAGGGGCCGATTGGCCTACTCCTGCTCCTATTTCTTATGTTCTTATGTTCTTATTGATCCGTGCCTCTCCATGTGGAGACTAATTCTGTCCCTCAGAATGTTTTCCTTCCCTACCACTGATGTTAGGCTCACTGGCCTGTAATTCCCAAGTTAATCCGTACTACCCTTCTTGAAAAATGGTACTACGTTGGCTGTCCCCCAGTCCTCTGGCACCACCCCTGTGGCTGGGGAGTTTATGGAAATTTGTGTCAGAGCCCCTGCAATCTCCTCCCTTGCCTCACACAGCAGCCTGGGATACATCTCGTCTGGCCATGGGTGTAAGGAATGACCCAGATTCTGCCTCGCCTCGCCACCAGAGGGCTCCATGAACTCTCTTAATTGTGTCCTTCTTTATTCATTAATTGTATTCACCTGTGCATTGTTAGATACCTACTATTTAAGTGGTGTTCACTTTATGTTCATTGCTCAGTCTTGAGTTGCTCTGCCTGGTGATACCTCTTGCTGGTCTGCTTGCTTGTATTCTTTACTGTTGTTATTTTGTTTATGTCAAGTAAAGTCAACCTTTGTTTTGCAACCGAACCTCTGCCTCAGTTTGCCTTACTGCAGTTGGGTCCACCGAGTTCCGGTCCTTACAATGGGGGATTTATCCAATTTTAAGCTCGCTAAAACCGCTTGTACCTCCTCCCTCTCAATACTAATTTGTTCATGTATATCACAATCCCCCTGCCTGAATTCTATGCCTACATCCTCCTTCTCCATACTGAGCACAGATGCAAAATATTCATTTAAAACCTCACCTACATCTTCTGGCTCTACACACAGATGGCCACTTTGGTCCGTAATGTTTCCCTAGTTATCCTTTTGCCCTTAATATACTTATAAACACCTTGGTATTTTCCTATATTTCACCTGCCAAAGTTTTTAATGCCTTCTCTTCGCTCTCCTAATTTCATTTTTAATTACCCACCTGCACTTTCTAGACTCCTCTAGTGCTTGCACTGTTTTTAGTCCTTTGTATATGCCAACAGCCTCCATTCTTTCCAAATCCATTCTTGTATTTACCTTGACATCCAGGGTTCCCTGGGTTTGTTGGTTCCACACTTGACCTTTACGGCAACATGTTGGCGTTGTACTCTCTCTATTTCCTTTCTGAAAGACTCCCACTGCTCTGATGCGGATTTTCCTACATGTAGGTGATCCCAGTCCATTTTGGCCTGATCCTGCCTTATCATATTAAAATCATTATTTTCAATGGCTACCTTAAATCGCACCGAATTATGGTCACTGTCACCAAAATGCTCTCCTACTGACACATCCAACAATTGCCCGGCTACAATCCAGAGAATTAGGTCCAGTATCGCCCCCTCTCTTGTAGGACTTTCTACATGCTGGCTCAAAAAGCTCTCCTGGATGCACTTTAAGAATTCTGCACCCTCTAAGCCTTTCACACTCTGACTATCCCAGTTAATATTGGGGAAGTTGCAATCCCCTACTATTATTACCCGATTATTTCTGCAATTCTCTGTGATTTGCCGATGTATCTGTTCCTCTTTCTCCCCCTGACAGTTTGGGGGCCTATAGTACACTCCCAGCAAAGTGCTTGCCCACTTTTTGTTTTTAAGTTCTACACATATGGTCTCTTTAGAGGAACTTGCGAAGGTATCATCCCTCCTTACAACAGTAATTGACTCCTTGATTAATATTGCGACACCCCCTCCTGATTTACGCAACCCTCTGTCTCGTCTGACGAATCTATACCACAGAATATTGAGCTGCCAGTCTTGACCCTCCCTCAGCCATGTCTCTGTGTTAGCAACAATATCATACTCCCACGTGTTCATCAACACCTTCAATTCATCTGCCTTACTCGTATGACTCCTTGCATTAAAATAAATGCCATCCTGCCTTGCAATTCTCCTTAGTGCCATTACATATTTGCACTGCCTTCCAGGCTGACTTCTATTTTTCCTCTATATTTGGCTTTGCATCAACCTCTACTATAGCTCCTCTCAGTATACCATACACCTGCCAAGTTAGTTTAAATCCCCCCAACAGCATTAGCAAACCTTTTCGCAAGGATGTTGGCCCTGTTCCAGTTCAGGTGCCACCCGTCCGACTTGTTCAGGTCCCACGTTCTCCAGAAGCAGACCCACAGATCCAGGAAACTAAGCCCTGCCTCGTGCACCAACACTTTAGCCACACATTCATCTGCTCTATCCTTCTATTCCTATACTCACTAGCATGTGGCACCGGGAGTAATCTAGATATTATAAACTTTGAGCTCCTGCTTTTTAATCTGCTACTTAGCTCCCTAAATTCTTATTGCAGGACCTCATCCCTTTTTCTACCTATGTCTTTGGTTGACATATGAGGAAATGTTGGGTAGTTTGGGACTCTACTCATTGGAGTTCAGAAGAATGAGAGGCGATCTTATCGAAACATATAAGATTGTGAAGGGGCTTGATCGGGTGGATGCGGTGAGGATGTTTCCACTGATGGGTGAGACTAGAACTAGGGGGCATAATCTAAGAATAAGAGGCTGCCCTTTCAAAACTGAGATGAGGAGAAACTTCTTCACTCAGAGGGCAGTAAATCTATGGAATTTGCTACCCCAGAGAGCTGCGGAAACTGCAACATTAAATAAATTTAAAATGGAGATAGACAGTTTTCTAGCAGATAAGGGAATTTGGGGTTACAGGGAGAGGGCAGTGAAGTGGATGTGAGTCTAGATTCGGATCAGCCATGATCCTATTGAATGGCAGAGCAGGCCCGAGGGGCTGTATGGCCTACTCCTGCTCTTATTTCTTATGTTCTTATGTTCTTATGTACCAATGTGGCCCCCGACTCTGAATTTTCACCACCCCCCTTCAGGATGCCCTGCAGCTGTTCAGTGACATCCTTGACCCTGACAGCAGGGAGGCAACATACCATCCTGGAGTCACATCTGCGGCCACATAGACTTCTATGTGCTCCCCTTACGATAGATTTCGCTATAACTATTGTTCTCCTACTCTTTTTCTGCCTCTCCTGTGCAGCTGAGCCACTCGTAGTGCCACGGCTTTGGCTGTTGCTGCATTCCCCTGGGAAACCATCTCTGCCAGCAGTATCCAAAATGGGAAATCTGTTGGAGAGTGTGATGGACGCAGGGGCCACCTGCATTACCTTCCTAGTTCTTATACTCTGTCTGGGAGTCACACATTCCCTGTCTGCATTTGCACTCTTTACCTGTGGTGTGACCACCTCGTTAAACGTGCTATCCATGAAGATCTCAACTTCGCAGCTGTGCCACAGTGACTCCAGCCACAGCTCCAGCTCCGAAACGTGGAAGTCGAGTAGCTGCAGCTGGAGACACTTCCTGCACATGTGCTCGCCCTGAACACCGATAGTGTCCCTGATTTCCCACATAGCACAGGAGGAGCACTCCACGCTGCCGAGCTGCCCTGCCATGTCCTACCCTTAACTTACTCCCTTTACTTCCTTTAAATTAAAGAATATTAAATACAGTAGGGACCTTACTTCCGTTTAAACACTACTTACTCCAAAACTAGAGACCTTACTTTAACTTTAACGACTGGACTGTAGAAATACTCACCAGCTACTTCCCTGGTTGTGATGTCACTTTAGCGGTTTTGCAGCTGTTGTTGTTTGACTGCTCCCGCTGTCGGATTCTTTCCTGCAGTCCTGTGACGTCACTCCTTGATTTTGCTGTTTTTGTGGAATTTGCCGGATTTGTATCTGGCTCCTTGCTGCTGCTACCGACTCCTCGCAGGTCCTTTACTAACAACACCACCCCATCTCCTTTTCCTTTTTGCCTGTCCTTCCAAAATATCATATATTCATGGATACTCATCTCACAGCATTGGTCAGCCTGCAGCCATGTCTCTGTAATCAAAATGATATCATATACATTTACATCTAGTGCGCTGTTAATTCGTCTACCTTATTCCGAATGCTTCGTGCATTCAGATACAATTCCATTAGATTTGTCTTTTTAACATTTTTAGACATCTTAACTTTTTTTGTAATATGGCCTTATTTGTCTTATTATCATTTGTTCTTATATGGACCCTATTTGTTAGTGCACTCTTTTGTTTGAAGGCAGTGTCCCTTCCTGACACAATCTGGTTAACCTTACCACAATCAGATTCCTGCACTGTTTCCTTGTCTTTTATCTTAATCATTCCAAAAGGGGCAATGGTTAGACACTCGTTTGTTGGAGATAATCATTACCTGGTACTTGTGTGGCGTGAATGTTACCTGCCATTTATCAGCCCAAACCTGAACGACGTCTAGGTCTTGTTGCATGTGGTCATGGACTGCTTCATTATCTGAGGAGTTGTAAACTGCTACTCGACACTGTGCAGTCATCAGCGAACATCACCAGTTATGACCTTATGTTGGAGGGATTGTCATTGATGTAACAGCTAAAGATGCTTTTCCCTAGGATACTGCCATGAGGAACACCTGCAGCGATGTCCTGAAGCTGTGATGAATGATATCCATCTTTTATTTTGCGAGTTATAACTCCAGCAAGTGAAGAGATTTCTCCCCGAATCCCATTGACTTCATGTTTACTAGAGCTCCTTGATGCCATACTCGGTCACATGTGACCTGGATGTCACTCTCACCTCACCTCTGGAATTTAGCACCTTTGTCCTTATTTATACTTCGGCTGAAATGAAGCCTGGAACCAAGTGGTCCTGGTGGTAGCTAAATTGAGCACCGGTGAGCAGGTTATTGTTGAGTAGGTGCCACGTTATAGCACCTTCGATGTGAACTTCCATCACTTTGCCGATGATTGAGAGTTGCCTGATGGGGCAGTAATTGGCAGGTTTGGATTTGTCATGCTTTCTGTGGACAGGACATAACTGGGCTGTTTTCCACATTGTTGGGTAGCTGCCAGTGTTGTAAGCTGTGGGAGACAGAGAGAGAGAAATACGGTGGGAGATAGAGAGAGAGCAACAGTCCCGGGGTCGGTTCGAGAGACAGACCGATGGGGGTGAGAGACGGATGGAGACAGACTGGGTGACCACAGATGGTAGGTGACACAGAGAGAAAGATGGTGGAAGCAGATGGGAGGAGGCAGAAGGGAGGTACTAACAGAAGTGAGCCAATGAGAGAGTGAAGAGACTGACGGGGAGACAGTAATAGATCGGACTGGATTGAGACAGAATGAGATAGACATAAGGGAACTTAGACAGGGGAGACAGACGTGGTGACAGATGGGGGCTTGACAGATTGAGAGAAAGACCGACGGTGGAGGCTGATGCTGGGCAGACAGACGGGGTGAGACAGAGGGAGAGACAGAAAGAGACAGATGATGCAAACAGTCAGGGAGACTCAGACAGAGACAGAGACAGATGTGGTTACACAGACACGGGAGAGCCTGATAGAGGCAGGCCAGTGGGCGGGTTGATATAGACGCAGAGGGAGATTGAAGGTGGTACAATGGATATACAGAAGCGGCGGGGATGGAGACAGGAAAAGAAGAGATGTGGAGAAACATGGGGAGACAGTCGGGAGTGACAGAGAGTGAGAGAGAAACAAGAACTGGAGACAGATAAAGAGTCATGCAGTGTGAGTCAGACGGGGTGACAGACTGGAGGGATATAGAGAGAGAAAGATGGGGTGAAAATGAAACAGAGACAGCCAGGGAGACAGATAGCAGGGAGCCGGATGTTGGAGACAGACTGGGAGAAAGTTGGGGAGACAGACGGGGAAAACAGAGAGAGAGAATTAATCGCAGGAGACAGAGAATGAGGCAGACATGGGAGTTACATGGGGAGACAACTGGGTGAGGGGAGAGAGAAAGAGAGAGTGGGAAAGAAGGTAAACAGGCAGGGAGACTGTTGTATCCATGTGTTAATGGAGACACGGAATGCAGGAGTTGGTTTAACAGGTGTTTACTGGACAAAGTCTGGAGGTGAACTAACAGGTACAAGAGACTATACAGGCTTATATAGCCCGAGTGGCCACTACCGGCATTACAGTACACAGGCGCTCTTAAAGGCACATACACCACAATTCTTTCCCCTATTAGACAACCAGTACATAACATTTTAAGTAATTGTTATTAACATGTGTACAAGAACAATAATCTACACATTTGCTGCAGTTAATCAATTATAAGTCAGTCTCTCTGGAGGCTTCCTGACTCGGTCCGGATAACGCCTCGGTGGTGTAGTAGTTTTCGGTGGTGTAGTAGGTTCTTTTGGCAAGGTCGATTCGGCTTGAATGCCAGTGTCGAGATCATCTGGTACCGCATCGGAGGTAGATACTATGGGTATCTCTGCTTCATCATTAGGCATATAGAGTGGTGGTGTAGGTTGTCCCTTTTCAGATGACTCTATGATCTGGTCAGCATGGCGCCTTATTATGCTTTCTCCAGTGTCCACGGTATACATCAACAGTCCTAGTCAAGTGCGAATAGTTACAGGCTGCCATTTCTCGGTATGGTAGTCCCGGGCCAAAACTTGTTGACCTAACTGGAAGGTTCTAGTTGGCCTTGCATTCATGCCTTGAAATTGCTGGTTCTCTACGTCCCTTCTGATGTTTGGCTTGATCAAATCCAGCCGGCATCTTAGTCTTCCATTGAAAAACATCATGGCAGGAGTTTGGTTTGTAACCACATGTGTTGCATTCCTGTAGGCAAACAAGAAGTTATCTACCTTATGCTGTAGATTAATGCCTTTATGGCCTTCTTGAAGGTTTGGACAAACCTTTCAGCCAATCCATTGGTGGCGGGATGGTATGGGGCGGACGTGTAGTGCTTAACCCCATTGTTTTTTAAGAACTTCCTGAATTCTTCGGACACAAATTGTGGCCCATTATCAGAACAGATCTGTTCAGGCAGCCCATTCCTGGCAAATATGGTCCTTAATACTGTGATGGTTTTTTCCGTGGTGGTGGAGGACATCTTTATTACCTCCGGCCACTTGGAGTGTGCATCAACCGCGATTAAGAACATTGAGTCCATAAATGGACCAGCAAAGTCGATGTGCACCCTTTGCCATGGAGATGAGGGCCACTCCCATGGATGGACAGGGGCTTGTGGTGGGGCGTTTTGGACCTTCTGTCATCCTAGACAGCCCTTGGTCATTTCTTCGATGTCTCCATCGATACCTGGCCACCACACAAATGCTTTGGCTAGGTTCTTCATTTTCACTCCACCCAGACGCCCCTCGTGAAGCTCCTTTAGCAGTTTATCCTGGAGTTTGGGTGGAATCATCACTCTGGATCAGCACATCAATGTTCCTCGGCACACTGACAGCTGTTCTCTTCTTTGTGAGAATGCTGGCAACAGTGGTTTGCCATGTGCTGGCCATCCCTTCACCATTAAATCGTAGACTCGTGAGAGAGTCGGGTCATTTCTCATTTCTTTTTCAATGGTAGAATTTGTTACTGGTAGACATTCCACTATGGTTGAGTGGAACATTTCCACTGGGTCTACTGTAGGTGCCTCTTCTACTATTGGCAATGTTAGACGTGATAAACCGTCAGCATTTCCATGCTGTTTTGATCTTTTGTATTCTATGTCATATTGGTGTGCCCCTTGGAAAAGGGACCACCTCTGTAGCCTTTGCGCTGTCATAATGGGAACGCCCTTTTTAGGGTTGAATATGGAGACGAGGGGTTGATGGTCAGTCAACAAGGTAAATTTTTGTCCATGTAGGTAATGGTTGAATTTCTTCACTCCCCATACCAGGCTGAGTGCTTCCCTGTTGATCTGGGCATAGTTAAGCTCAGCTGAGTTCAATGAGCGTGACGCAAAAGCTATCAGACGCTCCGAGCCATCAGGGAATCTATGCGATAATACCACTCCTACGCCATAAGGGGATGCATCGCACGCCAGTCTGATTGGCAGTGATGCATTGTAATGAGCCAAAACTTCCTTGGACGTGATCAAGCCTTTACATTTATGGAAGGCACATTTACAGTCTTCGCTCCATTTCCAAATTACTCCCATTTGTAGCAGTTCGTTAAGAGGGTGCAGAACAGTTGACAAGTTCGGTAAAAATTTATGATAGTAATTTATCAATCCCAGGAACGACCTTAATTGTGAGACATTTTTAGGTGCTGGGGCTTTTATGACCGCTTCAATTTTTTCAGGTGACTTATGCAACACTTCTTCGTTAATGATGTGGCCACAATATGATATTTGTTTCTGAAAAAATTCGCACTTGGGGCGATTTGCTCGTAGGTCCCGTTCTCTCAGCCTAGTGAGCAGCTGCTCCAAATTGGCAAGGTGCTCGTTGTCGTTTTCTCCTGTTACAAGGATGTCGTCTAGGTAGCATTGAGTCCTCAGAATCCCTTGCAGGACTTGCTCCATAGCTCTTTGCCAGATAGCTGGAGCTGATGCTGCTCCGAAAACCAGTCAATTGTACTGGTACAGGCATTTGTGTGTGTTTATCGCGAGGTACGTTTTAGAGTCCTCCTCAAACTCCATCTGTAGATATGCCTGTGCCAAGTCAATTTTGGAGAAACGTTTCCCTCCAGATAGTGAGGTGAAAATATCTTCTATCCTCGGAAGATGATACTGTACCGTGTGAAGGACCGGGTTTACAGTCACATTGAAGTCCCCACAGATGCGAATTTTTCTCTGTTCTTCAGATTTATCATTATTCAACGTTTTCTTCATGACCGGGACAATGGGTGTTGCCCACTCGCTCCAATCTATCTTGGATAACACGCCTGTCTTTTCTAAATTCTCCAGCTCTGCCTCGACTGCTGGACGAATTGCGTATGGCACCGGCCTTGCCTTAAAAAACCTGGGAATTGCCGCATCTTCCACTTTTATTGAGGCGGTGACGCCTTTCTAGGTTCCTAGTTCCTGTTGGAACACTTCTATGGCGTTGGCCAAGATGTCTTTTAATCGTTCAGGTATGACATCATCGTCATTTTTTTTCTTACTGGTCACCGTCAGTGCCTGAATGGAGTGGAAGTCTAAACGTATCTTCCTGATCCATTCATGTCCCAACAGCGGTGGACCACCATCTTGCAGAACGTATAAATACAACTTCTGTATTTCCTTGCCGTTGATTACAACAGGCACCCTTATTTTCCCTCTGGTGTATACTTTCTGCCCCGTATATGTTTTCAAGATAATGGATGTGTCTTTCAAAGGTATATGCGGAAATAGCCGCTCGTAATCCCGTCGACTTATGACGGTCAGAGCTGATCCTGTATCTAGCTCCATTTTAACTGGGGACCCCGCTATCGTGAGGGTAACCCAAATGGTCTGCTAATCTTCTTTGGCAATTACATTATGTAATTTGAGACAGCTTAGTCTCTTGTTCCCGGAGTCACTATCGCTCTTCTGGTCTTCGGAGCTACTGTCCATCATCATTTGTACCTTTCTGTACTTTTCCTTATTGATTTTTGTTCTGTCAATCAATTTTTTGTTTCCAGATCGGCATACACGTGCAATGTGTCCCATCTTTCCGCATTGCCTGCATGCTTTGTCCTTGAACCAGCAGTCCCTCTGGTCATGGGTGGATCTGCTGCAGCGATAACATCTCTCTAAACCCTGTGTCATTTCATGGGTGCCGAAGTCCTGTGGCTTTTGCTGTATCTCTGCAGCTCCTCTTGCTGCTGCTTCGTATGATACAGCCACAATGAAAGCCTTGTCCAGTGTTAAATCTTTCTCAGAAAGTAACCTTTTCTGTGTTCCTTCACTTAGGAGACCACAGACGAATTTGTCTCGAAGAGAATCTGCCAGTCCTGCTCTGAATTGGCAGTGCTTTGACAGCTTCCTTAATTCGGTGAGGTAATCAGCGTTACTTTCATTCTTGTGCTGATTCCTCCTGAAGAATTTGAATCACTCCGCTATCAGTAGCAGTGTTGGGTTTAAGTGCTCCTGTAGGGTATCAACAATCTCCTTAAAATTCTTGTCCATCGGTTTGGCTGGAGTGATTAAGTTTCAAAACAGCCCGTATGTCTTTGCGCCCATTAGATTTAGAAGTATCGATGCCTTTTTATCATCCTCTATTTCATTCGCTGTGCAATATACCTCCACTCTTTCCACATATGTGGTCCAATTCTCCACATCATTATCGAAAGCAGTAATATTGCCAGTCTTAGGCATCCTGAAAAAAAATGGCGCCTCCCGCGCTTTACTTTCTTCCCTGCCGAGAAAAAAAATGGCGCCCCCCGCGCTTTCCCGCCGCTGTCGCTGTTCTCTGCGGTTATTATTTATAGAGATATTTTTAATAGTCGGAGACTTGTTCCTGCCAGACTCTCTGAGACTTTTCGCTCCCTCTGCTTGGTTTGAACGCCGACCTGCTTTGCAGAGCTGGCCGTCTCCCGAGTGCTCCACCCTTCGTCTCTGTTTGCCTCTGCCTTCGCTGCTCGGCCCCGCTGCAGAGCCAGCCGATCGAGCCCCAGCCTGCCGCCCAGGAAGGATTATTGCCGTACCTGCCACCAGCCCCGCTAGCTGGTGAAACCAGTTTTTTTCTTTTTTTTTTCTTCTCTTCGACCTTCGTCTGAGGAATCGATAACCTTGAGGTGCTGCCGAATTGCAGGTAAGTCCGTTTCCAATTCGTTGCCACTGTTGTATCTGTGTGTTAATGGAGACATGGAATGCAGCAGTTGGTTTCACAGGTGATTACTGGACAAAGTCTGGAGGTGAACTAACAGATACAAGAATCTATACAGGCTTATATAGCCTGAGTGGCCACTACCGGCATTACAGTAAACAGGGGCTCTTAAAGGCACATACACCACAGAGACAGATACAGAGACAGAATCAGAGATGGTGGGGAGACAATCTCGGGAGACAGACAGCATGATACACAGAGAAAGAGAGATGGACGGGGAGGCAGAGGGATGGAGAGAGATGGGAGACTGACGCGGGGAGACACAGAGAGAGACAGACATGGTGGAGACAGAGAGTGAGACAGGTGATGGGGAGAGAGATAGGGAGACAGAATGAGTGGGTGAGACGCAGAGGAGAAAGAGAGAGTGAGACAGACGAGGGAGACAGATGTGGAAACCGAAGGGGGAAGCCTGTCGGAGACACCAGAGAGAGAGGGAGAGCGAGGATCTTTGTTGTCAGATGGGAGAGACACAGGCGGTGAAGGCAGATGGGGGGCATAGATGCAGGGAGACAGTCATCTGGAAGAAGGCAGTAGACAAGGAGAGAGAGAGAGAAATCGACTGGGGCTGGTAGACATGGAGAGACAGAGAGAGATGGATAGAGGAAACTGACGGGGTGGAGACAGATTAGGAGGACAGGTGAGGGGGTCAGATAGAGAAAGAGACAGACAGGAATAGTGAGATGGGGACGAGATAGATGGTGACACAGAGAGAGACCGATGAGGGAGATAGAAAGGAAAGACAAACAGAAGCCAGACAGAGAGGGATAGAAAAGTGACACACTCGGGGTGAAAAAAGAGATCATACGGGCTTGAGACAGAAATAGAGAAACAGATGGGGAGACAGACGGTGGAGACAAACGAGGGAGATTGACTGTGGTGGGGACTGAAGGAGAGATTGATCGGTAGGGGAGACTGATTGTGGGCAGACAGGTTGGGTTAGATAGAGAGAGAGAGAGATAGAGACAGAGTGAGACAATCGGGGCAGACAGATAATGGAGACACACAGGCAGACAGAGACAGACAGACATAGAGACAGACAGGGAGAGTGACGTGGTGAGACAGATGCGGGAGAGAAAGAGATAGACAGACGTGGACCCAGACGTGGTGGGACAGAAGGTGAGACCGACCAGCAGAGGAGCCTAATGGTGGTGAAACAAACGGGGTGAGAGAGCGAGAGTGACATAAGAGCTGGGGAAAGAGAGGGAGAGAGAGAGAGTGATGAGGGTGAGAGAGAGGAAGACAGAGAGAGAGAGATAGAAGTAGGAGAGAGATGAAGACGGAGAGACAGATGGGGCAGAAAGAAGGGGGAGAGAGAAAGAGAACAGATGGCGTTGAGCGAGAGAGAGAGAGACGGACATTATGAGACAGATGCTGGAGAGACAGACAGAGAGCGCGAGAGAGAGAGAGAGAGAGAGAGACAGTTGGTGAGAGACAGACGGGAAACAGAGACTAGTTAGACAGTCTGGGGAGACAGAACGAGTGAGATATACAGGGCAGATAGAGCGAGAGACAGACTGGGTTTGTATGCCGGGGGATGTGGAGAGACTGTTGGAGTCAGATGGGGAGAGACAGGGGGGTGCGATAGGGAGTGAGAGAGAGAGACAGATGGGGGACACAGACCGGGGATAGTGATGGAGTGAGACACATTGGGAGTCACGGATGGGGGCGGGGGGGTGTGAGACAGATGGGTGGAGACAGACGGGGGAGCGAGATGGTGGGGAGATTGCTGGTGGGGTGACAGGTGGGGAGACAGACGGGGCTCGTCAGACAGAGGGACAGATGCAGAGGAGAAAGTGAAAGATGAGATAGAATGGGGAGATAGATGGCAGAGACCGTCAGGGAGACAGAAGGGGGCAGACAGCGGTGGAGGACAGCGAGAGTGAAAGACAGCGAAGAGAAAGATTGTGGAGACAGAGAGAGATAGACAGGGAGACAGATGGGGGAGATAGATGCAGGGAGACAGGCAGTGAGGACAGGTGAGGGAGGCTGAGAGAGGGAGTGAAAGATGGGGGAGAGAGACGGGAATGAGTCAGACCGAGGGAGAAAGATGGAGAGACCGATGTGGGGAAGACAGAAACGGAGAGCGACTGAACATGGGGTGAAGGGCAGTGGTGACAGACCGACACGGAGAGAGATGGATGGTGGGTGACACAGCGAGAGACAGACAGAAGGAAGAGAGTGTCAGACAGACAGGGGAGACAAACAAGGGGAGGCAGAAAGAGCTCAGACAGGAACGAGACAGACAGAGAGACATACAGACCGGGTGAAGCAGACACGGGAGAGACAGAGAGAGAGAAACAGATCAGGGAGATAGATGCCATGGAGACAGACGGGGCTAGGCAGACAGGGGGAGACAGACAGTGGGGTCGGATGGTGAGGGGAGAGAAAGTGAGACAGACCAGCGTGGGAGACAGCTGGTGGAATTTAAATTTAATTCTGGAATTAAATGTTAGTCTTAGTAATGGCGACCATGATACCATTGTCGATTGTTGAAAAAACCCATCTGGTTCACTAATGTCTTTTAGTGGAAGGAAATCTGCCATCCTTACCTGGTCTGGCCTACATGTGACTTCAGACCCATAGCAATGTGGTTGACTCTTAATGCCCTATGAAATGGCCTAGCAAGCCACTCAGTTGTAAACAACCACTATGATAAACAATAAGAATAAAACCGGACGGACCACCCGGCATCGACCTCGGCACCGGAAACAACAACGACAATGGCTAACCCAGCCCAATCGACCCTGCAAAGTCCTCCTTAACAACATCTGGGGGCTTGTGCCCAAATTGGGAGAGCTGTCCCACAGACTAGTCAAGCAACAGCCTGACATAGACATAATTACCGAATCATTCCTGACAACCAATGTCCCAGACACCACCATCACCATCCCTGGGTATGTCCTGTCCCACCGGCAGGACAGACCCACCAGAGGTGGTGGCACCGTGGTATACAGTTGGGAGGGAGTAGCCCTGGACGTCCTCAACATTGACTCAGGACCCCATGAGGTCTCATGGCATCAAGTCAAACATGGGCAAGGAAACCTCCTGCTAATTACCACCTATCACCTTCCCTCAGTTGATGAATCAGTACTCCTTCATGTTGAACACCAATTGGAAGAAGCACTGAGAGTAGCTAAGGGCACAAAATGCCCTCTGAGTGGGGGACTTCAATGTCCATCACCAAGAGCGTCTCGGTAGCACAACAACCGACCGAGCTGGCCGAGTCCTAAAGGACATAGCTGCCAGACTGGGTCTGTGACAGGTGGTGAGGGAACCAACAAGAGGGACAAACCTACTTGATCTCGTCCTCACAAATCTACCTGTTGCAGATGCACCTGTCCATGACAGCATTGGTGGAAGTGACCACTGCACAGTCCTTGTGGAGACGAAGTCCCGTCTTCATGTTGAGGACACCCTGCACCGTGTTGTGTGGCACTACCACCATGCTAAATGGGACAGATTTCGAACAGATCTGACAGCTCAAAACTGGGCATCCATGAGGCGCTCTGGGCCATCAGCAGCAGCAGAATTGTATTCAACCACAATCTGTAACCTCATGGCCCGGCATATCCCTCACTCTACCATTATCATCAAGCCGGGAGATCAACCCTGGTTTAACAAAGAGTGCAGGAGAGCATGCCGGGAACAGCACCAGGCATACCGAAAAATGAGGTGTCAACCTGGTGAGGCTACAACACAGGACTACTTGAATGCCAAAGAACGGAAGCAACATGCGATAGACAGAGCTAAGCGATTTCACAACCATCGGATCAAATCAAAGCTCTGCAGTCCTGCCACATCCAGTCGTGAGTGGTGGTGGACAATTAAATAGTTAACAGGAGGAGGAGGCTCCAAAAATATCCCCATCCTCAATGATGGTGGAGCCCAGCACGTGAGTGCAAAAGACAAGGCTGAGGCATTTGCAACTATCTACAGCCAGAAGTGCCGAGTGGATGATCCATCTCGGCCTCCTCCTGAGGTCCCCAGCATCACAGATGCCAGTCTTCAGCCCATTCAATTCACTCCACGTGATGTCAAGAAACGGCTGAAGACACTGGATACTGCAAAGGCTATGGGCCCTGACTACATTCCAGAAATAGTACTGAAGAATTGTGCCCCAGAACTAGCTGCGCCCCTAGCCAAGCTGTTCCAATACAGCTACAACACTGGCATCTAACCAGCAATGTGGAAAATTGCCTAAGTACGTCCTGTCTACAGAAAGCAGGACAAATCCGGCCCGGCCAATTATCGTCCCATCAGTCTACTCTCAATCATCAGCAAATTAATGGAAGGTGTCGTCGACAGTGCTATCAAGCGGCACTTACTCAGCAATAACCTACTAGCTGACGCCCAGAGGGGGCTCCGCCAGGGCCACTCAGCTCCTGACCTCATTACATCCTTGGTCCAAACATGGTCAAAAGAGCTGAACTCAAGAGGTGAGGTGAGAGTGACTGCCCTTGACATCAAAGCAGCATTTGATCGAGTGTGGCATCAAGGAGCCCCAGCATAACTGAAGTCAATGGGAATCAAGGGGAAAACTCTCCATTGGTTGGAATCATACCTAGCACAAAGGAAGTTGGCTCTGGTTGTTGGACGTCATTCATCTCAATCACTTGACATCACTGCAGGAGTTCCTCAGGGCAGTGTACTAGGCCCAACCATCTTCAGCTGTTTCATCAATGACCTTCCCTCCATCATAAGGTCAGAAGTGGGGATGTTCGCTGATGATTGCACACTGTTCAGCACCATTCGAGACTTGTCAGATACTGACGCAGTCCGTGTCCATATGCAGCAAGACCTGGACAACATTCAGACTTGGGCTGACAAGTGGCAAGTAACATTCGCACCACACAAGTGCCACGCAATGACCATCTCCAACAAGCGAGACTCTAACCATCTCCCCATGACATTCAATGGCATTACCATCGCTGAATCCCCCACTATCAACATCCTGGGTGTTACAATTGATCAGAAACTGAACTGGACCAGCCATATAAATACTGTGGCTAGAAGAGCAGGCCAGAGGCTGGGAATTCTGCGGTGAGTGTCCCACCTCCTGACTCCCCAAAGCCTTTCCACCATCTACAAGGCACAAGTCAGGAGTGTGATGGAATACTCTCCACTTGCCTGGATGAGTGCATCTCCAACAACACTCAAGAAGCTCGACACCATTCAGGAGAAAGCAGCCCGCTTGATTGGCACTCCATCCACCACCTTCAACATTCACTCCCTCCACCACCGGTGCACTGTGGCTGCAGTGTGTACCATCTACAAGATGCACTGCAGCAACTCGCCTAAGCTCCTTCAACAGCACCTTCATAACCCGTGACCTCTACCACTTAGAAGGACAAGGGCAGCAGACGCATGGGAACATCACCACCTACAAGTTCCCGTCCAAGCCACACTCCATCCTGACTTGGACCTGTATCGCCGTTCCTTCACTGTCGCTGGGCCAAAATTCTGGAACTCCCTTCCTAACAGCATTGTGGGTGTACCTACACCAGATGGACTGCAGCAGTTCAAGATGGCGGCTCACCACCATCTTCTCAAGGGCAATTAGGGATGGGCACTAAATGCAGGCCTAGCCAGCGACGCCCACATCCCATCAATGAATAAAAAAAAAGAAGGAAAGAGTAAAGACGGGTTTGAAATAGATATTTGAGAAGCAGAGAGAGAGACACACAGATGGGAAGACAGACGGGGAGACAGAATAAGGGAGACATACTGGCAAGGCAGACAGGGAAGGCTGATGGGGAAGACAGATACGTTAGACAGACGGGGAGAGAGAGTGAGAGACATAGAAAGACAGACAGGTGAGACCGACTCGGGAGAAAGATTGTGGAGACAGAGCGATTGAGACATACAGAATCACAGAGTGAGTGACAGACCGGCAGGAGAAGGATGGCAAACGAGACTGATGGGGGCAGACAGAGAGAGAGAGGCAGATGGGGAGATGATGGGCGTGACAGATAGTGGTATGCAGAGAGAGAGAGAGGCAAATGCGTGAGACAGAGAAAGAGACAGATAGGACGAATCAGATGGGGAGTCAGATGGAGACACAGAGCGGGGACACTGATATGGGAGATAGGGAGAGACAGACAGACGATGAGACAGCAGGGGATTTAGACAGCTCCCAATACTGACCCATAGAATTACTGTCACAGACGCAGAACGCTCCTAGACAGACACAGATGGCTACATTAACAGACCCAGGCAGAACATACACAGACCCAGACAGAAGCTACTGTAAGCTGATAAGGTCCTATACAGGCAGAAACAACTCCTACACAGCCACGGACAATTCCTACACAGCCCCAGACAGCTCCTACGCAGAGCCAGACAGCTACCGTCACAGACTCCAACAGCTCTTACAGTGAAAAAGATAGCTTGTATACAGACTCAGCCAGCCCCTGCACAAACCCGGCAATGTCCTACACAGACAGAGGGTGCTCTGACGCAGCCCCAGATAGCTCCGACACAGATGTAGAGAGCTACTTTAACAGATCGAGTTAGCTGCTACATAGACCCAGACAGCTACAGTCATGACACCAAAGAGCTTTTACACAGACCAAGACAGCTCGTATGCAGACTCAGAAAGCCCCTTCTCAAATCCGGTCGTCTCCTACACACAGAGGGAGATCCAACACAGATGCAGACATCTACTACATTGACCCTGACTGCATTTACACATTCCCAGGTCGCTCATTTTCGAGATCCAGAAATCTCCGACACAAAGTCAGACAACCCCTACACAGACACAGGCAACTGCTGCACAAATGCTGTCAGCTCGTAAACTGACAGAGGGAGCTGCAGCACAGACACAGACACTTCTACACAGAGCCAGGGAGCACCTATACTGACCCAGGAGATCCTACTCAGACAATGACAGATGTACAGGGGCGCAGACAGTTCTTAGAAAGGCTTAGACAACTCCATTCACAGACACAGACAGCTCATTTAACAGTCAGAAGCAGCTCCAACAAAGGTCGAGCATCTCCTACACAGATCCAGTAACTACTACGATAGCAAAATACTGCTGATGCTCGAAATCCGAAATAACAACAGAAAACGCTGGAAAAACTCAGCAGGCCAGGGAACATCCGTGGAGAGAGAGATAGAGTCAACGTTTCAGGTCGAAATACTTCATCAGAGCTGAGAAAAAAAGGCAGGAAATGACACAGGTCAAAGGACCAGTTTGAGGGCTGGGAAAAGAGGGACGGGATGAAAGAACAAAAGGGAAGTGAAGAGACATTAAGAGGTATTCAAGACGAGATGAGATGGTAATAGGACAGGTAAAAGAGATAAAAGATGACTCTAGCTGAAGTGTGAAATCCGCTGGCAGAATGCGAGACAGTTGCCATGGGGAGAGTAGAAAAGCAAAAGGCACAAACCAAAGGTGAGGATAAAAAATATATAAAAAATATAATAGGGGCCAAGGTTATGATCTGAAATTGATGAACTCGATATTGAGTCCGGAAGGCTGTAAAGTGCCTAATCGGAAGATGAGGTGCTGTTCCTCGAGGCAACACTGAGAGTCCGTGGAACAATGCAAGAGGCCGCGGAAGGTGAGGTCTGAGTGGGAATGGACCGGTGTCTAAAATGACAGGCGACCGGAAGCTCGGGGTCACCCTTACAGACTGAACAGAGATGTTCCACATCGTGAGCAGCGAATACAGTATACTAGATTGCAAGAAGTACAAGTGAATCACTGTTTCACCTGTAAGGTGTGTTTCGGGCCCTGGATAGTGGGAATGGGGGGGTATAGGGGCATGTGCTGCATCTCCTGCGCTTGCACTGTAGGTGCCGGGTGAAGGGGAAGGGGTGCTGGGGGTGATAGAGAAGTGGACTAGGGTGTCTCAGACGGAGCGGTCATACAGAATGATGAAAGCGGAGGGGAGGGGAAGATGCATTTTGTGTTGGGATCACGTTAGATGTGGCAGAAATGGCGGAGGATGATCGGTTGAATGTGGAGGCTGGTGGGGTGAAAGGTGAGGACAAGGGGATCACTATCTTTGGTCCGGGAGGGAGGGGCCGGGTTGAGGGCAGAAGTGCGGGAAATAGAACGGACACGGTCGAGGTCTGTGTCAAACACAGTAGACGACAACCACCAGCAACTACTGCACAGTCACAGATATGTCCTACCAAAACGGTGACTGCTCCGACACAGACCCAGAGTGGTCCAACACAGTAAAAGTGACCTCCTACAACAAGACAGCTCCTTTCACATATACTGGGTGCATGTTGACAAACACAGAAACTCACATAAAGATGCATGCAGTTCCCACATGGACCCAGGCAGCTCCAAAACAGATCCTACAGCTCCTACACCGACACAGACAGCTCTGACACCGACCCACACCGATTCTACACAGCTACAGACAGCTCAAACCCAGACTGAGCAGCTCCTACACAGACCCAGCGGCCCCTACACAGACCATCAGTTGCAAACACAGAACCAGAGAGCCCCTGCACCGACCCAGACAGATCGTACACAAACCGAGACACCTCCAAAGTAGGCTCACTCAGCCGCTGCACAAACTCAGTAAGCTCCGACACAGGTATATTAAGCACAAACATGAACACAGGTAACACCTGCATATAGGCACACTGCACCGATACATTCAGAGAAAGGACCTACACAGACTCAGACAACATCTACACTGAGACAGCATCATCCAAGACCCGGGCATCATCTACACAGAAAGAGGTAGCTCCTTTTAGAGTTACAGATAGCTCAATTTAGAGACCCAGACAGCTCCTGCACACACATGGTCAGCACCTACAAAGATCCAGCAAGTCCTCCAGGGGACCAGACAGCTCCTATACAGACCCAGACAGCTCCTACACAGACCCAGAAAGCTCCTACACAGACCCAGATAGCTACCGACACAGACACAGAGAGCTCATTTTAGTCACACAGACAACTCCTACGCAAAGACTCTCAGCTCCCACTCAAACAAAGACAGAACTTTCCCAGATATAGGAAACTCCTACACAGATCCAGGAATTCCTACATTGACCCAGGCAACTCCAACCATGACATACGGAGCTGCAACACAGACCCAGACAGCTCCTACCCAGAAACAGAGAGCCGCTAAGTCGACACAGTAGCTGCTACATATACCTGGATGGCTCCTTAACTGTCCCAACAGGTTCAACAATGGACCAGACAGCTCCTACACAGACCCAGAGGCTTCTGTCACAGACCCAGAAAGCTCATTTTAGACACCCAGACAATCTCTACACAGACACTCACAGCACCTACTCAAACATAGGCAGCTCCTACCCAGACATAGGAAGATCTTAGAAAGATCCTGGAGCTCCTACACAGAACAAGACAGCACCACCCATGACACACGGAGCTGCAACACAGATGCAAACAGATCCTATCATAGCAAAGGGAGACCCTACATAGACACAGTAGCTGCTGCATATAGCGAGAAGGCTACAAAACTGACCAGACACTCCCTAAACGGGCGCAGACAACTCCTACTCAACCCAGTAAGATCGTACACAGACCAGACAGCTCCCACACAGACCCGGACTTCACTACAGATACTCAGAAGGCTCACTTTAGTAACGAGGGAGTTCATACACCGACCGAGCAGCTGCTACACAGATCTAGATGGCTTTTAACCAGACACAGAAAGGACCTACACAAACTCAGTCTGCTCCTAAATTGACACAGGCTGTTTCTATCCCTGAACCAGAGAGCTCATACACATAGAGCCGTCTCCTACACAAAGCCAGTTAGCTACTACAAAGAGCCAGACAACTTCCCACGTAATTATACAGCAGCTACACTGACCCAGAATGGTCCTACACACTCCTGGACAGCTCCTTTCACAGACACTGGGTGCATGTACGCAGACCCAGAAGCTTATATAAAGTCGCATGCTATATCTGGTTGGATGCAGACAACTCCAGCACAGAATCAGGCAGCTCTGGCACAGACCAGGAATGCGGCTACACAGATGTAGGGACTTCCTCCTCGTAGAAAGCAGCTGCTATATAGACCCAGGAGCGGCTTCACGGACCCAGCAGCTCTTACCTAGACCCAGAGAGATCGTACACCAACGCAGACAGATCGTACACCAACAGAAACAGCCCCTACACAGACACAGGGTGCTCCCTCACAAGCCCAACTGCTCTTACATAGACCCGGACAGCTCTGGCACTGACCCAGACAGATCGTACAAGAACTCAGACAGCCACTGCACAGACACAGGGAGCTCCTAAAAAGACCCAGATATAACATAACAGAACGAGACAGTTCCTAAACAGGCAAAAGGGAGTCTCTACACAGACCCAGCAGCCGCTACATAGAGCTAAACGGCTGGTTAACAGAACCAGACCGGTCCTACATGGGCCAGACAGCTCCTGTCGCAACCCAGATAGCTACTACACAGATCCAGCAGCTCCTAAACACACCCAGCATCTCCTACACAGACCAGATAGCAACTTTCAGAAACCCAGAGCGATCCTACAAAGAGACAGAAAACTCCTACTAAAAGCAAAGTTTAGAGACCCAGATACAGTAGCTCCTACACGAAGACCGACAGCTCCACCCAAAATATAGGGAGCTCCTACACAGATCACACAGGTTCTAAAATATAAACAGTAAATGCTGGAAATACTGCGCAGGCCAGGCAGCATCTGTGGTCATAAATGCACACATAAACCTCCAACCTTGACACAGAGAGCTGCACCACAGAAACAGACAGCTCCTAACCAAACATAGGGAACACCTACAGAGACACAGGGAGCTGCAACACTGACAACGGGAGCTCCTACAGAGACACAGGGAGCTGCAACACTGACAACGGGAGCTCCTACCAAGGCACACGGGGCTCCTTCTAGTGAGACACAGGGAGCTGCTACCCAGGCACAGGGAGCTCCTATCGAGCCACAGACAGGTCCAGCAGCTGCTACACAGTTCTAGACGGCTTCTAAATAGACCCAGACAATTCATACACAAACCCAGTTTAAACCTTAATTGTCCCAGACATTTCCTAAAACTGACCCAGAAAACTCCGACTCACACCCAGACAGATACTTTCACAGACACTGGGTGTATGCATACAGATCTAGAAGCTCATGTAAAGAAACAGTCATTTCCTAGAGGGACACTGACAGTTCCGGCATAGACCCAGACAGATCCTATACAAATCCACGCAAGTCTTACACAAACCCAGGCAGCTTCTGCACAGAAACAGTGAGGTCTGTCACTTGTCCAGCAGTTCCTACACAAACCCAGAAGCCCCTACAAGGGCAAAGGGGCGTCTAAACACACCCAGACAGGTCCTACACAAAGCCAGGCTGCATCTACACAGACCCAGCTAGCTAAAGTCACAGTCCCAGTCTTCTCCTACGCAGACCCAGAAAGCTACTGCCAAAGTCCCAGCAATCACACACACAGACACATGCATCCCTTATACAAACACTATCAGCTACAACAAACACAGAGGAACCTCCAACACAGTCCCAGATTGCGTCTACAAAGGCATAGACAGCTCATTTTGCACAGCCAGACAGCTCGTGCCCAGACAAAGTGAGCTTCTGCACAAACACAGACAACTCTTACATGCATAGGATATACGGCACAGAAACAGGCCATTCGGCCCAAGCAGTCCATGCCGCTGTTTATGCTCCACTCGAGCCTCCTCCCTTCTTTCCTCATCTAAATCTATCAGCATAACCCACTCTTCCCTTCTCCCTCATATGCTTGTCTAGCCTCCCCTTAAATGTATCTATACTATTCGCTTCAACCACTCCCTATGGCAGCGAGTTCCACATTCTCACCACTCTCTGGGTAAAGAAGTTTCTTCTGAATTCCCTACTGAATTTCTTGGTGACTATCTGATATTGAGGCCTCTAGTTATGCTCTTCCCCACAAGTGGAAACATCCTCTCTGTATCCACTTTATCAAAGCCTTTCAAAGTTTTAATGATGTCTATTGTGTCACCGTTCAGCAATCTATTTTCAAGAGGAAAGAGAACCAGTCTGGTCTTCCTTTCCTGATATGTATATCCTCGGATTTCTGGTATGATCCTTCTAAATCTTCTCTGCAACCGCTCCAGTGCCTCTATATCTATTTTATAACATGGTGACCAGAATTGCACGCAGTCCTCCAAGTGTGGTCCAGTATTTCACAAGATGGCTCCTGTGCTGGCAGCTCCCTAGGGAGCTCCATTGCCATCCTTTGCTCTTTTCCCCCCCAGTCTTCTCTCTTCTGCTGTGTAAGTTCCCCTGGCACTAATAGTGGGTGCACCTTGTCGCTAACTGCAAGTTCAAGCTGCAAGGTTAATGTTACCTGAGCCCACTGCCCATCCCCCGACCATACCTGTTCTTTGTTCTCAGTGAGCACTGGCTCTTCACTTAAACTTAGCTCCCAAATTCCCAGACCTCTGTGCCGTCAAGATTATGCTTCTCCGCAAGACTAGTGATCTAGTGACTAGTGGATCGCGAGTGGAGCTCAGGACACGGGATCGCGAGAATATCAGTGCTAATTTGATACTGTGAGAGACAACATCATTCAGATCGAAGGCCGGGATCCAGGAACGAGGATGACCCCAGCACAGAGGACAAGGCACAAGAGTGGCGCTGCGTGGACCAGCAGCGGGGCCGGGGCCCAGGTTGGGCCAACAGCGATGTTGGGAGGACCACAATGCATCCTCCGAAACCCAAGCAGAGAGGACCTGCAGGACGGAGGGAGTAGGATAGTAGCAGTATCTTTCTGTGTGTGTGCTAGGCAATTGCAGCAGAGGCAGGTCGCCAATCGTCTTGGATCCCCTTGCCATTGGACATAGATCTTGCTCTGTCAAGCCCGTGTGGTAGCTGGTGTGAAATGGCCACCCCACATTAGAATAATTCACGCACTGGCATCTTCCAACCTTTAAAATGAAGTTCGGGACCTGGTATATCAGGACCCTCATGTACAGACTGGATTGCCATACTGCTATCTGTGCCCGGGAGTTCAGATGCTTCAACATTGACATCACTGCCCTAAGTGAGACCCGGCGGGCAGGGGAAGGCCAGCTCAAAGTGCAAGGCGGTGGTTACACCTTCTTCTAGAAAGGCAAACCTGAAGAAAAACGCCGCCTCCATGGTGTAGCATTCGCCATATTAAATGAACTGTTTGGGCATCTCAGAGACTCCCCTGGCGGTATAACCGCGTGCTTCTTGTCACTTCGGCTCAGCCAACCAGGAACCAGTACGCTACGGTCATCAGTGCATACACCCCAACACTGGAAGCCACAGAAGAGACCGAAGACGAATACTAATCCAGCCTCAAACAAACCTGTCCCGAGTCTCAACGGGTGACAAGATGATCCTCCTTGGCGACTTTAATGCCAGAGTTGTAAAGGACACAGGCCTCTGGGGAGGTGTGATCGGCAGAGAGGGGGTAGGGAAAGCCAACTCCAACGGTACCCTCCTCCTGTCGAAATGCTTAGAACATGGCTTCATCATAACCAACATCTTGTTCCATCAGAGAGACAAGTACAAGGCTTCATGACAGCACCCTCGCTCCAAGCACTGTCATCTGCTGGACTACGTCATCATTCGAGTGAGGGACTGCAAGGACGTCTGCATCACCCAAGCCATGACAGGAGCTGATGACTGCTGGACAGACCCCCACCTAATCCTCTCTGTCATCTCTATCAATGTAGCCCCAAAACAGCGGCAGCAAGAGAAACAATGCTGCAGGAAAGTTAACACTGGAGCACGCAAAAACCCTGCTAAGAAAGCTCTTTTCAGCATCCACCTCACAAACAACCTTATGACTCCCAGTGATGCTGAGACACAGAGTGCCCACAGCATCTGGTCTGCACTCAAAGCCTCCATAATCAGCACCTGTGAAGAGACGCTCGGTCACTCTACCAGGAAACACCAAGACTTGATCGACGAGAATGACCAGGAGATCCAGGAGCTAATAGGCCACAAGCACAAGGCATCCCTGATCTGGTAGCAGCAACAGAACTCGAGAGCAAGAAAGCAGCTCTACAGAAGCCTGAAGGCCGAGGTCCAACAAAAAACTCGCGATCTAAAGGACAGATGGTGGGTGGAGAAAGCGCAGGTGATCCAGCAGCTAGCTGCCAACTAGGATGTGCGTGGATTCTTTAGCACAGTGAAGACCATCTACGGCCCAAGCACCCAAGGCCCTTTCCCACTGCACGCCAAGAATGTAGAAGTACTCATCAAGGACAGAGAGGCTGTCAGTGCCCGCTGGAAGGAGCACTTCGAAGATCTTCTTAACCACGACTCTGTCTTCGACACGAGTGTCCTCAACTCCATCCCACAGTATGCTACCCAATGAGGTTGATCAAGCAATAATTTCCTTTTTGTTATCCATGCTGATTTTTCATTACTTTATTTTTGGTTCCAGATGTTCTTCTCTTTTCTCCTTTAATAGGGATTCAATGATTTTTTCTACCACCAATTGTTAAGCTGACTGGTCTATAAATCCATGAACATGTACTGTCCCCCTTCTTAAATTTCGATATTATGTTAGCTCCGCGCCAGTCGTCTGGCACTACACCATTTTCTAACGAATTATTAATTATGTGTATTAATGCCTGTACTATCCCTTCCCTAGATTCTTTTAAAATGTGTGAATGCAATTCAAAACGGACCAGGTTGTTCACATCTTTCAGTTTGATCAGTTTGTTTAATATATTTGCTCCTTTTGTTTTAAATGCACTTGTCTCATTACCAATCTCATTTTCCAATGTCCAGCTATTCTTTCTCCATAGTAAATACTGAAGCAGAATAATTATTTAATATTCCTGCCATCTCCCTTTCGTTACCTGTGGTATTGTCCTGTCCATCCCTTAATAGCCGTAATCCCATCCCAAAATTAATGTTTTTTTAATGATGTGCCTGTAAAATATTATATTATCTTCTTTTATGTTCCTTGATAATACAATTTCTTAGTTCCTCTTTGCCTTCCTATATTTTTAAAAATCTCTCCTAATCACTTCATAGACACAGACAGTTGCAACCCTGACAGACCGAGCTGCAATACAGACATAGAGGTCTCCTACACAGACACAGCCAGCTCCTCCAGAAACCCAGGCAGCACCTACGCAGATTCAGACATTCCTACACATACTCAGACACTCCTACACAGACTCAGGCATCTCCTATACAGACCCAGGCAAACCTGACACAGAGTCAGGCAGCCCCTAACCAAACCCACGCATTTTCTACACAGTCGCAGACAGCCCCTATCCAGAAACAAACTGCACCTACAAACTCAATGAGCTCCTGCACCAGGGGTGAGCAAACTACAAACCACCGGCCATATTCTCTGGAGCTCGACATTGGTCTGAGTCTTGCAAGCATGAGGTGGGAGGGGGTTGGAGAGGGAGCTGGAGTGTTCACTCAGGGTTACTGCAGCCTGGGAGTAGGCTGTGACCCTGAACTGGGGCAATTAAAAGAAAAAGGCTAGCTGGACTGCTGCTATATGTCTGTTGCAGATCTGCTTCCATTTACTCTATGTAAATAAAATCCTCCAGACAAATTAAACCTATAACAGTGGAAATTGCAAAAAATTATATATAATTGAGGTTGCACAATAAACCTTGCATCATATCAGCACCAATCACTCAGTCTGTAATCGCTGACAATGAAAGGCAATAGTTGGCAAAATGAGTCATCATTTGTCTTAGAAATATGAAAAAATAATTTAAGGTTAGTTTAAATTTTATATATTATAATGTAAACCTACAAATGCGAGAGGCCAAAAATCACAGGGACATTCATCCTGCCGCTCTGATTGCTATCACATGTATTGCTGTTCTATTACTGCAGGATATTTAAAACTATATCATTTTAGGAATACATTTTCAAATAATATTATGTTCCAATTTTAATAATTAACTATACAATACTATATTGATAGCAAACAGAATTGTTTGCTCCATTCTCAGAACCCAGAGTACGAAGGCAGGGAAGTTCTCATCGTCCTCTTAGACACGGGAGTGGATCCGAAGCAAATAGCACGCAATTGTAGTTTAGGCCTGGCGTATCCTCAGGCTCACGCATTCAGCACACTACACATATAACATTGTCACATCAAACACTCTCAGGGCAGGTGCAGCATAGGTTCGATACCGAGTAAAGCTCCCTCGAACGTTTCCCATCAAACACTCCGAGGAAAGGTACATCTCGAGTTAGATACAGAGTAAAACTTCCCTCTACACTGTCACAAGAAACAATACCAGTGCAGAGAGAGCAGGGTTTAGACACAGAGAAATTCTGCCTCTACAGAGTTCTATCAACATTCCCAGGGCAGGTAAAACATGGGTTAAATAGAGAGTAAAGCTCCCTCTACAATGTTCCATCAAACACCCCCAGTGTATGTTCAGCATGGGTTAGCTATAGAGTAAAGCTCCGTGTAAACTCTCCTGTCACACATTCCCAGGGCAGGTACAGCACGGGTTAGATACAGAATAATGCTTCCTCTCCACAGTCCCATCATACACTCCCAGGGCAGTTACAGCACGGGGTTAAGTACAGAGGAACTGTCCCATCAAACACTCTCAGGGAAGGTACAGCATGAAATAGGTAAACTGTAAAACTTCCTCCACACAGCACCATTAAAGACTTCCAGGGCAAGTACCGCAGTAGTTAGATACAGAGTAAAACTCCTTGTAAATTCTCCCTACAAACACTCCCAATGCAGTTGCAGCACGGTTTAGATACAGATTAACGCTCCCTCTACACTGTCCCATCATGCACCACCAGTGCCGGTACAGCACAGGTTATAAGCTCCCTATGTCTGTGTATGAGTTTATGTGTCTGTGTTTCAGCTCCGTGTGTCATGGCTTATATTCAGTTTATAGCTCTCCCTAGTCAAACATCCCCAGGGCAGTTACAGCATGGGTTGGACACAGAATAATACTCCTCTACACTGTTGCATCAAACATTCCGAGGACAGGTACAGCCCGGGTTAGAGAAATCCTGTCTCATGGCTGGAGCTTCCTGGGTCAATGTAGGAGCTCTCTGTGTTTGTGTAGGAGCTTCTAGTGTCTGTAAACGAGTTGTCTGGGCCTCAACAATGAGCTGTCTGGGTCTTTGCTGATGCAGCCTGTGTCTGTGTAGGTGCTCCCCTTGTCTGTGTAGGACCTGTCTGGGTATATTTAGGTGTTGTCTGTGTCAGTGTAGGAACTGTCTGTGTTTGTGTAGGAGCTTCTAGTGTCTGTAAACGAGTTGTCTGGGCCTCTACAATGAGCTGTCTGGGTCTTTCCTGATGCAGCCTGGGTCTGTGTAGGTGCTCCCCTTGTCTGTTTAGGGCCTGTCTGTGTATGATTAGGTGTTGTTGGTGTCAGTGCAGGAGCTGTCTGTTTTTCTGTAGGACATGCCTGGGTCTGTGATGGAGCTGTTGGATCTCTGTAGGTGCTGATAGGCCTCGGTGGGAGCTTCCTGTGTCCGTGGAATGTGTTTTCTCAGTCTGTCAATGGAACTAGCTTGCTCTGCAGAGGAGCATTCTGAGCCTGTCCAGGAACCTTTTGGAGCCGTGTTCAGCGGTCTTTGTCTGAGTAGTTGTTCATTTTGTCTTTGTAGGAGTGCCTGTATCCGCGTTACACCTCCTTTTGTCAAGGATTTAGCTGGCTGAGTTTATGTCGGATCTGCTTGGATTTGTGTATGAGCTTTCTATGAGCTTTCTGGGTCTTGGTAGGTGCTGTTTTCGTCTGTGTAGGAGTTGTCTTAGACTGTGTATGATCTCCCTTTGTCTATTTAGCAGCTGTCTGGCTTTATGCAGGAATTGTCTGTTTTAGTCCAGAAGCTGTCTGGCTCTGTGTAGGAGCTGTTTGTGTCCGTTTATGTACTGTCTGGACCTCTAAATGAGTGCGGTTTAAACAGAGTGCTGCGAGTTGTGTGAGTCAGGGAGTCTTAACTGTTTGCTAGAATCAAAAGTTTGTTTGTTTCACATTTACTGTTACTGATTACTGTTTAAAATCATATTTCCCTGCTTTAAACAGGGTTATAAAGAGATATCCAAGGGCTACAATTCATAGTGTGGCGATGCCGGTGTTGGACTGGGGTGGACAAATGTAAGAAGTCACACAACATCAGGTTATAGTCCAACAGTTTTATTTGAAATCACAAGCTTTCGGAGCACTGCTCCTTCGTCAGGTGAAATGGAGAGATGCATAAAGACACAGCTTATATAGTCAGAGAATAATGCCAGATGATTACAGGTAATCTTTCTAACTGCCATTTATCACAGCTCGGCAGGGAGATAATCACATCAATCAAAGGTGTGAATGGTGTCCCAATAGGTTAGTCAGGAAAACATTACATCAAAGAACAATGAGGTGGGGTCACAATGGGTCAAGTGTTGCAGATGCTGGGGTCTGTATGAAAAACAAAAAACAGACAAAAATCTTTTATTTTGCTGGAAATCACAGCAGGTCCGGCCGCATCTGTTTAGAGAGAACAAGCCAACGATGACTCGAGGCTTTTTAAAGAGACAGGACCAGTCATACAAGCTTCGTAAAGAGACACCACCAGTCACACAGGCTTTTTAAAGAGACAGGACCAGTCATACAGGCTTCTTAAAGAGACAGGACCAGTCACACAGGCTTTATAAAGAGACAGGACCAGTTACACAGGCTTTTTCAAGAGACAGGACAAATCACACAGGCTTTATAAAGAGACAGGACCAGTCGCACAGGCTTTTTAAATAGACAGGACCAGTCACACAGGCTTTATAAAGAGACAGGACCAGTCACACAGGCTGTATAAAGAGACAGGACCAGTTACACAGGCTTTTTCAAGAGACAGGACAACTCACACAGGCTTCTTAAAGAGACAGGACCAGTCACACAGGCTTTTTAAAGAGACAGGACCAGTCACACGGGCTTTTTAAAGAGACAGGACCAGTCACACAGGCTTCTTAAAGAGACAGGACCAGTCACACAGGCTTTTTAAAGAGACAGGACCAGTCACACAGGCTTTTTAAAGAGACAGGACCAGTCACACAGGCTTTTTAAAGAGACAGGACCAGTCACACAGTATTTTTTAAGAGGCAGGACTAATGACAGTCTTTTTAAAGAGGCAGGACTTGTCACATATTCTTTTTGAAGAGGCGGGGCTAGTCACACAGTCATAGAGTCATAGAGTCATAGAGTCATAGAGATTTACAGCATAGAAAGAGGCCCTTCGGCCCATCGCGTCTGCGCCGCCCATCCATCCCTGTCCAGTCTAATCCCATTTTCCAGCATTTGGTCCATAGCCTTGTATGCAATGGCATTTCAAGTGCTCATCCAAATGCTTCTTGAATGTTGTGAGGGTTCCTGCCTCCACCACCCTTTCAGGCATTGAGTTCCACATTCCAACCACCCTCTGGTTGAAAAAGTTCCTCCTCAAATCCCCTCTAAATCTCCTGCCCCTTACCCTGAATCTATGCCCCCTTGTTATTGACCCCCCCACTAAGGGGAAAAGCTCCTCTTTATCTACCCTATCTATGCCCCTCATTATTTTGTACACCTCAATCAGGTCCCCCCTCAGCCTTCTCTGCTCCAAGGAAAACAACTCCAGCCAGTCCAGCCTCTCTTCATAGCTGAGGCGCTCCATCCCAGGTAACATCCTGGTGAATCTTCTCTGCACCCTCTCCAAAGCAATCACATCCTTCCTATAGTGAGGCGACCAGAACTGCACACAGTACTCCAGCTGTGGCCTCACCAGCGTTTTGTACAGCTCCATCATAACCTCCCTGCTCTTATATTCTATGCCTCGGCTAATGAAGGCAAGTATCCCATATGCCTTTTTAACCACCTTATCTACCTGCTCCGCTGCCTTCAGGGATCTATGTACATGTACACCAAGGTCCCTCTGACCCTCTGTACTTCCTAGGGTCCTACCACTCATTGTGTATTCCCTTGCCTTATTTGCCCGTCCAAAATGCATCACCTCGCACTTTTCAGGGTTAAATTCCATTTGCCACTTTTCCGCCCATCTGACCAACCCGTTTATATCGTCCTGTAGCCGGAGGCTTTCCTCCTCGCAATTTACCACCCCACCAATTTTCGTGTCATCTGCGAACTTACTGATCATACCTTTTACATTTTCATCCAAATCATTTATGTAGATCACAAACAATAAGGGACCCAGCACCGATCCCTGAGGTACCCCACTGGACACAGGCTTCCAGCCAGAAAAGCAGCCTTCGACCATCACCCTCTGCCTCCTGCCACTCAGCCAGTTTAGGATCCAATGCGCCAAGGCACCCTGGATCCCATGGGCTCTTACCTTCTTGACCAGTCTCCTATGCGGGACTTTGTCAAAAGCTTTACTGAAGTCCATGTACACCACATCCACAGCATTTCCCTCATCCACCCCACTAGTCACCCCTCGAAAAATTCGATCAGATTTGTTAGACATGATTTACCCTTAACAAAGCCATGCTGACTATCCCCGATTAATCCTTGCCTCTCCAAGTGGAGATTAATTTTGTCCCTCAGAATTTTTTCCAATAATTTCCCCACCACAGATGTTAGACTCACTGGCCTGTAATTCCCTGGTTTATCCCTGCTACCCTTCTTGAATAATGGTACTACGTTAGCTGTTCTCCAGTCCTCTGGTACATCCCCTGTGGCCAGAGAGGTTCTGAAAATTAGTGTCAGAGCCCCTGCAATCTCCTCCCTTGCCTCCCACAGCAGCCTGGGATACATCTCGTCCGGGCCTGGGGATTTATCCACTTTTTGGCCCGCTAAAACCGCTAGCACCTCCTCCCTCTCGATGCTAATATGTTCAAGTATGTCACAGTCCCCTTGCCCGATTTCTATGTCTGCATCGTCTTTCTCCATAGTGAACACAGATGCAAAAAATTCATTTAAAACCCTGCCTACATCCTCTGGCTCTACACACAGATTGCCACTTTGGTCCCTAATGGGCCCTACCCTTTCCCTGGTTATCCTCTTGCCCTTAATATACTTATAAAACATCTTAGGATTTTCCTTTATTTTGCTCGCCAGTGTTATTTCATGGCCCCTCCTCGCCCTCCTAATTTCTTTTTTAAGTGTGCCCCTGCACTTTTTATACTCCTCTAGGGCTTCATCTGTCTTTAGTCTTATGTAACTGCCAAAAGCCCCCCTCTTATTTCTAATGCATTTTTGTATATCCCTTGTCATCCAAGGTTCCCTTTGCTTGTTGGTCCCACCCTTGACCTTTACAGGAACATGTTGGCGTTGTACTCTCTCTATTTCCCTTCTGAAAGTCTCCCACTGTTTTGATGTGGATTTTCCTATAAGCAGCTGCTCCCAGTCCACTTTGGCCAGATCCTGCCTTATCATATTAAAATCGGCCTTCCCCCAATTTAGAACCCTTATTTCCGGGCCGTCTTTGTCTTTTTCCATGACCACCTTAAATCTCACCGAATTATGGTCACTGTCGCCAAAATGCTCTCCTACTGACACTTCCACCACTTGCCCGGCTACATTCCCCAGAATTAGGTCCAGTACCGCCCCCTCTCTTGTAGGACTTTCTACATGTTGGCTCAAAAAGCTCTCCTGGATGCACTTTAAGAATTCTGCACCCTCTAAGCCTTTCACACTCTGACTGTCCCAATTTATATTGGGGAAGTTGAAATCCCCCACTATTATTACCCTATTATTTTCGCACTTCTCGGAGATTTGCCTACATATCTGTTCCTCTATCTCCCCCTGACTGTTTGGGGGCCTATAGTACACTCCCAGCAAAGTGCTTGCCCCTTTTTTGTTTTTAAGTTCTACCCATATGGCCTCATTAGAGGAACCCGCTAATATATCATCCCTCCTTACAGCAGTAATTGACTCCTTAATTAATATTGCAACACCCCCTCCCCTTTTACACCCCCCTCTGTCTCGCCTGAAGATTCTATACCCCGGAATATTGAGCTGCCAGTCCTGACCCTCCCTCAACCATGTCTCCGTGATAGCAACAATATCGTACTCCCATGTGTTCAACAACACTTTCAGTTCATCCACCTTATTTGCAAGACTCCTTGCATTGAAATAAATGCCTTCCAGCCCTGCCATATTCTCTTTTGCCTTCACATATTTGCTCTGCCTTCCCAGCTGACTTGTTTTTCCCTCTGTATTTGGCCGTAAATCACCCCCTACTATAGCTCCACTCTGTACCCCAACCCCCTGCCAAGTTAGTTTAAACCCTCCCCAGCAGTGCTAGCAAACCTCCCCGCAAGGATATTGGTTCCCCCCTGGTTCAGGTGTAAACAGTCCGACTTGTACAAGTCCCACCTTTCCCAGAAGCAGACCCAGTGATCCAGGAAACTAAAGCCCTCCCCCTTGCACCATCCCTTTAGCCACGCTTAAAGAGGCAGGACTAGTCACACAGTCATTCTAGAGAGGCACGACTAGTCATACCGTCTTTTTAAAGAGGCAGGACTAGTCACACAGTCTTCATAAAGAGGCAGGACTAGTCATACGGTCTTTTTAAAGAGGCAGGACCAGAAAACAGGCGCATTATTGAGACAGGACCAGTCACACAGGCTTTTTACAGAGACAGGCCCAGTCACGCAGGCTTTTTAAAGAGACAGGACCAGGCACACAGGCTTTATAAAGAGACAGGCCCAGTCACGCAGGCTTTTTAAAGAGACAGGACCAGTCACACAGGCTTTATAATGAGACAGGACCAGTCACACAGACTTTATAAACAGACAGGCCCAGTCACGCAGGCTTTTTAAAGAGACAGGACCAGTCACACATGTAGTGTATGTGCCTTTAAGAGCCCCAGGTGTGATTTAATGCTGGTAATTGCCACTCGGGCTATATAAGCCTGTATATTGTGTATATCCATTAGAAACCCCCCCCCCAGACCATGCTTAGTAAATACCTATGAACCAACTCCTTTCTTCAGTGTCTTTATCAACACACGGACACTAAAGTGGCGATGAAGTGGAAAAGGACTTACCTGCAATTCGGCAGCACCTCAAGGACATCGATTCCTCGGGCGTCCTGAAGACTCAAGGAAGTGAGAGAGGCTGTGGTTTCACCAGCTGCCCAAGCTGGTGGCAGGTACTACGCTAATCCTTCCTGGGCATCAGGCTGGGGCTCCGGCAGCTGGCTCTGCAGCTGAGACAGGCAGCGAAATTGGAGGCAAGCAATAACGGACTGGGAGGGAGCACTCGGGAGATGGCCGGCGCGGCAAGCAGGTCAGCATTCAGACCTGGAGAGAAACTCCGGCGGGAACGAGTCTCCAACAGTATATGAAAAAAAAAGAACGGAAACCGCAGTAAACAGCGTTGTCATTGGCAGCAGCGGAGGGAAAGCGCGGGAAGCACCATATCTTTTCTACAGAAAAGAAAGAAAAGCACGGGAAGCTCCATATCTTTTCTAAGATGCCTAATTCTGGCAATATTGATGCTTTTGATAACAAGATAGAGGATTGGACCACATATGTGGAATGAGTGGAGGTATATTGCACCGCAAATGGAATAGAAGATGAGAAAAAAGATGCAGTACTTCTGGATCTAATGGGCGCAAAGACATACAAGCTGTTATGGAACTTAATCACTCCAACTGAACCGATGGACAATAATTTTAAGGAGATTGTTGATATCCTACACTGCCAATTCGAGGCAGGACTGGCAGATTCTCTGCAAAACAAATTCGTCTGCGATCCCCTAAGTGTAGAAACACAAAAAAAGCTATTTTCTGAGAAGAATTTAACACTGGACAAGGCTTTCAGTGCAATAGGAGCTGCAGAGATACAGCAAAGGCCACAGGACGTCGGCACCCATGAAATAATACGGGGTTTCGAGAGATGTTATCGCTGCGGCAGATCCACACATGACCAGAGGGACTGCTGGTTCAAGGACAAAGCATGCAGACAATGCAGAAAGATGGGACACATTCCACGTGTGTGCTGATCTGAAAACAAAAAAATCCACTAACAGGAAAAGAATCAATAAGGAAAAGCACAGAAAGGTACAAATGATGATGGACAGTAGCTCCGAAGACCAGAAGAGCGATAGCGACTCTGGGAACAAGAGACTAAGCTGTCTCAAATTACATAATGTAATTGCCAAAGAAGATTACCAGACCATTTGGGTTACCCTCACAATAGCAGGGTCCCCAGTTAAAATGGAGCTAGATACAGGATCAGCTCTGACCATCATAAATCGATGGGATTATGAGCAGCTATTTCCGCATATACCTTTAAAAGACAAATCCATTATCTTGAAAACATATACGGGGCAGAAGGTATACCCCAAAGGAAAAATAAGGGTGCCTGTTGTATACAACGGCAAGGAAATACAGAAGTTGTATTTATACTTTCTACAAGATGGTGGTCCACCGCTGTTGGGACGTGAATGGATCAGAAAAATACGTTTAGACTGGCACTCCATTCAGGCACTGACGGTGACCAGTAAGGAAAAAATTATGATGACGTCATACCTGAACGATTAAAAGACATCTTGGCCAACGCCAAGGAAGTGCTTCAAGAGAAACTAGGAACCTTGAAAGGCATCACCGCATCAATAAAATTGGAAGATGCAGCATTTCCCAAGTTTTTTAAGGCAAGACCGGTGCCATACACAATTCGTCCAGCAGTCGAGGCAGAGCTGGAGAATTTGGAAAAGGCAGGCGTATTATCTAAAATAGATTGGAGCGAGTGGGCAACACCCATCGCCCCAGTCATGAAGAAAGCATTGAAGAATGATAAATCTGAAGAACAGAGAAAAATTTGCATCTGTGGAGACTTCAAGGTGACTGTAAACCCGGTCCTTCACACGGTACAGTATCCTCTTCCGAGGATAGAAGATATTTTCGCCTCACTATCCGGAGGGAAACGTTTCACCAAAATTGACTTGGCACAGGCATATCTACAGATGGAGGTTGAAGAGGCCTCTAAAAAATACCTCACGATAAATACACACAAACGTCTGTACCAGTACAATCGACTGGTTTTCGGAGTAGCATCCGCTCCAGCTATCTAGCAAAGAGCTATGGAGCAAGTCCTCCAAGGGATTCCGGGGACTCAATGCTACCTAGATGACATCCTTGTAACAGGAGAAAACGACAACGAGCACCTTGCCAATTTAGAGCAGGTGCTCACTAGGCTGAGAGAACGGGGCCTACAAGCAAATCGCCCCAAGTGCGAATTTTTCTGAAATCAAATATCATATTGTGGCCACATAATAAATAAGGAAGGGTTGCATAAGTCACCTGAAAAAATTGAAGCGCTCATAAAAGCCCCAGCACCTGAAAATGTTTCACAATTAAGATCGTTCCTGGGATTAATAAATTACTATCATAAATTTTTACCGAACTTATCAACTCTTCTGCACCCTCTTAATGAACTGTTACAAACAGGAGTAATTTGGAAATGGAATGAAGAATGCAAACGTGCCTTCCATAAATGCAAAGACTTAATCACATCCAAAGAAGTTTTGGCTCATTACAACCCATCACTGCCAATCAGACTGGCGTGCAATGCATCCCCTTACGGCATAGGAGCAGTATTATCGCATAAATTCCCTGATGGCTCGGAACGGCCGATAGCTTTTGTGTCACGCTCATTGAACTCAGCTGAGCTTAACTATGCCCAAATCGACAAGGAAGCACTCAGCCTGGTATGGGGAGTAAAGAAATTCATTTTAAACAGGCAGGACGAGTAACAGAGTCTTTTTAAAGAGGCAGGACCAGTCACAGAGTCTTTTTAAAGAGGCAGGACCAGTCACAGAGTCTTTTTAAAGAGGCAGGACCAGTCACAGAGACTTTTTAAAGAGGCAGGACCAGACACACCGGCTTTAAAAAGGGAAAGTCCACTCACACAGGCGTTTTAAAGAGACAGGACCAGTCACACAGACTTTATAAAGAGACATGACCAGTCACACAGGCTTTATATAGAGACAGGACCAGTCACACAGGCTTTATAAAGAGACAGGACCAGTCACACAGGCTTTATAAAGAGACAGGACCAGTCACACTGGCTTTATAAAGAGACAGGACCAGTCACACAGGCTTTATAAAGAGACAGGACCAGTCACACAGGCTTTGTAAAGAGACAGGACCAGACACACAGGCTTTATAAAGAGACAGGACCAGTCACACAGGCTTTATAAAGAGACAGGACCAGTCACACAGGCTTTATTAAGAGACAGGACCAGTCACACAGGCTTTTTAAAGAGACAGGACCAGTCATGCAGGCTTTTTAAAGAGGCCTTCCAGGCCCAGAGCTAGTCGGATATTTGCTTCAAGGCAAACTCTGGACACAGCATTGCTGCAGCCACAGGTGCCACATCAGTAGGAGCAGTAAAATGGGAAGGGAGGACGTACGCAGGGGATGCAGGTCAACCTCGAAGGACCAAAAGTTGAATCTGTTAACAAATCGGTGGAATGTTTGTGGAGAAAGTTCGAGGTTGTTGTTATTATATTTGTTTACAGTATTGCCGTTTATCTCCATGTTTTGTGAACGAGTTTTTTTAGTTCATGAATTTGTTTATAATTGTCGGTCCTGCATAAATGACAGAGTTTGCAAAATGATTTTTTTTAAATTGTTACTTTACATCTTTCCTGGATTGACTTATTGCAGCTTTACCTGGCAATAGTGGGTGCGGGATGCTTTCCATAATGTGCTTCTTCATCCCAGAAGCCATCTTCTCAGTAATGGTTAGAATCAGTGTCATATAAGCCATTCACAGTCGGCCCTTGCAGTAGCAAAATTGTGCGCCTCCCTCCCACATTGGTGCTGCTGATCCTTCTCTTCATCCTCCCCCTCCTCTCCCACTTCCTCCTCCTCGTCAGATGTTGCACCAATCCCTGGTGGCAATGGCTGGGCTTTTATGCAGCTCACAACAATGAAGAGGGAAACTCGCTCGGGTGAGTATTGCAGGGCACCACCTGAGTGATCCAGACACCGGAGCCGTTGTTTCAAGACCCCGATCGTCTGCTATATGAGTTAACTGGTGGCACTATGGCTCTCATTGTATTGCAGCTCGGCTGGGGTGTTGGGGTTATAGAGCAGTGCCATCAGCAAGTTGCAGACTGGATAACAGTTGTCCACGAGGCGACATCGAATAGTTTCATGCGGTGGTTGGAAAAGGTCTGTGACACTGGTCTCCACAGGATGAATGCATTGTGGCTGCTGCCAGGATAGTGGGCACTGCTGGCGAGTATGAGCAGTCTGTAGTCACACACCAACTGGGCATTCAGAGAGTGGAAGCCCTTGTGGTTTCAGAAGACCTCTGCATTTTCATGCAGTGTTCGAAATGCCATATGTGTGCAGTCAATGGCGCCCTGAACCATGGGGAAGTCCACTGTCCTAGCAAAGCCACATGCACGTTCAAGCTGTTTGTCCTGTGTCATGGGGAGTGATGTATTGGCATCAGCGTTTCTACAAAGCATTTCTCACCTCCCGGATGCAACAGGAAGAGTGAACTGCGACGTATTCAGTATGTCCCCAGTGGAAGCCTGAAAAGAACCGCTGAATTAGAAATTCAGACCCAATGTCACCTTCACTGCCACCGACAGAGATGTCCTGGTCCTGAGCTGAGGCTGCAGATCTGGTTGCAGCAGGTGGAAGAGCTCAGTGCCCACTTCCTTGCTGAAGCGCGGCCTTTTGTAACACTGCTCCTCAGACAAATGGATATAGGATGAGAAACATTCGTTGAATACTCTGGGAGGGTGTGATCTCCTGTGCAGAGGCCTGTGGCCCTTCTTTTTCGGGCCACGTTTGCCACTCTCCTTCTGTGGCTCTGCTGCCTCCGAAGATGAAGCTGAACGACGACCTCCCAAGTTAGTGCAGCCCCATCGCAGCATCTAAATATCGTTAGAAGGAAGGTGAAATAAAAATGAACATCCAAAGTGGTTCTCAGGACCCAGAACCCCTTCCGTCAGCGTCAAATCTCTCCAGACGTCCCTCTCCCTCTTATTCTGTGTGTACCACAAACTGTTGCAGACAAGAAAAGGCAGGGAGCTGCCTTCTTTCAATAGCGCTCCCCCAGCCACTTCCCGACTTGAAACCGTTCCCCTCTACCAGTCGTTCCTAGCGGCAGGTATAAATGCAGGGGTCGCAACTCAATATCCGGCCTGAGTCATGATATCACGATCTGCGGGTGCAGGAAATCGTGGTGGTAGTCTTTAGCGCCGCTGCAATACAACTGGCCATTTTTGCGAGCGGTGCTAAAATAGCCATGCTCAGGCGTTAAGTATCCAGCGTCAAGCTGGCGCCCCCCGTAGGTGCTAATGGGAGGAGCTAACCAACTGACTTTTTATCTGCATATTTAACTGTGTTTCTCTCTTTGTTGTTCCCCATCCCATCCGTGCTGCTGTCAGCTTTTGATTCTGAAGTTGATATCGTGTAACCAAGATTCAAAATTTCTATATTCAACGCCAGCAAATTTATTGGAGTCGACACTTTATTTCACAAATTCCATTCTGCTATCTGCACTGAACATTTGCATCAGATCAGAAGAATGCTGTCTTGGTTTAGGAGGCTTTTCACCTAATAATGAAAGGTCATCGACCTGAAATCTTAACTCTGTTTCTCTCTCTCCACAGATGCTGCAAGACCTGCTGATTATTGCCATCATTTTCTGCTTTAATTTCAGATTTACATTATCCACAGTATTTTGCGTTTGTTTTCACCTAATGCTCGCTATTGTTATTTATAGATTCACAGGAAGAAATCCTGGCAGGTCACATCAACATCTTTGAATGCCTGAAATATCCGCTAATCACTCAGTTCCAGTCAGTGTCTCCTTTCCCACCCTCTGTAGTTCTGCATTAATGGCACTGTTTCTGAAAGTTAAAATAGGGTTACAAGGATAATTTACACTCTCATAAAATGTTCATTCAGCCAGATATCAATACATTATTTCCAGTCATTGTGTTGAATTCACAGTTGGATCCCATGCCAGTCTGGGACGGTTCAGTGGATCTCTCAGTGAGACCCAGAGTGATTCTCTATTCATGCTGCACTTCAGGATTACCAATTCCAGCTGATTGTAACTGAGGTACTGAGGATAAGAAAATCCTTTGATGTCTTCTCGTCTAATATTGTATGCACAAGTTGGAAACAACAGCTGAGAAAGTACAAGAATAAATCTCTTCCATTTTTGGTTCAGATATTTAGCGAAAGCATTCGGTGGCACTTTGTCTGTGGGATAAGTCGCCTGATTTCAATGCTGATAAATGCATTTAGTGGGAATTTACCTGGTCAATCATCACTATTTACTTTATTTCAGAACCCATTATCTGCAAAATTACATGGCAAACCTTCCTTTCAATGAGCTACAATTTTGAACAAAAATGCAGTAAACTCAATCTTCAAAACATATCTGACAGCCCAGTTATCATAATAACTGCACTGTACTTGTATGCATTATCTTAGCAATGTCATATTGATCCGGACATTTTACATACAATTGCCTGTAATATTGAATGGCAAGTTTGCAGTTTCTGTATTTTGCTGTTGCATTCATTTTCAGTTCAATATATATTTGATATTTTAACCAGGAGCAGGAATCCAAGCGGGATTTCCTGCTCCCCTAACATAGTGGCACACAAGCGAATTGCACCAGCCCAAATGTTGTCTGATCCCGGGACATAAAGGCTTACTGAGAGGTTCATGTCCTTTTTGTCCCTGGTACCTCCAGCGGTGCTTGCGTCTGCTGGGCTAAAGTTAGATTGATCATATAATCTCTCCTTGATCAAACATCTGTTACTTTTATTTTGTATTTATTCCCATTTAAGTTATTGATTCCACAAAGTATTTCCGATTATACTTACAATAAACCCTGTATTCAGCACCACAGGTAAATTAATTAGATTATATTATTGAATGTCGGTAATGAGTTGCAGATTTCAGCCCGAACCCTATCAAACTGCTGATTATGCTCCCAGCCTGGAGTATAATTTATATTTATTTCCATTCCTCACAGTTAACTTAGTGACCATTGTGATCCTGTCTCGGGGGAAGTGCGGACTCTCCAAATGTGTCACTCGCTACCTGGTGGCCATGGCAGTGGCGGATCTACTGGTCGTTATCATCGACCTGTTATTGAGGCACATTCCCATTGTTTATTGGGAAGAGTTATATTTCGTGGGGTCCATACCCTTGTGTAATATCCACGCCGTCCTGCTGTTCGCAGCCACAGACTTTTCGGTCTGGTTCACGGTCACTTTCACCTTTGATCAATTTGTGGCCATTTGTTGCCAGAAGCTGAAAACTAAATATTGCACCACGAAAACGGCGGCTGTGGTTCTGGGAACAGTGACTGTGATTAGAGGTTTAAAGAACATCACCTGGTATTTTATGTTCACAGGTCGGTATTTGCTTGCGAACAGCCCCTGGTTTTGTGATGTCACAGATGATGTTCTGTATTCACGGACCTGGGGAACAATTGAGTTCCTTCATTATATTCTCACCCCATGTGTCCCATTTGTGGTGATTCTGCTGCTCAATGCTGTCACCGTCAGACACATTTTAGTGTCCAACAGAGCCCGCAGGAGACTCCGGGGTCTCAGCAGTGGGGAGATTCTCAGAGACCCAGAGATGGAGAGCCGCAGGAAATCCATCATTTTACTGCTTGTTATCTCGGGCAATTTCATCCTGTTATGGGCAATGTTTATGGTGTATTCTATATGGTACCGGATGTTCTGGATGGGGTATCAGTCTGTAATTCTCCCTAATTATGTACAGGAACTGGGATTCATGCTGCAGCTGTTGAGTTGCTGCACAAACACTGGGATTTATTCCGTGACCCAGACTAAGTTCAGAGAGCAGTTGGAGACTGTGGGAAAATATCCCTTTACTCTGATTGTAAAATTCATTAAAGGATGAGAAGGAATGGAGATTTTGTAGCCCGAGAGATGAGAGTTCACTGGGCATGATATTGTGGCGCCCCTCACAAAGATGGCGGCTCCGAGACGCCGCACAAAGATGGCAGCTGTGTGGCGCCCACACAGATGGTGGCACCCACGGCCCTTACAAATATGTCAGCTCTGCGGCACAGCACAAAATTGGCAGCTCAGGTGCACCGCAGAAAGTTGCAGGCTCTGGGTCTCCGCACAAAGATGGCGGCTCCAGCGTCCTGTACAAAGATGGCGGCCCCGGTGCCCCGCATAAAGATGGTGGCTCTTGGTCCCGGCACAAAGGTGGCTGCTCCAGGGTCCGTACAAAGATGGCAACACCCATGCCTAAAACAAAGATGGCGGCGCCGCACCCAGCACATAGATGGTGGCACCGGGGCCCCGCACAATGTTGGAAGATCTCACGTGCTGCACAGACATATCAGCTCTGGGGCCCAGCACAATGGTGGTGGCACCGGGGCTCTGCTCAAAAATGGCGGCTCTGGGGCCACTCTCAAAAATGGCGCCACCGGCGCCCCACACAAAGATGCCAGCTCTGGGGCCCCACACCAAGATGGCAGCTCCGAGGCCAGACACAAATATGGTGACACCCGCGCCCAACACAAAGATGGCGGCACCGCGCCCAGCACAAAGTTGGTGGTGCCGGGGCCCTGCACAATGTTGGCGGACCTCACGTGCTGCACAGAAATATCGGCTCTGGGGCCCAGCACAAAGGTGGCAGTTCCGGGGCTCTGCTCAAAAATGGTGGCTCTAGGGCCACCCTCAAAGATGGCGCCACCGGCGCCCCCCACAAAGATGCTGGCTCCAGGGCCCCGCACAAAGATGGTGCCTCCGATGCCAGACACAAATATGGAGCAGCCGCGCCCAGCACAAACATGGCGGCACCCACGACCAGCACAAAGATGGTGGCTCCGTGGAACCACACAAAGATGGTGGCAGCTGCACTCCACAAAAATGGCTCCACTGGGGCACAGCTCAAATATTGGGGCACACGCGCCTCACAGAAAGATTTAGCCATAGTGGACTGCAAATAGCTACTTGAAGGTAAGTCAGTGTCAGAGCAGTGGGAGCGATTCAAGCACAAGTTCCGGAGGGTTCAGATCAAAGATGTGCCATTAAAGCAAAAAGGAGGGACTAACAAATCTAGAGCCCCTGGATGTCTAGAGATATGCAGGGTAGAATATCGATAAAAAGGGAAACGTATGACATATACCGAGGGCTAAATAATGCAGAGTCTTTGGAGGAGTACAGAAAGTGCCGGGCTGCAATTAAAAATGATATTAGGAAAGCCAAGAGAGATCATGAAAAATTCTTGGCAAGTAAAATCAAGGAAAACACAAAGATGTTATTTAAATATATTAAGAGTAAGTGGATAACTAAAAAAAGGGGATGGCCTATTAGGGATCATGAGGGTAATCTGTGTGTTGAGGCGCAAGACGTTGGTAGGGTTCTTAATTAATACTTTGTGTCTATTTTCACAAAGGAGAGGGGCGAAGCAGACATTGCTATCGGGGCGGGGGAGGAGTGTGAAATATTAGATGAAATAAACAAAGTGAGAGAGGAAGTATTAAGGGGCTTAGCAGATTTAAAAGTGGATAAATCCCCAGGCCCGGATGAAATGTATCCCAGGCTGTTAAGCGAAGCAAAAGAGGAAATCATAGAGGCCCTAACAATCATTTTTCAATCCTCTCTGGCTTCAGGTGTGGTGCCGGAGGACTGCAGGGCTGCTAATGTGGTACCCTTATTTTAAAAGGGAGAAAAGGATAGATCAAGTAATTACAGGCCAGTCAGCCGAAACTCGGTGGTGGGATAATTATTGGAAAGAATTCTGAAGGACAGGAGAAATCAACATTTAGAAAGACACGGGTTAATCAAGGATATTCAGCACGGATTTGTTAAGGGATGGTCGTGTCTGACAAAAATGATTGCATTTTTTGAGGAGGTAACAAGGAGGGTAAATGCCTTCTTACCCACCTGCTGCACCTGCATGCATACCTTCAGCGACTGGTGCACAATAACACCCAGGTCTCTTTGCACTTCCCCTTCTCCCAATCTATTGCCATTCAAATAATAATCTGCCTTCCTGTTTTTGCCACCAAACTGAATAACCTCACATTTATCCACATTATAGTGCATTTGCCATGTTTCTGCCCAATCACCCAACCTGTCCAAATCGTATTGGAGTTCACGACATCCTCCTCACAGCTTACCCTCCCACCCAGCACAGATTTGAGGCAACTGGGGCAAGGTATAGAGGGGTTTTGAGGTTCAATTTCTTCAGCCAGATGGTTGTGGGTGTCTGGAACTCACTGCCTTTAAGGGTGCTAGCGGCAGCAACGCTAACCTTATTTAAGAAGTACTTGGATGTGCACTTGGGATGCTCTAACCTGCAGGGCTACGGACCAAGAGCTGGGAAGTGGGAGTAGGCTGGATAGCTCTTTGTTGGCCGGCACAGAAATGATGGGTTGAAATGGCCAACGTCTGTGCTATAACTTTCTATGATTCTATGATTTTATGATTCTAGATGGTGGCACACGAGCCCCGCGCAAAGATGACGGCTCTGCGATGCAGCTCCAAAATGGTGGCACCCAGGCCCCGCACAAAGATGGTGGCTCGGCGGACTCACACAAAGGTGGTGGCTCTGGTGACATGCACAGAGATGGCGGATCTGGGGACACGCACAATGATGGCAGCACCCGCGCTCTGCACAAAGATGGCGTCTCTGGCTCCCTGCAAAAATAATGCGGCTCTGGCGCCATGCACAAAGATGGCAGCTCTGGTGGACCATAGAAATGATGGTGGATCTGAGGCCCAGCACAATGCTGGCGGCTCTGGGTCATGGCATAAATATTGAGGAACCTGCGCCCTGCACAAAGATGGTGGCTCAGAGGCACCGCACATAGATGCCGGCTCTGGGGCCACGCACAATAATGGCGGATGTGGGGCCCCTCACATATATGGCGGCTCTGGGGCATCGCATAAAGATGGCGACACCCGCGCCCCGCAAAAAGACGTCAGCTCTATGAAACTGCACAAATTGGCTACACCTGCACCCCGCACAAAGATCGCAACATCCTCGCCCAGCACAAAGATGTCGGCTCTGGTATCCTGCTCAAATTTGGTGGCTCTGGGGATCCGCACAGAAGAACAGGATCTAGGGAACCGCACAAAGAAGGCTGCGCTGGAGACCCGCACAAAAATGGCAACTCTGGCGCAACGCACAATGTTGGCGGCTCTGGCGTCACTCACAAAGATGGCGTCTCTGGCACCCTCCAATGCCCAGCAGCAAGATGGTAGCTCTTGGGCACCGCTCACAGATGGCGACTCCGGTGCCCCACACAAAGCTGGCAGCTCTGTGGCCCCGCAAAAGGATAGCAGCTGTCAGTTGGGGCATTTCCCTGTACACTATGCACCCGTCAAACCCCACTGTATACTTTTCCCACGTGACAGCCCACTGGATAGCATACCCCTGTGACACCGCCCTGCTTAATATACTCCGTTGACACTCTCACTTTATACTATACCACTGTGACACCGCCCTGTATACTATACCACTGTGACTTCCCCTGTATACTAAAACCCAGTGAGATCCCCAGTACACTATACCCCTGTGACACCCGCTGTATACTATACCCCTGTGAAACCCCCTGTATACAATACCCCTGTGAAACCCTCTGTATACTATATCTGTGTCACCCCCTGTATATTACACCCCTTTGACACCCCCTGTATACTATACCCCTGTGACACCCCCTGTACACTGTACCCCTGGGAAACCCCCTGTATACTATATCCCTGTGACACCCCCTGTATATTATACCCCCTGTGACAACCCGTGTATACTATACCCCTGTGACACCCCTGTATATTATACCCCCTGTGACAATCCCTGTATACTATACCCCTGTGACACCTCCTGTATACTATACCCCTGTGAAACCCCCTGTATACTATAACCCTGTGACATCCTCTGTATACTATACCCCTGTGACACACCCTGTATACTATACCCCTGTGACACCGCCTGTATACTATACCACTGTGACACCCCCTGTATACTATACCCCTGTGACACCCCCCTGTATATTATACCTCTGTGATAACCCCTGTATATTATACTCCTGTGACACCCCATATATACTATACCACTGTGACACACCCCCTGTATATTATAGCCCTGTGACACCCACTGATTCACAAGAAAGCTCACTCTAAAATGCCCCATCAATCAATCCCAGACCAAGGCAGCATCGATTCGGTGCAGAGCAGAAATCCATCTAACAGTCACATGAAACAGTCCCATGGGAAGTTACAGCCTAGTTTAGCAACAGAGTAAACCTCACTATACACTGGCCCATTAAACACTCCCAGTGCAGGTACTGCACTGGTTTGATACATAGTGAAGCACCCACTAAACTTTTCCCTTGAACTCTCCCATGCCAGGTACATCACCTGTTGGATACAGAGTAAAGCTCCCTCAACTCTGCCCCATCAAATTTTCCGACATTATGTACAGTATGGATTAGATCCAGTGTCCCATCAAACAGTCCTAAGGCATGTACAGCACGGGTTAGATACAGAGTAACGTTCCCTCTACACTGTCCCATCAAACACTCCCAGGGCAGGTACAGCACGGGTTAGATACAGAGTAACGTTCCCTCTACACTGTCCCATCAAACACTCCCAGGGCAGGTACAGCACGGGTTAGAAGCAGAGTAACGTTCCCTCTACACTGTCCCATTAAACACTCCTAGATCATTGAATTTGCAAGATAAAGACATCTCCTTCTGCGCACTCCCATCGATTTGGTTCGAGGCCGAGAAATATGTCTGAGGGAAATCTTGAAGCCATCTGAAATTAACAAATTTAAATAGAGACCAGAGGAGTGTGGATTAATATAGTAATATGGACAGAGGATTGGTTACCGGACAGCAAAGAAAGATTAGGGTAAATGGGCAGGCTCTAATTGGTGTGGTGCCACAAGGATCAGTACCAGGGCCTCAGCTATTTACAATCTATATAAATGACCGAGATGAAGGGATCGAGTGCAATGTGACCAAGTTTGCTGACAATACAGTGTGAGTTGGGACAGTAAGCTGTGAGGAGAACACAAAATCTGCAAAGGAATATAGATACAGAAACTAAGTGGGCAGTAAGATGACAGACGGTGTATTATGTTGGGAAATGTGAGGTTATTCAATTTGGTAGGAAAATAGAAAAAGAGTAGATTTTATAAATTGGAGATATATTTTAAATGTTAATGTTCAGAGAGATTTGGGTGTCCCCGTGCAAGAAACACAGAAAGCTAGCATGCCGGTACAGCAAGCAATAAGGAAGGCCAATGGCATTTTGGCCTTTATTGCAAGGGGGTTGGAGTATGAGAGTAAGGTCGTCTTGATACAATTTTACAGGGCCTTGGTGAGACCACACCTGGAGTACTGGGCACAATGTTGGTCTCCTTATCTAAGGGATCATATACTTACCTTGGAAGCGGTGTAACGAAGGTGGTCTAGATTGATATCTGGGATGAGAGGGCTATCCTATGAGGAGAGATGGCATAGAATGGGTCTATATTCACGGGAGTTTAGAAGAATGAGAGGTGATCTCATTGAAACATACAGGATACTGAAGGGAATTGGCAGGGTACATGCTTATAGGTTACTTCCCTGGCTGGAGCTTCGAGAACTAGGCGGCATAGTCTGAGGATAAGGGGTAGACCACTTAACACTGAGATGAGGAGGAATTTCTTCATTCAGAGGATTGTGAATCTTTGGAATTCTCTGCCCCAGAGGGCTGTGAATGATCAGTTGTTGAGTATATTCAAGGCTGAGGTAGCTAGATTTTTGGAAGTTAAGGGAATCAAGATACCTGGATCTCGGGCGAGAAAGTGCAGTTGAAGTAGATGAGCAGCGATGATCTTATTCAATGGTGGAGCAGGCTCGATGGGCAGCATGGCTTACACCTGCTCCTTTTTCTTATGTTCTTATGTTCTCTACATTGAACAATCAAACACTCCCAGGGTAGCTACAGCACGGGTTAGATACAGAGTAAAGCTCCCTCTAAACTGCCCCATCAAACACTCCCAGGGCAGGTACAGCAAGGGTTAGATACAGAGTAAAGGTCCCTCTAAAATGCCCTTTCAAAGGCTCCCAGATCATTGATTTTGGAAGACGCATTTTACAGTAAATCATCCTCTGTGCACTCCCATCAGTTTGGTTCGATGCCTAGAAATATGTCAGAGGGAAATCTTTTGTAAGACGTTACCGTCTTGTTGTGTGTGAAAGACAATGATCCATTCTTTAGAGTCAAGAAATAAGGTTTCAAAGAAGAGCGAGGCAGAGAGGGAGAGGAGACAAGAAATTTTCACAAGCACATTTGACATGTCGCTATATACGGTGATTCTAGGGAATCTTTCCCCATTCTGTCCGTGGGTAGCATCTTTACTTTATTCTCCTTAAACTTAGAGCAATGTTCCTACAATCAATGGCTGCTGGTATCCGTTGGGAATTTGCATTTCGCTCTCTCTATTTCTGTGCTGTGTTGGTGGGGAAACATGTGTTGTGTCTCTGTCACTCAATGCTCTAATCCGGGACTTCTATTTCTGTGCTGTGTTGGTGGGGAAACATGTGTTGTGTTTCTGTCACTCAATGCTCTAATCTGGGACTTCTATTTCTGTGCTGTGTTGGTGGGGAAACATGTGTTGTGTCTCTGTCGTGCAATGCTCTAATCTGGGACTTCTATTTCTGTGCTGTGTTGGTGGGGAAACATGTGTTGTGTCTCTGTCGTGCAATGCTCTAATCTGGGACTTCTATTTCTGTGCTGTGTTGGTGGGGAAACATGAGTTGTGTTTCTGTCGTGCAATGCTCTAATCTGGGACTTCTATTTCTGTGCTGTGTTGGTGGGGAAACATGTGTTGTGTTTCTGTCGCTCAATGCTCTAATCTGCGACTTCTATTTCTGTGCTGTGTTGCTGGGGAAACATGAGTTGTGTTTCTGTCGCGCAATGCTCTAATCTGGGACTTCTATTTCTGTGCTGTGTTGGTGGGGAAACATGTGTTGTGTCTCTGTCGCGCAATGCTCTAATCTGGGACTTCTATTTCTGTGCTGTGTTGGTGGGGAAACATGTGTTGTGTCTCTGTCGCGCAATGCTCTAATCTGGGACTTCTATTTCTGTGCTGTGTTGGTGGGGAAACATGTGTTGTGTTTCTGTCACGCAATGCTCTAATCTGGGACTTCTATTTCTGTGCTGTGTTGGTGGGGAAACATGTGTTGTGTTTCTGTCGCGCAATGCTCTAATCTGGGACTTCTATTTCTGTGCTGTGTTGCTGGTGAAACATGTGTTGTGTTTCTGTCGTGCAATGCTCTAATCTGGGACTTCTATTTCTGTGCTGTGTTGGTGGGGAAACATGTGTTGTGTTTCTGTCGCGCAATGCTCTAATCTGGGACTTTTATTTCTGTGCTGTGTTGGTGGGGAAACATGTGTTGTGTTTCTGTCGCGCAATGCTCTAATCTGGGACTTCTATTTCTGTGCTGTGTTGGTGGGGAAACATGTGTTGTGATTCTGTCGCGCAATGCTCTAATCTGGGACTTCTATTTCTGTGCTGTGTTGGTGGGGAAACATGTGTTGTGTTTCTGTCGCGCAATGCTCTAATCTGGGACTTCTATTTCTGTGCTGTGTTGGTGGGGAAACATGTGTTGTGATTCTGTCGCGCAATGCTCTAATCTGGGACTTTTATTTCTGTGCTGTGTTGGTGGGGAAACATGTGTTGTGTTTCTGTCGCGCAATGCTCTAATCTGGGACTTCTATTTCTGTGCTGTGTTGGTGGGGAAACATGAGTTGTGTTTCTGTCGCGCAATGCTCTAATCTGGGACTTCTATTTCTGTGCTGTGTTGGTGGGGAAACATGTGTTGTGATTCTGTCGCGCAATGCTCTAATCTGGGACTTCTATTTCTGTGCTGTGTTGGTGGGGAAACATGTGTTGTGATTCTGTCGCGCAATGCTCTAATCTGGGACTTTTATTTCTGTGCTGTGTTGGTGGGGAAACATGTGTTGTGTTTCTGTCGCGCAATGCTCTAATCTGGGACTTCTATTTCTGTGCTGTGTTGGTGGGGAAACATGAGTTGTGTTTCTGTCGCGCAATGCTCTAATCTGGGACTTCTATTTCTGTGCTGTGTTGGTGGGGAAACATGTGTTGTGATTCTGTCGCGCAATGCTCTAATCTGGGACTTCTATTTCTGTGCTGTGTTGGTGGGGAAACATGAGTTGTGTCTCTGTCGCTCAATGCTCTAATCTGGGACTTCTATTTCTGTGCTGTGTTGGTGGGGAAACATGAGTTGTGTTTCTGTCGCGCAATGCTCTAATCTGGGACTTCTATTTCTGTGCTGTGTTGGTGGGGAAACATGAGTTGTGTTTCTGTCGCGCAATGCTCTAATCTGGGACTTCTATTTCTGTGCTGTGTTGGTGGGGAAACATGAGTTGTGTTTCTGTCGCGCAATGCTCTAATCTGGGACTTCTATTTCTGTGCTGTGTTGGTGGGGAAACATGTGTTGTGTTTCTGTCGCGCAATGCTCTAATCTGGGACTTCTATTTCTGTGCTGTGTTGGTGGGGAAACATGAGTTGTGTTTCTGTCGTGCAATGCTCTAATCTGGGACTTCTATTTCTGTGCTGTGTTGGTGGGGAAACATGTGTTGTGTTTCTGTCGCGCAATGCTCTAATCTGGGACTTCTATTTCTGTGCTGTGTTGCTGGGGAAACATGAGTTGTGTTTCTGTCGCGCAATGCTCTAATCTGGGACTTCTATTTCTGTGCTGTGTTGGTGGGGAAACATGTGTTGTGTTTCTGTCGTGCAATGCTCTAATCTGGGACTTCTATTTCTGTGCTGTGTTGGTGGGGAAACATGTGTTGTGTTTCTGTCGCGCAATGCTCTAATCTGGGACTTCTATTTCTGTGCTGTGTTGGTGGGGAAACATGTGTTGTGTTTCTGTCGCGCAATGCTCTAATCTGGGACTTTTATTTCTGTGCTGTGTTGGTGGGGAAACATGTGTTGTGTTTCTGTCGCGCAATGCTCTAATCTGGGACCTCTATTTCTGTGCTGTGTTGGTGGGGAAACATGTGTTGTGTTTCTGTCGCGCAATGCTCTAATCTGGGACTTCTATTTCTGTGCTGTGTTGCTGGGGAAACATGTGTTGTGTTTCTGTCGCTCAATGCTCTAATCTGGGACTTCTATTTCTGTGCTGTGTTGGTGGGGAAACATGTGTTGTGTTTCTGTCGCGCAATGCTCTAATCTGGGACTTTTATTTCTGTGCTGTGTTGGTGGGGAAACATGAGTTGTGTTTCTGTCGCGCAATGCTCTAATCTGGGACTTCTATTTCTGTGCTGTGTTGGTGGAGAAACATGAGTTGTGTTTCTGTCGCGCAATGCTCTAATCTGGGACTTCTATTTCTGTGCTGTGTTGGTGGGGAAACATGTGTTGTGTCTCTGTCGCGCAATGCTCTAATCTGGGACTTCTATTTCTGTGCTGTGTTGGTGGGGAAACATGAGTTGTGTTTCTGTCGCTCAATGCTCTAATCTGGGACTTCTATTTCTGTGCTGTGTTGGTGGGGAAACATGTGTTGTGTTTCTGTCGCTCAATGCATTAATCTGGGACTTCTATTTCTGTGCTGTGTTGGTGGAGAAACATGAGTTGTGTTTCTGTCGCGCAATGCTCTAATCTGGGACTTCTATTTCTGTGCTGTGTTGGTGGGGAAACATGTGTTGTGTCTCTGTCGCGCAATGCTCTAATCTGGGATTTCTATTTCTGTGCTGTGTTGGTGGGGAAACATGTGGTGTGTTTCTGTCGCTCAATGCTCTAATCTGGGACTACTATTTCTGTGCTGTGTTGGTGGAGAAACATGAGTTGTGTTTCTGTCGCGCAATGCTCTAATCTGGGACTTCTATTTCTGTGCTGTGTTGGTGGGGAAACATGTGTTGTGTCTCTGTCGCGCAATGCTCTAATCTGGGACTTCTATTTCTGTGCTGTGTTGGTGGGGAAACATGTGGTGTGTTTCTGTCGCTCAATGCTCTAATCTGGGACTTCTATTTCTGTGCTGTGTTGGTGGGGAAACATGTGTTGTGTTTCTGTCGCGCAATGCTCTAATCTGGGACTTCTATTTCTGTGCTGTGTTGGTGGGGAAACATGTGTTGTGTTTCTGTCGCTCAATGCTCTAATCTGGGACTACTATTTCTGTGCTGTGTTGGTGGGGAAACATGAGTTGTGTTTCTGTCGTGCAATGCTCTAATCTGGGACTTCTATTTCTGTGCTGTGTTGGTGGGAAAACATGTGTTGTGTTTCTGTCGCTCAATGCTCTAATCTGGGACTTCTATTTCTGTGCTGTGTTGGTGGGGAAACATGAGTTGTGTTTCTGTCGCTCAATGCTCTAATCTGGGACTTCTATTTCTGTGCTGTGTTGGTGGGGAAACATGTGGTGTGTTTCTGTCGTGCAATGCTCTAATCTGGGACTTCTATTTCTGTGCTGTGTTGGTGGGGAAACATGTGGTGTGTTTCTGTCGTGCAATGCTCTAATCTGGGACTTCTATTTCTGTGTTGTGTTGGTGGGGAAACATGTGGTGTGTTTCTGTCGCTCAATGCTCTAATCTGGGACTTCTATTTCTGTGCTGTGTTGGTGGGGAAACATGTGTTGTGTTTCTGTCGTGCAATGCTCTAATCTGGGACTTCTATTTCTGTGCTGTGTTGGTGGGGAAACATGAGTTGTGTTTCTGTCGCTCAATGCTCTAATCTGGGACTTCTATTTCTGTGCTGTGTTGGTGGGGAAACATGTGTTGTGTTTCTGTCGCTCAATGCTCTAATCTGGGACTTCTATTTCTGTGCTGTGTTGGTGGGGAAACATGTGTTGTGTTTCTGTCGTGCAATGCTCTAATCTGGGACTTCTATTTCTGTGCTGTGTTGGTGGGGAAACATGTGTTGTGTTTCTGTCGCTCAATGCTCTAATCTGGGACTTCTATTTCTGTGCTGTGTTGGTGGGGAAACATGTGTTGTGTTTCTGTCGTGCAATGCTCTAATCTGGGACTTCTATTTCTGTGCTGTGTTGGTGGGGAAACATGTGTTGTGTTTCTGTCGCGCAATGCTCTAATCTGGGACTTCTATTTCTGTGCTGTGTTGGTGGGGAAACATGTGTTGTGTCTCTGTCGCGCAATGCTCTAATCTGGGACTTCTATTTCTGTGCTGTGTTGCTGGGGAAACATGAGTTGTGTCTCTGTCGCGCAATGCTCTAATCTGGGACTTCTATTTCTGTGCTGTGTTGGTGGGGAAACATGTGTTGTGTTTCTGTCGCGCAATGCTCTAATCTGGGACTTCTATTTCTGTGCTGTGTTGGTGGGGAAACATGTGTTGTGTTTCTGTCGCGCAATGCTCTAATCTGGGACTTCTATTTCTGTGTTGTGTTGGTGGGGAAACATGTGTTGTGTTTCTGTCGCGCAATGCTCTAATCTGGGACTTCTATTTCTGTGCTGTGTTGGTGGAGAAACATGTGTTGTGTTTCTGTCGTGCAATGCTCTAATCTGGGACTTCTATTTCTGTGCTGTGTTGGTGGAGAAACATGTGTTGTGTTTCTGTCGCGCAATGCTCTAATCTGGGACTTCTATTTCTGTGCTGTGTTGGTGGGGAAACATGAGTTGTGTTTCTGTCGCGCAATGCTCTAATCTGGGACTTCTATTTCTGTGCTGTGTTGGTGGGGAAACATGAGTTGTGTCTCTGTCACGCAATGCTCTAATCTGGGACTTCTATTTCTGTGTTGTGTTGGTGGGGAAACATGTGTTGTGTCTCTGTCGCGCAATGCTCTAATCTGGGACTTCTATTTCTGTGCTGTGTTGGTGGGGAAACATGTGTTGTGTCTCTGTCGCGCAATGCTCTAATCTGGGACTTCTATTTCTGTGCTGTGTTGGTGGGGAAACATGTGTTGTGTTTCTGTCGCGCAATGCTCTAATCTGGGACTTCTATTTCTGTGCTGTGTTGGTGGGGAAACATGTGTTGTGTTTCTGTCGCGCAATGCTCTAATCTGGGACTTCTATTTCTGTGCTGTGTTGGTGGGGAAACATGTGTTGTGTTTCTGTCGCTCAATGCTCTAATCTGGGACTTCTATTTCTGTGCTGTGTTGGTGGGGAAACATGAGTTGTGTTTCTGTCACGCAATGCTCTAATCTGGGACTTCTATTTCTGTGCTGTGTTGGTGGGGAAACATGTGTTGTGTTTCTGTCGCTCAATGCTCTAATCTGGGACTTCTATTTCTGTGCTGTGTTGGTGGGGAAACATGTGTTGTGATTCTGTCGCTCAATGCTCTAATCTGGGACTTCTATTTCTGTGCTGTGTTGGTGGGGAAACATGTGTTGTGATTCTGTCGCTCAATGCTCTAATCTGGGACTTCTATTTCTGTGCTGTGTTGGTGGGGAAACATGTGTTGTGTTTCTGTCGCGCAATGCTCTAATCTGGGACTTCTATTTCTGTGCTGTGTTGGTGGGGAAACATGTGTTGTGTCTCTGTCGCGCAATGCTCTAATCTGGGACCTCTATTTCTGTGCTGTGTTGGTGGGGAAACATGTGTTGTGTCTCTGTCGTGCAATGCTCTAATCTGGGACTTCTATTTCTGTGCTGTGTTGGTGGGGAAACATGTGTTGTGTCTCTGTCGCGCAATGCTCTAATCTGGGACTTCTATTTCTGTGCTGTGTTGGTGGGGAAACATGAGTTGTGTTTCTGTCGCTCAATGCTCTAATCTGGGACTTCTATTTCTGTGCTGTGTTGGTGAGGAAACATATGTTGTGTTTCTGTCGCGCAATGCTCTAATCTGGGACTTCTATTTCTGTGCTGTGTTGGTGGGGAAACATGTGTTGTGTCTCTGTCGCGCAATGCTCTAATCTGGGACTTCTATTTCTGTGCTGTGTTGGTGGGGAAACATGTGTTGTGTCTCTGTCGCGCAATGCTCTAATCTGGGACTTCTATTTCTGTGCTGTGTTGGTGGGGAAACATGTGTTGTGTCTCTGTCGTGCAATGCTCTAATCTGGGACTTCTATTTCTGTGCTGTGTTGATGGGGAAACATGTGTTGTGTTTCTGTCGCGCAATGCTCTAATCTGGGACTTCTATTTCTGTGCTGTGTTGGTGGAGAAACATGAGTTGTGTTTCTGTCGCACAATGCTCTAATCTGGGACTTCTATTTCTGTGCTGTGTTAGTGGGGAAACATGTGTTGTGTTTCTGTCGCTCAATGCTCTAATCTGGGACTTCTATTTCTGTGCTGTGTTGGTGGGGAAACATGTGTTGTGTTTCTGTCGCGCAATGCTCTAATCTGGGACTTCTATTTCTGTGCTGTGTTGGTGGGGAAACATGTGTTGTGTCTCTGTCGCTCAATGCTCTAATCTGGGACTTCTATTTCTGTGCTGTGTTGGTGGGGAAACATGTGTTGTGTTTCTGTCGCGCAATGCTCTAATCTGGGATTTCTATTTCTGTGCTGTGTTGGTGGGGAAACATGTGTTGTGTTTCTGTCGCGCAATGCTCTAATCTGGGACTTCTATTTCTGTGCTGTGTTGGTGGGGAAACATGTGTTGTGTCTCTGTCGTGCAATGCTCTAATCTGGGACTTCTATTTCTGTGCTGTGTTGATGGGGAAACATGTGTTGTGTTTCTGTCGCGCAATGCTCTAATCTGGGACTTCTATTTCTGTGCTGTGTTGGTGGAGAAACATGAGTTGTGTTTCTGTCACGCAATGCTCTGATCTGGGACTTCTATTTCTGTGCTGTGTTGGTGGGGAAACATGTGTTGTGTTTCTGTCACGCAATGCTCTAATCTGGGACCTCTATTTCTGTGCTGTGTTGGTGGGGAAACATGTGTTGTGTCTCTGTCGTGCAATGCTCTAATCTGGGACTTCTATTTCTGTGCTGTGTTGGTGGGGAAACATGTGTTGTGTTTCTGTCGCGCAATGCTCTAATCTGGGACCTCTATTTCTGTGCTGTGTTGCTGGGGAAACATGTGTTGTGTTTCTGTCGCGCAATGCTCTAATCTGGGACTTCTATTTCTGTGCTGTGTTGGTGGGGAAACATGTGTTGTGTTTCTGTCGCGCAATGCTCTAATCTGGGACCTCTATTTCTGTGCTGTGTTGGTGGGGAAACATGTGTTGTGTTTCTGTCGCGCAATGCTCTAATCTGGGACTTCTATTTCTGTGCTGTGTTGGTGGGGAAACATGAGTTGTGTTTCTGTCGCGCAATGCTCTAATCTGGGACTTCTATTTCTGTGCTGTGTTGGTGGGGAAACATGTGTTGTGTCTCTGTCGCGCAATGCTCTAATCTGGGACTTCTATTTCTGTGTTGTGTTGCTGGGGAAACATGTATTGTGCTTCTGTCGCTCAATGCTCTAATCTGGGACTTCTATTTCTGTGCTGTGTTGGTGGAGAAACATGTGTTGTGTTTCTGTCGCTCAATGCTCTAATCTGGGACTTCTATTTCTGTGCTGTGTTGGTGGTGAAACATGAGTTGTGTTTCTGTCGCGCAATGCTCTAATCTGGGACTTCTATTTCTGTGCTGTTTTGGTGGGGAAACATGTGTTGTGTTTCTGTCGCGCAATGCTCTAATCTGGGACTTCTATTTCTGTGCTGTGTAGCTGGGGAAACATGTGTTGTGATTCTGTCACGCAATGCTGTAATCTGGGACTTCTATTTCTGTGTTTATTTAGATAAATGGCTCACTGGTTTCCATGAAGTGAAGATGGCAGCAAAACCATGTCAACAAAGTCACTTATTGATTTTTTTCAACTCACAGCAAGGCTATATTTTTATAATATTGACAGTTGGTACAGGATGAATAAAAATACCTCGAACATTGCCATCGGTTACAGTTTTGTTCAATTAGAACAGATGTGAATTATATCAAAGGGAAATGTTTAAAATAAAACATTCAGTTCTGAAGATTCTGCTGACAAAATCTATGCATTGTTTATGTCCAGCGTAAAATTCTGTCTAAATTTCACGTCAACCACTCCCTATTCAGGAACAGCATGGGTTAGATACAAAGTATAGTTCCCTCTACACTGTCCCGTCAAACACTCCCAGGGCAGGTACAGCACGGGTTACATACATGGTAAAGCTCCATCTACACTGTCCCATCAAACACTCCCAGGGTAGGTACAGCACGGGTTAGATACAGAGTAAAGCTCCCTCTACTCTGTCCCATCAAACACTCCCAGGGCAGGTACAGCACGGGGTTAGATACAGAGTAAAGCCCCCTCCACACTGTCCCATCAAACACCCCCAGGGCAGGTACAGCACGGGTTAGATACAGAGTAAAGCTCCATCTACACTGTCCCATCAAACACTCCCAGGGCAGGTACAGCACGGGTTAGATACAGAGTAAAGCTCCCTCTACACTGTCCCATCAAACACTCCCAGGGCATGTACAGCTCTGGTTGGATACTCACTAGAGCTCCCTCTACACTGTCCCATCAATCGCTCCCTGGGCAGATACAGCACGGGTTAGATACAGAGACAGCTCCCAGTACACTGTCCCATCAAACACTCCCAGTGTAGGTACAGCACGTGTTAGATAGAGTAAAGCCTCCCCAATACTGTCCCATCAAACACTCCCAGATCATTCAATTCGTAAGACATATTTGAGAGTAAAGCACCATCTGCACACTCCCATCAATTTTGGTCGAGGCCTAGAAATATGTTTGAGAGAATTTTTTTGTAAGATGCTGATATCTTGTTGTGTGGTAGAGCCAATGACCCGTGACAGAAGGTGGAAATAGGAGTTATAGGCAGTGATGGTGGTATTTCACTGGATGTCCATTCAGCAGAATCTTCCAGCCATTTAAATTAAACAGGTTAAGATAGGGACCAGAGCAGTGTTCCACAATCAAAGTAAAGTCTGAGCTTTCAGCATATCGCAACCTGCCTTTTAAAATGTTGACAGTTACAAATAACTTGTCTTTCTTTAGCGACTCTCACGACCTCAGGATGTCCCAAAGCGCCTTACAGCCAATGAAATACCTTGGCAATATGGTCACTGTTTGTAATGTACGATACCAGGCAGTCAAATTATGTACAGCACATTCCCACGAACAGGCTTGTGATAAACATCAGATAATCTGTATTTTAGCGGTGTTGGTTGATGGGTACATATTTCTCCTGGATACCGGGCTGAACTCCACTGCTCTTTAAAATAGTGCCATGCGGCCTTTTACATCCTCCTGAGAGGGAAGACAGGGCCTCGAATTAAGGTCTCATCCGAAAGACGGCACCTCCGACTGTGCAGCACCCATTCAGTACAGGCACCGGGCGTGCCAGCCTAGATTATGTGCTCAAGTCTCTGGAGTGGGGTTTGAACCTCTGACCTTCTGACTCAGAGGCGAAAGTGATCTCACTGAGCCGAGGGTTTTGTATTGATTTGTATGTGGGTTCAATGACGACACATTCATGAAAGAGAATGTCTTTTTATCTAATGTATGTTCAACTCTGTTAACAGCATTACAGGAGACACCATCTTAGAGATCCATCTAAAACGAAACTAAAACTAAACTGCTTGTCTCTCACATGCCCTCTGCTGGTCAGGCATAAATAATCAAACAGGCAAATACCATCACTATTTGCTGATATCATTACATCTCCCTTTCTTAAAACAAAAGTATTTTACTTTTATCTAACAACATGTTTTCTTTGTATTACTCTGCATTTTAACTGTAACATTTAATGAACTTACATTATCATTATCATTATCAAGGTTTTTTAACCTTGTTTTGTGTGTTCACATGAAATATGTAAATACCTAGAACTTGAAGAAAGAATAAGATAACATTACTTCCTTCTATAACAAGAGTCCTTAAACTTGCTCAATGTGTCTCTCAGGAGGCTTCACGTGTCTTGAGGGTTTTCTGATTGATTGTCCTTGAATCTGAGTTGTTGCCTCAGATGATGGTTTCTCAGCTGTGTGATCAGGTTGTTCAACAGTATCAGCCTTTTGACTTGCTGTGGCTGGTCCCATGAGAACATCTCGTCGATTTCTTCTCAGAACAGCACCCTCATCCATCTGAATGGTGTATGATCTTGGTTGAACTTCACTCAGGACAGTTCCCTTCTGAGTCCATATGTTTGTTTTGTCTTTGAACCTTACTTGGTCACCAGTGTGGAGTTCAGGTAGGTTTTGTGTTCCTCTGTCATAGTAGTACTTTTGCTTTTCGTTCTGTTGTTCTTTGAACTTCCTCACTTTCTCCCCCTCTTTTGTTTTCAGGAGGTTCTCCGGGATGGGTAGGTTTGACCTTAGCAGACGTCCCATAAGGAGTTGGGCTGGTGACATACCACACTCGCGCGGCATTGTGCGGTGTACAAGCATGCTCTGGTAGAAGTCAGTTCCACTGTCTTTTGCCTTGTACATCAGTCTTTTCACTGTCTGGACCGATTTTTCCACTAGTCCATTGGACTGTGGAAAGTGAGGACTTGACGTTGTGTGGACAAAATCCCACTCTTTCGCAAAGTGTCGGAAACTTGCAGTGTAAAACTGGGGTCCGTTGTCTGTGAAGACCTCGCTTGCCACGCCATGTCTGGAGAATATGGCTTTCATACATCTTATCACAGCATCTGCAGTGGTGGTGTACAGTCTACAAACCTCTGGATACAGGGAGTAATAGTCTGTGACTACAAGATAGTCCTTCCCTTGACATACGAATAGGTCAGCGCCTACCTTCTGGTAAGGTCTGTCTGGCGCTGGGTGTGGCTTTAGTGGTTCTACCGGATTGCTTGCTCGATATTTCAGGCATATTGTGCAGATTGACACCTCATTTGTCACATCTTGGTTGATTCGTGGCCAGTACATCACCTCTCGTGCTCTTTTCTTACACTTTTCGATTCCCAGATGTCCTCCATGGAACCTTTTTAGCATCTCTTTTCTCAGACTCTTCGGGATAACTATTTTGCTTCCTTTGTAGATGGTGTCTTCGACCACTGATAGCTCCGCCCTGCAGTTCCAGTACTCTGCCATGTCAGGTGAGCAGTCTTGATTCATGTTGGGCCATCCATCCAAGATGATTTCCTCAGTCGTCTCATTGTTTCATCTTTGTTTGTCTCAGTCTTTATGAGCTCCATTTTTGCATCTGCTATGGGCAGTGCACTTGTGATCATGTCAACGTAGGCGTTCACATTTTCATCCATTTTGGTGTTTGCGGGCTCACTTGGGCCAACAGCTCTGGACAACGTGTCTGCTGTATACATCAGCTTACCCGGTGTGTACGCAACATTCAGTGTATAGCGTTGCAGCCTGATCATCATTCTTTGTATTCTAAGCGGACAGCTATTTAGTGGCTTTTGGAACAATGCAATCAAGGGCTTATGGTCAGTCTCTACACTGATTGCTTGTCCTGCCACAAACTGGTGAAATCTTTCACAGGCGTATGTGATGCTGAGCAGCTCCTTTCTATTTGAGCATATTGCGTCTCCGCGTCTGTCATTGAGCACGATGCATATGCAATAGGTTGCCAGTAGTCATATTTTTGCAGAAGAACGGCACCGAGCCCACTCTGTGATCCATCTGATGATATCTTGATGGGTCTCGCTGGGTCATAAAACCTCAGAACTGGTTCCTCTGTGAGCAGTTTCTTTAGATCGCTCCATGACTTCTCTTGCTCATGATTCCATTCCCATTCTATGTTCTTTTCAGTTAGTCGTCTCAGTGGTGCCATCTTTTCTGAGAGGTTGGATATGAATTTACCCATGTAGTTGATCATTCCATTAAACCTCTGCACGTCCTTTTTGCATTGTGGCTTTGGCATATTCTCAATGGCTGACACCTTTCTGGGATCTGGTCTGATGCCCTCACTGCTAAGGATATCTCCCACGAATGTCAGTTCCGTCACCCTGAGCTGGCATTTCTCTCTATTCAGCTTCAGGTTTGTTTTCCTTGTTGCTTCCAGCACTTTTTCAGTCTCTCATCATGCTCAGTTCTCGTGGTTCCCCATACTATGATGTCATCCATTGATATATCAACTCCCTCCTGATGCTCATAGATCATATGGATAGTTTTGTGATACACTTCAGGAACTGAGGCAATGCCAAATGGTAACCTTAGGAATCTGTATCTGCCAAATGGACTGTTGAACGTGCACAGTCTTGAACGTGCCTCGGCCAGTTTCATCTGCCAAAATCCTGATGATGCATCTAACTTGCTTAAATACTTTGCATTTGCAAACTGTGACATGATTTCCTCATGTGTAGGAAGCTTGAAGTGCTCTCTCTTTATTGCTCTCTTTAGATCTCTTGGATCCAGGCAAATTCTGAGCTTTCCATTCTTTTTGTCCACAACGACGAGGGAACTCACCCACTCAGTTAGCTCATCTATCTTCTGAATCACGTTCAGGCTTTCCATCCTGTCCAACTCTGCCTTCGGTTGCTTTTGAAGAGCAAACAGGACTTTTCTGCATGGATGTATGACCGTTGGCATACTTTTATCTACTCTGATCGTGTGTTCTCCTGGCAGGCAGCCGAGACCTTGAAATAGGTCGTTGTACTCTTTCATGAGTTCATCATAGACTGTCTCTCCTTCGCTTTCCACAACGAGGACTCTCTTTACCAGATTCAGCCTCTCACAGGCTATTAAACCTAGTATGGCTTGCACATCCTTTGGCACCACGGTTAATGCTAGCGTGTGGTCTCTGTCCTTGTGTGTCACTTTGACAATGCATCTTCCTTTTACTGGTATATCAGTACCTGAGTAACCTGTCACTTTCACTTTTATTCCATGTATCTTTGGTCTGGGTCTAATTTTCTTAAAATCAGTCTCTGATATCACATTAACCTGTGCTCCAGTATCCAATTTAAATGGAATGTGTATGTCATTCACTTTTAGTGTCAACATCCAGTCTCTTTTTTCTTTTTTGTTTTCAGACACAACATCCACATAGAACTCCTCTATCTCGCTTTCATCTACTGCATGGACCTTGCTTTGTTGCATTTGGTTCTTACAGCAACGGGCATAATGGTTGTTTTTGTTGCAACTATTGCATGTTTTACCATATGCTGCACACTTTTTTGATGGATGCTGTGTACTGCATCGACTACATGACTTTCGATTGTCCCTTTCATTTTTGTTCGCTGGCCACGCCTCTTTTTTCACATTGGCGCTCTTTTTGTTAAACGGTTTGTATCCGTTCTTTCTCACTGCATCCACGTTGCAGCTACTGTCACTGAACAGCTCCTTTGCCTGCGACTTCACAGTCTCTGTAGCCCTACACAGTGCTATGGATTTTCCCAGGTCTAGATCTTGCTCTCTTAGCAGTCTTTCCCTTAGACCATTATCTGGAATACCACACACCAGTCTGTCTTTATCAGCGAGTCTGTCAGTCCCCCAAATTCACATGTTTTGCTTCTGTTTCTCAGTTCAGTCACATACTGATCAATAGTCTCTCCCGTTTTCTGTACACGTGAAAAATCTGTGCCTCTCAAACTTCACGTTATGTTTAGGTATGCAGTAGGCTTCAAACTGTTCCATTATTTTATCCAACTTCATTTTGTCTCCATCAGCAGCGAATGTGAAGTTATTATACACCTCCAGCGCTTCATCACCCACGACATGTAAGAACACTGATGCTTTCATTTGATCACTTTTCTCGTCAGCTCCGATTGCCGCTAGGTACAACTCCAAACGTTGTTTGAACCTCCTCCAATTTTCAGCCACATTACCTGTCAACTGAAGCTTCGCCGGTGGGTGCAATCCTACCATTTTTCACTTCGTTAGCTATTCTCCAAAGGTAAGTAACAATGTTCTCTTTTGGCTTGCTAATATGTGGAGAGCTGATTTAACTTCAGATTTTTCCTCTTCATCTCTTTCAATCACTTCTGACACCATGTATTGATTTGTATGTGGGTTCAATGATGACACATTCATGAAAGAGAATGTCTTTTTATCTAAAGTACGTTCAACTCTGTTAACAGCATTACAGGAGACACCATCTTAGAGATCCATCTAAAACGAAGCTAAAACTAAACTGCTTGTCTCTCACATGCCCTCTGCTGGTCAGGCATAAATAATCAATCAGGCAAATATGCTGGTAAGGCAGAAATAATCAAACAGGCAAATACCATCACTATTTGCTGATATCATTACAGGTTTAACATATCACAGCTTGTATTTTTAAAGCTGCCATTTAGATCAGTGTGGCTAAAGTTCAGGGCCTGAGCTCAGTATTACACTGATCCATTTAATTCACGGGGCGTATCTTGCCTGGAATGCTTTTGCGACATTGTTGTAACTGTGCACGGGATTTCCACTGAATCCATATAGAAGTGTCAGTGACTCCGCAAAGGAACAGTTGGAAGTTTCCGAGGCTGAAATGCTCACTTAACTTGAGCTCTACACTGCGGGAGAAGCACCATGAGAGCAGTTGGGAGCTGGGATTGTTCTTTTTAGAGCCGAGAATGGCGACGGGAGATTTAATAGAGGTTTTCGAAATTATGAGCGGGTTTGATCGAGACATTAGGGGGAAACTGCTTCCAGTGGTAGGGGGTTATTAAACAGAGGACACAGATTTCATATTTATTATTACACTAGACCCTGAATCTGATTATTTTATGGGAGACACTGGGCCCGATTTTTGGCTTGTGTGGGAAATGGTCGGATTTCCCCGAATGTGGAGCTCCTGACACACAAAAAAATGTGTCAGCCAGATCCATGCAATTTTCCCTCAAGTGGCCAATTAATTCCCAGCATGTGGGCAGCTTTGCTAATTGTCCAATTCGTGTCAGAAAGCCCCACAGTGTGGTGTCATCATTCGTGGTGCTTTCAAAGTGTCCAGCAAGCGTCTCCACCTCTGCAGGCTTCTCAATCACTCTTGCACAATGGCAGAGGAGTCTGCACCAGCTGCTGCCAGCGGCAGAGGCTGAGCTGCGGCCAAATTCAACGGGACGTCATTGCAGACTTTGGTGGATGGGGTAAGGGCCCACAGGGAGGTCCTCTACCCTCGCTCAGGGAGGAAGAGGCCTCCCAAAGAATCCACGGCTGCCTGGATGGAGGTGGCATCAGAGGTAAACTCTCTGGGTGTCACCAGTCGCACCTGACTGCGGTGCAGGAAGCGCTTCCATGACCTTCACTGCACAGGGAAAGCAAGTATGAAGTTTCCATCAACCTCAACCTGATCCCCATTGCCTTTCCCCAACAGCACTCAGCTTCAGCAATCTCTTCTTCCACATCCCACTTCACAGTCACATCCATGCTCCCTTACCCATTCCATCTCTCTCCATGCTCACATTCACAGAACTATTCCACCGTCCAGTCTTGTAAATAGTTTTAATGCCATTATTTTCCTGTACATAAGAAATCTGGTGCCAGCTGCTGCAGTTATGGCGTCTGTCATTTGGCGAATGGGGATGTCACATAGAGGTCTTAGGATAACTTGCAGATGACTGCAAGCTGGTCAAAGTTGTTGGAAAGTGCAGGCATGGGCCATTGTCCATAGTCAATTCAGAAGCAGTGAGGCTGCAGTATTTGAAGTTCCAGGCTACGCAAATCTGCCCAGCATGAGTGCGTTCCCAGCAATGTTCTCGCGCACTGGTGCCGCTGGTTGGCGTGCCTCTGCAGGATGCTCGTTTCTGTCCTCCTCCTCCTCCTCAGCATCATCCTCATCCGAGGCGGCTCTGTGAGGAGCCTCTTGGTCCTGCGGAATCGGCAAGCCACGACACTGCGCCATGTTGAGAAGCACACAGCATACCAGAACGATTTTGCAGACCCTGGCTGATGAGCACTGTAGGGCTCCACCTGATCTATGGAGGCATCTGAAGCGCATCTTCAGCAATCCGATGTTTTGCTCAATAATGCATCTGGTGGTAATGTGGCTGGAGTTGTAGCACTCCTCAGCTTCGTTGGCTGGTCTCCTCAGCGGCGTCATTAGTCAATCTCCATGTTTTTTGAATCTGTTAAAACTAAATAGTCCTTAAAATGAGACTGGGTGTGACAGTAATGTTGAGATGAGGAACACTCTGTGTTGCGGTTCCTGGTGCTGTCACAGTGAGGCCGCCCCCACAGACAGGAAGCCTGTTCATGGTAATAACATCAGACTGACACCTGCGATTTCAGTCTCAGGGAACTCAACTTCCTCTTTCTCACTGCCGGCTCCAAGCCACACATCTCAGTTCTGAGCAGAAAATAAATCCAGGGGCCACAATCTGGTGGAAACATCTGGCAAGGCGGCCTATATCTGGCCACAGAGTCGGTGCAGAGCCACACAGATCACATGATGGTGACATTTGCAATTGTTGATTGTGTTTAGGGTCTCCATTCCCGGACATGACTGGCGGTTTCTGTGGATCAGTCACTGAGCTCCCTCTGCTCTCTGAAGCAGGGAGCTGGTAGTTTGCTCCCTTTCAGTATATGAGGACATTTTTCATTAGGCAGCGAGATGTTATGATCTGGAATGCACTGCCTTAGAGCGTGGTGGAAGCAGCTTTTATAATAAATTTCAGAAGAGAATTGAATACATACTTTATTGAAAAATAAGAGACAGGACTTGGGGAAAGAGCAGAGAGTGGGACTAATTAGAGAGCTCTTTCAAAGAGCTGGCACAGGCACGATGGGCTGAATGGCCTCTTCCTGTAATATTTCATTTGGTAATTCTAGTTCACAGCTTTTATCACTTACCTCATTGTATCTCCTCTTTTAAAGTCTCTTTCTCTCTTTATTTCTCTCTTACTCAGTCCTTCTGGCAATCATAAATAAAAGTTTAGACTACAAAGTTGGACAGAGCACTTCAGCTGAAGCCTCACCTCTGATTTATAAAGCTTTATCAATAACATCCTTGCCTTAGCATGAAAATAGTGGGCAAAACAAAGCAGTATTTTCTCCCAGTAAGGCTTCTGTCCCTTCTGAACAAGGTAATGCACCGATTATTTTGGCACAAGTCACTCGTATTGTTATGGTTACACTAACGAACCAGCAAGATATTTTCAACTTAACTCCCGGGCAGTAATTCTGTCCCAGGATATATAGATACATAGATACATAGAAGATAGGAGCAGGAGTAGGCCATTCGGCCCTTCGAGCCTGCTCCGCCATTCAATGAGATCATGGCTGATCATCCAAATTCAGTACCCGGTCCCTGCCTTCTCCCCATATCCCTTGATCCCTTTAGCCTTAAGAAATATATCCAACTCTTTTTTGAATATACTTAATGAACTGGCCTCCACCGCCCTCTGTGGCAGAGAATTCCACAGGTTCACCACTCTCTGGGTGAAGAAATTCCTCCTCATTTCAGTCATAAATGGCTTACCCCTTATCCTTAGACTATGACCCCTGGTTCTGGACTCCCCGGCCATCAGAAACATCTTTCCTGCATCTAGTCTGTCCAGGCCTGAAAGAATTTTATAGGTTTCGATGAGATCCCCTCTCAATCTTCTAAACTCCAGTGAGTATAAGCCCAATCGACACAAACTCTCCTCATACGTCATTCCTGCCATCCCAGGTATCAGCCTGGTGAATCTTCGCTGCACTCCCTCCATGGCAAGAACGTCCTTCCTCAGGTAAGGCGACCAAAACTGCACACAATACTCAAGGTGCGGTCTCACCAAGGCCCTGTAGAACTGCAGCAAGACATCCTTGTTCTTGTACTCGAACCCTCTTGCTACGAAGGCCAACATACCATTTGCCTTCTTAACCGCCTGCTGCACCTGCATGCTTACCTTCAGCGACTGGTGTACAAGAAAACCCAGGTCTCTTTACACTTCCCCTTCTCCCAATCTATTACCATTCAAATAATAATCTGCCCTCCTATTTTTGCCACCAAAGTGGTTAACCTCACATTTATCCACATTACAGGGCATTTGCCATGTTTCTGCCCAATCACCGAACCTGCCCAAATCGTGCTGGAGTTTCACGACATCCTCCTCACAGCATACCCTCCCCCCCAGCTTTGTGTCGTCTGCAAATTTGGAGATATTACATCCAATTCCCTCGTCCAGATCATTAATATATATTGTGAACAGCTGGGGTCCTAGGGCCGATCCTTGCAGTACCCCACTAGTCACTGCCTGCCACTCGGAAAACGACCCGTTTATTCCAACTCTTTGCTTTCTGTCCACCAACCAGTTCTCTATCCAAGCCAATACCTTGCCCCCAATCCCATGTGCCTTAATATTGCACGATAGTCTCTTATGCGGGACCTTATCGAAAGCCTTCTGAAAGTCAAAATACACCACATCCACTGGTTCTCCCTTATCTATTTTACCAGTTACATCCTCAAAAAATTCCAGTAGATTAGTCAAGCATGATTTACCTTTTGTAAATCCATGTTGATTTTGTCCGATCCAGTCACTGCTTTCCAAGTGCTCTGCTATTACATCTTTTATAATGGACTCTAGCATTTTCCCCACTACCGATGTCAAGTTTACTGGTCTATAATTCCCCGCCTTTTCTCTACCACCTTTTTTGAATAGTGGGGTAACATTAGCTACCCGCCAATCCATGGGCACCGTTCCAGAGTCCATCGAGTTCTGGATGATGACCAGCAATGCATTTACTATTTCTAGGGCCACTTCCTTAAGTACCCTGGGATGTAGATTATCAGGCCCTGGGGGTTTATCGGCCTTTAGTCCAATCAATTTTCCGAACACCATTTCCCTACAAATACTGATTTCTTTCAGTTCCACCATTTCATCAGACCCTATGTTCCCCGGCATCTCTGGGAGGTTATTTGTGTCCTCCTTTGTGAAGACAGAACCAATATATGTATTTAATTGGTCGGCCATTTATTTGTTCCCCATTATAAATTTCCCCGATTCTGACTGCAAGGGACCTACGCTTGACTTCACCAATCTTTTTCTCTTCACATATCTATAAAAGCTTTTACAGTCAGTTTTTATGTTCTCTGCAAGCTTACTCTCATATTCTATTTTCCCTTTCTTAATTAATCCCTTTGTCCTCCTTTGTTGAATCCTAAACTGCTCCCAATCCTCAGGATTATTGCTTTTGCTGGCCAATTTATATGCCCTCTCCTTGGACCTTATGCTACCCCTAATTTCCCTTGTTAGCCACGGTTGGGTCACCTTTTTTGTTTTATTTTTATGCCAAACTGGGATGAACAAATTCTGTCGTTCATCCATTCGGTCTTTGAATGTTTGCCATTGCCAAACCACCGTCAACCCTTTGAGTGCCATTCCCCAATCAATCCTACCCAACTCGCTCCTCAGATCATCATAGTTTCCTTTATTTAAATTGAGGACCCTAGTCTCCGAGTCAACTACTTCATTCTCCATCTTAATGAAGAATTAGATCATATTATGATCGCTCCGACCCAAGGGGCCTCTTACAACAAGATTGCTAATTAATCCTTTCTCGTTACATAATACCCAGTCTAAGATGACCTGATCTCTGGTTGGTTCCACGACATATTGGTCCAGGAAACCATCCCATAAACACTCCAGGAATTCCTCCTCCACAGTATTGGTACTAATTTGGTTGGCCCAATCTATATGTAGATTAAAGTCACCCATGATGACTGCTGTGCCCTTAATGCACGCTTCTTTAATTTCTCGTTTAATGCCATCCCCAACCTCCGCCTTACTGTTTGGAGGTCTATAAACCACTCCCACTAACGTTTATTTCCCCTTAGTATTTCTCAATTCTACCCATACAGATTCCACCTCATCAGAGCTAATATCCTTCATTACAATTGTGTTAATCCCTTCCTTAACCAGTAATGCTACCCCACCTCCCTTTCCTTTTTGCCTATCTATCCTGAATATCGAATACCCCTGGATGTTGAGTTCCCAGTCCTAGCCTTCCTTGAGCCACGTTTCCGTAATCCCAACCAAACCGTATTTGTTTACTTCTATTTGCGCAGCCAATTCATCCACCTTATTACAAATGCTCCTCGCATTAAGACACAAAGCCTTCAGGCTTGTTTTTTTAATGCTCTTAGACCTATTAGAATTAATATTTACTGTGGCCATGTTTGATTTAAACCGTTGATTTCTCTGACTGCCACTTTTGTTTTTCTCCTTCCTATCTTTTGCTTTTATCCTTGTTTCCCTTTCCTCTGTCTCCCTGCTCAGGTTCCCAACCCCCTGCCATTTTAGTTGAAACCCTCCCCCACAGCACTAGCAAACACTCCCCCTAGGACATTGGTTCCAGCCCTGCCCAGGTGCAAACCGTCCGGTTTGAACTGGTCCCACCTCCCCCAGAACCGGTTCCAATGTCCCAGGAACTTGAATCCCTCCCCCTGGCACCATTCCTCTAGCCACGTATTCATCTGAAGTATCCTTCTATTTCTACTCTGACTAGCACGTGGCACTGGTAGCAATCCTGAGATTACTAACTTTGAGGTCCTGTTTTTTAATTTATCTCCTAACTCCCTATGCTCCGCTTTGAGGACCTCATCCCGCTTTTTACCTATATCGTTGGTGCCTATATGCACCACGACAACTGGCTGTTCACCCTCCCCTTCCAAGATGTTCTGGAGTCGCTCGGAGACATCCTTGACCCTTGCACCAGGGAGGCAACACACCATCCTGGAGTCTCATTTGCGGCCGCAGAAACGCCTATCTATTCTCCTTTGAATTGAATCCCCTATTACTATAGCTCTACCCCTCTTTTTCCTCCCATTCTGTGCAGCAGAGCCACCCCTGGTGCCAGGAAGTTGGCTGCTGCTGCCTTCCTCTGATAAGCCATCCCCCCCAACAGTACTCCAAGTGGTGTATCTGTGGCGAGGGGGATAGCCACAGGGGACCCCTGCACTACCTGCCTGCGCCTAGTACTCTGCCTCTTGGTCACCCGTTCCCTTGATTCCTGTCCAACCTCTACCTGCGGTGTGTCCAACTCTGTAAATGAGCTATTCACGTTGTCCTGAGCATCGTGAATGCTCCATTATGTGTCCAATCGCAGCTCCAGCGCCGCAATGCGTTCTGTCAGTAGCTGCAGCTGGATGCACTTCCAGCACATGTAGTTGTCAGGGACACAGGAAGTGTCCCTGAGTTCCCACATATCGCAGGAGGAGCAGATCACGGGGCCCGGCTTTCCTGCCATGACTTACCCTTTAATAAATTGAATTTAAATTAAATCAATCAATCCCACTAATTACACTACAGTTAACTGGTTTACCAACAGTCCCTGCTACACCAGAGAGACCTTAGAAACTACAAACCAGAGTTAAAGTTTAAAAAAAAAAGAGATATACTCACCAACCAAATACTCACCAACCAATCACTTACCTGCTTCCTGGTGACGTCACACTTTGATTACTTTTTACCTCTCTCCCCTGCTGTTGAATTGGTCGGGCTGCTCCTGACTCACTGCCGCCGGTATAACTACCGCCGATGCTGTGTTCCCACAAGGCCCGCTCTAGTCGGGCTGCTCCTGACTCACTGCCGCCGGTGTAACTGCCGCCGATGCTGTGTTCCCACAAGGCCCACTCTAGTCGGGCTGCTCCTGACTCACTGCCGCCGGTGTAACTGCCGCCGATGCTGTGTTCCCACAAGGCCCACTCTAGTCGGGCTGCTCCTGACTCACTGCCGCCGGTGTAACTGCCGCCGATGCTGTGTTCCCACAAGGCCCACTGTAGTCGGGCTGCTCCTGACTCACTGCCGCCGGTGTAACTGCCGCCGATGCTGTGTTCCCACAAGGCCCGCTCTAGTCGGGCTGCTCCTGACTCACTGCCGCCGGTGTAACTGCCGCCGATGCTGTGTTCCCACAAGGCCCACTCTAGTCGGGCTGCTCCTGACTCACTGCCGCCGGTGTAACTGCCGCCGATGCTGTGTTCCCACAAGGCCCGCTCTAGTCGGGCTGCTCCTGACTCACTGCCGCCGGTGTAACTGCCGCCGATGCTGTGTTCCCACAAGGCCCACTCTAGTCGGGCTGCTCCTGACTCTGCCGCCGGTGTAACTGCCGCCGATGCTGTGTTCCCACAAGGCCCGCTCTAGTCGGGCTGCTCCTGACTCACTGCCGCCGGTGTAACTGCCGCCGATGCTGTGTTCCCACAAGGCCCACTCTAGTCGGGCTGCTCCTGAGTCACTGCCGCCGGTGTAACTGCCGCCGATGCTGTGTTCCCACAAGGTCCACTCTAGTCGGGCTGCTCCTGACTCACTGCCGCCGGTGTAACTGCCGCCGATGCTGTGTTCCCACAAGGCCCACTCTAGTCGGGCTGCTCCTGAGTCACTGCCGCCGGTGTAACTGCCGCCGATGCTGTGTTCTCACAAGGCCCACTCTAGTCGGGCTGCTCCTGACTCACTGCCGCCAGTGTAACTGCCGCCGATGCTGTGTTCTCACAAGGCCCACTCTAGTCGGGCTGCTCCTGACTCACTGCCGCCGGTGTAACTGCCGCCGATGCTGTGTTCCCACAAGGCCCGCTCTAGTCGGGCTGCTCCTGAGTCACTGCCGCCGGTGTAACTGCCGCCGATGCTGTGTTCCCACAAGGCCCACTCTAGTCGGGCTGCTCCTGACTCACTGCCGCCGGTGTAACTGCCACCGATGCTGTGTTCCCATAAGGCCCACCCTAGTCGGGCTGCTCCTGAGTCACTGCCGCCGGTGTAACTGCCGCCGATGCTGTGTTCCCACAAGGCCCACTCTAGTCGGGCTGCTCCTGACTCACTGCCGCCGGTGTAACTGCCGCCGATGCTGTGTTCTCACAAGGCCCGCTCTAGTCGGGCTGCTCCTGACTCATTGCCGCCGGTTTGAACTGCCGCCGATGCTGTGTTCCCATAAGGCCCGCTCTAGTCGGGCTGCTCCTGACTCACTGCCGCCGGTTTGAACTGCCGCCGATGCTGTGTTCCCATAAGGCCCGCTCTAGTCGGGCTGCTCCTGACTCACTGCCGCCGGTGTAACTGCCGCCGATGCTGTGTTCCCACAAGGCCCACTCCAGTCGGGCTCCTCCTGACTCACTGCTGCCGGTTTGAACTGCCGCTGATGCTGTGTTCCCACAAGGCCCGCTCTAGTCGGGCTGCTCCTGACTCACTGCCGCCGGTGTAACTGCCGCCGATGCTGTGTTCTCACAAGGCCCACTCTAGTCGGGCTGCTCCTGACTCACTGCCGCCGGTGTAACTGCCGCCGATGCTGTGTTCCCACAAGGCCCGCTCTAGTCGGGCTGCTCCTGAGTCACTGCCGCCGGTGTAACTGCCGCCGATGCTGTGTTCCCACAAGGCCCGCTCTAGTCGGGCTGCTCCTGACTCACTGCCGCCGGTGTAACTGCCGCCGATGCTGTGTTCCCACAAGGCCCACTCTAGTCGGGCTGCTCCTGACTCACTGCCGCCGGTGTAACTGCCACCGATGCTGTGTTCCCACAAGGCCCACTCTAGTCGGGCTGCTCCTGACTCACTGCCGCCGGTTTGAACTGCCGCCGATGCTGTGTTCCCATAAGGCCCACTCTAGTCGGGCTGCTCCTGACTCACTGCCGCCGGTGTAACTGCCACCGATGCTGTGTTCTCACACAGGCCCGCTCTCGTCGGGCTGCTCCTGACTCACTGCCGCCGGTGTAACTGCCGCTGATGCTGTGTTCCCACAAGGCCCGCTCTAGTCGGGCTGCTCCTGACTCACTGCCGCCGGTTTGAACTGCCGCCGATGCTGTGTTCCCATAAGGCCCACTCTAGTCGGGCTGCTCCTGACTCACTGCCGCCGGTGTAACTGCCGCCGATGCTGTGTTCCCACAAGGCCCACTCTAGTCGGGCTGCTCCTGACTCACTGCCGCCGGTGTAACTGCCGCCGATGTTGTGTTCCCACAAGGCCCACTCTAGTCGGGCTGCTCCTGACTCACTGCCGCCGGTGTAACTGCCGCCGATGTTGTGTTCCCACAAGGCCCGCTCTAGTCGGGCTGCTCCTGACTCACTGCTGCCGGTTTGAACTGCCGCTGATGCTGTGTTCCCACAAGGCCCACTCTAGTCGGGCTGCTCCTGAATCACTGCCGCCGGTTTGAACTCCCGCCGATGCTGGTTTCCCACAAGGCCCGCTCTAGTCGGGCTGCTCCTGAATCACTTCCGCCAGTTTGAACTGCCACCGATGCTGTGTTCCCACAAGGCCCACTCTAGTCGGGCTGCTCCTGACTCACTGCCGCCGGTGTAACTGCCGCCGATGCTGTGTTCCCACAAGGCCCGCTCTAGTCGGGCTGCTCCTGACTCACTGCCGCCAGTTTAAACTGCCGCCGATGCTGTGTTCCCACAAGGCCCACTCTAGTCGGGCTGCTCCTGACTCACTGCCGCCGGTGTAACTGCCACCGATGCTGTGTTCTCACACAGGCCCACTCTAGTCGGGCTGCTCCTGACTCACTGCTGCCGGTTTGAACTGCCGCTGATGCTGTGTTCCCACAAGGCCCGCTCTAGTCGGGCTGCTCCTGACTCACTGCCGCCGGTTTAAACTGCCGCCGATGCTGTGTTCCCACAAGGCCCGCTCTAGTCGGGCTGCTCCTGAATCACTGCCGCCAGTTTGAACTGCCACCGATGCTGGGTTCCCACAAGGCCCACTCTAGTCGGGCTGCTCCTGAATCACTGCCGCCAGTTTGAACTGCCGCTGATGCTGTGTTCCCACAAGGCCCACTCTAGTCGGGCTGCACCTGACTCACTGCCGCCGGTTTGAACTCCCGCCGATGCTGGGTTCCCACAAGGCCCACTCTAGTCGGGCTGCTCCTGACTCATTGCCGCTGGTTTGAACTGCCGCCGATGCTGTGTCCCCACAAGGCCCACTCTAGTCGGGCTGCTCCTGACTCACTGCCGCCGGTTTGAACTGCTGCCGATGCTGTGTCCCCACAAGGCCCGCTCTAGTCGGGCTGCTCCTGACTCACTGCCATCGGTTTGAACTGCCGCCGAGGTATTAGGGCATTTTGGTGTTCAGAGATAACTGGGCGCCCCTGTACATGAATAACTGAAAGTTAACATGCAGGTAACCAGGTAAAGGTTCCGGGGCCTTACTTATGGCCTCAAAAGGACTCATGTAACTTCCAGCTTTCAGACCTCTCCTGCCCCTTTATATTTGCACTAGACCTCGGTACTCTTCTTATCACTTCCCTATGTTATTCTTAAACAATTTTCCATATCACACTTGTTAAACTACACACCCGTCATGGTTAGTTTTTTGAGGTTGTACCTAGCAGAATAGATGAAGGGCAACCATCAGTGCATGTGTTGAATTTGGATTTTCAGAAGGCATTCCATAAGGTGCTACTCAAGAAGTTTTGAACAAAATTTGGGGTCATGAGAATGGTGGTAATGTACATGCATGGATTGAGGATGGGTTAATGGACAGAAAACAGAGAGTAGGAACACACGGTTTATTTTCGGATTGGCAGGATGTAACTACTGGTGTGCCACAAGGATCAGTGCTTGGGCCTCAGCGATTTCCAATCTACATCAATTATTTGGATGATGGGAACAAATTTACTATTCCAAGTTTGCTGATGATACAAGGTTTAGTGGGAATGTAAGTTGTGAGGGGGCTGTGAGGGGATATACAGAGGCTAAGCGAGTGGGAAGGGACATGGCAAATGTGAAGTTATCCAATTTGGCAGGATAATAGAAGAGCATAGTGTATTTTCAATGGTGAGGTATTAGGACATTTTGGTGTTCAGAGATAACTGGGCGCCCCTGTACACGAATCACTGAAAGTTAACACGCAGGTAGAGCAAACAATTCGGAAAGCAAATTATATGTTCGCCATCATTACACGATGATTTGAGTGTAAGTGTAAAGATGTCGCACTGCAATTATATAGGGCCCAGTTTTGGTCTCCATACATAAGGAAGGATATACATGCCATAGAGGGATTGCAACGAAGTATCCTTGGATGAGGAGATTTTCCTATGAGGAAAGATTGTGTAGACTAGGCCTATATTCTCTCGAGTTTAGAAGAACTGGAGGTGATGTATTTGAAACATGCACAATTCTGACATGACTTGACAGGGTTAATGCAGGGAGGATGTTTCCCCTGGCTGGGAAGTCTAGAATCAGGCATCACAATCTTAGAATAAGGGGTCTGCTATTTAGGACTGAAATGAGTTGAAATATCTTCACTGAGTGGGTGGTGAATCTTTGGAATTCTCTACCCCACAGGGCTGTGGAGGCTCAGTCGTTGAATATATTTAAAATCGATAGGTTATTGGATATTAAGGGAATCAAGGGATATGGAGATAGAGTCATAGAGTCATAGAGTAATACAGCACGGATAGAGGCCCTTCGGCCCATCGTGTCCGCGCCGGCCATCAAGCCCTGTCTAATCTAATCCCATATTCCAGCATTTGGCCCGTAGCCTTGTATGCTATGGCATTTCAAGTGCACATCCAAATGCTTCTTAAATGTTGTGAGGGTTTCAGGAGAGTGTATTTGAGGTAGAACATCAGGCATGATCAGGTTGAATGGCAGAGCAGGTTTGACGGGCCGAAAGGCCTATTACCTGCACCTATTTCTTATATTCTTTTGTTCTTATTTCTTATTGTGTGAGACCCTGTCTCTTTAATTGTTACACTAGATGCTGCCTCGGCTGTTATTAGAAAATAACCTGCCGGTTATCCCAGTTCTAGTGCATGCCTCAATTATCATAACTGTAGAACTTGTCTCTGTTGTATTCAACAGAGTTTGTATCTGGGATTGTTAAAGCAGACCCGGCTTCTGTTAGTGTTACAATATCACCTGATTCAGTTATTATTGCACAGTGACTTGTTTCTTATAGTTTTACAGAAGACCCCAGTTACGTTATTACTGCATTAGACCCGGTCTCTGTGTATATATCATTAGCCCTTGTCTCTGTTTGAATTACACTGGACACTGTCTCTGTTTCTGTTACAATAGATCCTGTCACTGTTTGTATTACGCTATCTCCAGTATCTGTTTGTATTGCACTAGACCCTGTCACTGTTTGTATTACACTAGACTCTGTCTCTGTTTATATTACACTAGACCCTGTCTCTGTTTATATTACACTAGACCCTGTCACTGTTTGTATTGCACTAGACCCTGTCTCTGTTTATATTACACTAAACCCTGTCTCTGCTTACATTACTCTCGACCCTGTCTCTGTTTATATTACACTAGACCCTGTCTCTGTTTATATTACACTAGACCCTGTCACTGTTTGTATTGCACTAGACCCTGTCTCTGTTTATATTACACTAGGCCCTGTCTCTGTTTATATTACACTAGACCCTGTCTCTGTTTATATTACACTGGACCCTGTCTCTGTTTATATTACACTACACCCTGTCTCTGTTTATATTACACTACACCCTGTCTCTGTTTATATTACACTAGGCACTGTCTCTGTTTATATTACACTAGACCCTGTCTCTGTTTATATTACACTAGACCCTGTCTCTGTTTATATTACACTACACCCTGTCTCTGTTTATATTACACTACACCCTGTCACTGTTTATATTACACTAGACCCTGTCTCTGTTTATATTACACTAGACCCTGTCTCTGTTTATATTACACTAGACACTCTCTCTGTTTATATTACACTATACCCTGTCTCTGTTTATATTACACTAGGCACTGTCTCTGTTTATATTACACTAGACCCTGTCTCTGTTTATATTACACTAGACCCTGTCTCTGTTTATATTACGCTAGACCCTGTCTCTGTTTATATTACACTAGACCCTGTCTCTGTTTATATTACACTTGACTCTATCTCTGTTATATTACACTAGACCCTGTCTCTGTTTATATTACACTAGACCCTGTCTCTGTTTATATTACACTAGACCCTGTCTCTGTTTATATTACACTAGACCCTGTCTCTCTTTATATTACACTTGACTCTATCTCTGTTATATTACACTAGACCCTGTCTCTGTTTATAAGCCACTAGACCCTGCCTCTATTTATATTACACGAGACCCTGTCTCTGTTTATATTACACCAAACCCTGTCTCTGTTTATAAGCCACTAGATCCTGTCTCTTTTTATATTACACGAGACCCTGTCTCTGTTTATATTACACTAGACCCTGTCTCTGTTTATAAGCCACTAGACCCTGTCTCTATTTATATTACACTAGACCCTGTCTTTATTCCGGTGGATTAGATTTACAGTAATTGGTGGAATGTTTACAGGGGAGTTGAGGGGAAACTTCTTCACCCGGAGGTTTGTGGGGGTCTGGAACTCACTTCCTGAAAGAGTGGTAGAGCCAGAAAATCTATCCACATTTAAAAGGTACTTGGATGCAGACTCGGCATGCTGTAACCAGCAGGGCTATGGACCAAGAGCTGGGACGTGGGATTAGGCTGGATAGCTCTTTGTTGGCCGGCGTGGACACAATGGGCCGAAATGACCTCCTTCTCTGCGGTAAATTTCTATGATTCTATGATTAGACACCGAGTTAATGTGTGATTAGTTTGAGCTGGAATCCACAATCTACTGATTCTGAAACAAGAATCAAGCCACTTTAGACAAGCTGCTGCTAAAATGTTTCATGGTCTCAGGTGGAATTTTATATGTACTATTTTAGAGTAATATTGGATAATATCATTGTCATTAAGCATCCGCACATTAATATCACAAATATCAACTTCAATAGTACATTTAGAAAATTTGTGATTAGTGTAATTTAAATTAAGAGAATCGTGCAATCTTATTGCACAGAAGGAACATTCGGCCCATTGCTCCTGTGTCCGCTCTTTGAAAAGATATCCTATTAGTCCCACTCTACTGCTTTTCTCCAACGGCCTGCAAATATTTCATTACAACATATTTCCATGTCCCTTTTGATATTTTCTATTGACACTTTCAGGCAGTGCATTCCAGATTAAAACAATTCGCTGGCCAAAAATTCTCATCTTCCCCCCACTGATTTTATTTGCTAAATATATGAAATCTGTGTCCTCTGGATACCGACACTCCTGTCAGTTGAAATTGTACCTCACTATCAGATCGCTCAAACCCCTTCATGCAGAGAAAGCTTGGAAAGGCAGTGGCATTAATTTCTCTATGCTGCCAGAGATTGATTGGTAGATTTTAGTTAGGAAACGATAGCTTGATAGAGTCAATATATTGATCAGTCATGATGTGTTTAAACATTGACATGGCAGTAATAACTGAGAAAGGGTATCGTGTAATTTAAAAAGCAGTATGGTCTACTGCATCAGCATCAGCTACAATGTCTAGTGCAATAGAAACAGACATTCTCTGGTGCAATAATAAAAGAGACGGTGCCTAGTGTAACATAAACATCCAATGCCGAGTGTACTACAAACAGAGACAGACATTAGTGTAACAGAAACAGAGACAGTGTCTGGTATATTAATAACTGAGAAAGTGACCAATGTAATATAAACAGAGATATGGCCTAGGATAATAGAAACAGAGACAGAGTCTAGTGTAAAATAAAAAGAGACAGGGCCTAGGGTAATATAAACAGGGCCTAGGGTAATATAAGCAGAGACAGGGTCTAGTGTAATATAAAAGGAGACAGGGCCTAGGGGAATATAAGCAGAGACAGGGTCTAGTGTAATATAAAGAGAGACAGGGTCTAGTGTAATATAAACAGGCAATGCCGAGTGTACTACAAACAGAGACAGACATTAGTGTAACAGAAACATAGACAGTGTCTGGTATATTAATAACTGAGAAAGGGCCCAATGTGATATAAACAGAGATATGGCCTAGGGAAATAGAAACAGGGACAGGGTCTAGTGTAATATAAACAGGGTCAGGGTCTAGAGTAATATAAACAGAGTCAGGGTCTAGCGCAATATAAACAGAGACAGGCCTAGGGAAATATAAACAGAGAATGTGCCTAGTGTAATATAAACAGAGACAGGGTCGAGTGAAATAAAAACAGAGATAGGGCCTAGTATAAAATAAACAGCGACATGGTCTAGTGTAATATAGGCAAATGCAGGGTCTAGTGTGATATAAACAAAGACAGGGTCTGGTGTAATATATACAGAGACAGCGTGTAGTGTAATATAAACAGAGACAGGCTCTAGTGTAATATAAATAGAGACAGGGTCTAGTGAAATATAAGCAGAGACGGGGTCTAGTGTAATATAAACCGGGACAAGATCTAGTTTAATATAATCAGAGATAGGGTCTTATGTAATATGAACTCAGACAGGGTCTAATGTAATATAAATATAGACAGCATCTAGAGTAATATAAACAGAGACATTGCCTATTGTAATATAAACAGAGACAGGGTCTAGTTTAAAATAAAAGAGACAGTGTCTAGTGTAATATAAACAGAGACTGGATCTAGTGTAATATAAACATAGACAGGATCTAGTTTAATATAAAGAGAGACAACTCGCTTATACCGCCAAAAACTGGAAGGTTGCACCTCAACAGACTTGGATCAATGTCCTCATGGCTTGAGGGTGGGTGGTCATTGCTAGTGCTGTTGGGGAGGATTTAACGAGCTTGGCAGGTGGATAGGAACCTGAGAGTATTTTCAGAAGGGCAAGAAGCAACCCTGCAATTCAACAAATTAGTAAGCGAATTTGTAAGGCAGAGGAAAGAAAGACTATTAAATAGACAAGAAATGAGTTTGGCAGTGCTAAATGACATAGACGTCAAAGCAAGGAGTCAAGGGAATAAAGCAGATGAGCTGAGCGCACATACAGACACGTGGGAGTTTGATATTACAGGTGTTACTGAGACATGGCTGAACGAAGGACAGGAATGGCAACTCAACATTCCTCGTTACTGGGATTTCTGATGAGATGGAGAGGTGGATAAAAAAGAGGCGGACGCAATATTGATTAAAGAATCAATTACAGCTGTGAGGCGGGATGATATCTTAGAAGGATCATCAAGTGAGTCCTTATATGTTGAACTGAAAAACAAAAAAAGAGGCAATCGCAGTGCTGGTAAGAAGGAGTTAGAAGAGCAAATATGTCGGATAATTTCTGAAACTTGCAGAAATAGGACAGTTATAGAAGGGGATTTCAACTTCCCTAATAATAACTGGGATAAAAGTACTTTGACAGGTATAGAGGGAGCAGAATTCTTAAATTGTATTCAGGAGGTAATTTTTACCTAGTACATAGCAAGTCCAACAAGAGAGGTGGCGGTTTGGGATCTAGTTTTAGGGAACAAATCTTGGCAGGTGGAAAGGTTATCAATGGGAGTGCATATTTCTGGTAGTGATCATAACTCAGTTATATTTAGGGCAGTTTATAAAAAGGCTAAGGACAGACCAGGAATTGAATTTCTCAATTGGGGACAAGATAAGTTTACTAAGCTGAGAGGTGATTTAGCCAAGGTGGACTGGAGACAGAAACCTGATGGTAAATTATTATCAGAGCAGTGGGAGGCATTCAAGGAGGTGATAGTGAGGATTCTGCGCAAGTATGTTCTCTTAAAGTAAATGTGAGGGACTAACAAATCTAGAGCACCCTGGATGTCAAGGGGCCTACAGGATAGGATAAAGATTTAAAAAATGAAGATTATGACAGATATCGAGAACGCAATATTGCAGAAAGCCTAGTGGATATAAAAAGTGCAGAAGTGACGTTCAAAAGGAATTTAGAAAAGCAAACAGGGGGCATGAAAAAACATTGGCAATAAAATATGTTTTACAAATACGTTAAGAGAAAGGGGATAACAATGTAAGTGTTGGGCCTATTAGGGACAATAAATGTAACCTGTGTGTGGAAGGGGAAGATATGGGTATGGTTCTTAATGAGTACTTTGCGTATGTTTTCACAAATGAGACGGACGATGCAGACATTGCAATCAGGGGGGAGGTATGTGAAATATTAGAAGAAATAAATAGAGTGAAAGAGGGAGTATTAACAGGTTTAGCCTCTTTGAAAGTGGCTAAATCTCGAGGCCTGAATGAAATGCATCGCAGACGGTTAAGAGAAGTAAAATCGGAAATAGCAGAGGCACTAACCATTGTTTTCCAATCCTATCTGGTTAGATTATGGTGCCGGAGGACTGGAGGAGTGCTAATGTGGTACCGTTGTTTAAAAAGGAAGAAAGGGATAGACCGAGACATTTTAGGGCAGTCAGCCTAACCTCGGTAGGAGGAAAATTGTATGTAAAATTCCGAGGTCCAGGAAAATCATCATTTAGAAGAACACGGTTTAATCAGGGACAGTTAGCGTCGATTTGTTAAGGGAAGGTCGTGTCTGTATAATTTGATAGAATTTTTGCAGAGGTAACAGGGAGGTTCGATGACGGTAGTGCATTTGATGTAGTTCATATGTATTTTAGCAAGGCTTTTAATAAGGTCCCATATGGCATACTGGTCGCGAAAGTAAAAGCCCATGGGATCGAAGGCAAACTGGCAAGTTGGTTCCAATATTGGCTCAGAGGCCGGAAGCAAAGGGCATTGGTCGAAGTGTATTTTTGTGACTGGAAGACTGTTTCCAGTGGGTTTCTGCAGTGTCCAGTGCTGGGTCCTTTGGTGTTAGTGGTATATATCAATGGTTTTGACTTGAATGTATGAAGTATGATTAAGAAGTTTGCAGATAATACAAAATTTAGTCGTGTGATTGATAATGAAGAGTAAACCTGTAGACTGCAGGAAGATATCAATGAACTGGAAAGGTGGGCAGAAGAATTGCAAATGGAATTCAACCTGGAAAAGTGTGAGATAATACTTATGGGGAGGGCTAACAAAGCAAGGGAAGACACTATAACTTGTAGGACACTGAGAAGTGCGGAAGATCAGAGGGACCTTGGAGTGCCTGTCCACAGATCCCTGAAGGTAGCAGGAAGGGTCGATAAGCTAGTTAATAAGGCAGACGGGATACATGCCTTTATTAGCCGAGGCTTAATATATAAGAGCAGGGAGGTTGTGCTTCATCTCTATAACATATTAGTTAAGCCACAGCTAGAATACTGCGTGCAGTTCTGCTCACCGCATTATAAGAAGGCTGTGATTGCACTCGAGCGGGTGCAGAGGATATATGCAAGGATTTTGCCTGGGCTGGGGAATAATTAGCTATGAGAAAATAATGGAATGGATGGGGTTATTTTCATTGGAACAGAGGAGGCTGAGGGGAGACTTAATTGAGGTGTAAATATTATGAGAGGCCCAGATAGAGTGGACACGACGGACCTATTTCCCATAGCAGAAGGGTCAGTAACCAGGGGTGTATAGTTTTAAAGTAGTTGGTCGGAGGTTTTGAGGGGATTTGAGAATTTTGTGAACCCATAGGTTGGTGGGGTCTGGCACTCACTGCCTGAAATGGTGGTAGAGACAGAGAACCTCAACACATTTAAAATTACTTAGATATGCACTTGAAGTGCCGTAACCTACAGGGCTACGGGCCTAATGCTGGAAACTGGGGTCAGGGTGGATTGCTCTTTGTCGGCCGGCATGGATGATGGAACTAATGGCCTCCTTCTGTGCTGTAAATTTCTATGATTCTATCCTGAACCTGTGTCCAGCGATGCCCACTGGCGCAGAAGGCTCAAAATGCCCGCGGACACAATGTGATCCCCCCTCTCATCTACCTCAAATACTGTCTGAAAGCTGGAGACACTCTGTGTGTTTAACTGAAACATGGAGAGAGTCGGTGTGTATAACACAAGACGATCGTGAGAGTGTGTCTGTCTGATAGGCACCAGACTCTGGGAATCATTCCCAGCTTTGCGCTCTCTGATGTGTACCGTGCTGTACCTGCACTGGGACTGTTTGATTGGACAATGTAGAGGGAGATATACTCTGTATCAGACCAGTGCTGTAGCTGCACAGGGAGTATTTGATGGGGCAGTGTGGAGGGAACATTACTCTGTATCTGACCAGTGCTGTAACTTCCCTGGGAATGTTTAAAGGGACAGTATAGAGGCAACTTACAAAGATGGGAGGGAAAGTAGGGAGTGAGGAGGATACAAAAAACCTGCAAAGGGACATAGACAGGCTAAGTAAGTGGGCAGAGATTCGGCAGATGGAATACAATACTGGAAAGTGTGAGGTTATGCACTTTGGCAGCAAAAGTCATAGAGCAAGTTATTATCTTAATGGCAAGAAACTGGAAAGTAACGCATTACAAAGGGATCTGGGGGTCCTGGTGCACGAAACTCAAAAATTTAGTATGCAGGTGCAGCAGATGATCAAGAAGGCCAATGGAATGTTGGTTTTTATTGCTAGCAGGATAGAATATAAAAACAGGGAGGTATTGCTGCAGTTATACAAGGTATTGGTGAGACCGCACCTGGAATACTGCATACAGTTTTGGTGTCCATACTTAAGAAAAGACATACTTGCTCTCGAGGTAGTACAAAGAAGGTTCACTCGGTTAATCCCGGGGATGAAGGGGTGGACATATGAGGAGAGGCTGAGTAGATTGGGACTCTACTCATTGGAGTTCCGAAGAATGAGAGGCGATCTTTTTGAAACATATAAGATTGTGAAGGGGCTTGATCGGGTGGATGAGGTGAGGATGTTCCCAATGATGGGTGAAACTAGAACTAGGGGGCATAATCTTAGAATAAGGGGCTGCTCTTTCAAAACTGAGATGAGGAGAAACTTCTTCACTCAGAGGGTAGTAGGTCTGTGGACTTTGCTGCCCCAGAAAGCTGTGGAAGCTACATCATTAAATAAATTTAAAACAGAAATAGCCACTTTCCTAGAAGTAAAGGGAATTAGGGGTTCCGGGGAGCTGGCAGGAAATTGGACATGAGTCTAGGTTCGGATCAATCATGGCCCTGTGGGTGGCGGAGCGGGCCCAGGGGCCGTGTAGCCTGGTCCTGCTCCTACTTCTTGTGTTCTAATTCTGTGTTAGATTTCAGGAGATGGTTTTATTCACAGGGATTAGTGGAGACCTCGGGAACAGGCTGCCAGCTAGGAGTCCTTCAAGAGTAAATTGGGCCTGTTCCTGGCTGGGGTGGAGATCGCCTTTTACAGAAGGTAAGTATTGCAGCAAGTATAGGTACAGAGTGATCTCCTGGACGAGTTTCGATCGCCTAGATGGGTCGGAGATGAATTTCCCAGATTTATTCTCCCAAATTGGCCATTGGGTTTTTTACCTGGTTTTTTGCCTCTCCCGGGAGATCACATGGGATCTGGTGGGATGGAGAGTGGAAGTAGATTTGAGGTTAGGATCAGATCAGCCATGATCTTGTTGAATGGCGGAGCAGGCTCGAAAGGCCGATTGGCCTACTCCTGCTCTTATTTCTTATGTTCTTATGTTCTTAACTTTACTCGGTATCAAACACGTGCTCTACCTGCCCTTGGAGTGTGTCTTGGGACAGTATAGAGGGAGCTTTACGCTGTATCTAAGCCATGCTGTACCTGCCCTGATACTATTTGATGGGAGAGTGTGGAAGGAGCTGTTCTCTCTATCTGACCAGAACTGTACCTTCCCTGGGAATGTTTGATGGGACATTATAGAGGGTGTTTTACTCTGTATTTAACCCGTGCTGCACCAGCATGGGACTCTTTGATGGGTCAGTGTCAAGGGAGATTTACTCTGCATAACGCATGTTGTGAACCTGCACTGGGAGTGTTGGATGGGGAGTGAAGTGGGAGCGTTACTCTCTAACTAACCAGTGCTGTGCCTTGCCTGGCAGTGGTAGCTGGGGAGTTTAAAGGGAGATTTACTTTGCCATGTACTGCACTGTATCAGGCTGCGATAGAGCAGAGCCCTGCCCTTTAACAGAGCCTGACATGTGAATCGTACGGACCATAATATCAGAGGAGACTGCATGGTGCATCTGGGCTCTCTGCAATCATTCCACCTATACTGCCTGACATAAAAAGGCCTGGGTAAAAGTGTCTTTTCTCTGATGGGACACTGGGTGGCGCAGCGGCTCCTTAACCAAAGGGACTTGGGTTCAATTATAACTCAGACAGGACGGGTGAAAAATACCTGTCAGGGAAATAAAGAATGTGTGATAGGGAAACTGGAGCAGTGTGGAGGAGCCTCGGTGAAAGGAAATCAGCAAAGTCTAAGTTAGTCAATTTTTCATTCCAGATTTATTAACAATTTCACAGCATACAATTTACAGAGAATGGTTTAAAAAGGTAACACAAAGTGAATATAATAACTGAGCGTCACATTGAGAACTGAATACATGTGGTCTGAGCTGCAAGTTATCTGTACATCTCTTACAGACACCAGAGAGAGAAAACAGGGGCTCCACATAAAGGGAAGGGAACAATTGTGAATTAGAATAGAAAAAAGTGACTTACTTACATGTGAAACATTCAAACAACTCTAAGATACATATACCTTGTAGCCCCGATTATCTCACACATTTCAAACAGAAAGACGGAATTCAAGGTTATATTTTTCTCAGCTATAGATTCGGATCTTTATAACTGAAGACATTTTACTTTGAGAATCAACAAGTGGAAATATTTTATTTTCAGAACACAGCGATGTTAATAAACAGATGAGGAAAATCCATGGCATCTGAAATTCAGCCCATCACTTGACCTTTAAAAGAGGGATAAAAGAATGAAGCAGGACTTTAGTGGTCTAGGATAATTATCTCAGTATTTTTATCAATGAAACTTTCAGAGATTTGTCAAACCGCTTCAGTCATGTCGAAGTTTGAGTGGATTGAATCTTCTCACCTTCACCAGCGTGACAGCAGCGCTGTAGAAAATGCTCAGGAAGAACAGGAGGATGAATGTGGAAGCGGTTGTCCAAATATTGCCGCTCTCGTCCTCATAGTCTTCAATCCAGATGTGGTCTGAGGAATCTACAGGGATGTAGAGGAGGAAATAAATTCAGATCATTTTTAATCCAAGATATCATATAATTATAGTGTGTGGGTGTTTTGTGTGTTAATGTGGGTGTCTGTGTGTGTTTTGTGTAATGGTGTGAGTGTGTTGTGTGTTTTAATGCAGGAGCCTGTGTGTGTTTTGTGTAAGGGTGTGTGTGTGTTTTGCATGTTAATGCGGGTGTCTGTGTGTGTTTTGTGTAAGGGTGTGTTTGAGTTGTGTGTTTTAATGTGGGTGCCTGTGTGTGTTTTGTGTAAGGGTGTGTTTGAGTTGTGTGTTTTAATGTGGGTGCCTGTGTGTGTTTTGTGTAAGGGTTTGTGTGTGTTGTGTGTTTTAATACGGGTCTCTGTGTGTGTTTTGTGTAAGGGTTTGTGTGTGTTGTGTGTGTTAATGCTGGTGCTGTGTGTTTGTTTAAGGGTGTGTGCGTGTTTTGTGTATTAATGCGAGTGTCTGTGTGTGTTTTGTGTAAGGGTGTGTGTTTGTTGTGTGTATTAATGCGGGTGTCTGGGTGTGTTGTGTGTAAGGGTGTGAGTGTGTTGTGTGTTTTAATGTGGGTGCCTGTGTGTGTTGTGTGTGTTAATGTGGGTGCCATTGTGTGTTTTGTGTAAGGGTGTATGTGTGATTTGTGTGTTAATGCGGGTGCCTGTGTGTGTTTGTGTAAGGGTGTGTGTATGTTGTGTGTGTTAATGCGGGTGTCTGTGTGTGTTTTGTGTAAGGGTGTGTTTGTGTTTTGTGTATTAATGCGAGTGGCTGTGTGTGTTTTGTGTAAGGGTGTGTGTGTGTTGTGTGTATTAATGCGGGTGTCTGTGTTTGTTTTGTGTAAGGGTGCGTGTGTGTTGTGTGTGTTAATGCAGGGGTCTGTGTGTGTTTTGTGTCTTGTTGATGTTTCTGTTAATGTGGGTCTCTGTGTGTGTTTTGTGTTAGTGTTTGTGTTGTGAGAGTGGTACTGCAGGGTTTTACATGTGTTTTGTGTAAGGGTGTGTGTGTTTGTGTGTGCTATTGTGGGTGTCTTTGTCTGTTTGTGTAAGGGTGTGTGTGTGTTTTATCCGTTATTGTGGGTGTCTGTTTATGTTTTGTGTAAGGGTTTGTGTGTTGATTTGTGTGTTAATGCTGGTGTCTTCGTGTTTTGTGTAATTCTGTATGTGTGTTAATATGTGTTAATGCAGTTGTCTGAGTTTTGTGCGTAAGCGAGTGTGTGTGATGATGTGTGTTTAATGCAGGGTTATGTGTGTGTTTTGTGTAAGTGTGTGTGTGTGTTCTGTATCAAAATGCGGGTCTCTGTGTGTGTTTTGTATAAGGGTGTATGCTCGATGATGTGCGTGTTTTTGTAAGGGTGTGTGTGTATTTATGTGTGTGTTAATACAGGTGCCTGTTTGTGTTTTGTGTAAGTGTGTGTGTGTGTCAATGCGGATCTCTATGTGTGTTATTTGCAAGGTTGTGTTTGTGATGATGTTTTTGTTAATGCGGGTGTCTGTGTGTGTTTGTGTAATGTTGTGTGCATGTGTTGATATATGTTTTAACGTGGGGTTCTCTGTGCGTTTTGTGTAAATGTGTGTATTGTGCGTGTTAATGCGGGTATGTGTGTATTTTGTACGATTGTGTGCGTTGATATGTGTGTTAATGTGGGTGTCCGTGTGTGTTATGTGTAAGGGTGTGTGTGTTTTGTGTGTTAATGAGGGTGTCTGTTTGTGCTGTGTGTAAGGGTGTGTATGTGAGTTGTGTGTGTTAATGCAGGTGTCTCTGTGTGTTTTGTGCAAGGGTGTGTGTGTGTTGTGTTTGTTTTTGCGAGTGTCTGTGTGAGTTTTGTGTAAGCGTGTGTGGGTGTTGATGTGTGTTTTAAGGTGGGTGTCGGTGTTTGTTTTCTGTAAGTGTGTGCGAGTTGATGTGTTTGTTTATGCGGGGGACTCTGTGTGTTTTGTGTAATGGTGTATGTGTTGATGTGTGTTTATGCAGGTGTATGTGTTTGTGTTTTGACATGTGTTAATGCGGGTGTCTGTGTGTGTTTTGTGTAAGGATTTGTGTGTGTGTTGATGTGTGTGCTAATGCAGGTGTCTGTGTGTATTTTGTGTAATGGTGTGTGTGTGTTGTTGTGTGTTAATATGGGGGTCGGTGTGTGTTTTGTGTAAGGATGTGTGTTTGTTGATGTGTGCTAATGCTGGTGTCTGTTTGTGTATTGTGTAAGGGTTTGTGTGTGTTGATGTGTGTGTCAATGCGGTGTCTGTGTGAGTATTGTGTAAGGATGTGTGTTTGTTGATGTGTGTGTTAATGCGGGTGTCTGTCTGTGTTTTGTGTAAGGGTGTGTTTTTTATGTATGTGTTAATGCTGGTGTCTGTGTGTTTTGTGTAAGTGTGTGTGTGTTGTGTGTGTTAATGCTGGTGGCTGTGTGCGTTTTGTGTAAGGGTGTGTGTGTTGATATGTGTGTTAATGCGGGTGTCTGTGTGTGTCTGTTGATGAGTGTGTCAATGCTGGTGTCTCTGGGTGTTTTGTGTAATGGTGTGTGTGTCTGTTGATGTGTGTTAATTCGGGTGTCTGTGTGTGTTTTGTGTAATGGTGTGTGTGTCTGTTGATGTGTGTTAATGCGGGTGTCTTTGTGTGTTTGTGAAAGGGTCTGTGTGTGTTGATATGTGTGTTAATGCGGGTGTCTGTGTGTGTTTCATGTACGTGTGTGTGTCTGTTGATGAGTGTGTCAATGCTGGTGTCTCTGGGTGTTTTGTGTAATGGTTTGTGTGTCTGTTGATGTGTGTTAATGCAGGTGTCTGTGTGTGTTTTGTGTAAGGATGTGTGTTTGTTGATGTGTGTGTTAATGCGGGTGTCTGTCTGTGTTTTGTGTAAGTGTGTGTGTGTGTTATGTGTGTTACTGTGGGTGTCTGTCTGTGTTTTGTGTAAGGGTGTGTGTGCCTATTGATGTGTGTTAATGCGGTTGTCTGTGTATGTTTGTATTGATGTTTGTGTTAATGATGGTGTCTGTGAGTTTGTGAAAGGGTGTGTGTGTTGATGTGTGTTAATGCGGGTGTCTGTGTGTGTTTTGTGTAAGGGTTTGTTTGTGTGTTGATGTGTGTGTTAATGCGGGTGTCTGAGTGTTTTTGTGTAAGGGCTTGTTTGTCTGTTAATGCAGGTGCCTGTGTGTGTTTGTGTAAGTGTTTGTTTTTGTGTTGATGTATGTGTTAATGTGGGTGTCTGTGAGTTTTTGTGTAAGGGATTGTTTGTGTGTTGAGTTTGATAACATGGGTGTCTGTGTGTCCTTGGATAAGAATGTGTGTGTGTTGTGTGTGTGTTAATGCTGGTGTCTGTGTGTGTTTTGTGTAAGTGTGTGTGTGTGTGTTGATGTGCCGGTAATGCACGTGTCTGTGTGTGTTCTGTGTAAGGGTGTGTGTGTTGATGGATGTGTTAATGCAGATGTCTGTGTGTGGTTGTGTTGTGTTTGTGTGTTTATGTGAGTTTTTATGCGAGTGTCTGTTTGTGCTTCGTGTAAGGGTGTCTGTATGTGGAAGTGTGCGTTAATGTGGGTGTCTGTGTGTGCTTTGTGTAAGTGTATGTGCCTTGATGTGTGCATAAATGTGGGTGTCTGTTTGTGCTTTTTGTAAGTGTGTGTGTTGATGATTGTGTTAATGCGGGTGTCTGTTTGTGTTTTTTATAAGGGTGTGTGTGTGTTGATGTGTGTGTTAATGCGGGTGTCTATGTCTGTTTTATATAAGGGTCTGTGTGTGTTGATATTTATGTTAATGTGGGTTCCTGTGTGTGTTTTTTGTAAGGGTGTCTGTGTTGATGTTTGTGTTAATGCGGGTGTCTCTGTGTGTGATTTGTGCAAGGGTGTGTGTGTGTTGATGTGTGTGCTAATGCGGGTGTCTGTGTGTGTTTTATGTAAGTGTGTGTGTGTGTTGATGTTTGTGTTAATGCGGGTGTCTGTGTGTGTTTGGTGTAATGGTCTGTGTGTGTTGATATTTACATTACTGTGGGTGTCTGTGTGTGTTTTGTGTAAGTGTGTGTGTATTGATGTGTGTGCTAATGTGGGTGTCGGTGTGTGTTTTTTGTAAGTGTGTGTGTATTGATGTGTTTGTTAATTTGGGTGTCAGTGTGTGTTTTGTGTACGTGTGTGTGTCTTGATGTGTGTGTTAATTTGGGTGTCTGTTTGTGTTTTGTGCAAATGTGTATGTTGAAATTTGTGTTAATGCAGGAGTCTGTGTGTGCTTTGTTTTAATGAGTGTGTGTGTTGATGTGTGTGCTCATGCAGGTGTCTGTGTGTCTCTTCTGTAAGTGTGTCTGTGTCGATGTGTCTGCTTATATGAGTGAATGTGTGTGTTTGTTAATCCGGGTGTGTGTGTTTGTTTTCTGTAAGTGTGTGTTAATGTATATGTTTGTGCTGGTGTCTGTGTGTGTGTGTATTAATGTGAGTGTCTGTTTGTGTGTGTTAATATGGGTGTCCGCGTGTGTTTTGTATAATTGTGTGTTAATGTGTATGTTTGTGCGTGTGTCTGTGTGTGTGTTATTGTGGGTGCCTGTTTGTGTGTGTTAATACTGGTGTCTGTGTGTGCTTTGTGTAAGTGTGTGTGTATTGATGTGTGTGTTAATATGAGTGTCTGTGTGTGTTTATGTGTAAGTGTGTGTGTATTGATGTGTGTTAGGGTGAGAGACTGTGTGTGTTGATGTGTAAGTGTGTGTGTATTGATGTGTGTGTTAGGGTGAGTGTCTGTGTGTGTTGATGTGTAAGTGTGTGTGTATTGATGTGTGTGTTAATATGAGTGTCTGCATGTGCTTTGTGTAAGTGTGTGTGTATTGATGTGTGTGTTAGGGTGAGTGTCTGTGTGTGTTGATGTGTAAGTGTGTGTGTATTGATGTGTGTGTTAATATGAGTGTCTGCATGTGCTTTGTGTAAATGTGTGTGTATTGATGTGTGTGTTAATAGGAGTGTCTGTGTGTGTTTATGTGTAAGTGTGTGTGTATTGATGTGTGTGTTAGGGTGAGTGTCTGTGTGTGTTGATGTGTTAGTGTGTGTGTATTGATGTGTGTGTTAGGGTGTGTGCTGTGTGTGTTGATGTGTAAGAGTGTGTGTATTGATCTGTGTGTTAATAGGAGTGTCTGATGATGTGTAAGTGTGTGTGTATTGATGTGTGTTTTAGGGTAAGTGTCTGTGTGTGCTTTGTGTAAGTATGTGTGTATTGATGTGTGTGTTAGGGTGAGTGTCTGTGTGTGCTTTGTGTAAGGGTGTGTGTATTGATGTGTGTGTTAATACAGGTGTCTGTGTGTGCTTTGTGTAAGTGTGAGTGTATTGATGTGTGTGTTAGGGTGAGTGTCTGTGTTTTGATGTGCTAGTGTGTGTGTATTGATGTGTGTGTTAATATGAGTGTCTGTGTGTGTTTAAGTGTAAGTGTGCACAGAGAGGGTGGAATGCAACATTTCAACCGATGGTCCTCAGCAACATCAGGGACACAACCGTGATAAATGAGAAGTGGAGTCAATCATCAGCATGTATCTGGTCTAACATAATAATATATTACTTTACAAATAAATGGGACAAATTTATCCCAAACCCTATATAAAAATAGCATGTTGAATATATTTTTTTACAATATGATTCTCATGCGGCATTTTGAACAGTTTTGAGCAGTGAGTTAGAAACTGCTTTTTAACTAACGATAACTGAGTACATACAATAGATATTGGGTCACCTCCCCTTTCTCTCTCTCGGGAGTGTGGGTTAAAGAGGGTTATCAATGGCCCTTTGCCCTCTCTCTGGTGGGGGACTGCGAGGTACAGTGGGTTACCAAATGCCCTTTCCCCTCTCTCTGGTGTGTGCGTGGAAGTACAGTGGGTTAAATATTGCCCTTTCCCCTCTCTCTGGTGTGTGCGTGGAAGTACAGCGGGTTAAATATTGCCCTTTCCCCTCTCTCTGGTGTGTGTGTGGAAGTACAGTGGGTTAAATATTGCCCTTTCCCCTCTCTCTGGTGAGTGAGTGGAGAACAATTAGGTTAACAATTGTCCTTTCCCATTTCTCTGGTGGGGGAATGAATGTACAGTGGGTTACCAAATGCCCTTTCCCCTCTCTCTGGTGTGTGCGTGGAAGTAAAGTGGGTTAAATATTGCCCTTTCCCCTCTCTCTGGTGTGTGTGTGGAAGTACAGTGGGTTAAATATTGCCCTTTACCCTCTCTCCGGTGAGTGAGTGGAGAACAATTAGGTTAACAATTGTCCTTTCCCATTTCTCTGGTGGGGGAATGAATGTACAGTGGGTTAACAAATGCCATTTCCCCTCTCTCTGGTGGGGGAATGTGTGGTACAGTGAGTTAATATTTGCTCTTTGCCCTCTGTCTGGTGGGGCAGTCAATGGGTTAACAAGAGCTCTTTCCCCTCTCTCAGGTGTGGGAGTTGTGGTACAGTGGGTTAAAAATTGCCCTTTGCTGTATCTTTGGTGGGGGGTGTGGAGATACACTGGGTTAACTATTGACCTTTCCCAACTCTCTGGTGGGGTGTTGTGTTACAGTGGGTTAGCAATTGCCCTTTCCTCTCTCTTGGGTAGGCGAGTGGTAGTACAGTGGGTTAACAATTGCCCTTTCCTCTCTCTCTGGTGGGGTGTTTGGTACAGTGGGTTAAAAATTGCCCTTTCCTCTCTCTCTGGTAGGGGAGTGGTGGTAAATTGGATTAACAATTGCCCTTTCCTCTCTCTCTGGTGTGGTGTTGTGGTACACAGGGTTAACAATTGCACTTTCCTCTCTCTCTGGTGGGGTGTTGTGGTACATTGGGTTAACAATTGTTCTTTCCTCTCTCTCTGGTGGGGGAGTTGTGTTACATTGGGTTAACAATTGTTCTTTCCCCTCTCTCTGGTGGGGGAGTTGTGGTACATTGGGTTAACAATTGTACTTTCCCCTCTCTCTGGTGGGGGAGTTGTGGTACATTGGGTTAACAATTGTTCTTTCCTCTCTCTCTGGTGGGGGAGTTGTGGTACATTGGGTTAACAATTGTTCTTTCCCCTCTCTCTGGTGGGGGAGTTGTGGTACATTGGGTTAACAATTGTTCTTTCCTCTCTCTCTGGTGGGGGAGTTGTGGTACATTGGGTTAACCATTGTACTTTCCCCTCTCTCTGGTGGGGGACTTGTGGTACATTGGGTTAACCATTGTACTTTCCCCTCTCTCTGGTGGGGGACTTGTGGTACATTGGTTTAACAATTGCCATTTCCTCTCTCTCTGGTGTGTGCGTGGTTGGAACAGTAGGTTATCAATTGCCCTTTCCTCTCTCTCTTTTGGGGGAGTGGAGAAACAGTCGGTTAACAATTGCCCTTTCCTCTCTCTCTGGAGAGGGAGTCGGGGAACAGTGGGTTAACAATCTCCCTTTCCTCTCTCTCTGGTAGGGGTGTGTGAGTACAGTGGGTTAACATTTACACTTTCCCTTCTCTCTGGTAGGGGTGTGGGAGTACAGAGGGTTAACAATTGCCCTTTCCTCGCTCTCTGGTTGTGTGGTTGTGATACAGTGGGTTAACAATTGTCCTTTCCACTCTCTCTCTTGTGGTGGGGTGGGGTGTACAGTGGGATAACAATTGCTCTTTCCTCTCTCTGGTGGGGGAGTGGGTGTACAGTGGGTTAACAATGCTCTTTCCTCTCTCTCTGGTAGGGGTGTGGTCGTACAGTGGGTTAACATTTGCCCTTTCACATATCTCTGAAGGGGTGTGGGTGTACTGTGGGTTAACAATTGCCCTTTCCTCTCTCTGGTAGGGGAGTTGTGGTACATTGGGTTAACAATTGACCTTTCCACTCTCTCTCTTGTGGTGGGGGAGTGGGTGTACAATGTGTTCACAATTGCACTTTCCTTTCTCTCTGGTGGGGGAGTGGGGGTACAGTGGGTTTACAATTGCACGTTCCTCTCGCTCTTGTAGAGGAGTGGGTGTACTGTGGGTTAACAATTGCACTTTCCTCTCTCTCTTGTAGAGGAGTGGGTGTACAGTGGGTTAACAATTGTACTTTCCTCTCTCTCTGTGGGGGAGTGGGTGTACAGTGGGTTAACAATTGTCCTTTCCCCTCTCTCTGTGGGGGAGTGGGTGTACAGTGGTTTAACAATTGCCCTTTCCTCTCTCTCTGGCAGGGTGTTGTTGTACATTGGGTTAACAATTGCCCTTTCCCCTCTCTCTCTGGCAGGGAGTTGTGGTACAGTGGGTTAACAATTGCCCTTTCCCCTCTCTCTCTGGCAGGGAGTTGTGGTCCAGTGGGTTAACAATTGCTCTTTCTCCTCTCTCTGGTAGGGGAGTTGTGGTACAGTGGGTTAACAATTGCCCTTTCCTCTCTCTCTGGTGGGGAAGTTGGGGTACAGTGGGTTAACAATTGCCCTTTCCCCTCTCTGTGGTAGGGCAGTTGTGGTACAGTGGAATAACACATGCCCTGTCCTGTCTCTCTGTTAGGGAGTTGTGGTACATTGGGTTAACAATTGCCCTTTCCTCTCTCTCTGGCAGGGGTGTTGTTGTACAGTAGGTTAACAATTGCCCTTTCCCCTCTCTCTGGAAGGGGAGTTGTGGTACATTGGGTTAACAATTGCCCTTTCCCCTCTCTCTGGAAGGGGAGTTGTGGTACAGTGGGTTAACAATTGCCCTTTCCCCTCTCTCTGGTAGTGGAGTTGTGGTACAGTGGGTTAACAATTGCACTTTCCCCTCTCTCTGGTAGGGGTGTTGTGGTACAGTGGGTTAACAATTGCCCTTTCCCCTCTCTCTGGTAGTGGAGTTGTGGTACAGTGGGTTAACAATTGCACTTTCCCCTCTCTCTGGTAGGGGTGTTGTGGTACAGTGGGTTAACAATTGCACTTTCCCCTCTCTCTGGTAGGGGTGTTGTGGTACAGTGGGTTAACAATTGCCCTTTCCCCTCTCTCTGGTAGTGGAGTTGTGGTACAGTGGGTTAACAATTGCACTTTCCCCTCTCTCTGGCAGGGGTGTTGTTGTACAGTAGGTTAACAATTGCCCTTTCCCCTCTCTCTGGAAGGGGAGTTGTGGTACATTGGGTTAACAATTGCCCTTTCCCCTCTCTCTGGAAGGGGAGTTGGGGTACAGTAGGTTAACAATTGCCCTTTCCCCTCTCTCTGGTAGTGGAGTTGTGGTACAGTGGGTTAACAATTGCACTTTCCCCTCTCTCTGGTAGGAGTGTTGTGGTACATTGGGTTAACAATTGCCCTTTCCCCTCTCTCTGGTAGGAGTGTTGTGGTACATTGGGTTAACAATTGTTCTTTCCCCTCTCTCTGGTAGGAGTGTTGTGGTACAGTGGGTTAACAATTGCCCTTTCCTGTCTTTCTGGTAAGGGGTGTTGTGGTACACTGGGTTAACAATTACCTTTTCCCCTCTCTGTTAGGGGAGTTGTGGTACAGTGGGTTAACAATTATCTTTTCCCCTCTCTGTTAGGGGAGTTGTGGTACAGTGGGTTAACAATTGCCCTTTCCTGTCTTTCTGGTAAGGGGTGTTGTGGTACACTGGGTTAACAATTACCTTTTCCCCTCTCTGTTAGGGGAGTTGTGGTACAGTGGGTTAACAATTACCTTTTCCCCTCTCTGTTAGGGGAGTTGTGGTACAGTGGGTTAACAATTGCCCTTTCCCCTCTCTCTGGTAAGGGTGTTGTGGTACAGTGGGTTAACAATTGCCCTTTCCTCTCTCTCTGGTAGGGGAGTTGTGGTACATTGGGTTAACACTTGCACTTTCCCCTCTCTCTAGAAGGGGAGTTGTGGTACAGTGGGTTAACACTTGCACTTTCCCCTCTCTCTAGAAGGGGAGTTGTGGTACAGTGGGTTAAGAATTGCACTTTCCCCTCTCTCTAGAAGGGGAGTTGTGGTACAGTGGGTTAAGAATTGCACTTTCCCCTCTCTCTAGAAGGGGAGTTGTGGTACATTGGGTTAAGAATTGCACTTTCCCCTCTCTCTAGAAGGGGAGTTGTGATACAGTGGGTTAAGAATTGCACTTTCCCCTCTCTCTAGAAGGGGAGTTGTGGTACAGTGGGTTAAGAATTGCACTTTCCCCTCTCTCTGGTAGTGGAGTTGTGGCACAGTGGGTTAACAAATGCCCTTTCCTCTCTCTCTGGTAGGGGTGTTGTGGTACATTGGGTTAACAACAGGCAGGCAAATGGTCATCGACCTGAAACGTTAACTATTTCTCTCTGCACAGATGCCGCCTGAATGCTGAGAATTTCCAGCATTTCCTGTTTTTATCTAAGATTTCCACCATCTGCAGGATTCTGCTATTGAACAAGAAATGCGGAGACCGAGATCTTAATCTGCTGCTTTTGTTTGTCGGAAATGGGAATTTTAAGCTTCCCCCAGCGGGAGGAAAGTTGCTGAAGTTACGTTGAGTAAAGTTTTATGAGAAAGCTTCATTTTATCTCTAACTCACGGTGAATCTGAGCAGGGAGCGCTGACTATACAAGCCATGGACCCAAGACCCAAAAACTCCCAACTTCAGATACAAAGCCCGCACCTTGACAACAATGGGAAGCACAACTTACTAAGTGGCTGTGTTTTTAACTCATGGTTGGAAGACAACGCATTTATTGATATTTATTTAAGAACGGAAATGCAATCGAGAGTTTCTCATTGACAAGAATTGACGGTGTCCATCAGTATAAGGGAAATGTTCAGAAAACTTGGTTTACCACTGGATTTATTGACCGTTCTGGTGATGATCTTCAAGGGGATCGCTTCATGTCCCACCACACAGGAGTAGGAAGCACCGTTGGCCCACTCCTCCGCTGCAATGGATAACAGGCTGTAGATGAAGAAGGAACTGCTGCCGTTCTCCGCCAACACCTCGGTGTTCTTGTAGTTGCTGGAATTGAGCGGCTTGTCATTGACGGTCCACTTGATGAAGATCTCTCGGGGGGAGAAACCTCTCGCTAAGCAGGTGAGGGTGACGGACCTCTGTGTGGAGATTTCTTCTGACGAGGGCAGGAGGATAGACACGGATGGTTGACGCAGATCTTTAGCTGCAGGACAATTAGAATAAAGGAGAATAAGCTGGAGAATTCCAGAGACAATGAAAGCGGTGGTTAGATGTGAGGGAAATGTGATTCACGCTGAATTTTAAAGTACATATTTTCCCCTCTGGATCCTGTCCGGTTTTCAACCCGCAGTTGAGGGATATGCAATCCTTCTCTCTGAGAGCTTGAATAGTTGAATTCACAGCACAGAAACTGGCCATTCGGCCCAACAAATCTGGGCAGGTGTTTATGCTCCACAGGAGACACCTCCCACCTTACTTCATCTAACCACAATAGCATATCGTTCTATTACCTTTTCCCTCATGGGCTTATCTACTTTCCCCTTAGGTGAATTATTTCGGGTCCCAGAATGTTTAGTTAGTGGAATTACCAATCTGAATTATCAGAGTGGTCCATTAAAGCTCTTACTATAATGAATTGGCCCGTATACATACACAGGAAATAGCCACAGTGTCTCACTTATTGCTACACTCTCACTGCTCACCTGTTTCCTTGTGGATGGAATCGCTTATAGCAGTCGGCATATCCTGATGGCTCACCACGCAGGAGAACTCATCCCCACTCAGCCAGGCTTGTGTCGAGATGTTTATGTTGCTGATGACGCTGTTGGGTTCCTCTCCGGGTTGAATGGCAATTTCTGATTTCAAAGTCTCCTTTCCTCGGGTCCAGGACACGGTGAATCCATAAGGAGCATTAGACACGACGCAGGTTAAGATCACCATCGTCTCCAGTAAGACCTGTTCTAGTGATGGCTGTCGAAGCATAATCAGTGGATCGCTGTTTGTGATAGGATCTGTGAAATGGAAATGAAAGTCAAGCAAAGCTTCATCTTCAGAATCTGGACACCAGCATTCAGCCATTACTGGCTCAAGGAGATTCAATCACCATTGTGAGTTCACCCTGTCGCTGTTGCTTAAACACCATCGTTATTGGATTGACAAAGAAATGGCACCGAATCCGGCTAACTCTTTAACATTTCCTGAGTATTTGCACCCAGAGCTTCCTGTAATGTGCTGTGAAGCAAATACGTGGCGTAAAAAAAAGAATAAATTCAAGCGCAATTGTGTTACGCACTAACTAGAGCTCTTGCCGAAATCCATTGCTCCTTTATGCCCGTCTATAGATCCTGGTGCCCAAACACATCTCTGATCATTATAATGCATCTGCCCCAAGGTGTCAGGAGCTCGAAAATTACACTGCTTCAAAACGGCTGTCAAATAAAATCCAGGATTTTAGGTGGAACAGGAAAAAAGTGAATTTCCTGTTTTCTTGTTATGATTTTTGGGGCGATGAATATGGGCAGGAACCTGTTGCAGCCCCCATCAGAGGAGAGGTGATACGTCGGGAGAATGGAGCTCCAAGGCCTCTTTTGTGGTGGGGAATGATTTGAAATGCCGTGGTGTGTTAGTTTGCTAATTTGTGTCATTAGTGAGCATTTCTCATGTCTGGTGTGACAGTCAGAATGAAGTATGACCGCAGGGCAGCAATAGGAACACAGGAATAGGAGATGGGCATTCATCCCATCCAGCTTGTTCTGTTATTCAATGAGATCATGGCGGATTTGCACCTGAACACCATCTACCAGCTTTCTTTCTGTAACCCTTGATAACCTTGCCTAACAAAAATCTATCAATCTCTGTTTTGCTATTTTCAGTTGCCGCCCATCCTCAACGTCATTTGGGGGAGAGATTGTGAGATACAGTGGTATAACAAATGCCCTTTCCTCTCTCACTGGTGGATGACTGGAGAACCAGTGGCTTCACAATTGCCCTCTCCCCACTCGAAGGTGGGTAGTGGCAGTTACAGTGGTATAACAGTTGCCCTTTCCTCATTCTCTGGTGGGTGAGTGGAGATTCAGTGGGTTAAGAATTGCCCTTCCCCCTCTCTCTGTTGGGGGAGTGGGAGTTACAATGGTATAACAATTGCCCTTTATTCTCTCTCTGGTGGGTGAGTGGAGATACAGTGGGTATAACAATTGCACTTTCCCCTCTCTCTGTTGGGGGAGTGGGAGGTAGAGTGGTAATCCAATTGCCCTTCATTCTCTCGCTGGTGGGTGAGTGGAGATACAGTGGCTTAAAAATTGCCCTTTCCCCTCTTTCTGGTGGGGTAGTGGGTGTACAGTGGGTTAACAATAGCCTGTTCACCTCTCTCTGGTGGGAGAGTGGGGTTCATGGGTTAACAGTCGCCATTTCCCCTCTTTCTGCTGGGCGATTGAAGATACGGTGGGCTTACAATTGTCCTTTCCCTATCAATGGTGTGGGAGTGGAGTACAGTGAGTTAACAACTGCCCTTGCCCTATCATTGGAGGGTGTGTGGGGCACAGTGGGTTAAACACTGCCCTTTCATTTTCTGTGGTGATGGAGTGGCGGTAGAGTTGGTTAACAACTGCCCTTTCCCTATCTATGGTGGTGGAGTGTGGGTGCATTTGGTTAACAATTGCCCTTACCATCTCTCTCGTGGGTGAGTGGAGATACAGTGAGTGAAGATTTTCACTGTCCCCTCTCTCTGGTGGGGCAGTAGGGGTCCAGTGGGTTATTAATTGCCCTTTCCCTTCTCTCTGGTGGGACAGTGTGACTACTGTGGGTTAACAATTGCCCTTTCCCCTCTATCTTGTGAGACAGTGGGGGTACTGTTGGTTAATAATTGCACTTTCCCCTCTCTCTGCTGGGAGAGTGGGGGTACAGTGGGTTAATAATTGCACTTTACCATCTCTCTAGTGGGACAGTGAGGCTAGTGTGGGTTAACAATTGCCCTTTCCCCTCTCTGTGCTGGGAGAGTGGGGGTACAGTTGGTTAATAATTGCCCTTTACCCTCTCTCTGGTGGGACAGTGAGGCTACTGTGGGTTAACAATTGGCCTTCCCTCTCTCTCTGGTGGGGGTACATTTCGTGCTCGTTTGTGGCCTTCACATCAGTTCGCAGTTGCTGCGATTATTGAAATGTAAATGTCCCCAATTCTGAAGGGATGGACAACAATGGTAACTGGGATAAAAACAGAAATGGCTGCAAAAACTCAGCAAGTCAGGCGGAATCTGTGCAGATAGGAACAGAGTCAAACTTTCAGGTCGACGACCCTTCATCAAAACGGGCTGCCGAAAGGTAATCGACCTGAAACCTTGGCAAAAATGGAAACAAAATTAATTGAAAGGTGTGTTTTTAACTCAGGAATGGAAGAAAAGACCTTTATTGATGTTTATTTAAGAACTTAAATGCAAGCGAGTGTTTCTCATTGACAAGAATTAACGGCGTCCATCAGTACAAGGGAAATGTTCATTAGCATTCTTTACCGCTGGATTTATTGACCGTTCTGGTGATGATCTTCAAGGGGATCGCTTCATGTCCCACCACACAGGAGTAGGAAGCGCCGCTGGCCCACTCCTCCGCTGCAATGGATAACAGGCTGTAGATGAAGAAGGAACTGCTGCCGTTCTCCGCCAACACCTCGGTGTTCTTGTAGTTGCTGGAATTGAGCGGCTTGTCATTAACGGTCCACTTGATGAAGACCTCTCGTGGGGAGAAACCTCTCGCTAAGCAGGTGAGGGTGACGGACCTCTGAGCGGAGACATCTTCTGCCGAGGGCAGGAGGACAGACACGGACGGTTGCCGTGGATCTTGAGCTGCAGGACAATTAGAATAAAGAACAATAAGCTGGAGAATTCCAGAGACAATGGAAGCGGTGGTTAGATGTGAGAGAAATGTGCTTCACGCCGATTTTTAAAGGATTTATATTCTCCTCTGGACCCTGTTCGGTTTCCAAGCCTGAGCTGACTGATATGCAATCCTTCTCTGTGAGCCTGAAGAGTTGGGTTTACCGCACAGAATCAGGCTCTTCGGCCCAACAGCTCTGAGCCGGTGATTATGCTCCACAAGAGACACCTCCCACCTCATTTATCTAAACCCTAATGGCATATCCTTCGATTCTGTTTTCCCTCATGAACTTATCTATCTTCCCCTTAAGTGCATTACCTCGGTTCCCAGGGTATTTAGTTAGTGGAATTATCAATCTGAATGATCAGAGTAGTCCATTAGAACTCATAATAGAACGAATTGGTCCTTACTCAAACCTAGGAAACAGCCACAGTGTCTCACTTATTGCTACACTCTCACTGCTCACCTGTTTCTTTGTGGATGGAATCTCTGATAGGAGTTGGCATATCCTGATGGCTCACCACGCAGTAGAACTCATCCCCACTCAGCCAGGCTTGTGTCGAGATGTTTATTTTGCTGATCACGCTGTTGGGATCCTCTCCGGGTTGAACTGCAATCTCTGATTTCAAAGATTCCTTTCCTCGGGTCCAGGTCACGGTGACTCCATAAGGACCATTAGACAGGACGCAGGTTAAGGTGACCGTCGCCTCCAGTAAGACCTGTTCTAGTGACGGTTGGTGAAGAGTAATCACTAGATCGCTGCATGAGGAACAATCTGTGAAACAGAAATGAAAGTCAAGCAATGTTTCATCTTCAGAATCAGGACACCAGTATTCACCCATTTCTGACTCAAGCAGAATAAATCTCCCTGTTGATTAAGCACCAGCGTTATTGGAATGACAATAAATTGTCAACGATTCTGGGGGACTCTTTAATATTTCCTGTGTATTTGCCCCCAGAACTCCTGTAATGGGCTGTGAAGCAATTACCCGGCGTTAAACAATGAATAAGTTCGGGTGCAATTTATTTACGCACTGAAAACAGCTCTTCCCATAATCCCTTGCTCCTTTATGCCCGTCCATACATCCTGGTGCCCGAACACATCTCCGCTCATTATAATGTCTCTGTCCCCAGGTTCAAGAGCTCTTCACGAAAATTACACTGTTTCAAAAAGGCTGTCAAATAAAATCCATGATTTTCGGTGCAACAAGAAAAAACTGAATCTTCTGGTTTCTTGTTCCGATATTTGGGGCGATGAAAATGTGTAGGAATACTCAGAGTAGAAGTGAATTGTCGGGAGCTGGAATTCCAAAGGGGTGTTTTTGGTGGGGAATAATTTGTAAAGCCGGTGTGAGGCAGTTTGTTTATTTCTGTCATAGTGAGCTTTTCTCATGCCTGGTGAGAGAGACTCAGAATGAAATATGACCTCATGGCAGCAATAGAAACACAGCAACAGGAGGAGGCCATTCAGCCCATCCAGCCTGTCCCGCCATTCAATGAGATCATGGCTGATCTGCACCTCAACACCATCTACCTGCAATGTTTCTGTAACCCTTGCCCAACATAAATCTATCAATCTCAGTATTGATATTATCAATTGACGCCCATCTTGAACAGCTTTGTGGGAGAGTGTGTTCCGGATTTCCACAGCCCTTTGCACGAAGAAGTGGTTTCTGACCTCACCCCTGAACGGCCTAGCTCAAATTTTAAGATTATCCCCCGTTGTTCTGGACTTCCCCAGCAGAGGAAATACTTTATCTCTATATGACCACCAATTCCAAAAATTATCTTAATTCGTTCACCCTTTAATCTTCTATACTCAAAGCAATACACGCCTAGTCAGTGCAATATGTCCTCAAAATGTAATACTTCTTGCCCCGTAACATTCTGGTAAATCTGCAACGCACCCCCTCCAAGGTCATTATATCCTGCCTGATGTGTGGAGCCCAGAACTGAACACAGTTCTCTAAATAGGGTAAATGACCTTTCTAGCAGTGGGTTCCTGGAAAATTATCAGTAAAGGCCTCCAGACACCTACTGCCGCTCGGAATATGATCAGCCAGCTCAGGATAAACCGGAGCCCAAGGACACCTCACTCACTGTCTGACATCAGAGTCGAGGGAAACCTATAGCGAGGTTATTAAATCCAGAACTGTGAGGAATCCTAATTGATGAAGATGGTTGGTTCAAGTCCCACTCCAGAGACTTGAACACAGAATGGAAACTGACACTCCCAATGCAGTACTGATTGAGCGCTGCACTGTATTTTGGATGAGGTGTTCAAGCGAGGATCAATCTGCCCTCTCAATTGGACGTAAGACATCCCATGGCACCATTTCAAAGATGAGCAGGGGAGTTGTCCCGGTGCCATGGCAAATAATTACCCCTCAACAAATATCACAAAAAAAAATCTGGTCTTTATCACATTGCTGTTTGTGGGAGCTTGTTGTGCACAAAATGTCTTCCTCATTTTGTACATTACAACAGTGGCCACATTTCAAGCGTAATTCATTGGTTGTCAATCGATTTGCGGTAGCCTGAGGTCCCGGAAGGCGCTGTATAAAGCCAATTCTTTATTATCTTTTACATCCGAAGGAAACACAAACTGCATGATTGTATATTATAATTAGAGCTAACACAGGGTAAATCTGAAAATAAGGACACCTCACTCACTGTCTGACATTACAGCTGAGGGAATTCTTCTTTGCTGGTGAAGGGATGGAATCCTAAACCTTGAGGAATCCCACTTATATCGGAAGGAAACACCAAAGTGTTTGCTTGTAAATTAGAAACTGTGCTGTGCTATGGACTAATTCCAATAAAATTCTGACTCAGAGCGGCACTGGAAATGGGTTGGAACTCCCCGACTGTGCCTCTTACCCTGAGAGTTGGCAATGTTTCGGCTTTGGGTAACCCCTTCATGAGTGACCTGGCAGGTGTAGACCGAGCCGCTGAACCATTCGCCAGCGGGGACTGTCAGCAGACTGGTGGTCGAGAAGGTCCCGTTCACTTCACAGACGAGAGAGGTGACGAAGCCCGAATGCATGAGTTGTCCATTCTTCAACCAATTCACGGTCAGTGACTCTGGATGGAAGTCCATGATTGAACACACGACCTTTGCATATCTGCTGCTGGTGATTTGGTCACTGGAACTCGCCGTGAGGATAACAGTTGGATGGACCACTGTACCATCTTCTGGGGAATACATGTTTTGGACATTCATTGCAAAATAAATGATTAAGAAATGCATAGTGTCCTTATCATTAAACAAGTCCTTTACTATCTGGCACACATTAGCAAGGCATTTCCAAGGACCAGAATTCTGCACGATATTCGAAGTGTGATATGGAGACCAGGACTGTGCACAATATTCTAAAAGTGATATGGACACCAGGACTCTGCACAGTATTCTAATTGTGATATGGAGACCAGAACTCTGCACAGTATTCTATGAGTGATATGGAGACCAGGAATGTGCACAGTATTCTAAGTGTGATACGGTGACCAGAAGTCTGCACAGTATTGCAAGTGTGAGAAGGTAACCGGACTGTACACGGCATTCGAAGTGTGATATGGAGTCTAGGATTGTGCTCCGTACTCTAAGTGTGAAGTGGAGACCAGAACTGTTCACAATACGCTAAGTGTGGAATAACCAAGTTTCTATTCAAGTTGAACATAACTTCCCTGCTTTTCACAGTTTGCCCCTGCATCCCACTACACTAACCTGGCATTGGAACGATCCACACGGAATCTCTTCGTTGAACCACGCAGTAGATTGTGCTGCTCCCCATTTCTGACTCGGTGATGGTTAACTGGCTGCTCAGTGTGTAGGTTCCCCTCTTGTTGAGCACTGACGGGTAAGTCATCAATCCAGTGTTGATCGGCTGTTTATCTTTTGTCCAGGAAACGCTGGTGATTTCGGGGTTGTAGTCCATTGCCAAACAGCCGAAAATGATGGAGCCGTCTGTGTTGGGTGGTTCACAGGAGAGTAGAGCGTAGAGGGTGGGAGGAGATGGTGTCGCTGGGAAAGAATGGCCAATTAGGCAAGTTAGAATCTGTAATCCGAGCTCATAAAACAACCAAACAACGCGAAATTTGACTCCAGGATAAACTCTTTCCATCATTTGACGATCAAAAACTACAGCGGCATTTGCGCTTTTGTCAGGTCCATCATACGCGCCTGTCGACCCCCTGGTCGGGAACACACCTCTCTGTCCGAGTTCTATCATATTGCAAATATAAGAACATTTTCACCTCACCTCAATAAGGCATCTTTCATTCGATCTTACAATAGAAGGGCAGAGAGTTTTTCCTGCAATTTCGGCCAGCATTTATTTATCAATCAACACCACTTCTGGTCATTTACTTCATTGCAGTTTTTGGAAATTTGCTCTGTGTCAATTGACTAATGCTTTTCCCTACAAAACAGCAGTGACTCTACTTCAAAGGTAACAGCGTAATCCGCGCTTATAAAACTAGCAAAACATCAGCTCAAATCCGACACACACAGAATTGAACAGGAAACTTTTTCACGGCTAGTTTCTAAGATAAAAGCTGCAGATGAATCGGGATTGGGTCGAATCTATCTCTTTCCTGCTCAGTATTTGAGCGATGTACTTCAACGCCCTGTCATTTGTGCTCTGTCCCATTCTATTGAATGGATGCTTCATGAAGTTCCTCCTCGCTCCCACTCAATTAATTATCCGACTATAATATATGATTCCGAAATCCGGTTAATGGTAGTGTCTCTTTAAATGGCCCATTTCAGTTACAAAAGTACCTGATGACCTCCCACCAATGAGAACAGGCACTGCTTTCTGGGTCGTAACAGGCACCTCTTGTTGCTGATTGTATCGAGCATAATCTAATCATGGGGAGAGGTTTCTTCTATAAAAATCTAATATTGGTAACACTTAAATATTATACATTTATATGAGGCAGGGAGTAGTGGTGAGCGGATGTTGTACAAACTGTAGAAAATAATGCAGTGGGGTCTCCCATGGATCGGTATGAGGACCATTGTTGTTCTTGTTATATAAAAATGACCTGGACTTGGGTATAGGGAGTACAATTTTGAAGTTCCCAGATGATTCAAATCTTGGCAAAGTAGCAAATAGTGAGCAGGATAGTAGCAGACTTCAGGAGGACTTAAACAGACTAGTGAAAAGAACAGGCACATGGTAGGTGCAATTTAGTGTGGATAAGTGTGAAGCGACGCACCTTGGGAGGAACAACATGGAGAAGCAGTATAATCTATATGGTACTATTTTGAGAGGATGCAAGAACAGAGAGATATGGATGTGCATATACACAAATCATTGAAGTTGGCGGGGAAAGTTGATAAAGCTGTTATGAAGGCGTATAGGACACTGGGCTTTGTAAAAAGATACACGGATTATTTAAAAAAGGAAGCTATGCAAAACCTTTACAAATCAGGGGTCAGGCCTCAGCTGGAGTATTGAGCACAATCCTGTCAGCACAATTCAGGAAGGATGAAAGGCCTTTGAGAGGGTAGAGAAGAGGTTTACCAGGAAGTTACCAGGGATGAGGAATTTCAGTTGTGGAGAGATTGGAGAAGCTGGGATATTCTAGTTAGAGCAGAGGTTAAGTGGAGACTTAACAGAGCTGTTCAAAGTTATGGGAGGTTTGCTAGAGCAAATAGGCAGAAACTGATTCCTTTGGCAAGTAGGTTGTTAACCGAAGGTGACAGATTTAAAATAATTTCCCGAAGATCTAGCGGGACAATTGGGGTATTTCCCACAAGAGGGTTGCTAATTACTGGAAAGCACCAGCTGGCTGGACATGTACTTGAAGAGGACCCATTTGCAGGGTTAGGAGGAAAAGGCTGGGGTTTTTGAGGAAATTGGACAGTTTTCAGAGCTGGCACAGGCAGGACGGGCCGAATGGCCTCTTCCTGTGATGTACGTTGCTCTGATTCTAGAGGAGTCAGCGGAAATTGTTCTTCCCGATTTAATGGAAGGAAACACTTCATATTCTGAAACATAGAAACATAGAATATAGGAGCAGGAGTAGACCATTCGGCCCCTCGAACCTGTTCCACCATTTAATGAGATCATGGCTGATCATCCAAACTCATTACCCTGTCCCTGCTTTCTCCCAATATCCCATGATCACTTTAGCATTAAGAAATATATCTAACTCCTTCTTGAAAATATGTAATGAATTGGCCTCAACTGCCCTGTGTGGCAGAGAATTCCTCAAGTTCACCACTTTCTGGGTGAAGAAATTCCTCCTCCTCTTAGTCCTAAATGGCTTACCACTTATCCGTAGACTGTGACCTCTGGGCCTGGACTCCCCGCCATGGGGAACATCCTTCCTGCATCTAGTCTGTCTAGTCCTGTCAGAATTTTATAAGTTTCAATGAGATCAACTCTCATTCTTCTAAACGCTAGCGAATATAAGCCTAATCGATCCAATCTCTCTTCATACGACATCCCAGGTATCAGCCTGGTGAATCTTCGCTGCACTCCCTCCATGGCAAGAGAATCCTTCCTCCGATAAGCCGACCAAACCTGCACACAATACTCAAGGTGTGGTCTCACCAAGGCCCTGTACAACTGCAGCAAGACATCCTTGCTCCTCTACTCTAATCCTCTTGCTATGAAGGCCAACATACCATTTGCCTTCTTAACCACCTGCTGCACCTGCATGATTAGCTTCAGCGACTGGTGAACAAGGTAACCCAGGTCTCGTTACACTTCCTCTTTTCCCAATCTATTGCCATTAAGATAATAATCTTTCTTCCTGTTTTTGCCACCAAAGTGGATAACCTCGCATATTTCCACATTATACTGCATTTGCCATGCATCTCCCCAATCACCCAACCTGTCCAGATCATACTGGAGTTTCTCTGCATCCTCCTCACAGCACACACGCCCACCCAGCTTTGTGCCGTCTGCAAACTTGGAGATATTACATCTAGTTCCCTCGTCTAGTTCATTAATATATATTGTGAATAGTTGGGGTCCTAGCACTGAACCCTGCAGTACCCACTAGTCACTGCCTGCCACTCAGAAAAAGACCCGTTTATTCCAACACTTTGCTTCCTTTCTGCCAACCAGTTTTCTATCCAAGTTATTACCTTACCCCCAATCCCATGTGCTTTAACATTGCACGCTAATCCCTTATGCGGGATTTTTCGAAAGCCTTCTCAAATTCCAAATACACCACATCGACTGGTTCTCCCTTATCTATTCTGTCCGTTACATCCTCAAAAACTTCCAGTGGAACAGTCAAGCATGAATTACCTTTTCTAAATCCATGTTGACTTTGTCCGATCCTGTCACTGTTTTCCAAGTGCTCTGCAATTGCATCTTTTATAATGTACTCTAGCATTTTCCCCAGTTCCGATGTCAGGCTTATCAGTATATAAATCCCCGTTTTCTCTCTATCACCCTTTATAAATAGTGGAGGTACAATAGCTACCCTCCAATCCATTGGAACTGCTCCAGAGCCTATAGAATTTTGGAAGATGACCAGCAATGCATCCAGTATTTCCAGTGCCTCTTCCTTAAGTACCCTAGGATGTAGATTATCAGGACTTGGGGATTTCTCAGCATTCAATCCCATCAATTTCCCTAACACCATTTCCCTACAAATACTGATGTCATGCAATCCCTCCCACTCATTCGACCCTATGTACCCTAACATATCTGGGAGGTTCTTTGTATCCTCCTTTGTGAAGGCAGAATCAAAGTATGTATTTTATTGGTCTGCCATTTCTTTGTTCCCCATTATAAATTCCCCTGATTCTGCCTGCAAGGGACCTATGCTTGACTTCAACAATCTTTTTCTCTTCTCATATCTATAGAAGCTTTTACAGTCAGTTTTTATGTTCCTGCAAGCTTACTCTAGAATATATCTTCCCCCTCTTAATTAATCCTTTTGTCCTCCTTTGCTCAATCGTAAACTGCTCCCAGTCCTCAGGTTTACTGCTTTTTCTGGCTAATTTATATGTCCTCTCCTCGGATCTTATGCTGTCCCTAATTTCCCTTGTTAGCCGCGATTGAGTCACCTTTTTTGTTTTATTTTTATGCCACTTCTATCAGATCTATTTTATTGTTTGTTACAATGAAAGAGGATATTTAAAACAAAGGGATCTGAGCAATCTGACGCAAATGTGTGACTTGGTTATATTATAAAGGCTTAAAGCTCATTGTGAATGATGACTCATTGCAGGCTGAATGTAAATCTTTAATTGTTTCACAGAAGTGCAGCTCAGTGATTGTCTGCCTTGTGTTGTGACCCAGTCCAACAAATGCAACTCGGTCGAATTTGTCCCTTTTCAAAAGAAAAATGAACGAAGTTATGATGTCAAACTTAAAGTTCCCAAGATGGTTACACCGAGCGGGACTATCATCTTTCTGCATTTAAATTTTTAAAATAACTTCCAGCCTCCCATCAGATTAGAACAGGTGCTGCCTTCTGGCGCTACAGCCACTTCCTCAAACTGTTTGTTCTGAAAGTGAGCTCAGGATCAGGTCAATCTCATTCAATAATTAGCTGATATCCAAAATGATTAAACATTAACACTTTATTCAAATTTGGGCATGTTTTCCAAAAAATGTTGCCATCAATAAATGTGCCTTGTTCAACCTGGGCAATGGAACAATTTATTGTTACATATCTGACTCGAGCACTCTCAAGTTATTGGTTAGCTGCAGTTTAAGGGTCTGACCAAGCACTCTCAGGTCCGATATAGCACGGATAAGATAGAATGACGATCGCTCTGAATTAACCTGCTGGTCAGATCGGGAATAGCAAGGTTTGGATGCTGAGAAATGCTCCCTCTCCACTGTCCTGTCAGGCTCTCTGGGTCAAATATAGTAAGAGATAGATATATTTTTAAATTGCCAGGTCAGATTCAAGACGAGTTAGATAGAGAAAACAGCTCCATAAGCACTGCCCAGGCAAATATTCACGGCTCACATACAACAGAAACTACATACAGTGTAAACCTCCTTCTACACGGTCCGACCAAAGACTGTGCGGCAAGTTGATACTCGGTTCAGAAACAGAGTAAAACTTTTTACCATTTTGTCCCATCAACGATTCCCAGCTCTACAAAAGCACAGTTTGGATACAAAATAACTTCTCCATAAAATGCTTTTACAATTTGCTCAGTTAGGTAAAGCACAATTATATACAACATAAAGCTTCAAATACACTATTTCATTAAAGCGTTCCAGCTCACATATAGCAATGATTGGATAGAAGGTGAATCTGTATTGAACGTGCCCATCACCTCCACGTCATTGTAAGTAGGAGGCTAGATCTCCTTCTGCACTGCCCTTCAAACGCACTCAGGGCAGGTACAGCGCAGGTTAGATACAGTCTAAAATCTCCACTACACTGTCCCATCAAACACAGTCAGGGCAGGTACAGCACGGCTTAGATACAGACTAAAGCTCACTCTACACTGTCCCATCAAACATTCCCAGGACAGGTGCAGCACGGGTTAGATACAGAGTAAAGCGCACTCTGCACTGTCCCATCAAACACACTTAGGGCAGGTACAGCGCAGGTTACATACAGAATAAAACCTCCTCTACACTGCCCCGTCAAACAGTCCCAGGGCAGGTACAACACGGGTTAGGTACAGAGTAACACTCCCTCTTCACTGTCCCACCAAACGCTCCCAGTGCAGTTAAAGCACGGGTTAGATACAGAGCAAATCTCCCTCTACACTGTCCCATCAAACACTCACAGGGCAGGTTCAACACGGGTCAGATACTGAGTAAAGCATTACACTATCTGTTTAAATTGTCAAAATAACTTCCAGCTTCCCGGAAGATCAGAATCGGCGCTGCTTTCTGGAGCGTTACCGTCACTTCCTGAAAATGTTTATTCAGAAAGTGAGCTCAGGATCACGCCAATCTCATTCAATAATTAGCTGATACTCAAAATGTTTAAAGATTATCAATTCATTGGGCCGGAAATTCGGGTCCCCACTGGTGATTCCGTGTTAATATTCTGTGAGCCTTTCTGGACCTTCCTCCTCAGAACCACCCGCTCCTGGAACTTGTGTAATGAAATGAATCTGCTTGAAATTCATTGTGTTGCCTGTCATCTCCAGCCTTATTAATAAAATTAATTAATAGTAATTTTAAACCTAATTCTGACTATTTACTTTTGATATAATAGGGTTTTACTTCAATTGGAAGGATAATTCGACATAATTAAAATATTAAATAGTATAATACATCAATACAATCAGATAAATGTATTATTTTTACTTAAATCCAATCACATTTGAATAATTAAAAATGATCAGGAAAATGTAATACTCTCCAGCTCTCTGCCTACACGTGTTCAATCTCATCATTTTTCTGAACTCTGATATAACCTGAAGTCTGTCTACTCTCAGAGTGTATTTCACATTATGGATTTCGGAGTGGACTGTTTTAAATAGTACAATTTCCGGCCGGGGTCACATCTCACTAACTACCGACGGGCTGTAACACCACCTGTTACCTAAAGCTGGACTCTCGAGTTGAAATATTCTCCTCAATCTTAAAAATAACAAATATTTGTGTTAATTAAAAACCACCGGTGCAGTTTGCAGTCAGTAACATAGCCTCTGCTATTTAATAACAGACAATCCTTTATATTTTACTCCTGTAACTCACAGAATGCCCGTAAATTCATTATTATATATAGTCTGCTATTTACATTATGATCAAATAAAACTGGAGGAGAACAATTCATTCAGACCATCTGCGGCACTGAAACTTATTGAGCAATTGGAGGAGAAATATTGTTAATCAATTTAATATTAATAAGAATGAAACATAACTCTCAGAAATAATCTGTCCTTTGCCTTTCGTTCTATCCCATATAGAGCAGAGCTATGGGAGACAGGATGTTGTTTTAAATTTAAGATAATATGAACCTCTTGTGTTTAAATTAAAATGTTTGACTTTCAATAGATTATTTTTCTGTCTCCAGCCTTACGCAGTCTGAACCTTCCTTGAATTAAAATAGAATCACATGAACAATTATTTGACTGCCAGCGACCTTTTTTCTCTTAGACTTTGGACTTGCTGATTAGTTTAGTGATAATTGTCCCACTGTCAAACAATCAATATTATTGAAGGAATAATATGGTTTCGGCAGCACAGTATGAATTTCATAACTCGCCGCGTATATTAAATTGACAAACTGCAATTTACAACACGGATTTAAGTAGTATTTGAATACAACCCGTCATTCATCTGTGTAAAACATCCCTAATCCATCTGAACACAGCGGTGAAATCAGGATGTTATGAGAATCATTGCAGGCATAATTAACAACTCTCTCCAGCCTCTAAACTTCTCCGCTCATGTTAATTTCCCCCAGTGTACTGCAGAACTGTGGAAGGTGAATAAACCTTCCGCTCATGTTAATTTTCCCCAGTGTACTGCAGAACTGTGGAAGGCGAATAAACTTTTCCGCTCATGTTAATTTCCCCCAGTGTACTGCAGAACTGTGGAAGGTGAATAAACCTTTCCACTCATGTTAATTTTCCCCAGTGTACTGCAGAACTGTGGAAGGCGAATAAACTTTAGTAATTCATATTTTTACTGTAGCATATTTTAGTAATATTGGGAGGCATTATCGCGTTATTATCGCTGATTAATATTAATTAAAATTAACTACAACCTGAACACTTGTTAATGATGTAGATAGTAATTACAGTAACATTTCACGTATTAAATATGAGCATAATAGTCTATAGATTAATAGTTAAATGCATAATTATCACTTCAATATAAAGTTACTTTAAATACCCTTCAATTACTTTTTATTTCTAAAACATTCCTGTTTTGTGATAGTTTGAAACACATATAATGTTTGCTTTAGATCAGAAACCTGCTGCCGCTTGATGTCACCCAGATTAAACATTGTAGAAACGCCAAATAGTTTCACAAATTCTGGGTATTCAGAGTAACACAGACACAAACTCTCCTCAGCAGATCAACACTAAATCACATCACTGAGGGGCTGAATCCACACTCTCCTCAGCAGATCAACACTAAATCACATCACTGAGGGGCTGAATCCACACTCCCCTCAGCAGATCAACACTGAATCACATCACTGAGGGGCTGAATCCACACTCTCCTCAGCAGATCAACACTAAATCACATCACTGAGGGGCTGAATCCACACTCTCCGCAGCAGATCAACACTGAATCACATCACTGAGGGGCTGAATCCACACTCTCCTCAGCAGATCAACACTAAATCACATCACTGAGGGGCTGAATCCACACTCTCCTCAGCAGATCAACACTGAATCACATCACTGAGGGGCTGAATCCACACTCTCCTCAGCAGATCAACACTGAATCATGTCACCGAGGGGCTGAATCCACACTCTCCTCAGCAGATCAACACTAAATCACATCACTGAGGGGCTGAATCCACACTCTCCTCAGCAGATCAACACTGAATCACATCACTGAGGGGTTGAATCCACACTCTCCTCAGCAGATCAACACTAAATCACATCACTGAGGGGCTGAATCCACACTCTCCTCAGCAGATCAACACTAAATCACATCACTGAGGGGCTGAATCCACACTCTCCTCAGCAGATCAACACTGAATCATGTCACTGAGGGGCTGAATCCACACTCTCCTCAGCAGATCAACACTGAATCATGTCACCGAGGGGCTGAATCCCGCGACAGAACCTTTCATGGAGCAGCTGCTTAATTCTATAAACTCTTTCAGCAGAATCAAATGTATCATTGCATAAAACCTCAATACACAATCCAACGAATCCGCTTGTCACTGACCTAATTCATTATTGAAATAAGCAGGAATATAAAATAATGATGGCAGAGTTGTGATTAAGCAGATCATGTTCAATACATTAATATTGATTTTATAGCATATTTTAATAATATTGGGTGATATTACTAATTTTGTAAGTAATATTAATTTAATTCTGTTCCGGTTGCTAATTTGTTAATTTTGAATTTCTTAATTACAGTAACATATCACGTACTAAATATAAACGTTCATGAACATTAGATTAATAGATGTCTTGTAAGTATCACAAATAAAAAATCGTTAAAATATCTTAAGGTTATTTCTGAGCACTAACGCTCTCTGTTTTGTGCCTACAATCTCCTTTCAGACACATTTAAACACAATGTTTGGTTTTGATCAGAAAACCTGTAGAAAAATCGATGTCACCGAGATTAAACATTGCAAAAACTCCTATCAGTTTAAAAACCGTTAGGTTTTTAAAGTAACCCAGGCCCACAATCTCATCAGCCGATAAACAACAAATCACATCAATCAGAGACTCAAGCCCTCAACAGCAGTTTCAGTGAAGAAACAGTTTAAATCGATGATCCCATTGCAGCAGAATCAAATAACACATTGCAAAAAATCTCAATACAGGATCGACCGAGCCCAAGTTTCAGTGAACGAATTCATTGTTAAAATTAACAGAAATATAAAATCAAAATACGAAGACAACAGTTACTGAATGAGTGCATGTTTCTTACCTGCAGTCACCGTCACCATGGTCCCTTGTCCCCAGTAGTCGAGATAGTCACAGTGTTACATTCCCCGGGCTGGTCACGCAATAACCGGCACTGCAGGGAAGAGACAGAAACACAACATTAGTTTAAATATCCATATCCCAGGGCAAAGAAAATCACGCTGGATCTTCATAAAATGCTAAATGCGTTAATGGAAACTTTTCACTCTTCACAAAATAACGTGATGGTTTATGTTTCACAGAGTAGCCCAAGAACATTTATCGAAATCACCAACTGTTGAATGAATAAATATCACAGTGTATTCATATTGAAACGTGCTAGTAGGACAGTGCTGGACACAAATAATACTCTATTGCATATACAGTTGGATTGTAAAAGCGATCACTGACCCAAACTCAGTCAATTAGTGCTGAGGGGTTTTTGTATTGACACTAACTGCTGTGCCATCCCAGTATATCACAGTGAGACACGCCATGTCAAATACTCCGGCGGACTGTTAACTTGTAAAATACAGAGATTAAATTCCACAGCGGTCTAAAAAACCTGGTTCCGACTCCACTAAGAGTGCACCAGTGAGATATGTCAGTTTGTTCTGGTCATTATATTTATAAAACGGATTGGATTACTTGTGAAGCATCTGTGCAGATTTAACATGAGTGTCAACATTAATAATGCAGAACACTTTATACTTTAATACAATATATATTACTTCTACTCATTATGTGTATGTAAGCCTAAATTCCTGCGAAGCTCCTGGCGTGGTAGTGATCGCAGGTTTGAGCAAACTCCCAGTTTGGGGTTTTTGTATGTGGAGCTCGCTGTGTACAACACCGTGACCCCCATATCCTCCCACAGTGACAGGAACCCGCACAAATACTGCACTCACTCTCTGTGCAGTACTGACTCTCAACATTCACTTCAAATAGACATTCACTTCAAATAGACATTCATTTCTGATCCAGTTTAGAATTTACTCCAACAGTATGCAAAACTGAATGAAACTGAACACAGTTCCAACCATCTCCCTCCTGGTACCAGTCAGATTGAACCGAGCATCATATCCAGCTCTACAATTGCTGACACTGTTAACTGTAAACAGGAGCACAATGAGAACATCTCCTCAGTACATCGGTTAGTGGGTTAGACATTTACCATTGAATGTTCAGTTTGTTATTTCTGTAACAAGCGGCTTGTGGTCTTGTTCTGAACACGGCCGTTAATATTGCATTTGACACAATTACTGACCATCAGGTTACGATGGAAGTTGCTGAATTTCCCCTCGGTCTGTTCTTGTACGGGTCCAGCCCTGGTTCCTCTCACTGTGGTCTCTAGCACAGTAATAGATGGCGGTGTCTTCGGTCTTCAGGGTCTTCATGTCCAACGCGAAGATGTTGTTTGAAATGTCTTTGGACGCAGTAAATTGGCTCTCAATCCCGGGGGCGTAGCTGTTGCTGGATGAACTGTAGTAGCGAACCAGCCACTCCAGCCCCTGTCCGGGAACCTGTCGGATCCAGTACATGCTGTAGCTACCAAGATTGAACCCGCTGGTTTTACAGGTCAGTCTCAGGGAGTTCCCGGGATGTCCGGTCTCGGCCTCGGGCTGAGTCAACACTATTTCATCCGGCTGGACACCTGAAAAAAAAATCAAAAACCCCGAGGATTAATCCTGGTGAAATGATTTCTGACTCTGTAAGAGAGAGACTAACACTGAGACTTTAACACTGAGAGACTTGGACAATTAAAACTACTCACCGGATAAGAAAACCAGCAACAGACTGAGAAAAATCGCCGACCCCATCCTTCTGGCAATGTGTGGGAAATGGTTCTGGCAGGAACTCACTGAGCAAACCCACTCCCGGACTCTTGTGTTACGGACCCAGTGACCGGCAGTTAAATACCCGGCAGATGGGGGCGTGGTTGGAGGCGCCGCCTATTGATTCACTGATAGAGGTGTCTGCTGGAGCCACGTCACACCGTCCACATCACCAAGAGAAAGGACTTACATCTGGTCTGTAAATTAATCCCTTTATATCCTCACTATTAAAGGAGGAGTGGATCTCTAAGTTTAAATTAAATTATCAGGGCTAAAGAGACTGCCAGTGTGTGTTACTCCATCTCCCGGTACCTATCCCTTCACTCTGCACCAATAAAGTATCCACTCTATTATGAACTGCTTTAGGTCTATGTAACTGAATGCGGGAGATGGGTAATGTGATTGTATTTACAATGTGGATGACTATAGCTGCACGATTTGTGTCTGGAGACGAGTACAATCCTCTCACATTATACAAGTGTCTCTCATTGCATTTCTCTTACTGCCCCCCGAGTCTGTGACCCTAAGACAGTCCTTTATAAAATTAGCTGTATAATAAGGCCGCTTGCCTGATAATTAAGGATTGAGTTGACAGAGACACATAACAATTTGGGGCCCGCTCACTTCAGATCAGCTTCTTAAGAGAGAAGCTGGTGAATGAGAACCGATAATGCGATCAGTAAACCCCGGCATCCAAATCCTTGCAGCGACCTTTAATAACGACCGACTGTGTAACACACTGGTATCAGGAACACAGTATATCAGGACACAGCGGCATGTTACAGAATGTCACAAGATTAAATGCTTTATCTCCCGCTGAAACAGATCACAAACTGGATATTTCTCTACCCATTGGTAGCTGGGCTGTGAGCGGGCTTGTTCAGGAATCCAAATCAGCACCAATTAAACTGCACAGTGCGCGGCTGCTAATCAGTAATAAGGGAGCCTTTATTTTAAATCAGGCACACAACTCTGAGAATATACAGCGTAGCCCAGCGGGTTCAAGGCAATTCCACCGCTGTATTATTTACTTTGCGATTCCCACTCAGCTCATTAACTTGTGTGTATGGGTTCATTAAATCTCTCCCCGGCACTTCATGCAGTACCGAATAAATGGGCTGAATTATCTAGAATTAACTTTATTTGAAAATAGATTTAATTGAATACCATATGGATCAATTTCTATTTTCGGATCCTATTTTATGATATTGTGAGTATGGAATTTACCGAAAATCATTCTTTACAATTTAATATCATTAAAATGTTTATTTCTTTTAAGAGCGCTACTGAATCATTTAATGCTCAAATAGTAAAATCTCATCATGATTCCATTCATATTGACGCTAATCTGCCCCATACAGTATTTGGCAGCAACCCAGCCGACTGCCGTTAGCGAGGCTGAACGCCCAGTGTCATTTACAGGAAGCATCTGGGGGTTCAGTGCAGTAAATCAAAGATCTGTTTCCTCATTACTGACCGCTTGGCTGAAAGTCAACTTCAAACCCTTTACATTGTCAATCAGGCCTATTTATATACAAATCTACCCAGCAACACTACGGGAGAAAAATTAACTATTTTAGTTGTATATCTAGTTGTAACTCTTCCCATCTCACAGGAATGGAAATATACCCAACGTCTCAGACAGCAGTCAGCTGGAGGATCTGTCCAGCTCTTCACAGCCCTGTAATAGATAGATAGATAGAAGATAGATAGATAGAGAGTGATAGATAGATAGATAGATAGATAGATAGATAGATAGATAGACAGATAGCTAGATAAATAGATAGATAGATAGATAGAGAGAGAGAGAGAGAGGGATAGATAAATAGATAGATAGATAGATAGATAGATAGATAGATAGATGAATAGATAGATAGCCAGATAGATAGATAGATAGATAGATAAATAGATAGATAGCTAGATAGATAGATAGATAGATAGCCAGATAGACAAGTAGCGAGATAGCGATTTAGAATGATAGATATATAGGCAGTAGTTAGATATATAAATATATATATACATATATATATATGGATGGAGGATTAGATAAATGGACGATGGATGGATGGATGGATCGAGCTTTACAAATTTACACTTGTGCTGTTCTGTGCCAATTGCTCACAGATTTTTTAGTTAAGGATTATTTTTCCTGCAATATTTTCCATTTAGCTTTCGAGCGACCCACAGATTGTTTTAGACGGAGCCTGGAACCTTGACCCCACAGGGTGGGCTGATGAAGGGTCCTAGTATCCATACAGAACACTAACTCATCTGGTTAAGATGAACAACTGAAAATGCACACACAATGTATTTGCCATATATGTATATAATATACATGTGTGTCGGTGTGTGTGGACAAAACGCATGATTCTTAAATTTTGCTAGAGAATTCAACAGAGATAAAGGATTCAAATCACAATTTTTTTTTTAACGTTTTATTTTGTTTTATTCAAAATGTAATTGTAGAGCCTTTAATATCTTTAACATTTATTGATAACCCATTCACTTGCGGGCTCTTGTTTAGAAAGCAATGTCACATTGACCATTCCGCTCCCAAGTTGAGCATGTCTCTTCCCATTATAAATAGTTTTTTCAATTTTTTGATGATGTAACAGGGAGGATTGATGAAGGGAATGCAATGGGTGCTGTTCACATGGATTTTGGAAGGCGTTTGACAAAGTACTGCATAGAATTCTGCTTAAATATAATGAGGCTGATGGAATAGGTGGGTCAGTGGCAGCTTGGATAATGAGTTGGCTTTAGGACAGAAGACTGCGTGTAGTGGTAAATGGCTGTTTTTGAAGAATGGAGGATGGTGCACAGTGGTGTTCCCCAAGGGTCTGTGCGGGGGCCTCTGGTTTTTGCTATATATATATATATATTTATATATAAATGATTTGGATATGTTGGAATAAAAAGTAGAACTTCTAATTTTGCTGATGAGACCCAACTTGGAGTTGTGGGACACAGTGACGATGATACCAATCGACTGCAACAGGATATAGATAAGCTAGCAGAGTGGGCAGAGAAGTGGCAGATGGAATTTAGCAAGGAGAATTGTTAGGTGATTCCTTTTGGCAGAAGGAACAGAGAGAGGCAATATACACTTAGAGGCACAGTTTTAGAGTGTGTACAGGGACAGAGGGACCTGGGAGTTAATGTGCATAAGTCCCCGAAGGTGGCAGAACATATTGAAAGTGTAGATGTCAAAGCATATGGGACCTTGGGCTTCATAAATAGAGGTATTGTGTACAAAACCAGTGAAGTTATGCTGAAACTTTACAGAGCGCTGGTTAGGCCACAACTGGAGTATGGCATTCAGTTCTGGCCACTACACCATCGGACGGATGTGAAGGCCGTTGAGAGGGTGCAGATGACATTTACCTGAATGGTTCCGGGGATGGGAGATCTTAGCTAGAAGGAGATGTTGGAAAATTTGGATTTGTTTTCATTAGAGCAAAGGAGGTTGAAAGGTGATTTGATAGAAGTGTACAAGATTATGACGTGTTTCGATAGGCTAGACAGAGAAAATCTGTACCCACCAGTTGATTGTATAAGGACTAGGGGACACAGATTTAAGGTTTTGGGCAAAAGATAGAGGGGGGATATGAGGAAAAGCTTTTTATGCAGTGAGTGGTGAGGACCTTGAATTCACTGCCGATGGAAGCGGAGACACTCAATGTTTTCAAGGGGAGACTGGATAGGCACTTGAGGGAAATAAACTTGCAGGGCTACAGGGCTAGAGCAGGGGAATGTGACTGAATGGATTGCTCTAGAGAGTGCTGGCACAGACGCGATGCGTCGGATGGCCTCCTTCTCTGTCGTTATGACTCTATGACTCCGACTATATTCAGCTGGAAAGAGGATTAAATCACACCGAGGATAATGAGCAGCCACCCACCAGTCTCTGCACTTTATTGCCCAGTCATCACCTCACCTTCAAAAAGAAGCTCATGATATAACACTCCAGTGTGTGATGATTGGTGTAAGTGATGGTGAAAGTGAAACTGTACATGTTCCTGACGTGAGGTTAATAAATCTGTAAATCCCTGATTAATATTTCTCTCGTTTGGAAAGGAATGATACTTGTTACCCTCCAGCGAATTTCACACTATTTCTGTTTCCACAATCTTCTATTTCTTGACTATTCCCTTCACAGTTTCCTCTCCAAGCTCTTCCAGTATTTGTGGACACATACTGCTGATCCCCACATAATCAGTAGCTTAACCCTTTTAACGTGTTGATGTGTTTTTTACTCCAGCACTACAGGGAATGAGCAGAGGGTTTTTCACAGTAACGGGATTTCCTTCCAATAATGATATTGAATAATACATTGGTCGTGGGGAGTGTAAAACAGGCGCAATCACGTACTCCGCCCGTTATCCGACATGCCCAATATTCAGCTACGTTGTAGTCCATGGACTGGAATATCAGGCCGTGCGTATAACGGGCGATCAATGCCACACCGCCTGTGCAGTGTCCCCAGCCCCCAACACAAGGTCCAATTTCAGGCCATTCTGATGAGGTCACATCGAGTACTCCAGTGGCTGATGGTTAGAGGTCACACTCATGTTGCTATGGTGACCTAGTGGCACTGATGACGCTGAATTGTTTTGATGATGATGACACATCATGATGATGTGTGTTGCTGATGTGAAGAAGCCAAACTGCTAAAACCGTAATGCAATATACAGGAAGTTGAACCTATAGAAACATGTTGCAAGGGCACTGGAGACACACTATGTCATTTAACAATCCCAGGGCACGCACTGCCCAGTTTAGAAACAGAGTAAATCTCCCTTTACACTGTCCCATCAATCACTCCCCGGGCAGGTACAGCCCAGGTTAGAAACAGAGTAAAGCTCCCTCTACACTGTGCCATCAACACTGCCAGGGCAGGTACAGCAATGGTTAGAGGCAGAGTAAAGTTCACTCTGAACTATCCCATAAAGCATTCCAGGATACATAGAGCATGAGGTAGATACAGAGTGAAACTCCCTCCATATTGCACTTCAAAAACTCGGAGGTAGCTATAGCAAGGGTTAGGTACAAAATAAAGCTCCGTCCACACTGCCCAATCAAACACTCCCTGGTCAATTACAACACAGGTTCTAAAAACTGTAAACCTCCCTTTACAGTGTCCCATCGAACACTCCCAGGGCAGGTATAGCACGGGTTAGATACAGAGTAAATCTGCCTCTACAATATCCCATCAAGCACTCACAGGGCAGGAACAACACGGTTTAGATAGAGATTAAAATCCCTTAATACCGACCATTCAAACACTCCCATGGAAGGTAAAGAACTGATTCGATACAGAGTAACACTCCATCTGCACTGTTATATCAAAAACTCACAGGGCAGCTATCGCACTTGTTAGATACTGAGTAAAGTTCTTTCTAACCTTTCTCATCAAACACTCCCAGGCTAGGTACAGCATGTGTTATATACAGAGTAAAGCTCCCTCTACAATGTCCCATCAAACATTCCCAGGGCCGGTACAACACTGGTTAGATACAGACTAAAGCTCCCTCTACACTGTCCCATCAAAAACTCCCAGGGCAGGTACAGTTCGGTTTAGATACGGATTAAAGCTCTTTCTACACTGTCAAATCAAACTGTGCCTGGAAACGAACAGCGAGGTGTAGATAGAGAGAAAAATCCTTCTACACATTCTCATTAAACTCTCTCAGTTCAGGCACCGCATGCATTATATACAGAGTAATGCTCCCTCTAAAATATCCCATCAAAAACTCCAAAGGCAGGTATAGCACGGGTTGTATATCGAGTCAAATTCCCTCTGCACTCTCCTATCAACATGTTTTGCACGGGTTAAATACTGTGTAAAGGTCCCTCAACACTGTCCCATCGAACAGTCCCAGGGCTGTACAGTACGTGTTAAATATAGAGTTATGCTCCAGCTACACTGTCCCACTAAACTCCAGGGTAGATAAGCACGCTTTAGATACAGAGTAAAGCTTCCTTATATTGTCTCAATAAACACTCCCAGGGCATTTAGTGCACGGGTTAGAAACAGAGTAAAGCTCCCTTCATACTGTCCCATAAAACACACCCAGGCCAGGTACTCCACGGATTTGATAGAGATTAATGCTCCCTTTACACTGTTCCATCAAACGCTACCAGGTCAGATATTGCACGGGTTACATACAGAGTAAAGATCTTTCTACAATGTCCCATCAATCTTTCCTAGGGCAGCTAGAGCGTGGGTTAATACAGAATACAGCTCCCTCTACACATTGCAGGCAAACATTTCCAGGAAGTTTTAGCAAGGTTTGGATACAGATTAAAGCTCTGACTACGCTGTCCCATTAAACAATCTCAAGGCAGTTACAGGATAGGTTAAATAAAGATGAAAGCTCCCTCTGCATTGCCAACCAAACTTTACCAAGGCAAGTAAAGCATTTGTTAGAAACAGAGCAAAGCTCCCTGGACACTGTCCCATCAAACACTTCTACTGCTGGTACAGACCAGGTTAGATACAGATAAACTCTCCCTAAAATGTCTGACCAAACACTGCCAGGACTGGTACGCAAAGGTTAGAAACAGAGTAATGCTCCCACTACACTATCCCTTCAAACACTACAGAGTAGATACAGCATTGGTTAGATAAAGAGTAAAGCTCTGTCTATACAATCCCATCTGACACTCCCAGGGCAGGTAGAGCACGGGTTAGATACAGAGTACATCTCCATTCATACTTTCCCATCAAACAATCCAAGGGAATATGCAGCACGGATTAGATACAGATTAACTCTCCATCTGCACTTTGTTATCAAACATTCCCAGGGCAGATATTACAAGGGTTAGATACAGAGTAAAACTTCCTCTACAATGTCCCATCGAACACTCCGAGGCCATTTGCAACACAGGTTGGATAAAGAGTAAATCTCCCTCTTCACTTTCTCTTCAAACACTCCCAGTGCAGTTACATCATCATGTGTTATATACAGACTGTACAATGGCCCATCAAATAATGCCATGGCAGGTCGAGCAAGCGGTCGACACAGATTAAATCCCTTTATGCTGTCGCATCAAATAATCACAGGGCTGGAACAGCATGGGTTAGATACAAATTAAAGCTCACTCTATACTTTCCCATCAAACACTTCCAGAACATAAACAGCATGGTTTATTTCCAGAGTAAAACTCTCTCTCCACTGTTTCATCAAATACTCCCAGGACAGGTATACCCGCGCTTAGCAACAGAGTAAAACTCCCTCTAAACTTTCCCATCAAAAACTCCCAGGCGTGTATATTCAGGTTTATATACAGAGTAAACCTGTTTCTACACTCTCCAATCAAACACTCCCAGTACAGTGCTGCATAGATACAGGTTAATGCTCCCTCCGGTGTGTAATGGCACAGGATTAATGAATGATCTCATAGTAAAGGATTTTCTAGGAAAGAGTGAGCATTGAATGAAAGGACGCCAAATTCAGTTTGACGGTGAGAAAGTTGGTTCACAAACCAGTGCTTTGAAATTAATAAAAGGCAATTACAAACGTATGAAGGCAGAGTTGGCTACAGTTGACGGGGACAAAACATTAAAGGATAAGTCAGTAGAGAGGCAGTGGCAGATATTTAAGGAGATACTTTGTAACTCTCAGCAAATATATATTTCAGTGAGAAGGAAATACCCTAAGAGAAGGACGAACCATCCGTGGCTATCTAAGGAACTAAGGTATATTATCACATTGAAAACAATGGCATAAAATGATAGCAAAATACTGCAGATGTTGGAAATCCGAAATAACAACAGAAAATGCTGGAAAAACTCAGCAGGCCAGGCAACATCCGTGGAGAGGAAGTAGAGTCAACATTTCGGGTCAAACACGTTGTCAAGACTGAAGGCCAGGCTGGGAGAGATCCCAGTACTAAATACATCTTCCCCTCCCCTCCCCTTTCAGCATTCCGTAGGGACAGCTCCCTCCCAGACACCCTTGTCCACTCCTCTACCACCCCCAGCACACCTTCCCCTTCGCCCGCCAACTTCCTGTGCAAGCACAGGTGCTGCAATGCCTGCCCTTAGACCCCCGCCTTCCCACTGTGCAGGGCCCCAAACACTCCTTCCAGGTGCAACAGCGATTTACTTGTACTTCTTGCAAACTAGTATACTGTATTCGCTGCTCACAATGTGGTCTCCTCTTCATTGAGGAGACCAAACGCAGATTGGGGGACTGCTTTGCGGAACACCTCCGTTCACTCTGTATGGATGACACTGAGCTTCCAGTCGCCTGGCATTTTTATTCACCGCCCCATTCCCACTCAGACCTCACTGTACTCGGGCTTTTGCATTGTTCCACAGAAGCTCAGTGAAACCTCGAGGAACAGCACCTCATCTTCTGATTAGACACTTTACAGCCTTCTGGACTCAATATTGAGTTCAACAACTTCAGCTCATAACCTTGGCCCCGTTACATTGATACTTGTTTTTAATCGACACCTTTGTTTTGGCCCTTTCCCCCCCTTTTTCTCTCTCCCACATGGCAGCTGTCTTCCATTCTGCCAGCACATTTCACATCTAATCTAGAGCCGTCATTTGTCTCCACTGGTCCTATCACCATCTCATCTCGTTTTGAATACCTCATAACTTCTCTTCACTTCTCTTTTGTTCTCTGCCAACCTGGCCTTCAGTCCTGACAAAGGGTTTGGCCCGAAACGTTTACGTTATTTTCTCTCCACGGATGTTCCCTGGCCTGCTGAATTTTTCCAGCATTTTCTGTTGTTATAATGGCATAAAATGTTGCGAAGATTAATGGTAGTCCAGAAGATTGGGACACTTTTAGATACCTGCAAACGATGACTAAAAAATTAATGAAGAGAGAGAGAAGATAGATTATGAGAGTAAGCAAGCAAGAGATATAAAAACAGAGGGTAAGAGTTTCTGGAGTTCTTTGAGGATGTAGCGAGCAGGGTGGATAAAGGGGAACCAGTAACTGTTGTGTATTTGGATTTCCAGAAGGCTTTCGATAAGTGGCCACATAAAAAGTTTACCGCACAAGATAAGAGCTCAAGTGGTTGGGGGTAATATATTAGCATGGAAAGTGGATTAGTTAACTAACAGAAACAAGAGAGTCCGGATAAATGGATCAGTTTGAGGTTGGCAAACTGTAACTAGTGGGGTGCCACAGAAATCGGTACTGGGGCCTCAACTAATAGCAATCTATATTAATGTCTTGGATGAAGGATGCCAGTGTAATGCAGCCAAATTTGCTGATGATACAAAGATAAGTGAGAAAGCAAGTTGTGCAGAGGACACAAATAATCTGCAAAGGGATGTAGGAATGCTAAGGGAGCGGACAGAAATGTGGCTGGGATAATATAATGTGGGGAAATGTGAGGTTATCCACGTTGTGGGAAAAATAAAAAAGCAAATCATTATTTAAACGAAGACAGATTACAAAATGCTGCAGCACACAGGGATCTGGTGGTCCTTGTACATGAAAGACAAAAAGTTAGCATGCAGGTACAGCAAATAATTTTGAAGGCAAACGGAATGTTGGCATTTATTGCAAGTGGGAAGGAGTATAAATGTAGGGAAGTTCTGCTACAACTGTACAGGGTATAGATGAGACCACACCTGGTGTGCTGCGTACAGTTTTGGTCTCCTTACTTAAGGGTTTTTATCTTGCATTGGAAGCAGTTCAGAGAAGGTACTCTAGGTTGATTCCTGAGATGAAGGGGTTGTCTTATGAATAAACGTTGCGAAGTTTGGGCCTATACTCATTGGAATTTAGAAGAATGAGAGGTGATCCTATTACAAATATAAGATGCTGAGGGGGCTTGACTAGGTAGATGCAGAGAGGATGTTTCCCCTCGTGGGGTACTCTAGAAGCAGGGGCAATAATTTTATAATAAGGGTTCGCCCATTTAAAAGGGAGATGTTAGGAATGCCTTCTCTCAGATGGTTGAGAATCTGTGAAATTATCTACCCCAGAGAGCTGAGGAGGCTGGGTTATTGAATATATTTAAGGTGGAGATAGACGTAATTATGAATGACAAGGGAGTCAAGGGTTATGGGGAATGGGCAGGCAAGTGGATTTGAGGCAAATAATAGATCAGACATGATCTTATTGAATGCCGGAGCAGGCTCAAAGGAACTAATGGTCTACTCCTGCTCCTATTCCCAATGTTCTTTTGTTCTTATGTACAATGTTCCATCCGAATTTGCCAGGGCAGGTAAAGCTCGGGTTAGTTACAGAGTAAAGCTTTGAATACACTGTCCCATCAAACACTTCCAGGACAGGTGCAGGGCGAGTTAAATACAGATTAAAGCTCCCCCTACAATGCCCATCAAACACTGCCAGGATAGGTAAAGCAAGGATTAGATACAGAGTAAAGTTCCAACTGCACTATTCCATCAAACATTCTGGGGTAGATACAGCATGGGTTAGATACATATTAAAGCCCCCTCTATATTGGCCCAGCAAACAATCCCAGGGTAGCTACAGCATGGATTACAGACAGCGTAAAAATCCCTCTTCAAGGTCCCATGGAACATTCGCAGGGAAGTTACTGCATGGGTTGGGTACAGATTAAATCTCCCTCAACAATGCCCCATCAAACATTCCCAGGACAGGTGTAGCATGGGCTAGATACTGAGTAAAGATCCATTTTGCCGTCCCTTCAAACAATCACAGGGAATGTACTGCATGGATTACATACAGATGAATGCTCCATCTACACATTCTCATCAGACACTCGCAGGGCAGCACAGCAAGCTTTATTTTCAGAGTAATGCTCTCTCTACATTGTCCCATCAATCAATTCCAGAACTTGTACAGCTTAGAAACATAGAAGATAGGAGCAGGAGTAGGCCATTCGTCCCCTCGAGCCTGCTCCGCCATTCAATGCGATCAAGGCTGATCATCCAAATTCAGTACCCTGTCGCTGCTTTCTCCCCATGTCCCTTGATCCCTTTAGCCTTAAGAAATATATCCAACTCCTTCTTGAAGATATGTAATGAATTGGCCTCTACTGCCATCTGTGGTAGAGAATTCCACAGGTTCACCACTCTCTGGGTGAAGAAATTCCTCCTCCTCTCTGTCCTAAATTGCTTACCCCTTATCTTTGGACTATGACCCCTGGTTCTGGACTCCCCCGCCATCGGGAACAGCCTTCCTGCATCAGAATAAAGCTCTCTCTATTCTATCTCGTCAAATACTCCTGAAGCAGATACAGCACGTGTAAGGTACAGAGTAAAGCTCTCTCTGCACTGCGTTTCGAACACTTCCAGGGCCGATATGGGTACATTGATGACTGTATCTGTGCCGTTACCTGCTCTGGCCCTAATCTAGAAAACTTCAATCACTTTGCTTCCAATTTCCATCTTTCCCTCACCTTGCCATTCTTCTTCTCTGACTCTGCCCTTCTCTTTTGCGCATTCTCTGCCTACATAGCGATCGGCTATTGACAAACATTCAATATAAGCCCACTGACTCCCACATCTACATGTATTACACTTCCTCCCACCCCACTTCCTTTAAGGACTCTATTGCATTCTCCCAGTTTCTCCATCTCCACCTCATTTTCTCTGATGATGCCACCTTCCATACGTGTGCTTCCGATATGTCTTCCTTTTTCCTCAGCAGAGGATTCCCCTCTACCATGGTTGACACGGCCCTTGACAGAGTCCATTCTATTTCCTCCTCTTCTGATCTCAAACCTTCCCCTCCCAGCCAGACCCACGATAGTGTCCCTTTGTCCTCACATTTCACCACATCATCCTTCACATTCATTGTATCATCCTACGCCAATTCTGCCAACTCCAGCGTGATACCTCCATCAAGCACATTGGACCCTCACCTCCCAATTCAGCATTCCGATGGAAGCACTCACTCCGCAGCAACCTGGGCCACACCTCTATCACCACCTTCACCACTTCCCCTTCGCATGGCACATTCCCTTGCAAGCACAGGAGATGCAACACATGCCCTTTTACTCCACCCTTCCCATTGTCCAAGGACCCACACACCCCTTCCAGGTGAAAAAGGGATTTACTTCTACTTCTGGCAATTTATTATACTGTATTCGCCGCTCACTTTGCGGTCCCCTCTTCAATAGGCAGACTAAAGGCAGATTGGGTGATCGCTTTGCTGAACACCTCCATTTAATCCATAAAGTTGACCCCGAGCTTCCGGTAGCCTGTCACTTTAATATTCCGCTCCACTCCCTCTCTGACATCTCCATCCTCGACCTGTTACACGGTTCCAATGTAGCTTAACGTGAGCTCGAGGAACTTTCGATTAGGCATTTTACAACATTCTGGAATCAACATCGATTTCAACAATTTCAGACCATAACCTCAGTCCCAATCATTTTTTTCTCTCTCTCACAAGGCAGCTGTTGATCGCCCTGCCAGTGCAATTTACATTTCATCTAGAGTCATCCATTGTTTCTTAACTTGTCCCATTACCATCACCTTTTCCCTTGCACCATCATCCCTTTTGTCTCTTAATCTCTCCAGACATCCATCCAATCACAGACCTTCCCTTTTTTTCTTTCTTAACCTCCCCCTCTCCCTGACCCTACACTTGTTCAAAAACCTGTTCCATCGTCAACTTTCTCCAGTTTTCACGAAGGGTCATCGACCTGAAACGTTAACTCTGTTTCTCTCTCGACAGATGCTGCCTGACCAGCTGAGTATTTCCAGCATTTTCTGTTTTTAATTCAGGTATTGCACCAGTTAGATACAGATTAAAGCTCCCTCTACACTGTCCCATCCAACACTCCCAGGGCAGGTATTGCACCGGTTAGATACAGATTAAAGCTTCCTCTACACTTTCCCATCCAACACTCCCAGGGCAGGTACAGGGTTAGGTACAGAGTAAAACTCTCTCTGTATTGGCCCATTCATCACTCCCAGGTTAGGTACAGATTTGATTAGATACAGATTAAATCTCCCTATACACTGTCCCATCAAACACTCCCAGAGATGGTACAGCACGAATTAGATAAAGTGTAAAACACCCTCTGCACTCTCCTAACGAATATCACCAGGGCATGTATTGCACGGGTAACATACCAAGTACAGCTCCCTCTAAAATCTCACTTTGAACACTCCAAAGGGAGGTACAGCATGTGTTGGATAAACTGTATAGCTCCCTCTACAAAGTCCCATCAAATACTCAAAGGGCAGGTATAGCACGGGTTAGATATAGAGTAAAGCTCCTTATACACTTTCTGGACCAACACTCCCAGGGAAGGTACAGCTTTCGTTATATACAGAGGAAATCTTCCTCTACACTATCCCATTAAACACTTCAGGGTAGATACAGCATTGGTTAGCTACAGAGAAAATCTCCCTTTATATTGGCCCCACAAGCACTCCCAGGTTAGGTACAGCATGTGATAGATACAGAGTAAAGCTCCCTCTACACTATCCAATCAAACGCTCCCAAGGCAGCTACAGCATGGGTTGGACACAGAATAAAGCTCTGACAACATTGTTCCATCAAACAATCCCAGTGCACTTACAGGATGGATAAATACAGATTAAAGCTCCCTCCACACTGCCCATCAAATTCTGCCAGGGGATGTACAGCATGGGTTAGAGTCAGAGTAAAGCTCCCTCCACAATATCCCATCAAACACGTCATGGTAGATATATTATGGGTTAGGTACTGCGTAAAGGTCCCTCTATAATGTCCCATCAAACATTCTCAGGGCAGGTACAGCATGCTTTATGTATAGAGTAAAGCTCCCTCTACATTGTCCCAATCAACTCTCCCAGGGCAGGTACAGCCTGGAATACGTTCAGAGTAAAATTCCGTCTAAAATGTCACATCAATCACTTGCAGATCAGGTGCAGCACTTGCTGGATGCAGAGTAAAGCTCACTCTAAACTGTCTCATCAAACACTCCCACTTAAGGTACAGCAGGGGATAGATACTGATTAAATTTGCGACTAAACAGTCTCATCAACCAGTCCCAGATCAGGTACATCACGCGTTAGTTATAGAGTAATTCTCCCTCTAAACTGTCCCATCAAACACTCCCAGGCAGGTTCAGCATGTGCTAGGTTCAGAGTAAAGCTGCCTCTACACTGTCCCATCCAACACTGCCAGGACAGGGACATCACGGGTTTGATACAGAATAATGCTCGATCTACACTGTGCCATCTGACACTCCCAGGGCAGCTACAACACGGGAAAGATACAGCGTAAAGCTCCCACTAAACTGTACGGTCCAAAGCATCCGAGGCAGTGACAGCAATGACTAGATACAGGCTAAATATCCCTTCATACAGTCCCTTCAATCATTCCTAGGGCAGGTACAGCACATGTTAGATACAAAGTAAACATCCCTCTTCACTGTACCATCAATCACTCATGGGGCAGGTACAGCACGGGTTAGATACTCAGTAAAGCTCCCTCTACACATTGCATTCAAACACCCACCGTGCAGGTACAGCATAGGTTAGATATAAAGTGAAGGTCCCTCTTCACTGTCCTATCAATCACTTCCATTGAAGGTACAGCACGTTTTTGATGCATAGTCAAGCTCCCTCTAAACTGCCCCATCAAACACTTCCAGGGCAGGTACAGCACATGTTAGATACAGAGTACAGTTCACTCTACACTGTCCCATCAGTCACTCAGCGTGCAGGTACAACACCGGTCTTCTACAAAGTAAAGCTCCCTCTAAACTGCCCCATCAAACACTTCCAGGGCAGGTACAGCACATGTTAGATACAGAGTACAGTTCACTCTACACTGTCCCATCAGTCACTCAGCGTGCAGGTACAACACCGGTCTTCTACAAAGTAAAGCTCCCTCTAAACTGCACCATCAAACATTTCCAAGGCAGGGACAGCACGGACTAGACACAGGGTAAATATACCTTTATACTGTCCCTTCCAAAACTCGCATTGCTGGTAAAGTGTGCGTTTTATTCTGAGTAATGCTCCATCTACACAATGTCATCCAACACTCCCAGAGCAGGTACAGCATGGATTAGTTCCAGAGCTAGCTTCCGTCTACATTGTCCCATCAAACACTTCCATGGCAAGTACAGCACATGTTAGATACAGAGTAAAGCTCCCTCTAAACTAATGCATGAAACAATTGCCGTGCAGGTACAGCACGTGTGAGGTAAAAAGTAAAGCTCCCTCTACACTGTGCCATCAAACACACCCAGTGCATTTACATCACAGGTTGATACAGACTAAAACTCCCTTTAAACTGAGCAATCAAACACTCCCAGGGCAGGTAAAGCATGGGTTAGTGAAAGACTAAAGCTCCCGCTACACTTTCCCATCAAACTCTCCCACAGCAGTAGCAACACGTGATAGATACAGCGTAAGGATCCCTCTACACTGTCCCATCAATCATTCATAGGGCAGGTACAGCACAGTTTAGATGCAAAGTTAAACTCCCTCTACACTGCACCATCAAGCTCTTCCAAGGCAGGGACAGGTCGGAATGATACAGGGTAAATCTGCTTTTATACTCTCCCTTCCAACACTCCCAGAGCAGCTACAGCATGGTTTAGTTCCAGAGCTAGATTCCGTCAACACTGTCCCATCAAACACTCCCAGGGCAGGGACAGCACGGGTTAGATATAGAGTAAAGCTCCCTCTACCCGATCCCATCAAACACTCCCAGATCAGGTACAGCACGGGTTAGATACTGTAAAGCCCCTCTACACAGTCCATCAAACACTCCCATTGAATTTTCAGGATGGGTTAGCTAAATAGTAAATCTCCCTCTGCACTGTCTCATCAAACACTCGGAGGGCAAGTACAGCACTTGTTTGATACAGAATAAATCTCCCTCTACACTGTCCCATCAAACAATCAGAGGGCAACTACATCACGGGTTAGAAACAAAGTAACGCTCCCTCCACACTTTGCAATCAAACACTCCCATTGCAGGTACATCACGGGTTTGATACAGACGAAAGGTCAATATCCACTGTCCCATCAAACATCCCCGGGCATCAACAGCATGGTTTAAATACAGAGTAATGGACCCACAATACTGTCCCATCAAACACACCCAGGGCAGGTACAGCACGTGTTAGATACCGAGTAAAGCTCCCTCTACACTGTCCCATCAAACATTCCCCGGGCAGTTAAAGCATGGTTTAAATGCAGAGTAATGGACCCACTATACTGTCCCATCAAACACACCCAGGGCAGGTACAGCACGTGTTAGATACCGAGTAAAGCTCCCTCTAAACTGTCCCATCAAACACTCCCAGATCATTGAAATCGCAAGACACATTTTAGCTAAATCTCCCTCTGCACACTCCCATCGATTTGGCTCGAGGCCTAGAAATATGTCTGAGAGAGAAGTTTTGTAAGTTCTTGCCGTCTTGTTGTGTTGTAAAGACAAGGACCCATTCTTTAGAGGCAAGACAGAAGGTGGAAATAGGAGAGAGAGGCAGAGAGGGAGAGAATACAAGACATTTTCACAAACACATTTGCCATGTCGCTATATACATTGACGAGAGGGAAACTTTCCCCATTCTGTCCATTGATATGATCTTTATTTTATTCACCTTTAACTTCAAGAAATGTCACAACAATCAATAGTTGCTGGAATCCGTTGGGGCATTTGCATTTCGCTCACTCTATTTCTGTGTTTTTTTGATGGGGAAAACATTATTGTGTTTCTGTCGCTCAATGCTCTAATCTGGGCCTTCTATTTCTGTGTTTATTTACATAAACGCCTTTCTGGTTTCGATGAAGTGAACATAGCAGCAAAACCAGGTCAACAAAGTCACTTATTGATTCGTTTTAACTCCCACAAGGATTTATTTTAAGAATATTGACAGTTGGTACAGAATGAATAGAAAAATCTCGAACATTACCATCGGTTACAGTTTTGTTCAAATAGAACAGATGTGATTTATATCAAAGGGATAATAATAAAATTAAAAATTCATTTCGGAAAATTCTGCTATTTCACTCGATGTCCATTTAGCGAAACTTCAAGTGTGTGAAACTAAGCAAGTTAAGATAATGACCAGTGGAGTTGGGGGTAATATAACAACATTAAAAGAGTTGGGATAAACAGATCTTTTTCAGGTTGGCAGGCTGTAACTTGTGGGGAGCCTCAAGGATCAGTGATGGCGCCTGCTACTTAAAATCTATACTAATGACCTAGATGAAGGGACCGAGTGTAATGTATCCAAGTTTGCTGACGATGCAAAGCCAGGTGGGACAGTAAGCTGTGAGGAGAACACAAAGTGTCTGCAAAGGATATAGATAGACTAAGTGAGTGGGCAGTAAGGTGGCAGATGGAGTATAAAGTAGGTGATTGTGGGCTTATTCACCTTTATAGGTAGAATAGAAAGACAGAATATTTTAAAATTGATGAGAAGCTTTTAAGTGTTGATGTTCAGAGTGCTTTGGGTGTCCCCGTGCAATAAACACACAAAGCTAGCATGCAAGTACAGCAAGCAATAAGGGAGGCAAATGAAATGCTGGCCTTGAATGCAAGGAGGTTGCAGTATAAGAGTAAGGAAGCCTTGCTCTAATTGCGCAATGCATTGGTGAGTCTACACCTGGAGTACTGTGCACTGTTTGGTCTCCTTAACTAAGGAAGGATATACTTGTCATTGAGGTGGTGGAACGAAGGTTCACTAGATTGATTCCTGGGATGAGAGGGCTGTCCTATGATGAGAGATTGTTTAGAATGGGCCTATACTCTCTGGAGTTTAGAAGAATGAGAGATGATCTCATTGAAGCTTACAATATACTGAAGCAGATTGACAGGGTAAATGCTGAGAGATTGTTTTCCCTGGCTGGAGCGTCTAGATCTTGAATGCACAGTCTGAGGATAAGTGATAAGCCTTTTAAAACTGAGATGAGCAGGAATCTCTTCACTCAGAAGTTTCTGAATCTTTGGAATTATCTGTCCCAGAGGGCTGTGGTTGCTCAGTGTTTGAATATATTCAAGGCTGAGATAGATAGATTTCTGGTCATTAAGGGAACCAAGGGAAATGGAGAATAGAGTCATAGAGTCATAGATTTATACAGCACAGAAAGAGGCCCTTTGGCCCATCGCATCCACGCCGGTCATCAAGCCCTGTCTATTCTAATCCCATTTTCCAGCATTTGGTCCGTAGCCTTGTATGCTATGGCGTTTCAAGTGCTCATCCAAATGCTTCTTGAATGTTGTGAGCGTTCCTGCCTCTACCATCCTTTCAGGCAGTGAGATCCAGATTCCAACCACCCTCTGGGTGAAAAAGTTTTTCCTCAAATCCCCTCTAAACCTCCTGCCCCATACCTTGAATCTATGCCCCCTTGTTATTGACCCCACTACTAAGGGGAAATGTTCCTTTCTATCTACCCTATCTATGCCCCTCATAATTTTGTACACCTCAATCAGGTCCACACTCAGCCTTCTCTGCTCCAGCAAGGGACCCAGCGCCGATCCCTGCGGTACCCCACTGGACACAGGCTTCCAGTCACAAAAACAACCTTCCACCATCACCCTCTGCCATCTGCCACTAAGCCAGTTTTGGATCCAATGTGCCAAGGCACCCTGGATCCCATGGGCTCTTACCTTACTGACCAGTCTCCTATGCGGGACTTTATCAAAAGCCTTACTGAAATCCATGTAAACCACAGCCACTGCACGACCCTCATCCACACACCTAGTCACCCCCGCGAAAAATTCAATCAAATTGGTCAGACATGATCTTCCCTTGACAAAGCCATGCTGGCTATCCCTAATTAATCCTTGCCTCTCCAAGTGGAGACTAATTCTGTCCCTCAGAATTTTTTCCAATAATCTCCCTACCACTGATGTTAGGCTCACTGGCCTATAATTCCCTGGTTTATCCCTACTACCCTTCTTGAATAATGATACTACGTTAGCAGTCCTCCAGTCCTCTGGCACATCCCCTGTGGCCAGAGAGGTTCTGAACATTTATGTCAGAGCCCTTGCAATCTCCTCCTTTGCCTCACATAGTAGCCTGGGATACATCTCGTCCGGGTCTGGGGATATATCCACTTTTAAGCTTGCTAAAACCGCTAGTACCTCCTCCCTCTCGACGCTAATATGTTCAAGTATATCACAGACCCCCTGCCCGATTTCTGTCCACATCGTCCTTCTCCATAGTGAACACAGATGCAAAAAATTCATTTAAAACCCCACCTACATCTTCTGGCTCTACACACTGCTTGCCACTTTGGTCCCTAATGGGCCCTACTCTTTCCCTAGTTATCCTCTTACCCTTAATATACTTATAAAACACCTTAGGATTTTCCTTTATATTGCTCGCCAGTGTTATTTCATGGCCCCTCCTCGCTCTCCTAATTTCTTTTTTAAGTATCCCCCTGCACTTTTTATACTCCTCTAGGGCTTCCTCTGTCTTTAGTCGTTTGTATCTGCCAAAAGTCCCCTTTTTTTCCTAATCCATTCTCGTATATCCCTTGACATCCAAAGTTCCCTGTGCTTGTTGGTCCCACCCTTGACCTTTACGGGAACATGTTGCCATTATACTCTCTCAATTTCCTTTCTGAAAGACTCCCATTGCTCCGATGTGGATTTTCCTTCAAGTAGCTGATCCCAGTCCACATTGGCCAGATCCTGCCTTATCATCTTAAAATCGGCCTTCCCCCAATTTAGAACCTTTATTTCCGGTCATCCTTGTCCTTTTCCATGACTACCTTAAATCTCACCGAATTATGGTCACTCACCAAAGTGCTCACCTAATAACACATCTACCACTTGCCCGGCCACTTTCCCTAGAATTAGGTCCAGTACCGCCCCCTCTCTTGTAGGACTTTCTACATGCTGGCTCAAAAAGCTCTCCTGGATGCACTTTAAGAATTTTGCACCCTCTAAGCCTTTCATACTCTGACTATCCCAGTTAATATTGGGGAAGTTGAAATCCCCCACTGTTACTACCCTATTATTTGCACACTTCCCCGAGGTTTGCCTACATATCTGTTCCTTTATCTCCCCCTGACTGTTTGGGGGCCTATAGTACACTCCCAGCAAAGTGCTTGCCCCCTTTTTGTTTTTAAGAGAATGGGCGGGAAAGTGGAGTTGAGGTGGATGATCAGCAATGAACATAATGAATGGCAGAGCAGGCTCGAGGGGCTGTATGGCCCTCTCCAGCTCCTAGTTCTTATGTTCTTATGTTCTCTACATTTTCCCATCAATCACACCCAGGGTAGGTTCAGCACGAGTTAGAAACAGAGTAAAGCTCCTCCTATATTGCCTCCTTAAGCACAACCAACCCAGGGACAGCACGGAGTGGATATAAAGTACATATTCCATTATACTGTCCAGTCAAGCACTCCCAGGGCAGGTAAAGCACGGGTTAGATACAGAGTAATGCTCCTCCTACACTGTCTCACTAACAACGCAGGGACAGCACGGTCTAGATATGAAGTAAATATTCCGTTATACTGTCCAGTCAAGCACTCCTAGGCAGTTAGAGCACGTGTTAGAAACAGTGTAATTCTGCCTCTACACTGTCCTGTCAAACTCTCCCAGGGCAGGTATTGCAGGGGTTGGATGTAGAGAAAAGCTCCCTCTACACCTACTCATCGGATACTCCCAGGGCAGGTTCTGCACTGGTTTGACACAGAGTAATGATCTCTATAAAATGTCCCATCAAAAACTCCATGGTTGGGTCAGCTCGGGTTAGATAAAGTGTAAAATTCCTTCTACAATGGTTCATCAAACGTTCCCAGAGCAGATACAACATGGGCTAAGTCCAGTGTGAAATTCGTTGTACACTGGCCTATCAATCAATGCCAGGTCAGGTACAGCAAGGGTTAGACACAGACTAAATCTCCCTCTGCACTGTCAGATTAAACACTCCCAGAGCAGGGACAACACCGACTACATGCAGAGTAAAACTCCCCCTAGCTTTCCCATCAAACACTACCATCGCAGGTTCAACAAGGTTTAAATACAAAATAAAGCTCTCTCTACAGTGATCTATCAAACACACCCAGGGAAGGTACAGCACGGGTGAGATACAGAGTAAAGCTTCTTGTAGACTGTCCCATAAATCACGCCCAGGTCAGGTAAAGCACGTGTTAGATGAGGAGGCAATCTCCCTCTATCCTGTCCCATCAAACACTCCTAGGGCAGGGACAGCATGGACTAGATACACAGTAAATCTCCCTCTACACTGTGCCATCAAACACACCCTGGCCAGGTGCAGTACGGGTTAGATAAAGAGTAAGGAGTGAGCTGATTGGTGGGTATCTGGTAAGTGGTTTACTTGGCTTTCTTAAAGTTGTAAGTTTATTCCAGCTAGGTTAGTAAATAGTCTGTTAATTGGAGGTATGGCAGGGCAGCTCACACCCGTGGAATGCACATCCTCTGCCAAGTGGGAAGTCCTGGACACCTCCCGTGGTCTGGACGATCGCACGTGTGGGAAGTTTCGCCAGCTACACCAGCTCAAGCACCGGGTTACGGAGCCTGAGCGGCGGCTGCAGTCAATGCTGTGCATCCGCGAGTCTGAGAGCTACGTGGTGGTCACCACACAACTTAAGAGTGTGCAGGCAGAGAGGGAATGGGTGACCGTCAGGCAGAAGAGGAGGATCAGGCAGGTAGTGCAGGTGTCCCCTGAGCTATTCTTGCTCACCAAAGAGTATTCCTTACTGAGTAATGGTGAGGGGGGTGGCTCCTCTAGTGAGTGAAGCCAGAGCCAAATCCACAGAACCATGGAAGGCTCAGCTGCACAGGCGGGGTTGAAGAGGTAAGGTAGCGCAATAGTGATAGGGGGTACAATAGTTAGGGGAGCAGATAAGCGTTATGCGGCCGCAGACGTGAGTCCAGGATGGTATGCTGCCTCCCTGGTTATTTGGTAAAACATGTAACTGAACGGCTGCAGGGCATTCTGAGGGGGGATGCTGAACAGCCAGAGGTTCTGGTGCATATCGATACCAAAGACATAAGTAGGAAGAGGGATGAGTTCCTGCAGGCACGCTATAGGGAGCTAGGAAAGAGGTTAAAAAGCAGGACCTCAAAGGTAATAATGTGCGGAATAGAACCAGTGCCACGTGCTAGTGAGTACAGAAATAGGAACATAGAGCAGATAGAGCGTGGCTGGAGCAATGGTGTAGGAGGGAGGGCTTTAGATTCCTGAGGAATTGTAACCGTTTCAGGGGAGTGGGGCCACCACAAGCCAGACGGGTTGCACGTTAATGGGAATGGGACCATTATCCTTGCTAGTGCTGTTGGGAAGAGTTTTAATTGATTGGCAGGGGGATGTGAATCTATATATATCGTAAATAGGGAGGGTAGAAAAATTGGAATTGGAAAATAAAAATCTAGAAAACAAATTGGAAGGACATAGGAATCAAGGGCTAGATAATAGTCAACAAGGAGGTTTGCCTGTCCTGCATCGTATATACTTCAATGAAAGGAGTATAGCGAAAAAGGCAGCTGAGCCGAGGGTACAGGTAGACACTCGGCACTATGATATTATAGCTAAGGTTCCTCTGGTGAGTGCAGCTGAAAGAGGGACAGGAATGGCAGCTCAACATTCCTGGTTACAGGATTTTCAGACCGGATTGAGAGGGAGGTAAAAAAGGCGGGGGGATCATGGTATTGATTAAGGAAACTATTAAAGCTGTGAGGAGGCATGATATGTTGGAGGGATCATCAAACGAGGACGTATGGGTCGAATTAAAAAACATAAATCGGGTGATTACACTGCTGGGATTGTATTACAAACATCCAGACAGTGAGAGGGAGATAGAAGAGCAAATATATAGACACATTTCTGAGAAGTGAAAAAACTATAGGGCAGTAATGATCGGGGATTTCAACTACCCCAATATTAACGGGGATAAAATTATTTTGAAGGGTATAGAGGGTGTGAAATTCCTAAAATGCATCCAGGAGAAGTTTTTTAGCCAGTATGTAGCAAGCCCAACAACGGAGGGGGCGTTTCTGGACTTAGTTTTAGGGAATGAAGCTGGGCAGGTAGAAGGCGTACCAGTGGGGACGAATTTTGATGCTAGTGACTATAATTCTATTAGATTTAAGGTAGTTATGGAAAAGGACAAGGATAGACCAGGAATAAAAATTCTAAATTGGGGAAAAGCTAAATTTGCTAAGCTCAGAGGGGGATTTAGACATAGTGGCCTGGCAAGAGCTACTTGATGGTAAATCCGTGTCATAGCAGTGGGAGGCATTCACAGAGGAGATCCGGAGTGGTCAGACCAAATATGTGCCCTTACAGTAAAAAGGTGGGACTAACAAATCTAGATCCCCTGGATGTCTAGGGAAATACAGGGTAGGATAAAGAAAAAAGGGAGGCATATGACAGATACCGAGGGCTAAATACTGCAGAGTCTTTAGAGGAGTGCAGAAAGCGCAGGGGTGCAATTAAAGATGATATTAGGAAAGCAAAGAGAGAGCATGAAAAATTCTGGACAAATAAAATCAAGGAAAACCCGAAGATGTTTTATAAATATATTAAGAGTAAGAGGATAACTAAAGAAAGGGTAGGGCCTGTTAGAGAACATGAGGGTAATCTCTGTGTGGAGGCGGGAAACGTCAGTAGGGTTCTTAATGAATACTTTGCGTCTGTTTTCACAAAGGAGAGGGGCGTAGCAGACATTGCTATCATTGGGGAGGAGTGTGAAACATTAGATGAAATAAACACAGTGAGAGAGGAAGTATTATGGGGTTAGCAGCATTACAAGTGGATAAATCCCCTGGCCTGGATGAAATGTACCACAGGCTGTTAATAGAAGCAAAAGAGGAAATAGCAGAGGCCCTGACCATCATTTTTGAATTCTCTCTGGCTCAGGAGTGGTGCCCGAGAACTGGCGAACTGCTAATGTGGTGCACTATTTTAAAAAGGGGGAGAAGGATAGACCGAGTAATTACAGGCCAGTCAGCTGAACCTCGGTGGTGGGAAAATTATTGGAAAGAAATCTGAAGCACAGGATAAATCTTCATTTAGAAAGATACGGATTAATCAAGGATAGTCAGCACAGATTTGGTAAGGGAAGGTCGTGTCTGAAAAACGTAATTGAATTTTTTGAAGAGGTAACAAGGAGGTTAGATGATGGTAGTGTGTTTGATGCAGTTTAAATGATCTTTAGCAAGGATTTTGATAAGGTTCCATATGGGAGACTGGTCACGAAGTTAAAAGCCAGGGTCCAGGACAAAGTGTCAAGTTGGATTCAAAACTGGCTCGTAGACAGGAAGTAGAGGGTAATGGCTGATGGGTGTTTTTGTGACTGGAAGGCTGTTTCCAGTGGGGTTTTGTAGGGCTCAGCACTGGGTCCATTGCCTTTTGTTTTATATATCAATGGTCTAGAATTGAATATAGGGGGGATGATTAAGAAGTTTGCAGATGATACTAAAATCGGCCGTGTGGTTGATACTGAGGAAGGCAGAAGTCTGCTGCGGCAAGTTATCACTAAATTGGTCTGGCAGAACAGTGGCAAATGGAATTCATTTCGGAGATGTCTGAGGTAATGCATTTGTGGAGGGCTAACAATGAAAGGGAATACACATGAAATGGTGAGAAACTGAGTAATGCAGAGGAACAAAGTGACATGGGAGTGCATGTTCACAGATCCCTGAAGGTAGCAGACCAGGTAGATAAGGAGGTTAAGAAGGTATATGGAATGCTTGCGTTTATTAGCCATGGCATAGAATACCCGGGCAGGGGGTTATGCTTCAACTGTATAAATCATTAGATAGGTCGCAGCTAGAATACTGCGTGCAGTTCTGGTCACCACATTAGAGGAAATATGTGATTGCACTTGAGAGAAACTCCAGGATGACTTGGACAGTTTGGGTGATTGGGCAGAAGCATGGCAGATGCAATATAACATGGATAAATGTGAGGTTATCCACTTTGGTGTCAAAAACAGGAAGGCAGATATTTATCTGAATGGCAATAGATTGGGAGAAGGGGAAGTGCAACGAGACCTGGGTGTCCTTGTGCACCAGTCGCTGAAGGTAAGCTTGCAGTTGCAGCAGGCGGTTAAGAAGGCAAATGGTATGTTGGCCTTCGTAGCGAGAGGGTTTGAGTACAGGAACAAGGATGTCTTGCTCCAGTTGTAGAGTGCCTTGGTGAGACCACATCTTGAGTATTGTGTGCAGTTTTGGTCGCCTTATCTGAGGAAGGATGTTCTTGATATGGAAGGAGTTCAGCGAAGATTCACCAGGCTCATACCTGGGTGGCAGAAATGACCTATGAGGAGAGATTGGGTCGATTGGGCTTGTACTCGCTGTAGTTTAGAAGAATGAGAGGGGAATCTCATTGAAACTTAAAGAATTCTCACAGGATTGTACAGACTAGATGCAGGAAGGAGGTTCCCGATGGTCGGGGAGTCCAGAACCAGGGGTCACAGTCCAAGGATAAGGGGTAAGCCATTTAGGACAGAAATGAGGAGCAATTTCTTCACCTAGAGAGTGGTGAACCTGTGGAATTCTGTACTACAGAAGACAATAGATGCCAATTCACTAAATATATTCAAGAAGGAGTTGGATATATTTCTTAAGGCTAAAGGGATCAAGGGGTATGGGGAGAAAGCAGGGAACGGGGACGGAATTTGGATGATCAGCCATGATCAGATTGAATGGTGGAGCAGGCTCGAGGGGCCGAATGGTCTACTCCTGCTACTATAGCTATGAGGAAAGACTGGATAGGCTGGGGCTGTTTTCCTTGGAACAGAGAAGGCTGAGTGGAGACCTTATTGAGAGGTATACAATTATGAGGGGCAGAGATAACGTGGATAGAAATGACCTGTTTCCCTTAGCAGAGTGGTCAAAATCCAGGTGGCACAGATTTAATGTAATTGGTGGAAGGTTTAGAGGGGATTTGAGGGGAAATTTCTTCATCCAGAGGGTTGTGGCTGTCTGATACTCACAGTTTGAAAGGGTGGTAGAGGCAGGAAACATAACCACATTTAAAAAGAACTTGGATTTGCACTTGGGATGGCGTAACCTGCAGGGATATGGACCAAGAGCTGGAAAGTGGGATTAGGCTGTAGAGCTCTTTGTTGGCATTCGCGGACACTATGGGCCGCAATGGCCTCCTCCGTGCTGTAATATCCTATGATTCTATGATTCTAAAGCTTCCTTTACACTGTGCCACCAAACACTGAGAGAGCAGGTTCAGTGCCGGTTATATAAAGAATAAATCAACCTCTAAACTGTCCCATCAAACACTCCCAGTGCAGATACACTGGCCTAGAAATTCAGTGGCCTGCGCCACCAGTTTGCGGCCAAAGAGGGCTTTTGCGCCTCTGGCCACAACCACCGTGATATTTAGCGGGGTGCTAATGGCAGCGTTAGCCTGTAGCGCTGCGCCACCACCGATGACGTCATTGGTGTGTGCAGCGCCCCGCTATCGCCCCGCTGGCCATATTTGGTCGCTGCCGCCTCCTCCGCGCCGGCCGCAAACAGCGACCGGTACACAGGGGCCTACCTTAAGCGGTAGTGGGGCGAGTTAAGGTGGAGGTGCGGCCGGCCACTTTTTCGGCGGCCGCCTGCCCGCACCTCCGTCCCCGGCCTCCTACAGCCCCCCCCCCCGCGGCATTGCCGGCTGTTTCCCGAGAGCCCGGCACTTCTCCTTGGTGCCGGGCTCATTTGCCAGCACTCGCGAGCGGGAATCGCGCTGTTGCAGGCACCTCCCCCTTAAGAGTGGATGGAAGGCCTGCAGTACCACAGGCTGACGTGCCACAGCATGTGGCGCTGCGGCACTTTGCGTGCTGATATTCAGTTTCAGCGCCCCAAGCGGGGCGCCGAAACCCTTGTTTAGCCGCCGGCTTCCACTTGGGGTGCTGAAACTGAATATCCCGCTGGTGCAAGTGGCTCCGTGCGCAGCGGTAATTCCGGCGCCCAGGCGAGCTGGGTGCCCCAAACTGAATTTCTAGGCCACTATGTTTTAGATACAGAGTAACGCTCCCTCTAAACTTTCCCATTAAACGCTCCCAGGAAAGGTACAGCACAGGTTAGATACAGTGCAAAATACCATCTAAACACTCAGAGACATCTCTCCCACGTCAGATACAGCAAAGCTCCCTCTACACTGTCCCATGAAGCACTCCCATTTCATGGACAGCACGGACCAATACAGATTAAATCTCCCTCTACAATTTCCTATCAAACGCTCACAGGGCAGGTGCAACACGTGTTAGATACAGAGTGAAGTTCCGTTTATACTATCCCATCAAAAACTCCCAGGGTAGCTACAGCACGGGACAGATACAGAGTAAAGCTCCCTCAAAACGGTCTCATCAAACAAACCCAATTAATGTACAGTAGGGTTTAAATAAAGAGTAAAGTTCGCTCTACATGTCCAATAAATCATTTCCAGGGCAGGTACAGCACGGGTTAGCTCCAGAATAAAGCTCCCCCTACACTCAGCCATCAAACAATCCCAGGGAAGGTACAACACGTGCTAGATACAGAGTAAGGCTCCGTCTACCCTATCCCATCAAACACTCACAGATCATTGAATTCGCAAGACTGATTATATAGTAAAGGTCTCTTGCCGCACACCCATCGAGTCGGTTCAAGGCCTAGATATATGTCTGTGGGAAATCTTTTGTAAGCTGTTGTCGTCTTGTTGTGGGTTAAAGACAATGACCCATTCTTTAGAGGCAAGACAAAAGGTGGGAATAGCAGAGAGAGGCAGAGAGGGAGAGGAGACAGGAAATGTTCACAAACACATTTGCCACGTCGCTATATACGGTGACTAGAGGGAATCTTCCCCCAATGTGCCGTGGATATCATATTTAATTTTTCCCCTTTAACTTTAAGAAATGTCCCAACAATCAATAATTGCTGGAACCCGTTGGGTCATTTGCATTTTGCTCCCTCTATTTCTGTGCTGTGTTGATGGGGAAACACTTACTGTGTTTCTGTCGCTCAATGCTCTAATCTGCGGCTTCAATTTCAGTGTTTATTTACATAAACGCCTCACTGCATTCCATGAAGTGAACATGGGAGCAAAACCAGGTCAACAAAATAATTTATTGATTAGTTTCAATTAACAACAAGGCTTTATTTTAAGAATATTGACAGCTGGTACAGAAACAAAATAAATATCTCGAACGTTGCTGTCGGTTACGGTTTTGTTCAATTAGAACAGATGTGATTTATTTCAGAGGGAAAATATTAATTTAAAAATTTGGGGCTAGATTTTCAGTTGCTTGCGCCAGCAGTTAGCGCCTTAAGAGAAGTGATTTTCGGGCGCTATGCGTGTAGCGCCTGGGCGCAGCGCAGTTTGCGCCCCGCCCCAAATTAAGTTGCCCGTTAGCGCCGGCGCAAAGTTTAGCGGTCGCCCGGATGCGCGCGCAGAAAATGACGTCACATCCTCGTGCAACGCCCTTTGTGCGCCCCGATTGCAAACTTCAGTCGGACCGCCCCATTGTGCGCCTGGCGTCCAGAGCGTTTGTAAAATGGAACGCAACACACCCTGGGGAGCGCAAATTAAAGGGCACTCGTACAAAAGGCACTCTGCATGTGTTGTGTGGAAGTAAGCTGTGTGTTGTTCTGAAAGGACTATTTATGTTTCCGGGCGACGGTCCTCCTCCTCCTCCTCCTCCTCCTCCTCCTCCTCCTCCTCCTCCTCCTCCTCCTCCTCCTCCTCCTCCTCCTCCTCCTCCTCCTCCTCCTCCTCCTCCTCCTCCTCCTCCTCCTCCTCCTCTTCTCCCCCCAGACTTTGCATTTGGAAAAAAAATACATGCACCCTTCCCCTTTAAGAGCTCACTGGCACCAGAGTGTCTGCCGTGTGCTGCGCCCGAGCTCGGGTGTTGCGCTCTCCACCGCCGGCTTAGCGCCTAAAGATACTAGTGGAACGCCTCTTTTAGCGCTCCACCAACCTCTTAGGGCGAAGCCACTGAATTTCCGGCAACGGGGCGCTACTTTGGGGCGGGCGATAACTTCGGGCGGGCGCTAAGCTTAGCGCCCCAAAACTGTCTATACTGAAAATCTAGCCCTTAGTTCTAGAGTCTGCGCCGGCCATCAAGCCCTATCTAATCATATCCCATTTCCAGCTCTTGGTCCATAGCCTTGTATGCTATGGCGTATCAAGTGCTCATCTAGATGTTTCTTGAATGTTGTGAGGTTTCCTCCCTCTACCATCCTTTCAGCACTAATTTCCAGACTCCAGCCGGCCTCTGGGTATAAAAGATTTTCCTCAAATCCCCTCGAAAGTTCCTGCCCCTTTCGTTGAATCTATTACCCCTGGTTATTGGCTACTCTACTAAGGGGAAACATTGCTTTCTATCTACACTATCTATGCACCTCATAATTTTGTACACCTCAATTAGGTCCTCCCTCAGCCTTCTCTGCTCTAAGGAAAACAACCCCAGCCTGTCTCCCTTCATAGATGAAACGCTGCAGCCCAGGTAACATCCTGGTGAATCTCTTCTGCACACTCTCTAATGCAATCACATCCTTCATATTGTATGGCGACCTGAACTACACACTGTATTCCAGCTGTGACCTAACTAGCGTTTTGTACAGCTCCATCATAACACCCCTGCTCTTATATTATATGACTCGGCTAATGAAGGCAAGTATCCCATATGCCTTCTTAACCAACTTACCTACCTTTTCTGCTGCCTTCAGGGATCTATGTATATGCACACCAATGTCCCTCTCATCCTCTGTCCTTCCTACGGTCCTACCATTAATTGTGTATTCCCTTGGAAAATGTCCTCCCAAAATGCATCAGCGCAAACATTTCAAGGTTGATTTCCATTTGCCACAGCTCTGCCAATCTGTGCAAATGGTCTATATCGTCCTGTAGCCTCAGGCTTCCCTCCTCGATATTTACCACTACACCACTTTTCGTGTCATCTGCAAACATACTGATCATACCTCCTAAATTCATATCTAATTTATTAATGTACACTACAAACAGCAAGGGACCCAGCACCGATCCCTGCAGTACACCAATGGGCACAGGCTTCCAGTCACAAAAACATCTTCAACCATCACCCACTGCCTCCTGCCACTAAGCCAATTTTGGATCCAATGTGCCAAATTGCCCTGGATCCCATGGGCTCTTAACTTCTTGAGCAGTTTCCCATGCGGGACTTTGTCAAAAGCCTTACTAAAGTCCATGTAGACTACATCAACTGTACTACCCTCATCCACACACCTAGTCACCCCCTCGAAAAGTACAGTCAAATTGGTTAGAGATGATCTCCCCCTGACAAAGCCATGCTGACTATTCTTGATTAATCGATACCTCTGCAAGTGGAGACTTATTCTGTCCCTCAGAACTGTTTCCAATAATTTAACTAATACTGATGTTAGGCAAACTGTCATGTAATTCCCTGGTTTATCCCTACTACCCTTCTTGAATAATGGTACTACGTTAGCTGTCCCCCACTCCTCTGGCACCTCCACTGTGGCCAGAGAGGCTCTGAAAATTTGTGTCAGCGCCCCTGTAAACTCCTGCCTTACCTCACACAGCAGTCTGGGATACATCTCATCTGGGCCTGGGGATTTTTCCACTTTTAAGCCCGCTAAAACAATTAGTCACTCCTCCGTCTCAATGCTAATTTGTTCAGATATATCACAACCCCTCTGTCTGGTTTCTATGCCTACATCGTCCTTCCCCAGAATGAACATAGATGCACAATAATCATTTTAAACCTCACCTACATCTTTTGGCTCTAGGCACAGATTGCCACTTTGATCCCTAATAGACACTACTCTTTCCTGGATATCCTCTTGCCCTTAGTATAATTTTAAAACACCATGGGATTTTCCTTTATTTTGCCTGCCAGTGTATTTTCATGACCACTCTTCGCTCTGCTGATTTCTTTTTTGGTACCCCACTGCACTTTCTATACTCCCCTAGGGCTTCCACTGTTCTAAGTGCTTTGCATCTGCCAAGATCCTCCCTTTTTTTGCTAATCCCTTCTTGTATATCCTTTGACATCCATGTTCCTTTGACATATTGGTCCCACCCTTGATCTATATGGGAACATGTTGGTGCTGTACTATCTCTATTTCTTTTCTGAATGGCTCCCGCTGCTCTGATGTGGGTTTTCCTACAAGTAGCTGATCACATTCCACTTTAGCCAGATCCTGCCTTATCATATTAAAATCGGCCTTCACCCAATTTCGAAACTTTATTTCCGGCCCATCTTTGTCCTTTTCCATGACTACCTTAAATCTCACCGAATTATGGTCACTGTCACCAAAATGCCCTCCTAATGACACTTCTACTGCATGCCCTGCTACATTCCCTTGAATTATTTCCAGTACCGCCTCCTCTCTTGTATGACTTTCTACATGCTGGCTCATAAAGCTCTCCCGGATGCACTTTAAGAATTCTGCACCCTCTAAGCCTTTCACACTCTGACTATCCCAGTTAATATTGGGGAAGTTGAAATCCTCTACTGTTATTACCCTATTATTTATACATTTCTCTGAGATTTGCCTACATATCTGTTCTTCTAACTCCCCTTGACTGTTTGCAGGGCTATAGTACACTCCCAGCAAAGTGATTGCCCCCTTTTTGGTATTACGTTCTACCCATATACCTCATTAGAGGAACCAGCTAACATATCATCCCTCCTTTACTGCAGTAATTGACTCCTTGATTAATATTGTGACACACCCTCCTCTCTTACAACGCCCTCTCTCTCGCCTGAAGACACATTCTCCCCGTGTTTGCGTGGGTTTTCTCCGGGTGCTCCGGTTTCCTCCCACAGTCCAAAGATGTGCGGGTTAGGTTGATTGGCTATGATAAATTGACCCTTAGTGTTAGGGGGATTAAATACGTGGGGTTACAGGGATAGGGTGGGATATGTGTCGGTGCAGGCTCGATGGGCCGAAATGGCCTCTATCTGCACTGTGGGGTTTCTGTGATTCTGTGATTCTGTGAATACTGAGCTGCCAGTCCTGCCCCTCCCTCAACCATGTCTCTGTGATAGCAAAAATATCATACTCCCATGTGTTAATCAACACCTTCAATTAATCTGCTTTACTCGAAAGACTCATTGCGCTAAAATAAATGTCATCCAGCCTTGCCATACTCTCTTGCGCCATTTCATATTTGCATTGCCTTGCAGACTGATGTGTTTTTTCCTCTATGTTTGGCTGTTCATCACCCCCTACTATAGCTCCACTCCATATCCCATCCCCCTGCCAAGTTAGTTTAAACCCCCAACAAGAGCATGAACAATCCTTCCCGCAAGGATGTTGGATCCGTTCTGGTTCAGGTACAACCCTTCTGACTTCTACAGGTCCCACCTTCTCCAGAAACAGACCCAGTGATCCTGGAAACTAAAGCCCTCCCTACTGCACCAACTCTTTAGCCACGCATTCATCTGCTCTGTCCTCCTTTACCTATACTCACCAGTACATGGCACTGGGAGTAATCCAGAGATTAGAACGTTTGAGGTCCTGCTTTTTAATCTGTACCTAGCTCCCTAAATTCTTGTTGCGGGCCTCATCCCTCTTTCTACCTATGTCGTTGTTACCATTGTGAAACACGACCTCTGACTGTTCGAGCTTCCCCTTCAGAATGCCCTGCAGCCGTTCAGTGACATCCTTTACCCTGGCACCAGGGAGGCAACATACTATCCTGGAGTCAGGTCTGCGGGTGCAAATACACCTGTCTGCACCCCTCATTATTGAGTCTCCTACCACTTATTCCTTCCAATCTTACTCCTCCCCCCTTGTACAGCTGAGCCATCCACAGCGCCATGAACTTGGGTCTGGCTGCACTCCCCAGAGGAACCGTCACATTCACCGTTTTGCAAAACAGAAAAACGGTTGTTGAGTGAGATGCACTCTGGGGCTTTCCTGACTACCGAGTTCTGAAAATTCTGCTGGCAAAGTCAATGGAAAATCTCTGAACAGGCTGGTATATAACTGGATGTCCAGTTAAAGGAAGCTTCAAGCCTTTTAAGCTAAAAAAAGTTAAGATAGTGACCAGAGGAATTGTGGGTAATACAGTAAAATGGGAGGAAGATTGGTTAACGGACAGAAACAAAAAGTAGGGATAAACGTTTCTGTTTCAGTTTGGCAGGCTGTGCCACAAGGCTCAGTGCTGGGGCTTCAGTTTTTACAATCTATATTTATGACCTAGATGAATTGACCGAGTCTATTGTATCCAAGTTTGCTAACGATACAAACTAGGTGTGAAAGCAAGCTGTGAGGAGAACACAAAGAGTCTGCAAAGGGATATAGATAGACTGAGTGGGCAGTAACGTGACTGATTGCATATAACGTAGCGAAATGAGAGGTTGTTCACTTTGGTAGGTAGATTTGAAAAAAAGACTATTTTTAAATTGTTGAGAAACTTATAAATGTTGATGTTCAGAGAGATTTGGGTATCCCCGTGCAAGAAACACAGAACGCTAGCGTGCAGGTACAGCAAGCAATCAGGAAGGCAAATGACATGTTGGACTTTAATGCAAGCAGGTTGGACTATAAGTGTAAGGAAATCTTGCCACAAGCTCCCTTTACACTGTCACATCATACCTTCACAGGGCAGGTAGAGCATGTGTAAGATAACGACTTTTCCGCACTTTACACTGTCCCATCAAACACTCCTAGGGCAGGTACAACACGAGTTAGATAAAGACTGAAACCCTCTCTAATTTTTCCCATCAAACACTCCCAGGGCAGCTACAACAAGTTTTAGATGCAGAGTAAAGCTCCCTCTGCACAGTACCATCAAACACTCTCAAGGCATGGAAAGCACGGACTAGATACAGTGTAAATCTCCATTTATTCAATCCCTTCAAACACTCACAGGGCAGGTACAGCATGCGTATTATACAGAGCAAAGCTCCCACTACACTTCCCCGTCCAACACACCAAGAACAGGTACTGCATGGTTTGGTTCCAGAGCGAGATTCCATCTACACTTCCCTTCAACCACTCCCAGGTCAGGTACAGCAAGTTTTTGATGCAACGTAAAGGCCCTTGTACACTGACACATGAATCACTCATAGGGCATGTACTGCATGGGTTAGATACATAGTAAAGCTCCCTGTACACTGTCCCATCAAACACTCACAGGGCTGGTAAAGCACGGGTACGACACGGTGTAATGCTCCCTCTATAATGTCCCATCAAACACCCACAAATTGAATGTGAGTAAATCTCCCTCTAAACTGTGCAACCAAACACTCCCAGGGCAGGTAGAGCTGTGGTTCGATAAAGACGAAAGCTCCCTGTACACATTCCCATCAAACATTCCCTGGGCAAGTACAACACGGGTTAGATATCGAAGAAAGCATCATCTACACTTCTCCAGCAATCACAGATAGGACAGTTAGAGCACTAATTAAATACATCGTATATCTCCCTCTACACTGTCCCATCAAACAGTCCCAGGGCAAGTGCAGTACGTGTTAGATACAGAGTAAAACTCCCTCTACACTTCTCCATCAAACACTCCCAAGGAAGGTGCAGCATGGGTTAGATACAGAGTAAAATTCTGTCTAAACTGTCACACCACTCACTACCAGGGCAAGTACAGCACGTGTTATATACAGAGTAAAGCACTCCCGACACTTTTCCATCAGACATTCCCAGGGCAGGTACAACATTAGTTAGAGAGAGAGTAAAGCTCCCTTTACACTGTCCCGTCAATCACTAAAAGGGCAGCTTAGCACAGGTAAGATACAGAGTAAAGCTCACTCTACACTGTCCCATCCAACACTCCCAGAGCAGGTACAGCACGGGTTAGAAAAAGAGTAAAGCTGCCTCTACACTGTCCCATCGCACACACCCAGAGCAGGTAGCGCACGTGTTGGATGCAGAGTAAAGCTCGCTCTACACGTACCCATCAAATAATCTCAGGGCTGGTATAGCACGGGTTAGATACAGATTAACGCTCCTGCTACACTGTCCCAACAAACACTCCAAGGGCAGGTACAGCATGGAACAGATACTTTGTCATGCTCCCTATAAACTGTCCCATCAATCCCTTACAAGGAATGTTCAAAACGTCTTGATACAGTGTAAGTGCCCTCTAAGCTTTCCCATCAAAAATTCCCAGGGTAGGTACAGCACGGGTTAGATAAAGAGTAAAGCTCCCTCTACACTGTCCCATCAAACACTCCCAGGGTAAGTACAGCACGGGTTAAAAACAGAGTACATCTCCATCAACACTGTCCCATCAAACACTTCAAGGGCAGGAACTACACAGATTAGATACAGAATAAATCTACCTCTACACTGTCACCTAACACTCCCAGGACAGGTAGAGCACGGATTAGATAAAGACTAATTCTCCCTGTACACTATTCCATCAAACACTCCAAGGGCAGGTACAAAACGGGTTAGATACAGAGTTAAGCTCTATTTACACTGTCCTGTTAATCACTCATAAGAATGTTACAGCACGGGTTAGATACAGAGTAAAGCTCCCGCCACACTGTCCATCAAACACTCCCATTGAAGTTACAGCACTGGTTAGATAAACTGTACGGCTCCATCTACACTGTCCCATCAAACACTCACAGGTCAGGTACAGCACGGGTTAGATACAGAGCAAATCTCTCTCTACACTGTCCCATCAATCGCACCCAGGCAATGTACAACATGGGTTAGATACATAGTAAAGCTCCCTCTACACTGTCCCTTCAAACACTCTCAGGTCAGGTGCAGCACGGGTTAGATTCCGGGTAAAGCTCCCTCTACACTCTCCCACCAATCACTCATAGGGCAGGTATTACACGGGTTAGATACAGAGTAAGACTCGCTGTACACTGCCCTAGGAAACATAGCCAATGAAGGTGCAGTGTGGCACAGATACATGTTAAAGCTCCATCTACACTGTCACATCAAACACTCCCAGGGACGATGCAGCACTGGTTATTTAAACATTAATATTCCTTCTAAAGTGACACATCAATCAGTCCCAGGTCAAGCACAGCACGGGTTAGATGAACAGAAAAGCTACTCAACACTGTCCCATCAAACACTCCCAGGGCAGGGACAACACGGACTTCATACAGAGTAAATCTCCCTCTACAGTGTCCCATCAAACATTCCCAGGGCAGGTTACAGCACGGGTTAGATACAGAGTAAAGCTCCCTGTACACTGTGCAATTAAATAGTCACAGGACATGTTACAGCAGGCGTTAGGTAAAGACAAAAGCTCACTATACCCCTTCCAATAAAACACTCACAGGGCAGGTACAACACGTGTTAGATACCGAGTAAAGCTCCCTCTACACTTTCCCATCAAACACTCCCAGGGCAGATAGAGCATGGCTTGATACAGAATAAAGCTCCTTCTACAAAATGCCATCAATCAAGCCCAGGGCAGATACAGCATTGGTTAGTTACAGAATAAAGCACCCTCTACACTGTCCCATCAAACACACGCCGTCCAGGTACAGCACGGGTTAGATAAATAGTGAAGCTCCCTCTTCAATGTCCCATTGAACACTCTTAGGTCAGGTACAGCACGTGTTAGGTGCAGTTTGAAGCTCGCTCTACACTGTACCATCAATCACTCATAGAGCTGGTGAAGCTCTGGTTAGATACAAAGAAAAACTGCCTCTACACTGTCCCATGAAACACTCCCAGAGAAGGGGCTGCACGGACGAGACACAGAGTAAAGCTCCCTCTACACTGTGCCATCATACACTCACTGTGCAGGTACAGCACGGGAAAGATATGTAGTAAAGCTTCCTCTACAATGCCCCATCAAACACTCCTAGGGCAGGTACAGCACGGGTTAGATGCAGAGTAAAGCTCCATCTTCACGGTCCCATCAAACTCACCCATTGAAAGTACAGCACGGGTTAGATACATATTAAAGCTCTCTCTACACTATTCCATCAAACACTCCCAGTTCAGGTAAAGAGCGAGTTAGATTAAGAGTAAAGCTCCCTCTACAATGTCCAATCAGCACTCCCAGGGCACAGACAGCTCGGAATAGATTAAGTGTTAATCTCCCCCTACTTTGTCCCATCAAACTTTCCAAGGCAGGTACAGCTCCGCTTAAGTACAGAGTTAAGCTCCCTCAACACTGTCCCATGAAACACTCCCAGGGCAGAGATTGCACGGATGAGATACAGAGTAAAGCTTCCTCTGCACTGTCCCATGAAACACTCTGTCGGAAGTTACGGCAATGTTTAGAGAAAGAGTAAAGCGTCCTCCACACTGTCCCATTAAGCACTCGCATGGCAGGTACAGCACGGTTTTGGTACACAGTAAAAATCCATTTGAATTTTACATCAACCACTCCCTGGTCAGCTACAGCACGGGTTAGATACAGAGTAAAGCTCCCTTTACACTGTCCCATCAAACAGAGCCAGGGCAGATAAAGCACGAATTAGATACAGAATAAATTTAACTTTATACTGCCCCATCCGACACTCCCAGGGAAGGTACAACAGGGGTTAGTTACAGAGTAAAATTGCGTGTAAATCGTCACATCAATCACTCCCAGGCCAGAAGAAGCAGGGGTTAGATGAAGTGTAAAGCTTCTTGTACACTGCCCATCAAACCCGCCGAGGGCAGGGACAACACGGACTAGATACAAAGTAAATAGCCCTCTAAACAATGCCATCAAACACTCCCAGAGCAGGTACAACACGAGTTGGATACAGTGCAAATCTCCCTCTATACTGTGCCATCAAAAACGAAAAAGGCAGGTACAGTACGGGTTAGATAAAGACAAAACATCCCACGAAACTTTGCCAGCAAACACTCCGAGGGCAGGTGCAGCATGCGTTATGTAAGAGTAAAGCTCCCTCTACACTCTGCCATCCAACAGGTTCAGCATGGTTTAGTTCCAGAGTAGAAATCTGTCAAAACTGTCACCGCAATCACTCCCCGGCCTGCTGCCTCACGGACTGGATAGAAATTAAATCTCCCTTTATACTATGCTATCAAAGACTCCCAGGGCAGATTCAGCATGGGATAGATGCAGACTATATCTCCCTCTACAGTGGTTCAGCAACCAATCCCTGGGTAAGTACAGCAGAGGTTAGATACAAAGTAAAGCTCCCTCTACACTATCCCATAAAATACACATATGGCATGGACTGCATGGGCAAGACACAGAGTAAATCTCACTCTACACTGTGCAATCAAACACTCCCAGGGCAGGAACAGCACAGGTTACATGCAGAGTAAAGCTCCTTCTTAAGTTCTCCATCAAACACTCCCAGGACATGTTCAGCACTTGTAAGGTACAGACTAAAACTCCCTCTACACTGTCCCATCAAACGCTCTCTGTGCAGGTACAGCACGGGTTTGATACAGAGTAAAGCTCACTTTTCACTGTGCTATTTAAATCTCCCAGTGCAGGTACAACACGGGTTAGATACAGAGTAAAGTTCCCTCTACAGTGTCCCATCAAACTCACCCAGGGCAGGTATAGCACTTGCAAGATACAGAGTAAATCTCCCTCTACAGTTTCCCATCAAATTCTCCCAGGGCAGGTACAAAACGTGTTAGATGCAGAGTAAAGCTTCCTAGTAAAGTGAAGGCTGGGAACTCAACATCCAGGGGTATTCAATATTCAGGAAAGATAGGCAAAAAGGAAAGGGAGGAGGGGTAGTATTACCAGTTAAAGAAGGGATTAACACAATTGTAAGGAAGGATATTAGCTCTGATGATGTGGAATCTGTATGGGTAGAACTGAGAAATAACAAGGGGCAGAAAACGTTAGTGGGTGTGTTATGTAGACCTCCAAACAGTAATGCGGAGGTTGGGGATGGCATTAAAAGGGAAATGAGAGAAGCGTGCAAAAAGGGCACAGCAGTCTTCATGGGTGACTTTAATCTACATATAGATTGGGCTAATCAAATTAGTAACAATACTATGGAGGAGGAATTCCTGGAGTGTTTACGGGATGGTTTCCTGGACCAATATGTCGAGGAAACAACCAGAGATCAGGTCATCTTAGACTGGGTATGATGTAACGAGAAAGGATGAATTAGCAAACTTTTTGTACGAGGCCCCTTGGGTCGGAGTGATCATAATATGATCGAATTCTTCATTAAGATGGAGAATGAAGTAGTTGACTCATAGACTAGGGACCTGAATTTAAATAAAGGAAACTACGATGGTCTGAGGTGCGAATGGGGTAGGATTGATTGGGGAATGGCACTCAAAGGGTTGACGGTGGAAAGGCAAAGGCAAACATTCAAAGACCGCATGGATGAACTACAGAATTTGTTCCTCCCAGTTTGGCATAAAAATAAATCAAAAAACGTGACTCAACCATGGCTAACAAGGGAAATCAGGGATAGTATAAGATCCAAGGAGAGGACATATAAATTGGCCTAAAAAAGCAGTAATCCAGAGGATTGGGAGCAGTTTAGGATTCAACAAGGGAGGACAAAGGGATTAATTAAGAAAGGGAAAATAGAATATGAGAGTAAGCTTGCAGGGAACATAAAAACTGACTGTAAAAGCTTATATAGATATGTGAAGAGAAAATGATTGGTGAAGTCAAGCGTAGGTCCCTTGCAGTCAGAATCAGGGGAATTTATAATGGGAAACAAAGAAATGGAAACCAATTAAATACATATTTTGGCACTGTCTTCACAAAGGAGGACACAAATAACCTCCTGGAAATGTCAGGGAACATCGAGTCTGATGAAAGGGAGGAACTGAAAGAATTCAGTATTTCTTAGGAAACGGTGTTAGGGAAATTGACGGGATTGAAGGCCTATAAATACCCAGGGCCTGATAATCTACATCCTAGGGTACTTAAGGAAGTGGTCCTAGAAATAATAGTTGCATTACTGACCATCTTCCAACATTCGATGGAATCTGGAACAGTACCCATGGATTGGAGGGTAGCGAATGTTACCCCACTATTCAAAAAAGGTGTTAGAGCGAAAACGGGAAATTGCAGACTGGTAAGCCTGACATCGGTAGTGCGGAAAATGCTAGAGTTCATTATAAAAGATGTAATGGCAGAGCACTTGGAAAACAATGACAGGATCGGACAAAGCCAACATGGATTTACAAAAGTTAAATCGTGCTTGACTAATCTACTGGATTTTTTTAGGATGTAACTAGTAATTTATAAAGGGAGAACCAGTGGATGTGCTGTATTTGGACTTTTAGAACGCTTTCAATAAGGTCCCACATAAGAGATTAACGTATAAAGTTAAGGCACATGGGATTGGGGGCAAGGTACTGGCTTGGATAGAGAACTGGAAGGCAGATAGAAAGCAAAGCATTGGAATAAATGATCCTTTTTCCGAGTGGCAGGCAGTGACTAGTGGGGTACTGCAGGAATCGATCCTTGGCCCCCAGCTTTGCACAATATATATTAATGATCTAGACAAGGGAACTAGATGTAATATCTCCAAATTTGCAGATGAAACAAAGCTGGGTGGGCGTGTGTGCTGTGAGGAGGATGCCAAGAAACTACAGGATGATTTGGACAGGTTGGATGATTGGGCAGAAGCATGGCAGATGCAATATAACGTGGATAAATGTGAGGTTATCTACTTTGGTGTCAAAAACAGGACGGCAGATTATGATCTGAACGGCAATAGATTGGGAGAAGGGGAAGTGCAACGAGGCCTGGGTGTCCTTGTGCACCAGTCGCTGAAGGTAAGCATGCGGGTGCAGCAGGCGGTTAAAACTGCAATTGGTATGTTGGCCTTCATAGCGAGAGGGTATGAGTACAAGAAGAAGGATATCTTGCTGCAGTTGTACAGGGCCTTGGTGAGACCACATCTTGAATGTTTTGTGCAGTTTTGGTCGCCTTACCTGAGGAAGGATAGTCTTGCCATGGAAGGAGTTCAGCGAAGATTCACCAGGCTAATACCTGGGATGGCAGGAATGACGTATGAGGAGAGATTGGGATGATTGGGCTTGTACTCGCTGGGGTTCGTCAGGGGATCGCATTGAAACTTAGAAAATTCTGGCAGGACTAGACAGTCTAGATGCAGGGAGGATGTTCCCGATGGTCGGGGAATCCAGAACCAGGGGTCACAGTCTAAGGATAAGGGGTAGGCCTTTTAGGACAGAAAGGAGGAGGAATTTCTTCACCCAGAGAGTGGTGAACTTGTGGAATTCTCTACCACAGAAGGCAGTAGAGGCCAATTCATTAAATATATTCAAGAAGGAGTTGGATATATTTCTTAAGGCTAAAGGGATGAAGGGAATGGGGAGAAAGCAGGAACCAGGTGATACGCTTATCAATTACTTCATAAAAGGTGATGAGTCGAAGAAGAGATGATGAGTCGAAAGAAGAGATGAATAAGGCTTTTATTAGCTAAGAAGAGACCATGCTTCTTCGTGAGTGACTGAACAAGTCTGAACGAAACCCACACAGTGGTGGGTGGAGTCAGCTGAGGCATGCCTCCATACACAGCGCCACCCAGAGGTGGCAATATACAATACAGTGGTTTACCACATTCACCCCTTGTTTAATGTGAAGTCCGGCGGGGTGAAGGGTACTACAAGTTAAGTCTATCAGGAGGCCTTGTCTGACGTCCTGATCGTCGTGGTGGCGGCGGTGGTGTTGCAGCATCCGACGTCGGGTCTGGTGTCTGGGTGGTTGGCGAAGATTCCTGGGGCTTTGGCATGCCGTCTGCAGGGGTTGGGTTGGGCGGGGTGGTGGGGGATAACAGTGGTAAGGGGGATAACGGTGGTAAGGGGGATAACGGTGGTAATTCAGGGGTACCCGAGGGTGCGAGATCTCGTATGGAGACCGTGTCCTCCCGCCCGTCTGGGTATGTCACCCAGGCATACTGGGGGTTGGCGTGTAGGAGGTGCACCCGCTCGACCAGGGGGTCCGTTTTATGCGTCCTCACGTGCCTCCGCAGTAGGACGGGCCCAGGAGAAGTCAACCATGCCGGTAGCGAGGTTCCTGATGTAGACTTCCGGGGGAAAACGAACATTTTCTCATGAGGGGTCGCATTAGTGGCAGTACAAAGCAGTGACCGAATGGAGTGAAGCGCTGCAGGGAGGACCTCCTGCCAGCGGGAGGTCGGAAGGCCCTTAGATTTTAGTGCTAAGAGGACTGCCTTCCAAACCGTCACGTTCTCCCTTTCCACCTGGCCGTTCCCCCGGGGGTTGTAACTGGTGGTCCTGCTCGTGGCGATACCTCTTGTTAGCAGGTACTGCCGAAGTTCGTCGCTCATGAACGATGAGCCCCTGTCGCTATGTATATAGCTGGGGAACCCGAACAGAGCGAAGATGTCATTCAGACACTTGATGACCGTGGTACTGGTCATGTCTGGGCAAGGGATGGCAAAGGGGAAACGGGAGTACTCATCAACTATGTTGAGGAAGTACACATTGCGGTCAGCGGAGGGGAGGGGCCCTTTAAAATCGACGCTCAGGCGTTCGAAGGGGCGGGTGGCCTTGATCAGGCTTGCTCTGTCCGGCCTATAGAAGTGCGGTTTGCACTCGGCGCAGATTTGGCAGCTCTTGGTCATGGTCCTGACCTCCTCGATGGAGTAGGGCAGGTTACGGGATTTGATAAAATGGAAAAACCTGGTGACCCCCGGGTGGCAGAGGTCATTGTGGAGGGACTGCAGCCTATCACTCTGCGCGTTGGCGCATGTACCACGTGATAGGGCATCTGGGGGCTCATTGAGTTTCCCTGGCCGATACAAGATATCATAATTGTAGGTGGAGAGTTCGATTCTCCACCTCAAGATCTTGTCGTTCTTGATTTTACCCCTCTGCTTATTATTAAACATAAAAGCTACTGAACGCTGGTCAGTGAGCAGGGTAAATCGTTTCCCGGCCAGGTAATGCCTCCAGTGACGCACCGCTTCTACAATAGCCTGGGCCTCCTTTTTGACGGAGGAGTGTCTCGTCTCGGGGCCCTGGAGGGTCCTTGAGAAAAAGGCCACGGGTCTGCCCGCCTGGTTAAGGGTCGCGGCTAGGGCAAAGTCGGAGGCATCGCTCTCCACTTGGAAGGGGATGGACTCATCCACCGCGTGCATTGCGGCCTTCGCGATATCGTTCTTGATAAGAGTGAAGGCTGCACACGCCTCTGGTGTCAGGGGGAAGGAGGTGGCTTTGATGAGGGGCCTGGCTTTGTCTGCATAGAGGGGCACCCACTGGGCGTAGTAGGAGAAAAACCCCAGGCATCTCTTCAGTGCTTTTTGGCAGTGGGGAAGGGGTAGCTCCATTAGGGGGCGCATTCTGTCGGGGTCGGGCCCGATGACTCCGTTCTCCACCACGCAGCCGAGGATGGCCAGGCGCTTGGTGTGAAACATACATTTTTCCTTATTGTACGTTAGGTTCAGCCGTTGGGCCGTACGGAGGAAATTTGCTAGATTAACGTCGTGGTCCTGCTGGTCGTGGCCGCAGATGGTGATGTTATCCAAATAGGGGAAGGTTGCCCGCAGCGCGTTCTGGTCAACCATTCGGTCCATCTCCCTTTGGAAGACCGAAACCCCATTGGTGACGCCAAAGGGGACCCTAAGGAAGTGGTAGAGGCGGCCGTTTGCCTCGAAGGCAGTATACTGGCGGTCCTCATGGCGGATGGGCAGCTGGTGGTACGCTGACTTAAGGTCGATGGTGGAGAATACTTTGTATTGCGCAATCTGATTGACCATATCAGATATGCGAGGGAGGGGGTACGCGTCCAGCTGGGTGTACCGGTTTATGGTTTGGCTGTAGTCGATTACCATGCGGCGTTTTGCAGTGGTTTTAACGACTACAACCTGGGCTCGCCAGGGGCTAGTGCTACCTTCGATAATGCCCTCCTTCAAGAGCCGCTCCACCTCAGAGCTGATAAAAGCTCTGTCCCTGGCACTGTACCGCCTGCTTTTGGTAGCGATGGGTTTACAGTCGCGGGTGAGGTTAGCGAACAGGGGAGGGGGGGGGACTTTTAATGTGGAAAGGCTGCAGGTGGTTTGCAGCGGGCGATTTAAAAGTTGTTGGTTGCAGACTGTGAGTGGGGGGAGGGGTCCACCGTATGCTAGTGTGACACTCTTAAGGTGGCACTGAAAATCCAACCCTAGCAGGACGGCAGCGCAAAGACGGGGCAGGACTAGCAGTTTAAATTTTTGATATTCAGTGCCCCCTACTGACAGGGTCACCACACAGTAGCCGCTGATGTCCATTGACTGGGACTTGGACGCCATAGAAATGCGATGGTGCGTTGGCAGAATCGTGAGGGAGTGGCTACGTACCGTGTCGGGGTGGACGAAACTCTCTGTGCTCCCGCTGTCGATCAGGCAACTGGTGGCACGGCCATTTACCGCGATATCCATCATGGAGCTGGATAGATGGTGAGGGTGGCCTTGATCCAGCATCACGGAGGCCAGTATGTGGCTTAGTGAGTCACTATAGTCATCCGCCGAGACGGTGGTCGGTTCCGGTGACGAAATGGCGGTTGAGTGCGTTGGATACGATGGCGGCGGATGCCATGCGGCCGGGGGTACACAAAATGGCGGATAAGATGGCTGCTCCCACGGCCCGCACGCTGTGCTGCTGGCTGGCTTCCCCTTGCAGGCGTTAGCGTAATGGCCTTTCTTCCCGCAGCCCGAGCAGGTAGCTGTCTTAGCTGGGCAGTGGGCTCTGCGATGTTTTAACTGGCCACAGAAATAGCATTTTTGGGCCTGGTTACTGGGCATCGAAGCAGTTCTTACCGGAGGCTGCTGTCTCGGTTGGGTCGCTGCAGTGGTTGGTGCCGGGGGCGGCGGTCCCGTGTCCCACGGTTTCGATTGCCATGTCTCGGCGCCGTTACGGGGGTATGCCTCGAGGTTTCGGTGGGCCTCCTCTAACGAGAGCGCAAGGGCAATGGCCGTCTTCAGGTCGGGTTCCTTGCTTTCTAGCAGTCTCTGCCGGGTGTGGTCTGACTGGAGGCCCCTGACGAAGGCATCACAGGCGAGTCCCTGCGCGTGCTCCACAGCCGTTACCGCTTTACAATCGCAGTCTCTGCAGAGTGCCAGTAGCGCCCGTGCAAATGCCCCTACCGATTCTCCCGGTTGCTGCCTGCGGGATCCCAAGAGGTGTCGGGCGTAAATTGTGTTCACTGGGCGCGTATATTGCCCTTTTAGTAGCTCGAGGGCCGCCACGTACGTATTAGAGTCCCGGATTAGCATATATACTTGATGGCTCACCTGGGCGGTCAAAATTTTCAGTTTGTGATCCTCCTCTGTAACCTGTGAGATTGCGAGGAAGGATTCAAAGCAGCTCAGCCAGTGTTCAAACTTGGCTGATGCACCCACATCTTGAGGGTCGAGGTCCAGGCGTGGTGGTCTGAGGGCTCTCAGCAATGTCTGCTGTATCCGTTGCTGTTGTTGCTCCTCAGGTGTCGCCATTTAACTTTTAGCTAATAAAATTGATACGCTTATCAATTACTTCATAAAAGGTGATGAGTCGAAGAAGAGATGATGAGTCGAAAGAAGAGATGAATAAGGCTTTTATTAGCTAAGAAGAGACCATGCTTCTTCGTGAGTGACTGAACAAGTCTGAACGAAACCCACACAGTGGTGGGTGGAGTCAGCTGAGGCATGCCTCCATACACAGCGCCACCCAGAGGTGGCAATATACAATACAGTAGTTTCTCACACCAGGTACTGAACTTGGAAGATCATCCATGATCACATTGAATGGCAGAGCAGGCTAGAGGGGCCGAATGGCCTACCCCTGCTCCTATACTCTATGTTTCTATGTTTCTTTACACTATCCCATCAAACACTCCCTGGGCATATACTGCACGGTGAGATACAAAGTAAATTTCCCTATATATTGTCCCAAAAATTCGGGTCTCCATGGGTGAGTACGCAAGGGGTACTCAGCTGTAGGCCCAATGGAAGTGCTGGTTTCCTGTATGCACTGTGCATGCACGGGAAATCGGCACTTCCGTTCCCCTGAAAGCAGGGGTTCAGAGGTCGAACGCGTGTGTGGGAGAGGCTGCGCGTGCACGTCAAACTTCGTTTTTTTTTACAGGTTCTCCCGGGAGGGTAAGTCTCCAGAAGTTATACATGTAAAAAGCAGGCGTAAGGCATGCATTTCACAAGATAAGTGGTGAATTAATTAAAATTAAAACATTTTTTCCATATTATTATTATTATTATTATTAATAATATTTACTTGAAAGAAATGTACGTTTATTTTTAGCCTCGTTAGAAAATAAAATTATTTTGTTCAGAAATTTAAGTTATAGTTTAAAATAATTATTTCATGTAATTTATAGTTCATTTAAAAAATATGATGTTTATTTTAAATTTATTTGAAGATTTCGTGATGTTTTGGGGCCCGTAGTATTTATAAGTTTGACAGCACTTCCGGTCAGACTTATGAATGGAGCATTCCATGCTCTGATTGGCTCCCCATGGGCCATGTGATCCCCAGGGACGCATCGAACTAAATGCACCCCTGGGATACGCACGCACTGTGCGCCGGCAGCTGGACCAGGCCCCGGATCGGAATTCCAAAGGGGCCCACAGCTCAATGGCTGGCGCGCAAGGTAAGTGCAGGCCGGGGGCTTGCACCTGCGGGAAGCCTCCGACCCGAATTTCTGGGCCATTATCACATCAAACACTCACCGTGCTGATACAGCACGGGTTACATATAAAGTAAAGCTCCTTCTGCAGTGTCCTTTAAAACAATCCCAAGGCAGTGGCAGCTCAGCCGATATACAGAGTAAATCTTCCTGTACACTGGGCTATTAAACAATCCCGGGGTAGTTACAGCACGGGTAATATAATGATTAAATCTCCCTCTACACTATCCTATCAAACACACTGAGGGCAGGTACAACATGGGTTAGATGCAGAGTAAAGCTCCGTCTAAACTGTGCCATCAAACATACCCATGGCAGGGGTAACACAGCGTAGATACAGGTTAAATCTCCCTTTATACAGCCACTTCAAGCACTCCAAGTGCAGTTTCTGCATGAATTTTATACAGAGTAAATCTCCCTCTAGACTATCACATCAATAGCTCCCAGGTCAGGTTTAGCACGGGGTTGATACAGATTAAAGCTGATTAATTACTGTGCTATTAAACACTCCGGGGGCAGGTACAGCACAGTTTAAATAAAGGCTAAAGCTCCCTCTACACATTTCCATCAAACACTCCCTGGGCAGATACAGCACGGCTTAAATACAGACTAATGCTCCCTCTACTCTTTCCCCTCAAACACTCCTAGGGAAGGTACAGAAGGGATAGATACAGAGTAGAATTCCGTCTAAACATTTCATTATTCACTACCAGGTCAGGTAAATAGAATTCTTTGCGTTAGATAAAGAGAATTCTTTGGACGATTTCTTGGAATGCTTGTGAACTCGTTTCCTGGATCAGGATGTGGAGGAACCAATCAGGAAACAGGCGATTCTGTATCGGGTACTGTGTAATGAGAAAAGGCGAATCAATAATATTGTGGTAATGGGGCCTTTAGGGACAAGTGAACATAATATGGTTCAGTTTGACGTTAAGTTTGAGAGTGATGTAGTCCAATCTGCAACTAGGATCTGTACTCTCCCATCCAACATTCGCAGGGCAGGTACATCATGGATTCGGTCCAGATTAGACATCCGTCGAAACTGTCACATCAATCACTTCCAGTTCAACTACAGCAAGGGTTAGATACAGAGTGCAGCTCCCTCTACACTGTCCCATCAAAAACTCAGGGCAGGGAGAGCGCAGAAAAGATAGAGTAAATCTCGCTCTACACTGTGCTATCAAAAACTCCCAGGCCAGGTACAGCACAGGTAAAATACAGAATATAGCTCCGCTTATACTATGGCATCAAAAACTCTGAGGGAAGATGCAACACAGGTTAGATACAGAGTAAATCTCCCTCCACACTGTGCTGGCATACACTCCCAGGCAGGGAAAACACGGTTTAGATAAAGAGTAAAGTTCCCTTTACACTGCGTCATCAAACACTCCCAGAGCCGGTACAGCACGGGTTAGATAGAGAATAAAGCACTCTCTATATTCTCCCATCAAGCAGTCCCAAGGCAGGTACAACACAGGTTAGATATAGAGTAAGACTCGCTCTACACTGTACTAGGTAACACAACCAATGAAGGTGCAGCGCGCCTTAGATGCATATTAAAGCTCCCTCTACACTGTCGCATCAAACACTCCCAGGGCAGGTAGAGCATGGGTTGATACAGAGTAAAGCTCCCTCTACACAATGCCAACAATCAAGCCCAGGGTAGATACAGCATTGATTAGATACAGAATCCATCATACTCTGCACGGCCCCATCAAACAAACGCCGTCCAGGTACAGCACGGGTTAGATAAATAGTGAAGCTCGCTCTTCAATGCCCCATCCAACACTCTTAGGGCAGGTACAGCATATGTTAGGTGCAATTTGAAGCTCGCTCTACAATGTCCCATCAATCATTCATAGGGCAGGTACAGCTGTGGTTAGATACAAAGAAAATCTGCAACTGCACTGTCCCAGGAAAAACTCCCAGAGAAGGGACTGCATGGACGAGACACAGAGTAAAGCTCCCTCTACAAAGTGCCATCATACACTCGCCGTTCAGGTACAGCACTGGAAAGATATGTAGTAAAGCTAACTCTACATTGTCCCATCAGCACTCCTAGGGCAGGTGCAGCACGGGTTAGATAATGGGTAAAGCTCCATCTTCACGGTCCCATCAAACTCACACATTGATAGTACAGCACGGGTTAGATACATATAAAAGCTCTCTCTACAACATCCCATCAAACACTCCCTGTTCAGGTACAGAGTGAGTTAGATTAAAAGTAATGCTCCCTCTACAATGTCCCATCAGCACTCCCAGGTCATGGTCAGCTCGGAATAGATACAGTGTAAATTTCTCTCAACATTGTCCCATCAAACCCTTCCAGGCAGCTACAGCTTGTGTTAGATGCAGAGTAAAGCTCCCTCTACACTGTCCCATGAAAAACTCCGTGGGAAAGTTCTTCAATGATTAGATAAAGAGTAGAATGTCCTCGGCACTGTCCAATTAAACACTCGCAGGACAGGTACAGCATGGTTAAGGTCCAGTGTAAAAATCCATTTAAATTGTACATCACCCACTCCCAGGTCAGCTACAGCTACAGAGAGTAAAGCTCCCTTTACAATTTCCCATCAAACAGAGCCAGGGCAGGTAAAGCACGAATTAGATACAACGTAAATTTCCCTTTATACTGTCCCTTCTGACACTCCTAGGGCCGGTACAGCATGCGTTTATACAGAGTAATGTTCCCTCTGCTCAGGCCCATCATAAACTCCCAGGGAAGGTACAGCAGGTGTTAGTTGCAGAGTAAAATTGCGTCTAAACTCTCATATCAATCACTCCCAGGCCAGGAGCAGCACGTGTTAGATGAAGTGTAAAGCTTCTTGATCACTGCCCATCAAACCCGCCCAGGGCAGGGACAACATGGACTAAATACAAAGTAAATGGCCCTCTAACCATCAAACACTCCCAGAGCAGGAACAACACGAGTTGGATACAGAGTAAATCTCCCTCTATACTGTCCCATGAAACACTCCCAGGGCAGGGATTGCACGGACGAGATACATAGTAAATCTTCCTCTTCACTGTCCCATCAAACTCTCCGTGGGAAGGTACAGCAATGGTTAGATAAAGTGTAAAACGTCCTCCACACTGTCCCATTAAACACTCGCAGGGCAGGTACAGCATGGTTTAGTTCCAGAGTAAAAATCCATTTCAATTGTACATGAATCACTCCCAGGTCAGTCACTTCAATCACTCACAGGTCAAGGAACAGCAGGGGTTGGATGAAGCGTAAAGCTTATTGGATACTGCCCATCAAAAGCGCCCAGGGCAGGGACAACACGGTCTAAATACAGAGTAAATGTCCCTCTAAATAATGCCATCATACACTCCCAGGGCAGGTAGAGCACGGGTTGGATACAGAGTAAATCTCACTCTATACTATGCCATCAAACACTTCCAGGGCAGGTAGAGCACGGGTTGGATACAGAGTAAATCTCACTCTATACTGTGCCATCAATCACTAAAAAGGCAGGTAGAGTGCGGGTTAGATAAAGACAAAACATCCCACTAAACTTTGCCAGCAAACACTCCGAGTGCAGCAACAGCATGCATTATGTCAGTGTAAAGCTCCCTCTACACTGTTTCATCCAACACTCGAAGGCAAGTTCAACATGGTTTAGTTCCAAGTAGAAATCCGGCAAAACTGTCACATCATCTCTGCCAGGTCAGCTACAGCACGGACTGGGTATAAATTAAATCTCCCTTTACACTATGCTATCAAAGACTCCCAGGGCAGATTCAGCATGGGTTTGATGCAGACTTAAGCTTCCGCTACACTGGGCAATCAAACACTCCCCGGGTAAGTACATCACGGGTTAGATATAAAGTAAACCTCTCCCTACACTATCCCATTAAGCACTCCCAGGGCAGGGACTGCACGGACGGGATACAGAGTAAAGCTCCCTCTACACTGTGCAATCGAACACTCCCAGGGCATGTACAGTGCGGTTTAGATACAAAGTAAAGCTCCCACTACACTGCCCCATCACACTCTCCCAGTGCAGGAACAGCACAGGTTAGATAGAGAGTAAAGCTCCCTCTTAAGTTCGGCATCAAACATTCCCAGGACATGTTCAGCACTTGTGAGATACAGAATAAATTTCCCTCTACACTGTCCCATCAAAGACTCCCAGGGCAGGTACAGCCGGGTTAAATAAAGAATAAAGCGCCTGCTACACTTTTCCATCAAACACTCACAGGGCAGGTACAACGCGGGTTAGATAGAAAGTAAATCTCCCGCTAAACTATCCCATCAAACAATCACCGTGAAGGCACAGCATGGGGTAGATACAAAGTAATGCTCCTACTACAATGTGCCATAAAGCACTCCCAGGGCAGGGACAGCTCCACCGAGATATAGATGAAATCTCCCTCTCCCCTGTTGCATGAAACGCTCCCTGTGCAGGTACAGCTCGGATTTGAAACAGATTAAAGCTCACTTTTCCCTGTGCTATTAAAATCTCCCAGTGCAGGTACAACACTGATTAGATGTGAGTAAAGGACCCGCTACACTGTAGAATCAAACACTTACAGGGCAGGGACAGCACAGATTAGATACGTAGTAAATCTCCCTTACAAGCTTTGCTATCAAACACACCCAGTGCATGTACAGCACGGGTTAGATACAGAATAAAGCTCCCTCTACACTGTCCCACCAAACACTCCCAGGGCAGGTACAGCACGGGTTAGATAGAATATAAAAGTAGGGAGGTATTGCTTCAGTTGTACAAGGAATTGGTGAGACCGCACCTGGAATACTGCATACAGTTTTGGTGTCCATACTTAAGAAAAGACATACTTGCTCTCGAGTCAGTACAAAGAAGGTTCACTCGGTTAAGCCCGGGGATGAGGGGATGGACATATGAGGAGAGGTTGAGTAGATTGGGACTCTACTCATTGGAGTTCAGAAGAATGAGAGGCGATCTTATTGAAACATATAAGTTTGTGAAGGGGTTGGATCGGGTGGATGTGGGGAGGATGTTCCAGATGATGGGTGAAACTAGAATTAGGGGGCATAGTCTTAGAATAAGGGGCTGCTCTTTCAAAACTGAGATGAGGAGGAACTACTTCACTCAGAGTGTGGTAGGTCCATGGAATATGCTGCCACAAAAAGCTGTAGAAGCTACATCATTACATAAATTTAAAACAGAAATAGAGACTTTCCTAGAAGTAAAGGGAATTAAGGGTTACGGGGAGTGGGCAGGAATTTGGACATGAGTCTAGGTTCGGATCGGTCATGGCCCTGTGGGTAGCGGAGCGGGCCCAGGGGCCGTGTAGCCTGAACCTGCTCCTATTTCATGTGTCTAATTTTGTTAGATTCAGGAGATGGTTCTGTGATAGTGGATTGGCGGTTAGGATCAGATCAGCCATGATCTTATTGAATGGCGGAGCAGGCTCGAGGGGCCGATTGGCCTAATCTTGCTCCTATTTCTTATGTTCTTATGTTCTTAAAGACTCCCAGGCCTGGTACATCATGGGTAAAATACAGAGTATAGCTCCGTTTATACTATGGCATCAAACGCTCCGAAGGCAGATGCAACACAGGTTAGATACAGAGTAAATCTCCCTCAAGACTGTGCCATCAAACACTCCCAGGCAGGGACAACACGGGTTAGATAAAGAGCAAAGTTACCTTTAGACGGTGCCATCAAACACTCCCAGAGCTGGTACAGCACAGGTTAGATAGAGACTAAAGCTCTCTCTATACTGTCCCTTCAAGCACTCCCAGGGCAGGTACAAAAGAGGTTAGATACAGATTAAAGCTCCCTCTAGACTACAGCATCTAAAATTCCCAAGGCAGGGACCGCACGCAGTAGATACAGGGTAAATCTCCCTTTAAACTGAGCCCTTCAAGCACTCCCAGGGCAGGTACAGCATGCGTTTTTTGCAGAGTAAATCTCCCTCTACACTTTCCCAGCAAACACTCCCAGGGCAGGTACAGCACGGGTTAGATACAGTGTAAAGCTCCCTCTACACTGTCCCATCAAGCACTCCCAGGGCAGGTAAAGCACATGTTAGATACAGAGTAAAGCTCCCTCTACACTGTCCCATCAAACACTCCCAGGGCAGGTACAGCACGTCTTAGATAAACAGTGAAGTCCCTCTACACTGCCTGACCTTTCACTCATAGTGCAGGTACAGCACGGGGTAAATACAGAGCATAGCTCCCTCTACACTGTCCCATCAAACACTCCCACTGAAGGTACAGCACTAGTTAGATACATCGTAAAGCTACCTCCAAACTTTCCCAGCAAACATTCCAAGGGCAGATACAGCAAAAGTTAGATACTGAGTAAAGTTCGGTCCAAATTATCCCATCAGAAATTCTCAGGGCAGGGAGTATTCGGACCAGATACAGAGTAAATTCCCCTCTACAATGTGCCATCAAAGACTCCCAAGGCAGATACTGCACGGGTTAGTTAAAGACTAAACCACACTCTACACTTTCACATCAAACACTCCCAGAGCTGGTACAGCACGTTTTAGATACAGGGTAACGTTCCACCTGCAGAGTCCCATCAATCACTATCAGGGAATGTACAACACGAGTTAGATAAATATTAAAGCTCCCTTTACACTGTCGGATCAAATACTTCCACAGCAGGGACAGCATGGAACTAGATACAGAGTAAATCTCCAACTGCACTCTGTAGAGCTCCCTCTACACGATCCCATCAAACACTCCCAGGGCAGGTACAGCACAGGTTAGATAGAGAGTAAAGCTCCCCCTACACTGTCCCATCAAACACTCCCAGGGCAGGTACAGCACGGGTTAGATACAGAGTAAAGCTCCCCCTACACTGTCCCATCAAACACTCCCAGGGCAGGTACAGCACGGGTTAGATACAGAGTAAAGCTCCCTCTACACTGTCCCATCAAACACTCCCAGGGCAGGTACAGCACGGGTTAGATATAGAGTAAAGCTCCCCCTACACTGTCCCATCAAACACTCCCAGGGCAGGTACAGCGCGGGTTAGATACAGAGAAAATCTCCCTTTATATTGCTCAATCAAACACTCCCAGAGAAGGTACAGCACGAGTTAGATACAAAGCGAATCTCCCTCAATACCGTCCCATCAAACACGCACAGGGCAGGCACCACACGTGTTAGATACAGAGTAAGGCTCCCTCTACATTGTCTTATGAAACACGCACAGGGCAGGGACAGCACGGGTTAGATACAGAGTAAAGCTCCCTCTGCACTGTCTCATGAAAAACTCGCAGGGCTGGGAAAGCACGGATTAGATACAGAGTAAAGCTCCCTCTGCACTGTCCCATGAAAGACTCCCAGGGCAGGTACAGCACGGGTTAGATACAGAGTAAAACTCCCTCTACACTGTCCCATGAAACACTCCCACGGCAGGTACAGGACGGGTTAGATACAGAGTAAAGCTCCCTCTGCACTGCCCCATGAAACACTCTCAGGGCAGGTACAGCACGGGTTAGATACAGAGTAAAGCTCCCTCTACACTGTCACATCAAACACTCCCCGGGCAGTTATAGCACGTTTTAGATACAGAGTAAAGCTCCCTCTATATTGCCTTATGAAACACGCACAGGGCAGGGACAGTACTGGTTGGATACAGAGTGAAGTTCCCTCTGCACTGTCCATCAAACACTCCCAGGGCAGGTACAGCACGGGTTAGATACAGAGTAAAGCTGCCTCTGCACTGCCCCATGAAACACTCACAGGGCAGGTACAGCAGGTTTTAGGCCCTGACTAAAAACACGTCTAGGCTGTCACATCATCCCTCCCAGGTCAGCAACAGCATGGGTTATATACAGTGTAAAGGTCCCTTTACACTATGCCATCAAACACTCCCAGAGGAGATACAGCAAGGGTTAGATACAGAGTATATCTCCTTCTACAATATGCCATCTAAAGCTCCCAGGTCTTGTACATCACGTGTTAGATACAGAATACAGCTCCCTTTGCACTGTCCCATCAAACGCTCCCAGGGAAGGTACAGCATGTTATAGACAGAGACTAAGGTTCCCTCTGCGCTTTCCCATCAAACACTCCCAGAGCTTGTCCAGCATGGGTTACATAGAGTCTAATCCTCCCTTTTCTCTGTGCCATCAACCAATCCCAGGGCAGGTACAGCACGGATTAGATAGATAATAAAGCTCCCTCTACACTATCCCATCTTACACTCCCAGGGCAAGTGCAACACGGGTTCGACACAGAGTAAAGCATCCTCTACACTGTCCCATCAAACACTCCCAAGGGAGGGACAGCACGGGTTAGATACAGAGTAAAGCTCCCTCTACAATGTCCCATCAAACACTCCCAGGGCAGGTACAGCACAGGTTAGATACAGAGCAAAGCTCCCTCTACACTGTCCCATCAAACACTCCCAGGGCAGGTATAGCTCGGGTTAGATACAGAGTAAAGCTCCCTCTACACTGCCCCATCAAACACTCCCAGGGAAGGTACAGCATGGGTTAGATACAGAGTAAAGCTCCCTCTACACTGTCACATCAAACACTCCCAGGGCAGTTACAGCACGTGTTGGATATGGAGTAAAGCTCCCTCTACACTGTCCTACCAAACACTCCCAGGGCAGGTACAGCACGGGTTAGATACAGAGTAAAGCTCCCCCTACACTGTCCCATCAAACACTCCCAGGGCAGGTACAGCACGGGTTAGATACAGAGTACAGCTCCCTCTACACCGTCCCATCAAACACTCCCAGGGCAGGTACAGCACGGGTTAGATACAGAGTAAAGCTCCCTCTACACTGTCCCATCAAACACTCCCAGGGTAGGTACAGCATGGGTTAGATACAGAGTAAAGCTCCCTCTACACTGTCACATCAAACACTCCCAGGGAAGTTACAGCACGTGTTGGATACGGAGAAAAGCTCCCTCTACACTGTCCAATCAAACACTCCCAAGGCAGGTACAGCACGGGTTAGATACAGAGTAAAGCTCCCTCTACACTGTCCCATCAAACACTCCCAGGGCAGGTACAGCATGGGTTAGATACAGAGTAAAGCTCCCTCTACACTGTCACATCAAACACTCCCAGGGCAGTTACAGCACGTGTTGGATACGGAGTAAAGCTCCCTCTACACTGTCCTACCAAACACTCCCAGGGCAGGTACAGCACGGGTTAGATACAGAGTAAAGCTCCCCCTACACTGTCCCATCAAACACTCCCAGGGCAGGTACAGCACGGGTTAGATACAGAGTAAAGCTCCCTCTACACCGTCCCATCAAACACTCCCAGGGCAGGTACAGCACGGGTTAGATACAGAGTAAAGCTCCCTCTACACTGTCCCATCAAACACTCCCAGGGCAGGTATAGCATGGGTTAGATATAGAGTAAAGCTCCCTCTACACTGTCACATCAAACACTCCCAGGGCAGTTACAGCACGTGTTGGATACGGAGTAAAGCTCCCTCTACACTGTCCAATCAAACACTCCCAAGGCAGGTACAGAACGGGTTAGATACAGAGTAAAGCTCCCTCTACACTGTCCAATCAAGCACTCCCAAGGCAGGGACAGCACGGACAGCACGGTCTAGATACAGAGTAAATTTACCTTTACACTGTCCCCAACAGCACTCCCAGGGCAGGTACAGCATGCCTTTTACATAGAGTAATGCTTCCTCTGCACAGTCCCATCCAAAATTTCAGGAATGGTACAGCAGGGGTTAGCCGTAGAGTATAATTCCCTCTAAACTGTCACATCTTTCACTCCCAGGTTAGGAAAAACACATGTTAGAGAAAGAAAATTTCGCTCTACACTTTCCCATCAAACACTCCCAAGTCAGGTACAACTCTGGTTAGATACCGAGTAAAGCACCCTGTACACTATCACTTCATACATTCCCTGGGCCGGTACAGATTGATTGGATAAATTGTGAAGCTCACTCTGCACTTTCGCTGCAAGCACTCCCAGGTCTAGGAGAGCAGGGAAGTGATATAAAGTAAATCCCCCTCTATTCTGTGCCATCTGCACACCCAGTGCAGGTACAGCTCTGGTTAAATAAAGAGTAAATCTACTTTTATTCTGTGGCTTTTAACACTCCCAGGGCAGGTGCAGCATGGTTCAGAGAAAGACTAAAACTCCCTATACACTGTCCCATCAAGCACTCCCAGAGCAGGCAGAACACTGTTAAGATATAGATTAAAGCTCCCTCTACACTGTACCATCAAACACTCACAATGCAGGGAACGCACGGAATAGATACAGGATAAACCACACCTGTGTGGAGTTTGCACATTCTCCCCGTGTTTGCGTGGGTTTCCTCCGGGTGCTCCGGTTTCCTCCCACAGTCCAAAGATGTGCGGGTTAGGTTGATTGGCTATGATAAATTGACCCTTAGTGTTAGGGGGATTAAATACGTGGAGTTACGGGGATAGGGTGGGATATGTGTTGGTGTAGGGGTTACGGGGATCAGGTGAGATATGTGTCGGTGCAGGCTCGATGGGCCGAAATGGCCTCTATCTGCACTGTGGGGTTTCTGTGATTTCTGTGATTATACCGACCCTTCAAACACTCCAGGGCAGGTAAAGCATGTGTTAGATACAGATTAAAGCTCCCTCTACACTGTCCCATCAATAACTCCCAGGGCAGGTACAATTCGGTTTAGGTAAAGAATAAACCCCCTCTACACTTCCCAATCAAACACTCCTAGGGCAGGTATAACACGGTTTAGTTATAGAGTAAAGCTACCTTTACACTGTCGCATCAAACACGCGCAGGGCACGTAAAGCAAATGTTGGATACAGAGAAATCTCCCGTTACACTGTCCCATCAAACACTCCAAGGAAAGGTACAGCACAGGTCAGATACAGAGACAATCTCCCTTTATATTGCTCAATCAAACACTCCCAGAGAAGGTACAGCACGGACTAGATAAATGGTAAACCTCCCTCTGCACTGTCCGAACACTCCCAAAGTCGGAATTGCATGGGTTAATACTCGAGTAAATCTCGCTCGACAATGTCCAATCGAACACTCCCAGTGGAGGTACAGCACGTGTTGGGTACCGAGTAAATCTCCCTCTACACTCTCCCATCAATCATTCCCAGGGCAGTTACAGCAGGGAGTTAGATACAGAGTAAAGCTCCCTCTACAGTCTCCCATCAATCATTCCCAGGGCAGGTACAGCACGGAGTTAGATACAGAGTAAAGATCGCTCTACACTGTCCCATCAATAATTCCCAGGGCAGGTACAGCACGGGTTAGATAAAGAGTAAAAATTCCTCTACACTCTCCCGTCAACCATTCCCAGGGCAGGTACAGCACGGAGTTAGATACAGAGTAAAGATCCCTCTACACTGTCCTATCAATCATTCCCAGATCATTGAATTTGCAAGACTAAATTTACACAAAATCTCCCTTTGCGCATTGCCATCCATTTGTTGTGAGGGCTAGAAATATGTTTGAGGTAAATCTTTTGTAAGATGTTGCCGTGCATTGTGGGGAAAAGACAATGACCCCTTCTTTAGAGGCAAGACATAAGGTGGGAATAGGAGAGCGAGGCCGAGAGGGAGTGGAGACAGGAAATATTCACAAACACATTTGGCCATGTCGCTATATATGGTGACTAGAGCGAATGTCTCCCCATTCTGTCCTTGGATACCAACTTTACTTTATTCTCCTTTAACTTAGAGAAATGTTCCTACAATCAATGGCTGCTGGAATCCGTTGGGGCATTTGCATTTGGCTCTCTCTATTTCTGTGCTGTGTTGGTGGGGAAACATGTGTTGTGTTTCTGTCACTCAATGCTCTAATCTGGGACTTCTATTTCTATGTTTATTTACATAAACGCCACACTGGTTTCCATGAAGTGAATATGGCAGCAAAAGCAGGTAAACAAAGTCACTTATTGATGAGATTCAACTGACAAGGATTTATTTTAAGAATATTGACTGTTGGTACAGAATGAATAGAAATATATCGAACATTGCCATCTGTTTATGCTTTGTTCAATTAGAACAGATGTGATATATATCAAAAACAAAAATATTAAAATTAAAAATTCAATTCCTAAAATTCTGCTTTCAGAATCAATGGGGCATTTCTCAACAGGCTGATATTTCACTCTATGCTCATTTAGCGGATGTTTTAAGCGATTGAAACTAAACACCTTAAGATAGTTGCCTGAGGATTTGGGGATAATATACTAGCATGGACATATAATTGGTTAACCGACAGGCAACAGAGACTAGGGATAAACGGGTCTTTTTCAGGATGGCAGGCTGTAACTAGTGGGGAGCCGCAAGGATCTGTGTTGGGGCCTCAGCTATTTACAATCTATATTAATGAAATAGATGAAGTGACCGAGTGTAATGTGTCCAAGTTGCTGATGATACAAAGCTAGGTGGGACAGTAAGCTATGAGGAGAACACAGAGGGTCTGCAAAGGGATATAGATAGACTAAGTGAATGGGCAGTAATGTGACAGATGGAGTATAATGAAGGAAAAGGTGAGGTTATTCAAATTGGTAGGTAGAATAGAAAAACAGAATATTTTTGAAATGGTGAGAAACTTTTAAATGTTGTTAGGGTGTCCCCGTGCAAGAGACACAAACAGCAAGCATTCAGGTTCTGCAGGCAATAAGGACGGCAATTAACATGTTGGACTGTATTGCAAGGGGGAGGGAGTATAAGACTAAGGACTAAGGACGAATTGTTACAAATATACCGAGTCTTGGTGTGACCACACCTGGAGTACGTTGCACAGTTTTGATGTTCTTATCTAATGAAGGATATACTTGCTTTCGAGGGGGTGCAACACATATTGACTAGAGTGATTCCTGGGATGAGAGGGCTGTCCTATGATGAGAGATTGTGTAGAATGGGCCTATACTCTCTGGAGTTTAGAAGAATGAGAGGTGATCTCATTGAATCATACTAGATTCTGAAGGGGATTGACAGGGTAGATGCTGAGCGGTTGTTTCCCCCTGGCTGGAGTGTCTAGAACTAGGGGGAATAGTCTCAGGAAAAGGGGTATGCCAGTTAAAACTGAGATGAGCAGGAAGCTCGGCACTCAGAGGGCTGTGCATCTTTGGAATTCTCTGCCCAGAGGGCTGCAGTTACTCAGTCGTTGAGTATATTCAAGGCTGAAATAGATAGATTTTAGGACTCTATGGGAATCAAGGGATATGTAAATCGGGCGGGAAAGTGGAGTTGAGGTGGATGATCAGCCATGATCTTATTGAATGGCGGAGCAGGCTCGAGGGTCTGCATGGCCTACTCATGCTCTTATTCCATATGTTATTATGTTCTCTACATCTTCCCATCAAACACTTCCAGGGCAGCTTCAGCACGGTTTAGATAAAGACTAAAGCTCCCTCTAAACTGTACCATCAAATAATACCAACACAGGGACAGGACAGACTGGACAAAGATTGAATCTTACTTTATACCGTCCAGTCAAACGCTCCCAGGGCAGGTACAGCACGTGTTAGATACATAGTAAAGCTCCCTCTACACTGTCCCATCAAACACTCACAGGGCATGTACAGCACGGGTTAGATACAGAGTAAAACTCCCTCTACACTGTCCCATCAAACACTCCCAGGGCAGGTACAGCACGGGTTAGATACAGAGTAAAGCTCCCTCTCCACTGTCCCATCAAACACTCCCAGGGCAGGTACAGCACAGGTTAGATGCAGAGTAAATGTCACTCTACACTGTCCCATCAACCCCTACCAAGGCAGGAACAACACGGTTTAGATTCAGGGAAAAGCTCCCTCTACAGAGTCCCATCAAACACTCCCAGGGCATGTACTGCATGTGTTATATACAGAGTAAAGCTCAGTCTACACTCTCCCATCCAACAAGCCCAGGGCCGCTACAACATGGGCTTCTTTCAGAGTGAAATTTGTTCTACACTGTGCTATCAATCACTCCCAGGTCAGGTACAGCACGAGATAGATACGGAGTAAAGCTCCCTCTGCAATGTCCCAAGAAACACTCCCCGTGCAGTTATAGCACGGGTTAGATACAAAATAAAGCTCCATCAGCAATGTCCTATCGAAAACCCTCAGGGCAGGTGCAACACGGATTAGATACAGAGTAAATCTCCGTCTACACTTTCCCATCAATCACTCCAAGGGCAAGTACAGCACCGGTTAGATACAGAGTAAAGCTCCCTCTACACTGTCCCATCATACACTCCCAGGGCAGTTACAGCATGGGTTAGATATAGGCTTGGACTGCATCATTATCTAAGGAGTTGTGAATGGCGCTGAACTCTGTGCAGTCTTCTGCGAACATTCCCATTTCTGAGCTTATACTGGAGGGAATGTCATTGATGAAGTAGTTGAAGATGTTTGGGCCTAGGACACAGTATTGAAGAGCTCCTGCAGCGATGTCCTGGGTCTTTGATGATTGACTTTCAAGCACCATAACCATCTTGCTTTGTGCTAGGTATGACTCCAGCCAATGGAGCATTTTCCTCCCGATTTCCATTGACTTCAGTTTTACGAGGGCTCCTTGATGCCACACTCGGTCAAATGCTGCCTTGATGTCAAGGGCAGTCACTTTCATCTCACCTCTGGAATTCAGCTGCATTCTCCATGTTTGGACCAAGTCTGTAATGAGGTCGCGAGCCGTGTGGTGTTGGCGGGACCCAAACTGGGCATCAGTGCACAGGTTATTGGTGAGGAAGTGCCGCTTGATAGCATTGTCGATGACATCTTCCATCATTTTGCTGATGATTGAGATTAGACTGATGGGACGATAATTGGTCGGGTTGGATTTGTCCTGCATTTTGTTGACAGGACATACCTGGCCAGTTTTCCACATCGTCAGATAAATGCCAGTTTTGTAGCTGTACCGGGACGCTTGGCTAGAAACGTGGCTAGTTCTGTAGCACACGTCTCCTGCAGGATAGCCGGGATGTTGTCGGAACAAATAGTCTTTTTCTATCCAGTGCGCTCAAGCATTTCTTGATATCACATGGAGTGCACAGGATTGGCTGATATCACATGGAGTGCACAGGATTGGCTGATATCACATGGAGTGCATAGGTTTGGCTGATATCTCATGGAGTGCACAGGATTGGCTGATATCACATGGAGTGCACAGGATTGGCTGATATCACATGGAGTGCACAGGATTGGCTGATATCACATGGAGTGCACAGGATTGGCTGATATCACATGGAGTGCACAGGATTGGCTGATATCACATGGAGTGCACAGGATTGGCTGATATCACATGGAGTGCACAGGATTGGCTGATATCACATGGAGAGCACAGGATTGGCTGATATCACATGGAGTGCACAGGATTGGCTGATGTAACATGGAGTGCACAGGATTGGCTGATATCACATGGAGTGCACAAGATTGGCTGATGTCAGATGGAGTGCACAGGATTGGCTGATGTCACATGGAGTGCACAGGATTGGCTGATCTCACATGGAGTGCACAGGATTGGCTGATATCACATGGAGTGCACAGGATTGGCTGATGTCACATGGAGTGCACAGGATTGGCTGATATCACATGGAGTGCACAGGATTGGCTGATATCACATGGAGTGCACAGGATTGGCTGATATCACATGGAGTGCACAGGATTGGCTGATATCACATGGAGTGCACAGGATTGGCTGATATCACATGGAGTGCACAAGATTGGCTGAAGAGTGGCTTCTGTGATGGTAGGGACCTCAGCAGTCAGCCGATATGAATCATCCACTCGGCACTTCTGGCTGAAGTTGGTTGCAAACGCTTCAGCCTTCTCTGTTGCACTCAAGGGCTGGGCTCCACCATCACTGTGGATGGAGGAATTCATGGAGCCTCCTCCTCCCGTTAGATCTTTAATCGTCCACCAGCATTCACGACTGGATGTTGCAGGACTGCAGAGCTTTGATCAGATCCGTTGATTTTTGCATCGCTTAGCCCTGTTTATACCATGCTGCTTCCACATTTCAGCATGCATGTAGTCCTGTGCTGCAGCCTCACCAGGTTAGCACCTCATTATTAGCTATGCCTGGTGCTGCTCCTGGCATGCTCTTCTACAACCCTTAATCTACCAGGTTTGGTCCCCTGGCTTGGTGGTAATGATAGAGTGAGGGATATTCCGGGCCATGTGGTTACCAATTGTCGTGGAATAAAATTCTGCTGCTGTATATGACCCACAGCGCCTCTTCGATGCCCAGTTTTGAGCTCCTAGATCTTTTTTGAATCTCTCTTATTTAGCACGGTGGTAGTGCCATACAACACGATGGAGAGTGTCCTGAGTGTGAAGGCGGGACTTTGTCTCCACAATGACTGTGCAGTGGTCACTGCTACCAATATTTTCATGGACAGATGCATCTGACACAGGGAGATTGGTCAAGACGAGTTCAAATATCTTTTTTCCCTCGCGTTGGTTCTCTCGTCACTTTTCGCAGGCACAGACAGGCAGCTATATCCTTCAGGACTCGGCCAGTAGTGGTGTCACTGAGCAACTCTTGCAGATTGAGATTGAAGTCCCCCACCCAGAGTAAATTATGTGCCCTTGCTACTCCCAGTGCTTCTTCCAAGTGGTGTTCAACATGGAGTGGTATTGATTCATCAGTTGAAGGAGGGCAGTAGGGGATAATCAGCAGGAAGTTTCCTTGCCCATGCTTGACCTGATGCCATGAGACTTCATGGCATTCAGCGTCATTGATTAGGAGTCCCAGGGCCACTCATTCCTAACTGTATAACACTGAGCCACTGGGTCTGTTCTGGCGGTGGGACAGGGCATACCAAGATATGGTGTTGGAGGAATTCGGGACATAATTGATGGAACAGTAGAATACCCTCTAACTGCTTCATCGAACACTTCCAGGTTAGTTACAGCCCAGGTCTGCATCAGATTAATGATCCCTCTATACTGTCCCGTCCAATGTCCCAGTGCAGGGACAGCACGGGTTTGATAAAGACGAGAACTCCCTCTAAACACTCCCATCAAAGACTCCCAGGGCATGTACAGCACGGGTTGGATGCAGCGAAAAGTGCACTCTACACTGTCTCAACAAACACTCCCATGGCAAGTACATCACGGGTAAGATGCAGAGTAAAGCTCACTATAAACTATTGCATCAAACATTCCGAGGGCAGGTACAGCATGGGTTAGATACAGAGTAAAGCTTCCTCTACACTGTCCCATCAAACAAACCCAGGGCAGGTACAGCACAGGTTAGACACAGAGTAAAGCTCCCTCTTCACTGTACAATCAAACACTCCCAGGGCAGGTACAGCACGGGATAGATATAGAATAAAGCTTCCTCTACACTGTCCCATCAAACAATACCAGGGTAGGTACAGCATGGGTAAGATAAAGAATAAAGAACCCTCTACACTGTCCCATCAAACACTCCCAGGGCAGGTACAGCACGGGTTAGACACAGAGTAAAGCTCCCTCAACACTATACCATCAAACACTCCCAGGGCAGGTACAACACGAGTAAGATACAGAGTAAAACTCCCTCTACACTGATGCATCAAACACTCCCAGGGCAGGTACAGCACGGGTTAGATACACAGTAAAGCTCCCTCTACACTGTACCATCAAACACTCCCAGGACAGGTACAACACGGTTTAGATACAGAGTAAAGCTCCCTCTACACTGTCCCATCAAACACTCCCAGGGCAGGTAAAGCACGGGCTAGATAGAGAAAACATCACCTTAAACTGTCCCATAAAACACTCCAAGTGCAGGTACAGCATGGGTTAAATACATAGTAAACCTCCCTCTACACTGTCCCATCAAATATTCCCAGTTCCGGTACAACACGGGTTAGATACAGAGTAAACCTAGCTCTACACTGACTCATCCAAAACACCCAGGGCAGGTACAACACTGGTTAGATATAGAGCAAATTTCCCTCTACACTGTACCATCAAACACTCCCAAGGTAGGGATAACAGGGACTAGATACAAGGTAAAATTCCCTTTATACATTCCCTTCAAACACTCAAAGTGCAGCTTTCGCATACGATTTATGCAGATAAAGCTCACTCTACACTGTCCCATCCGACACTCCCAGAGCAGGTACAGCATTACTTAAGCGTAGAGCTAGATCCTGTCTACACTGTCCCATCAATCCACCCCAGAGTAACGATCCCTCTATACTTCTCCGGATTGAATTCCATTGGCAACTGTTCTGATAGAGAGTAATGTTCCATCTACACTATTACATGAAGCACTCCCAGGGTAGGACCAACACGGGTTAGATACATAGAATCATAGAAAGTTACAGAACGGAAGGAGGCCATTTCTGCCCATCGTGTCCGTGCCGGCCAAGAAATAGCTATCCACCCTCACCCCACTTCCCAGGTGTTGGAGGTAGCCCTGCAGGTTACCACATTCCAAGTGCACATCCAGATACTGCTTAAATCTGGTTAGGGTTTTTATCTCTGCCACCCTTTCAGGCAGTGTGTTCCAGAACCACACACCCCTCTGGGTGAAGAAATTTCCCCTGAAAACCACTCTAAGCCTTCCGCCAATTACTTTAAACCTGTGCAACCTGGTTTTTGATCCCACTGCTAAGGGAAATAGGTCCTTTCTATCCACTTTCCCTGTGCTCCTCAGAATGTTTTAAAACACAATAAGGTCTCCCCTCAGCCTCATCTGTTCTCAGGAAAACAGACCCAGCCTATCCAGTCTTTCCTCAGAGCTAAGATTCTCTACTCCCGGCAACATCCTTGTAAATCTCCTCTGTAACCTCTCTAGTGCAATCACATCTTTCCTGTAATGTGGTGACCAGAACTGCACGCAGTACTCTAGCTGAGGCCTAACTAGTGTTTTATCCAGTTGAAGCATAAACCCCCCTGCTCTTTTATTCTATACTATGGCTAATAAAATCAAGCATTCCATAAGCCTTTTTAATCACCTTATCTAGCTGGCCGGCTTAATTCAGGGATCTGTGGACATGCACTCCAAGGTCCCTTTGTTCCTCGACACGACTCAGTCTCCGACCATTTAATGTGTATTCCCTTTCCTTGTTAGCCCTCCCCAAATGCATTACCTCACACTTCTACGGGTTGAATTCCATTGGCCACTGTTCTGCCCACCTGACCAATTTATTGATATTTTTCTGCAGTCTGCAGCTTCCTTCATCAGTATCAACCACACAGCCGATTTTAGTAACATCTGCAAAAATTTTATTCATACCCCCAATATTCCAGTCTAGGTCATTGATATATACCACCAAAAAGCAAGTGACCTAGTACTGAGCCCTGCGGAACCACACTAGAAACAGCCTTCTAGTCACAAAAACACCCATCAACCATTAGCCGCTGCTTGGTGTCTCCGAGCCAGTTTTGAATCCAACTTGACACTTTTCCCTGGATCCCGGTGCTTTTAAATTCATGACCAGTCCGCCATGTGGAACGGTAATCAAAGCATTGCTAAATTCCATATGCGCTACATCAAATGCACGACCCTCATCTGCCCTGCGTGTTACCTCCTCAAAAAATTCAACCAAATTTGTCAGACAAGACCTTCCCTTAACAAATCCGTGTTTACTATCATTCATTAATCCGTTTCTTTCTAAATGAAGATTTATCCTGTCCTTCAGAATTATTTCTAACAATTTTCCCAACCACTGAGATTAGGCTGACGGGCCTGTAATTACTCGGTCTTTGCTTTTCTCCCTCTTTAAACAATTGTAACACATTAGCAGTTCCCCTGTCCTCTGGCAGCACACCTAATATGGAGATTAGTACCTTTGAGGCCCTGCTTTTTTAATATTTCCTAGCTACCTAAACTCTGCTTGGAGGACATCATCCCTCTTCCTATCGATATGGCCCACGACATCTGGCTGTTCACCCTCCTCCCTCAGACAGCCCTGGAGCCGTTCAATGACATCCTTGACCCTGGAACCAGGGAGGCAATATACCATCTTGGAGTTACATCTGCGGACGCAGAAACGCCTGTCTGTTCCCAGAACTATAATATCCCCTATCACTATTGCTTTCCCTCTCCTCTTCACCCCCGCCTATGCAGCTGAGCCTTCCATGGTGCTGTGGACGTGGCTGTGGCTGCACGCCCCAGAGGAGCCATCTCCCTCACCCGGGTAGGTACAGCAGGAGTTATATAGAGAGAAAAGCTCCCTCAAAATAAGCTCATTAATCACTCCCAGGTCATAAACAATACGGGTTAGATAAAGAGTTAAGCTCGCTCTACACTGTCCCATCAATCACTTCCAGGGCAGGTACAGCATGGGTTAGATACAGAGTAAAACTCCTTCTACACTGTCCCATCAAACACTCCCAGGGCAGGTACAGCACGGGTTAGATACAGAGTAAAGCTCCCTCTACACTGTCCCATCAAACACTCCCAGGGCAGGTACAGCACGGGTTAGATACAGAGTAAAGCTCCCTCTACACTATCCCATCAAACACGCCCAGGGCAGGTACAGCACGGGTTAGATACAGAGTAAAGCTCCCTCTACACTGTCCCATCAAACACTCCCAGGGCAGGTACAGCAAGGGTTAGATACAGAGTAAAGCTCCCTCTACACTGCCCCATCAAACACTCCCAGGGCAGGTACAGCACTGGTTAGATACAGAGTAAAGCTCCCTCTACACTGTCCCATCAAACACTCCCAGGACAGGTACAGCACGGTTTAAATACAGAGTAAAGCTGCTCTACACTATCCCATGAAACACTCACAGATCATTGAATTCGCAATAATCAGTTTATAGTAAAGCTCCCAGTGTGCAGACCCTTCAAGTGGGTTCGAGGCCTAGAAATATGACTGACGTAAATCTTTTGTAAGACGTTGCTGCCTTGTTGTGGGGTAAAGACAATGACCCATTCTTTAGAGGCAGGACAAAAGGTGGGAATAGGAGAGAGGGGCAGAGAGGGAGAGAGGACAGGAAATGTTCACAGACACTTATGCCATGTATTATACACGATGACCATAGGGAATTGTCCCCCATTCTGTCCACGGATATCATATTTACGTTATTTTCCTATAACTTAGAAAAATGTTCCAACAATCAATAGTTGCTGGAAAACTTTGGGGCAATTGAATTTTGCTCTCTCTATTTCTGTGCTGTTTTGGTGGGGATATATTTATTCTGTTCCTGTCGTGCAATTATCTAATCTGGTTACTTATATTTCTGTGTTTATTTATATAAACGCCTCACTGGTTTCCATGTAGTGAACATGGCAGCAAAACCAGCTCAGCAAAGTCACTATTGATCCATTTAACCTAACAAAACCGGTCTATTTTAAGCAAGTTGACAGTTGGTACAGAATGCATAGAATTATCTCGAAATTGATGTCGGTTTCAGTTTTGTTCAAATGTAACTTAAAGAATTATATCAAATGGAAAAAAACTAAGATTAAAAATTAATTTCTGAAAATCCTGCTGACAAAATCAATGGACCATCTCTGAACAGGCTTTTATTTCACTGGATGTCCATTTAGCGGAATCTTCAAGCCGTTTGAACTAAACAAGTTAAGGTAGTGACCAAAGGAGCTGGGTATAATGTAGTAACACGGAGAGGGGATTGGTTGACGGAGAGAAAACATAGAGTTGGGATAATCGGGCCTGTTTCAGTTTGGCAGGCTCTAACTAGTGGCATGCCACAAGGATCACTGCTGGGGAATCTGCTATTTACAATCTATATTAATGATATAGATGAAGGGATCAAATGTCATGTATCAGCCAAAAGTGCCGAGTGGCTGATCCATATCGGCCTACTCCCGAGCTCCCCACCATCACAGAAGCCAGTCTTCAACCAATTGGATTCACTGCACGTGATATCAAGAAACAGCTGAGTGCACTGGATACTCCGACAACATCGTGGCTATCGTGCTGAAGAATTGTGCTCCAGAAATAGCCACGCCTCAAGACAAGCTGTTCCAGTACAGCTGCAACACTAGCAACTATCCAACAATGTGCAAAACTGCCTGGGTATATCCTGTCGACAAATAGAAGGACAAATCCAAACCGGCCAATTACCGCCCCATCAGTCTACTCTCAATCATCAGCAAAGTGATGGAAGGTGTCCTCGACAGTGCTATCAAGCGGCACTAACTCACCAATAACCTGTTCACTGATGCCCAGTTTGGGTTCCGACAAGACAACTCAGCTCCCGACCGCATTACAGCCTTCGTCCAAACATGGAGAAAGGAGCTATATTCCACAGGTGTGGTGAGAATTATTGCCCCGGACATCAAGGCAGCATTTCATCGAGTCTGGCATCAACGAGCCTAAGGAAAACTGAAGTCAATCGGAATCAGGGGGGAAACGCTCCACTGGCTGAAGTCATACCTAGCACAAAGGAAAATGTTTGTGGTGGTTGAAATTCAATCAGCACAGCCCCAGGACATCGCTGCAGGAGTCTCTCAGGGCAGTGCCCTAGGCCCAACCATCTTCAGCAGCTTCATCAATGACCTTCGCTCCAAAATATGTTAAGAAATGGGGATGTTCGCTGAAGATTGCACAGTGTTCAGCGCCATTCACAACTCCACAGATAATGAAACATAGAAACATAGAAGATAGGAGCAGGAGTAGGCCATTCGGCCCTTCGAGCCTGCTCCGCCATTCAATGAGATCATGGCTGATCATCCAAATTCAGTACCCTGTCCCTGCCTTCTCCCCATATCCCTTGATCCCTTTAGCCTTAAGAAATATATCCAACTCATTCTTGAATATATTTAATGAACTGGCCTCCACCGCCCTCTGAGGCAGAGAATTCTACAGGTTCACCACTCTCTGGGTGAAGAAGTTCCTCCTCATTTCAGTCCTAAATGGCTTACCCCTTATCCTTAGACTATGAACCCTGGTTAAGGCATCCCCGTCCATCATAAACATCCTTCCTGCATCTAGTCTGTCCAGGCCAGACAGAATTTTATATGTTTTGATGAGATCCCCTCTCAATCTTCTAAACTCCAGTGAGTATAAGCCCAATCGACACAATCTCTTCTCATACGTCATTCCTGCCATCCCAGATATCAGCCTGGTGAATCTTCGCTGCACTCCTTCCATGGCAAGAATGTCCTTCCTCAGGTAAGGTGACCAAAACTGCACACAATACTCAAGGTGCGATCTCCCCAAGGCCCTGTACAACTGTAGCAAGACATTCTTGTTCCTGTACTCGAACCATCTTGCTACGAAGGCCAACATACCATTTGCCTTCTTAACAACCTGTTGCACCTGCATGCTTACCTTCAGCGACTGGTGCACAAGAACACCCAGGTATCTTTGCACTTCTCCTTCTCCCAATCTATTGCCATTCAAGTAATAATTTGCCCTCCTGTTTTTACCACCAAAGTGGATAACCTCACATTTATCCACATTATAGTGCATTTGCCATATTTCTGTTCAATCACCCAACCTGTCCAAATCGTACTGGAGTTTCACGACATCCTCCTCACAGCTTACCCTCCCACCCAGCTTTGTGTTGTCTGCAAATTTGGAGATATTACATCCAATTCCCTCGTCCAGATCATTAATATATATTGTGAACAGCTGGGGTCCGAGGACCGATCCTTGCGGTACCCCACTAGTCACTGCCTGCCACTCGGAAAACGACCCATTTATTCCAACTCTTTGCTTTCTATCCGCCAGCCAGTTCTCTATCCAAGTCAATACCTTGCCCCCAATCCCATGTGCCTTAATTTTGCACGCTAATCTCTTATCTGGGACCTTATCGGAAGCCTTCTGAAAACCCAAATACACCACATCCACTGGTGCTCCCTTATCTATTTTACCAGTTACTTCCTCAAAAAATTCCAGTAGATTAGTCAAGCATGATTTACCTTTTGTAATTCCATGTTGACTTTGTCCAATCCTGTCACTGCTTTCCAAGTGCTCTGCTATTACATCATTTATAATAGACTCTAGCATATTCCCCACTACCGATGTCAGGCTTACCGGTCTATAATTCCCCGCTTTTTCTCTACCACCTTTTTTGAATAGTGGGGTAACATTAGCTACCCTCCAATCCATGGGTACTGTTCCAGAGTCTGTCGAGTTCTGGAAGATGACCAGCAATGCATCTACTATTTCTAGGGCCACTTCCTTAAGTACCCTGGGATGTAGATGATCAGGCCCTGGGGTTTTATCAGTTTTCAGTCCCATCAATTTTCCTAACACCATTTCCCTACAAATATTGATTTCTTTCAGTTCCACCCTTTCATGAAACCCTATGTTCCCCGGCATCTCTGGGAGGTTATTTCTGTCCTCCTTTGTGAAGACAGAACCAAAGTATGAATTTAGTTGGTCTGCCATTTCTTTGATTCTCATTATAAATTCCCCTGATTCTGACTGCAAGGGACCTACGCTTGACTTCACCAATCTTTTTCCCTTCACATATCTATAAAAGCTTTTACAGTCAGTTTTTATGTTCCCTGAAAGCTTACTCTCATATTCTATTTTCCCCTTCTTAATGAATCCATTTGTCCTCCTTTGTTGAATCCTAAACTGCTCCCAATCCTCAGGATTATTGCTTTTTCTGGCCAATTTATATGTCGTCTCCTTGGATCTTATGCTATCCCTAATTTCCCTTGTTAGCCACGGTTGAGTCACCTTATTTGTTTTATTCTTATGCCAAACATAATCAATACCTCCTACATTCATATCTCAATCATTTTGTACACTGCAGACAGCAAAGGATCCAGCACCGATCCCTGCGGTACACCACTGGACACAGAATTCCAGTCACAAAAACAACCTTGGACCACAACCCTCTGCCTCCTGCCACTAAGTTAATTTTGGATCCAATGTGCCAAATTGCCCTTGATCCCATGGCCTCTTACCTTCTTGATTCCCGACCATCGGGAACACCCTTCCTGCATCTAGTCTGTCCAGTCCTGTCAGAATTTTACAAGTTTCAATGAGATCCCCTCTCATTCTTCTAAACTCCAGCGAGTATAAGCCCAATCGACCCAATCTCTCCTCATACATCATTCCTGCCATCCCAGGTATAAACCTGGTGAATCTTCGCTGAACTCCTCTCATGGCAAGAACATCCTTCCTCAGATAAGTCGACCAAAACTGCACACAATACTCAATATTTCTGTGTTTCTTGCATGGGGACACCCAAGTCTCTCAGAACATCAATACTTAAATGTTTCTCACCATTTACCAAATATTTTTTCTAATCTATCTACCAAAGTGAATTTGGTCAGTGTAGGCTTATACTCGCTGGAGTTTAGAAGAATGAAAGGGGATTGCATTGAAACTTATAAAATTCTAACAGGACTGGACAGACTAGATGGAGGAAGGATGTTTGCGATGGCCGGGGAGTCCAGAACGAGGGGTCATAGTCTAAGGATAAGGAGTAAGCCATTTAGGACAGAGGTGAGGAGGAATTTCTTCACCCAGAGGGTGGTGAACCTGTGGAATTCTCTGCCACAAAAGGCAGTGGAGGCAAATTCATTAAATATATTCTAGAAGGAGTTGGATATATTTCTTAAGGCTAAAGGGATCAAGTGATATGGGGAGAAGGCAGGGACAATGTTCTGAAATTGGTTGATCAGCCATGATCTCATTGAGTGGCGGAGCAGGCTAGAGGGGCCGAATGGCCTACTCCTGCTCCTATCTTCTGTGTTTCTATGTTTACCAAAGTGAATAACCTCGTATTTCCCAACATTAATCTCCATCTGTCACTTTACTGCATACTCACTTAAGCTACCCATATCCCTTTGCAAACTCTTTGTCTTCCCCTCAGAGCTTACTGTCCCAGCTAGGTGAGTACCGTCAGTAAACTTGGATTTTTTAAATCGTTCTTGGAATGTGGGTGACGCTAGCAATGCTAGCATTTATTGCTCATCCCTAGTTGCCCCTGAGAAGGTGGTAGTGAGCCGCCTTCTTGAAACGCTGCAGTCTGTGTGGTGATGGTAGTCCTACAGTGCTGTTAGGTAGGACATTCCAGGATTTTGATCTAGCGACGATGGAGGGAGTGAATGTTTAAGCTGGGGGATGGGATGCCAATCAAGCAGGCTGCTTTATCCTGGATGGTGTCTAGCGTCTTGAGTATTGCTGGAATTTCACTCACCCATCACATATTTACTTGTGCCTTGTATTTGGTGGAAAGGCTTTGGGGAGTCAGGAGCTGAGACACTCGCCACAGAACACTTACCTCTGACCTACTCTTTTTGCCACAGTATTTATGTGGCTGGTCCAATTAAGTGTCTGGTAAATGGCGAAACCCAAGATGTTGACAGTGGAGGATTCGGCGAAGGTAATGCATTGAATGTCAAGGGGAGGTTGTTACACTCTCGCTTTTTGGAGATAGTCATTGCCTGGCCCTTCTGTGGTGCGAATGTCACTTACCACTAATCAGCCCAATCCTGAAAGTCATCCACGTCCTGTTGCATTCGGGCATGGATGGCTAACAAGGGAAATTAGGGATAGCATAAAATCCAAGGAGACGACTTATAAATTGGCCAGAAAAAGCAATAATCCTGAGGATTGGGAGCAGTTTAGGATTCAACAAAGGAGGACAAAGGGATTCATTAAGAAGGGGAAAATAGGATATGAGAGTAAGCTTGCAGGGAACATAAAAACTGACTGTAAAAGCTTTTATAGATATGTGAAGGGAAAAAGATTGGTGAAGTCAAGCGTATGTCCCTTGCAGTCAGAATCAGGGGAATTTATAATGAGAAACAAAGAAATGGCAGACCAACTAAATTCATACTTTGGTTCTGTCTTCACAAAGGAGGACACAAATAACCTCCCAGAGATGCCGGGAACATAGGGTTTCATGAAAGTGTGGAACTGAAAGAAATCAGTATTTGTAGGGAAATGGTGTTAGGAGAATTGATGGGACTGAAGGCTGATAAATCCCCAGGGCCTGATCATCTACATCCCAGGGTACTTAAGGAAGTGGCCCTAGAAATAGTAGATGCATTGCTGGTCATTTTCCAGAACTCGATAGACTCTGGAACAGTACCCATGGATTGGAGGGTAGCTAATGTTACCCCACTATTAAAAAAAGGTGGTAGAGAAAAAGCGGGGAATTATAGACCGGTAAGCCTGACATCGGTAGTGGGGAAAATGCTAGAGTCTATTATAAATGATGTAATAGCAGAGCACTTGGAAAGCAGTGACAGGATCGGACAAAGTCAACATGGATTTAGAAAAGGTAAATCATGCTTGACTAATCTACTGGAATGTTTTGAGGATGTAACTGTTAAAATAGATAAGGGAGAACCAGTGGATGTGGTGTATTTGGACTTTCAGAAGGCTTTGGATAAGGTCCCAGATAAGAGATTAGTGTGCAAAATTAAGGCACATGGGATTGGGGGCAAGGTATTGACTTGGATAGAGAACTGGTTGGGGGACAGAAAGCAAAGAGTTGGAATAAATGAGTCGTTTTCCAAGTGGCAGGCAGTGACTAGTGGGGTACCGCAAGGATCGGTCCTAGGACTCCAGCTGTTCACAATATATATTAATGATCTGGACAAGGGAATTGGATGTAATATCTCCAAATTTACAGACGACACAAAGCTGGGTGGGAGGGCAAGCTGTGAGGAGGATGTCGTGAAACTCCAGTACGATTTGGACAGGTTGGGTGATTGGACAGAAATATGGCAAATGCACTATAATGTGGATAAATGTGAGGTTATCCACTTTGGTGGCAAAAACAGGAAGGCAGATTATTATTTGAATGGCAATAGATTGGGAGAAGGGGAAGTGCAACGAGACCTGGGTGTTCTTGTGCACCAGTCGCTGAAGGTAAGCATGCAGGTGCAGCAGACGGTTAAGAAGGCAAATGGTATGTTGGCCTTCGTAGCAAGAGGGTTCGAGTACAGGAACAAGAATGTCTTGCTACAGTTGTACAGGGCCTTGGTGAGATCGCACCTTGTGTATTTTGTGCTGTTTTGGTCGCCTTACCTGAGGAAGGACGTGCTTGCCATGGAAGGAGTGCAGCGAAGATTCACCAGGCTGATACCTGGGATGGCAGGAATGACGTATGAGGAGAGGTTGTGTCGATTGGGCTTATACTCACTGGAGTTTAGAAGATTGAGAGGGGATCTCATCGAAACCTATAAAATTCTGTCTGGTCTGGACAGACTAGATGCAGGAAGGATGTTTATGATGGCCGGGGAGTCCTGAACCAGGGTTCATAGTCTAAGTATAAAGGGGTAAGCCATTTAGGACTGAAATGAGGAGGAATTTCTTCACCCAGAGAGTGGTGAACCTGTAGAATTCTCTGCCACAGAGGGCGGTGGAGGCCAGTTCATTAAATATATTCAAAAAAGAGTTGGATATATTTCTTAAGCCTAAAGGGATCAAGGGATATGGGGAGAAGGCAGGGACAGGGTACTGAATTTGGATGATCAGCCATGATCTCATTGAATGGCGGAGCAGGCTCGAAGGGTCGAATGGCCTACTCCTGCTCCTATCTTCTATGTTTCTATGTATGATCAGTAAGTTCGCAGATGACACAAAAATTGGTGGAGTGGTAAATAACGAGGAGGGAAGCCTCAGGCTACAGAACGATATGGACGGGTTGGCCAGGCCGGCAGATCAGTGGCACATGGAATTTAACCCTGAAAAGTGTGAAGAGATCCATTTTGGGAGGACTAGCAAGCCAAGGGAATAAACAGTGATTGTTCGGAGCCTAAAAGGACAGATGATTAAACGTACCTTGGTGTGCATGAACATAGATCATTAAGGCAGCAGGACAGGTAGATAAGATGGTTAAAATGCATATGGACTACTTGCCTTTATTAGCCCAGGCATAGGATATAACAACTGGGAGGTTATGATGGAGCTGTACAAAACACTAGTTAGGCCACAGCTGGAATACTGTTTGCAGTTCTGGACGCCAACACTATAGGAAGGGTCTAATTGCATTGGGGAAGATGCAGATGAAATGCACCAGGATGCCATTAGAAGGACCTTTACTCTGTATCTTCAGCTATAAAGAGTCTGGACAGGCTGGGGTTGTTCTCCTTAGAGTAGAGAAGGCTGAGGGGAGACCTGATTGAGGTGTACAAATTTTGAGGGGCAGATAGGGTAGATAGAAAGGAACTTTTTCCCTAGTGGAGAGGTCAATAACCAGCGGGCAGTTTCAAGGTAAGGGGCAGGAGGTTTAGAGGGGATTTGAGGAAAAACATTTTCACCCAGAGACTAGTTGGAATCTGGAATTCCCTGCCTGGAAACATGGTAGAGGCAGGAGTCCTCACAGCTTGAAGAAGCATTCAGGTGAGCAATTGAAACGCCATAGAATAGAAGGCTATGGACCAAGTGCTGGAAAATTGGATTAGAATAGATAGGGCTTAATGGCCGACACGGACACGATAGATGGAAGGGCCTCTTTCTGTGCTGTATAAATCTATGTCTCTATGATTCTATGATTGATGCAACTGTTTAGAAGGAGCTTTACTCTGTATATAATCCGTGCTGTCCCTGCCCTGTGAATGATTGATGGGAAAATGTAGAGGGAGCTTCACGCTGTACCTACCCGTGCTGTATCTGCCTCGGGAGTGGTTGGTGGGTCTGTTTAGGGGGCGATTTTTACTGTATCTAACCCGTGCTGTCCTTGCCCTGGTAGTGATTGACGGAACAGTTTAGAGGGAGCTTACTCTGTACCTAACCCGTGCTGTCCCTGTCCAGCGAGTGTTTGATGGGACAGTGTAGAGGGATATTCACTCTGTATCTAACAAGTGCAGTCCCTGATCTGGGAGTGTTTGATGGGACAGTTTAGAGGAACCTTTACTGTATGTCTTACACCTGCAGTCCCTGCCCTGCTAGTGATTGATGCGACTGTTTAGAGAGAGCTGTACTCTCTATCAAACACTTGCTGTAACTGCCTTGGGTGTGTTTGATGGGACAGTTTAGAGTTACCTTTGCTCTGTATCTAGAACGTGCTGTCCCTGCCCTGGGCGTGATTGATGGGTGTTTATAGAGGACGTTATATTCTGTATCGTGCTGTCTTTGCCCTCGTAGTGATTGATGTGATAGATTAGAGGTACCATTATTCTGTATCTAACACGTGCTGTCGCTGCCCTGGGGAATGATTGCTCGGGCAGCGAAGCAGGATCTTTACTCTCTATGTAAGTCGTGTTGTCCTTGCCCTGGGGGTGATTGATGGGACAGTGTAGAGGGAGCTTTACTCTGTATCTGCCTCATGCTGTACCTGCAATGGGATGTTTTTTGGGAAATGTTAGAACGAGATTTACTCTGTATCTAACCCGTGCTGTCCCTGCCCTGTGAGTGATTGATGGAATAGTGTAGAGGGAGATTTTACTTTTGTATCTAACTCGTGCTTTTCCTGCCCTGGAGTGTTTGCTGGGAAAGTTAAGAGGAATATTTACTCTGTCTCTAACAAGTGCTGGCCGTGCCCTGATAGTGTTTGAGGGGAAAGTTTATGGGAAGTTTTCACTGTAAGTAGCTCGTGTTGTCCCATCCATGCTGCTAATTGATGGAACAGTGTAGAGGCAGATTTACTCTTTATTTAACCCGTGCTGTCCCTGCCCTGGGAGTGATTGTTGGGACAGATTAGAGGGAACTTTTCTATGTATTTAAACGCGTGCTGTCCCTGCCCTGGAGTGATTGCTGGGACAGATTAGAGGGAACTTTTCTATGTATTTAAACGCGTGCTGTCCCTGCCCTGGAGTGATTGCTGGGACAGATTAGAGGGAGCTTTACTCTGTATCCAACACGTGCTGTTCCTGCCCTGGGAGTGATTAATGGGACAGCTGAGAGGGAGTTTTACTCTGTATCAAAACCGTGCTGTCCGTACCCTTCGAGTTATTGATGGGACACTTTTGAGGGACCTTTACTCTGTAGCTAATCCTTGCTGTACTTGACCTGGGAGTTTTTGATTGGACCTAGTAGAAGAAGCATTACTCTGAATCTAACCCTTTCTCTCCCTGCCCTTGTGATTGATGGTTCGGTGCAGAGGGACCTAATACGTGCTGTACCTGCCCTGGGAGTGATTGATGGGACATTTAGAGTGAAATTTACTCTCTATCTAACCCGTGCTGTCCTTGCCCTAGTAGTGATTGATGGGACAGTGTAGCGTGAGCTTTACTCTATATCTAACACGTGCTTTTGCTGCCCTGGCAGTGATTAATTGAGCAGTTTAGAGGGAGCTTTACTCTGTATCTAAACCGTGCTCTTCCTATCCTGGGAGTGATTGCTTGGACAGTTTATTAGACCGTTTCTCTGTATTTAACCCGTGCTGTCACTGTCTTGTGAGTGCTTGCTGGGACAGTGCAGAGTGTCCTTTGTTATCTATTTAACCGGGATGCCCCTGCCCTGGGAGTGATTGTTGGAATGCTGTAGAGCATGCTTTACTATGTACTTGCACGGCGAGTGTATAATGGGAAAATGTAGAGGGAGATTTAATATGTATCTAACACGTGCTATCCGTGCCCTGGGAGTGTGTGATGGCACTGTGTAGAGTCAGCTTTAGACTGTATCTAACCTTTTCTGTATCTGCCCTGGGAGTGTTTGATAGCAAAATGTAGAGGGAGATTTACTCTGTTACTAGCCGGTGGATTCCCTGCCACTTGAGTGTTTCATAGGACAGTGTAAAGGGAGATTTATTCTCTATCTAATCCGTGCTGCAACTGTCCTGAGAGTTTTTGTTGAGAAAGTATAGAAGCAGCGTTACTCTGTATTCAACCCGTGCTGTAGCTGAACTGGGAGAGTTTCATGGCACATTGTAGAGGGAGCATTACTCTGTATCTAATATGTGCTGTACCTGCCCTGTATGTGATTGATGGTGACAGTGTAGAAGGGGCTTTACTCTCGATCTAACCCGTGCTGTCCCTGCCCTGGGGGTGATTGACGGGTCAGTTTATGATGCCCTTACTCTGAATCAAACACGTGCTGTTTGCTGCCCTGGGGTTTTCTGATGGCACAGTATAGAGGGAGCTTTAGTCTGTATTTAACCCGTGCTGCACCTGCACGGGGAGTTTTTGATAGCGCAGTGTAGAGGGAAATGTTATCTGTATCTAGTCAGTGAAGTTCCTGCCTTTTGAGTGCTTGATGTAACAGTGTAGAGGGAGCCTTGCTCTCTATACTACTCGTGCTGTACCTGACCTGGTAGTGATTGATGGAAAAGTGTAGACGGAATCTAGCTCTTGAGCTAAACAATGCTGCACATGCTCTGCGAGTGTTGGATGGGACAGTGTAGAAGGAGCTTTACTCTGTATAAAATGCATGCTGTACCTCCGCTGGGTGTGTTTGAAGGAACAGTATATAGGGAGGTTTTACCTGTATCTTGTCCGTGCTGTCCCTGCCCTGGGAGTGTTTGCTGGTACAGTGTTAAGGGGGTTGTACTCTGCATCAAACCCTTGCTGTACCTGCACTTGGAATGTTTGCTGGCACTGTGTATAGGGAGATATACACTGTATCACGATCGTGCTGTCCTTGCCTTGGGAGTGTTTATTGGGAAAGTGTAGAGGGAGCTTTACTTTTTATGTAACCCATGCTTGTTCAAGCCCTGAGAATGTTTGATGAGGAAATGTTGAAGGAGCTTTATTTGTATCTAAACCGTGGTGTACCTGTCCTGGGAGTGGTTGATGGCTCAATGTAGAGGGAGATATAATCTGTATATAACACGGGCTTTACCTGCCCTGGGAGTGTTTGATGGGGCAGTGTAGATGGAGCTTTACTATGTATCGAACCCGTGCTGTACATGCACGTTGATGTATTGATGGGCTGGCGTAGTGGGAGTTTTAGTTTCTATATAACCCGAGCTGTGCCATCACGGGGAGTGTTTGAATAGACAGTTTAGAGGGTTCTTTACTCTGTGTCTAGTACGTGATATCCCTGCCTGGGAGTATTTGATGGGAGAGTGAAGAGGGAGCTTTACTTTGTATATAACCCTTGCTGTAACTGCACGAGGAGTGCTTGTTTGGACAGCGTAGAGGAAGTTTAATCTGAATCTAACCCGTGCTGCACCTAACCCGGGATTGATTTATGGGACAGTGTAGACGGAATTTTACTCTGGAGCTAAACCATGCTGTACCTGCCCTTGGAGTGTTGGTTGAGACAGTGTAGAGGATGATTTACTCTGTATGTATCGCATCTTGTAGCTGTCCTGGGAGTGCATGTTGAGTAAATGTCAAAGGAGCTTTACTATGTATCTAATCTTTGCTGTACCAGCCGTGGGAGTGATTGATGGGGCAGAGTAGAGGGAGCTTTACTCGGATCCAACCCGTGCGGTACCTGCCACGGGAGTGCTCGAAGGGACAGTGTAGTAGGAGATTTATTCCGTATGAACTGCCCTGGAAGTGTTTGATGAGTCCGTGTTCTACTGTATTCCTAAACCATGCTGAACCTGTTTTGGGATTGATTGATGGGCCATTATAGATTATGTTATTTACTGAATATATCACATGCTGCACCTGCCCGGGGAGGGTTTGATGAGTAAGTGTAGAAGGAGCATTACTCTGTGTCCAACCCGTGCTGTACCTGCCCTGAGAGTGTTTGATGGGACAGAGTAGAGGGAGCTTTAATCTGTATAGAACCCGTGCGTTTACCTGCCTTGGGAGCATTGGTTGGGACATTGCAGATAGAGCTTTACTCTGTATCTAACCCGTGCTCTACCTGCCCTTGAAGTGATTGATGGAATCGTATAGAGAGAGATTTACTTTTTATGTAACCCGCGCTATAGTTGCACGGGCATGTATGATGGGACTTTGTAGTGGGTGATTTACTCTGTATCTAACCCGTGCTATTCCTGACATGGGAGTGATTGATGGGAGAGTGCAGAACGAAATTCAATCTGGACCTAGTCCATGCTGTAACTGCCCTGGTTTTGATGGATAGGAAAGCATATGAGTATCTTTACTCTGTATATGACACATGCTGTAACCTGCCCTGGGAGTGTTAGATGAGAACGTGTAGAAGGAGCTTTACTCTATGTATAAGCCGTGCAGCACATCCCCTGAAGTGTTGGGTGGGAGAGTGTGCAGGGAGATTTACTCTGTATATATCGTATGCTGTACCTGCCCTGAGAATGTTCGATGAGAAATTGTTGAAGGAGCTTTAAACTGTATATAAATCGAGCTGTCCCAACCCTGGCAGTGTTTGATGGGGCTTTGTAGAGGGAGCTTTACTCTGTATCAAACCCGTGCGGTATAAGCCTCCGGAGTGCTGATGTGACAGTTTTTAGGGATCTTTACTCTGTATCTAACACGTGTTGTACCTGCCCTGGGAGTGTTTGTCTGGGCAGGTTTAAGGCAGCTTTACACTGTATCTAACCCGTGATGTACATGCCCTGGGAGTGATTGATGGGTCAATTTAGAGAACAAAAGAACTTAAGATTACGAGCAGGGCAGGCCATACAGCCCCTCGAGCCTGCTCCACCATTCAGGAAGATGCTGGTTGATCGTCCACCTCAACTCCAATTTCCTGCCTGACCTCCAATTCCCTTCATTCCCTTAGAGTCTAAAAATCTATCTATCTCAGCCTTGAATATAATCAATGACAGAGCATCGATCACCCTCTGGGGCAGAGAATTCCAAAGATTCACAGCCCTCTGAGTGAAGGTATTCCTCCTCATCTCTGTTTAAATGGACTTCCATTTATCCTGATACTATGCCCCCTAGTTCCAGACGCTCCAGCCAGGGGAAAATATCTCTCAGCATCTACCATCTCAATCCCATTCAGTAACTTGTATGTTTCAATGAGATCACATCTCATTCTTCTTATCTCCAGAGTGTATTGACCCATTCTACACAATCACTCATCCTAGGAGAGCCCTCTCATCCCAGGATGCAATCTAGTGAACTTTCATTGCACTGCCTCGAAGGCAAGTATATCCTTCATTAGTTAAGGAAACGAAAACAGTGCAGAGTACTCCAGGTGTGTTCTCATCAAGGCCCGGTACAATTGTAGCAAGATGACCCTATCCTCATGCTCCAAACTCGTTGCAATAAAGACCAACGTGTAATTTACCTTCCTTATTGTTTCCTGTATATGCATTGTTAGGGAGATGGATGGAGTCAGTGGCAAGGGCGCGGAGTTTGTGGCGGGGTCTGATACATAGAAGATAGGAGCAGGAGTAGGCCATTCGGCCCCTCGAGCCTGCTCCACCATTTAATGAGATCGTGGCTGATCATCCAAATTCAGTACCCTGTCCCTGCTTTCTCCCCATATCGCTTGATCCCTTTAGTTTTAAGAAATACATTCAACTCCTTCTTGAATATACTTAATGAATTGGCCTCGACTGCCGTCCATGGTAGAGAATTCCACAGGTTCACCACTCTCTGGGTGAAGAAGTTCCTCCTCATCTCTGTCCTGAATGGCTACCCCTTATCGTTAGACTGCGACTCCCTGACCATCAGGAATATCCTTCCTGCATCTAGTCTGTCTAGTCCTGTTTGTATTTTATAAGTTTCAATGAGATCCCCTCTCATTCTTATAAACTCCAGCGAGTTCTTGACCCTGGCACCAGGGAGGCAACATACCATCCTGGGCTCACGTCTGTGGTCACCGAAACGGCTATCTGTTCTCCTTACGGTAGAATCCCCTATCACTGTTGCTCTCCCACTATTTTTCCTCCCCTCCTGTGCAGCTGAGACACTCGGAGTGCCACGGATATTGGCTCTTGCTGAATTCCCTTGAAAAACATGCCCCCCATCAGAATCCGGAGCGGAAAATCTGTTGGAGAGGGAGATGGACCCAGGGGATTCCTGCACTACATTCTGAGTTCTTTTAATCTGCATGGTGGGCACCCGTCCCCTGTCTGCCTGTGCACACTCTATCTGCAGTGTGACCACAGTGACTGCAGCCTTAGCTCTAGCTCTGAAATCACTCGCAGGGCAGGGACAGCACGTGTTAGATACGCAGTAAACATCCCTCTAAATGTCCCATCAATCACTTCCAGGGCTAGAAAAGCCAGTGTTATATACTGAGTGAAGGCCCTGCTAAACTGCCCCAGCAATCACTCCCAGGGCAGGTACAGCATGTATTAGAAACAGAGTAATGGCCCCTCTAACCTGTCCCATCAATCACTCCCAGGGCAGGAACAGCACGGGTTAAGTAAAGAGTAAATCTCCCTGTACACGGTCCAATCAATTACCACCAGGGCAGGGACAACCCGAGTTCGATACAGAATAAATGACCCTCTGAACTGTCCCATCAAATACTCCCAGGGGAGGGAAAGCACTTGTTAGATACAGAGTAAATCTCCCTCTAAACTTTGCCAACAAACACTCCGAGGGCAGGGAGAGCACAAGTTAGACCGAGTAAATCACCTCCTACATTGTCCCATGAATCCCTCCCATTCAGGGACAGCACGGGTTAGATACGGTGTAAAACTCCCTCAAAACTTTCCCAGCAAACACTCCAAGGGCAGCCACAGCATGGGTTAGATAGAGAGTAAAGCTCACTCTACACTGTCACATCAAACACCCGCAGGGCAAGGATAGCATGTGTTAGAAACAGAATAATGCTCCTGTTAAACTATCCCATGAATCACTACCAGGGCAAGGACAACACGGGTTAGATGCAGAGTAAAGCGTCCTCTACAAACTCCCATCAAACACTCCAAGGGCAGGGACAGCACGTGTTAAATACAGAGTAAAGCTCCCTCTAAACTGTACAACCAAACACTCCCAGGGCAAGTACAGCACCTGTTAGATACAGAGCAAAGCTAACTCTAAACTGTCCCAGCAATCACTCGCAGGGCAGGGACAGCACGTGTTAAATATATAGTAAATTTCCCTCTAAAGTCTCCCATCAAAAACTCCCAGGGCAGGTAAAGCACGGGTTAGATAAAGAGTAAAGCTCCCTCTAGACTGTCCCGTCATACACTCCCAAGGCATTTACAGCAAGGGTTAGATAAAAGTAAAGCACCCAATAAATTTTCCCATCACAGAACCCCAGGTCAGGGACAGCACGTGTTAGATAGAGAGCAAATGTCCCTCTGCACTGTCTCATCATACAATCCCAAGCTAGGTACAGCATGTGTTAGATACAGAGTAAAGCTCCCTCTACACTCTCCCATCAAACACTCCCCGGGCAGGTACAGCATGTGTTAGATACAGAGTAAATCTCCCTCTACACTGTCCCATCAAACACTCCCAGGGCAGGTACAGCACGGGTTATATACAGAGTAAAGCTCCCTCTACACTGTCCCATCAAACAATCACAGGGCAGGTACAGCACGGGTTAGATACAGAGTAAAGCTCACTCTACACTGCCCCATCAAACACTCCCAGGGCAGGTACAGCACGGGTTAGATACAGAGTAAAGCTCCCTCTACACTGTCCCATCAAACACTCCCAGGGCAGGTACCGCACGCGTTAGATATAGAGTGAAGCTCCCGCTACACTGTCCCATCAAACACCCCCAGGGCAGGTACAGCATGGGTTAGATACAGAGTGAAGCTCCCACTACACTGTCCCATCAAACACTCCCAGATCATTGAATTCTCAAGACTCATTTTACAGTAAACCTCTCTCTGCACACTTCCATCAATTTGCTTTGAGGTCTAGAAATATGTCTGAGAGAAATCTTTAGTAAGACGTTGCCGTCTTGTTGTTGGGTAATGAGAGTGACCCGTTCTTTCAATTCAAGACAGAAGTAGGACAGAGAGAGAGGCAGAGTGGGAGAGAAGACAACATTTTCACAAACACATTTGCCAGGTCCCTCTATACGGTGACTAGAGGGAATCTTTCCACATTCTGTCCGTGGATATCATATTTTATTTATGCTCCTGTAACTTAGAGAAATGTCCCAACAATCAACAGTTGCTGGAATCCGTTGGGGCATTTGCATTTCGCTCTCTCTATTTCTGTGTTGTGTTGAAGGGGAAACATTTATCTTGTTTCTGCCGCTAAATGCTCTAATCTGGGCCTTCTGTTTCTTTGTTTATTTACAAACATGCCTCACTGATTTCGAAAAAGTGAACATGGCAGCAGAACCAGTTCAACAAACTCACTTATTGAACCGTATTAACTCAAAACAAGGGTTTATTTTAACAATATTGACAGTTGGTACAGAATGAATAGAAATATCTCGAACATGGCCATCGGTGACATTTTATTCAATAAGAATAGAAGTAATCTGTATCAAAGGGAAACATGTTCAAAGTCAAAATTTAGTTCCGAAAATTCTGCTGCCAAAATCAGTGGGACATCTCTGAACAGGCTGGTATTTCACTGGGTGTCCATTCAGCGGATGTTTCAAGCCATCTAAACTAGACAAGTTATAATAATGACCAGAGGAGTTGGGGATGATATAGTGACATGGATAGAGGATTGGTTAACGGAAAAAAACAGAGAGTAGGTATAAACGGGACTGCTTCACGTTGACAGGTTTTAAATAGTGGGGAGCCGCAAGGGTCAGTGCTCGGGCCTCAGCTATTTACAATCTATATTAATGACCTAGATGAAGGGACCGAGTGTAATGTATCCAAGTTTGCTGACAATACAAAGCTAGGTGGGACAGTAAGTTCCGATGAGAACGCAAAGAGTCTGCAAAGGGATATATATATATAATATATATATACTAGCTGGGGGAGCCCGGCTTTGCCAGGGCTGTTTTGGGCCAGGTGGTTTAAATTGAGTCCCAGGCTTTGGGGCCTCTCTGTGTCCCTCTGTGAATCTGGTGCCAGGCAACATTTTAAATCGAGTCCCAGGCTTTTGGGCCCTGTCGGGGGGGTTTGAACTAAAATGGCAGGGGTTGGGAACCTGAGCAGGGAGACAGAGGAAAGGAAAACAGGGATAAAAGCAAAAGATAGGAAGGAGAAAAACAAAAGTGGCAGTCAGACAAATCAACGGTTTAAACCAAACGTGGCCACAGTAAATAATAATTCTAATAGGTCTAAGAGCATTAAAAAAACAAGCCTCAAGGCATTGTGTCTTAATGCGAAGAGCATTTGTAATAAGGTGGATGAATTGGCTGCACAAATAGAGGTAAACGAATACGATTTGTTTGGGATTACAGAAACGTGGCTCAAGGATGGCCAAGACTGGGAACTCAACATCCAGGGGTATTCGATATTCAGGAAAGATAGGCAAAAAGGAAAGGGAGGTGGGGTAGCATTACTGGTTAAAGAACGGATTAATACAATTGGAATGAAGGATATTAGCTCTGATGATGTGGAATCTGTATGGGTAGAATTGAGAAATACTAAGGGGAAAAAAACATTTGTGGGAGTGGTATATAGACCTCCAAACAGTAAGGTGGAGGTTGGGGATGGCATTAAAAGGGAAATTAAAGAAGCGTGCAATAAGAGCACAGCAGTCATCATGGGTGACTTTAACCTACATATAGATTGGGCCAACCAAATTAGTAACAATACTGTGGAGGAGGAATTCCTGGAGTGTTTACGGGATGGTTTCCTGGACCAATATGTCGAGGAATCAACCAGAGATCAGGCCATCTTAGACTGGGTATTATGCAACGAGAAGGGATTAATTAGCAATCTTGTTGTACGAGGCCCCTTGGGTCGGAGCGATCATAATATGATCGAATTCTTCATTAAGATGGAGAATGAAGTAGTTGACTCAGAGACAAGGGTCCTCAATTTAAATAAAGGAAACTACGAAGGTCTGAGGAGCGAGTTGGGTAGGATTCAGTGGGGAATGGCGCTCAAAGGGTTGACGGTGGATAGGCAATGGCAAACATTCAAAGATCGAATGGATGAGCTACAGAATTTGTTCATCCCAGTTTGGCTTAAAAATAAAACAAAAAAGGTGACTCAACAGTGGCTAACAAGGGAAATTAGGGATAGCATAAGATCCAAGGAGAGGACATATAAATTGGCTAGAAAAAGCAATAATCCTGAGGATTCGGAGCAGTTTAGGAGTCAACAAAGGAGGACAAAGGGATTAATTAAGAAAGGGAAAATAGAATATGAGAGTAAGTTAGCTGGGAACATAAAAACTGACTGTAAAAGCTTTTATAGATATGGGAAGAGAAAAAGATTAGTGAAGTCAAGCGTAGGTCCCTTACAGTCAGAATCAGGGGAATTTATATTGGGAAAGAAGGAAATGGCAGTCCAACTAAATGCATACTTTGGTTCTGTCTTCACAAAGGAGGACACAAATAACCTCCCAGAGATGCCGGGGAACATGGGGTCTGATGAAAGCGAGGAACTGAATGAAATCAGTATTTGTAGGAAAATGGTGTTAGGAAAATTGATGGGACAGAAGGCCGATAAATCCCCAGGGCCTGATGGTCTACATCCCAGGGTGCTTAAGGAAGTGTCCCTCGAGATAGTAGATGCATTACTGATCATCTTCCAGAACTCGATAGACTCTGGAACGGTACCCATGGATTGGAGGGTAGCTAATGTTACCCCACTATTCAAAAAAGGTGTTAGAGCAAAAGCGGGGAATTATAGACTGGTAAGCCTGACATCGGTAGTGGGGAAAATGTTAGAATCTATTATAAAAGATGTAATAGCAGAGCACTTGGAAAGCAGTGACAGGATCGGACAAAGTCAACATGGATTTACAAAAGGTAAATCATGCTTGACTAATCTACTGGAATTTTTTGAGGATGTAACTGGTAAAATAGATAAGGGAGAACCAGTGGATGTGATGTATTTGGACTTTCAGAAGGCTTTTGATAAGGTCCCACACAAGAGATTAGCGTGCAAAATTAAGGCACATGGGATTGGGGGCAAGTTATAGACTTGGATAGAGAACTGCTTGGCGGACAGATAGCAAAGAGTTGGAATAAATGGGTCGTTTTCCGAGTGGCAGGCACTGACTAGTGGGGTACCGCAAGGATCAGTCCTAGGACCCCAGCTGTTCACAATATATATTAATGATCTGGATGAGGGAATTGGATGTAATACCTCCAAATTTGCAGACGACACAAAGCTGGGCGGGAGGGTAAGCTGTGAGGAGGATTTTGGGAAAGTCCAGTACGATTTGGACAGGTTGGGTGATTGGGCAGAAACATGGCAAATGCGATATAATGTGGATAAATGTGAGGTTATCCACTTTGGTGGCAAAAACAGGAAGGCAGATTATTGTTTGAATGGCAATAGATTGGGAGAAGGGGTATTGCAAAGAGACCTGGGTGTCCTTGTGCACCAGTCGCTGAAGGTAAGCATGCAGGTGCAGCAGGCGGTTAAGAAGGCAAATGGTATGTTGGCCTTCGTAGCAAGAGGGTTCGAGTACAGGAACAAGGATGTCTTGCTACAGTTGTACAGGGCCTTGGTGAGACCACACCTTGAGTATTGTGTGCAGTTTTGGTCACCATACCTGAGGAAGGACGTTCATGCCATGGAGGGAGTGCAGCGAAGATTCACCAGGCTGATACCTGGGATGGCAGGAATGACGTATGAGGAGAGATTATGTCGATTGGGCTTATACTCACTGGAGTTTAGAAGATTGAGGGGGGATCTCATCGAAACCTATAAAATTCTATCAGGTCTGGACAGACTAGATGCAGGAAGGATGTTTCTGATGGCTGGGGAGTCCAGAACCAGGGGTCATAGTCTAAGGGCAAGGGGTAAGCCATTTAGGACTGATATGAGGAGGAATTTCTTCACCCAGAGAGTGGTGAACCTGTGGAATTCTCTGCCGCAGAGGGTGGTGGAGGCCAGTTCATTAAATATATTCAAGAAAGAGATGTATATGTTTCTTGAGGCTGAAGGGATCAAGGGATATGGGGAAAAGGCAGGGACAGGGTACTGAATTTGGATGATCAGCCATGATCACATTGAATGGCGGAGCAGGCTCGAAGGGCCGAATGGCCTACTCCTGCTCCTATCTTCTATGTTTCTATGTCTCTGTGTCCCTCTCTCAATCTGCTGCCGGGCAACATTTCTACCTTTTAATATCTTGAAAGATGAAAGTGAATGTACTTATAAAACGTGTTTGGTAAATCTTATGTTATTTTTAAAAGAGATACTAACTTTTTCGAAGCTCGATTAGCAGAGTAGTTTGAGCTGGAAGTAGTGAAGCAATGGCTGGCCGATGCCTGAGTTGAAAAGCATTAGTCCCGCCCACAGACGCAGCGATTGGCCAACCATCAGGCGACTCAACTATCGGATTGGTCAATCGTGCCGGCACAGGATTGGCCGAACTTGACGTCAGTCAATCAATGCTACTTAGCAGATAATGAGTTTAATTTTGAAGGTTTTTTGCATAACGCGCGAACAATTTTTGTCCGGCCGAAACGTAAATATGCTTAGGACAGTTCTGGAATCGTCAGCATTCTTTCAACGTAACGCACGTGTAGGTACGCTCTATAACTTTCGAATTAATTCAAGACAGACAGACAGAAAGACAGACGGAATGACAGACAGATGTATCCTTTTATATATATAGATATATAGGTTAAGTGAGCGGGCAGTAAAATGACAGATGGAGAATAAAGTAGGGAAATGTGAGCTTATTCAGATTGGTAGGTAGAATAGAATAACTGAATATTTTTTAAATGGTGAGAAATATTTAACTGTTGATATTCTGAAAGATATTGGTGTCCACGTGCAAGAAACACAGAAAGCTAGCGTGCTGGTACAGCAATCAATAAGGAAGGCAAATTACATGTTGGCGTTTATTGCAAGGGGTTTGGAGTATAAGAGTAAGGAAGTCTTGCTACAATTGTACAGGGCCTTGGTGAGACCACACCTGGAGTACTGGGCACAGTTTTGGTCCCCTTATCTAAGGAAGGATATACTTATCTTTGAGGCTGTGCAACGAAGGTTCACTAGATTAATTCCTGGGATGAGAGGGCTGTCCTATGATGAGGCATTGTGTAGAATGGGCCTATAGACTGGAATTTAGAGGAATGAGAAATCATCACATTTAAACATACAAGATACTGAAGGGGATTGACAGGGTAGATGCTGAGAGGTTATTTTCCGTAAGACTGAGCTGAGGAGGAATTTCTTCACTCAGAGGGTTGTGAAACTTTGGAATTCTCTGCCCCAGAGGGCTGTGGATGCTCAGTCGTTGAGTACATTCAAGGCTGTGGTAGATAGGTTTTAGGACTCTAAGGCAATGAAGGGTGATGGAGATCTGGTTGGAAAGTGGAGTTCAGGTGGATGATCAGCCATGATCTTATTGAATGACGGGGCAGGCTCGAGGGGCTGTATGGCCCACTCCTGATCCTATTTCTTATGTTGTTATGTTCTCTGCATTGACGCATCAATCACTCCCAGGGCAGGTACAGCACGGGTTAGATACAGAGCAAAGCACCCTCTACACTGCCCTTCAAACACTCCCAGGGCAGGTACAGCACGGGTTAGATACAGAGAAAAGCACCCTCTACACTGCCCTTCAAACACTCCCAGGGCAGGTACAGCACGGGTTAGATACAGAGAAAAGCACCCTCTACACTGCCCTTCAAACACTCCCAGGGCAGGTACAGCACGGACTAAATACAGAATAAATCCTCCTTTATACTGTCCAGTCAAACACACCCAGGCCAGGTAGAGCACGTGTTAGGTACAGAGTGAAGCTCCCTAAACACTGTCCCATCAAGCACTTCCACTGCAGGAACAACACGGGTTAGATACAGAGTTAACCTCCCACTACAAATTCCCATCAGACACTCCAAGGCCGGGTAAAGCTTGTGATTCATATGGAGTGTAGCTCCCTGTACACTTTCCTATCCAGCGCTCCCAGGGGATCTGCTGCACGTTTTAGATACAGTTTAAAGTTCCTTCTACACTTTCTCTTCAAACACTCACAGGGCCGGTGAAACACGGTTTAGATACAGAGTAAAGCTCCCTCTACATTGTCCCAGCAAACACTCCCCTTGATGGTACAGCTCTAGTTAGAAACATGGTAAAGTTAACTCTACACTCTCCCATTAACCACTCCCAGGGAGGTCGAGCACGTGTTAGATACTGAGTAAAGCTCCCTCTACACTGTCCCATCAAACACTCCCAGGGCATGTAGAGCACATGTTAGATACTGAGTAATGCTCCCACGACACTTTCCCAAAAAAACACCATCAGGGCAGGATAAAAAAGTTCGTTACAGAGTAAATCTCCCTTTACACTGTCCCATCAAACACACTAACAGTAGATACTGCACGTGTTTGATGCTGAGTCAAGGTCCCTCTACACTGTCCCATCAAACACTCCCAGGCATGGTACAGCACATGTTAGATACAGAGTAAAATTCCGTCTAAACTGTCACATCAATCACTCCCAGGGCAGGTACAGCACGGGTTAGATAAAGAGTACAGCTCACTCTACACTGTCCCATCAAACACTCGTCCTGCATGTGCAGCACATGTTAGATACACTCCCAGGGCAGGGACAGCACCGGCGAGATATGTGTAATTCTCCCTTTATACTAACCCTTCAAACACTCCCAATGCAAGTACAGCATGCATTTTATAAAGAGTAAATCTCCCTTTATACTGTGCCATTAAACACTCCCAGGGCAGGTACAGCACGGTTTTGAAAAAACTAAAACACCCTGTATACTTCCCCATCAAGCTCTCCCAGGGCAGGTAAAACACAGATTAGATATAGAGGAAGATCCGTCTAAACAGTACCATCAAACAATCACAAGGCAAGGACAGCATGGACTAGATACAGGGTTAGTCTCCCTTTATACAACCATTCAAAAACTCCCAGGCAGTTACAGCATGCGTTACATACAGAGTAAAGCATCCGCTACACTGTTGCATCCAACATTCCCAGAGCAGGTACAGCATGCTTTAGTTCCAGAGCAGCATTCCACCTGCACTATTCCATCAGATGCAGAGTAAAGCTCCTTCTACACTGTCCCATCAATATGTCAGAGGTCAGTTACAGCACAGGTTAGATACAGAGTACAGCTCCATCTACACTGTCCCATTTATAGCACACAGGTCAGGTACAGCTCTGTGAGATACAGAGTAAATCTCCCTCTGCACTGTTCCATGAAACACTCCCAGGGCAGGGACAGCACGGATTAGATGCAGATTAAATCTCCCTCTACACTTCCCCATCAAACACTCCCAGGGCATGTACAGCACGTGTTTGATACAGAGTAAATCTTCCTTTATTATATTATTCAAACAAACACTCCCAGAGATGGTACTGCACGGATTAGATAAAGAATAAAACTCCCTCTGCACTGTCCTATCGAACACTCCCAAGGGCGGTATTGCATGTGTTAGGTGCCGAGTAATGCTCCCTCTACACTGTCCCATCAAACACTCCCAGGGCAGGTACAGCACGGGTTTGATAAAGAGTAAAGCTCACTCCACAGTGTCCCATGAAACACTCCCAGGGCAGGGACAGAACGGGTTATATACAGAGTAAATCTGCCTGTACACTGTGCCATCAATCATTCCCATGGCATTTATGACACGGGTTAGATAAATGAATATAGCTCTCTCCACACTTACCCATCAAACACCCCCAGGGCAGGTACAGCACGTGTTTGATACAGAGTAAATCTCTCTTCATATTGTTCAATCAAACACTCCCAGAGATGGTACTGCAAAGGTTGATAAAATCTCCATCTGCACTGTCCATTCGAACATCCCAAGCCCGGAATTGCACATCTAAGATATCGAGGATATCGAGTAATGCTCCCTCTGCACTGTCAAATCGAGCTCTCCCAGTGGAGGTACAGCACAGGTTAGATAGAGTGTAAAGCTCCCTCTACACTGCTCCATCAAACACTCCCAGGACAGGTACTGCACGGGTTAGGCACAGAGTAAAGCTCCCTCTACACTGTCCAATCAAACTCTCCCAGGGCAGGGACAGAACGGGTAAGATACAAAGTAAAGCTCCCTCCATATTGGCCCATCAAACACTCCCAGATCATTGAATTCTCAAGACTCATTTTACACTAAAGCTCCACCTGCGCATCCCATCGATTTCGTTCGAGTCCTAGAAATATTTCTGAGAGAACTCTCTTGTATGACGTTGCAGTGTTGTTCATAGCATCATATAATGATAGAAAGTTAGAGCACGGAAGGAGGCCATTTCGTCCCATCGTGTCTGTGCCGGCCAACAGAGAGCTATCCAGCCTAATCCCAGTTCCCAGTCCTTGGTCCGTAGCCCTGCAGGTTAGAGCAGCCCAAGTGCACATCCAAGTACTTTTTAAATGTGGTTAGGGTTCCTGCCTCTACCACCCTTTCAGGCAGTGAGTTCCAGACCCCCACAATCCTCTGGGTGAAGAAATAAGGTCTCCCCTCAGCCTCCCCTGTTCCAAGGAAAACAGACCCAGCCTATCCAGTCTTTCCTCATAGCTAAAATTCTCTACTCCTGGCAACATCCTTGTAAATCTCCTCTGCACCCTCTCTAGTGCAATCATATATTTCCTGTAATGTGGTGCCCATAACTGCACGCAGTCCTCTAGCTGAGGTGTAACTAGTGTTTTAAACATTTGAAGCAGAACACCCTGCTTTTGTATTCTATGCCACGGCTAATAAAGGCAAGCATTCCGTATGCCTTCTTAATCACCTTATCTACCTGGCCTGCTTGCTTCGGGGATCTGTGGACATGCACTCCAAGGTCCCTTTGTTCCTCTACACTCCTAAAGGTACAACCATTTCACGTGTATTCCCTTTCCTTGTAAGTCCTCCCCAAATGCATTACCTCACACTTCTCCGGATTGAATTCCATTTGCCACTGTTCTGCCCAACTGACCGATTTATTGATATCTTCCTGCAGTCTACAGCATCCTTCTTCAGTATCAACCACACAGCCGATTTTAGTATCATCTGCAAACTTCTTAATCATACCCCTTATATTCAAGTCTAGATCATTGATATATACCACAAAAACAAGTGACCTAGTACTGAGCCCTGCCGAACCCAAATGAAAGCAGCCTTGCAGTCCCAAAACACCCATCAACCATTAGCCTGCTTCCTGTCTCCGAGCAAGTTTTGAATCCAACTTGACACTTCCCACAGGCTCCAATGGGCTTTTAACTTCCTGATCAGTCTGCAATGTGGAACCTTATCAAAAGCCTTGCTAAAGTCCATATACACTACATCAAACGCACTACCCTCATCTACCCTCCTTGTTATATCCTCAAAAAATGTGGGGATAAGCAATGAACCATTCCTTAGAGGCAAGACAGAAGCTGGGAATAGGAGAGAGAGGCACAGAGGGAGCTGGCACAGGAAATTTTTAACTAACACATTTGCCATGTCGCTATATACGGTGATTAGAGGGAATCTTTCCCCGTTCTGTCCCTGGATATCACTTTACTTTATTCTCCATTAACTTAGAGAAATGTCCCAACAATCAATAGTTACTGGAAACCGTTGGGACATTTGCATTTCGCTCTCTTTGTCTGTGCTTTGTTGGTGGGGAAACATTTATCCTCTTTCTGTCGCTCAATGCTCTAATCTGGGATGTCTATTTCTGTGTTTATTTACATAAACGCCTCATTGGTTTCCATGAAGTGAACATGGCAGCATATCAGGTCAACAGAGTCACGTATTCATTAGTTTCAACTCACAACAAAGGTTTATTTTAAGTATATTGGCAGTTGGTACAGAATGATTAGAAATATCCAGAACATTGCCATTGGTTTCAGTTTTGTTCAATTAGAAGAGATGTGATTTATATCAAAGGGAAAAAGAATAAAATTAAAAATTTAGATCTGAAAATTCTGCTGATAAAATCAATGGGACATCTCTGAACATGCTGGTATTTCACTGGATGTCCATTTAGCGGATGATTCACACCATTTAAATTAAGCAAGTTATGATTGTGACTAGAGGATTTAGGAGTAATATATTAATATGGATAGAAGATTTCTTACCGGATTGAAAACAGAGAGTAGGGATAAACGGTTCTGTTCAGGTTGGCAGGCTGTAACAATTGGGGTGCCACAAGGATCAGTCCTGGGGCCTGAGCTATTTACAAACTATATTAATGACCTAGATGAAAGGACTGAGTGTAATGTATCGACGTTTGCTGACGATGCAAAGTTAGGTGAAACAGTAAGCTTTGAGGAGAACACAAAGATTCTGCAAATTGATATAGATAGACTGGGTGAGTGGGAAGTAAGGTGGCAGATGGAGTATAATATATTAAAATATGAGGTTAATCACTTTGGCAGGTAGAATAGAAGAACATAATATGCTTAAATTGGTGAGAAACTTGTAGAAACAAAGAAACATAGAAATGTAGAAAATTAGGAGCAGGAGTAGGCCATTCGGTTCTTCGAGCCTGCTCCGCAATTCAATATGATCATGGCTGATCCTTTATCTCAATACCATATTCCCGCTCTCTTCCCATTCCCCTAAATGTCTTTTCTGTCTAGAAATCTATCTATGGCCTTCTTAAATCTATTCATTGACGTGGCCTCCACAGCCTTCTTTGGGAGATAATTCCACAGGTTCACCATTCTGTGAGTGAAGACATTTCGCCACATCTCAGTCCTAATTATCCTACCCAGTATCCTGAGACTGACCCCTCATTCTAGACCGCCCAGACAGGGGAAACATCCTCCCTGCATCAAATCTGTCTAGCCCTGTCATAATTTTATAAGATTCAATGCGATCCCCTCTCATTCGTCTAAACTCTGATGAATACAGGCCTAGTCGACCCAACCTCTTCTCATGCATCAGTCCTGCCATCCCAGGAAACAGTCTGGTGAACATTTGCTGCCCTCGCTTTATGGCAAGTATATCCTTTCTTAAGTAAGGATACCAAAACTGCACACAGTACTCCAGGTGTGGTGTCACGAAGGCCATGTGTAACTGTAGTAAGACATCCTTGTTGCTGTACTCAAAAATTCTTGCAATGAAGGCCAAAATACCATTTGCCTTCCTAACTGCTTGGTGCACCTGCATGGTTGCTCTCAGTGACTGGTGTACAAGAACACCCAGGTCCTTCTGTACATCAACATTTCCCAATCTATCAACACTTAAATAACACTCAGCATTTCTGTTTTTCCCACAGAAATAGATAACTTCTCATTTATCCACGTTATACTGCATCTGCCATGTATTTACCCACTCATTCTCCTTGTCTAAATCGCTGTGAAGCCTCTTTGTATGCTCCTCCCATCTGATGATCCCATCTGTTTTTTGTCATCAGCAAAATTGGAAAAATTACATTTGGTTCCTTGATCCAAATCGTTGATATATATTGTGAATAACTGGGGCCCAAGCACTGATCCCTGCGAGAATCCACTAGTCACTGCCTACCATCCCGAAAAAGACCCATTTATTCCAAATCTCTGTTTCCTGTCTTTTCACCAATTTTCAATTCATGCCAGTATATTATCCCCAACCCCATGTGCTTTAATTTTGCACACTAGCCTCTTATGTGGGATTTATCGACGGCCTTCTAAAAATCCTAAAATTCCACTGGTTCTTCCTGATCTATTCCACCAGTTACATTCTCAAAAAACTCCAGTAGGTTTGTGAAAGACGGTTTCACTTTTATAAATCCATGTAGACTTTGTTTAATCCCGTTGATATTTTCTAAGTGTCCTTTTATCACATCCTCTAGCATTTTTCCTGCTACTGATGTTAGGCTAACTGGTCTGTAGTTCCCGGATTCCTCTCTACCCTCCAGTTTGCAGGAACTGTTCCACAATCTATAGAATTTTGGACGATGACAACCAATGCATCCAATATTTCCATGGCTACTTATTTTAGTACTCCTGGATGCAGACTATCAGGCCCATAGAATTTATCAGTTTTCAGTCCCATTAATTTCTCCAGCACTTTTTTTTTACTAATACTAATGTCCTTTAATTCCTCCTTCTCACTAGATCCTTGCTTCCCTAGCATTTCTGGGAAGTTATTTGTGTCCTCTTCCGTGAAGACAGAACCAAAATATTTGTTTAATTGCACTGCTGTTTCCTTGTTACCCATTAGAAATTATCCCATATCTGAATGTAAGGGACCTACATTTGTCTTCTTAAATGTTGATGTTCAGAGAGATTAGGATGTCCCCGTGCAAGAAACTCAGAAAGCTAGCATGCAGGTATAGCAAGCGATAAGGAAGTCAAATGACAGGTTGGCATTTGTTGCAAGGAGGTTGAAGTATTCGAAAAAGGAAGTAATGCTCCAGAGACACAGCAATGCGTTTGACTCTTAATTGCCCTCTGAAATGGCCTAGCACGCCATTCAGTTGTAACAAACCACTACGAAACACAATAAAAATAAGGAAACCAGATGGACCAACTCGGCAATGACCTCTGCACTGGCTAGGGACATGGTAATGGCACTCTCAGCCCAGTCGACCATGAAAAATCCTCATCACCTGGGGACTTGTGCCAAAATTGGGAGAGCTGTCACACAGACTAGGTAAGGAAAAGCCTGACATAGTGATACTCAAAGTGTATTACATTTCAGCAAAAGTCCCAAACTGCTCCATCACCATCCCTGGGTATGACCTGTCCAAGTGGAAGGACAGACTCTCCAGGGGTGGTGGCACAGTCGGAAATGAGTGGCTCTGGGTGCCCTCAACATTGACGCCGGACCCCATGCAGTCTCATGATTTCAGGTCAAGTATGGGCAAGGAAACCCAAAGCAGATTATCACCTAACGCCCTCCCTCATCTGATGAATCAGTACTCCTCCATGTTGAACACCACTTGGAAGAATCACTGAGAGTAGCAAGGGCACAGAATGTACTCTGGTTCGGGGACTTCCATGTACATCCCCAAGAGTGGCTCGGTAGCACCACTACTGACCTGGCCCTCCGAGTCCTGATGGATATCACTGCCTGTCTGGGCCTGCGACAGGTGGTGAGAGAACCAACACGAGCGAAAAACCTACTTGACCTCATCCTCATCAATCTACCTGTCATAAATGCATCTGTCCATGACAGTATTGGTAGCATTGAGCACCGTGCAGTCATTGTGGAGAAGAAGTCCCGTCTTCACACTGGGGACACGATCCATCGCGTTGTGTGGCACAACCCCCATGCTAAGTGTGATAGATTCAGAACAGATCTTGCAGCTCAAAACTGGGTATCTTTGAGACGCTGTGGGCCATTAGCAGCAGCTGAATTGTATTCCACCACAATCTGTAACCTCACGGCCCAGCAAGTCCATCACTCTACCATTACCATCAAGCCAGAGGACCAACGTTGGTTCAATAATGTGTGTAGAAGAGCATGACAGGAGCAAAATTAGGTGTACCTAAAAATGAGTTGTCACCCTGGGAAAGCTGCAACACAGGACTACATGCATGTTAAAATGCGGAATAAGCATGCTGTAGACAGGGCTAAGCAATCCCACAATCAATGGACCAGATCAAATCTCTGCAGTCCTGCCACATCCAGTCGTGAATGATGGTGGACCATTAAAAAGGTAATGGGAGGAGCAGGCTCCATGAATATCCCGGTCCTCAGTGATGGTGTAGCCTAGCACATCTTCAACCATCATCAGCTGGAAGTGCCGAGTGGATGATTCATATCGGCCTGCTCCTGAGGTCCCCACCATCACAGTCTTCAACCAATTCGATGCACTCCACGTGATACCAAGAAACAGCTGAGAGCACTGGATACAGCAAAGGCTATGGGTCCCAACAAATCCCAGGCTAGCGTGCTGTAGACCTGTGCTCCAGAACTAATCGCACCTCTAGCCAAGCTGTTCCAGTACAGCTGCAACACTGGCATCTATCCAACAATGTGTAAAGCTGCGCAGGTATGTCCTGTCCACTAAAATCAGGACTAAACAACCCCTGCTAATTTCCGCGCCATCAGTTTACTCTCAAACATCAGCAAAGTGATGGAAGGTGTCATCGACAGTGCCATAAAGTGGCAGTTACTCACCAATAACCTGCTCGCACAAGCCTAGTTTGCATTCCGTCATGACCACTTGGAAGCAAACTCATTACGGCCTTGGTCCAAACACGGAAAAAAGGAGCTGAATTCCAGAGGTGAGGTGATAGTGACTGCACTTGATATCAAGGCACCATTTGACCGTGTGTGGCTTCAATGAGCCCTAGTAAAACTGAAGTCAATGGGAATCGGGTGGAAAAAGCTCCTCACAGCCCCAGGACATCGCAGCAGGAGTTCCTCAGGGTAGTGTCTTAGGCCCAACCATCTTCAGCTGCCTCATCAATGACCTTTCCTCCAACATAAGATCAGAAATGGGGATGTTCGCTGATGACTGCACAGTGTTCAGCGCCATTCACAACACTTCAGATAATGAAGCAGTTCATGCCTGCATGCAAGAAGACCTGGATGATGTTCAGGCTTGGGTTGATAAATGTCAGATAAAAATCTCACCACAGAAGTACCAGGCAATGACTATTTCCAAAAAGCGAGAGTCTAACCACCGTACACATGACATTCAGCGGTATTACCATTGTCGAATTCCCCACCATCAACATCCTGGGGGTCAGCATTGACCAGAAACATAACTGGACCAGCCACATAAATACTGTGGTAACAAGATCAGGTCAGAGGCTAGGTATTCTGCGGCGAGTGTCTCACATCTGGAAACTATAGACATGTTAGCCTAACATCTGTGGTTGGTAAAATGTTAGAGTCCATTATTAAGGAGACAGTAACGGGACATTTGGATAAACATAATTTAATAGGACAAACTCAGCATGGTTTCATGAAGGGGAAGTCATGTCTGACAAATTTGTTTGTGTTCTTTGAGGAAGTAACATACAGGGTGGATAAAGGAGAACCTGTGGATGTAGTGTATTTAGACTTCCAAAAGGCATTTGACAAGGTGCCACACAAAAGATTATTGCTCAAGGTAAAAAATCACGGGATTGGGGATAATATTCTGGCGTGGGTGGAGGATTGGCTCTCTAACAGAAAGCAGAGAGTTGGGATAAATGGTTCATTCTCAGACTGGCAACCAGTAACTAGTGGTGTTCCGCAGGGGTCAGTGCTGGGTCCCCAACTCTTTACAATCTATATTAACGATTTGGAGGAGGGGACCGAGTGTAACATATCAAAGTTTGCAGATGATACAAAGATGGGAGGGAAAGTACTGAGTGAGGACAACATTAAAAACCTGCAAAGTGACATAGGCAGGCTAAATAAGTGGGCAGAGATTTGGCATATGGAATACAATACTGGAAAGTGTGCGGTTATGCACTTTGGCAGGATAAATCTTAGAGCAAGTTATTATCTTAATGGCGAGAAACTGGAATGTACTGTAGTACAAAGGGATCTGGGGGTCCTGGCGCACGAAACTCAAAAAGTTAGTATGCAGGTGCAGCAAGTGATCAAGAAGGCCAATGGAATGTTGGCTTTTATTGCTAGGGGGATAGAATATAAAAACAGGGAGGTATTGCTGCAGTTATACAAGGTATTGGTGAGGTCCTGCTAAACCGCCCGATCAAACACCCCTATGACAGGTACGGAAGGTGTTACATGCAGAGTAATTTACCCTTTAATCTATCCCATCATTCACTCCCAGGGCAGGGGCAGTGCATGTTAGATACAGTGTAAAGCGCCCTCTAAACTTTCCCATCAATCACTCCCAGGACAGGGACAGCACGGGTTAGATACAGAGTAAATTACCCTATAAACTGTCCCATCAATCACTCCCATGGCAGTGACAGCACGGGTTAGATACAGAGTAAATCTCCCTCTACACTTTTCAAACAAACGCTCCCAGGGCAGGTACAGCATGGGTTAGATACAGAGTAAAGCTCCCTCTAAAGTGTCCCATCAAACACTCCCAGGGCAGGTACAGCACGGGTTAGATACAGAGGAAAAGTCCCTCTAAACTGTCCCATCAAACACTCCCAGGGCAGGGAGAGCACGGGTTAGATACAGAGTAAATCTCCCTCTGCAGTGTCCCATCAAACGCTCCCAGGGCAGAGACATCCCTGTTTATATATACATATTAATAGTCACTCTGATCTGTCCCATCAAATACTTACAGGGCAGCTACAGCAAAGGTTATATACAGAGTAAAGCTCAATCGACACTGTCCCATTAAACGCTCCCAGGGCAGGTACAGCAAGGGATAGACATAGAGTTAATATCCCTTTTCATTGTCCCATCAAACACTCCCAGTGAAGGTGTATCAAAGATTAGATACAGAGTAAATCTCCCTCTATGCTGTGCCATCGAACACCCCAGGGCAGGTATGGGAATGTTTAGATACAGGTAAAGCTCCCTGTTCACTGTCCCATCAATCACTGCCAGGACAGTAATAGCACGGGTTAATTACATTGTTATGTTCTTTCTAAACTGTCCCATCAAATGCTCCCAGATCAGATAGAGCACGTGTTAGATACAGAGTAAAGCTTTCTACCCACTGCCCCATCAAACATCCACATGGCAGGTACAGCACGATTTGATAGATAGTAAAGGTCTCTCTAAATTGTGGCATCAATCACTCGCAGAGCAGGGATAGCACGGGTTCAATACATAGTAAATTACCCTATAAACTGTCTCATCAATCACTCCCAGGACAGGTACAGCATGGGATAGATACAGAGTAAATTACCCTATAAACTGTCCCATTAATCACTACCAGGGCAGTGACAGCACGGTTTAGATACAGAGTAAAGCTCCCTCTACACTTTTCCAACAAACGCTCCCAGGGCAGGTACAGCATGGGTTAGATATAGAGTAAAGCTCCCTACACTGTCCAATCAAACATGCCAAGGGCAGGGACAGCAGGGGTTAGATACAGAGTAAAGCTCCCTCTACACTGTCCCATCAAACACTCCCAGGGCAGGTACAGCACGGGTTAGATACAGAGTAAAGCTCCCTCTAAACTTTTCCAACAAACGCTCCCAGGGCAGGGACAGCCCTGTTTATATACATAATAATGGTCACTCTAAACTGTCCCATAAAACTCTGACAGAGCAGCTACAGCAAAGGTTAGATACAGAAGGGTCAAACCCGAAACGTCAACTCAAATTTCTCTCCACGGATGTTGCCTGACTTGCTGAGTTTTTCCAGCATTTTCTGTTGTTATTAAAGATCAATCTATGCTGTCCCATTAAACACTCCCAGGGCAGGGACAGCACGTGTGATTTACAGAGTAATGTTCCATCTAAACTGATCCATCAATCACTCCCAGGGCAGGGACAGCACGGGTTAGTTACAGGGTAAATCACCTGCTAAACCTTGCCATCAAACACTCCCAGCACAGGTACAGCAAGGATTAGAAACAGAGTAAAAGCTCCCTCTACACTGGTCCATCAATGATCCCAGGGCAGGAACAGCAAGGGTTAGATTCATATTAAAATCCCACTAAAATGTCCCATTAATCACTCCCAGGGAAGTGACAGCAAGGTTTAAATACATATTAATGGTTCCTCTAAACTGTCCCATTACACACTTCCAGTGCAGGTACAGCAAAAGGTAGATACATAGTAAATCGCTCACTACACGTTTCCGTATAAACACTCCAAGGGCAGGTACACCAAGGGTTAGATAAAGAGCAACGCTTCCTCTACACTGTCCCATCAAACACTCCCAGGGTAGGTAGAGAACATTTTAGATACAGAGAAGCACCCTCTAAACTGGCCCATTAATCACCCCCAGGGCAGGGAGAGCACGCGTTAGACAGAGTGTAAAGGGCTCTCTAAACTCTCCCACCAGTAACTAACAGGGCAGGGAGAGCACGATTTAAATACATAGTGATTGTCCCTCTACACGCTCCCATCAAAAACTCCCAGGGCAGGAACAAAAATAGTTAGATACAGAGTAAAGATCTATCTATACTGTCCCATCAAACATGCTCAGGGCAGGTTCAGCAAGGTTTAGATACAGAGTAAATCTCCCTCTAAACTTTCCCATCTATCAATCACAGGGCAGGACAGCACGAGTGAGATACGTCGTAAAGCTCCCTCTAAACTGTCCCATCAATCATTCCCTGGGCAGCGACAGCATGTATTAGATGCAGATAAAGATCCCTTAAACTGCCCAGCAATTGCTCCCAGGGCAGGGAGGGCACGGGTTAAGTACATAGTACATGTCTGTCTAAATTGTCCCACCAAACACTCCCAGGGCAGATACAGCACTTGATAGATACAGGGTAAAGGTCCATCTAAACTGACCCATCAATCACTCCCAAGGCATGGACAGCACGGGTTAGATACAGATTAAATCTCCCTCTAAAGTTTCCCATCAAACACTCCCAGGGCAGGTACAGCAAGGAGTAGAAACAGAGCAGATGCTCCCTCTACACTGGTCCATCAAACACTCCCAGGACAGGTACAGCACGGGTTAGAAACAGAGTAAAAGCTCCCTCTACACTGTCCCATCAAGAATCTAGGGCAGGAACAGCAAGGGTTAGATTCATATTAAAGATCCCACTAAAATGTCCCATCAATCACTCCCAAGGCAGTAACAGCAAGGTTTAAATACATAGTAATGGTTCCTCTAAACTGTCCCATTATACACTTCCAGTGCAGGTACAGCAAAGTTTAGATACATAGTAAATCGCTCTCTACACATTTCCGTATAAACACCCCAAGGGCAGGTACACCAAGGGTTAGATTAAGAGCAACACTTCCTCTACACTGTCCCATCAAACACTCCCAGGGTAGGTAGAGAACATTTTAGATACAGAAAAGCACCCTCTAAACTGGCCCATTAATCACCCCCAGGGCAGGGAGAGCACGTGTTAGATAGAGTGTAAAGGGCTCTCTAAACTGTCCCATCAGTAACTCACAGGGCAGGGAAAGCATGATTTAAATACATAGTGATTGTCCCTCTACACGCTCCCACCAGAAACTCCCAGGGCAGGAACAAAAATTGTTAGATACAGAGTAAAGATCTATCTATACTGTCCCATCAAACATGCTCAGGGCAGGTACAGTAAGGTTTAGATACAGAGTAAATCTCCCTCTAAACTTTCCCATCTATCAATCACAGGGCAGGGACAGCACGGGCGAGATACATCGTAAAGCTCCCTCTAAACTGTCCCAGCAATCATTCCCAGGGCAGCAGCAGCACGTATTAGATGCAGATAAAGATCCCTTAAACTGCCCAGCAATCGCTCCCAGGGCAGGGAGAGCACGGGTTAAGTACATAGTACATGTCAGTCTAAACTGTTCCACCAAACACTCCCAGGGCAGATACAGAGTAAAGGCCCAACTAAACTGACCCATCAATCACTCCCAGGGCAGGGACAGCACGGTTTAGATACAGAGTAAATCGCTATAGTAATCTGGGATGTCATGATTAAGGTTATCCACCAGGTGGTACTGTAGCCAATGCTGCTGCTAAGCTCAGAGGTTTGCTTCCTGTTAAGGTCAGAGGTTTGCTTCCTGTCAAGGTCAGCAAAGGTGAAATGCCAGGATGCAGGCATGATGTTTGTTACTCTGTTTGTTAATAAAGTACTCGTGCTAATTCAACGATATCACCTCTTCGAGTCCTTGTCTCACTACATGGATTTATCACAATCGCCCTCTAAAATTTCCCATCATTCATTCCTAGGGTAGGTACAGCAAGTGTTAGATACAGTGTAAAGCATCCCTCTACACTGTCCGATTAAAAACACCCAGGGCAGAAACAGCAAGGGTTTGATACAGAATAAAGGTCCCTCTAAAATGTCCCATCAATCACTCCCAAGGCAGGGACAGCAAGGTTTAAATACATAGTAATGGCCCTTCTAAACTGTCCTATTAAACCCACTCAGGGCAGGCACAGCAAAGGCTAGATACAGAGTAAATCACCCTCTACACGTTTCCATATAAGCACTCCCAGGGCAGGTACAGCACATATTGGATACAGAGTAAAGCTCCCTCTAAATAGGCACATTATTCACTCCCAGTGCAGGGAGAGCACGCGTTAGATATAGTGCAAAGGGCCCACTAAACTCTCCCATCAAACACTCGCAGGGCAGGGACAGCATGTGTTAGATACAGAGTAAAGTTCCATCTAACCTGACCCTTCAATCACTCCCAGGGCAGGGACAGCACGGGTGAAATACATAGTAAAGGTCCCTATGAACGGTCCCATCAAACACTCCCAGGTCAGGTACAGCACGGGTTAAATACAGACTAAAAGTCCCTCTAAACTGTCCCATCAATCACTCCCAGGGCAGTGTGAGCTCGATTTAGAAAAGAGTAAATCTCCCTCTACACTGTCCCATCAAACACTCCCAAGGCAGGTACAGCATAGGGTAGATTCAGTGTAAAGCTCCCTCTAAACGATCCATTTAAACACTCCCAGAGCAGGGACAATGCGTGTTAGATACAGAGCAAACGTCAATCTAAACTTCCACACCAAGCACTCCCAGGGCAGGAACAGCTCGTGTTACAACAGAGTAAAGCTCCCACTAGACAGGCCCATCCAACACTGCCAGGGAAGGTACAGCATTGCCTAGTTAAAGAATAAATCAAGCACTCTCATGGAACGTACAGAACGGGTTAGTTAAAGAGTAAATCTCCCTCTACACTGTGCCATCAATAACACCCAGGGCAGGTACAGCACGGGTTAGATACAGAAAAAATACATCTGCACTGTCCCACCATACACTCCCAGTGCAGGTACAGCACGGGTTAGGTAATGACTATACCTCCCTCTACACTTTCCCATCAAACACACCCAGCAGCAGTTATAACACGAGTTAGATACAGATTAAAGCTGCCTTTACACTGTCCAATTGAACACTCCCATGGTAGGTACAGCATGGGTTGGATCAGAGTAAAGCTCCTTCTACGCTGTCCGATCGAACAGACCCAGGGCAGGTGTAGCAAGGGTTAGATGCAAAGTAAAGCTCCATCTACACTATCCCAGCTAACACTCCCAGGACAAGTACAGCACGGGTTAGAAACAAAGTAAACTTCCCCCTACATTTTCCCATTAAAGAATCCCAGGGCAGGTACAGCACCGGTTAGATACAAAGTAAAACTCCCTCTAAACTGTCCCATCAATGACTCCCAGGGCAGGGACAGCACGGATTCGATTCAGAGTAAATCTCCCTCTACACTTTCCCATCAAACGCTCCCAGGCCAGGTACAGAACCGGTTTGATACAGAGTAAAGCTCCCACTACACTGTCCCATCAAACACTCCCAGGCCAGGTACAGCACCGTTTAGATACAGAGTAAAGCTCCCTCTACAATGTCCCATCAAACACTCCCAGGCCAGGTACAGCACCTTTTAGATAGAGAGTAAATCTCCATCTACAGTGTCCCATCAAGCACTCCCAGATCATTGAATTCGCAAGACTCATTTTACACTAAAACTCCCCCTGCGCATTCCCATCAATTTGTTTAGAGGTCTAGACTTATTTCTGAGGGAAATCTTTTGCAAGACGTTGTCCTTCTTTGGTGGGGTAAGGAAAATGACCAATTCTTTAGAGTCAAGACAGAAAGTGGAAATAGGCGAGAGACACAGAGAGGGTGAGGAAACAAGACATTTTCACAAACACATTTGCCCTGTTGCTATATACGGTGACTGGAGGGAATCTTTCCCCATTCTGTCCATGTATATCATCTTTACTTAATATTCTTTTAAACTAGAGAAATGTTCCAGCAATCAACAGTTGCTGGAATCGGTTGGGTCATTTGCATTTTGCTCTCTATTTCTGTGCTGTGTTGATGGGGAACATTTATTGTGATTCTGCCGCTCAGTGCTCTAATATTGGACTTCTATTTCTGTGTTTATTTACCAAAACGCCTCACTGGTTTCCAAGAAGTGAACATGGCAGCAAAACCAGGTCAAGAAAGTCATTGTTGATTCATTCAACTCACAACACGGTTTTATTTTAAAAATATTGACTGTTGGTACAGAATGAATAGAAATATCTAGAACATTGGAATCTGTTTCAGTTTTGCTCAATTATAACAAATGAGATTTATATCAAAGGGAAAATATTAAAATTAAAAATTCAGTACTGAAAATTCTGCTGAACAAAATCAATGGGACATCTCTGAACAGGCTTGTATTTCACTGGATGTCCATTTAGCGGAAGCTTCAAGCAATTTACACTAAACAAGTTAAGATAGTGACCAGAGGAGTTGGGGTTAATATAGTAACAAAAATAGAGGATTGGTTAGATACAGCACCGGTTAGATACAGAGTAAAGTTCCCTCTACACTGTCCCAGCAACCAATCCCAAAGCAGGTACAGCACGGGTTAGATACAGAAGAAATCTCCCTCTTCACTTTCCCATCAAACACTCCCAATGCAGCTACAGCACGGGTTGGATACAAAGTAAAGATCCCTCTAAACTGTCCCATCCAGCACTCCCAGGTAAAACACCGTTTAGCTAAAGAGTAAAGATCCCTCTACACTGTCCCATCCATCTCTCACAGGACAAGGACAGCACAGGTCAGATGCAGAGTACAACTATCTCTACAATAGCCAATCAAGCACTCACACATCATTGAATTCACAAGAATAATTTTGCAGTAAAGCTCCCTCTGCGCATCCCATCGGTTTGGTTCGTGTACTAGAAATATGTCTCTGAGAAATCTGTTCTAGGACGTTGCTGTCTTGTTCATAGAATCATACAATCATAGAAGGTTATCCCACGGAAGGAGGCCATTTCGTCCCATCGTGTCCGCGCCAGCCAAAAAAGGAGCTATCCAGCCTAATCCCACTTCCCAGCTCTTGGTCCGTAGCCCTGCAGGTTAGAGCATCCCAAGTGCACATCCAAGTACGTTTAAATGTGGTTAGGGTTCCTGCCTCTACCACCCTTGCAGGCAGTGAGTTCCAGACCCCCTCCACCCTCTGGGTGAAGAAATTTCCCCTCAAATCCCCTTGAAATCTTCGAAAAATTACTTTACATCTGTGCTCCCTGGTTTTTGGCCCTACTTTATCTATGCCTCTCATAATCTTGTACACTTCAATAAGGTCTCCCCTCAGCCTCCTCTGTTCCAAGGAAAACAGACCCAGCCTATCCAGTCTTTCCTCAGAGCTAAGATTCTCTACTCCCGGCAACACCCTTGTAAATCTCCCCTGTACCCTCTCTAGTGCAAACAGATCTTTCCTGTAATGTGGTGACCAGAACTGCACGCAGTTCTCTAGCTGAGGCCTAACTAGTGTTTTAGAAAGTTGAAGCATAACCCCCCTGCTCTTGTATTCTATGCCACGGCTAATAAAGGCAGGCATTCCGTATGCCTTCTTAACCACCTTATCTACCTGGCCTGCTACCGTCAGGGATCTGTGGATATGCACTCCAATGTTACTTTGTTCCTCTACATCTTTGTGTCCTACCATCTAATGTGTATTCCCTTTCGTTCTTAGCCCTCCGCAATTGTATTATCTCATACTTCTCCGGATTGAATTCCATTTGCCACTATTCTGCCCACTTGACCAATTTACGGATATCTTCCTGCAGTCTAAAGCTTCCTTTCTAAGTATCAACAACACAGCCGATTTTAGTATCATCTGCAAACTTCTTAATCATACCCCTTATATTCAAGTCTAGATCATTGATATATACCACAACAAGCAAGGGACCTAGTACTCAGCCTTGCATTCATAAAATCAACTATCAATCATTACCCTCTCCCTCCTGTCTCCGAGCCAGTTTTGAATCCAACTTGACACTTTGCCCTGGATCCCATGGGCTTTTAACTTTGTGACCAGTCTCCCATGTGAAACCTGATCAAAAGCCTTGCTAATGCCAATATACACTACATCAAACACACTGCACTCATCTACCCTCCTTTTAACGTCCTCAAAAACATGTGGGTAAAAACAATGACCCTTTCTTTAGAGGCAAGACAGAGGCTGGGAATAGGAGTGAGAGGCAGAGCGGGTGTGGACACAGGAGCTGGGAATAGGAGTGAGAGGCAGAGCGGGTGTGGACACAGGAGCTGGGAATAGGAGTGAGAGGCAGAGCGGGTGTGGATACAGGAGCTGGGAATAGGAGTGAGCGGCAGAGCGGGTGTGGACACAGGAGCTGGGAATAGGAGTGAGAGGCAGAGCGGGTGTGGACACAGGAGCTGGGAATAGGAGTGAGAGGCAGAGCGGGTGTGGACACAGGAGCTGGGAATAGGAGTGAGAGGCAGAGCGGGTGTGGACACAGGAGCTGGGAATAGGAGTGAGAGGTAGAGCGGGTGTGGATACAGGAGCTGGGAATAGGAGTGAGCGGCAGAGCGGGTGTGGACACAGGAGCTGGGAATAGGAGTGAGAGGTAGAGCGGGTGTGGATACAGGAGCTGGGAATAGGAGTGAGAGGCAGAGCGGGTGTGGACACAGGAGCTGGGAATAGGAGTGAGAGGTAGAGCGGGTGTGGATACAGGAGCTGGGAATAGGAGTGAGCGGCAGAGCGGGTGTGGACACAGGAGCTGGGAATAGGAGTGAGAGGCAGAGCGGGTGTGGACACAGGAGCTGGGAATAGGAGTGAGAGGCAGAGCGGGTGTGGACACAGGAGCTGGGAATAGGAGTGAGCGGCAGAGCGGGTGTGGACACAGGAGCTGGGAATAGGAGTGAGAGGCAGAGCGGGTGTGGACACAAGAGCTGGGAATAGGAGTGAGAGGCAGAGCGGGTGTGGACACAGGAGCTGGGAATAGGAGTGTGAGGCAGAGCGGGTGTGGACACAGGAGCTGGGAATAGGAGTGAGAGGCAGAGCGGGTGTGGACACAGGAGCTGGGAATAGGAGTGAGAGGCAGAGCGGGTGTGGACACAGGAGCTGGGAATAGGAGAGAGAGGCAGAGCGGGTGTGGACACAAGAGCTGGGAATAGGAGTGAGAGGCAGAGCGGGTGTGGACACAGGAGCTGGGAATAGGAGTGAGAGGCAGAGCGGGTGTGGACACAGGAGCTGGGAATAGGAGTGAGAGGCAGAGCGGGTGTGGACACAGGGCATTTTCACAGACACATTTGCCATGTCGCTATGTACCGTGACTAGAGGGAATATTTCCCCATTCTGTTCGTGGATATCATCTTTACGTTATTCTCATTTAACTCAGAGAAATGTCCCAACAATCAACAGTTGCCGGAGTCCGTTCAGTCATTTGCATTTCGCTCTCTATTTCTGTGCTATGTTGGTGGGGAAACGTTTATCGTGTTTCTGTCGTTCAATGCTCTAATCTGGGACTTCTATTCTGTGTTTATTTACATAACCGCCTCACTGGTTTCCATGAAATGTACATGGCAGCAAAACAATGTCAACAAAGTCACTTATTGATTAGTTTTAAACTCACAACAAGGCTTTATTATAAGAATATTGACAGTTGGTATAGAATGAATAGAATTATCTCAAACATTGCCTCCGGTTTCAGTTTTGTTCAATTAGAAGGTGTGTGATTTGTTTCAAAGGGAAAAATATTAAAATTAATAATCAGTTCCGAAAACTTTGCTGACAAAATCAATGGGACATCTCTGAACAGGCTGGTATTTCACTGGATGTCCATTTAGCGGAAGTGTCAAGCCGTTTAAACTAAACAGGTTAAGACAATGACCAGAGGATTTGGGGGTAATATAGTAACAAGGATAGAGGGTTGGTTAACGGACAGATCACAGAGATTTGGGATAAACGGTTCTGTTTCAGGTTGGCAGGCTGTAACAATTGGGGTGCCGCAAGGATCAGCGCTGGGCCATCAGCTACTTACGATCCATATTAATGACCTAGATGAAGGGACCGAATGGAATGTATCCAAGTTTGCTGACGATACAAACCTGGTGAACCAGTTATCTGTCAGGAGAACAAAAAGAGTCCGCAAAGCGATATAGATAAAATAAGTTCGTGGGAAGTAAGGTGGCAGATGTTGCATAATGTAGGGAAATGTGAGGATATTCACGTTGGTAGGTAGAATAGAAACACAGAATATTTTTAAATGTGTGAGAAACGTGAAGAAACATAGAAACATAGAAATAACGAAAAATAGGAGCAGGAGTAGGGCATTCGGTCCTTCGAGCCTGCTCTGCCATTCAGTAAGATCATGGCTGATCCTCCATCTCAATACCATATAGCCGCTCTCTCCCCGTACCCGTTGATGCCTTTAGTGTCTAGAAATCTATCTGTATTCTCCTTAAATATGTTCAGTGACTGGGCCTCCATAGCCTTCTGTGGTAGAGAATTTGTAGTGTCCGTGTGTTGATAAAGACACTGAAGGTATTTACTAAGCAAAGTCTGGGGGGGGGGGTTTCTAAAGGATATACACAATACACAGGCTTATATAGCCCAAGTGGCAATTACCGGCATTACGCAGACCTGGGGCTCTTAAAGGCACATACACCACAATTCCTCCCCTTTTAGCTAACCAGTACATCATATTTTAAGTAATTATTAATTACATGTTATATGCAAAATAATATATATTGCTATAATTAATTAATTATAAGTTAGTCTCTCAGGAGGCTTCCTGACTCGGTCCGGATAATGCCTCGGGGGTGTAGCAGTTTCTGATGGTGTAGTAGGTTCTTCTGGCAAGGCTGATTCGGCTTGAATGCCAGTGTCGGGTTCATCGGGTTCCAGTATCACCGGATCGGAGGTAGATATGGGTATCTCTACTTCATCGTTAGATGTATAGAGTGGTGGTGTAGGTTGTCCCTTTTCGGATGACTTTATGATTTGGTCAGCATGGCACCTTATTATGCTTTCTCCGATGTCCACTGTATACATCAGTGGTCCTAGTCGTGTGCAGATAGTTCCAGGCTGCCATTTCTCGGTACGGTAGTCCCGGGCCAAAACCTGTTGGCCTATCGGGAAGGCCCTAGTTGGCCTTTCATTCATGCCTTGAAACTGTCGGTTCTCCACGTCCCTTCGGATGTTGGGCTTGACCAAATCCAGCCGGCATCTTAGGTTTCTATTGAAGAACATCATGGCGGGAGTTTGGTTGGTAACCATATGTGTTGCATTCCTGTATGCGAATAAGGAGTTATCCACCTTGTGCTGAAGTTTTATGTCTTCATTACCCATGGCCTTTATGGCCTTCTTGAAGGTCTGGACAAACCTTTCAGCCAATCCATTGGTGGCGGGATGGTATGGGGCGGATATGTAGTGCTTTACCCCATTGTTTTTTAAGAACTTTCTGAATTCTTCGGACACAAATTGCGGTCCATTATCAGAACATATCTGTTCCAGCAGCCCATTCCTGGCAAATATGGTCCTTAATCCTGTGATGGTTTTTTCCGTGGTGGTGGAGGACATCTTTATTACCTCCGGCCACTTGGAGTGTGCATCAACCGCGATTAAGAACATTGAGTCCATAAATGGACCAGCAAAGTCGATGTGCACCTTTTGCCAGGGAGATGAGGGCCACTCCCATGGATGTAGAGGGGCTTGTGGTGGAGCGTTTTGGACCTTCTGGCATCCTAGGCAGCTCTTGGTCATTTCTTCGATGTCTCCATCGATACCTGGCCACCATACAAACGCCCTGGCTAGGTTCTTCATTTTCACTCCACCCAGATGCCACTCGTGAAGCTCCTTTAGCACTTTATCCTGGAGTTTGGGTGGAATCACCACTCTGGATCCACACATCAAGGTTCCTCGGCACACTGACAGCTGTTCTCTTCTTTGCAAGAATGCTGGCAACAGTGGTTCGCCATGTGCTGGCCATCCCTTCACTGTTAAATCATAGACCCGTGAGAGAGTCGGGTCATTCCTTGTCTCCCTTTCAATGGCAGAATTTGTCACTGGTAGACATTCCACTATGGTAGAGTGGAATATCTCTACTGGGTCTACTGTAGGTGCCTCTTCTATCATTGGCAACGGTAGGCGCGATAAACCGTCAGCATTCCCATGCTGTTTTGACCCTTTGTATTCTATGTTGTATTGGTGTGCCCCTAGAAAAAGGGACCACCGCTGTAGCCTTTGTGCTGTCATAATGGGAACACCCTTTTTAGGGTTGAATATGGAGATGGGGCAGCACGGTGGCATAGTGGTTAGCACTGTTGCCTCACAGCGCCAGGGACCCGGGTTCAAATCCGGCCTCGGGTGACTGTCTGTGTGGAGTTTGCACATTCTCCCCGTGTTTGCGTGGGTTTCCTCCGGGTGCTCCGGTTTCCTCCCACAGTCCAAAGATGTGCGGGTTTAGGTTGATTGGCTATGATAAATTGACCCTTAGTGTTAGGGGGATTAAATACGTGGGGTTACAGAGATAGGGTGGGATATGTGTTGGTGTAGGGGTTACGGGGATCGGGTGGGATATGTGTCGGTGCAGGCTCGATGGGCTGAAATGGCCTCTATCTGCACTGTGGGGTTTCTGTGATTCTGTGATGAGGGGTTGATGGTCAGTCAACAAGGTAAATTTTTGTCCGTGTAGCTAATGGTTGAATTTCTTTACTCCCCATACCAGGCTGAGTGCTTCCCTGTCGATTTGGGCATAGTTACGCTCAGCTGAGTTCAATGAGCGTGATGCAAAAGCTATCAGCCGTTCTGAGCCATCAGGGAATTTATGCGATAATACTGCTCCTATGCCATAAGGGGATGCATCGCACGCCAGTCTGATTGGCAGTGATGGGTTGTAATGAGCCAAAACTTCTTTGGATGTGATTAAGTCTTTGCATTTACAGAAGGCATTTTTGCAGTCTTCGTTCCATTTCCAAATTACTCCTGTTTGTAGCAGTTCATTAAGAGGGTGTAGAAGAGTTGATAAGTTCGGTAAAAATTTATGATAGTAATTTATTAATCCCAGGAACGACCTTAATTGTGAAACATTTCCAGGTGCTGGGGCTTTTATGAGCGCCTCAATTTTTTCAGGTGACTTATGCAACCCTTCCTTATTTATTATGTGGCCACAATATGATATTTGATTTCGGAAAAATTCGCACTTGGGGCGATTTGCTCGTCGGCCCCGTTCTCTCAGCCTAGTGAGCACCTCCTCTAAATTGGCAAGGTTATCGTTGTCGTTTTCTCCTGTTACAAGGATGTCATCTAGGTAGCATTGAGTCCCTGGAATCCCTTGGAGGACTTGCTCCATAGCTCTTTGCCAGATAGCTGGAGCGGATGCTACTCCGAAAACCAGTCGATTGTACTGGTACAGACCTTTGTGTGTATTTATCGTGAGATATATTTTAGAGGCTTCCTCAACCTCCATCTGTAGATATGCCTGTGCCAAGTCAATTTTGGTGAAACATTTCGCTCCGGATAGTGAGGCGAAAATATCTTCTATCCTCGGAAGAGGATACTGTACTGTGTGAAGGACCGGGTTTACAGTCACCTTGAAGTCTCCACAGATGTGAATTTTTCTCTGTTCTTCAGATCCATCACCCTTCAATGCTTTCTTCATGACTGGGACGATGGGTGTTGCCCACTCGCTCCAATCTATTTTAGATAGTACGCCTGCCTTTTCCAAATTCTCCAGCTCTGCCTCGACTGCTGGACGAATTGCGTATGGCACTGGTCTTGCCTTAAAAAACTTGGGAATTGCTGCATCTTCTACTTTTATTGAGGTGGTGATGCCTTTCAAGGTTCCTAGTTTCTCTTGAAACACTTCCTTGGCATTGGCCAAGATGTCTTTCAATCGTTCAGGTATGACGTCATCATCATCTTTTTCCTTACTGGTCACCACCAGTGCCTGAATGGAATGCCAGTCTAAACGTATTTTTCTGATCCATTCACGTCCCAACAGCGGTGGACCACCTTCTTGTAGAACGTATAAATACAACTTCTGTATTTCCTTGCCGTTGTATACAACAGGCACCCTTATTTTTCCTTTGGGGTATACTTTCTGCCCCGTATATGTTTTCAAGATAATGGATGTATCTTTTAAAGGTATATGCGGAAATAGCCGCTCGTAATCCCGTCGATTTATGACGGTCAGAGCTGATCCTGTATCTAGCTCCATTTTAACTGGGGACCCTGCTATTGTGAGGGTAACCCAAATGGTCTGGTAATCTTCTTTGGCAATTACATTATGTAATTGGACAGAGCTTAGTCTCTTGTTCCCGGAGTCGCTATCGCTCTTCTGGTCCTCGGAGATACTGTCCGTCATCATTTGTACCTTTCTGTGCTTTTCCTTATTGATTCTTTTCCCGTTAGTGGATTTTTTATTTTCAGATCGGCACACACGTGGAATGTGTCCCATCTTTCCGCATCACCTGCACGCTTTTTCCCTGAACCAGCAGTCCCTCTGGTCATGGGTGGATCTGCCGCAGCGATAACATCTCTCGAAACCCCGTGTCATTTCATGGGTGCCGAAGTCCTATGGCCTTTGCTGTATCTTTGCAGCTCCTATTGCACTGAAAGCCTTGTCCAGTGTTAAATCTTTTTCAGAAGATACCTTTTTTTGTGTTTCTACACTTAGGGGATCGCAGATGAATTTGTCCCACAGAGAATCTGCCAGTCCTGCCTCGAATTGGCAGTGTAGGGTATCAACAATCTCCTCAAAATTCTTGTCCATCGGTTCAGCTGGAGTGATTAAGTTTTGTAACAACTTGTATGTCTTCACGCCCATTAGATCCAGAAGCACTGAAGCTTTTTTTTCATCTTGTATTCCATTTGCGGTGCAATATACCTCCACTCTTTCCACATATGTGGTCCAATCCTCTATCTCGTTAACAAAAACATCAATATTGCCAAAATTAGGCTCTCTTTCGCTATCAAAAGCATCAATATTGTCAGACTTAGGCATTTCAGCAAAGATATGGCGCTTCCCGCGCTTTTTTTCTTTTCTGTAGCAAAGATATGGCACTTCCCGTGCTTTCCCGCCACTGCTGCCGATAACAACGCTGTTTACTGCGGTTCCCGTTCTCTTTATGTTTTTTAATTTACTGTTGGAGACTCGTTCCTGCCGGAGGTCTGAACGTTGACCTGCTTGCCATGCCGGCCGTCTCCCGAGTGCTCCCTCCCAGTCCGTTATTGCTTGCCTCCGATTTCGCTGCCTGTCTCAGCTGTAGAGCCCACCGCTGGAGCCCCAGCCTGACGCCCAGGAAGGATTAGCGCAGTACCTGCCACCAGCTTGGCCTGCTGGTGAAACCACAGTTTTTCTCACTTCCTTGAGTCTTCTGGGCGCTGGATGAATCGATGTCCTTGAGGTGCTGCCGAATTGCAGGTAAGTCCGTTTCCACTTCGTCACCACTGTAGTGTCCGTGTGTTGATAAAGACACTGAAGACAGGAGTTGGTTCATAGGTATTTACTAAGCAAAGTCTGGGGGGGGGTTTCTAAAGGATATACACAATACACAGGCTTATATAGCCCAAGTGGCAATTACCGGCATTACACACACCTGGGGCTCTTAAAGGCACATACACCACAGAATTCCACAGGTTCACCACCTTCAGAGTGAAGAAATTTCTCAGCTCTGTCCTAAATGTCATACGCCGTATCCTGAGACATTGATCCTTCGTTCTAGACACCCCAGCCAGGGGAAATATCCTCCCTGCATCCAGTCTGACGAGCCCTGTCAGAATTTTATAAGTTTCAATGAGATCCTGCTCTCAATCTTCTAAACTCTAGTGAATACAAGCCTAGCCGTCCAATCTCTCCTCATACGGCAGACCTGCCATCCCAGGAATCAGTCTGGTGAACCTTCATTGCACTCCCTTTATGGCAAGTATATCCTTTCTTGGGTAAGGATACCTAAACTGCACACAGTACTCCAAGTGTTGTCTCGCCAAGGCCCTGTACCACTGTAGTAACACATCCTTGCTCCTTTACTCAAATCCTCTTGCAATGAAGGCCAAAATTCCATTTGCCTTCCTAACTGCTTGCTGCACCTGCATGTTTTCTTTCAGTGACAGGTGTGCTAGGACACCCAGCTCTCTTTTTACATCAGCATTTCCCAAACTAGCCCCATTTAAATAATAATCTACCTTTCATTTTTTCCTACCGCAGTGGATAACTTCACATTTATCCACGTTACACTGCATCTGCCATGTATTTGCCAACACACTCCAATTGTCTAAATAGCCTTGAAGCCTATTTGCAATCACACCTAGTTTTGTGTCGTCAGCAAATTTGGAAATATTACATCTGGTTCCCTCATCCAAATCATTGTGATTAGCTCGTGCCCAAGCACTGATCGCTGCGATAATCCACTATTCACCGACTACCAACCCAAAAAAGACCCATTTATTCCAAATCTGTTTCCTTTCTATTAACCAATTTTCAATCCATGATGGAATATACCCCCAATCCCAGCTGCTTTAATTTTGCACACGAAACTCTTATGTGTGACTTTATCAAAAACCTTCTGAAAATCCAAATACACCACTTCCACTGGTTCTCCCTTATCTATTCTACTAGTTAGATTCTCAAAAATCTCCAGTAACATTGTCAAATACGATTTCCCTTTTATAAAACCATGTTGACTTTGCTTAATCCCGTTGCTATTTTCTAAGTGTCCTGTTAACACACCTTCTAGCATTTCTCCTACTACTGATGTTAGTCTAACTGGTCTGTAGTTCCTTGTTTTCTCTATCCCTCCGTTTTTAAATAGTGAATTTACATTTGCCACCATGCAGGAACTTTGCCATAATATATATAATTTTGGAAGATGTCAACCAATGCATCCCATACTTCCATGGCTAGATATTCTGGTTCTCTTGGATGCAGAGTAACAGGCCCATGGGATTTATCAGCTTTCCATCCCATTAATTGCTACAGCCTTAATCTTTTACTATTAACAATTTACATTAATTCCTCCTTCTCACTAGGCCCTTGCTTCCCTAGCATTTTTTGGGAAGTTATTTGTGTCCTTTTCTGTGAAGACAGAACCAAAGTGTATGTGAAATTGCTCACCATTTCCTTGTTCCCTATTTTAAATTCTCCTGTTTCTGACTGTAAGGGAACTACATTTGTCTTCTTAAAAGTTGATGTTCAGAGAGATTAGGGTGCCCCCGTTTAGAAACTCAGAAAAGTAGCATGCAGGTACAGCAAGCAATAAGGAAGTCAAATGACACGTTTGCCTTTATTGCAAGGAGTTTGGATATATGAGAAAGGACGTATTGCTCCAGAGCCAGAGCAATGTGTTTGACTCTTAATTGCCCTCTGAAATGGACTAGAAAGCCATTCAATGCAACAAACCACTACGAAACACAATAAAAAGAATGAAACCGGATGATCAACCTGGCGTCAACCTCGGCACCGGCTATGGACAGTAAAACAGCACACCCAGCCCAGTCGACCGTGCAAAGTCCTCTTCACCAACATCTGGGGATTTGTGCCAAAATTGGGAGAGCTGCCCAACAGACTACTGAAGCAACAACATGACATATTCATACTCAAAGTATCATACATTTCAGCCAATGTCCCAAACTGCTCGATTACCATCCCTGGGTATGACCTGTAACAGAGGCAGGACAGATCCACCAGGGGTGACGATGCAGTGGTGTATAGTCGTGAATGAGTGGCTTTGGGTGTCCTCCACATTGACCCCAGACCTAATGAAGTCTCGTGGTTTCAGTGAAGTATGGGCAAGGAAACCACCTGCTGATTACCACCTACCTCAGCTGATGAATCAGCACTCCTCCATGTTGAACACCACTTGGAAGAAGCACTGAGAGCAGCAAAAGCACAGAATATACTCTGGGTGGGGGACTTCAATGTCCATCACCAAAAGTGGCTCGGAAGCACCACTACTGACGTAGCCAGCCGAGGCCTGAAGGATGCAGCTGCCTGTCTGGGCCTGCGACAGGTGGTGAGTGAACCAACACGAGGGAAGCACCTAGTTGGCTTGGCATCACGAATCTACCTTTCACAGATGCATCTGTCCATGACAGTATTGGTAGCAGTGACCACAGCACAGTCATTGTGGAGACAAAGTCCCGTCTTCACAGTGAGGACACGATCCATCGTGCTAGTTGGCACTACCACCGTGCTAAGTGGGATAGATGCAGAACAGATCCAGTAGCTCAAAACTGGGCATCCATGAGACGCTGAGTGCCAACAGCAGCAGTAGAATTGTATTCCTCCACAATCTGTAACCTCATGGCCCAGCAGGTCCCTCACTCTACCATTACTACCAAGCCAGGGGACCAACCATGGTTCAATAAGGTGTGTAGAAATGCATGCCAGGAGCAGCACCAGGAGTGCCTAAAAAGGAGGTGCCAAACTGGGCAAGCTGCAAATCAGGGCTACATGCATGCTAAAAAGTGGAAGCAGCATGCTATAGACAGGGCTGATCCACAATTATTGGATCAGATCAAAGCTTTGCAGTCCTGCCACGTCCAGTCTTGAATGGTGGTGGACTACTAAACAATTAACGGGAGGAGCAGGCTCCATGAATATCCCCATCCTCAATGATGGCAGAGCCCAGCACCTGAATGCAAAGGATAAGACTGAAGTACTTGCAACCATCTTCAGCCAGAAGTGCCGAGGGAATGATCCATATCGGCCTACTTCTGACATCCCCACTCTCAGAGAAGCCAGTCTTCAGACAATTCGTTTCATTCCACGTGATATCAAGAAATGGCTGAGCACACTGGATGTAGCAAAGGCTACGGGTACTGACACATTCCAGGCTATCGTGCTGAAGACTTGTGCTCCAGAACTAACCGCGCCTCTAGCCAAGCTGTTCCAGTATAGCTACAACACTGTCATTTCTCCGACAATGTGGGAAACTGCCCAGCTCTGCCCTGTCCTCAAAACGGAGGACACATAAAACGCTGGCATTTCCTGCACCATGAATCTACTCTCAATCATCAGCAAAGTGATGGAAGGTGTCATCGACAGTGCAATCAAGCGGCACTTACTCACCACCAACCTGCTCACTGAGGACCAATTTGGGTTCCGCCAAGAGCACTGGGCTCACGACCTCATTACAGCCTTGGTCCAAACATTGACAAAGGAGCTGAATTCCAGAGGTGAGGGTAGACTGACTGCCCTCGACATCAAGGCAGCATTTGACGAGTGTGGCATCAAGGGACCCAAGTAAAAATGAAGTCAATGGGAATAGGGGGAAAACGCTCCACTGGCTGGAGTCATACCTAGCACAAAGGAAGATGGTTGTGGTGGATAAATGTCAATCATCACAGCCCCAGGATATCGCTGCAGGAGCTCGTCAGGGCAGTGTCCTAGGCCCAACCATCTTCATCTGCTTCATCAATGACCTTTCCTCCAACATAAGGTCAGAAATGGGGATGTTTGCTGATGACTGCACAGCGTTCAACGCAATTCAACAACACCTCAGATAATGAAGCATTTCCTGTCCGCATGCAACATGACCTGGATGACTTTCAGGCTTGGACTGATAATTGGCAGTTAACCTTCGCATCACTGATGTGCCAGACAAATACTATCCCCGAAAAGCGAGAGTCTAAACACCTTAACTTGTCATTGCAGCAGAATTACTATTGCCGAATTACCCACCATCAACATCCTGGGGGGTCAGCATTGACCAGAAACTTAACTGGACCAGCCACATAAATACTGTGGCAACAAGAGCAGGTCAGAGTCTAGGTATTCTGCGGCGATTGTCTCGCCTCCTGACTCCCCAAAACAATTCCAACATCTAAAAGGCACAAGTCAGGAGTGTGATGGAATACTCTACACTTGCCTGGATGACTGCAGCTAAAACAACACTGAAGAATCTCGACTCCATCCAGAACAAACCAGCATGCTGGATTGGCTCCCCATCCACCACGTTAAATATTCACTCCCTCCACCACCGGCGCACCGTGGCTGCAGTGTGTACCATCTACAAGATGCACTGCAGCAACTCGCCAAGGCTTCTTCGGCAGCACCCCCCAATCTCGCGATCCCTTCCACCTAGAATGACAAGGCCAGCAAGCACAAGGGAACACCACCACATCCAAGTTCCCCTCCAAGCCACAAACCATCCTGATGTAGAAGTATATCGCTAATCCTTACTGTCACTGGGTCAAAATCCTGGAACTCCCTCCATAACAGCACAGTGCGAGTACCTTCACCACACGGACTGCAGCGGTTCAAGTAGGCGGCTCAACACCACCTTCTCAGTGGCAGTTAGCGATGGGCAATAAATCTCTTAACTCAGAGGGTTGTGAAATGTTGGAATTGATATCGATAGATTTTAGGACTCTAATGGATTCAAGAGATATGGAGACCGTGTGGTAAGTGGAGTTGAGGTGGATGATCAACCATGATATGATTGGAAGGCGGAGCAGGCTCGAGGGGCTCTATGGCCTACTCCTTCTCCTATTTTTACTGTTTTTCTGTTCCCTACATTGACACATCAATCACTCCCTGGGTAGAAACAGCACGAGTTAGACACAGAGTAAAACTCCCTGGATACTGCCCCATCAAACACACCCATGCCAGGTACAGCAAGGGTTAGATACACAGTAAATTTATCTATAAATTGTCCAGTCAAAAGCTCCCAGTGCAGGTACAGCAAGTGTTAGATTCAGAGTAAAGCTCCCTCTACACTGTCCCATCAAACACTTCCAGGGCAGGTTCAGCACGGGTTAGATACAGTGTAACGCTCCTTCGAAACTTACTCATCAAACACTAGCAGTGCAATACAGAATGCATTATATAAAATGTAAAGCTCTATCTAAAGAGTCCCATTCAACAATCGAATGGCAGGTACAACACTTTTAGTTCAGAGTAAAATTCCTTCTACACTATCCACCAATCACTCTCAGGTCAGGTATGGCACTGATTAGATACAGAGTAAAGCTCCCTCTACACTGTCCCATCAAACACTCCATGTGCAGGTACAGCACGAGTTATATACTAAGTAAAAGTTCGACTACACAGTCCAAACAATCACTCCCAGGTCAGGTACAACATGATTTAGATACAGAGTAAACCTCCCTTTATACTGTACAGTCTAACACACACCGGGCAGGTACTGCACGTGTTGGTTACAAAGTAATGCTCCATCTACACTGTCCCATCAATCCCTCCCAGGGCAGAAACAGCACAGAGAAGATACAGTGTAAATCTCCCTCGACACTGTCCCATCAATCACTCTCAGGGCAGGAACAGCACGGGTTGGATGCAGATTAAATCTCCCTCTACACTGCCCCATCCAACACTCCCAGGGCTGTTACAGCCCAGGGTAGCAACAGAGTAAAGTTCTCTCTACAATGTCCCATCCAGCAATCCCATGGAACGTACTGCATGGGTTTGATACAGAGTAAAGATCCCAGTACACGTTCCCTTCAAAAACAACCATTGCAGGTACAGTATGTGTTGGATACAGAATAAAGCTCCATCTACACTTAATTATCAAACACTCCCAGGGCAGGTACAAGATGTGATACATACAGAGTGAAGCACCCTCTAAACTGTCCCATCCAACACTCTCAGGGCTGGTACAGCATGGTTTTGGTCCAGAGTAAAATTATAACTAGTGTCCATCAGTCACACTCACGTCATGTACAGCACGGGTTGGATACAGATTAAGGCTCCCTTTGCACTGCCCCATAAAACAATCCCCGTGCAGTTACAGCATGTGGTAGATAAAAATTAAATCGCCGTCTACACTGTCCCATCAATCATTCCAAGGGCAGTTACAGCACTGGTTAAATGCAGAGTAAAGCAGCATTTGCAATATCCCATTGAACACACCCAGGACAAGTACAGCTTGGGTTAGATACAGAATAAAGTTCCATCTAAACGCTCCCATTCAACACTCACAGGGCAGGTACGGCAAGGGTTAATTACAGAGTAAAGCTTCCTCTACACTGTCCCATCAAACGCTCCCAGGGCAGGTACAGCATGGGTTACATACAGAGTAAAGCTCCTTCTACACTCTCCCGTCAAACACTCCCAGGTCAGGTACAGCAAGTGTTAGATACAGAGTAAAGCTCTCTTTATACTGTACAGCCAAAAATTCCCAGGGGCAAGTACTGCACGGGTTAGATATAAAGTAAATCTCCTTCTACACTATCCCATCAGTCAACAGCCAGGCAGGTAAAGTATGGGTTAGATACAGAATAAATCTCCCACTAAACTGTCCCATCAAACACTCCCAGGGCAGAGACGGCACAGGGTTAGCTACACAGTAAATCTCCCTCTACTCTGTCCCATCAATCACTCCCAGGAAAGGTACAGTACGAGTTAGATATGGAGTTAATCTTCCTCTACATTGAACCATCAAACACCCCCAGGGCAGGGACACTACGGGTGAGATAAATCATAAAGCTCCCTCTACACTTTCCCATCAAACACACTGAAGGCATGTACAACACGTGTTCGATAGGAGTCAAGATGGCGGCCGAGATGGTCTGGTGCTAGCGCACTCTCCCTGATTCAGGCGGCCGCTCTCGCCGCTCGCTCCCGCAACCGGAGCGAAGTGTTCGGTGAGTCGGTCGAGCAGCAGCAGCAGCCACGATGACCCGCTGGAGCATGTCGGCTGGCAGCTCCTCGGCGGGAAGGCATTCTGACTGGGATGAGGGGAGCCGAGCATGCTGGCCAGAGGCCGGACCGTCAGTGGGAGAAACAGGCCCCGGGCCGTCGGACCGTGGAGCCGGCGATGGTGAGGAGGAGGCCGTGGCGACTGGAGCATTCACATCCCGACGATGTGTTCGGCGAGTCGGGCGGAGGCAGCGCAGCGCAACGAGTAGCAGCAGCAGCCAAGACGACCTGCTGCAGCAAGTCGGCGGGCAGCTCCATGGCGGGAAGCTCGCAGTATGACTGGGAGGAGGGGAACCGCGCATGGCGGCCAGAGGTCGGATCGTGAGCGGGAGAAGCAGGCCACCACACGTGGAGCCGGCAACAGTGAGGAGGAGGCTGCGGTGATGAGGAGGATGCAGCGGCTGAGGGACATCGTGCTCCCACTGCCACTGGAAGGAATTCAACTGAATTTCTGAACATGGCACTTTAAGAATAGCTGACGCATCCCTACGGGGAGTAAGCATGCCATTGTACTTGTACTAGTACTGGTTACATATGGCAAATAAAATTGAATTGCATTGAATTGAATTGAGTAAAGCTCCCTATAAAATGTCCCATCATACACTCCCAGGGCAGGTACAGTACGGGTTAGATATAAGAATAAAGCTCCCTCTACACTGTCCCATTAAATACTCCCAGGGCAGGTACAACACGGGTTAGATACAGAGTAAAGCTCCCTCTACACTGTCCCATCAAACACCCCCAGGGCAGGTACAGCACGGGTTAGATACACAGTAAAGCTCCCTCTACAATGTCCCATCAAACACCCCCAGGGCAGGTACAGCACGGGTTAGATACACAGTAAAGCTCCCTCTACAATGTCCCATTAAACACTCCCAGGGCAGATACAACACGGGTTAGATAGAGAGTAAAGCTCCCTCTACAATGTCCCATCAAACACCCCCAGGGCAGGTACAGCACGGGTTAGATACACAGTAAAGCTCCCTCTACAATGTCCCATTAAACACTCCCAGGGCAGATACAACACGGGTTAGATAGAGAGTAAAGCTCCCTCTAAACTGTCCCATCAATCAAACCCTGAACAGTACAGCGTGTTTTAGGTCAAGAGTATAATTCCCTCTAACTGTCCCATTATCACTCTCGTATCATTTACAGCCCAGATTAGCAACAGAGTAATGTTCCCTCTGCACTGACCCACCAAGAACTCCGAAGGCAGATTCTGCACGGGTTTGATACAGAGTGAAACTTGCACTACACTGTCCATTTGGACACTCCGAGGGCAGGTAAAGCACGGTTTAGATACAGAGTAAAGCTCCCTCTAAACTGTCCCATCAACAATCCTAGAGCAGGTACATCACGGCTTAGATACAGACTAATGCTGAATCTACACTGTCCCATCAACACTCCCAGGGCAGGTACAGCACGGGTTAGATACAGAGTAAAGCTCCCTCCACACTGTCCCATCAACACTCCCAGGGCAGGTACAGCACGGGTTAGATACAGAGTAAAGCTCCCTCTACACTGTCCCATCAATCACTCTCACATCAGGCACAGCACGGGTTAGATACAGATTAAAGCTCCCACTACACTGTCCCATCAAACACTCCCAGGGCAGGTACAGCAGGGGTTAGATACAGATTAAACCTTCCTCTACACTGTGCCATCCAACAGTCCCCGTGCAGGTACAGCACGGTGTAAATACAAAGTAAATCTCCTTCTGCACTGAACCATCAATCATTCCACGGGAGCCACAGCACTGGTTAGATAAGGAGCAAAGTGCTATCGGCAATATCCCATGGAATACACTCAGGGCAGGTACCGCACGGGTTGGATACAGAATATTGATAACTCTAAGCTGTACCATCAAACATTTTCAGGGCAATAAACAGCACGGTTTAGATTCAGATTAAAGCTCCCTCTATACTTCCCATCAAACACACCCAGTTAATTGAATTCGCAAGACTAATTTTACAGTAAAGCTCGCTCTGCATATTCTCATCAATTTGGATCGAGGCCTATAAATATGAGTGAGGGACATATTTTGTCAGAGGGTGCCGACTTGTGGGGCAAAGACAATGACCCATTCTTTAGACACAAGACAGAATGTGGAAATAGGAGAGAGAGAGGCAGAGAGGGAGCGGGCACACGACATTTTGACAAACACATTCGCCATGTCGCTATGTATGGTGACTAGAGGGAATCTTGCCCCATTCTGTCCGTGTATATGTTATTTACTTCATTATCCATTAACTTAGAGAAATGTCCCAACAATCAACAGTTGCTGGAACCCGTTGGGGCATTTGCATTTTGCTGTCTCTATTTCTGTGCTGTGTTGGTGGGGAAACATTTATTGTGTTTCTGTCGCTCAATGCTCTAATCTGGGACTTCTATTCCTGTGTTTATTTACATAAACGCCTCACTGTTTTCATGAAGTGAACATAGCAGCAAAACCAGGTCAACAAAGTCACTTATTGATTCGTTTCATATCACAAAAAGTGTTTATTTTAAGAATATTTACAGTTGCTACGGAATGAATAGAAATATCTCGAACATTGCCATCTCTTTTTGTTTTGTTCAATAAGAAGAGGTCTGATTTTTATCAAAGGCAAAATTATTCAAATTAAAATTCAGTTCTGAAAATGCTGCTGACAATATCAATGGGCCGTCTCTGAACAGGCTGCTATTACACCGGGTGTCCATTTAGCGGAAGCGTCAATCCATTTAAACTAAACACGTTAAAATAGTGACCAGAGGCGTGTCCCACAATTGCAGTAATGTCTGAGCTTTTAACATATCGCAACCTGTATTTTAAAATGTTGACATTTAGGAAGAACTTTTATTTATACATCGCTGTCACGACCTCAGGATCTCCCAAAGCACTTCACAGCCTTTTGAAATGTGGTCACCGTGTGTATTGCACGAAACAAGGCAGTCTAATTGTGCACTGCAAGCTCCCACAAACAGCGATGTGCTAATGACCTGATAATCTGTATTTTAGCGATGTTGGTTGATGGGTACATATTTCTCCTGGATACCGGGGTGAACTCCCCTGCTCTTTAAAATAGTGCCATGTGATCGTTTACATCCTCCTGAGAGGGAAGGCAGGGCCTCGATTTAAGGTCTCATCCGAAAGACGGCACCTCCGACAGTGCAGCACCCCCTCAGTACAGGCACCGGGAGTGCCCGCCTAGATTATGTGCTCAAGTGTCTGGAGTGGGGTTTGAACCTCTGACCTTCTGACTCAGAGGCGAGAGTGAGCCCACTGAGCCGAGGGTTTAACATATCACAGCTTGTATTTAAAGTGTTGTCATTTAGCTCAGTGTGTCTAAAGTTCAGGGCCTGAGCCCAGTCTCACACCGATCCATTTAATTCCTGAGGTTCGTTCTCTTATCTTGCCTGGGATGTTATTCCGACACTATTGTAAATGTGGTCCGGATTTCCACTGTGTCCATATAAAAGTGTCTGCTACTCCACAAAGGAAGGTTTGGAAGTTTCCGAGGCAGAACTTGAGCTTTACACTGAGTGAGGTTCACCATGAGTGCAGCTGGAAGCTGGGCTTGTTCTCCTTAGAGCCGAGAAGGGAGGGGGAGATTTAATAGAGGTGATCAAATTTATGAGCGTTTTCGATCGAGTATTTAGGGATAACCTAGTTCTACTGGTACTAGGGTCAGTAATCAGTACACACAGATTGATTAGTTATTACTGCACTAGACCCGGTCTCTGATTATTTTACACTGAGCCCTGTTCTGTTTATATAACCATAGACCCTCTCTCTGTTAGATTACACGAGGCGCTGCCTCCCTTTATATTTATATGAGGAATATAGAAAATGCAGGCGGGTACTTATAAAATAAATTAGTAGACGAGGAGGGGGCATGAAAAAACACTGGCGGGCAAAACAAAGGAAAATCCCAAGGTGTTTATAAGTGTATTACGGGAAGGAGGATAACCAGGGAAATTGTAGGGCCCATTAGGAACAAAAGTGGCAATTTAGAAACATAGAAACATAGAAGATAGGAGCAGGAGTAGGCCATTCGGCCCTTCGAGCCTGCTCCGCCATTCAATGAGATCATGGCTGATCATCCTAATTCAGTACCCGGTCCCTGCCTTCTCCCCATATCCCTTGATCTCTTTAGCCTTAAGAAATATATCCAACTCCTTCTTGAATATATTTAATGAACTGGCCTCCACCACCCTCTGTGGCAGAGAATTCCACAGGTTCAACACGCTCCGGGTGAAGAAATTCCTCCTCATTTCAGTCCTAAATGGCTTACCCCTTATCCTTAGACTATGACCCCTGGTTCAGGACTCCCCAGCCATCAGAAACATCCTTCCTGCATCTAGTCTGTCCAGGCCTGACAGAATTTTATAGGTTTCGATGAGATCCCAACTCAATCTTCTAAACTCCAGGGAGTATAAGCCCAATCGACACAATCTCTCCTCATACGTCATTCCTGCCATCCCAGGTATCAGCCTGTTGAATCTTCGCTGCACTCCTTCCATGGCAAGCACGTCCTTCCTCAGGTAAGGCGACCAAAACTGCAAACAATACTCAAGGTGCGGTCTCACCAAGGACCTGTACAACTGTAGCAAGACATCCTTGTTCCTGTACTCGAACCCTCTTGCTACGAAGGCCAACATACCATTTGCCTTCTTAACCGTCTGCTGCACCTGCATGGTTACCTTCAGCGACTGGTGCACAAGAACACCCAGGTCTCTTTGCACTTCCACTTCTCCCAATCTATTGACATTCAAATAATAATCTGCCTTCCTGTTTTTGCCACCAAAGTGGATAACCTCACATTTATCCACATTATAGTGCATTTGCCATGTTTCTGTCCAATCACCCAACCTGCCCAAATCGTACTGGAGTTTTACGACATCCTCCTCACAGCTTATCCTCCCACCCAGCTTTGTGTCGTCTACAAATTTGGAGATATTACATCCAATTCCCTCGTCCAGATCATAAATATAAATTGTGAACAGCTGGGGTCCTAGGACCAATCCTTGCGGTACCCCACTAGTCACTGCCTGCCACTCGGAAAATGACCTGTTTATTCCAACTCTTTGCTTTCTGTTCGCCAACCAGTTCTCTATCCAAGTCAATACCTTGCCCCCATGTGCCTTAATTATGCATGCTAATCTCTTATGTGGGACCTTATCGAAAGCCTTATGAAAGTCCAAATACACCACATCCACTGGTTCTCCCTTATCTATTTTACCAGTTACATCCTGAAAAAATTCCAGTAGATTAGTCAAGCATGATTTACCTTTTGTAAATCCATGTTGACTTTGTCCGATCCTGTCACTGCTTTCCAAGTGCTCTGCTATTACATCTTTTATAATAGACTCTATCATTTTCCCCACTACCAATGTCAGGCTTACTGGTCTATAATTCCCCGCTTTTTCTCTACCACCTTTTTTGAACAGTGGGGTAACATTAGCTACCCTCCAATCCATGGGTACTGTTCCAGAGTCTATCAAGTTCTGGAAGATGACCAGCAATGCATCTATTATTTCTAGGGCCACTTCCTTAAGTACCTTTGGATGTAGATTATCAGGCCCTGGGGATTTATCGGCCTTCAGTCCCATCAATTTTCCTAACACCATTTCCCTACAAATACTGATTTCTTTCAGTTCCACCCTTTCATCAGACCCTTATCTTTGGTGGCAAAAACAGGAAGGCAGATTATTATTTGAATGGCAATAGATTGGGAGAAGGGGAAGTGCAGAGAGACCTGGGTGTTCTTGTGCACCAGTCGCTGAAGGTAAGCATGCAGGTGCAGCAGGCGGTTAAGAAGGCAAATGGTATGTTGGCCTTCGTAGCAAGAGCGTATAGAGTCGGAAGATGTAGGTAAGGTTTTAAATGAATATTTTGCATCTGTGTTCACTATGGAGGAGGACGATGTAGGGCCAGAAATCAGGCAGGGGGACTCTGATATAGAGGAACAAATTTACATTGAGAGGGAGGAGTTACTAGCGATTTTAGCGGGCTTAAGTGTGGTAAATCCCCAGCACCAGACGAGATGTATCCCACGCTGTTGAGTGAGGCAAGGGAGAAGATTGCAGGGTCTCTGACACAAATTTTCAGAACCTCTCTGGTCACAGGGGAGGTGCCAGTGGACTGGAGGACAACTAATGTAGCACCAGTGTTCAAGAATTGTAATAGGGATAAACCAGGGGAGTACAGGCTAGTGAGACTGACATCAGTGGTATGGAAATTATTGGAAATAATTCTGAGGGACAGAATTAGACTCCACTTGGAGAGGCAAGGATTAATCAAGGATAGTCAGCATGGCTTTGTCAGGGGGAGATCATGCCTAACCAATTAGATTGAATTTTTCGAGGGGGTGACTAGGTGTGTGGATGAATGTACTTCAGTTGATGTAGTCTACATGGACTTCAGTAAGACTTCTGACAAAGTAACGCATGGGAGACTGTTCAAGAAGATAAGAGCCCATTGGATCCAGGGCAATTTGGCACATTTTATCCAAAATTGGCTTACTGTCAGGAGGTAGAGGGTGATTGTCGGTGGTTGTTCCGTGACTGGAAGCTGCGTCCCGTGGCGTACCGCTGTGCTGGGTCACTTGCTGTTTGTAGTGCACATGAATGATTTAGATATGAATGTAGGAAGTATGATCAGCAAGTTCGCAGATGACACGAAAATTGCTGGAGTGGTAAATAGCGAGGAGGGACACCTCAGGCTATAGGATGATATAGACATGTTGGGCAGATGGGCAGAACAGTTGCAAATTGAATTTAACCCTGAAACGTGTGAGGTGATGCATTTCGGGAGGATTAACAGGGGAAGGGAATACACAACGAATGGTAGGACGCTAGGAATGACAAAGGTCAGAGTGTGCATGCACATAGTCCCGGACAGCAGCAGGACAGGTAGATAAGGTGGTTAAGCAGGCATATGGGTTACTTGCCTTCATTAGCCGAGGAATGGCATATAAGAGCAGGGAAGTTATGACGGATCTGTACAAAATGCTAGTTAGGCCACAGCTGGAGTACTGTGTGCAGTTCTGGTCGCCAAATTATAGGAAGGATGTGATTGCATTAGAGAGGGTGCAGAGGTGATTCACCAGGATGTTACAGGGGCTGGAGATTTTCAGCTATGAAGAGAGATTGGACTGGCTGGGGTTGTTTCCCTTCGAGCAGAGAAGGCTGATTTAGTCGTACAAAATTATGAGGGACATAGTTACGGTAGATAGAACTGTACTTTTCCCCTTAGTAGAGGGTTCAATAACCAGCGGGCATAGTTTCAAGGTAAGTGGCAGGAGGTTTACAGGGGACTTGAGGAAACACGTTTACACCCAGAAGGTGTTTGGAATCTGAAACTCACTGCCTGAAAGGGTGCAAGAGGCAGGGACAGTCAGAACATTCAATAAACATTAGATGAGCACTTGAAACGCCATAGCTTACAAGGCTGCGGTCCAAATTCTGGATCATTGGAGTAGAATAGATATGGCTTGGATGGCCGCTGCAGACACAATGGGCGGAAGGGCCTATTTCTGTGCTGTATAACTCTATACTGTCTGTTTATATTACATTAGACCCTGTATCTGTTAATATTACACTAGACCCTGTCTCTATATATATTACACTAGACTCAGCCTCTGTTTCTATTATACTAGACCCTGTCCCTGTTTATATTACACTAGACTCAGCCTCTGTTTCTATTACACTAGACCTGTGTCTGTTTATATTACACTAGACCCTGTCTCTGTTTGTATTAGATTAGACCCTGCCTCTATTTATATTACACTAGACCCTGTCTCTGTTTATGTTACACTAGACCCTGTCTCTGTTTATATTACATTAGACCCTGTCTCTGTTTATATTACACTAGACCCTGTCTCTGTTTATATTACACTAGACCCTGTCTCTGTTTATATTACACTAGACCCTGTCTCTGTTTATGTTACACTAGACCCTGTCTCTGTTTATATTACACTAGACCCTGTCTCTGTTTATATTGCACTAGACCCTGTCTCTGTTTATGTTACACTAGACCCTGTCTCTGTTTATATTACACTAGACCCTGTCTCTGTTTATATTACGCCAGACCCTGTCTCTGTTTATATTACACTAGACCCTGTCTCTGTTTATATTACACTAGACCCTGTCTCTGTTTATATTACACTAGACCCTGTCTCTGTTTATATTACACTAGACCCTGTCTCTGTTTATGTTACACTAGACCCTGTCTCTGTTTATATTACACTAGACCCTGTCTCTGTTTATATTGCACTAGACCCTGTCTCTGTTTATGTTACACTAGACCCTGTCTCTGTTTATATTACACTAGACCCTGTCTCTGTTTATATTACACTAGACCCTGTCTCTGTTTATGTTACACTAGACCCTGTCTCTGTTTATATTACACTAGGCCCTGTCTCTGTTTATATTACACTAGACCCTGTCTCTGTTTATATTACACTAGACCCTGTCTCTGTTTATGTTACACTAGACCCTGTCTCTGTTTATATTACACTAGACCCTGTCTCTGTTTATATTACACTAGGCCCTGTCTCTGCTTATATTACACTAGGCCCTGTCTCTGCTTATATTATACTAGATCCTGTCTCTGTTTATATTACACTAGCTCCTGTCTCTGTTTATAATACATTAGATCCTGTCTCTGATTATATTACATTAGATCCTGTCTCTGATTATATTACACTAGGCCCTGTCTCTGCTTATATTACACTAGGCCCTGTCTCTGCTTATATTACACTAGCTCCTGTCTCTGTTTATAATACATTAGATCCTGTCTCTGATTATATTACATTAGATCCTGTCTCTGTTTATATTACACTAGACCCTGTCTCTGTTTATATTACACTAGCTCCTGTCTCTGTTTATAATACATTAGATCCTGTCTCTGATTATATTACATTAGATCCTGTCTCTGTTTATATTACACTAGACCCTGTCTCTGTTTATATTACACTAGGCCCTGTCTCTGCTTATATTACACTAGGCCCTGTCTCTGTTTATATTACACTAGGCCCTGTCTCTGCTTATATTATACTAGATCCTGTCTCTGTTTATATTACACTAGCTCCTGTCTCTGTTTATAATACATTAGATCCTGTCTCTGATTATATTACATTAGACCCTGTCTCTGTTTATTTTACACAAGACCCTGTCTCTCTTTATATTAGACTAGGCCCTGTCTATGTTTATTTAACCTAGACCCTCCCTCTCTTTATATTAGTATAGACCCTGTCACTCTTTATATTACACTAGGCCCTTGTCTCCGCTTATATTAGACTAGACCCTGTCTCTGTTTATAATATATTAGACAATGTCTCTGTTTATATTACACTAGACCCTGTCACTGTTTATATTACACTAGACACTGTCTCTGTTTATATAACACAAGACCCTGTCTCTGTTTATATTACACTAGGCACTGTCTCTGTTGATATTACACTAGACCCTGTCTCTGTTTATAATACACTAGACCCTGTCTCTGTTTATATTACACTAGACCCTGTCTCTGTTTATATTACACTAGACCCTGTCTCTGTTGATATTACACTAGACCCTGTCTCTGTTTATATTACACTAGACCCTGTCTCTGTTTATATTACACTAGACCCTGTCTCTGTTTATATTACACTAGACCCTGTCTCTGTTTATATTACACTAGACCCTGTCTCTGTTTATATTACACTAGACCCTGTCTCAGTTTAAATTACACTAGACCCTGTCTCTGTTTATATTACACTAGACCCTGTCTCTGTTTATATTACACTAGACCCTGCCTCAGTTTAAATTACACTAGACCCTGCCTCAGTTTAAATTACACTAGACCCTGTCTCTGTTTATAATACACTAGTTCCTGTCTATGTTTTTATTACACTAGACCCTGTCTCTGTTTAAATTACTCTAGACCCTGTCTCTGATTACATTAAACTAGACCCTGTCTCAGTTATTACTGCTCTAGCCCTTGTCTCTCTTGCAGTACTGAATGAGTGATGCACTGACAGAGCTATCGTCTTAGCAGTGAAACATTAATCCGAGTCCATATCTGCCTGCTCAGGCGGAAGTAAAATTTCCCTGGCACGATTTTGAAGAGCCAGTGAGTTCTCCCCGAGGGTCCTGGTCAATATTTATCCCTCAAACAACATCACTAAAAAGTGGTTCGCAGCTTATTTATGACGTTGCTGTTTCTGGGATCTTTCTTTGCTTCATTTGGCAGCCGCGTGTCGTAAATTACACACGTGACTGCAGTTCAAACACCTTCATTGGCTGTTAAGCGCTTTGGGATGTCCCAAGCTGATGAATGGCGCTGCAGAAATTCAAATCTCACTTTCTTTCTTATTGATGGATGAGATGTCTTTGGACTGATGTTCAGATGATGCATTTCCATGTCTAAGAAGGAGAAATATCAGCCCATGGCGTGAAAGACTCGCACACATCAATGTGGTCCACACGCAATCAATGGCTTGGAAATTTCGCTGATTAATACATAGGGAAGTCCAGTTTTCCAAAGGACAGTTAAATAAATTAGTTTGTGGTGGTTGAGGGAATGTTCTTACTCGGGATGTCCGAATAAATACCTTCCCTTCCTCAAATGGTAACATAGAACATTAGATTGTCCGCTGCACAGAAAGACGCCATTTGGCCCATTGCATCCGTGCTGGAACTGTGCAGAAACAAACCAAAGATAACTACACTTGTCTGCTCTCTCCGCATAGTTCAGCATCATCCTTGCTTCAAATATGTTGTTCCACCGTTCCCTTAAAAGCTGCATTGGTCTCTGTCTCAGACAGCACCGAACTCACTTAACCTCTATCCCCTATCTCTGTCTTATAGAGCACCAAACTCACTTAACCTCTATCCCCTATCTCTGTCTCTGTCCTATAGAGCACCGAACTCACTTAATCTCTCTCCCCTATCTCTCTCACTGTCGTATAGAGCACCGAACTCACTTAACCTCTATCCCCTATCTCTGTCTCTGTCGTATAGAGCACCAAACTCACTTAACCTCTCTCCTCTCTCTCTCTCTGTCTCAGACACCACCTAACTCAATTAACCTCTATCCCCTATCTCTGTCTCTGTCGTATAGAGCACCAAACTCACTTAACCTCTCTCCTCCCTCTCTCTCTGTCTCAGACACCACCTAACTCAAGTAACCTCTATCCCCTATCTCTGTCTCTGTCGTATAGAGCACCAAACTCACTTAACCTCTCTCCTCCCTCTCTCTCTGTCTCAGACACCACCTAACTCAATTAACCTCTATCATCCCTCTCTGTCTCTGTATGAGACAGCACCTAATTCACTTAACCTCCCTCCTCTCTGTCTGTCTCTCTGCCAGATAGCATCTAACTCACTTAACCTCTCTATTCCCTTTCTGTCTCTGTCTCTGACAGCACCAAACTCATTTAAACTCCATCCTTTCTCTCTGCCTGTGTCTCAGACAGCACCTAACTCACTTAACATTCGTCATCTATCTCTGCCTATGTCCTAGACAGCACCAAACTCACTTACCCTCTCTCCTCTCTATCTCTGTCTCTATCCCTGTCTCAGACAGCACCTAACTCACTTACCCTCTCTCCCCTCTGTCTCTGTCTCAGACAGCACCGAACTCACTTAACCTCCCTCCTCTCTCTCTATCTCTGTCTCAGACAGCACGTAACTCACTTAACCTCTCTCCTCTCTCTCTCTATCTGTCTCAGACAGCACCAAACTCACTTACCCTCTGTCTTCTCTCTCTGTCTCAGACAGCACCGAACTCACTTAACCTCTCTCCTGTCTCACTGTCTCTGTCTCAGACAGCACCGAACTCACTTACCCTCTCTCTTCTCCCTCTGTCTCTGCTCAGACAGCACCGAACTCAAATAAACTCTCTCTGTGTCTGTCTCAGACAGCACCGAACTCACTTAACCTCTCTCCTCACTCTCTGTCTCTGCTTAGACAGCACCGAACTCACTTAACCTCTCTTTCCTCTCTGTGTCTCTGTCTCAGACAGCAACTAACCCACTTAACCTCTCTTTCCTCTCTCTGTCTCTGTCTCAGACAGCACCGAACTCACTTAACCTCTCTTTCCTCTCTCTGTCTCTGTCTCAGACAGCACCTATCTCACTTAACCTCTCCTGTCTCTCTCTCTGTCTCTGTCTCAGACAGCACCGAAATCACTTACCCTCACTCCTCTCTATCTGTCTCTGACATCACCTAACTCAATTAACTGCCATCATCTCTCTCTGCATGTGTCTCAGAAAGCACCTAACTCATTTACCCTCTTTCCTCTCTCTCTGTCTAAAACAGCAGCAAACTCATTTAACCTCTCTCCTCTCTCCCTGTTTCAGATAGCACCTAACTCACTTAACCTCTCTCCTCTCTCTTTCTCTTTCTAAAACAGCAGCAAACCCACTTAACCTCTCTCCTCTCTCTCTCTCTCAGACAGCATCTAACTCAATTAACCTCTCTCCTGTCTCTCTTTCTCACTCTCTCAGACAACACATCGCTCACTTAAAGCCTTCTATTTTCTAATAGCCCGCTTTGAGTGGAATGTTTTTTTTAACTTCCCCTAATTTCTCCCAGTGATAATCCCCACCTCCATCTCCCACTTTTGTGAATTTGTTAGAACCAAATATTCCTTAAACTGAGAATGGGGGTGACAGTAATGTTGAGATGAGGAACAATCTGTGTTGCGGTTCCTGGTGCTGTTACAGTGAGGCCGCCCCCACAGACAGAAAGCCTGTTCATGGTGATAACATCAGACTGACGCCTGCGATATCAGTCTCAGGCAACACAACTTCCTCTTTCTCGCTGCCGGCTCCAAACCGCACATCTCACTTCTGAGCAGAAAATAAATCCAGGGGCCACAATCTGGTGGAAACATCTGGCAAGGCGGCCTATATCTGGCCACAGAGTCGGTGCAGAGCTGCAAAGATCACATGGCGGTGACATTTGCAATTGTTGATTGTGTTTAGGGTCTCCATTACCGAACATGACTGGCGGTTTCTGTCGATCAGTCACTGAGCTCCCTCTGCTCTCTGAAGCCGGGAGCTGGTAGTTTGCTCCCTTTCAGTATATGAGGACATTTTACTTTAGGCAGCGAGTTGTTATGATCTGGACTGTGTTTCCTTACAGCGTGGTGGAAGCAGATTTTATAACAACTTTCACAAGAGAATTGAATACATACTTTATAGAAGAATAGGTTACAGGGCTTGGGGAAGGAGCAGGGAGTGGGAATAATTGGAGAGCTCTTTCAAAGAGCGGGCACAGGCACAATGGGCTGAATGGCCACATCCTGTGATGTTTCATTCTGAAATTCTATTTCTCAGCTTTAATCTCTCACCACCTTGTATCTCCTCTTTCAAAGTCTCTTTCTCTCTTTATTTCTCTCTTTCTCAATCTTTCTGGACATCATCAATAAAAGTTTAGATTGCAAAGTTGGACAGAATACTGCAGCTGGGGCCTCACCTGTGATTTGTGAAGCTTTACCAATAATTTCCTTGCTTTAGTATGACAATAGTGGGCAAAATAAACCAATATTTTCTCCCAGTAGGGCTTCTGTCCCTTCTGGGCAATGTAATGCACTGAATAATGTGACACAAGTTCCTCCCTTTGTTGTGGTTACATTAAAGACCCAGCGAGTAAATTTCAACTTCACGCCCAGGCAGTAATCCTGTCCCAGGATCCATGTGCTGTAACCTGGTAAAGGGTCCGGGGCCTTACTAAAGGCCGCAAAATGACTCACGGCAACTTTCAGCTTTCAGATCTCCCCCGCCCCTTTATTTTTGCGCTAGACCTCACTTCTGTTCTTATCACTTCCCTATGTTATTCTTAAACAAGTTTCCATATCACTCTTGTAAAGTTACACACCCCTCCCGGTTAGTGTTTTGAGGTTGTAACTGGCAGAATAGATAAGGGGCGACCAGTGGATGTGATGTATTTGTATTTTCAGAAGGGATTCGATAAGGAGCCACAAAAAATTAGGGCTCATCGGAATGGGGGTAATATACTACCATGGATTGAGGATTGATTAACGGAAACCAAACAGAGAGTAAACGTGTAATTTTTGGGTTGGCAGGCTGTAACTAGCGGATTACCGCAAGGATCAGTGCTTGTGTCTCAGATATTTACAATCTACTTCAATGATTTGTATGAGTGGACCAAATGTCATTTATTCAAGTTTGCTGATGATAAGAAGTCAAGTGGGAATGTAAGTTGTGAGGAGGAAGCAAAGAGGCTTCAGGGGGATAGAGAGAGACCAGTGACTGGGCAAGTGCATGTCAAACGGAATATAATGTGGAGAAATGTGATTATATAATTCGGAAGGAAAAATTGAAAAGCAGAGTATTTCTTGAATGGTGAGACATTGGGAAATGTTGGTGTTCAGCATGACCTGCCTGTCCGTGTACACGAATCACTGAAGGTTAATATGCAGGGACAGCAAGCAATTAGAAAAGCAAATGGTATGTTGGCCTTTATTACAAGAGGATTTGAGTGTAAGAGTAAAGACGACTTACTGCAATTATATAGGGTCCAGGTGAGTCCACACCTGGATTATTGTATGCCATTTTGATCTCCTTACCAAAGGAAGGATATAGTTGCCATAGAGGGATTGCAAAGAAGTTTCCTTGGATGAGGAGATTGTCCCTTGAGGAGTTTAGAAGAATGAGCGGTGATCTCATTGAAACATGCAGAATTTTGACATGGCGTGGACAGGGTAAATGCAGAGAGGATGTTTCCCCTGGCTGGGGAATCTAGAACCAGGGTCACAGTCTCAGAATAATGGGTTCGCCATTTAGGACTGAGATGAGGAGAAATTATTTCACTCAGAGTGTGGTGAATCTTTGGAATTCTCTACCACAGAGTGCTGTGGCAGCTCTGTCGTTGAGTATATTTAAGGCAGAGATCGATAGATTTTTGGCTATTACGGGAATCAAGGGATTGGAGGATAGTGCAGGAAAGTGGAGTTGAGGTAGACGATCAGGCATGATCTCGTTGAATGGCGGAGCAGGATTGGCGGGCCGAATGGCCTGTTCCTGCTCCTATTTCTTATGTTCTTATTTCATATTGTGTGAGATTCTGTCCCTGTAATTGTTACAGTAGGTGCTGCCTCGGCTGTTATTAGAAAACAACCTGCCCTTTTTTCCAGTTCTAGTGCATGCCTCAATTATTATAACTCCAGGCCATGTCACTGTACAATAAACTGAAGAGACTGGTGTATGGCTGCTCATTATCCTCGGAGTGATTCAATCCCCTTTCCAACTGAATACTGTGGACAGACTGGCTCACCTTGGTAACGGAATGATCAGTGTGACATCGATTTCTAAACAATCACGCACAAGTGAATGGGTCATCAATAAATCTTAAAGATATTAAATGATCTGCAATTGCATTTTGAATAAAGGAAATAAAATGCTGTTAAATGATGACTGAGGCTAATCATTTATCTTTGTAGAATGCACTTGCAAATATTATAAATGATGTTTTGTACACACACACACACTCACATATTGACACACACCGCAAACACTTTGTGAGTCTGTTTTTGGGTTGTTCCTCTGAACACGCTCATGTTGTGCATTTGGTGAGTTTTAGGACCCTGCGGCCGCCTAACCAGCGAGGCTGTGAGGTCACGGTTCCAAGCTCTGTCTCACACAATCAGTGGGTCCAGCCGAAGCTCAATAGAAAATACTGCAGCAAAAACAATCCGTAACATTCACAAACTGGGAGCAATCTTCACAGCACAACACCAGTGTGAATTAGTAAACTTTAACACACAGTGTTTGCCATAAGTTAGTGCAACTTGCCGGGCACTGCAGCCCACCGTCAGTCCTGTCCCTCAATCCCAGCTCATCTCTGCGGGATTGTTACAAGGTTCACCCCGTCCTTTCAACACAATCATTACCCACATAATACCACAACAATTAAAAATTGCGCACAGCTTCTGATAGTTATTGACAAATTTATATGTATGCATCTAGGTAAAAGTATCTTGCATCATTCCGCACCTGGAAATATATATATCTTTACTTATATCAATATCCATCAATCCCTCTATTTAACATGCATTTCTCCACCAAACAGGGACAAATGTCTAATGCAGTAATAAATGAGATAGACACAAATGTAAAATAAACAGAAACACGTTTCGTGGTACCTTAACTGAGAGAGTTCTAGTGTATTATAAACAAAGCCATGGTCCAGTTCAGTAATAATTGAGAGTGGGTCTAGTGTAATTTAATCAGAGCCATGGTGTAGTTCAGAAACAACTGAGACAGGGTCTAGTGTAATATTAACAGACACATGTTCCAGTGCAAAAATAACTGAGTCAAGGCCTATTGCAATAAAATAGAGGCATTACCTAGTGCAGTAATAACTAACACATGTTCAAGCACAATAGGAACACGGACAACGCCTCGGGTAATATATATCAGACATGGCCAAGGGCAGTAATAACAGAGAACAGGGTCTAGTGTAACATAAACTGAGACCGGGTCCAGTGCAGTAATAACAGACACAGGGTCTAGTGTAACATAAACAGACACAGGGTCCAGTGCAGTAATAACAGTGACAGTGACTGGTGTCATAGAAAAGAGTCAGGGATCAGTGTAATGCACACAGCGACAGGGTGCAGTGTAACAAAAATAGAGACAGCGTCTAGTGTAATATAAACAGAGACAGAGTCTAGTTTAATATAAACAGAGACATGGTCTAGTGTAATATAAAAGGTGACAGGGTCAAGTGTAATATATACAGAGACCGGTATGGTTTCATATAAAAAGCGACAGGGTCTAGAATAATATAAACAGAAAAAGGGTCCAATGGAGTAATAACAGACAAAGGCAATAGTGCAATATAAACAGAGACAGGGTCTAGAGTAATATAAACTCAGACATGTTCTAGAGTAATATAAACAGAGACAGGGTCGAGTGTAATATAAACAGAGACATGGTCTACTGTAAATTAAATAGAGGCAGCGTCTAGTGTAAAATAAACAGCGACATGGTGTAGTGCAATATAAATAGAGGCAGGATGCAATGTAGTATAAACAGAGAAAGAGTCTCGTGTAATATAAACAGAGACGTTGTCTAATATAATATAAAGAGGGAATGGGTCCAATGTAATATAAACAGAGGCAGGGCCTAGTGAAATAAAGAAGAGACAGGATCAAGTGTAATAAAAACAGAGACAGGGTCTAGTGTATTACAAACAGAGACAGGGTCTAGCGTAATATAATCAGAGGCAGTGTCTAGTGTGAGCGAAGCAGGGACAGGGTTTAGTGTAATATAAACAGAGACAGGGTCTAGTGTAATATAAACAGAGACAGGGTCTAGTGTCTTACAAACAGAGACAGGGTCTAGCGTAATATAAGCAGAGAGAGTGTCCAGTGTACCCTAAGCAGAGACAGAGTCTAATGTATTATTAAAGAGATAGCTTCTAGTGTAGAAACATAGAAACATAGAAGATAGGAGCAGGAGTAGGCCAGTCGGCCCGTCGAGCCTGCTCTGCCGTTCAATGCAATCATGGCTGATCATCCAAATTCAGTACCCTGTCCCTGCCTTCTCCCCATATCCTTTGATCCCTTTAGCCTTAAGAAATATATCCAACTCCTTCTTAAATATATTTAATGAATTGGCCTCCACTGCCATCTGTGGTAGAGAATTCCACAGGTTCACCACTCTCTGGGTGAAGAAAGTCCTCCTGATTTCTGTCCTAAATGGCTTACCACTTATCCTTAGACTGTGACCCCCTGGTTCTGGACTCCCCGAGCATCGGGGACATCCTTCCTGCATCTAGTCTGTCCAGTCCTGTCAGAATGTTTAAAGTTTCAATGAGATCCCCTCTTATTCTTCTAAACTCCAGCGAGTATAAGACCAATCGACCCAATCTCTCCTCATACATCATTCCTGCCATCCCAGGTATCAGCCTTGTGAATCTTCACTGAACTCCTTCCATCGCAAGAACATCCTCCCTCAGATAAGGCGATCAAAACTGCACACAATACTCAAGATGTGGCCTCACCAAGGCCCTGTACAACTGAAGCAAGACATCCTCGTTCCTGTACTCAAACCCTCTCTCTATGAAGGCCAACATACCATTTGCCTTCTTAACCACCTGCTGCACCTGCATGCTTACCTTCAGCGACTGGTTCACAAGGACACCCAGGTCTCGTTGCACTTCCCCTTCTCCCAATCTATTGCCATTCAGATAAAAAACTGCCTTCCTGTTTTTGACACCAAACTGGATAACCTCGCATTTATCCACGTTATATTGCATCTGCCATGCTTCTTCCCAATCACCCAACCTGTCCCAATCATCCTGGAGTTTCTCAGCATCTTCCTCACAGCACACATGCCCACCCAGCTTTGTGTCGCCTGCAAACTTGGAGATATTACATCTAGTTCCCTTGTCTAGATCATTAATATACATTGTGAATAGCTGGGGTCCAATGACTGAACCCTGCGTTTCCCCACTAGTCACTGCCCACCACTCGGAAAAAGACCCGTTTATTCCAACTCTTTGCTTTCTGTCTGCCAACAAGCTCTCTGTCCAAGTCTCTGTCCAAGTCAATACCTTGCCCCGAATCCCATGTGCCTTACGCTAATCTCTTAAGCGGGACCTTATTGAAAGCCTTTTGAAAGACCAAATACACCACATCCACTGGTTCTCCCTTATCTATTTTACAAGTTACATCCTCAAAACTTTCCAGTAGATTAGTCAAGCACGATTTACCATTTGTATATCGATGTTGACTTTGTCTGATCCTGTCACTGTTTTCCAAGTGTTCTGCTATTACATCTTTTATAATGGCCTCTTGCATTTTCCCTACTATCGATGTCAGGGTTACCAGTCTGTAATTCCCCGTTTTCTCTCTACCACCTTTTTTGAATAGTGGGGTAACATTAGCTACCCTCCAATCCATGGGTACTGTTCCAGATTCCATCGAATGTGGGAAGATGATCAGCAATGCATCTATTATTTCTAGGGCAACTTCCTTAATACCCTAGGATGTAGATTATCAGACCCTGGGGATTTATCGACCTTCAATCCTGTCAATTTCCCTAACAACATTTCCCTTCAAATACTGATTTATTTCAGTTCCTCCCTTTCATGAGAGCTTATGTTCCCCGACATCTCTGGCAGATCATTTGTGTCCTCCTTTGTGAAGACAGAACCAAAATATGTATTTAATTGGTCAGCCATTTCTTTGTTCCCCATTATAAATTCCACTGATTCTGATTGCAAGGGACCTATGCTTGATTTCACCAATCTTTCTCGCTTCACTTTTCTATAAATGCTTTTACAGTCAGGTTTTATGTTCCCCGCAAGCTTACTCTCATATTCTATGTTCCCCTTTTTAATTAATCCCTATGTCTTCCTTTGTTGAATCCTAAACTGCTCCCAGTCCTCAGGTTTACTGCTTTTTCTGGCCAATTTATATGTCCTCTCCTTGGATCTTATGCTATCCCTAATTTCCATTGTTAGCCACAGTTGAGTCACCTTTTTTGTTTTATTTTTATGCCAAACAGGGATGAAAAATTCTGTAGTTCATCCTTGCGGTCTTTGAATGTTTGCCATTGCCTAACCACCGTCAACCCTTTGAGTGACATTCCCCAATCAATCCTACCCAACTCGCTCCTCATACCATCGTAGATTCCTTTATTTAAATTCAGGACCCTAGTCTCTGTCAACTACTTCATTCTTCATCTTAATGAAGAATTTTATCATATTATGATTGCTCCGACCCAAGGGGCCTCGTACAACAAGATTGCTAATTAATCCTTTGCATTACATAATACCCAGTCTAAGATGGCCTGATCTCTAGTTGGTTCCTCGACATAATGGTCTAGGAAACAATCCCGTAAACACAGTGTAGTTACTAATTTGGTTAGCCCAATCTATATGTAGATTAAAGGCACCCAAGATGACAGCTGTGCCCTTATTGCATGCTCCTCTAATTTCCCTTTTAATGCCATCCCCAACCTCCGCATTACTGTTTGGAGGTCTATATACCAATTCCACTAACGTTTTCGGCCCGTTCGTATTTCTCAGTTTTACCCATACAAATTCCACGTCATCAGAGCTAATATCATTTTTTGCAATTGTGTTAATCCCCTCTTTAACCAGCAATGCTACCCCACCTTCCTTTCCTTTCTGCCTATCATTCCTGAATATTGAATACCCCTGGATTTTGAGTTCACATCCTCGGCCACCCTGGAGCCATGTTTCCGTAAGACCCAATCAAATCATATTAGTTTGCCTCCATTGGTGCAGCTAATTCATCCACCTTATTACGAATGCTCCTCTCATTAAGACACTTCAGTGTAATAAAAGCAGAGGCAGGGTCTACTGTAGAATAAATAGAGACAGATTCCAGTGGACTAATAAGAGACAGGGACGAGTGTAACATAAACAGAAACAGGGACTAATGTGCTATAAATAGAGACAGGGAGCAGTGGAGTAATAACAGAGACAGGGACGAGTGTAATATAAACAGAAAAAGGGACAAATGTGCTATAAATAGAGACAGGGAGCAGTGGAGTAATAACAGAGACAGCCCTGGTGTAATTTAAGAAGAGACAGGGTCTACCATAATATTAACTGAGACAGGATCCAGTGGAGTAATAACAGAAACATGGACGAGTGTAAAACAAAAACAAAGACAGGAGCTACTGTATTATAAACAGAGACAGGGTCTAGTGTAATATAAACAGCGTCAGGGTCTAGCGTAATATATACAGAGATAGGGCCTAATGTAATATAAACAGAGACAGGGCTTAGTGTAGTATAAATTCAGACAGAGTTCGATGTAGTATAAACAGAGGCAGGGTCTAGTGTAATATAAACAGCGTCAGGGTCTAGCGTAATATATACAGAGATAGGGCCTAGTGTAATATAAACAGAGACAGGGCTTAGTGTAGTATAAATTCAGACAGAGTCCAGTGTAGTATAAACAGAGGCAGGGTCAAGTGCAATATAAAAAACGACAGAGTCAATTGTAATAAAAACAGGGACAGGGTCTAGTGTAATTAAACAGGGAAAGGCTCTCATGAAAAATAATCAGAGAGAGGTTCTGGTGTAATTTAAACAGAAACGTGTTCAAACGTTATATGAACAGAGGCAGGGTTTAAATTAATATAAACAGAAACACGGTCTAGTATAATATAAATCGAGACAGGGTCTACTGTAATATAAACAGAGACAGGGTCGAGTGTAATAAAAACAGAGACAGGCTCGAGTGTAATAAAAACAGATACAGGGGCTAGTGTAATATAAAAAAAGACAGGGTCTAGAAAAATATAAACAGATAGAGGGTCTAGTGTAAAATAAACAGATACAGCGTCTAGTGTAATGTAAAGAGAGAAATGGTATTCTGTAATATAAAGAGAGACAGGGTGTCGTACAATACAAACAGGGTCAGGGCGTTATGTAATATATACAATTACAGGGGCTAATATAAACAGAGATAGGCTCCAGTGTAATCACAACAGAGGCAGGGTTAGGTGCACAACATAACAGAGACAGGGTCTAGTGTAATATAAAGAGAGACATGGTCTAGTTTAATCTAAACAGAGACAGGGTCTAGTGTAATATAAACAGAGACAGGGTCTAGTGTAATATAAACAGAGACAGGGTCTAGTGTAATATAAACAGAGACAGGGTCTAGTGTAATATAAACAGAGATAGGGTCTAGTGTAATATAAACAGAGACAGGGTCTAGTGTAATATAAACAGAGACAGGGTCTAGTGTAATATAAACAGAGATAGGGTCTAGTGCAATATAAACAGAGACAGGGTCTAGTGTAATATAAACAGAGACAGGGCCTAGTGTAATATAAACAGAGACAGGGTCTAGTGCAATATAAACAGAGACAGGGCCTAGTGTAATATAAACAGAGACACTGTCTAGTGTAATATAAACAGAGACAGTGTCTAGTGTAATATAACAGAGACAGGGTCTAGTGTAATATAAACGGAGACACTGTCTAGTGTAATATAAACAGAGATAGGGTCTAGTGTAATATAAACAGAGACAGGGTCTAGTGTAATATAAACAGAGACAGGGTCTAGTGTAATATAAACAGAGACACTGTCTAGTGTAATATAAACAGAGATAGGGTCTAGTGTAATATAAACAGAGACAGGGCCTAGTGTAATATAAAGAGAGACAGGGTCTAGTGTAATATAAACAGAGACAGGGTCTAGTGTAATATGAACAGAGACAGGGTCTAGTGTAATATAAACAGAGATAGGGCCTAGTGTAATATAAACAGAGACAGGGTCTAGTGTAATATAAACAGAGACAGGGTCTAGTGTAATATATACAGAGACAGTGCCTAGTGTAATATAATCAGAGACAGAGTCTAGTGTAATATAATCAGAGACAGGGCCCAGTGTAATATAAACAGAGACAGGGTCTAGGGCAATATAAACAGAGACAGTGCCTAGTGTAATATAATCAGAGACAGGGCCTAGTGTAATATAAACAGAGACAGGGTCTAGTGTAATATAATCAGAGACAGGGCCTAGTGTAATATAAACAGAGACAGGGTCTAGTGTAATATAAACAGAGACAGGGTCTAGTGTAATATAAACAGAGACAGGGTCTAGTGTAATATAAACAGAGATAGGGCCTAGTGTAATATAAACAGAGACAGGGTCTAGTGTAATATAAACAGAGACAGGGTCTAGTGTAATATATACAGAGATAGGGCCTAGTGTAATATAAAGAGAGATAGGCTCTAGTGTAATATAAACAGAGACAGGGTCCAGTGTAATATATACAGAGATAGGGCCTAGTGTAATATAAAGAGAGATAGGCTCTAGAGTAATATAAACAGAGACAGGGTCTAGTGTAATATAAACAGAGACAGGGTCTAGTGTAATATAAACAGAGACAGGGTCGAGTGTAATATAAACAGAGACAGGGTCTAGTGTAATATAAACAGAGACAGAGTCTAGTGTAATATAATCAGAGACAGAGTCTAGTGTAATATAAACAGAGACAGGGTCTAGTGTAATATAAACAGAGACAGGGTCTAGTGTAATATAAACAGAGACAGTGCCTAGTGTAATATAATCAGAGACAGGGTCTAGTGTAATATAAACAGAGACAGGGTCTAGTGTAATATAAACAGAGGCAGGGTCTAGTGTAATATAAACAGAGACATGGTCTAGTGTAATATAAATAGAGACAGTGCCTAGTGTAATATAAAGAGAGACAGGGTCTAGTGTAATATAAACAGAGACAGGGTCTAGTGTAATATATACAGAGATAGGGCCTAGTGTAATATAAACAGAGAGAGGGTCTAGTGTAATATAAACAGAGACAGGGTTTGTGTAATATAAAGAGAGATAGGCTCTAGTGTAATATGAACAGAGACAGGGTCTAGTGTAATATATACAGAGACAGGGTCTAGTGTAATATATACAGAGATAGGGCCTAGTGTAATATAAAGAGAGACAGGGTCTAGTGTAATATAAACAGAGACAGGGTCTAGTGTAATATAAACAGAGACAGGGTCTAGTGAATTATATATTGAGACAAGTTCTAGTCTAATATAAACAGAGACATGGTTTGTGTAATATAAACAGAGACAGGGCCTACTGTAAAATAAACCGAGGCTCGGTCTAATGTAATATAAACAGAGGCTGTGCCTAGTAAAATATACAAAGAGTAATTGTCTAGTGCAATAATAACTGGGGCGACTTGTAGTGTTTTATAAATACAGACATGATCCACTGTAATATAACGTGAGACAGCGGACAGTTTAATGCAAATTAGACAAGGGTTAGTTTAACATTAACAGAGACATCGTCTAGTGTCATATAAACAGAGGGAGGGTCCAATTAAATATAAACACCGTCATGATCTATTGGAATATAAACAGAGACATGGCCTCATGTAATATGAACAGAAACAGGTCTAGAGTTATATAAACAGAGACAGGATCTAGTGTAATATAAACAGAGACAGGGTCCAGTGTAATATAAACAGAGACAGGGTCTAGTGTAACATAAACTGAGACAGGGTCTACTGTAATATAAAGTGAGACAAGGCCGAGTGTAATATAAACAGAGACAGGATCTAGTGTAATATAAACAGAGACAGGGTCCAGTGTAATATAAACTGAGACAGGGTCTACTGTAATATAAAGTGAGACAAGGCCTAGTGTAATATAAACAGAGACAAGTTCAAGTGTAACATAAACTGAGACAGGGTCTACTGTAATATAAAGTGAGACAAGGCCTAGTGTAATATAAACAGAGACAGGGTCTAGTTTAATTAAAAAAGATATAGGATCTAGTGTAATATAAACAGTGGCAGGTTCTAGTGTAATATATACAGAGACAGGGTCTAGTGTAATATGAACAGAGACAAGGTCTAGTGTAATATAAACAGAAACAGGGTCTAGTGTTATATAAACAGCGACAGGGCGTAGTGTAATATAAACAGAGACAGGGTCTAGTGTAATATATACAGAGATAGGGCCTAGTGTAATATAAACAGAGACAGGGTCTAGTGTAATATAAACAGAGATAGGGCCGAGTGAAATATAAACAGAGACAGGGTCTAGTGTAATATAAACAGAGACAAGGTCCAGTGTAATATAAACAGAGACAGGGTCTAGTGTAATATAAACAGAGACAAGGTCCAGTGTAATATAAACAGAGACAGGGTCTAGTGTAATATAAACAGAGACAAGGTCCAGTGTAATATAAATAGAGACAAGGTCCAGTGTAATATAAACAGAGACTGGGTCCAGTGTAATATAAACAGAGACAGGGTCTAGTGTTATATAAACAGAGAAAGGTTCTAGTGTATTATAAACAGAGACAGGGTCTAGTGTAATATAAACAGAGACAGGGTCTAGTGTTACATAAACAGAGACAGGGTATAGTGTAATATAAACAGAGACAGGGTCTAGTGTAATATAAACAGTGACAGGGTCTAGTGTAATATAAATAGAGACAGGGTCTAGTGTAATATAAACAGAGACAGGGTCTAGTGTAATATAAACAGAGACAGGGTCTAGTGTAATATAAACAGAGACAGGGTCTAGTGTAATATAAACAGAGACAGGGTCTAGTGTAATATAAACAGAGACAGGGTCTAGTGTAATATAAACAGTGACAGGGCCTAGTGTAATATAAACAGAGACAGGGTCTAGTGTAATATAAACAGAGACAGGGTCTAGTGTAATATAAACAGAGACAAGGTCCAGTGTAATATAAACAGAGACAGGGTCTAGTGTAATATAAACAGAGACAGGGTCTAGTGTAATATAAACAGAGACAGGGTCTAGTGTAATATAAACAGAGACAGGGTCTAGTGTTATATAAACAGAGACAGGGTCTAGTGTAATATAAACAGTGACAGGGCCTAGTGTAATATAAACAGAGACAGGGTCTAGTGTAATATAAACAGAGACAAGGTCCAGTGTAATATAAACAGAGACAGGGTCTAGTGTAATATAAACAGAGACAGGGTCTAGTGTAATATAAACAGAGACAGGGTCTAGTGTAATATAAACAGAGACAAGGTCTAGTGTAATATAAACAGAGACAGGGTCTAGTGTAATATAAACAGAGACAGTGTCTAGTGTAATATAAACAGAGACAGGGTCTAGTGTAATATAAACAGAGACAGGGTCTAGTGTAATATAAACAGAGACATGGTCTAGTGTAATATAAACATAGACAGGGTCTAGTGTAATATAAACAGAGACAGGGTCTAGTGTAATATAAACAGAGACAGGGTCTAGTGTAATATAAACAGAGATAGGGCCTAGTGTAAGATAAACAGAGACAGGGTCTAGAGTAATATAAACAGAGACAGGGTCTAGTGTAATATAAACAGAGACAGGGTCTAGTGTAATATAAACAGAGACATGGTCTAGTGTAATATAAGCAGAGACAGGGTCTAGTGTAATATAATCAGAGACAGGGCCTAGTGTAATATAAACAGAGACAGGGTCTAGTGTAATATAAACAGAGACAGGGTCTAGTGTAATATAAACAGAGACAGGGCCTGGTGTAATATAAACAGAGACAGGGTCTAGTGTAATATAAACAGAGACAGGGCCTAGTGTAATATAAACAGAGACAGGGTCGAGTGTAATATAAACAGAGACAGGGTCTAGTGTAATATAAACAGAGACAGGGCCTGGTGTAATATAAACAGAGACAGGGTCTAGTGTAATATAAACAGAGACAGGGTCTAGTGTAATATAAACAGAGACAGCGTCTAGTGTAATATAAACAGAGACAGTGTCTTGTGTAATATAAACAGAGACAGGGTCTAGTGTAATATAAACAGAGACAGGGTCTAGTGTAATATAAACAGAGACAGGGTCTAGTGTAATATAAACAGAGACAGTGTCTAGTGTAATATAAACAGAGACAGGGTCTAGTGTAATATAAACAGAGACAGTGTCTAGTGTAATATAAACAGAGACAGGGTCTAGTGTAATATAAACAGAGACAAGGTCTAGTGTAATATAAACAGAGACAGGGTCTAGTGTAATATAAACAGAGACAGGGTCTCGTGTAATATAAACAGAGACAGGGTCTAGTGTAATATAAACAGAGACATGTCAATTGTATTATAAGCAGCGACAGGCTAAATATAAACAGAAACAGGGTTTAGCCTAATATAAATTGAGAGAGGGGCTACAGTAATATAAGCAGAGAAAAGGGCTACTGTAATATAATCTGAGACAGGGTCCAGTGTAATATTAACAGAGACAATGTCTAGTGTAATATAAACAGTGACAGGGCCGAGTGTAATATAAACAGAGACAGAGTCTAGTGTAATATAAACAGAGACAGGGTCTAGTGTAATATAAACAGAGACAGGGTCTAGTGTAATATAAACAGAGACAGGGTCTAGTGTAATATAAACAGAGACAGGGTCTAGTGTAATATAAGCAGAGACAGGGCGTAGTGTAATATAAACAGAGACAGGGTCTAGTGTAATATAAACAGAGACACTGTCTAGTGTAATATAAACAGTGACAGGGTCTAGTGTAATATAAACAGAGACAGGGTCTGGTGTAATATAAACAGTGACAGGGTCTAGTGTAATATAAACAGAGACAGGGTCTAGTGTAATATAAACAGTGACAGGGTCTAGTGTAATATAAACAGAGACAGGGTCTAGTGTAATATAAACAGAGACAGGGTCTAGTGTAATATAAACAGAGACAGGGTCTAGTGTAATATAAACAGAGACAGGGTCTAGTGTAATATAAACAGAGACAGGGTCCACTGTAAACTAAACAGAGTCAGGACCTATTTTAATTTAAACAGAGACAGGGCCTAGTGTAATATAATTAGAGACAGTGTCTAGTGTAATATAAACAGAGACAGGGTCTAGTGTAATATAAAGTGAGAAATGGTCTAATATAATATAAACAATGACAGGGACTAGTTCTATGTACACAGTGACATAGTTTGTGTAATATAAACAGAGACAGGGCATAGTGTAATATAAACAGATGCAGGGCCTACATAGAAACATATACATAGAAGATGGGAAAAGAAGAGGGCTATTTGGCCCCTCGAGCCTGCTCTGCAATTCAATGACATCATGGCTGATCATCCAAAATCAGTACGCTGTCCCTACCTGCTCCCCATATCCCTTGATCCCTTTAGCCTTAAGGAATATATCCAACTCCTTCTTGAACATATTTAATGAATTGGCCTCTACTGCCTTCTGTGGTAGAGAATTCCACAGATTCACCACTCTCTCGTTGAAGAAATTCCTCCTCATCTCTGTCCTAAATGGCTTACCCCTTATCCTTAGACTGTGACCCCTGGTTCTGGAATCCATGGCCATCGGAAACATCTTTCCTGCATCTAGTCTGTCTAGTCCTGTTAGAATTTTATAAGTTTCAATGAGATCCCCTCTCATTCTTCTAAACACCAGCGAGTAAAAGCCCAATCGACCCAATCTCTCCTCATACGTCATTCCTGCCATCCCAGGTAGCAGTCTGGTGAATCTTCGCTGCACTCCCTCCATGGCAAGATCATCCGTCCTGAGATAAGTCGAACAAAACTGCACACTATACTCAAGGTGGTGTCTCACCAAGGCCCTGTACAACTGCAGCAAGACATCTTTGTTCCTGTACACGAACCATCTCGCTATGAAGGCAAAAATACAATTTGCCTTCTTAATCGCCTGCTGCACCTGTATGCTTACATTCAGAGACTGGTGCAGAAGGACAGCCAGGTCTCGTTGCACTTCCCCTTCTCCCAATCTATTGCCGTTCAGATAATAACCTGCCTTCCTTTTTTTTCCAGCAAAGTGGGAAACCTCGCATTTATCCACATTATACTGCATCTGCCATGATTCTGCCCAATCACCCAACCTATCCATATCATACTGGAGTTCCTGAGCATCCTCCTCACAGCACACCGGCCCAACCAGCTTTGTGTCATCTGCAAACTTGGGGATTTTACATCTAATTACCTCACCGTCTAGATCATTGATATATATTGTGAATAGCTGGGGTCCAAGGACCGATCCCTGCGGTACCACACCAATCACTGTCTGCCACTTGGAAAAAGACACGTTTATTCCAACTCTTTGCTTGCTGTCTGCCAACCAGTTCTCTAACCAAGTCAGTACCTTGTCCCCAATCCTATGTGCCTTAAATTTACACGCTAATCTCATATGCGGGACCTTATCGAAAACCTTCTGAAAGTCCAAATACACCACATCCACTGGTTCTCCCTTATCTATTCTACCAGTTGCATCCTCAAAAAATTCCAGTAGATTAGTCAAGCACGATTTACCTTTTGTAAATCCATGTTGACTTTGTCAGATCCTGTCACTGTTTTCCAAGTGGTCTGCTATTACAAATTTTATAATGTACTCTAGCCTTTTCCCCACTACCGATGTCAGGCTAACCGGACAATAATTCGCCGTCTTCTCTCTACCACCTTTTTTGAATAGTGGGGTTACATTAGCTACCCTCCAATCCATGGAAATTGTTCCAGAGTCTATCAAATTTTGGAAGATGACCAGCAATGCATCTACTATTTCAAGGGCCACTTCCTTCAGTACCCTAGGATGTAGATTATCAGGCCCTGGGGATTTAGCGGCCTTCAATCCCGTCAATTTACCTAACACCATTTCCCTACAAATATGGATTTCTTTCAGTTCCGCCCTCTCATTAGATCCTATTTTCCACGACATCTCTGGGAGGTTATTTGTCTCCTTCTTTGTGAAGACAGAACCAAAGTATGTATTTAATTGGTCTGCCATTTCATTGTTCCCCATTATAAATTCCCCTAATTCTGGCTGCAACGGACCTACGCTTGACTAGACAAGGGCCTAGTGTAACATAAACAGTTATATGGCTTGTGTATTAGAAAGAGAAACAGTGTCTAGTGTAATATAAACAGAGAGATGGTCTATTGTAATAAAGGCAGGGACAGGGTCTTATGTAGTATAAACAAAGACAGGGTCTAGTTTAATATAAACAGAGGGAGGTTCTACTGTAAGCTAAACGGAGACTGGGTCTGGTGTAATATAATCAGAGACAGGGTCTAGTTTAATATAAACAAAGGGAGGCTCTACTGTAAGCTAAACGGAGACTGGGTCTGGTGTAATATAATCAGAGACAGGGTCTAGTTTAATATTAACAGAGGGAGGCTCTACTGTAAGCTAAACGGAGACTGGGTCTGGTGTAATATAATCAGAGACAGGGTCTAGTTTAATATAAACAGAGGGAGGCTCTACTGTAAGCTAATCAGAGACAGGGTCTGGTGTAATATAATCAGAGACAGGGTCTAGTTTAATATAAACAGAGGGAGGCGTTAGTGTAATATAATCCGAGACAGGCTCTAGTGTAATATAAACATTGACATGATCTCATGTAATACAAAGAGAGACATGGTCTCATGTAATATAAACAGAGACATGGTCTAATGTAATACAAAGAGAGACATGGCCCAGTGTAATATATACAGGGACATGGTCTAATGTAATACAAACAGAGAAATGTCCCAGCGTTATATAAACAGAGACATGGTCTAGTTTAATATAAACAGAGACATGGTCTCATGTAATATAACAGATATATGGTCCAGTGTAATACAAACGGAGACTTGGCCCAGTGTAATATAAAGAGAGACAGTGTCTCATGTAATATAAATAGAGAAAACATCGAATGTAATTTAAACATAAACATTTTCTATTGTAATACAAACAGGGACACGATCTCCTGTAATATTAACAGAGACAAAGTCTTGTAAATATAAACAGAGACATGATCAATTGTAATAAAAACTCTAGTGTATTATAAGTAAAGAAGTTTGCACTACCACCTTGTGGCAGCATGTTACCATAACAGAAGATCCAAATTGTACCCTTTCATTTATATTGGCAGTGACAAGTGTAATTTAAAGAGATATTTATTCTAATGTAATACAATCAGATACGGGGCCTATTGTAATACAAACAGAGGCATGGTCTAATATGATAGAAACAGAGACTGGGACTAGCGTATTATAAACAGAGACAGGCTATAGTATTTTATAAACACAGACACGGCCTAGTATAATATAAACAGAGACAGGTTCTAGTGCAATATAAATAGAGACAGGGTCTAGGTTAATAAAAGCAGAGGCAGGCTCTACTGTATTATATACAGAGACAGGGTTGAATATAATATAAACAGAGACAGAGTCTAGTCTAATATAAACAGAGACAGGGCTTGGATTAATTTACAAATAATCATTATCTAGTGGTAATAACTAGGGCGGTGACTAATGTTTTATAAACACAGCCATGCCCCAGTGGCATATGAAAACAGACAGGATCTAGTCTAATATAAGCAGAGACAGGGTCGAGTGTAATTTGAACATGCAGTGACTCGTGTTATATCAAATGAGACAGGATCTATTGTGTTATAAACAGAGACATAGGGTAGTCATAGAATAAACAATCCAAGAATGATACAGCACAGAACGTGTACATTCAGCCCACTGGTGCCTGTGCCAGCAGTAATACGAAGCAGTTAAAGAAGTAGTCCCAATCCCACTGCTCTTTTCCAATAGCCCTGAATTTTATCCACTTCAAGTATCTATCGCATTTCCTTTTGAATGCATTTACTGAATCTGCTCCAAGCATGATTTCAGGCAGTGCTTTCCAGATCAGAACAGAACGATTTGTATTTTTTCCTCATGTCGCCCCTGGTTCTTTTGCCAATTATCTCAAATTTGTGTCCTCTGGGTATCGAACCTTGTTCGTGCACCCATTCGAGCTTGCACCTTTAAATTATATTGCCTTTGACTCGTGTAATTTAAAGTGAGACAGAATCAAGGTAATTTAAACAGAAAAAAGGTTAGGTGTAATATAAAGAGAGAAAGGGTCTAGTGTAACATAAGCAGAGGCCGGGTCTAGTGTAATAAAAACAGAGGCAGGCTCTAGTGTAATATAAGCAGAGACAGAGTCTAGTGTAATACACACAGAGACAGTGCCGACTGTAATATAAACAGTGACAGTGTCTAGTGTAATATAAAAAGAGCCATGATCTAGAGTAATATAAACAGGGACAGGGTCTAGTGTAATATAAACAGAGACATGGTCTAGTGTAATATAAACAGAGACAGGGTCTAGTTTAATATAAAAAGGGACAGAGTCTAGTGTAATATAATCAGAGATAGTGCCTAGTGTAATATAAACAGAGACAGGGTCTAGTGTAATATAAACAGAGACAGGGTCTAGTGTAATAAAAACAGAGGCAGGCTCTAGTGTAATATAAGCAGAGACAGTGTCTAGTGTAATACACACAGAGACAGTGCCGACTGTAATATAAACAGTGACAGTGTCTAGTGTAATATAAAAAGAGACATGATCTAGAGTAATATAAACAGGGACAGGGTCTAGTGTAATATAAAAAGAGACATGATCTAGAGTAATATAAACAGGGACAGGGTCTAGTGTAATATAAACAGAGACAGGGTCTAGTGTAATATAAACAGGGACAGGGTCTAGTGTAATATAAACAGAGACATGGTCTAGTGTAATATAAACAGAGACAGGGTCTAGTGTAATATAAACAGAGACAGAGTCTAGTGTAATATAATCAGAGATTGTGCCTAGTGTAGTATAAACAGAGACAGGGTCTAGTGCAATATAAACAGAGACAGGGTCTAGTGTAATATAACCAGAGACAGTGTCTATTGTAATACTGACAGAGATAGGGTCTAGTGTAATATAAAGAGAGGCATGGTCTAGTTTAATATTAACAGAGACAGGGTCTAGTGTATTAGAAACAGAGGCATTGTCTAGTGTAATATTAACAGAGACAGGGTCTAGTGTAATATAAACAGAGACATGGTCTAGTGTATTATATAGTGAGACATGGTCGAGTGTAATATAAACAGAGACAGGGTCTAGAGAAATATAAACAGGGACAGGATCTAGTGAAATATAAACAGAGACAGGGTCTACTGTAATATAAACAGATACATGTTCAAGTGAAATATGAACAGATACAGCGTTTAGTGTAATACAAACAGCGGCAGCGTCTAGTGTAAAATAAACAGAGCCACGGTCTAGTGTAATATGAACAGAGACAGGGTTTAGTGTATTATAAACAGAGACAGGCTCTAGTGTAAAATAATCAGACACAGGGCCTAGTGTAATATAAACACTGACAGCATCGTGGTCAGAGAGATTCCCATTGACTCAGACACACACTGGTCCTGGAATTGGGCCGGGGAGAAATGTGACAGAGAATCCCATTGACACAGGCAAACACACTGGTCCTAGAGATGGACTGGGGAGAAAGGTCAGAGAGCGTCCCATTGACTCAGATACACACTGTTGCTTGAGATAGACTCGGGAGAAATGTCAGAGAGTGCCATTGACTCAGATGCACACTGCTTCTGGCGATGGACTTGAGAGAAAGTTCAGAGGGAGTCCCATTGACTCAGATGCAAACTGGTCCTGGAGATGGGCTGGGGAGGAATGTCAGAGAGTCCCATTGAATCAGATATACACTGGTCCTGGAGATGGACTGGGGAGAAATGTCAGAGAGTCCCATTGACCCAGAAACACACTGGTCCTGGAGATGGACTGGGGAGAATGGCCAGATACTGTCCCATTGTCACAGATACACACTAGTCCCGGAGGTGGACTGGGGAGAAAGGACCGATAGAGTACCATTGATTCAGACACACACTGGTCCTGGAGATGGACTGGGGAGGAAGGTCAGAGAGAGTCCCATTGACACAGATACACACTGGTCCTGCAGATGGACTGGGGAGATTGGACAGAGAAAGTACCATTGACTCAGATAAACACTGGCCCTGGAGATGGACTGGGGAGGAATGGTCAGAAAGAGTCCCATTGATTCAGATACACACTGGTCCTGGAGAAGAACTGGGGAGAATGGTCAGAGAGTCCGATTGACTCAGATACACACTGGTCATGGAGATGGACTGTGGAGGAAGTTAAGAGGGAGACCCATTGAGTCAGATACACACTGGTACGGGAGATGGACTGGTGACAGAAATCAGATAAAGTCCCATTGACTCAGATACACACTGGTCCTTGAGATCAACTGTGGAGAAAGGTAAGGGAGCGTCCCATTGACTCAGATACACACTGGTCCTGGAGATGGACTGGGGAGAAAGGTCATAGAGAGAGTCCCACTGACTCAGATACACACTGGCCCTGGAGATGGACTGGGGAGAAATGTGAGAGAGATTCCCATTGACTCAGATACACACTGGTCCTGGAGGTGGACTGGGGAGAAAGGACAGAGAGAGTCCCATTGACTCAGATACACACTGGTCCTGGAGATGGACTGGAGAGTATGGTCAGAGAGATTCCCATTGACTCAGATACACACTGATCTTGAAGATGGGCTGGGGAGAAAGTTCAGAGAGTGTCCCATTGATTCAGACACACACTGGTCCTGGAATTGGGCTGGGGAGAAATGTGACAGAGAATCCCATTGACACAGACAAACACACTGGTCCTAGAGATGGACTGGGGAGAAAGGTCAGGGAGTGTCCCATTGACTCAGATACACACTGGTCCTTGAGATGGACTCGGGAGAAATGTCAGAGAGTCACATTGACTCAGATACACACTGGTACTGGAGATGGACAGCTGAGAAAGATCAGATAAAGTCCCATTGACTCAGATACACACAGGTCCTTGAGATCGACTGTGGAGAAAGGTAAGGGAGCGTCCCATTGACTCAGATAAACACTGGTCCTGGAGATGGACTGGGGAGAAAGGTCATAGAGAGAGTCCCCCTGACTCAGATACACACTGGTCCTGGAGATGGACTGGGGAGAAATGTCAGAGAGAGTCCCATTGACTCAGATAGACACTGGTCCTGGAGATGGAATGGGGAAAATGGTAAGAGAGAGTCCCATTGACTCAGATACACACTGGTCCTGGAGATGGACTGTGGAGTTTGGTCAGAGAGAGTCCCATTGATTCAGATACACACTGGGCCTGGAGATGGACTGGGGAGAAATGTCAGAGTGAGTTCCATTGACTCAGATACACACTGGTCCTGGAGATGGACTGGGGAAAAATGTCAGAGAGAGTCCCATTGACTCAGATACACACTGGTCCTGGAGATGGTTTGGGGAGACTGATCAGAGAGAGTCCCCTTGACTCAGATTCACATCGGTCCTGGTGATGGACAGGGGAGAAAGGTCAGAGAGAGTCCTATGGATTCAGATACACCCTGATCCTGGAGATGGACTGGGAAGAATGGTCAGAGAGAGTCCCTTTGACTCAGATACAAACTGGTCCTGGAGATGGACTGGAGAGACATTTCAGAGAGAGTCCCATTGACTCAGATACACACTGGTCCAGGAGGTGGACTGGGGAGAATGGTCAGAGAGAGTCCCATTGACTCAGATGCAAACTGGGCCTGGTGATGGACTGTGGAGGAAGTTTAGAGAGAGACCCATTGACTCAGATACACACTGGTACTGGAGATGGAATATTGAGAATGATCAGAGAGAGTCCCAGTGACTCAGATACACACTGGTCCTGGACATGGATTGGGAGAAAGGTCATACAGAGAGTCCCACTGACTCAGATACACACTGGTCCTGGAGATGGACTGGGGAGAATTGTCAGAGAGCATCCCATTGACTCAGATACACACTGGTCCTGGAGATGGACTGGGGAGACAGGTCAGAGAGAGTCCCATTGACTCAGATAGACACTGGGCCTGGGGATGGACTGGGGAGAAATGTCAGAGAGAGTTCCATTGACTCAGATACACACTGGTCCTGGACATGGACTGGGGAGACTGATCAGAGAGAGTCCCCTTGACTCAGATACACATCGGTCCTGGAGATGGACTGGGGAGAAAGTTCAGAGAGAGTCCCATGGATTCAGATACACCCTGGTCCTGGAGATGGACTGGGGAGAAAGGTCAGAGAGAGTCCCATTGACTCAGATACACACTGGTCCTGGAGATGGACTGGAGAGAATGGTCAGAGAGATTCCCATTGACTCAGATAAACACTGGTCCTGGAGATGATCTGGAGAGACAGTTCAGAGAGAGTCCCATTGACTCAGATACACACTGGTCCTTGGGATCGACTGTGGAGAAAGGTCAGAGAGAGTCCCATTGACTCAGATACACATTGGTCCTGGGGATGGACTGGGGAGAACGGTCAGATAGTGTGTCCCACTGACTCAGATACACACTGGTCCTGGAGATGGACTGGGGAGAAATGTCAGAGAGAATCCCATTGACTAAGATAAGCACTGGTCCTGGAGATGGACTGTGGAGAAAGGTCAGAGAGAGTCCCATTGACTCAGATACACACTGGCCCAGGAGATGGACCGGGGAGAAAGAACAGAGAGAGTCCCATTGACGCAGACACACTGGTCCTGGAGATGGACTGGGGAGAAACGTCAGAGAGAGTCCCATTGACTCAGATACACATTGGCCCTGGAGATGGACTGGGGAGCTTGTTGAGAGACCCATTGAATCAGATGCACACAGGTCCTGGAGATGGACTGGGGAGAAAGGTCAGAGAAAGTCCAATTGTCTCAGATACACACTGGTCCTGGAGATGGATTGGGGGGAATGGTCAGAGTGTCCCATTGACTCAGACACACACTGTTCCTGGAGATCGACTGGGGAGAAATGTCAGAGAGACTCCCATTGACTCAGATACACACTGGTCCTGGAGACGGACAGAGGAGAAAGGTCAGAGAGTCGCATTGACTCAGATACACACTGGTCCTGGAGATGGACTGGGGAGAAATGACAGAGAGAGACCTATTGACTCAGACACACGCTGGTCCTGGAGATGCACTGGTGAGAGATTTCAGAGAGATTCCCATTGACTCAGATGCACACTGGTCCTGGAGATGGACTGGAGAGAAATGTCAGAGAGATTCCCGTTGACTCAGAAACACACTGGTCCTGGAGATGGACTGGGGAGATTGTTCAGAGTCCCATTGACTCAGGTACACAGAGGTCCTGGAGATGGACTGGGGAGAAAGCTCAGAGAAAGTCCCATTGACTCAGGTACACACTGGTCCTGGAGATGGACTGGGGAGAACGGTCAGAGAAAGTCCAATTGTCTCAGATACACACTGGTCCTGGAGATTGATTGGGGAGAATGGTCAGAGAGTCCCATTGACTCAGATACACACTGGTCCTGGAGATCGACTGGGGAGAAAGGTCAGAGAAAGTCCCATTGACTCAGATACACACTGCTTCTTGCGATGGAGTTGGGAGAAATTTCACTGGGAGTCCCATTGACTCAGATGCAAACTGGTACTGGAGATGGGCTGGGGAGGAAGGGGAGAGCGAGTCCCATTGAGACAGATACACACTGGTGCTGCAGATGGACTGGGGAGATTGGTCAGAGAAAGTACCATTGACTCAGATACACACTGGTCCTGGAGATGGACCGGGGAGGAATGGACAGAGAGAGTCCCATTGACTCAGATACACACTGGTCCTGGAGATGGACTGGGGAGAATGGTCAGAGAGAGTCCCATTGATTCAGATACACACTGGCCCTGGAGATGGACTAGGGAGAAAGGTCAGAGAAAGTCACATTGACTCAGATACACACTGGACCTGGAGAAGGACTGGGGAGAAAGGTCAGAGAGAGTCCCATCGACTCAGATACACACTGGGCCTGGAGATGGACTGGGGAGAATGGTCAGAGAGTCCGATTGGCACAGCTACACACTGGTCCTGGAGATGGACTGTGGAGGAAGTTTAGAGGGTGTCCCATTGACTCAGATACATACTGGTACTGGAGATGGACAGCTGAGAAAGATCAGATAAAGTCCCATTGACTCAGATACACACAGGTCCTTGAGATCGACTGTGGAGAAAGGTAAGGGAGCGTCCCATTGACTCAGATAAACACTGGTCCTGGAGATGGACTGGGGAGAAAGGTCATAGAGAGAGTCCCCCTGACTCAGATACACACTGGTCCTGGAGATGGACTGGGGAGAAATGTCAGAGAGAGTCCCATTGACTCAGATAGACACTGGTCCTGGAGATGGAATGGGGAGAATGGTAAGAGAGAGTCCCATTGACTCAGATACACACTGGTCCTGGAGATGGACTGTGGAGTTTGGTCAGAGAGAGTCCCATTGATTCAGATACACACTGGTCCTGGAGATGGTCTGGGGAGACTGATCAGAGAGAGTCCCCTTGACTCAGATTCACATCCGTCCTGGTGATGGACAGGGGAGAAAGGTCAGAGAGAGTCCTATGGATTCAGATACACCCTGATCCTGGAGATGGACTGGGAAGAATGGTCAGAGAGAGTCCCTTTGACTCAGATACAAACTGGTCCTGGAGATGGACTGGAGAGACATTTCAGAGAGAGTCCCATTGACTCAGATACACACTGGTCCAGGAGGTGGACTGGAGAGAATGGTCAGAGAGAGTCCCATTGACTCAGATGCAAACTGGGCCTGGTGATGGACTGTGGAGGAAGTTTAGAGAGAGACCCATTGACTCAGATACACACTGGTACTGGAGATGGAATATTGAGAATGATCAGAGAGAGTCCCAGTGACTCAGATACACACTGGTCCTGGACATGGATTGGGAGAAAGGTCATACAGAGAGTCCCACTGACTCAGATACACACTGGTCCTGGAGATGGACTGGGGAGAATTGTCAGAGAGCATCCCTTTGACTCAGATACACACTGGTCCTGGAGATGGACTGGGGAGACAGGTCAGAGAGAGTCCCATTGACTCAGATACACACTGGTCCTGGACATGGACTGGGGAGACTGATCAGAGAGAGTCCCCTTGACTCAGATACACATCGGTCCTGGAGATGGACTGGGGAGAAAGTTCAGAGAGAGTCCCATGGATTCAGATACACCCTGGTCCTGGAGATGGACTGGGGAGAAAGGTCAGAGAGAGTCCCATTGACTCAGATACACACTGGTCCTGGAGATGGACTGGAGAGAATGGTCAGAGAGATTCCCATTGACTCAGATAAACACTGGTCCTGGAGATGGTCTGGAGAGACAGTTCAGAGAGAGTCCCATTGACTCAGATACACACTGGTCCTTGGGATCGACTGTGGAGAAAGGTCAGAGAGAGTCCCATTGACTCAGATACACATTGGTCCTGGGGATGGACTGGGGAGAACGGTCAGATAGTGTGTCCCACTGACTCAGATACACACTGGTCCTGGAGATGGACTGGGGAGAAATGTCACAGAGAATCCCATTGACTAAGATAAGCACTGGTCCTGGAGATGGACTGTGGAGAAAGGTCAGAGAGAGTCCCATTGACACAGATACACACTGGCCCAGGAGATGGACCGGGGAGAAAGAACAGAGAGAGTCCCATTGACGCAGACACACTGGTCCTGGAGATGGACTGGGGAGAAAGGTCAGAGAGAGTCCCATTGACTCAGATACACATTGGCCCTGGAGATGGACTGGGGAGCTTGTTGAGAGTCCCATTGAATCAGATGCACACAGGTCCTGGAGATGGACTGGGGAGAAAGGTCAGAGAAAGTCCCATTGACTCAGGTACACACTGGTCCTGGAGATGGACTGGGGAGAACGGTCAGAGAAAGTCCAATTGTCTCAGATACACACTGGTCCTGGAGATGGATTGGGGAGAATGGTCAGAGTGTCCCATTGACTCAGACACACACTGTTCCTGGAGATCGACTGGGGAGAAATGTCAGAGAGACTCCCATTGACTCAGATACACACTGGTCCTGGAGACGGACAGGGGAGAAAGGTCAGAGTGTCCCATTGACTCAGATACACACTGGTCCTGGAGATGGACTGCGTAGAATGGTCAGAGAGTCGCATTGACTCAGATACACACTGGTCCTGGAGATGGACTGGGGAGAAATGACAGAGAGAGACCTATTGACTCAGACACACGCTGGTCCTGGAGATGCACTGGTGAGAGATTTCAGAGAGATTCCCATTGACTCAGATGCACACTGGTCCTGGAGATGGACTGGAGAGAAATGTCAGAGAGATTCCCGTTGACTCAGAAACACACTGGTCCTGGAGATGGACTGGGGAGATTGTTCAGAGTCCCATTGACTCAGGTACACAGAGGTCCTGGAGATGGACTGGGGAGAAAGCTCAGAGAAAGTCCCATTGACTCAGGTACACACTGGTCCTGGAGATGGACTGGGGAGAATGGTCAGAGAAAGTCCCATTGACTCAGATACACACTGGTCCTGGAGATCGACTGGGGAGAAAGGTCAGAGAAAGTCCCATTGACTCAGATATGCACTGGTCCTGGAGATGGACTGGGGAGAAAGGTCAGAGAGTCCCATTGACTCAGATAGCATTGGTCCTGGAGATGGCCTGAGGAGAAAAGTCAGAGAGAGTCCCATTGACTCAGATACACACTGGTCCGAGAGATGGTCTGGGGAGAAAGGACAGAGAGAGTACCCTTGACTCAGACACACACTGGTGGTGGAGATGAACTGGAGAGAAAGATCACAGTGAGTCCCTTTGACTCCGATACACATTGGTCCTGGAGATACACTGGGGAGAATGATCATAGAGAGACTCCCATTGACACAGATACACACTGGTCCTGGAGGTGGACTGGGCAGAAATGTCAGAGAGAGTCCCATTGACTCAGATACACACTGGTCCTGGAGATGGATTGGGGAGAATGTCAGGGAGCGTCCCATTGACACAGATACACACTGGCTCTTGAGATGGGCTGTGGAGGAGGGGCAGAGAGAGTCCCATTGACTCAGGTAAACACTGGTCCTGGAGATGGATTGGGGAGAATGGTCAGAGAGAGTCACATTTACTCAGATACACACTGGCCCTGGAGATGGCCTGGGGAGAAAGGTCAAAGAGAGGCCCATTGACTCAGATACACGCTGGTGCTGGAGATGGACTGGAGAGAATGGTCAGAGAGATTCCCATTGACTCAGATAAACACTGGTCCTGGAGATGGACTGGAGAGACGGATCAGAGAGAGTCCCATTGATTCAGATACATACTGGTCCTTGGGATCGACTGTGGAGAAAGGTCAGAGAGAGTCCCATTGACTCAGATACACATTGGTCCTGGAGATGGACTGGGGAGATTGTTCAGAGTCCCATTGACTCAGATACACACAGGCCCTGGAGATGGACTGGGGAGAAAGGTCAGAGAAAGTCCCATTGACTCAGGTACACACTGGTCCTGGAGATGGACTGGGGAGAACGGTCAGAGAAAGTCCAATTTTCTCAGATACACACTGGTCCTGGAGATGGATTGTGTAGAATGGTCGGAGAGTCCCATTGACTCAGACACACACTGGTCCTGGAGATGGACTGGAGAGAAAGATCAGGGAGTCCCATTGACTCAGATACACACTGGTCCTGGAGAAGGACTGTGTAGAATGTTCAGAGAGTCCCATTGACTCAGATACACACTGGTCCTGGAGATCGACTGGGGGGAAATGTCAGAGAGAGTCCCATTGACTCAGATACACACAGGTCCTGGAGATGGACTGGGGAGAAAGGTCAGAGAGTCCCATTGATTCAGATACACACTGGTCCTGGAGATGGACTGTGTAGAATGGTCAGAGAGCCCCATTGACTCAGATACACACTGGTCCTGGAGATGGACTGGGGAGAAAGCTCAGAGAGAGACCCATTGACTCAGATACACGCTGGTCCTGGAGATGCACTGGTGAGAAATTTCAGAGAGATTCCCATTGACTCAGATACATACTGGTCCTGGAGATGGACTGAGGAGAAAAGTCAGAGAGAGTCCCATTGACTCAGATACACACTGGTCTTGGAGATGGACTGGAGAGAAATGTCAGAGAGATTCCCGTTGACTCAGGTACACACTGGTCCTGGAGATGGACATTGGAGAAATGTCAGAGAGAATCCCATTGATTCAGATATACACTGGTCCTGGAGATGGACTGGGGAGATTGTTCAGAGTCCCATTAACTCAGATACACACAGGTCCTGAGATGGACTGGGGAGAAAGCTCAGAGAAAGACCCATTGACTCAGGTACATACTGGTCCTGGAGATCTACTGGGGAGAAATATCAGAGAGAGCCCCATTGACTCAGATAGACACTGGTCCTAGAGATGGACTGGGGAGAAAAGTCAGAGAGTTCCATCGACTCAGAAACACACTGGTCCTGGAGATGGCCTGAGGACAATATTCAGAGAGCGTCCCATTGACTCAGATACACACTGATCCTAGAGATGGTCTGGGGTGAAAGGACAGAGAGAGCACCCTTGACTCAGACACTCACTGGAGATGGAGATGAACTGGAGAGAAAGATCACAGTGAGTCCCTTTGACTCCGATACAAACTGGTCCTGGAGATGGACTGGGGAGAATGATCAGAGAGAGACTCCCATTGACTCAGATACACACTGGTCCTGGAATTGGGCTGGGGAGAAATGTGACAGAGAGTCCCATTGACACAGAAAAACACACTGGTCCTAGAGATGGACTGGGGAGAAAGGTCATAGAGTGTCCCATTGACTCAGATGCACACTGGTCCTTGAGATGGACTCGGGAGAAATGTCAGAGAGTCCCATTGATTCAGATACACACTGCTTCTAGCGATGGACTGGGGAGAATGGTCAGAGAGAGTCCAATTGACTCAGATACACACTGGTCCTGGAGATGGACTGGGGAGGAAGGTCAGAGAGAGTCCCATTGACACAGATACACACTGGTCCTGCAGATGGACTGGGGAGATTGGTCAGAGAAAGTACCATTGACTCAGATACACACTGGTCCTGGAGATGGACCGGGGAGGAATGGACAGAGAGAGTCCCATTGACTCAGATACACACTGGTCCTGGAGATGGACTGGGGAGAATGGTCAGAGAGAGTTCCATTGATTCAGATACACACTGGTCCTGGAGATGGAATGGGGAGAATGGTCAGAGAATGTCACATTGACTCAGATACACACTGGTCCTGGAGAAGGACTGGGGAGATAGGTCAGAGAGAGTCCCATTGACTCAGATACACACTGGGCCTGGAGATGGACTGGGGAGAATGTTCAGAGAGTCCGATTGGCACAGATACACACTGGTCCTGGAGATGGACTGTGGAGGAAGTTTAGAGGGTGTCCCATTGACTCAGATACATACTGGTACTGGAGATGGACTGGTGAGAATGGTCATATAAAGTCCCATTGACTCAGATACACACTGGTCCTTGAGATCGACTGTGGAGAAAGGTAAGGGAGCGTCCATTGACTCAGATACACACTGGTCCTGGAGATGGACTGGGGAGAAAGGTCATAGAGAGCGTCCCCCTGACTCAGATACACACTGGTCCTGGAGATGGACTGGGGACAAATGTCAGAGAGAGTCCCATTGACTCAGATAAACACTGGTCCTGGAGATGGAATGGGGAAAATGGTAAGAGAGAGTCCCATTGACTCAGATACACACTGGTCCTGGAGATGGACTGTGGAGAATGGTCAGAGAGAGTTCCATTGACTCAGATACACACTGGGACTGGAGATGGACTGGGGAGCAATGTCAGACAGAGTTCCATTGACTCAGATACACACTGGTCCTGGAGATGGACTGGGGAAAAATGTCAGAGAGAGTCCCATTGACTCAGATACACACTGGTCCTGGAGATGGTCTGGGGAGACTGATCAGAGAGCGTCCCCTTGACTCAGATTCACATCGGTCCTGGAGATGAACCGGGGAGAAAGTTCGAAGAGAGTCCCATGGATTCAGATACACCCTGGTCCTGGAGATGGACTGGGGAGAATGGTCAGAGAGAGTCCCATTGACTCAGACACACACTGGTCCTGGAGATGGACTGGAGAGACATTTCAGAGAGAGTCCCATTGACTCAGATACACACTAGTCCTGGAGGTGGACTGGGGAGAATGGTCAGAGAGAGTCCCATTGACTCAGATACACACTGGGCCTGCAGATGGACTGTGGAGGAAGTTTAGAGAGAGACCCATTGACTCAGATACACACTGGTACTGGAGATGGACTGGTGAGAATTATCAGATAGAGTCCCAGTGACTCAGATACACACTGGTGCTGGACATGGATTGGGAGAAAGGTCATACAGAGTGTCCCACTGACTCAGATACACACTGTTCCTGGAGATGGACTGGGGAGAAATGTCAGAGAGCCTCCCATTGAATCAGATACACACTGGTCCTGGAGATGGACTGGGAAGACAGGTCAGAGAGAGTCCCATTGACTCAGATAGACACTGGGCCTGGGGATGTACTGGGGAGAAATGTCAGAGAGCGTTCCATTGACTCAGATACACACTGGTCCTGGAGATGGACTGTGGAGAATGTTCAGAGAGAGTCCCATTGACTCAGATACACACTGGGCCTGGAGATGGACTGGGGAGAAATGTCAGAGAGAGTTCCATTGACTCAGATACACACTGGTCCTGGATATGGACTGGGGAGACTGATCAGAGAGAGTCCCCTTGACTCAGATTCACATCGGTCCTGGAGATGGACTGGGGCGATAGTTCAGAGAGAATCCCATGGATTCAGATACACTCTGGTCCTGGAGATGGACTGGAGAGAATGGTCAGAGAGATTCCCATTGACTCAGATAAACACTGGTCCTGGAGATGGACTGGAGAGGCGTTTCAGAGAGAGTCCCATTGACTCAGATACACATTGGTCCTGGAAATGGACTGGGGAGATTGTTCAGAGTCCCATTGACACAGATACACACAGGTCCTATATATGGACTGGGGAGAAAGGTCAGAGAAAGTCCCATTGACACAGGTACATACTGGCCCTGGAGATGGACTGGGGAGAACGGTCAGAGAAAGTCCAATTGTCTCAGATACACACTGGTCCTGGAGATGGATTGTGTAGAATGGTCAGAGAGTCCCATTGACTTAGACACACACTGGTCCTGGAGATGGACTGGGGAGAAAGGTCAGGGAGTCCCATTGACTCAGATACACGCTGGTCCTGGGGATGGACTGTGTAGAATGTTCAGAGAGTCCCATTGACTCAGATACACAATGGTCCTGGAGATGGGCTGGGGAGAAAGGTCAGAGAAAGTCCCATTGACTCAGATACACACTGGTCCTGGAGATGGACTGGGGAGAAAGGTCAGAGTGTCCCATTGACTCAGATACACACTGGTCCTGGAGATGGGCTGGGGAGAAAGGTCAGAGAGACCCATTGACTCAGATACACGCTGGTCCTGGAGATGCACTGGTGAGAAATTTCAGAGAGATTCCCATTGAATCAGATACACACTGGTCCTGGAGATGGACTGAGGAGAAAAGTCAGAGAGAGTCCCATTGACTCAGATACACACTGGTCTTGGAGATGGACTGGAGAGAAATGTCAGAGAGATACCCGTTGACTCAGGTACACACTGGTCCTGGAGATGGACTTTGGAGAAGTGTCAAAGAGAATCCCATTGACTCAGATATACACTGGTCCTGGAGATGGACTGGGGATGTTGTTCAGAGTCCCATTGACTCAGATACACACAGGTCCTGAGATGGACTGGGGAGAAAGCTCAGAGAAAGTCCCATTGACTCAGGTACACACTGGTCCTGGAGATCGACTGGGGAGAAATGTCAGAGAGAGTCCCATTGACTCAGATAGACACTGGTCCTGGAGATGGACTGGGGAGAAAAGTCAGAGAGTCCCATTGACTCAGATACACACTGGTCCTGGAGATGGCCTGAGGAGAAAATTCAGAGAGCGTCCCATTGACTCAGATACACACTGGTCCAAGAGATGGTCTGGGGAGAAGGGACAGAGAGAGTACCCTTGACTCAGACACACACTGGAGATGGAGATGAACTGGAGAGAAAGATCACAGTGAGTCCCTTTGACTCCGATACACACTGGTCCTGGAGATGGACTGGGGAGAATGATCAGAGAGAGACTCCCATTGACTCAGAGACACACTGGTCCTGGAATTGGGCTGGGGATAAATGTGACAGAGAATCCCATTGACACAGACAATCACACTGGTCCTAGAGATGGACTGGGGAGAAAGGTCAGAGAGTGTCCCATTGACTCACATAAACACTGGTCCTTGAGATGGACTCGGGAGAAATGTCAGAGAGTCCCATTGACTCAGATACACACTGCTTCTGGCGATGGACTTGGGAGAAAGTTCAGAGGGAGTCCCATTGACTCAGATGCAAACTGGTACTGGAGATGGGCTGGGGAGGAATTTCAGAGAGTCCAATTGACTCAGATACACACTGGTCCTGGAGATGGACTGGGGAGAAATGTCAGAGTGTCCCATTGACCCAGATACACACTGGTCCTGGAGATGGACTGGGGAGAATGGCCAGAGACTGTCCCATTGTCTCAGATACACACTGGTCCCGGAGGTGGACCGGGGAGAAAGGACCGATAGAGTACCATAGATTCAGATACACACTGGTCCTGTAGATGGACTGGGGAGGAAGGTCAGAGAGAGTCCCATTGACACAGATACACGCTGGTCCTGCAGATGGACTGGGGAGATTGGTCAGAGAAAGTACCATTGACTCAGATACACACTGGTCCTGGAGATGGACTGGGGAGAATGGTCAGAGAGAGTCCCATTGATTCAGATACACACTGGTCCTGGAGATGGACTGGGGAGAAAGGTCAGAGAAAGTCACATTGACTCAGATACACACTGGTCCTGGAGAAGGAATGGGGAGAAAGGTCAGAGAGACTCCCATTGACTCAGATACACACTGGGCCTGGAGATGGATTGGGGAGAATGGTCAGAGAGTCCGATTGGCACAGATACACACTGGTCCTGGAGATGGACTGCGGAGAAATGTCAGAGAGAGTCCCATTGACTCAGATAGACACTGGACCTGGAGACGGAATGGGGTAAATGGTAAGAGAGAGTCCCATTGACTCAGATACACATTGGGCCTGGAGATGGATTGGGGAGAAATGTCTGAGAGAGTTCCATTGACTCAGATACACATTGGTCCTGGAGATGGACTCGGGAGATTGTTCAGAGTCCCTTTGACTCAGATACACACAGGTCCTATAGATGGACTGGGGAGAATGGTCAGAGAAAGTCCCATTGACACAGGTACAGACTGGTCCTGGAGATGGACTGGGGAGAACGGTCAGAGAAAGTCCAATTGTCTCAGATACACACTGGTCCTGGAGATGGATTGTGTAGAATGGTCAGAGAGTCCCATTGACTCAGACACACACTGGTCCTGGAGATGGACTGGGGAGAAAGGTCAGGGAGTCCCATTGACTCAGATACACACTGGTCCTGGAGATGGACTGTGTAGAATGTTCAGAGAGTCCCATTGACTCAGATACACAATGGTCCTGGAGATAGACTGGGGAGAAAGGTCAGAGAGAGTCCCATTGACTCAGATACACACTGGTCCTGGAGATGGACTGGGGAGAAAGGTCAGAGAGAGTCCCATTGACTCAGATACACACTGGTCCTGGAGATGGGCTGCGTAGAATGGTCAGAGAGCCCCATTGACTCAGATACACACTGGTCCTGGAGATGGACTGGGGAGAAAGGCCAGAGAGAGACCCATTGACTCAGATACACGCTGGTCCTGGAAATGCACTGGTGAGAAATTTCATGGAGATTCCCATTGACTCAGACACACACTGGTCCTGGAGATGGACTGAGGAGAAAAGTCAGAGAGAGTCCCATTGACTCAGATACACACTGGTCTTGGAGATGGACTGGAGAGAAATGTCAGAGAGATTCCCGTTGACGCAGGTACACACTGGTCCTGGAGATGGACTTTGGAGAAATGTCAGAGAGTATCCCATTGACTCAGATATACACTGGTCCTGGAGATGGACTGGGGAGATTGTTCAGAGTCCCATTGACTCAGATACACACAGGTCCTGAGATGGACTGGGGAGAAAGCTCAGAGAAAGTCCCATTGACTCAGGTACACACTGGTCCTGGAGATCGACTGGGGAGAAATGTCAGAGGGAGTCGCATTGACTCAGATACACACTGGTCCTGGAGATGGCCTGAGGAGAAAATTCAGAGAGCGTCCCATTGACTAAGATACATACTGGTCCAAGAGATGGTCTGGGGAGAAGGGACAGAGAGAGTACCCTTGACTCACACACACACTGGAGATGGAGATGAACTGGAGAGAAAGATCACAGTGAGTCCCTTTGACTCCGATACACACTGGTCCTGGAGATGGACTGGGGAGAATGATCAGAGAGAGACTTCCATTGACTCAGAGACACACTGGTCCTGGAATTGGGCTGGGGAGAAATGTGACAGAGAATCCCATTGACACAGACAAACACACTGGTCCTAGAGATGGACTGGGGAGAGATGTCAGAGAGAGTCCCATTGACTCAGATAGACACTGGTCCTGGAGACGGAATGGGGAAAATGGTAAGAGAGAGTCCCATTGACGCAGATACACACTGGTCCTGGAGATGGACGGTGGAGAATGGTCAGAGAGAGTCCCATTGACTCAGATACACACTGGGCCTGGAGATGGACTGGGGAGAAATGCCTGAGAGAGTTCCATTGACTCAGATACACACTGGTCCTGGAGATGGACTGGGGAAAAATGTCAGAGAGAGTCCCATTGACTCAGATACAAACTGGTCCTGGAGATGGTCTGGGGAGACTGATCAGAGAGATTCCCCTTGACTCAGATTCACATCGGTCCTGGAGATGGACAGGGGAGAAATGTCAGAGAGAGTCCCATGGATTCAGATACACCCTGGTCCTGGAGATGGACTGGGGAGAATGGTCAGAGAGAGTCCCATTGACTCAGATACACACTGGTCCTGGAGGTGGACTGGGGAGAATGGTCAGAGGGAGTCCCATGACTCAGATACACACTGGGCCTGGAGATGGACTGTGGAGGAAGTTTAGAGAGAGACCCATTGACTCAGATACACACTGGTACTGGAGATGGACTGGTGAGAATGATCAGATAGAGTCCCAGAGACTCAGATACACACTGGTCCTGGACATGGATTGGGAGAAAGGTCATACAGAGACTCCCACTGACTCAGATACACACTGGTCCTGGAGATGGACTGGGGAGAAATGTCAGAGAGCCTCCCATTGACTCAGATACACACTGGTCCTGGAGGTGGACAGGGGAGAATGGTCAGAGAGTCCGATTGGCACAGATACACACTGGTCCTGGAGATGGACTGTGGAGGAAGTTTAGAGGGTGTCCCATTGACTCAGATACATACTGGTACTGGAGATGGACTGGTGAGAATGGTCAGATAAAGTCCCATTGACTCAGATCCACACTGGTCCTTCAGATGGACTGTGGAGAAATGTCAGAGAGAGTCCCATTGACTCAGATAGACACTGGTGCTGGAGATGGAATGGGGAAAATGGTAAGAGAGAGTCCCATTGACTCAGATACACACTGGTCCTGGAGATGGACTGTGGAGAATGGTCAGAGAGAGTTCCATTGACTCAGATACACACTGGGCCTGGAGATGGACTGGGGAGAAATGTCAGACAGAGTTCCATTGACTCAGATACACACTGGTCCTGGAGATGGACTGGGGAAAATTGTCAGAGAGAGTCCCATTGACTCAGATACACACTGGTCCTGGAGATGGTCTGGGGAGACTGATCAGAGAGAGTCCCCTTGACTCAGATTCACATCGGTCCTGGAGATGGACCGGGGAGAAAGGTCGGAGAGAGTCCCATGGATTCAGATACACCCTGGTCCTGGAGATGGACTGGGGAGAATGGTCAGAGAGAGTCCCATTGACTCAGATACACACTGGTCCTGGAGATGGACTGGAGAGACATTTCAGAGAGAGTCCCATTGACTCAGATACACACTGGTCCTGGAGGTGGACTGGGGAGAATGGTCAGAGAGAGTCCCATTGACTCAGATACACACTGGGCCTGGAGATGGACTGTGGAGGAAGTTTAGAGAGAGACCCATTGACTCAGATACACACTGGTACTGGAGATGGACTGGTGAGAATTATCAGATAGAGTCCCAGTGACTCAGATACACACTGGTGCTGGACATGGATTGGGAGAAAGGTCGTCCAGAGAGTCCCACTGACTCAGATACACACTGGTCCTGGAGATGGACTGGGGAGAAATGTCAGAGAGCCTCCCATTGACTCAGATCCACACTGGTCCTGGAGATGGACTGGGAAGACAGGTCAGAGAGAGTCCCATTGACTCAGATAGACACTGGGCCTGGGGATGTACTGGGGAGAAATGTCAGAGAGCGTTCCATTGACTCAGATACACACTGGTCCTGGAGATGGACTGCGGAGAATGGTCAGAGAGAGTTCCATTGACTCAGCTACACACTGGTCCTGGATATGGACTGGGGAGACTGATCAGAGAGAGTCCCCTTGACTCAGATTCACATCGGTCCTGGAGATGGACTGGGGCGATAGTTCAGAGAGAATCCCATGGATTCAGATACACCCTGGTCCTGGAGATGGACTGGTGAGAATGATCAGATAGAGTCCCAGAGACTCAGATACACACTGGTCCTGGACATGGATTGGGAGAAAGGTCATACAGAGACTCCCACTGACTCAGATACACACTGGTCCTGGAGATGGACTGGGGAGAAATGTCAGAGAGCCTCCCATTGACTCAGATACACACTGGTCCTGGAGGTGGACAGGGGAGAATGGTCAGAGAGTCCGATTGGTACAGATACACACTGGTCCTGGAGATGGATGGGGAGGAAGTTTAGAGGGTGTCCCATTGACTCAGATACATACTGGTACTGGAGATGGACTGGTGAGAATGGTCAGATAAAGTCCCATTGACTCAGATACACACTGGTCCTTCAGATGGACTGTGGAGAAATGTCAGAGAGAGTCCCATTGACTCAGATAGACACTGGTGCTGGAGATGGAATGGGGAAAATGGTAAGAGAGAGTCCCATTGACTCAGATACACACTGGTCCTGGAGATGGACTGTGGAGAATGGTCAGAGAGAGTTCCATTGACTCAGATACACACTGGGCCTGGAGATGGACTGGGGAGAAATGTCAGACAGAGTTCCATTGACTCAGATACAAACTGGTCCTGGAGATGGACTGGGGAAAAATGTCAGAGAGAGTCCCATTGACTCAGATACACACTGGTCCTGGAGATGGTCTGGGGAGACTGATCAGAGAGAGTCCCCTTGACTCAGATTCACATCGGTCCTGGAGATGGACCGGGGAGAAAGGTCGGAGAGAGTCCCATGGATTCAGATACACCCTGGTCCTGGAGATGGACTGGGGAGAATGGTCAGAGAGAGTCCCATTGACTCAGATACACACTGGTCCTGGAGATGGACTGGAGAGACATTTCAGAGAGAGTCCCATTGACTCAGATACACACTGGTCCTGGAGATGGAATGGGGAAAATGGTAAGAGAGAGTCCCATTGACTCAGATACACACTGGTCCTGGAGATGGACTGTGGAGAATGGTCAGAGGGTGTCCCATTGACTCAGATACATACTGGTACTGGAGATGGACTGGTGAGAATGGTCAGATAAAGTCCCATTGACTCAGATACACACTGGTCCTTCAGATGGACTGTGGAGAAATGTCAGAGAGAGTCCCATTGACTCAGATAGACACTGGTGCTGGAGATGGAATGGGGAAAATGGTGAGAGAGAGTCCCATTGACTCAGATACACACTGGTACTGGAGATGGACTGGTGAGAATTATCAGATAGAGTCCCAGTGACTCAGATACACACTGGTGCTGGACATGGATTGGGAGAAAGTTCGTCCAGAGAGTCCCACTGACTCAGATACACACTGGTCCTGGAGATGGACTGGGGAGAAATGTCAGAGAGCCTCCCATTGACTCAGATCCACACTGGTCCTGGAGATGGACTGGGAAGACAGGTCAGAGAGAGTCCCATTGACTCAGATAGACACTGGGCCTGGGGATGTACTGGGGAGAAATGTCAGAGAGCGTTCCATTGACTCAGATACACACTGGTCCTGGAGATGGACTGCGGAGAATGGTCAGAGAGAGTTCCATTGACTCAGATACACACTGGTCCTGGATATGGACTGGGGAGACTGATCAGAGAGAGTCCCCTTGACTCAGATTCACATCGGTCCTGGAGATGGACTGGGGCGATAGTTCAGAGAGAATCCCATGGATTCAGATACACCCTGGTCCTGGAGATGGACTGGTGAGAATGATCAGATAGAGTCCCAGAGACTCAGATACACACTGGTCCTGGACATGGATTGGGAGAAAGGTCATACAGAGACTCCCACTGACTCAGATACACACTGGTCCTGGAGATGGACTGGGGAGAAATGTCAGAGAGCCTCCCATTGACTCAGATACACACTGGTCCTGGAGATGGTCTGGGGAGACTGATCAGAGAGAGTCCCCTTGACTCAGATTCACATCGGTCCTGGAGATGGACCGGGGAGAAAGGTCGGAGAGAGTCCCATGGATTCAGATACACCCTGGTCCTGGAGATGGACTGGGGAGAATGGTCAGAGAGAGTCCCATTGACTCAGATACACACTGGTCCTGGAGATGGACTGGAGAGACATTTCAGAGAGAGTCCCATTGACTCAGATACACACTGGTCCTGGAGATGGAATGGGGAAAATGGTAAGAGAGAGTCCCATTGACTCAGATACACACTGGTCCTGGAGATGGACTGTGGAGAATGGTCAGAGGGTGTCCCATTGACTCAGATAGACACTGGGCCTGGGGATGTACTGGGGAGAAATGTCAGAGAGCGTTCCATTGACTCAGATACACACTGGTCCTGGAGATGGACTGCGGAGAATGGTCAGAGAGAGTTCCATTGACTCAGATACATACTGGTCCTGGATATGGACTGGGGAGACTGATCAGAGAGAGTCCCCTTGACTCAGATTCACATCGGTCCTGGAGATGGACTGGGGAGAAATGTCAGAGAGCCTCCCATTGACACAGATCCACACTGGTCCTGGAGATGGACTGGGAAGACAGGTCAGAGAGAGTCCCATTGACTCAGATAGACACTGGGCCTGGGGATGTACTGGGTAGAAATGTCAGAGAGCGTTCCATTGACTCAGATACACACTGGTCCTGGAGATGGACTGTGGAGAATGGTCAGAGAGAGTTCCATTGACTCAGATACACACTGGGCCTGGAGATGGACTGGGGAGAAATGTCAGACAGAGTTCCATTGACTCAGATACACACTGGTCCTGGAGATGGACTGGGGAAAAATGTCAGAGAGAGTCCCATTGACTCAGATACACACTGGTCCTGGAGATGGTCTGGGGAGACTGATCAGAGAGAGTCCCCTTGACTCAGATTCACATCGGTCCTGGAGATGGACCGGGGAGAAAGGTCGGAGAGAGTCCCATGGATTCAGATACACCCTGGTCCTGGAGATGGACTGGGGAGAATGGTCAGAAAGAGTCCCATTGACTCAGATACACACTGGTCCTGGAGATGGACTGGAGAGACATTTCAGAGAGAGTCCCATTGACTCAGATACACACTGGTCCTGGAGATGGAATGGGGAAAATGGTAAGAGAGAGTCCCATTGACTCAGATACACACTGGTCCTGGAGATGGACTGTGGAGAATGGTCAGAGGGTGTCCCATTGACTCAGATACATACTGGTACTGGAGATGGACTGATGAGAATGGTCAGATAAAGTCCCATTGACTCAGATACACACTGGTCCTTCAGATGGACTGTGGAGGAAGTTTAGAGGGTGTCCCATTGACTCAGATACATACTGGTACTGGAGATGGACTGGTGAGAATGGTCAGATAAAGTCCCATTGACTCAGATACACACTGGTCCTTCAGATGGACTGTGGAGAAATGTCAGAGAGAGTCCCATTGACTCAGATAGACACTGGTGCTGGAGATGGAATGGGGAAAATGGTAAGAGAGAGTCCCATTGACTCAGATACACACTGGTCCTGGAGATGGACTGTGGAGAATGGTCAGAGAGAGTTCCATTGACTCAGATACACACTGGGCCTGGAGATGGACTGGGGAGAAATGTCAGACAGAGTTCCATTGACTCAGATACACACTGGTCCTGGAGATGGACTGGGGAAAAATGTCAGAGAGAGTCCCATTGACTCAGATACACACTGGTCCTGGAGATGGTCTGGGGAGACTGAACAGAGAGAGTCCCCTTGACTCAGATTCACATCGGTCCTGGAGATGGACCGGGGAGAAAGGTCGGAGAGAGTCCCATGGATTCAGATACACCCTGGTCCTGGAGATGGACTGGGGAGAATGGTCAGAGAGAGTCCCATTGACTCAGATACACACTGGTCCTGGAGATGGACTGGAGAGACATTTCAGAGAGAGTCCCATTGACTCAGATACACACTGGTCCTGGAGATGGAATGGGGAAAATTGTAAGAGAGAGTCCCATTGACTCAGATACACACTGGTCCTGGAGATGGACTGTGGAGAATGGTCAGAGGGTGTGCCATTGACTCAGATACATACTGGTACTGGAGATGGACTGGTGAGAATGGTCAGATAAAGTCCCATTGACTCAGATACACACTGGTCCTTCAGATGGACTGTGGAGAAATGTCAGAGAGAGTCCCATTGACTCAGATAGACACTGGTGCTGGAGATGGAATGGGGAAAATGGTAAGAGAGAGTCCCATTGACTCAGATACACACTGGTCCTGTCTATTTATAAAGCCTCTGTCGCTGGTCCTGTCTCTTTATAAAGCCGGTGTGACTGGCCCTGTCTCTTTATAAAGCCTGTGAGACTGGTCCTGACTCTTTATAAAGCCTGTTTGACCGGTCCTGTCTCTTTATAAAGCCTGTGTGACTGGTCCTGTCTCTTTATAAAGCCTGTGTGACTGGTCCGGTCTCTTTATAAAGCCTGTGTGTCTGGTTCTGTCTCTTTTGAAAGCCTGTGTGACTGGTCCTGTCTCTTTATAAAGCCTGTGTGACTGGTCCTGCCTCTTTAGAAAGACTGTGTGACTGGTCCTGTCTCTTTATAAAGCCTGTGTGTCTGGTCCTGTCACTTTATAAAGCCTGTGTGACTGGTCCTGTCTCTTTATAAAGCCAATTGTGACTGGTCCTGTTTCTTTATAAAGCCTGTGTGACTGGTCCTGTCTCTTTATAAACCCTGTGTGACTGGTGCTGTCTCTTTATAAAGCCTGTTGACTGGTCCTGTCTCTTTATAAAGCCAGTGTTTCTGGTCCTGTCTCTTTATAAAGCCTGTGTGACTGGTCCTGTCTCTTTATAAAGCCTGTGTGACTGGTCCAGTCTCTTTACAACGCCTATGTGTCTGTTCCTGTCTCTTTATAAACCTGTGTGACTGGTCCTGTCTCCTTATAAAGCCTGTGTGACTGGTCCTGTCTCTTTATAAAGCCTGTGTGTCTGGTCCTGTCTCATTATAAAGCCCGTGTGACTGGTCCTGTCTCTTTATAAAGCCTGTGTGACTAGTCCTGTCTCTTTATAATGTGTGTGTGACTGGTCCTGTCTCTTTTTAAGCCTGTGTGACTGGTCCTGTCTCTTTATAAAGCCTGTGTGACTGGTCCTGTCTCTTTATAAAGCCAGTGTGACTGGTCCTGTCTCTTTATAAAGCCTGTGTGACTGGTCCTGTCTCTTTATAAAGCCTGTGTGACTGGTCCTGTCTCTTTATAAAGCCTGTGTGACTGGTCCTGTCTCTTTTTAATGTATGTGTGACTGGTCCTGTCTCTTTATAAAGCCTGTTTGACTGGTCCTGTCTCTTTATAAAGCCTGTGTGACTGTTCCTGTCTCTTTATAAAGCCTGTGTGACTGGTCCTGTCTCTTTATAAAATATGTGTGACTGGTCCTGTCTCCTTATAAAGCCTGTGTGTCTGGTCCTGTCTCTTTATAAAGCCTGTGTGACTGGTCCTGTCTCTTTATAAAGCCTGTGTGACTGGTCCTGTCTCTTTATAAAATCTGTGTGACTGGTCCTGTCTCTTTATAAAGCCTGTGTGACTGGTCCTGTCTCTTTATAAGAACTGTGTGACTGGTCCTGTCTCTTCATAAAGCCTGTGTGATTGGTCCTGTCTCTTTATAACGCCTGTGTGACTGGTCCTCTCTCTTTATAAAGCCTGTGTGTCTGGTCCTGTCTCTTTATAAAGCCTGTGTGACTGGTCCTATCTCTTTATAAAGCCTCTGTGTCTGGTCCTGTCTCTTTATAAAGCCTGTGTGACTGGTCCTGTCTCTTTATAAGAACTGTGTGACTGGTCCTGTCTCTTTATAAAGCCTGTGTGACTGGTCCTGTCTCTTTATAAAGCCTGTGAGACTGGTCCTGTCTCTTTATAAAGCCTGTGTGTCTGGTCCTGTTTCTTTATAAAGCCTGTGTGACTGGTCCTGTCTCTTTATAAAGCCTGTGTGACTGGTCCTGTCTATTTATAAAGCCTGTGTGACTGGTCCTGTCACTTTATAACGACTGTGTGACTTGTCCTGTCTATTTATAAAGCCTCTGTCGCTGGTCCTGTCTCTTTATAAAGCTGGTGTGACTGGCCCTGTCTCTTTATAAAGCCTGTGAGACTGGTCCTGACTCTTTATAAAGCCTGTTTGACAGGTCCTGTCTCTTTATAATGCCTGTGTGACTGGTCCTGTCTCTTTATGAAATCTGTGTGACTGGTCCTGTCTCTATATAAAGCCTGAGTGACTGGTCCTGTCTCTTTATAATGCCTGTATATCTGGTCCTGTCTCTTTATAAAGCCTGTGTCACTGGTCCTGTCTCTTTATAAAGCCTGTGTGACAGGTCCTGTCTCTTTATAAAGCCTGTGTGTCTGGTCCTGTCTCTTAATAAAGGCTGTGTGTCTGGTCCTGTCTCTTTATAAAGCCTGTGTGACTGGTCCTGTCTCTTTATAAAGCCTCTGTGACTGGTCCTGTCTCTTTATAAAGCCTGTGTGACTGGTCCTGTCTCTTTATAAAGCCAGTGTGACTGGTCCTGTCTCTTTATAAAGCTTGTGTGACTGGTCCTGTCTCCTTATAAAGCCTGTGTGACTGGTCCTGTCTCTTTATAAAATATGTGTGACTGGTCCTGTCTCCTTATAAAGCCTGTGTGTCTGGTCCTGTCTCTTTATAAAGCCTGTGTGACTGGTCCTGTCTCTTTATAAAGCCTGTGTGACTGGTCCTGTCTCTCTATAAAATCTGTGTGACTTGTCCTGTCTCTTTATAAAGCCTGTGTGACTGGTCCTGTCTCTTTATAAGAACTGTGTGACTGGTCCTGTCTCTTTATAAAGCCTGTGTGACTGGTCCTGTCTCTTTATAAAGCCTGTGTGTCTGGTCCTTTCTCTTTATAAGAACTGTGTGACTGGTCCTGTCTCTTTATAAAGCCTGTGTGACTGGTCCTGTCTCTTTATAAGAACTGTGTGACTGGTCCTGTCTCTTTATAAAGCCTGTGTGACTGGTCCTCTCTCTTTATAAAGCCTGTGTGTCTGGTCCTTTCTCTTTATAAAGCCTGTGTGTCTGGTCCTTTCTCTTTATAAAGCCTGTGTGACTGGTCCTCTCTCTTTATAAAGCCTGTGTGACTGGTCCTATCTCTTTATAAAGCCTGTGTGTCTGGTCCTGTCTCTTTATAAAGCCTCTGTGACTGGCCCTGTCTCTTTATAAAGCCTGTGTGACTGGTCCTGTCTCTTTATAAAGCCTGTGTGACTGGTCCTGTCTCTTTATAAAGCCTGTGTGACTGGTCCTGTCTCTTTACAAAGCCTGTGTGACTGTTCCTGTCTCTTTATAAAGCCAATTGTGACTGGTCCTGTTTCTTTATAAAGCCTGTGTGACTGGTCCTGTCTCTTTATAAAGCCTGTGTGCCTGGTTCTGTCTCTTTTGAAAGCCTGTGTGACTGGTCCTGTCTCTTTATAAAGCCTGTGTGACTGGTCCTGTCTATTTATAAAGCCTTTGTGACTGGTCCTGTCACTTTATAAAGCCTGTGTGACTGCTCCTGTCTATTTATAAAACCTCTGTCGCTGGTCCTGTCTCTTTATAAAGCCGGTGTGACTGGCCCTGTCTCTTTACAAAGCCTGTGAGACTGGTCCTGACTCTTTACAAAGCCTGTTTGACTGGTCCTGTCTCTTTATAATGCCTGTGTGACTGGTCCTGTCTATTTATAAAGCCTCTGTCGCTGGTCCTGTCTCTTTATAAAGCCGGTGTGACTGGCCCTGTCTCTTTATAAAGCATGTGAGACTGGTCCTGACTCTTTATAAAGCCTGTGTGACTGGTCCTGTCTTTTTATAAAGCCTGTGTGACTGGTCCTGTCTCTTTATAAAGTCTGTGTGTCTGGTTCTGTCTCTTTTGAAAGCCTGTGTGACTGGCCCTGTCTCTTTATAAAGCCTGTGTGACTGGTCCTGTCTCTTTATAAAGCCTGTGTGACTGGTCCTGTCTCTTTACAAAGCCTGTGTGACTGTTCCTGTCTCTTTATAAAGCCAATTGTGACTGGTCCTGTTTCTTTATAAAGCCTGTGTGACTGGTCCTGTCTCTTTATAAACCCTGTGTGACTGGTGCTGTCTCTTTATAAAGCCTGTGTGTCTGGTCCTGTCTCTTTATAAAGCCTGTGTGACTGGTCCTGTCTCTTTACAAAGCCTGTGTGACTGTTCCTGTCTCTTTATAAAGCCAATTGTTACTGGTCCTGTCTCTTTATAAACCCTGTGTGACTGGTGCTGTCTCTTTATAAAGCCTGTGTGTCTGGTCCTGTCTATTTATAAAGCCTGTGTGACTGGTCCTGTCTCTTTACAAAGCCTGTGTGACTGTTCCTGTCTCTTTATAAAGCCAATTGTGACTGGTCCTGTCTCTTTATAAAGCCTGTGTGACTGGTCCTGTCTCTTTATAATGCCTGTGTATCCGATCCTGTCTCTTTATAAAGCCTGTGTGACTGGTCCTGTCTATTTATAATGCCTGTGTGACTGGTCCTTTCTCTTTATAACGCCTGTGTGTCTGTTCCTGTCTCTTTAAATACCTGTGTGACTGGTCCTGTCTCTTTATAAAGCCTGTTTGACCGGTCCTGTCTCTTTATAAAGCCTGTGTGTCTGGTCCTGTCTCATTATAAAGCCCGTGTGACTCGTCCTGTCTCTTTATAATGCCTGTGTGACTAGTCCTGTCTCTTTATAATGTGTGTGTAACTGGTCCTGTCTCTTTTTAAGCCTGTGTGACTGGTCCTGTCTCTTTATAAAGCCTGTGTGACTGGTCCTGTCTCTTTATAAAGCCTGTGTGACTGGTCCTGTCTCTTTATAAAGCCTGTGTGACTGGTCCTGTCTCTTTATAAAGCCTGTGTGACTGGTCCTGTCTCTTTATAAAGCCTGTGTGACTGGTCCTGTCTCTTTTTAATGTATGTGCGACTGGTCCTGTCTCTTTATAAAGCCTGTTTGACTGGCCCTGTCTCTTTATAAAGCCTGTGTGACTGTTCCTGTCTCTTTATAAATCCTGTGTGACTGGTCCTGTCTCTTTATAAAATATGTGTGACTGGTCCTGTCTCCTGATAAAGCCTGTGTGTCTGGTCCTGTCTCTTTATAAAGCCTGTGTGACTGGTCCTGTCTCTTTATAAAGCCTGTGTGACTGGTCCTGTCTCTTTATAAAATCTGTGTGACTGGTCCTGTCTCTTTATAAAGCCTGTGTGACTGGTCCTGTCTCTTTATAAGAACTGTGTGACTGGTCCTGTCTCTTTATAAAGCCTGTGTGATTGGTCCTGTCTCTTTATAACGCCTGTGTGACTGGTCCTCTCTCTTGAAAAAGCCTGTGTGTCTGGTCCTGTCTCTTTATAAAGACTGTGTGACTGGTCCTATCTCTTTATAAAGCCTGTGTGTCTGGTCCTGTCTCTTTATAAAGCCTGTGTGACTGGTCCTGTCTCTTTATAAGAACTGTGTGACTGGTCCTGTCTCTTTATAAAGCCTGTATGACTGGTCCTGTCTCTTTATAAAGCCTGTGAGGCTGGTCCTGTCTCTTTATAAATCCTCTGTGACTGGTCCTGTCTCTTTATAAAGCCTGTGTGACTGGTCCTGTCTCTTTACAAAGCCTGTGTGACTGGTCCTGTCTCTTTATAAAGCCAATTGTGACTGGTCCTGTTTCTTTATAAAGCCTGTGTGACTGGTCCTGTCTCTTTATTAACCCTGTGTGACTGGTGCTGTCTCGTTAAAAAGCCTGTTGACTGGTCCTGTTTCTTTTTAAAGCCCGTGTGACTGGTCCTGTCTCTTTATAAAGCCTGTGTGACTGGTCCTCTCTCATTATAAAGCCTGTTGACTGGTCCTGTTTCTTTTTAAAGCCCGTGTGACTGGTCCTGTCTCTTTATAAAGCCCGTGTGTCTGGTCCTGTCTCTTTATAAAGCCTGTGTGACTGGTCCTGTCTCTTTATAAAGCCAGTGTTTCTGGTCCTGTCTCTTTATAGAGCCTGTGTGACTGGTCCAGTCTCTTTATAAAGCCTGTGTGACTGGTCCTGTCTCTTTTTCAAGCCTGTGTGACTGGTCCTGTCTCTTTATAATGTGTGTGTGACTGGTCCTGTCTCTTTATAAAGCCTGTGTGACTGGTCCTGTCTCTCTATAAAGCCTGTTTGACTGGTCCTGTCTCTTTATAAAGCCTGTGTGACTGGTCCTGTCTCTTTATAAAATCTGTGTGACTGGTCCTGTCTCTTTATAAAGCCTGTGTGACTGGTCCTGTCTCTTTATAAAGCCTGTGTGTCTGGTCCTGTCTCTTTAAAATGTCTGTGTGACTGGTCCTGTCTCTTTATAAAGCCTGTGTGACTGGTCCTGACTCTTCATAAAGCCTGTTTGACTGGTCCTGTCTCTTTATAAAGCCTGTGTGACTCGTCCTGTCTCTTTATAAAGCCTGTGTGACTGGTCCTGTCTCTTTATAAAGCCTGTGTGTCTGGTTCTGTACCTTTTGAAAGCCTGTGTGACTGGTCCTGTCTCTTTATAAAGCCTGTGTGACTGGTCCTGACTCTTTATAAAGCCTGTTTGACTGGTCCTGTCTCTTGATAAAACCTGTGTGACTGGTCCTCTCTCATTATAAATCTGAGTGACTGGTCCTGTCTCTTTATAAAGCCTGTGTGACTGGTCCTGTCTCTTTATAAAGCCTGTGTGACTGGTCCTGACTCTTTATAAAGCCTGTTTGACTGGTCCTGTCTCTTGATAAAGCCTGTGTGACTGGTCCTCTCTCATTATAAAGTCTGAGTGACTGGTCCTGTCTCTTTATAAAGCCTGTGTGACTGGTCCTGTCTCTTTATAAAGCCTGTGTGACTGGTCCTGACTCTTTATAAAGCCCGTGTGTCTGGTCCTGTCTCTTTATAAAGCCTGTGTGACTGGTCCTCTCTCTTTATAAAGCCTGTGTGTCTGGTCCTGTCTCTTTATAAAGCCTGTGTGACTGGTCCTATCTCTTTATAAAGCCTGTGTGTCTGGTCCTGTCTCTTTATAAAGCCTGTGTGACTGGTCCTGTCTCTTTATAAGAACTGTGTGACTGGTTCTGTCTCTTTATAAAGCCTGTGTGACTGGTCCTGTCTCTTTATAAAGCCTGTGAGACTGGTCCTGTCTCGTTATAAAGCCTGTGTGACGAGTCCTGATTCTATATAAAGCCTGTGTGACTGGTCCTGTCTCTTTATAAAGCATGTGTGACTGGTCCTGTCTCTTTATGAAGCCTGTGAGACTGGTCCTGTCTCTTTATAAAGCCTGTGTGTCTGGTCCTGATTTTATATAAAGCCTGTGTGACTGGTCCTGTCTCTTTATAAAGCATGTGTGACTGGTCCTGTCTATTTGTAAAGCCTGTGTGACTGGTCCTGTCACTTTATAAAGCCTGTGTGACTGGTCCTGTCTATTTATAAAGCCTCTGTCGCTGGTCCTGTCTCTTTATGAAGCCGGTGTGACTGGCCCTGTCTCTTTATAAAGACTGTGAGACTGGTCCTGACTCTTTACAAAGCCTGTTTGACTGGTCCTGTCTCTTTATAAAGCCTGTGTGACTGGCCCTGTCTATTTATAAAGCCTCTGTCGCTGGTCCTGTCTCTTTATAAAGCCTGTGTGTCTGGTTCTGTCTCTTTTGAAAGCCTGTGTGACTGGTCCTGTCTCTTTATAAAGCCTGTGTGACTGGTCCTGTCTCTTTAGAAAGACTGTGTGACTGGTCCTGTCTCTTTATAAAGCCTGTGTGACTGGTCCTGTCACTTTATAAAGCCTATGTGACTGGTCCTGTCTCTTTATAAAGCCTGTGTGCCTGGTCCTGTCTCTTTACAAAGCCTGTGTGACTGTTCCTGTCTCTTTATAAAGCCAATTGTGACTGGTCCTGTTTCTTTATAACGCCTGTGTGACTGGTCCTGTCTCTTTATAAACCCTGTGTCACTGGTGCTGTCTCTTTATAAAGCCTGTTGACTGGTCCTGTCTCTTTATAAAGCCCGTGAGACTGGTCCTGTCTCTTTATAAAGCCTGTGTGTCTGGTCCTGTCTCTTTATAAAGCCCGTGTGTCTGGTCCTGTCTCTTTATAAAGCCTGTGTGACTGGTCCTGTCTCTTTATAAAGCCAGTGTTTCTGGTCCTGTCTCTTTATAAAGCCTGTGTGACTGGTCCAGTCTCTTTATAATGCCTGTGTGACTGGTCCTATCTCTTTATAAAGCCTGTGTGACTGGTCCTGTCTCTTTATAAAGCCTGTGTGACTGGTCCTGTCTCTTTATAAAGCCTGTGTGACTGGTCCTGTCTCTCTATAAAGCCTGTTTGACTGATCCTGTCTCTTTAAAAAGCCTGTGTGACTGGTCCTGTCTCTTTATAAATTCTGTGTGACTGGTCCTGTCTCTTTATAAAGCCTGTTGACTGGTCCTGTCTCTTTATAAACCCCGTATGACTGGTCCTGTCTCTTTACAAAGCCTGTGTGACTGGTCCTGTCTCTGTATAAAGCCCGTGTGTCTGGTCCTGTCTCTTTATAAAGCCTGTGTGACTGGTCCTGTCTCTTTATAAAGCCTGTGTGACTAGTCCTGTCACTTTAAAAAGCCGTTGTGACTGGTCCTGTCTCTTTATAAAGCCTGTGTGACTGGTCCTGTCTCTTTACAAAGCCTGTGTGACTGTTCCTGTCTCTTTATAAAGCCAGTGTGACTGGTCGTGTTTCTTTATAAAGCCTGTGTGACTGGTCCTGTCTCTTTATAAACCCTGTGTGACTGGTCCTGTCTCTTTATAAAGATGGTGTGTCTGGTGCTGTCTCTTTATAAAGCCTGTGTGACTGGTCCTGTCTCTTTATAAAGCCCGTGTGTCTGTTCCTTTCTCTTTATAAAGCCTGTGTGACTGGTCCTGTCTCTTTATAAAGCCTGTGTTTCTGGTCCTGTCTCTTTATAAAGCCTGTGTGACTGGTCCAGTCTCTTTAAAAAGCCGGTGTGACTGGTCCTGTCTCTTTATAAAGCCTGTGCGACTGGTCCTGTCTCTTTATAAAGCCTGTGTGACTGGTCCTGTCGCTTTATAAAGCCTGTGTGACTGGTCCTGTCTCTTTATAAAGCCTGTGTGACTGGTCCTGTCTCTTTATAATGCCTGTGTGACTGGTCCTGTCTCTTTATAATGTGTGTGTGACTGGTCCTGTCTCTTCATAAAGCCCGTGTGTCTGGTCCTGTCTCTTTATAAAGTCTGTGTGACTGGTCCTGTCTCTTGATAAAGCCCGTGTTTCTGGTCCTGTCTCTTTATAAAGCCTGTGTGACTGGTCCAGTCTCTTTATAAAGCCTGTGTGACTGGTCCTGTCTCTTTATAAAGCCTGTGTGACTGGTCCTGTCTCTTTATAAAGCCTGTGTGGCTAGCCCTGTCTATTTATAAAGCCTGTGTGACTGGTCCTGTCTCTTTATAATGTGTGTGTGACTGGTCCTGTCTCTTTATAAAGTCTGTGTGACTGGATCTGTCTCTTTATAAAGTCTGTGTGACTGGTCCTGTCTCTTTATAAAGCCTGTGTGACTGGGCCAGTCTCTTTAAAGCGTCTGTGTGACTGGTCCTGTCTGTTTATAAAGCCCGTGTGACTGGTCCTGTCTTTTTATAAAGCCTGTGTGACGGGTCCTGTCTCTTTATAAAGCCTGTGTGACTGGTCCTCTCTCTTTGTAAAGCCTGTGTGACTGGTCCTGTCTCTTCATAAAGCCTGTGTGACTGGTCCTGTCTCTTTATAAAGCCTGTGTGCCTGGTCCTGTCTCTTTATAAAGCCTGTGTGACTGGTCCTGTCTCTTTATACAGCCTGTGTGACTGGTCCTGTCTCTTTATAAAGCCTGTGTGACTGGTCCTGTCTCTTTCTAAAGCCTGTGTGACTGGTCCTGTCTATTTATAAAGCCTGTGTGACTGGTCCTGTCTCTTTATAACGCCTGTGTGTCTTGTCCTGTCTCTTTATAACGCCTGTGTGACTGGTCCTGTCTCATTATAAAGCCTATGTGTCTGGTCTTGTCTCTTTATAAATCCAGTGTGACTGGTCCTGTCTCTTTATAAAGCCTGTGTGACTGGTCATGTCTCTTTATAAAGCCAGTGTGACTGGTCCTGTCTCTTTATAAAGCCTGTGTGTCTGGTCCTGTCTCTTTCTAAAGCCTGTGTGACTGGTCCTGTCTCTTTATAAAGCCTGTGTGTCTGGTTCTGTCTCTTTTGAAAGCCTGTGTGACTGGTCCTGTCTCTTTATAAAGCCTGTGTGACTGGTCCTGTCTCTTTAGAAAGACTTTGTGACTGGTCCTCTCTCTTTTCAAGCCTGTGTGACTGGTCCTGTCTCTTTATAAAGCCTGTGTGACAGGTCCTGTCTCTTTATAAAGCCTGTGTGACTGGTCCTGTCTCTTTATAATGTGTGTGTGACTGGTCCTGTCTCTTTATAAAGCCTGTGTGACTGGTCCTGCCACTTTATAAAGCCTGTGTGACTGGTCCTGTCTCTTTATAAAGCCTGTGTGACTGGGCATTTCTCTTTATAAAGCCTGTGTGACTTGTCCTGTCTCTTTATAAAGTCTGTGTGACTGGTCCTGTCTCTTTATAAAGCCTGAGTGACTGGTCCTGTCTCTTTGTAAAGCCTGTGTGACTGGTCCTGTCTCTTTATAATGCCTGTGTAACTGGTCCTGTCTCTTAATAAAATCTGTGTGACTGGTCCTCTCTCTATATAAAGCCTGAGTGACTGGTCCTGTCTCTTTATAATGCCTGTGTATCTGGTCCTGTCTCTTTATAAAGCCTGTGTCACTGGTCCTGTCTCTTTATAAAGCCTGTGTGACAGGTCCTGTCTCTTTATAAAGCCTGTGTGTCTGGTCCTGTCTCTTAATAAAGGCTGTGTGTCTGGTCCTTTCTCTTTATAAAGCCTGTGTGACTGGGCCTGTCTCTTTATAAAGCCTGTGTGACTGGTCCTGTCTCTTTATAAGGCCTGTGTGACTGGTCCTCTCTCTTTATAAAGCCTCTGTGACTGGTCCTGTCTCTTTATAAAGCCTGTGTGACTGGTCCTGTCTCTTTATAATGCCTGTGTATCTGGTCCTGTCTCTTTATAAAGCCTGTGTGACTGGTCCTGTCTCTTTATAAAGCCTGTGTGACTGGTCCTGTCTCATTATAAAGCCCGTGTGACTGGTCCTGTCTCTTTATAAAGCCTGTGTGACTGGTCCTGTCTCTTTATAAAGCCTGTGTGTGACTGGTCCTGTCTCTTTATAATGTGTGTGTGACTGGTCCTGTCTCTTTTTAAGCCTGTGTGACTGGTCCTGTCTCTTTATAAAGCCTGTGTGACTGGTCCTGTCTCATTATAAAGCCAGTGTGACTGGTCCTGTCTCTTTATAAAGCCTGTGTGACTGGTCCTGTCTCTTTATAAAGCCTGTGTGACTGGTCCTGTCTCTTTATAAAGCCTGTGTGACTGGTCCTGTCTCTTTATAATGTGTGTGTGACTGGTCCTGTCTCTTTATAAAGCCTGTTTGACTGGTCCTGTCTCTTTATAAAGCCTGTGTGACTGGTCCTGTCTCTTTATAAAGCCTGTGTGACTGGTCCTGTCTCTTTATAAAGCCTGTGTGACTGGTCCTGTCTCTTTATAAGAACTGTGTGACTGGTCATGTCTCTTTATAAAGCCTGTGTGACTGGTCCTGTCTCTTTATAACGCCTGTGTGACTGGTCCTCTCTCTTTATAAAGCCTTTGTGTCTGGTCCTGTCTCTTTATAAAGCCTGTGTGACTGGTCCTATCTCTTTATGAAGCCTCTGTGTCTGGTCCTGTCTCTTTATAAAGCCTGTGTGACTGGTCCTGTCACTTTATAAAGCCTGTATGACTGGTCCTGTCTCTTTATAAAGCCTGTGAGACTGGTCATGTCTCTTTATAAAGCCTGTGTGTCTGGTCCTGTTTCTTTATAAAGCCTGTGTGACTGGTCCTGTCTCTTTATAAAGCCTGTGTGACTGGTCCTGTCTATTTATAAGCCTGTGTGACTGGTCCTGTCTCTTTATAAAGCCTGTGTGACTGGTCCTGTCTATTTATAAAGCCTCTGTCGCTGGCCCTGTCTCTTTATAAAGCCTGTGAGACTGCTCCTGACTCTTTATAAAGCCTGTTTGACTGGTCCTGTCTCTTTATAATGCCTGTGTGACTGGTCCTGTCTCTTTATAAAATCTGTGTGACTGGTCCTGTCTCTATATAAAGCCAGAGTGACTGGTCCTGTCTCTTTATAATGCCTATGTATCTGGTCCTGTCTCTTTATAAAGCCTGTGTCACTGGTCCTGTCTCTTTCTAAAGCCTGTGTGACAGGTCCTGTCTCTTTATAAAGCCTGTGTGTCTGGTCCTGTCTCTTAATAAAGGCTGTGTGTCTGGTCCTGTCTCTTTATAAAGCCTGTGTGACTGGTCCTGTCTCTTTATAAAGCTTGTGTGACTGGTCCTGTCTCTTTATAAAGCCTGTGTGACTGGTCCTGTCTCTTTATAAACCTGTGTGACTGGTCCTCTCTCTTTATAAAGCCTGTGTGACTGGTCCTGTCTCTTTTTAAGCCTGTGTGACTGGTCCTCTCTCTTTATAAAGCCTCTGTGACTGGTCCTGTCTCTTTATAAAGCCTGTGTGACTGGTCCTGTCTCTTTATAATGCCTGTGTATCTGGTCCTGTCTCTTTATAAAGCCTGTGTGACTGGTCCTGTCTATTTATAAAGCCTGTGTGACTGGTCCTGTCTCTTTATAACGCCTGTGTGTCTGTTCCTGTCTCTTTATAAACCTGTGTGACTGGTCCTGTCTCTTTATAAAGCCTGTGTGACTGGTCCTGGCTCTTTATAAAGCCTGTGTGTCTGGTCCTGTCTCATTATAAAGCCCGTGTGACTGGTCCTGTCTCTTTATAAAGCCTGTGTGACTAGTCCTGTCTCTTTATAATGTGTGTGTGACTGGTCCTGTCTCTTTTTAAGCCTGTGTGACTGGTCCTGTCTCTTTATAAAGCCTGTGTGACTGGTCCTGTCTCTTTATAAAGCCAGTGTGACTGGTCCTGTCTCTTTATAAAGCCTGTTTGACTGGTCCTGTCTCTGTATAAAGCCTGTGTGACTTGTCCTGTCTCTTTATAAAGCCTGTGTGACTGGTCCTGTCTCTTTATAATGTGTGTGTGACTGGTCCTGTCTCTTTATAAAGCCTGTTTGACTGGTCCTGTCTCTTTATAAAGCCTGTGTGACTGGTCCTGTCTCTTTATAAAGCCTGTGTGACTGGTCCTGTCTCTTTATAAAATATGTGTGACTGGTCCTGTCTCCTTATAAAGCCTGTGTGTCTGGTCCTGTCTCTTGAAAAAGCCTGTGTGACTGGTCCTGTCTCTGTATAAAGCCTGTGTGACTGGTCCTGTCTCTTTATAAAGCCTGTGTCACTGGTCCTGTCTCTTTATAAAGCCTGTGTGACAGGTCCTGTCTCTTTATAAAGCCTGTGTGTCTGGTCCTGTCTCTTAATAAAGGCTGTGTGTCTGGTCCTTTCTCTTTATAAAGCCTGTGTGACTGGGCCTGTCTCTTTATAAAGCCTGTGTGACTGGTCCTGTTTCTTTATAAGGCCTGTGTGACTGGTCCTCTCTCTTTATAAAGCCTCTGTGACTGGTCCTGTCTCTTTATAAAGCCTGTGTGACTGGTCCTGTCTCTTTATAATGCCTGTGTATCTGGTCCTGTCTCTTTATAAAGCCTGTGTGACTGGTCCTGTCTCTTTATAAAGCCTGTGTGACTGGTCCTGTCTCATTATAAAGCCCGTGTGACTGGTCCTGTCTCTTTATAAAGCCTGTGTGACTGGTCCTGTCTCTTTATAAAGCCTGTGTGTGACTGGTCCTGTCTCTTTATAATGTGTGTGTGACTGGTCCTGTCTCTTTTTAAGCCTGTGTGACTGGTCCTGTCTCTTTATAAAGCCTGTGTGACTGGTCCTGTCTCTTTATAAAGCCAGTGTGACTGGTCCTGTCTCTTTATAAAGCCTGTGTGACTGGTCCTGTCTCTTTATAAAGCCTGTGTGACTGGTCCTGTCTCTTTATAAAGCCTGTGTGACTGGTCCTGTCTCTTTATAATGTGTGTGTGACTGGTCCTGTCTCTTTATAAAGCCTGTTTGACTGGTCCTGTCTCTTTATAAAGCCTGTGTGACTGGTCCTGTCTCTTTATAAAGCCTGTGTGACTGGTCCTGTCTCTTTATAAAGCCTGTGTGACTGGTCCTGTCTCTTTATAAGAACTGTGTGACTGGTCATGTCTCTTTATAAAGCCTGTCTGACTGGTCCTGTCTCTTTATAACGCCTGTGTGACTGGTCCTCTCTCTTTATAAAGCCTTTGTGTCTGGTCCTGTCTCTTTATAAAGCCTGTGTGACTGGTCCTATCTCTTTATGAAGCCTGTGTGTCTGGTCCTGTCTCTTTATAAAGCCTGTGTGACTGGTCCTGTCTCTTTATAAAGCCTGTTTGACTGGTCCTGTCTCTTTATAAAGCCTGTGAGACTGGTCATGTCTCTTTATAAAGCCTGTGTGTCTGGTCCTGTTTCTTTATAAAGCCTGTGTGACTGGTCCTGTCTCTTTATAAAGCCTGTGTGACTGGTCCTGTCTATTTATAAGCCTGTGTGACTGGTCCTGTCTCTTTATAAAGCCTGTGTGACTGGTCCTGTCTATTTATAAAGCCTCTGTCGCTGGCCCTGTCTCTTTATAAAGCCTGTGAGACTGCTCCTGACTCTTTATAAAGCCTGTTTGACTGGTCCTGTCTCTTTATAATGCCTGTGTGACTGGTCCTGTCTCTTTATAAATTCTGTGTGACTGGTCCTGTCTCTATATAAATCCTGAGTGACTGGTCCTGTCTCTTTATAATGCCTATGTATCTGGTCCTGTCTCTTTATAAAGCCTGTGTCACTGGTCCTGTCTCTTTCTAAAGCCTGTGTGACAGGTCCTGTCTCTTTATAAAGCCTGTGTGTCTGGTCCTGTCTCTTAATAAAGGCTGTGTGTCTGGTCCTGTCTCTTTATAAAGCCTGTGTGACTGGTCCTGTCTCTTTATAAAGCTTGTGTGACTGGTCCTGTCTCTTTATAAAGCCTGTGTGACTGGTCCTGTCTCTTTATAAACCTGTGTGACTGGTCCTCTCTCTTTATAAAGCCTGTGTGACTGGTCCTGTCTCTTTTTAAGCCTGTGTGACTGGTCCTCTCTCTTTATAAAGCCTCTGTGACTGGTCCTGTCTCTTTATAAAGCCTGTGTGACTGGTCCTGTCTCTTTATAATGCCTGTGTATCTGGTCCTGTCTCTTTATAAAGCCTGTGTGACTGGTCCTGTCTATTTATAAAGCCTGTGTGACTGGTCCTGTCTCTTTATAACGCCTGTGTGTCTGTTCCTGTCTATTTATAAACCTGTGTGACTGGTCCTGTCTCTTTATAAAGCCTGTGTGACTGGTCCTGGCTCTTTATAAAGCCTGTGTGTCTGGTCCTGTCTCATTATAAAGCCCGTGTGACTGGTCCTGTCTCTTTATAAAGCCTGTGTGACTAGTCCTGTCTCTTTATAATGTGTGTGTGACTGGTCCTGTCTCTTTTTAAGCCTGTGTGACTGGTCCTGTCTCTTTATAAAGCCTGTGTGACTGGTCCTGTCTCTTTATAAAGCCAGTGTGACTGGTCCTGTCTCTTTATAAAGCCTGTTTGACTGGTCCTGTCTCTGTACAAAGCCTGTGTGACTTGTCCTGTCTCTTTATAAAGCCTGTGTGACTGGTCCTGTCTCTTTATAATGTGTGTGTGCCTGGTCCTGTCTCTTTATAAAGCCTGTTTGACTGGTCCTGTCTCTTTATAAAGCCTGTGTGACTGGTCCTGTCTCTTTATAAAGCCTGTGTGACTGGTCCTGTCTCTTTATAAAATATGTGTGACTGGTCCTGTCTCCTTATAAAGCCTGTGTGTCTGGTCCTGTCTCTTGAAAAAGCCTGTGTGACTGGTCCTGTCTCTGTATAAAGCCTGTGTGACTGGTCCTGTCTCTTTATAAAATCTGTGTGACTGATCCTGTCTCTTTATAAAGCCTGTGTGACTGGTCCTGTCTCTTTATAAGAACTGTGTGACTGGTCCTGTTTTTTTAAAAAGCCTGTGTGGCTGGTCCTGTCTCTTTATAACGCCTGTGTGACTTGTCCTCTCTCTTTATAAAGCCTGTGTGTCTGGTCCTGTCTCTTTATAAAGCCTGTGTGACTGGTCCTATCTCTTTATAAAGCCTGTGTGTCTGGTCCTGTCTCTTTATAAATCCTGTGTGACTGGTCCTGTCTCTTTTTAAGAACTGTGTGACTGGTCCTGTCTCTTTATAAAGCCTGTGTGACTGGTCCTGTCTCTTTATATAGCCTGTGAGACTGGTCCTGTCTCTTTATAAAGCCTGTGTGTCTGGTCCTGTATCTTTATAAAGCCTGTGTGACTTATCCTGTCTCTTTATAAAGCTTGTGTGACTGGTCCTGTCACTTTATAAAGCCTGTGTGACTGATCCTGTCTATTTATAAAGCCTCTGTCGCTGGTCCTGTCTCTTTATAAAGCCGGTGTGACTGGCCCTGTCTCTTTATAAAGCCTGTGAGACTGGTCCTGACTCTTTATAAAGCCTGTTTGACTGGTCCTGTCTCTTTATAAAGCCTGTGTGACTGGTCCTGTCTCTTTATAAAGCCTGTGTGACTGGTCCTGTCTCTTTATAAAGCCTGTGTGTCTGGTTCTGTCTCTTTTGAAAGCCTGTGTGACTGGTCCTGTCTCTTTATAAAGCCTGTGTGACTGGTCCTGCCTCTTTAGAAAGACTGTGTGACTGGTCCTCTCTCTTTATAAAGCCTGTGTGACTGGTCCTGTCACTTCATAAAGCCTGTGTGACTGGTCCTGTCTCTTTATATAGCCTGTGTGACTGGTCCTGTCTCTTTACAAAGCCTGTGTGACTGTTCCTGTCTCTTTATAAAGCCAATTGTGACTGGTCCTGTTTCTTTATAAAGCCTGTGTGACTGGTCCTGTCTCTTTATAACGCCTGTGTGTCTTGTCCTGTCTCTTTATAACGCCTGTGTGACTGGTCCTGTCTCATTATAAAGCCTATGTGTCTGGTCTTGTCTCTTTTCAATCCAGTGTGACTGGTCCTGTCTCTTTATAAAGCCTGTGTGACTGGTCATGTCTCTTTATAAAGCCAGTGTGACTGGTCCTGTCTCTTTATAAAGCCTGTGTGTCTGGTCCTGTCTCTTTATAAAGCCTGTGTGACTGGTCCTGTCTCTTTATAAAGCCTGTGTGTCTGGTTCTGTCTCTTTTGAAAGCCTGTGTTACTGGTCCTGTCACTTTATAAAGCCTGTGTGACTGGTCCTGTCTCTTTAGAAAGGCTTTGTGACTGGTCCTCTCTCTTTTCAAGCCTGTGTGACTGGTCCTGTCTCTTTATAAAGCCTGTGTGACTGGTCCTGTCTCTTGATAAAGCCTGTGTGACTGGTCCTGTCTCTTTATAATGTGTGTTTTACTGGTCCTGTCTCTTTATAAAGCCTGTGTGACTGGTCCTGCCACTTTATAAAGCCTGTGTGACTGGTCCTGTCTCTTTATAAAGCCTGTGTGACTGGGAATTTCTCTTTATAAAGCCTGTGTGACTGGTCCTGTCTCTTTATAAAGCCTGAGTGACTGGTCCTGTCTCTTTGTAAAGCCTGTGTGACTGGTCCTGTCTCTTTATAATGCCTGTGTGTCTGGTTCTGTCTCTTTTGAAAGCCTGTGTTACTGGTCCTGTCACTTTATAAAGCCTGTGTGACTGGTCCTGTCTCTTTAGAAAGACTTTGTGACTGGTCCTCTCTCTTTTCAAGCCTGTGTGACTGGTCCTGTCTCTTTATAAAGCCTGTGTGACTGGTCCTGTCTCTTTATAAAGCCTGTGTGACTGGTCCTGTCTCTTTATAATGTGTGTTTGACTGGTCCTGTCTCTTTATAAAGCCTGTGTGACTGGTCCTGCCACTTTATAAAGCCTGTGTGACTGGTCCTGTCTCTTTATAAAGCCTGTGTGACTTGTCCTGTCTCTTTATAAAGCCTGTGTGACTGGTCCTGTCTCTTTATAAAGCCTGAGTGACTGGTCCTGTCTCTTTGTAAAGCCTGTGTGACTGGTCCTGTCTCTTTATAATGCCTGTGTAACTGGTCCTGTCTCTTAATAAAATCTGTGTGACTGGTCCTGTCTCTATATAAAGCCTGAGTGACTGGTCCTGTCTCTTTATAATGCCTGTGTATCTGGTCCTGTCTCTTTATAAAGCCTGTGTCACTGGTCCTGTCTCTTTATAAAGCCTGTGTGACAGGTCCTGTCTCTTTATAAAGCCTGTGTGTCTGGTCCTGTCTCTTAATAAAGGCTGTGTGTCTGGTCCTGTCTCTTTATAAAGCCTGTGTGACTGGGCCTGTCTCTTTATAAAGCCTGTGTGACTGGTCCTGTCTCTTTATAAGGCCTGTGTGACTGGTCCGCTCTCTTTATAAAGCCTCTGTGACTGGTCCTGTCTCTTTATAAAGCCTGTGTGACTGGTCCTGTCTCTTTATAATGCCTGTGTATCTGGTCTTTTCTCTTTATAAAGCCTGTGTGCCTTGTCCTGTCTATTTATAAAGCCTGTGTGACTGGTCCTGTCTCTTTATAACGCCTGTGTGTCTGTTCCTGTCTCTTTATAAACCTGCGTGACTGGTCCTGTCTCTTTATAAAGCCTGTGTGACTGGTCCTGTCTCATTATGAAGCCCGTGTGACTGGTCCTGTCTCTTTATAAAGCCTGTGTGACTGGTCCTGTCTCTTTATAAAGCCTGTGTGTGACTGGTCCTGTCTCTTTATAATGTGTGTGTGACTGGTCCTGTCTCTTTTTAAGCCTGTGTGACTGGTCCTGTCACTTTATAAAGCCTGTGTGACTGGTCCTGTCTCTTTATAAAGCCAGTGTGACTGGTCCTGTCTCTTTATAAAGCCTGTGTGACTGGTCCTGTCTCTTTATAAAGCCTGTGTGACTGGTCCTGTCTCTTTATAAAGCCTGTGTGACTGGTCCTGTCTATTTATAAGCCTGTGTGACTGGTCCTGTCTCTTTATAAAGCCTGTGTGACTGGTCCTGTCTATTTATAAAGCCTCTGTCGCTGGCCCTGTCTCTTTATAAAGCCTGTGAGACTGCTCCTGACTCTTTATAAAGCCTGTTTGACTGGTCCTGTCTCTTTATAATGCCTGTGTGACTGGTCCTGTCTCTTTATAAAATCTGTGTGACTGGTCCTGTCTCTATATAAAGCCTGAGTGACTGGTCCAGTCTCTTTATAATGCCTGTGTATCTGGTCCTGTCTCTTTATAAAGCCTGTGTCACTGGTCCTGTCTCTTTCTAAAGCCTGTGTGACAGGTCCTGTCTCTTTATAAAGCCTGTGTGTCTGGTCCTCTCTCTTAATAAAGGCTGTGTGTCTGGTCCTGTCTCTTTATAAAGCCTGTGTAACTGGTCCTGTCTCTTTATAAGGCTTGTGTGACTGGTCCTGTCTCTTTATAAAGCCTGTGTGACTGGTCCTGTCTCTTTATAAACCTGTGTGACTGGTCCTCTCTCTTTATAAAGCCTGTGTGACTGGTCCTGTTGATGCGCCATCAATTACTCAAAAGACTGAGGTTGAGCGAGTAACAACCAGGCTTTTATTAACTAAAGAATGAAGGTCTTGTCTCGAGTGGTCGACCCGTCCAGAATACTAAGGGACTGGGAGGTAGTCACTTATATACCTGGAATAGTGGGAGGAGTCAGCCGAGGCATGTCCAGACCTGTACCTAGTGGAATACACATACAGACACAGACAGGTATGACAGTGGTTTACCACACCTGTCTCTTTTTAAGCCTGTGTGACTGGTCCTCTCTCTTTATAAAGCCTCTGTGACTGGTCCTGTCTCTTTATAAAGCCTGTGTGACTGGTCCTGTCTCTTTATAATGCCTGTGTATCAGGTCCTGTCTCTTTATAAAGCCTGTGTGACTGGTCCTGTCTATTTATAAAGCCTGTGTGACTGGTCCTGTCTCTTTATAACGCCTGTGTGTCTGTTCCTGTCTCTTTATAAACCTGTGTGACTGGTCCTGTCTCTTTATAAAGCCTGTGTGACTGGTCCTGTCTCTTTATAAAGCCTGTGTGTCTGGTCCTGTCTCATTATAAAGCCCGTGTGACTGGTCCTGTCTCTTTATAAAGCCTGTGTGACTAGTCCTGTCTCTTTATAATGTGTGTGTGACTGGTCCTGTCTCTTTTTAAGCCTGTGTTACTGGTCCTGTCTCTTTATAAAGCCTGTGTGACTGTTCCTGTCTCTTTATAAAGCCAGTGTGACTGGTCCTGTCTCTTTATAAAGCCTGTGTGACTGGTCCTGTCTCTGTATAAAGCCTGTGTGACTTGTCCTGTCTCCTTATAAAGCCTGTGTGACTGGTCCTGTCTCTTTATAATGTGTGTGTGACTGGTCCTGTCTCTTTATAAAGCCTGTTTGACTGGTCCTGTCTCTTTATAAAGCCTGTGTGACTGGTCCTGTCTCTTTATAAAGCCTGTGTGACTGGTCCTGTCTCTTTATAAAATGTGTGTGACTGGTCCTGTCTCCTTATAAAGCCTGTGTGTCTGGTCCTGTCTCTTGAAAAAGCCTGTGTGACTGGTCCTGTCTCTGTATAAAGCCTGTGTGACTGGTCCTGTCTCTTTATAAAATCTGTGTGACTGGTCCTGTCTCTTTATAAAGCCTGTGTGACTGGTCCTGTCTCTTTATAAGAACTGTGTGACTGGTCCTGTTTTTTTAAAAAGCCTGTGTGACTGGTCCTGTCTCTTTATAACGCCTGTGTGACTTGTCCTCTCTCTTTATAAAGCCTGTGTGTCTGGTCCTGTCTCTTTATAAAGCCTGTGTGACTGGTCCTATCTCTTTATAAAGCCTGTGTGTCTGGTCCTGTCTCTTTATAAAGCCTGTGTGACTGGTCCTGTCTCTTTTTAAGAACTGTGTGACTGGTCCTGTCTCTTTATAAAGCCTGTGTGACTGGTCCTGTCTCTTTATATAGCCTGTGAGACTGGTCCTGTCTCTTTATAAAGCCTGTGTGTCTGGTCCTGTATCTTTATAAAGCCTGTGTGACTGGTCCTGTCTCTTTATAAAGCTTGTGTGACTGGTCCTGTCACTTTATAAAGCCTGTGTGACTGGTCCTGTCTATTTATAAAGCTTCTGTCGCTGGACCTGTCTCTTTATAAAGCCGGTGTGACTGGCCCTGTCTCTTTATAAAGCCTGTGAGACTGGTCCTGACTCTTTATAAAGCCTGTTTGACTGGTCCTGTCTCTTTATAAAGCCTGTGTGACTGGTCCTGTCTCTTTATAAAGCCTGTGTGACTGGTCCTGTCTCTTTATAAAGCCTGTGTGTCTGGTTCTGTCTCTTTTGAAAGCCTGTGTGACTGGTCCTGTCTCTTTATAAAGCCTGTGTGACTGGTCCTGCCTCTTTAGAAAGACTGTGTGACTGGTCCTCTCTCTTTATAAAGCCTGTGTGACTGGTCCTGTCACTTCATAAAGCCTGTGTGACTGGTCCTGTCTCTTTATATAGCCTGTGTGACTGGTCCTGTCTCTTTACAAAGCCTGTGTGACTGTTCCTGTCTCTTTATAAAGCCAATTGTGACTGGTCCTGTTTCTTTATAAAGCCTGTGTGACTGGTCCTGTCTCTTTATAACGCCTGTGTGTCTTGTCCTGTCTCTTTATAACGCCTGTGTGACTGGTCCTGTCTCATTATAAAACCTATGTGTCTGGTCTTGTCTCTTTTGAAAGCCTGTGTTACTGGTCCTGTCACTTTATAAAGCCTGTGTGATTGGTCCTGTCTCTTTAGAAAGACTTTGTGACTGGTCCTCTCTCTTTTCAAGCCTGTGTGACTGGTCCTGTCTCTTTATAAAGCCTGTGTGACTGGTCCTGTCTCTTTATAATGCCTGTGTGACTGGTCCTGTCTCTTTATAATGTGTGTTTGACTGGTCCTGTCTCTTTATAAAGCCTGTGTGACTGGTCCTGCCACTTTATAAAGCCTGTGTGACTGGTCCTGTCTCTTTATAAAGCCTGTGTGACTGGGCATTTCTCTTTATAAAGCCTGTGTGACTTGTCCTGTCTCTTTATAAAGCCTGTGTGACTGGTCCTGTCTCTTTATAAAGCCTGAGTGACTTGTCCTGTCTCTTTGTAAAGCCTGTGTGACTGGTCCTGTCTCTTTATAATGCCTGTGTAACTGGTCCTGTCTCTTAATAAAATCTGTGTGACTGGTCCTGTCTCTATATAATGCCTGAGTGACTGGTCCTGTCTCTTTATAATGCCTGTGTATCTGGTCCTGTCTCTTTATAAAGCCTGTGTCACTGGTCCTGTCTCTTTATAAAGCCTGTGTGACAGGTCCTGTCTCTTTATAAAGCCTGTGTGTCTGGTCCTGTCTCTTAATAAAGGCTGTGTGTCTGGTCCTGTCTCTTTATAAAGCCTGTGTGACTGGGCCTGTCTCTTTATAAAGCCTGTGTGACTGGTCCTGTCTCTTTATAAGGCCTGTGTGACTGGTCCGCTCTCTTTATAAAGCCTCTGTGACTGGTCCTGTCTCTTTACAAAGCCTGTGTGACTGGTCCTGTCTCTTTATAATGCCTGTGTATCTGGTCCTGTCTCTTTATAAAGCCTGTGTGACTGGTCCTGTCTATTTATAAAGCCTGTGTGACTGGTCCTGTCTCTTTATAACGCCTGTGTGTCTGTTCCTGTCTCTTTATAAACCTGTGTGACTGGTCCTGTCTCTTTATAAAGCCTGTGTGACTGGTCCTGTCTCATTATGAAGCCCGTGTGACTGGTCCTGTCTCTTTATAAAGCCTGTGTGACTGATCCTGTCTCTTTATAAAGCCTGTGTGTGACTGGTCCTGTCTCTTTATAATGTGTGTGTGACTGGTCCTGTCTCTTTTTAAGCCTGTGTGACTGGTCCTGTCTCTTTATAAAGCCTGTGTGACTGGTCCTGTCTCTTTATAAAGCCAGTGTGACTGGTCCTGTCTCTTTATAAAGCCTGTGTGACTGGTCCTGTCTCTTTATAAAGCCTGTGTGACTTGTCCTGTCTCTTTATAAAGCCTGTGTCACTGGTCCTGTCTCTTTATAATGTGTGTGTGACTGGTCCTGTCTCTTTATAAAGTCTGTTTGACTGGTCCTGTCTCTTTATAAAGCCTGTGTGACTGGTCCTGTCTCTTTATAAAGCCTGTGTGACTGGTCCTGTCTCTTTATAAAGCCTGTGTGACTGGTCCTGTCTCTTTATAAGAACTGTGTGACTGGTCATGTCTCTTTATAAAGCCTGTGTGACTGGTCCTGTCTCTTTATAACGCCTGTGTGACCTGTCCTCTCTCTTTATAAAGCCTTTGTGTCTGGTCCTGTCTCTTTATAAAGCCTGTGTGACTGGTCCTATCTCTTTATGAAGCCTGTGTGTCTGGTCCTGTCTCTTTATAAAGCCTGTGTGACTGGTCCTGTCTCTTTATAAAGCCTGTATGACTGGTCCTGTCTCTTTATAAAGCCTGTGAGACTGGTCATGTCTCTTTACAAAGCCTGTGTGTCTGGTCCTGTTTCTTTATAAAGCCTGTGTGACTGGTCCTGTCTCTTTATAAAGCCTGTGTGACTGGTCCTGTCTTTTTATAAGCCTGTGTGACTGGTCCTGTCTCTTTATAAAGCCTGTGTGACTGGTCCTGTCTATTTATAAAGCCTCTGTCGCTGGCCCTGTCTCTTTATAAAGCCTGTGAGACTGCTCCTGACTCTTTATAAAGCCTGTTTGACTGGTCCTGTCTCTTTATAATGCCTGTGTGACTGGTCCTGTCTCTTTATAAAATCTGTGTGACTGGTCCTGTCTCTATATAAAGCCTGAGTGACTGGTCCTGTCTCTTTATAATGCCTGTGTATCTTGTCCTGTCTCTTTATAAAGCCTGTGTCACTGGTCCTGTCTCTTTCTAAAGCCTGTGTGACAGGTCCTGTCTCTTTATAAAGCCTGTGTGTCTGGTCCTGTCTCTTAATAAAGGCTGTGTGTCTGGTCCTGTCTCTTTATAAAGCCTGTGTGACTGGTCCTGTCTCTTTATAAAGCTTGTGTGACTGGTCCTGTCTCTTTATAAAGCCTGTGTGACTGGTCCTGTCTCTTTATAAACCTGTGTGACTGGTCCTGTCTCTTTATAAAGCCTGTGTGACTGGTCCTGTCTCTTTATAAAGCCTGTGTGACTGGTCCTCTCTCTTTATAAAGCCTCTGTGACTGGTCCTGTCTCTTTATAAAGCCTATGTGACTGGTCCTGTCTCATTATAATGCCTGTGTATCTGGTCCTGTCTCTTTATAAAGCCTGTGTGACTGGTCCTGTCTATTTATAAAGCCTCTGTGACTGGTCCTGTCTCTTTATAACGCCTGTGTGTCTGTTCCTGTCTCTTTATAAACCTGTGTGACTGGTCCTGTCTCTTTATAAAGCCTGTGTGACTGGTCCTGTCTCTTTATAAAGCCTGTGTGTCTGGTCCTGTCTCATTATAAAGCCCGTGTGACTGGTCCTGTCTCTTTATAAAGCCTGTGTGACTAGTCCTGTCTCTTTATAATGTGTGTGTGACTGGTCCTGTCTCTTTTTAAGCCTGTGTGACTGGTCCTGTCTCTTTATAAAGCCTGTGTGACTGGTCCTGTCTCTTTATAAAGCCAGTGTGACTGGTCCTGTCTCTTTATAAAGCCTGTGTGACTGGTCCTGTCTCTTTATAAAGCCTGTGTGACTGGTCCTGTCTCTTTATAAAGCCTGTGTGACTGGTCCTGTCTCTGTATAAGGTGTGTGTGACTGGTCCTGTCTCTTTATAAAGCCTGTTTGACTGGTCCTGTCTCTTTATAAAGCCTGTGTGACTGAACCTGTCTCTTTATAAAGCCTGTGTGACTGCTCCTGTCTCTTTATAAAATATGTGTGACTGGTCCTGTCTCCTTATAAAGCCTGTGTGTCTGGTCCTGTCTCTTTATAAAGCCTGTGTGACTGGTCCTGTCTCTGTATAAAGCCTGTGTGACTGGTCCTGTCTCTTTATAAAATCTGTGTGACTGGTCCTGTCTCTTTATAAAGCCTGTGTGACTGGTCCTGTCTCTTTATAAGATCTGTGTGACTGGTCCTGTTTTTTTAAAAAGCCTGTGTGACTGGTCCTTTCTCTTTATAACGCCTGTGTGACTTGTCCTCTCTCTTTATAAAGCCTGTGTGTCTGGTCCTGTCTCTTTATAAAGCCTGTGTGACTGGTCCTATCTCTTTATAAAGCCTGTGTGTCTGGTCCTGTCTCTTTATAAAGCCTGTGTGACTGTTCCTGTCTCTTTTTAAGAACTGTGTGACTGGTCCTGTCTCTTTATAAAGCCTGTGTGACTGGTCCTGTCTCTTTATATAGCCTGTGAGACTGGTCCTGTCTCTTTATAAAGCCTGTGTGTCTGGTCCTGTTTCTTTATAAAGACTGTGTGACTGGTCCTGTCTCTTTATAAAGCCTGTGTGACTGGTCCTGTCACTTTATAAAGCCTGTGTGACTGGACCTGTCTATTTATAAAGCCTCTGTCGCTGGTCCTGTCTCTTTATAAAGCCGGTGTGACTGGCCCTGTCTCTTTATAAAGCCTGTGAGAATGGTCCTGACTCTTTATAAAGCCTGTTTGACTGGTCCTGTCTCTTTATAAAGCCTGTGTGACTGGTCCTGTCTCTTTATAAAGCCTGTGTGACTGGTCCTGTCTCTTTATAAAGCCTGTGTGTCTGGTTCTGTCTCTTTTGAAAGCCTGTGTGACTGGTCCTGTCTCTTTATAAAGCCTGTGTGACTGGTCCTGCCTCTTTAGAAAGACTGTGTGACTGGTCCTCTCTCTTTATAAAGCCTGTGTGACTGGTCCTGTCACTTCATAAAGCCTGTGTGACTGGTCCTGTCTCTTTATATAGCCTGTGTGACTGGTCCTGTCTCTTTACAAAGCCTGTGTGACTGTTCCTGTCTCTTTATAAAGCCAATTGTGACTGGTCCTGTTTCTTTATAAAGCCTGTGTGACTGGTCCTGTCTCTTTATAAACCCTGTGTGACTGGTGCTGTCTCTTTATAAAGCCTGTTGACTGGTCCTGTTTCTTTATAAAGCCTGTGTGACTGGTCCTGTCTCTTTATAAGGCCTGTGTGACTGGTCCGCTCTCTTTATAAAGCCTCTGTGACTGGTCCTGTCTCTTTATAAAGCCTGTGTGACTGGTCCTGTCTCTTTATAATGCCTGTGTATCTGGTCCTGTCTCTTTATAAAGCCTGTGTGACTGGTCCTGTCTATTTATAAAGCCTGTGTGACTTGTCCTGTCTCTTTATAACGCCTGTGTTTCTGTTCCTGTCTCTTTATAAACCTGTGTGACTGGTCCTGTCTCTTTATAAAGCCTGTGTGACTGGTCCTGTCTCATTATGAAGCCCGTGTGACTGGTCCTGTCTCTTTATAAAGCCTGTGTGACTGATCCTGTCTCTTTATAAAGCCTGTGTGTGACTGGTCCTGTCTCTTTATAATGTGTGTGTGACTGGTCCTGTCTCTTTTTAAGCCTGTGTGACTGGTCCTGTCTCTTTATAAAGCCTGTGTGACTGGTCCTGTCTCTTTATAAAGCCAGTGTGACTGGTCCTGTCTCTTTATAAAGCCTGTGTGACTGGTCCTGTCTCTTTATAAAGCCTGTGTGACTTGTCCTGTCTCTTTATAAAGCCTGTGTCACTGGTCCTGTCTCTTTATAATGTGTGTGTGACTGGTCCTGTCTCTTTATAAAGTCTGTTTGACTGGTCCTGTCTCTTTATAAAGCCTGTGTGACTGGTCCTGTCTCTTTATAAAGCCTGTGTGACTGGTCCTGTCTCTTTATAAAGCCTGTGTGACTGGTCCTGTCTCTTTATAAGAACTGTGTGACTGGTCATGTCTCTTTATAAAGCCTGTGTGACTGGTCCTGTCTCTTTATAATGCCTGTGTAACTGGTCCTGTCTCTTAATAAAATCTGTGTGACTGGTCCTGTCTCTATATAAAGCCTGAGTGACTGGTCCTGTCTCTTTATAATGCCTGTGTATCTGGTCCTGTCTCTTTATAAAGCCTGTGTCACTGGTCCTGTCTCTTTATAAAGCCTGTGTGACAGGTCCTGTCTCTTTATAAAGCCTGTGTGTCTGGTCCTGTCTCTTAATAAAGGCTGTGTGTCTGGTCCTGTCTCTTTATAAAGCCGGTGTGACTGGGCCTGTCTCTTTATAAAGCCTGTGTGACTGGTCCTGTCTCTTTATAACGCCTGTGTGACTGGTCCGCTCTCTTTATAAAGCCTCTGTGACTGGTCCTGTCTCTTTATAAAGCCTGTGTGACTGGTCCTGTCTCTTTATAATGCCTGTGTATCTGGTCCTGTCTCTTTATAAAGCCTGTGTGACTTGTCCTGTCTATTTATAAAGCCTGTGTGACTGGTCCTGTCTCTTTATAACGCCTGTGTGTCTGTTCCTGTCTCTTTATAAACCTGTGTGACTGGTCCTGTCTCTTTATAAAGCCTGTGTGACTGGTCCTGTCTCATTATGAAGCCCGTGTGACTGGTCCTGTCTCTTTATAAAGCCTGTGTGACTGGTCCTGTCTCTTTATAAAGCCTGTGTGTGACTGGTCCTGTCTCTTTATAATGTGTGTGTGACTGGTCCTGTCTCTTTTTAAGCCTGTGTGACTGGTCCTGTCTCTTTATAAAGCCTGTGTGACTGGTCCTGTCTCTTTATAAAGCCAGTGTGACTGGTCCTGTCTCTTTATAAAGCCTGTGTGACTGGTCCTGTCTCTTTATAAAGCCTGTGTGACTGGTCCTGTCTCTTTATAAAGCCTGTGTGACTGGTCCTGTCTATTTATAAGCCTGTGTGACTCGTCCTGTCTCTTTATAAAGCCTGTGTGACTGGTCCTGTCTATTTATAAAGCCTCTGTCGCTGGCCCTGTCTCTTTATAAAGCCTGTGAGACTGCTCCTGACTCTTTATAAAGCCTGTTTGACTGGTCCTGTCTCTTTATAATGCCTGTGTGACTGGTCCTGTCTCTTTATAAAATCTGTGTGACTGGTCCTGTCTCTATATAAAGCCTGAGTGACTGGTCCAGTCTCTTTATAATGCCTGTGTATCTGGTCCTGTCTCTTTATAAAGCCTGTGTCACTGGTCCTGTCTCTTTCTAAAGCCTGTGTGACAGGTCCTGTCTCTTTATAAAGCCTGTGTGTCTGGTCCTGTCTCTTAATAAAGGCTGTGTGTCTGGTCCTGTCTCTTTATAAAGCCTGTGTAACTGGTCCTGTCTCTTTATAAGGCTTGTGTGACTGGTCCTGTCTCTTTATAAAGCCTGTGTGACTGGTCCTGTCTCTTTATAAACCTGTGTGACTGGTCCTCTCTCTTTATAAAGCCTGTGTGACTGGTCCTGTCTCTTTTTAAGCCTGTGTGACTGGTCCTCTCTCTTTATAAAGCCTATGTGACTGGTCCTGTCTCTTTATAAAGCCTGTGTGACTGGTCCTGTCTCTTTATAATGCCTGTGTATCTGGTCCTGTCTCTTTATAAAGCCTGTGTGACTGGTCCTGTCTATTTATAAAGCCTGTGTGACTGGTCCTGTCTCTTTATAACGCCTGTGTGTCTGTTCCTGTCTCTTTATAAACCTGTGTGACTGGTCCTGTCTCTTTATAAAGCCTGTGTGACTGGTCCTGTCTCTTTATAAAGCCTGTGTGTCTGGTCCTGTCTCATTATAAAGCCCGTGTGACTGGTCCTGTCTCTTTATAAAGCCTGTGTGACTAGTCCTGTCTCTTTATAATGTGTGTGTGACTGGTCCTGTCTCTTTTTAAGCCTGTGTGACTGGTCCTGTCTCTTTATAAAGCCTGTGTGACTGGTCCTGTCTCTTTATAAAGCCAGTGTGACTGGTCCTGTCTCTTTATAAAGCCTGTGTGACTGGTCCTGTCTCTGTATAAAGCCTGTGTGACTTGTCCTGTCTCTTTATAAAGCCTGTGTGACTGGTCCTGTCTCTTTATAATGTGTGTGTGACTGGTCCTGTCTCTTTATAAAGCCTGTTTGACTGGTCCTGTCTCTTTATAAAGCCTGTGTGACTGGTCCTGTCTCTTTATAAAGCCTGTGTGACTGGTCCTGTCTCTTTATAAAATATGTGTGACTGGTCCTGTCTCCTTATAAAGCCTGTGTGTCTGGTCCTGTCTCTTGAAAAAGCCTGTGTGACTGGTCCTGTCTCTGTATAAAGCCTGTGTGACTGGTCCTGTCTCTTTATAAAGCCTGTGTGACTGGTCCTGTCTCTTTATAAGAACTGTGTGACTGGTCCTGTTTTTTTAAAAAGCCTGTGTGACTGGTCCTGTCTCTTTATAACGCCTGTGTGACTTGTCCTCTCTCTTTATAAAGCCTGTGTGTCTGGTCCTGTCTCTTTATAAAGCCTGTGTGACTGGTCCTATCTCTTTATAAAGCCTGTGTGTCTGGTCCTGTCTCTTTATAAAGCCTGTGTGACTGGTCCTGTCTCTTTTTAAGAACTGTGTGACTGGTCCTGTCTCTTTATAAAGCCTGTGTGACTGGTCCTGTCTCTTTATATAGCCTGTGAGACTGGTCCTGTCTCTTTATAAAGCCTGTGTGTCTGGTCCTGTATCTTTATAAAGCCTGTGTGACTGGTCCTGTCTCTTTATAAAGCTTGTGTGACTGGTCCTGTCACTTTATAAAGCCTGTGTGACTGGTCCTGTCTATTTATAAAGCCTCTGTCGCTGGACCTGTCTCTTTATAAAGCCGGTGTGACTGGCCCTGTCTCTTTATAAAGCCTGTGAGACTGGTCCTGACTCTTTATAAAGCCTGTTTGACTGGTCCTGTCTCTTTATAATGCCTGTGTGACTGGTCCTGTCTCTTTATAAAGCCTGTGTGACTGGTCCTGTCTCTTTATAAAGCCTGTGTGTCTGGTTCTGTCTCTTTTGAAAGCCTGTGTGACTGGTCCTGTCTCTTTATAAAGCCTGTGTGATTGGTCCTGCCTCTTTAGAAAGACTGTGTGACTGGTCCTCTCTCTTTATAAAGCCTGTGTGACTGGTCCTGTCACTTCATAAAGCCTGTGTGACTGGTCCTGTCTCTTTATATAGCCTGTGTGACTGGTCCTGTCTCTTTACAAAGCCTGTGTGACTGTTCCTGTCTCTTTATAAAGCCAATTGTGACTGGTCCTGTTTCTTTATAAAGCCTGTGTGACTGGTCCTGTCTCTTTATAACGCCTGTGTGTCTTGTCCTGTCTCTTTATAACGCCTGTGTGACTGGTCCTGTCTCATTATAAAACCTATGTGTCTGGTCTTGTCTCTTTTGAAAGCCTGTGTTACTGGTCCTGTCACTTTATAAAGCCTGTGTGATTGGTCCTGTCTCTTTAGAAAGACTTTGTGACTGGTCCTCTCTCTTTTCAAGCCTGTGTGACTGGTCCTGTCTCTTTATAAAGCCTGTGTGACTGGTCCTGTCTCTTTATAATGCCTGTGTGACTGGTCCTGTCTCTTTATAATGTGTGTTTGACTGGTCCTGTCTCTTTATAAAGCCTGTGTGACTGGTCCTGCCACTTTATAAAGCCTGTGTGACTGGTCCTGTCTCTTTATAAAGCCTGTGTGACTGGGAATTTCTCTTTATAAAGCCTGTGTGACTTGTCCTGTCTCTTTATAAAGCCTGTGTGACTGGTCCTGTCTCTTTATAAAGCCTGAGTGACTGGTCCTGTCTCTTTGTAAAGCCTGTGTGACTGGTCCTGTCTCTTTATAATGCCTGTGTAACTGGTCCTGTCTCTTAATAAAATCTGTGTGACTGGTCCTGTCTCTATATAATGCCTGAGTGACTGGTCCTGTCTCTTTATAATGCCTGTGTATCTGGTCCTGTCTCTTTATAAAGCCTGTGTCACTGGTCCTGTCTCTTTATAAAGCCTGGGTGACAGGTCCTGTCTCTTTATAAAGCCTGTGTGTCTGGTCCTGTCTCTTAATAAAGGCTGTGTGTCTGGTCCTGTCTCTTTATAAAGCCTGTGTGACTGGGCCTGTCTCTTTATAAAGACTGTGTGACTGGTCCTGTCTCTTTATAAGGCCTGTGTGACTGGTCCGCTCTCTTTATAAAGCCTCTGTGACTGGTCCTGTCTCTTTATAAAGCCTGTGTGACTGGTCCTGTCTCTTTATAATGCCTGTGTATCTGGTCCTGTCTCTTTATAAAGCCTGTGTGACTGGTCCTGTCTATTTATAAAGCCTGTGTGACTGGTCCTGTCTCTTTATAACGCCTGTGTGTCTGTTCCTGTCTCTTTATAAACCTGTGTGACTGGTCCTGTCTCTTTATAAAGCCTGTGTGACTGGTCCTGTCTCATTATGAAGCCCGTGTGACTGGTCCTGTCTCTTTATAAAGCCTGTGTGACTGATCCTGTCTCTTTATAAAGCCTGTGTGTGACTGGTCCTGTCTCTTTATAATGTGTGTGTGACTGGTCCTGTCTCTTTTTAAGCCTGTGTGACTGGTCCTGTCTCTTTATAAAGCCTGTGTGACTGGTCCTGTCTCTTTATAAAGCCAGTGTGACTGGTCCTGTCTCTTTATAAAGCCTGTGTGACTGGTCCTGTCTCTTTATAAAGCCTGTGTGACTTGTCCTGTCTCTTTATAAAGCCTGTGTCACTGGTCCTGTCTCTTTATAATGTGTGTGTGACTGGTCCTGTCTCTTTATAAAGTCTGTTTGACTGGTCCTGTCTCTTTATAAAGCCTGTGTGACTGGTCCTGTCTCTTTATAAAGCCTGTGTGACTGGTCCTGTCTCTTTATAAAGCCTGTGTGACTGGTCCTGTCTCTTTATAAGAACTGTGTGACTGGTCATGTCTCTTTATAAAGCCTGTGTGACTGGTCCTGTCTCTTTATAACGCCTGTGTGACCTGTCCTCTCTCTTTATAAAGCCTTTGTGTCTGGTCCTGTCTCTTTATAAAGCCTGTGTGACTGGTCCTGTCTCTTTATAAAGCCTGTATGACTGGTCCTGTCTCTTTATAAAGCCTGTGAGACTGGTCATGTCTCTTTACAAAGCCTGTGTGTCTGGTCCTGTTTCTTTATAAAGCCTGTGTGACTGGTCCTGTCTCTTTATAAAGCCTGTGTGACTGGTCCTGTCTATTTATAAGCCTGTGTGACTGGTCCTGTCTCTTTATAAAGCCTGTGTGACTGGTCCTGTCTATTTATAAAGCCTCTGTCGCTGGCCCTGTCTCTTTATAAAGCCTGTGAGACTGCTCCTGACTCTTTATAAAGCCTGTTTGACTGGTCCTGTCTCTTTATAATGCCTGTGTGACTGGTCCTGTCTCTTTATAAAATCTGTGTGACTGGTCCTGTCTCTATATAAAGCCTGAGTGACTGGTCCTGTCTCTTTATAATGCCTGTGTATCTTGTCCTGTCTCTTTATAAAGCCTGTGTCACTGGTCCTGTCTCTTTCTAAAGCCTGTGTGACAGGTCCTGTCTCTTTATAAAGCCTGTGTGTCTGGTCCTGTCTCTTAATAAAGGCTGTGTGTCTGGTCCTGTCTCTTTATAAAGCCTGTGTGACTGGTCCTGTCTCTTTATAAAGCTTGTGTGACTGGTCCTGTCTCTTTATAAAGCCTGTGTGACTGGTCCTGTCTCTTTATAAACCTGTGTGACTGGTCCTGTCTCTTTATAAAGCCTGTGTGACTGGTCCTGTCTCTTTATAAAGCCTGTGTGACTGGTCCTCTCTCTTTATAAAGCCTCTGTGACTGGTCCTGTCTCTTTATAAAGCCTGTGTGACTGGTCCTGTCTCTTTATAATGCCTGTGTATCTGGTCCTGTCTCTTTATAAAGCCTGTGTGACTGGTCCTGTCTATTTATAAAGCCTGTGTGACTGGTCCTGTCTCTTTATAACGCCTGTGTGTCTGTTCCTGTCTCTTTATAAACCTGTGTGACTGGTCCTGTCTCTTTATAAAGCCTGTGTGACTGGTCCTGTCTCTTTATAAAGCCTGTGTGTCTGGTCCTGTCTCATTATAAAGCCCGTGTGACTGGTCCTGTCTCTTTATAAAGCCTGTGTGACTAGTCCTGTCTCTTTATAATGTGTGTGTGACTGGTCCTGTCTCTTTTTAAGCCTGTGTGACTGGTCCTGTCTCTTTATAAAGCCTGTGTGACTGGTCCTGTCTCTTTATAAAGCCAGTGTGACTGGTCCTGTCTCTTTATAAAGCCTGTGTGACTGGTCCTGTCTCTTTATAAAGCCTGTGTGACTGGTCCTGTCTCTTTATAAAGCCTGTGTGACTGGTCCTGTCTCTTTATAATGTGTGTGTGACTGGTCCTGTCTCTTTATAAAGCCTGTTTGACTGGTCCTGTCTCTTTATAAAGCCTGTGTGACTGGTCCTGTCTCTTTATAAAGCCTGTGTGACTGGTCCTGTCTCTTTATAAAATATGTGTGACTGGTCCTGTCTCCTTATAAAGCCTGTGTGTCTGGTCCTGTCTCTTTATAAAGCCTGTGTGACTGGTCCTGTCTCTGTATAAAGCCTGTGTGACTGGTCCTGTCTCTTTATAAAATCTGTGTGACTGGTCCTGTCTCTTTATAAAGCCTGTGTGACTGGTCCTGTCTCTTTATAAGAACTGTGTGACTGGTCCTGTTTTTTTAAAAAGCCTGTGTGACTGGTCCTTTCTCTTTATAACGCCTGTGTGACTTGTCCTCTCTCTTTATAAAGCCTGTGTGTCTGGTCCTGTCTCTTTATAAAGCCTGTGTGACTGGTCCTATCTCTTTATAAAGCCTGTGTGTCTGGTCCTGTCTCTTTATAAAGCCTGTGTGACTGTTCCTGTCTCTTTTTAAGAACTGTGTGACTGGTCCTGTCTCTTTATAAAGCCTGTGTGACTGGTCCTGTCTCTTTATATAGCCTGTGAGACTGGTCCTGTCTCTTTATAAAGCCTGTGTGTCTGGTCCTGTTTCTTTATAAAGCCTGTGTGACTGGTCCTGTCTCTTTATAAAGCCTGTGTGACTGGTCCTGTCACTTTATAAAGCCTGTGTGACTGGACCTGTCTATTTATAAAGCCTCTGTCGCTGGTCCTGTCACTTTATAAAGCCGGTGTGACTGGCCCTGTCTCTTTATAAAGCCTGTGAGACTGGTCCTGACTCTTTATAAAGCCTGTTTGACTGGTCCTGTCTCTTTATAAAGCCTGTGTGACTGGTCCTGTCTCTTTATAAAGCCTGTGTGACTGGTCCTGTCTCTTTATAAAGCCTGTGTGTCTGGTTCTGTCTCTTTTGAAAGCCTGTGTGACTGGTCCTGTCTCTTTATAAAGCCTGTGTGACTGGTCCTGCCTCTTTAGAAAGACTGTGTGACTGGTCCTCTCTCTTTATAAAGCCTGTGTGACTGGTCCTGTCACTTCATAAAACCTGTGTGACTGGTCCTGTCTCTTTATATAGCCTGTGTGACTGGTCCTGTCTCTTTACAAAGCCTGTGTGACTGTTCCTGTCTCTTTATAAAGCCAATTGTGACTGGTCCTGTTTCTTTATAAAGCCTGTGTGACTGGTCCTGTCTCTTTATAAACCCTGTGTGACTGGTGCTGTCTCTTTATAAAGCCTGTTGACTGGTCCTGTTTCTTTTTAAAGCCCGTGTGACTGGTCCTGTCTCTTTATAAAGCCTGTGTGACTGGTCCTGTCTCTTTATAAAGCCTGTGTGACTGGTCCTGTCTCTTTATAAAGCCTGTGTGACTGGTCCTGTCTCTTTATAATGTGTGTGTGACTGGTCCTGTCTCTTTATAAAGCCTGTGTGACTGGTCCTGTCCTTCTATAAAGCCTGTTTGACTGGTCCTGTCTCTTTATAATGCCTGTGTGACTGGTCCTGTCTCTTTATAAAATCTGTGTGACTGGTCCTGTCTCTTTATAAAGCCTGTGTGACTGGTCCTGTCTCTTTATAAAGCCTGTGTGTCTGGTCCAGTCTCTTTAAAAAGTCTGTGTGACTGGTCCTGTCTCTTTATAAAGCCTGTGTGACTGGTCCTGACTCTTTATAAAGCCTGTTTGACTGGTCCTGTCTCTTTATAAAGCCTGTTTGACTGGTCCTGTCTCTTTATAAAGCCTGTGTGACTGGTCCTGTCTCTTTATAAAGCCTGTGTGTCTGGTTCTGTCTCTTTTGAAAGCCTGTGTGACTGGTCCTGTCTCTTTATAAAGCCTGTGTGACTGGTCCTGACTCTTTATAAAGCCTGTTTGACTGGTCCTGTCTCTTTATAAAGCCTGTGTGACTGGTCCTCTCTCATTATAAAGTCTGAGTGACTGGTCCTGTCTCTTTATAAAGCCTGTGTGACTGGTCCTCTCTCTTTATAAAGCCTGTGTGTCTGGTCCTGTCTCTTTATAAAGCCTGTGTGACTGGTCCTATCTCTTTATATAGCCTGTGTGTCTGGTCCTGTCTCTTTATAAAGCCTGTGTGACTGGTCCTGTCTCTTTATAAGAACTGTGTGACTGGTCCTGTCTCTTTATAAAGCCTGTGTGACTGGTCCTGTCTCTTTATAAAGCCTGTGAGACTGGTCCTGTCTCTTTATAAAGCCTGTGTGTCTGGTCCTGTTTCTTTATAAAGCCTGTGTGACTGGTCCTGTCTCTTTATAAAGCCTGTGTGACAGGTCCTGTCTATTTATAAAGCCTGTGTGACTGGTCCTGTCACTTTATAAAGCCTGTGTGACTGGTCCTGTCTATTTATAAAGCCTCTGTCGCTGCTCCTGTCTCTTTATAAAGCTGGTTTGCCTGGCCCTGTCTCTTTATAAAGCCTGTGAGACTGGTCCTGACTCTTTACAAAGCCTGTTTGACTGGTCCTGTCTCTTTATAAAGCCTGTGTGACTGGTCCTGTCTATTTATAAAGCCTCTGTCGCTGGTCCTGTCTCTTTATAAAGCCGGTGTGACTGGTCCTGTCTATTTATAAAGCCCGTGTGACTGGTCCTGTCTCTTTATAAAGCCTGTGTGACTGGTCCTGTCTATTTATAAAGCCTCTGTCGCTGGCCCTGTCTCTTTATAAAGCCTGTGAGACTGCTCCTGACTCTTTATAAAGCCTGTTTGACTGGTCCTGTCTCTTTATAATGCCTGTGTGACTGGTCCTGTCTCTTTATAAAATCTGTGTGACTTGTCCTGTCTCTATATAAAGCCTGAGTGACTGGTCCTGTCTCTTTATAATGCCTGTGTATCTGGTCCTGTCTCTTTATAAAGCCTGTGTCACTGGTCCTGTCTCTTTCTAAAGCCTGTGTGACAGGTCCTGTCTCTTTATAAAGCCTGTGTGTCTGGTCCTGTCTCTTAATAAAGGCTGTGTGTCTGGTCCTGTCTCTTTATAAAGCCTGTGTGACTGGTCCTGTCTCTTTATAAAGCTTGTGTGACTGGTCCTGTCTCTTTATAAAGCCTGTGTGACTGCTCCTGTCTCTTTATAAACCTGTGTGACTGGTCCTGTCTCTTTATAAAGCCTGTGTGACTGGTCCTGTCTCTTTATAAAGCCTGTGTGACTGGTCCTCTCTCTTTATAAAGCCTCTGTGACTGGTCCTGTCTCTTTATAAAGCCTGTGTGACTGGTCCTGTCTCTTTATAATGCCTGGGTATCTGCTCCTGTCTCTTTATAAAGCCTGTGTGACTGGTCCTGTCCATTTATAAAGCCTGTGTGACTGGTCCTGTCTCTTTATAACGCCTGTGTGTCTGTTCCTGTCTCTTTATAAACCTGTGTGACTGGTCCTGTCTCTTTATAAAGCCTGTGTGACTGGTCCTGTCTCTTTATAAAGCCTGTGTGTCTGGTCCTGTCTCATTATAAAGCCCGTGTGACTGGTCCTGTCTCTTTATAAAGCCTGTGTGACTAGTCCTGTCTCTTTATAATGTGTGTGTGACTGGTCCTGTCTCTTTTTAAGCCTGTGTGACTGGTCCTGTCTCTTTATAAAGCATGTGTGACTGGTCCTGTCTCTTTATAAAGCCAGTGTGACTGGTCCTGTCTCTTTATAAAGCCTGTGTGACTGGTCCTGTCTCTGTATAAAGCCTGTGTGACTGGTCCTGTCTCTTTATAAAGCCTGTGTGACTGGTCCTGTCTCTTTATAATGTGTGTGTGACTGGTCCTGTCTCTTTATAAAGCCTGTTAGACTGGTCCTGTCTCTTTATAAAGCCTGTGTGACTGGTCCTGTCTCTTTATAAAGCCTGTGTGACTGGTCCTGTCTCTTTATAAAATATGTGTGACTGGTCCTGTCTCCTTATAAAGCTTGTGTGTCTGGTCCTGTCTCTTTATAAAGCCTGTGTGACTGGTCCTGTCTCTTTATAAAGCCTGTGTGACTGGTCCTGTCTCTTTATAAAATCTGTGTGACTGGTCCTGTCTCTTTATAAAGCCTGTGTGACTGGTCCTGTCTCTTTATAAGAACTGTTTGACTGGTCCTGTTTTTTTAAAAAGCCTGTGTGACTGGTCCTGTCTCTTTATAACGCCTGTGTGACTTGTCCTCTCTCTTTATAAAGCCTGTGTGTCTGGTCCTGTCTCTTTATAAAGCCTGTGTGACTTGTCCTATCTCTTTATAAAGCCTGCGTGTCTGGTCCTGTCTCTTTATAAAGCCTGTGTGACTGGTCCTGTCTCTTTTTAAGAACTGTGTGACTGGTCCTGACTCTTTATAAAGCCTGTGTGACTGGTCCTGTCTCTTTATATAGCCTGTGAGACTGGTCCTGTCTCTTTATAAAGCCTGTGTGTCTGGTCCTGTTTCTTTATAAAGCCTGTGTGACTGGTCCTGTCTCTTTATAAAGCCTGTGTGACTGGTCCTGTCACTTTATAAAGCCTGTGTGACTGGCCCTGTCTATTTATAAAGCCTCTGTCGCTGGTCCTGTCTCTTTATAAAGCCGGTGTGACTGGCCCTGTCTCTTTATAAAGCCTGTGAGACTGGTCCTGACTCTTTATAAAGCCTGTTTGACTGGTCCTGTCTCTTTATAAAGCCTGTGTGACTGGTCCTGTCTCTTTATAAAGCCTGTGTGACTGGTCCTGTCTCTTTATAAAGCCTGTGTGTCTGGTTCTGTCTCTTTTGAAAGCCTGTGTGACTGGTCCTGTCTCTTTATAAAGCCTGTGTGACTGGTCCTGCCTCTTTAGAAAGACTGTGTGACTGGTCCTCTCTCATTATAAAGCCCGTGTGACTGGTCCTGTCTCTTTATAAAGCCTGTGTGACTAGTCCTGTCTCTTTATAATGTGTGTGTGACTGGTCCTGTCTCTTTTTAAGCCTGTGTGACTGGTCCTGTCTCTTTATAAAGCATGTGTGACTGGTCCTGTCTCTTTATAAAGCCAGTGTGACTGGTCCTGTCTCTTTATAAAGCCTGTGTGACTGGTCCTGTCTCTGTATAAAGCCTGTGTGACTGGTCCTGTCTCTTTATAAAGCCTGTGTGACTGGTCCTGTCTCTTTATAATGTGTGTGTGACTGGTCCTGTCTCTTTATAAAGCCTGTTAGACTGGTCCTGTCTCTTTATAAAGCCTGTGTGACTGGTCCTGTCTCTTTATAAAGCCTGTGTGACTGGTCCTGTCTCTTTATAAAATATGTGTGACTGGTCCTGTCTCCTTATAAAGCTTGTGTGTCTGGTCCTGTCTCTTTATAAAGCCTGTGTGACTGGTCCTGTCTCTTTATAAAGCCTGTGTGACTGGTCCTGTCTCTTTATAAAATCTGTGTGACTGGTCCTGTCTCTTTATAAAGCCTGTGTGACTGGTCCTGTCTCTTTATAAGAACTGTTTGACTGGTCCTGTTTTTTTAAAAAGCCTGTGTGACTGGTCCTGTCTCTTTATAACGCCTGTGTGACTTGTCCTCTCTCTTTATAAAGCCTGTGTGTCTGGTCCTGTCTCTTTATAAAGCCTGTGTGACTTGTCCTATCTCTTTATAAAGCCTGCGTGTCTGGTCCTGTCTCTTTATAAAGCCTGTGTGACTGGTCCTGTCTCTTTTTAAGAACTGTGTGACTGGTCCTGACTCTTTATAAAGCCTGTGTGACTGGTCCTGTCTCTTTATATAGCCTGTGAGACTGGTCCTGTCTCTTTATAAAGCCTGTGTGTCTGGTCCTGTTTCTTTATAAAGCCTGTGTGACTGGTCCTGTCTCTTTATAAAGCCTGTGTGACTGGTCCTGTCACTTTATAAAGCCTGTGTGACTGGCCCTGTCTATTTATAAAGCCTCTGTCGCTGGTCCTGTCTCTTTATAAAGCCGGTGTGACTGGCCCTGTCTCTTTATAAAGCCTGTGAGACTGGTCCTGACTCTTTATAAAGCCTGTTTGACTGGTCCTGTCTCTTTATAAAGCCTGTGTGACTGGTCCTGTCTCTTTATAAAGCCTGTGTGACTGGTCCTGTCTCTTTATAAAGCCTGTGTGTCTGGTTCTGTCTCTTTTGAAAGCCTGTGTGACTGGTCCTGTCTCTTTATAAAGCCTGTGTGACTGGTCCTGCCTCTTTAGAAAGACTGTGTGACTGGTCCTCTCTCTTTATAAAGCCTGTGTGACTGGTCCTGTCACTTCATAAAGCCTGTGTGACTGGTCCTGTCTCTTTATATAGCCTGTGTGACTGGTCCTGTCTCTTTACAAAGCCTGTGTGACTGTTCCTGTCTCTTTATAAAGCCAATTGTGACTGGTCCTGTTTCTTTATAAAGCCTGTGTGACTGGTCCTGTCTCTTTATAAACCCTGTGTGACTGGTGCTGTCTCTTTATAAAGCCTGTTGACTGGTCCTGTTTCTTTTTAAAGCCCGTGTGACTGGTCCTGTCTCTTTATAAAGCCTGTGTGACTGGTCCTGTCTCTTTATAAAGCCCGTGTGTCTGGTCTTGTCTCTTTATAAAGCCTGTGTGACTGGTCCTGTCTCTTTATAAAGCCAGTGTTTCTGGTCCTGTCTCTTTATAAAGCCTGTGTGACTGGTCCAGTCTCTTTATAAAGCCTGTGTGACTGGTCCTGTCTCTTTATAAAGCCTGTGTGACAGGTCCTGTCTCTTTATAATGTGTGTGTGACTGGTCCTGTCTCTTTATAAAGCCTGTGTGACTGGTCCTGTCTCTCTATAAAGCCTATTTGACTGGTCCTGTCTCTTTATAAAGCCTGTGTGACTGGTCCTGTCTCTTTATAAAATCTGTGTGACTGGTCCTGCCTCTTTATAAAGCCTGTGTGACTGGTCCTGTCTCTTGATAAAGCCTGTGTGACTGGTCCTGTCTCTCTAATAAGCCTATTTGACTGTTCCTGTCTCTTTATAAAGCCTGTGTGACTGGTCCTGTCTCTTTATAAAATCTGTGTGACTGGTCCTGTCTCTTTATAAAGCCTGTTGACTGGTCCTGTCTCTTTATAAAGCCCGTGTGACTGGTCCTGTCTCTTAACAAAGCCTGTGTGACTGGTCCTGTCTCTTTATAAAGCCCGTGTGTTTGGTCCTGTCTCTTTATAAAGCCTGTGTGACTGGTCCTGTCTCTTTATAAAGCCAGTGTCATAGAGTCATAGAGTCATAGAGTAATACAGCACGGATAGAGGCCCTTCGGCCCATCGTGTCCATGCCGGCCATCAAGCCCTGTCTAATCTAATCCCATATTCCAGCATTTGGCCCGTAGCCTTGTATGCTATGGCATTTCAAATGCTCATCCAAATGCTTCTTAAATGTTGTGAGGGTTTCTGCCTCCACAACCCTTTCAGGCAGTGAGTTCCAGACTCCAACCACCCTCTGGGTGAAAAAGTTCTTTCTCAAATCCCCTCTAAACCTCCCGCCCTTTACCTTGAATCTATGCCCCCTAGTTATTGACCCCTCTACTAAGGGGAAAAGCTCCTCAGCATCCATCCTATCTATGCCCCTCACAATTTTGTACACCTCAATCATGTCCCCCCTCAGCCTCCTCTGCTCCAAGGAAAACAAACCCAATCTGCCCAGTCTCTCTTCATAGCTGAAGCGCTCCAGCCCTGGTAACATCCTGGTGAACCTCCTCTGCACCCTCTCTAACGCGATCACATCTTTCCTGTAGTGTGGCGACCAGAACTGCACACAGTATTCCAGCTGTGGCCTAACCAGTGCTTTATACAGCTCCATCATAACCTCCTTGCTCTTATATTCTATGCCTCGGCTAATGAAGGCAAGTATCCCATATGCCTTTTTTACCACCTTATCCACCTGTTCCGCCGCCTTCAGGGATCTGTGTACCTGCACACCCAGATCCCTCTGACCCTCCGTCTTGCCTAGGGTCTTTCCCTTCATTGTGTATTCCCTTGCCTTGTTAGACCCCCCAAAGTGCATCACCTCGCACTTTTCCGGGATAAATTCCATTTGCCACTGTTCCGCCCATCTGACCAACCCATCTATATCGTTCTGCAGACTGAGGCTACCCTCCTCGCTATTTACCACCCTACCAATTTTAGTATCATCCGCGAATTTACTGATCATACCCTTTACATTCATATCCAAGTCATTAATGTAGACCACAAACAGCAAGGGACCCAGCACCGATCCCTGTGGTACCCCACTGGCCACAGGTTTCCAGTCACAAAAACAACCTTCGACCATCACCCTCTGCCTTCTGCCACTAAGCCAGTTTTGTATCCAATGTGCCAAGGCACCCTGGATTCCATGGGCTCTTACCTTCTTGACCAGTCTCCTGTGCGGGACTTTATCGAAGGCCTTACTGAAATCCATGTATACCACATCCACTGCGTTACCCTCATCCACACACCTAGTCACCCCCTCAAAAAATTCAATCAAATTAGTCAGACATGATCTTCCCTTGACAAAGCCATGTTGACTATTCCTGATTAATCCTTGCCTCTCCAAGTGGAGACAAATTTTGTCCCTCAGGATTTTTTCCAGTAATTTTCCTACCACTGATGTTAGGCTCACTGGCCTGTAGTTCCCCGGTTTTTCCCTACTACCCTTCTTGAATAATGGTACGACATTAGCGGTTCTCCAGTCCTCTGGCACATCCCCTGTGGCCAGAGAGGTCCTGAATATATGTGTTAGAGCCCCCGCAATCTCCTCCTTTGCCTCACACAGCAGCCTGGGGTACATTTCATCCGGGCCTGGGGATTTATCCATTTTTAGGCCAGCTAAAACCGCCAATACCTCCTCCCTCTCGATGTTAATATGTTCGAGCATATCACAGTCCCCCCTCTTTATAAAGCCAGTGTTTCTGGTCCTGTCTCTTTATAAAGCCTGTGTGACTGGTCCAGTCTCTTTATAAAGCCTGTGTGACTGGTCCTGTCTCTTTATAAAGCCGTTGTGACTGGTCCTGTCTCTTTATAATGTGTGTGTGACTGGTCCTGTCTCTTTATAAAGCCTGTGTGACTGGTCCTGTATCTCTATAAAGCATGTTTGACTGGTCCTGTCTCTTTATAAAGCCTGTGTGACTGGTCCTGTCTCTTTATAAAATCTGTGTGACTGGTCCTGTCTCTTTATAAAGCCTGTGTGACTGGTTCTGTCTCTTTATAAAGCCTGTGTGTCTGGTCCTGTCTCTTTATAAAGCCTGTGTGACTGGTCCTGTCTCTTTAAAAAGCCTGTGTGTCTGGTCCAGTCTCTTTAAAAGTCTGTGTGACTGGTCCTGTCTCTTTATAAAGCCTGTGTGACTGGTGCTGACTCTTTATAAAGCCTGTTTGACTGATCCTGTCTCTTTATAAAACCTGTGTGACTGGTCCAGTCTCTTTATAAAGCCTGTGTGACTGGTCCTGTCTCTTTATAAAGCCTGTGTGTCTGGTTCTGCCTCTTTATAAAGCCTGTTTGACTGGTCCTGTCTCTTTATAAAGCCTGTGTGACTGGTCCTGTCTCTTTATAATGTGTGTGTGACTGGTCCTGTCTCTTTATAAAACCTGTGTGACTGGTCCTGTCTCTTTATAAACCTGTGTGACTGGTCCTGTCTCTTTATAAAGCCTGTGTGACTGGTCCTCTCTCATTATAAAGCCTGTGTGACTGGTCCTGTCTCTTTATAAAGCCTGTGTGACTGGTCCTGTCTCTTTATAAAGCCTGTGTGACTGGTCCTGTCTCTTGAGAAAGACTGTTTGACTGGTCCTGTCACTTTATAAAGCCTGTGTGACTGGTCCTGACTCTTTATAAAGCCTGTGTGTCTGGTCCGGTCTCTTTATAAAGCCTGTGTGTCTGGTCATGTCTCTTTATAAAGCCTGTGTGACTGGTCCTGTCTCTTTATAAAATCTGTGTGACTGGTCCTGTCTCTTTATAAAGCCTGTGTGACTGTTCCTGTCTCTTTATAAAAACTGTGTGACTGGTCCTGTCTCTTTATAAAGCCTGTGTGACTGGTCCTGTCTCTTTATAACGCTTGTGTGACTGGTCCTCTCTCTATTCAAGCCTTTGTGTCTGGTCCTGTCTCTTTATAAAGCCTGTGTGACTGGTCCTATCTCATTATAAAGCCTGTGTGTCTGGTCCTGTCTCTTTATAAAGCCTGTGTGACTGGTCCTGTCTATTTATAAAGCCTGTGTGACTGGTCCTGTCACTTTATAAAGCCTGTGTGGCTGGTCCTGTCTGTTTATAACGCCTCTGTCGCTGGTCCTGTCTCTTTATAAAGCTGGTGTGACTGGACCTGCCTCTTTATAAAGCCTGTGAGACTGTACCTGACTCTTTATAAAGCCTGTTTGACTGGTCCTGTCTCTTTATAAAGCCTGCGTGACTGGTCCTGTCTCTTTATAAAGCCTGTTTGACTGGTCCTGTCTCTTTACAAAGCCTGTGTGACTGTTCCTGTCTCTTTAGAAAGCCAATTGTGACTGGTCCTGTTTCTTTATAAAGCCTGTGTGACTGGTCCTGTCTCTTTATACACCCTGTGTGACTGGTGCTGTCTCTTTATAAAGCCTGTTGACTGGTCCTGTCTCTTTATAAAGCCTGTGTGACTGGTCCTGTCTCTTTATAAAGCCTGTGTGACTGGTCCTGTCTCTTTATAAAGCCCGTGTGTCTGGTCCTGTCTCTTTATAAAGCCTGTGTGACTGCTCCTGTCTCTTTATAAAGCCAGTGTTTCTGGTCCTGTCTCTTTATAAAGCCTGTGTGACTGGTCCATTCTCTTTATATAGCCTGTGTGACTGGTCCTATCTCTTTATAAAGCCTGTGTGACTGGTCCTGTCTCTTTATAAAGCCTGTGTGATTGGTCCTGTCTCTTTATAAAGCCTGTGTGACTGGTCGTGTCTCTTTATAATGTGTGTGTCACTGGTCCTGTCTCTTTATAAAGCCTGTGTGACTGGTCCTGTCTCTCTATAAAGCCTGTTTGACTGGTCCTGTCTCTTTATAAAGCCTGTGTGACTGGTCCTGTCTCTTTATAAAATCTGTGTGACTGGTCCTGTCTCTTTATAAAGCCTGTGTGACTGGTCCTGTCTCTTTATAAAGCCTGTGTGTCTGGTCCTGTCTCTTTATAAAGCCTGTGTGACTGGTCCTGTCTCTTTATAAAGCCTGTGTGTCTGGTCCAGTCTCTTTAAAAGTCTGTGTGACTGGTCCTGTCTCTTTATAAACCTGTGTGACTGGTCCTGACTCTTTCTAAAGCCTGTTTGACTGGTCCTGTCTCTTTATAAAGCCTGTGTGACTGGTCCTGTCTCTTTATGAAGCCTGTGTGGCTGGTCCTGTCTCGTTATAAAGCCTGTGTGTCTGGTTCTGTCTCTTTTGAAAGCCTGTGTGACTTGCCTGTCTCTTTATAAAGCTTGATTGACTGGTCCTGTCTCTTTATAAAGCCTGTGTGACTGGTCCTGTCTCTTTATAAAGCCTGTGTGGCTGGTCCTGTCTCTTTATAAACCTGTGTTCTGGTCCTGTCTCTTTATAAAGCCTGTGTGACTGGTCCTGACTCTTTATAAAGCCTGTTTGACTGGTCCTGTCTCTTTATAAAGCCTGTGTGACTGGTTCTGTCTCTTTAGAAAGACTGTGTGACTGGTCCTGTCACTTTATAAAGCCTGTGTGACTGGTCCTGTCTCTTTATAAACCCTGTGTGACTGTTCCTGCCTCTTTATAAAGCCAGTGTGACTGGTCCTGTCTCTTTATAAACTCTGAGTGACTGGTCCTGTCTCTTTATAAACCCTGTGTGACTGGTCCTGTCTCCTTATAAAGGCTGTGTGACTGGTCCTGTCTCTTTATAAAGCCCATGTGTCTGCTCCTGTCTCTTTATAAAGCCTGTGTGACTGGTCCTGTCTCTTTATAAAGCCTGTGTGTCTGGTCCTGTCTCTTTATAAAGCCTGTATGACTGGTCCTGTCTCTTTATAATGCCCGTGTGTCTGGTCCTGTCTCTTTATAAAGCCTGTGTGACTGGTCCTGTCTCTTTATAAAGCCTGTGTGACTGGTCCTGTCTCTTTATAAAGCCTGTGTGACTGGTCCTGTCTCTTTATAAAGCCTGTTTGACTGGTCCTGTCTCTTTATAAAGCCTGTGTGACTGGTCCTGTCTCTTTATAATGTGTGTGTGACTGGTCCTCTTTCTTTATAAAGTCTGTGTGACTGGTCCTGTCTCTTTATAAAGCCTGTGTGACTGGTCCTGCCTCTTTATAAAGCCAGTGTGACTGGTCCTGTCTCTTTATAAAGCCTGTGTGACTGGTCCTGTCTCTTTATAAAGCCTGTGTGACTGGTCCTGTCTCTTTATAAAGCCTGTGTGACTGGTCCTGCCTCTTTATAAAGCCTGTTTGACTGGTCCTGTCTCTTTATAAAGCCTGTGCGACTGGTCCTGTCTCTTTATAAAGACTGTGCGACTGGTCCTGTCTCTTTATAAAGCCTGTGTGACTGGTCCTGTCTCTTTAAAAAGCCGGTGTGACTGGTCCTGTCTCTTTATAAAGCCAATGTGACTGGTCCTGTCTCTTTATAAAGCCTGTGTGACTGATCCTGCCTCTTTATAAACCTGTTTGACTGGTCCTGTCTCTTTATAAAGCCTGTGTGACTGGTCCTGTCTCTTTATAAAGCCTGTGTGACTGGTCCTGTCTCTTTATAAAGCCTGTGTGACTGGTCCTATCTCTTTATAATGTGTGTGTGACTGGTCCTGTCTCTTTATAAAGTCTGTGTGACTGGTCCTGTCTCTTTATAAAGCCTGTGTGACTGGTCCTGTCTCTTTATAAAGCCAGTGTGACTGGTCCTGTCTCTTTATAAAGCCTGTGTGACTGGTCCTGTCTCTTTATAAAGCCTGTTTGACTGGTCCTGTCTCTTTATAATGCTGGTGTGACTGGTCCTGTCTCTTTATAAAGCCTGTGTGACTGGTCCTGTCTCTTTATAAAGCCTGTTTGACTGGTCCGGCCTCTTTATAAAACCTGTTTGACTGGTCCTGTCTCTTTAGAAAGCCTGTGTGACTGGTCCTGTCACTTTATAAAGCCTGTGTGACTGGTCGTATCTCTTTATAATGTGTGTGTGACTGGTCCTGTCTCATTATAAAGTCTGTGTGACTGGTCCTGTCTCTTTATAAAGCCTGTGTGACTGGTCCTGTCTCTTTATAAAGCCAGTGTGACTGCTCCTGTCTCTTTATAAAGCCTGTGTGACTGGTCCTGTCTCTTTATAAAGCCTGTTTGACTGGTCCTGTTTCTTTATAATGCTGGTGTGACTGGTCCTGTCTCTTTATAAAGCCTGTGTGACTGGTCCTGTCTCTTTATAAAGCCTGTTTGACTGGTCCGGCCTCTTTATAAAACCTGTTTGACTGGTCCTGTCTCTTTAGAAAGCCTGTGTGACTGGTCCTGTCACTTTATAAAGCCTGTGTGACTGGTCCTGCCTCTTTATAAAGCCTGTTTGACTGGTCCTGTCTCTTTATAAAGACTGTGTGACTGGCCCTGTCACTTTATAAAGCCTGTGTGACTGGTCCTGTCACTTTATAAAGCCTGTTTGACTGGTCCTGTCTCTTTATAAAATCTGTGTGACTGGTCCTGCCTCTTTATAAAGCCTGTGTGTCTGGTCCTGTCTCTTTATAAAGCCTGTGTGACTTGTCCTGTCTCTTTATAAAGCCTGTGTGACTGGTCCTGTCTCTTTATAAAAACTGTGTGACTGGTCCTGTCTCTTTATAAAGCCCTTGTGTCCGGTCCTGTCTCTTTATAAAGCCTGTGTGACTGGTCCTGTCTCTTTATAAAGCCTGTGTGACTGGTCCTGTCTCTTTATAAAGCCAGTGTGACTGTTCCTGTCTCTTTATACAGCCTGTGTGCCTGGTCCTGCCTCTTTCTAAAGCCTGTTTGACTGGTCCTGTCTCTTTATAAAGCCTGTGCGACTGGTCCTGTCTCTTTATAAAGCCTGTGTGACTGGTCCTCTCTCTTTATAAAGCCTGTGTGACTGGTCCTGTCTCTTTAAAAAGCTGGTGTGACTGGTCCTGTCTCTTTATAAAGCCAGTGTGACTAGTCCTGTCTCTTTATAAAGCCTGTGTGACTGGTCCTGTCTCTTTATAATGTGTGTGTGACTGGCCCTGTCTCTTTATAAAGTCTGTGTGACTGGCCCTGTCTCTTTATAAAGCCTGTGTGACTGGTCCTGTCTCTTTATAAAGCCAGTGTGACTGGTCCTGTCTCTTTTTCAAGCCTGTGTGACTGGTCCTGTCTCTTTATAAAGCCTGTTTGACTGGTCCTGTCTCTTTATAAAGCTGGTGTGACTGGTCCTGTCTCTTTATAAAGCCTGTGTGACTGGTCCTGTCTCTTTATAAAGCCTGTGTGACTGGTCCTGCCTCTTTATAAAGCCTGTTTGACTGGTCCTGTCTCTTTATAAAGCCTGTGAGACTGGTCCTGTCACATTATAAGCCTGTGTGACTGGTCCTGCCTCTTTATAAAGCCTGTTCGACTGGTCCTGTCTCTTTATAATGCCTGTGTGACTGGTCCTGTCACTTTATAAAGCCTGTGTGACTGGTCCTGTCACTTTCTAAAGCCTGTGTGCCTGGTCCTGTCTCTTTATTAAATCTGTGTGACTGGTCCTGCCTCTTTATAAAGCCTGTGTGTCTGGTCCTGTCTCTTTATAAAGCCTGTGTGACTGGTCCTGTCTCTTTATAAAGCCTGTGTGACTGGTCCTGTCTCTTTATAAAATCTGTGTGACTGGTCCTGTCTCTTTATAAAGCACTTGTGTCCGGTCCTGTCTCTTTATAAAGCCTGTGTGACTGGTCCTGTCTCTTTAAGATGCCTGAGTGACTGGTCCTGTCTCTTTATAAAATCTGTGTGACTGGTCCTGTCTCTTTATAAAGCCTGTGTGACTGGTCCTGTCTCTTTATAAAGCCCTTGTGTCCGGTCCTGTCTCTTTATAAAGCCTGTGTGACTGGTCCTGTCTCTTTATGAAGCCAGAGTGACTGGTCCTGTCTCTTTATAAAATCTGTGTGACTCGTCCTGTCTCTTTATAAAGCCTGTGTGACTGGTCCTGTCTCTTTATAAAGCCTGTGTGACTGGTCCTGTCTCTTTATAAAGTCTGTGTGACTGGTCCTGTCTCTTTATAAAGCCTGTGTGACTGGTCCTGTCTCTTTATAAAGCCTGTGTGACTGGTCCTGTCTCTTTATAAAGCCTGTGTGACAGGTCCTGTCTCTTTATAAAGTCTGTGTGACTGGTCCTGTCTCTTTGTAAAGCCTGTGTGACTGGTCCTGTCTCTTTATAAAGCCTGTGTGACTGGTCCTGTCTATTTATAAAGCCTGTGTGACTGGTCCTGTCACTTTATAAAGCCTGTGTGACTGGTCCTGTCTCTTTATAACGCCTGTGTGTCTGGTCCAGTCTCTTTAAAAAGTCTGTGTGACTGATCCTGTCTCTTTATAAAGCCCGTGTGACAATCCTGTCTCTTTATAAAGTTTCTCCGCCTCCGCCGTATCTGCTCCGACGATGCCACCTTCCACACCAGTGCTTCAGACATGTCTTCCTTTTTCCGCAACCGAGGATTCCCCTCTACCGTGGTTGACAATGCCCTCGACCGTGTCAGTTCTATCTCCCGCACCTCTGCCCTCACCCCTGCCCCTCCCTCCCGGAACCACGATAGGGTTCCCCTTGTCCTCACCTTTCACCCCACCAGCCTCCACATTCAACGGATCATCCTCCGGCATTTCCGCTACCTCCAAAGTGATCCCACCACCAAACATATCTTCCCCTCCCCTCCCCTTTCAGCATTCCACAGGGACCGCTCGCTCCGAGACACCCTAGTCCACTCCTCTATCACCCCAAACAGCCCTTCCCCTTCGCCTGGCACCTTCCCGTGCAAGCGGAGGAGATGTAACGCCTGCCCCTATACCTCCCCCCTCCCCACTGTCCAGGGCCCCAAACACCCCTTCCAGGTGAAACAGTGATTTACTTGTACTTCTCGCAATCTAGTATACTGTATTCGCTGCTCACGATGTGGTCTCCTCTACATTGGGGAGACCAAACGCAGATTGGGTGACCGCTTTGCGGAACACCTCCGTTCAGTCCGTAAGGGTGACCCCGAGATTCCGGTCGCCTGTCATTTCAATTCACGGCTCCATTCCCACTCGGACCTCACCGTCCTTGGCCTCTTGTACTGTTCCACGGAAGCTCAACGCAAACTCGAGGAACAGCATCTCATCTTTCGATTAGGCACTCTGCAGCCTTCCGGTCTCAATATCGAGTTCAACAATTTCAGATCATAACCTCGGCCCCTATTTCATTTTTACTTATATTTTTCCACTCCTTTCCTCCCCCCCGCCCTTTCCTTTTGTTTCTCTCTCACACCTGGCAGCTATCTTTCGCCCTGCCAGTACACTTTACACCTAAACCCAGCATATTACCATCTCGTCTAGCTTCTAATCTCCTTTACTTCTTTTGGGTCTTTTATTCTTTTGACTGATCGCAGCCCTGCCTTCGATCTAGTTCCTTTTCTCTCCAGTTTTGAAGAAGGGTCAAACCCGAAACGTCAACTCAAATTTCTCTCCACGGATGTTGCCTGACCTGCTGAGTTTTTCCAGCATTTTCTGTTGTTATTTCTTTATAAAGCCTGTTTGACTGGTCCTGTCTCTTTATAAAGCCTGTGTGACTGGTCCTGTCTCTTTATAAAGCCTGTGCGACTGGTCTTCTCTCATTGTAAACCCGTGTGACTGGTCCTGTCTCTTTATAAAGCCTGTGTGACTGGTCCTGTCTCTTTATAAAGACAGTGCGACTGGTCCTCTCTCTTTATAAAGCCTGTGTGACTGGTCCTGTCTCTTTATAAAGCCTGTGTGGCTGGTCCTGCCTCTTTACAAAGCCTGTGTGACTGGTCCTGTCTCTTTATAAAGCCTGTTTGACTGGTCCTGTCTCTTTATAAAGCCTGTGTGACTGGTCCTGTCTCTTTATAAAGCCTCTGCGACTGGTCCTGTCTCTTTATAAAGCCTGTGTGTCTGGTTCTGTCTCTTTTGAAAGCCTGTGTGACTGGTCCTGTCTCTTTATAAAGCCTGTGTGACTGGTCCTGTCTCTTTATAAAGCCTGTGTGGCTGGTCCTCTCTCTTTATAAAGCCTGTGTGACTGGTCCTGTCTCTTTATAAAGCCTGTGTGACTGGTCCTGTCTCTTTAAAAAAGCCTGTGTGACTGGTCCTCTCTCATTATAAACCTGTGTGACTGGTCCTGTCTCTTTATAAAGCCTGTGTGACTGCTCCTGTCACTTTATAAAGCCTGTGTGACTGGTCCTGTCTCTTTATAAAGCCTGTGTGACTGTTCCTCTCTCTTTATAAAGCCAGTGTGACTGGTCCTGTTTCATTATAAAGCCTGTGTGACTGGTCCTGTCTCTTTACAAAGCCTGTGTGACTGTTCCTCTCTCTTTATAAAGCCAGTGTGACTGGTCCTGTTTCATTCTAAAGCCTGTGTGACTGGTCCTGTCTCTTTATAAAGCCTGTGTGACTGGTCCTGTCTCTTTATAAAGCCTGTGTGACTGGTCCTGCCTCTTTATAAAGCCAGTTTGACTGGTCCTGTCTCTTTATAAAGCCTGTGTGACTCGTCCTGTCTCTCTATAAAGCCAGTGTGACTGGTCCTGTCTCTTTATAAAGCCTGTGTGACTGGTCCTGTCTCTTTATAAAGCCTGTGTGACTGTTCCTGTCTCTTTATAAAGCCAGTGTGACTGGTCCTGTTTCTTTATAAAGCTTGTGTGACTGGTCCTGTCTCTTTATAAAGTCTGTGTGACTGGTCCTGTCTCTTAATAAAGCCTGTGTGACTGGTCCTGTCTCTTTATAAAGCCTGTGTGACTGGTCCTGTCTCTTTATAAACCCTGTGTGACTGGTCCTTTCTCTTTATAAAGCCTGTTGACTGGTCCTGTCTCTTTATAAAGCCCGTGTGACTGGTCCTGTCTCTTTATAAAGCCTGTGTGACTGGTCCTGTCTCTTTATAAAGCCCGTGTGTCTGGTCCTGTCTCTTTATAAAGCCTGTGTGACTGGTCCTGTCTCTTTATAAAGCCTGTGTGTCTGGTCCTGTCTCTTTATAAAGCCTGTGTGACTAGTCCAGTCTCTTTATATAGCCTGTGTGACTGGTCCTATCTCTTTATAAAGCCTGTGTGACTGGTCCTGTCTCTTTATAAAGCCTGTGTGACTGGTCCTGTCTCTTTATAAAGCCTGTGTGACTGGTCCTGTCTCTTTATAAACCCTGTGTGACTGGTCCTTTCTCTTTATAAAGCCTGTTGACTGGTCCTGTCTCTTTATAAAGCCCGTGTGACTGTTCCTCTCTCTTTATAAAGCCAGTGTGACTGGTCCTGTTTCATTATAAAGCCTGTGTGACTGGTCCTGTCTCTTTACAAAGCCTGTGTGACTGTTCCTCTCTCTTTATAAAGCCAGTGTGACTGGTCCTGTTTCATTCTAAAGCCTGTGTGACTGGTCCTGTCTCTTTATAAAGCCTGTGTGACTGGTCCTGTCTCTTTATAAAGCCTGTGTGACTGGTCCTGCCTCTTTATAAAGCCTGTTTGACTGGTCCTGTCTCTTTATAAAGCCTGTGTGACTCGTCCTGTCTCTCTATAAAGCCAGTGTGACTGGTCCTGTCTCTTTATAAAGCCTGTGTGACTGGTCCTGTCTCTTTATAAAGCCTGTGTGACTGTTCCTGTCTCTTTATAAAGCCAGTGTGACTGGTCCTGTTTCTTTATAAAGCTTGTGTGACTGGTCCTGTCTCTTTATAAAGTCTGTGTGACTGGTCCTGTCTCTTAATAAAGCCTGTGTGACTGGTCCTGTCTCTTTATAAAGCCTGTGTGACTGGTCCTGTCTCTTTATAAACCCTGTGTGACTGGTCCTTTCTCTTTATAAAGCCTGTTGACTGGTCCTGTCTCTTTATAAAGCCCGTGTGACTGGTCCTGTCTCTTTATAAAGCCTGTGTGACTGGTCCTGTCTCTTTATAAAGCCCGTGTGTCTGGTCCTGTCTCTTTATAAAGCCTGTGTGACTGGTCCTGTCTCTTTATAAAGCCTGTGTGTCTGGTCCTGTCTCTTTATAAAGCCTGTGTGACTAGTCCAGTCTCTTTATATAGCCTGTGTGACTGGTCCTATCCCTTTATAAAGCCTGTGTGACTGGTCCTGTCTCTTTATAAAGCCTGTGTGACTGGTCCTGTCTCTTTATAAAGCCTGTGTGACTGGTCGTGTCTCTTTATAATGTGTGTGTGACTGGTCCTGTCTCTTTATAAAGCCTGTGTGACTGGTCCTGTCTCTCTATAAAGCCTGTTTGACTGGTCCTGTCTCTTTATAAAGCCTGTGTGACTGGTCCTGTCTCTTTATAAAGCCTGTGTGTCTGGTCCTGTCTCTTTATAAAGCCTGTGTGACTAGTCCTGACTCTTTATAAAGCCTGTTTGACTGGTCCTGTCTCTTTATAAAGCCTGTGTGACTGGTCCTGTCTCTTTAGAAAGACTGTGTGACTGGTCCTGTCACTTTATAAAGCCTGTGTGACTGGTCCTGTCTCTTTATAAAGCCTGTGTGACTGGTCCTGTCTCTTTATAAAGCCTGTGCGACTGGTCCTGTCTCTTTACAAAGCCTGTGTGACTGTTCCTGTCTCTTTATAAAGCCAGTGTGACTGGTCCTGTCTCTTTATAAACCCTGAGTGACTGGTCCTGTCTCTTTATAAACCCTGTGTGACTGGTCCTGTCTCTTTATAAAGCCTGTGTGACTGGTCCTGTCTCTTTATAAAGCCCGGGTGTCTGCTCCTGTCTCTTTATAAAGCCTGTGTGACTCGTCCTGTCTCTTTATAAAGCCTGTGTGTCTGGTCCTGTCTCTTTATAAAGCCTGTGTGACTGGTCCTGTCTCTTTATAATGCCCGTGTGTCTGGTCCTGTCTCTTTATAAAGCCTGTGTGACTGGTCCTGTCTCTTTATAAAGCCTGTGTGACTGATCCTGTCTCTTTATAAAGCCTGTGTGACTGGTCCTGTCTCTTTATAAAGCCTGTTTGACTGGTCCTGTCTCTTTATAAAGCCTGTGTGACTGGTCCTGTCTCTTTATAATGTGTGTGTGACTGGTCCTCTCTCTTTATAAAGTCTGTGTGACTGGTCCTGTCTCTTTATAAAGCCTGTGTGACTGGTCCTGCCTCTTTATAAAGCCAGTGTGACTGGTCCCGTCTCTTTATAAAGCCTGTGTGACTTGTCCTGTCTCTTTATAAAGCCTGTGTGACTGGTCCTGTCTCTTTGTAAGGCCTGTGTGACTGGTCCTGCCTCTTTATAAAGCCTGTTTGACTGGTCCTGTCTCTTTATAAAGCCTGTGCGACTGGTCCTGTCTCTTTATAAAGCCAGTGCGACTGGTCCTGTCTCTTGAAAAAGCCTGTGCGACTGGTCCTGTCTCTTTAAAAAGCCGGTGTGACTGGTCCTGTCTCTTTATAAAGCCAATGTGACTGGTCCTGTCTCTTTATAAAGCCTGTGTGACTGATCCTGCCTCTTTATAAACCTGTTTGACTGGTCCTGTCTCTTTATAAAGCCTGTGTGACTGGTCCTGTCTCTTTATAAAGCCTGTGTGACTGGTCCTGTCTCTTTAAGATGCCTGAGTGACTGGTCCTGTCTCTTTATAAAATCTGTGTGACTGGTCCTGTCTCTTTATAAAGCCTGTGTGACTGGTCCTGTCTCTTTATAAAGCCCTTGTGTCCGGTCCTGTCTCTTTATAAAGCCTGTGTGACTGGTCCTGTCTCTTTATGAAGCCAGAGTGACTGGTCCTGTCTCTTTATAAAATCTGTGTGACTCGTCCTGTCTCTTTATAAAGCCTGTGTGACTGGTCCTGTCTCTTTATAAAGCCTGTGTGACTGGTCCTGTCTCTTTATAAAGTCTGTGTGACTGGTCCTGTCTCTTTATAAAACCTGTGTGACTGGTCCTGTCTCTTTATAAAGCCTGTGTGACTGGTCCTGTCTCTTTATAAAGCCTGTGTGACAGGTCCTGTCTCTTTATAAAGTCTGTGTGACTGGTCCTGTCTCTTTGTAAAGCCTGTGTGACTGGTCCTGTCTCTTTATAAAGCCTGTGTGACTGGTCCTGTCTATTTATAAAGCCTGTGTGACTGGTCCTGTCACTTTATAAAGCCTGTGTGACTGGTCCTGTCTCTTTATAACGCCTGTGTGTCTGGTCCAGTCTCTTTAAAAAGTCTGTGTGACTGATCCTGTCTCTTTATAAAGCCCGTGTGACAATCCTGTCTCTTTATAAAGTTTCTCCGCCTCCGCCGTATCTGCTCCGACGATGCCACCTTCCACACCAGTGCTTCAGACATGTCTTCCTTTTTCCGCAACCGAGGATTCCCCTCTACCGTGGTTGACAATGCCCTCGACCGTATCAGTTCTATCTCCCGCACCTCTGCCCTCACCCCTGCCCCTCTCTCCCGGAACCACGATAGGGTTCCCCTTGTCCTCACCTTTCACCCCACCAGCCTCCACATTCAACGGATCATCCTCCGGCATTTCCGCTACCTCCAAAGTGATCCCACCACCAAACATATCTTCCCCTCCCCTCCCCTTTCAGCATTCCACAGGGACCGCTCGCTCCGAGACACCCTAGTCCACTCCTCTATCACCCCAAACAGCCCTTCCCCTTCGCCTGGCACCTTCCCGTGCAAGCGGAGGAGATGTAACGCCTGCCCCTATACCTCCCCCCTCCCCACTGTCCAGGGCCCCAAACACCCCTTCCAGGTGAAACAGTGATTTACTTGTACTTCTCGCAATCTAGTATACTGTATTCGCTGCTCACGATGTGGTCTCCTCTACATTGGGGAGACCAAACGCAGATTGGGTGACCGCTTTGCGGAACACCTCCGTTCAGTCCGTAAGGGTGACCCCGAGATTCCGGTCGCCTGTCATTTCAATTCACGGCTCCATTCCCACTCGGACCTCACCGTCCTTGGCCTCTTGTACTGTTCCATGGAAGCTCAACGTAAACTCGAGGAACAGCATCTCATCTTTCGATTAGGCACTCTGCAGCCTTCCGGTCTCAATATCGAGTTCAACAATTTCAGATCATAACCTCGGCCCCTATTTCATTTTTACTTATATTTTTCCACTCCTTTCCTCCCCCCCGCCCTTTCCTTTTGTTTCTCTCTCACACCTGGCAGCTATCTTTCGCCCTGCCAGTACACTTTACACCTAAACCCAGCATATTACCATCTCGTCTAGCTTCTAATCTCCTTTACTTCTTTTGGGTCTTTTATTCTTTTGTCCGATCGCAGCCCTGCCTTCGATCTAGTTCCTTTTCTCTCCAGTTTTGAAGAAGGGTCAAACCCGAAACGTCAACTCAAATTTCTCTCCACGGATGTTGCCTGACCTGCTGAGTTTTTCCAGCATTTTCTGTTGTTATTTCTTTATAAAGCCTGTTTGACTGGTCCTGTCTCTTTATAAAGCCTGTGTGACTGGTCCTGTCTCTTTATAAAGCCTGTGCGACTGGTCTTCTCTCATTGTAAACCCGTGTGACTGGTCCTGTCTCTTTATAAAGCCTGTGTGACTGGTCCTGTCTCTTTATAAAGACAGTGCGACTGGTCCTCTCTCTTTATAAAGCCTGTGTGACTGGTCCTGTCTCTTTATAAAGCCTGTGTGGCTGGTCCTGCCTCTTTACAAAGCCTGTGTGACTGGTCCTGTCTCTTTATAAAGCCTGTTTGACTGGTCCTGTCTCTTTATAAAGCCTGTGTGACTGGTCCTGTCTCTTTATAAAGCCTCTGCGACTGGTCCTGTCTCTTTATAAAGCCTGTGTGTCTGGTTCTGTCTCTTTTGAAAGCCTGTGTGACTGGTCCTGTCTCTTTATAAAGCCTGTGTGACTGGCCCTGTCTCTTTATAAAGCCTGTGTGACTGGTCCTCTCTCTTTATAAAGCCTGTGTGACTGGTCCTGTCTCTTTATAAAGCCTGTGTGACTGGTCCTGTCTCTTTATAAAGCCTGTGTGACTGGTCCTCTCTCATTATAAACCTGTGTGACTGGTCCTGTCTCTTTATAAAGCCTGTGTGACTGCTCCTGTCACTTTATAAAGCCTGTGTGACTGGTCCTGTCTCTTTATAAAGCCTGTGTGACTGTTCCTCTCTCTTTATAAAGCCAGTGTGACTGGTCCTGTTTCATTATAAAGCCTGTGTGACTGGTCCTGTCTCTTTACAAAGCCTGTGTGACTGTTCCTCTCTCTTTATAAAGCCAGTGTGACTGGTCCTGTTTCATTCTAAAGCCTGTGTGACTGGTCCTGTCTCTTTATAAAGCCTGTGTGACTGGTCGTGTCTCTTTATAATGTGTGTGTGACTGGTCCTGTCTCTTTATAAAGCCTGTGTGACTGGTCCTGTCTCTCTATAAAGCCTGTTTGACTGGTCCTGTCTCTTTATAAAGCCTGTGTGACTGGTCCTGTCTCTTTATAAAATCTGTGTGACTGGTCCTGTCTCTTTATAAAGCCTGTGTGACTGGTCCTGTCTCTTTATAAAGCCTGTGTGTCTGGTCCTGTCTCTTTATAAAGCCTGTGTGACTGGTCCTGTCTCTTTATAAAGCCTGTGTGACTGGTCCTGTCTCTTTATAAAGCCTGTGTGTCTGGTCCTGTCTCTTTAAAAAGTCTGTGTGACTGGTCCTGTCTCTTCATAAAGCATGTGTGACTGGTCCTGACTCTTTATAAAGCCTGTTTGACTGGTCCTGTCTCTTTATAAAGCCTGTGTGACTGGTCCTGTCTCTTTATGATGCCTGTGTGGCTGGTCCTGTCTCTTTATAAAGCCTGTGTGTCTGGTTCTGTCTCTTTTGAAAGCCTGTGTGACTGGTCCTGTCTCTTTATAAAGCCTGTGTGACTGGTCCTGTCTCTTTATAAAGCCTGTGTGTCTGGTCCTGTCTCTTTATAAAGCCTGTGTGACTGGTCCTGACTCTTTATAAAGCCTGTTTGACTGGTCCTGTCTCTTTATAAAGCCTGTGTGACTGGTCCTGTCTCTTTAGAAAGACTGTGTGACTGGTCCTGTCACTTTATAAAGCCTGTGTGACTGGTCCTGTCTCTTTATAAAGCCTGTGTGACTGGTCCTGTCTCTTTATAAAGCCTGTGCGACTGGTCCTGTCTCTTTACAAAGCCTGTGTGACTGTTCCTGTCTCTTTATAAAGACAGTGTGACTGGCCCTGTCTCTTTATAAACCCTGAGTGACTGGTCCTGTCTCTTTATAAACCCTGTGTGACTGGTCCTGTCTCTTTATAAAGCCTGTGTGACTGGTCCTGTCTCTTTATAAAGCCCGGGTGTCTGCTCCTGTCTCTTTATAAAGCCTGTGTGACTGGTCCTGTCTCTTTATAAAGCCTGTGTGTCTGGTCCTGTCTCTTTATAAAGCCTGTGTGACTGGTCCTGTCTCTTTATAATGCCCGTGTGTCTGGTCCTGTCTCTTTATAAAGCCTGTGTGACTGGTCCTGTCTCTTTATAAAGCCTGTGTGACTGGTCCTGTCTCTTTATAAAGCCTGTGTGACTGATCCTGTCTCCTTATAAAGCCTGTTTGACTGGTCCTGTCTCTTTATAAAGCCTGTGTGACTGGTCCTGTCTCTTTATAATGTGTGTGTGACTGGTCCTCTCTCTTTATAAAGTCTGTGTGACTGGTCCTGTCTCTTTATAAAGCCTGTGTGACTGGTCCTGCCTCTTTATAATGCCAGTGTGACTGGTCCTGTCTCTTTATAAAGCCTGTGTGACTTGTCCTGTCTCTTTATAAAGCCTGTGTGACAGGTCCTGTCTCTTTATAAAGCCTGTGTGACTGGTCCTGCCTCTTTATAAAGCCTGTTTGACTGGTCCTGTCTCTTTATAAAGCCTGTGCGACTGGTCCTGTCTCTTTATAAAGCCAGTGCGACTGGTCCTGTCTCTTGAAAAAGCCTGTGTGACTGGTCCTGTCTCTTTAAAAAGCCGGTGTGACTGGTCCTGTCTCTTTATAAAGCCAATGTGACTGGTCCTGTCTCTTTATAAAGGCTGTGTGACTGATCCTGCCTCTTTATAAACCTGTTTGACTGGTCCTGTCTCTTTATAAAGCCTGTGTGACTGGTCCTGTCTCTTTATAAAGCCTGTGTGACTGGTCCTGTCTCTTTATAAAGCCTGTGTGACTGGTCCTGTCTCTTTATAAAGCCTGTGTGACTGTTCCTGTCTCTTTATAAAAACTGTGTGACTGGTCCTGTCTCTTAAAAAAGCCCTTGTGTCCGGTCCTGTCTCTTTATAAAGCCTGTGTGACTGGTCCTGTCTCTTTATAAAGCCTGTGTGACTGGTCCTGTCTCTTTATAAAGCCAGTGTGACTGGTCCTGTCTCTTTATAAAGCCTGTGTGCCTGGTCCTGCCTCTTTTCAAGCCTGTTTGACTGGTCCTGCCTCTTTATAAAGCCTGTGCGACTGGTCCTGTCTCTTTATAAAGCCTGTGTGACTGGTCCTGTCTCTTTATAAAGCCTGTGTGACTGGTCCTGTCTCTTTAAAAAGCCGGTGTGACTGGTCCTGTCTCTTTATAAAGCCAGTGTGACTGGTCCTGTCTCTTTATAAAGCCTGTGTGACTGGTCCTGTCTCTTTATAATGTGTGTGTGACTGGCCCTGTCTCTTTATAAAGTCTGTGTGACTGGCCCTGTCTCTTTATAAAGCCTGTGTGACTGGTCCTGTCTCTTTTTCAAGCCTGTGTGACTGGTCCTGTCTCTTTATAAAGCCTGTTTGACTGGTCCTGTCTCTTTATAAAGCTGGTGTGACTGGTCCTGTCTCTTTCTAAAGCCTGTGTGACTGGTCCTGTCTCTTTATAAAGCCTGTGTGACTGGTCCTGCCTCTTTATAAAGCCTGTTTGACTGGTCCTGTCTCTTTATAAAGCCTGTGAGACTGGTCCTGTCACTTTATAAAGCCTGTGTGACTGGTCCTGCCTCTTTATAAAGCCTGTTCGACTTGTCCTGTCTCTTTATAAAGCCTGTGTGACTGGTCCTGTCACTTTATAAAGCCTGTGTGACTGGTCCTGTCACTTTATAAAGCCTGCGTGACTGGTCCTGTCTCTTTATTAAATCTGTGTGACTGGTCCTGCCTCTTTATAAAGCCTGTGTGTCTTGTCCTGTCTCTTTATAAAGCCTGTGTGACTGGTCCTGTCTCTTTATAAAGCCTGTGTGACTGGTCCTGTCTCTTTATAAAATCTGTGTGACTGGTCCTGTCTCTTTATAAAGCCCTTGTGTCTGGTCCTGTCTCTTTATAAAGCCTGTGTGACTGGTCCTGTCTCTTTATGATGCCTGAGTGACTGGTCCTGTCTCTTTATAAAATCTGTGTGACTGGTCCTGTCTCTTTATAAAGCCTGTGTGACTGGTCCTGTCTCTTTATAAAGCCCTTGTGTCCAGTCCTGTCTCTTTATAAAGCCTGTGTGACTGGTCCTGTCACTTTATAAAGCCTGTGTGACTGGTCCTGTCTCTTTATAACGCCTGTGTGTCTGGTCCAGTCTCTTTAAAAAGTCTGTGTGACTGGTCCTGTCTCTTTATAAAGCCCGTGTGACTAGTCCTGTCTCTTTATAAAGTTTCTCCGCCTCCGCCGTATCTGCTCCGACGATGCCACCTTCCACACCAGTGCTTCAGACATGTCTTCCTTTTTCCGCAATCGAGGATTCCCCTCTACCGTGGTTGACACTGCCCTCGACCGTGTCAGTTCTATCTCCCGCACCTCTGCCCTCACCCCTGCCCCTCCCTCCCGGAACCACGATAGGGTTCCCCTTGTCCTCACCTTTCACCCCACCAGCCTCCACATTCAACGGATCATCCTCCGGCATTTCCGCTACCTCCAAAGTGATCCCACCACCAAACATATCTTCCCCTCCCCTCCCCTTTCAGCATTCCGCAGGGAACGGTCGCTCCGAGACACCCTAGTCCACTCCTCTATCACCCCAAACAGCCCTTCCCCTTAGCCTGGCACCTTCCCGTGCAAGCGGAGGAGATGTAACGCCTGCCCCTATACCTCCCCCCTCCCCACTGTCCAGGGCCCCAAACACCCCTTCCAGGTGAAACAGCGATTTACTTGTACTTCTCGCAATCTAGTATACTGTATTCGCTGCTCACGATGCGGTCTCTTCTACATTGGGGAGACCAAACGCAGATTGGGTGACCGCTTTGCGGAACACCTCCGTTCAGTCCGTAAGGGTGACCCCGAGATTCCGGTCGCCTGTCATTTCAATTCACGGCTCCATTCCCACTCGGACCTCACCGTCCTTGGCCTCTTGTACTGTTCCACGGAAGCTCAACGTAAACTCGAGGAACAGCACCTCATCTTTCGATTAGGCACTCTGCAGACTTCCGGTCTCAATATCGAGTTCAACAATTTCAGATCATAACCTCGGCCCCTACTTCATTTTTATTCATATTTTTCCACTCCTTTCATCCCCCCCGCCCTTTCCTTTTGTTTCTCTCTCACACCTGGCAGCTATCTTTCGCCCTGCCAGTACACTTTACACCTAAACCCAGCATATTACCATCTCGTCTAGCTTCTAATCTCTTTTACTTCTCTTGGGTCTTTTATTCTTTTGTCCGATCGCAGCCCTGCCTTCGATCTAGTTCCTTTTCTCTCCAGTTTTGAAGAAGGGTCAAACCCGAAACGTCAACTCAAATTTCTCTCCACGGATGTTGCCTGACCTGCTGAGTTTTTCCAGCATTTTCTGTTGTTATTTCTTTATAAAGCCTGTTTGACTGGTCCTGTCTCTTTATAAAGCCTGTGTGACTGGTCCTGTCTCTTTATAAAGCCTGTGTGACTGGTCTTCTCTCATTATAAACCCGTGTGACTGGTCCTGTCTCTTTATAAAGCCTGTGTGACTGGTCCTGTCTCTTTATAAAGACAGTGCGACTGGTCCTCTCTCTTTATAAAGCCTGTGTGACTGGTCCTGTCACTTTATAACGCCTGTGTGACTGGTCCTGTCACTTTATAAAGCCTGTGTGACTGGTCCTGTCTCTTTATAAAGCCTGTGTGGCTGGTCCTGCCTCTTTACAAAGCCTGTGTGACTGTTCCTGTCTCTTTATAAAGCATGTTTGACTGGTCCTGTCTCTTTATAAAGCCTGTGTGACTGGTCCTGTCTCTTTATAAAGCCTCTGCGACTGGTCCTGTCTCTTTATAAAGCCTGTGTGTCTGGTTCTGTCTCTTTTGAAAGCCTGTGTGACTGGTCCTCTCTCATTATAAACCTGTGTGACTGGTCCTGTCTCTTTATAAAGACTGTGTGACTGGTCCTGTCTCTTTATAAAGCCTGTGTGACTGCTCCTGTCACTTTATAAAGCCTGTGTGACTGGTCCTGTCTCTTTATAAAGCCTGTGTGGCTGGTCCTGTCTCTTTACAAAGCCTGTGTGACTGGTCCTCTCTCTTTTTAAAGCCAGTGTGACTGGTCCTGTTTCATTATAAAACGTGTGTGACTGGTCCTGTCTATTTATAAAGCCCGTGTGTCTGGTCCTGTCTCTTTATAAAGCCTGTGTGCCTGTTCCTGTCTCTTTATAAAGCCTGTGTGTCTGCTCCTGTCTCTTTATAAAGCCTGTGTGACTGCTCCTGACTCTTGATAACGCCTGTGTGTCTGTTCCTGTCTCTTTATAAAGCCTGTGTGACTGGTCCTGTCTCTTTATAAAGCCCGTGTGACTGGTCCTGTCTCTTTATAAAGCCTGTGTGACTGGTCCTGTCTCTTTATAAAGCCTGTGTGACTGGTCCTGTCTCTTTATAAAGCCTGTGTGTCTGCTCCTGTCTCTTTATAAAGCCTGTGTGACTGCTCCTGACTCTTGATAACGCCTGTGTGTCTGTTCCTGTCTCTTTATAAAGCCTGTGTGACTGGTCCTGTCTCTTTATAAAGCCTGTGTGTCTGGTCCTCTCTCTTTATAAAGCCTGTGTGGCTGGTCCTGTCTCTTTATAAAGCCTGTGTGACTGTTCCTGTCTCTTTATAAAGCCAGTGTGACTGGTCCTGTTTCTTTATAAAGCTTGTGTGACTGGTCCTGTCTCTTTATAAAGTCTGTGTGACTGGTCCTGTCTCTTAATAAATCCTGTGTGACTGGTCCTGTCTCTTTATAAAGCCTGTGTGACTGGTCCTGTCTCTTTATAAAGCCTGTGTGACTGGTCCTGTCTCTTTTGAAAGACTGTGTGACTGGTCCTGTCTCTTTATAAAGCCTGTGTGACTGGTCCTGTCTCTTTATAAAGACCGTGTGACTGGTCCTGTCTCTTTATAAAGTTTCTCCGCCTCCGCCGTATCTGCTCCGACGATGCCACCTTCCACACCAGTGCTTCAGACATGTCCTCCTTTTTGCGCAACCGAGGATTCCCCTCTACCGTGGTTGACACTGCCCTCGACCGTGTCAGTTCTATCTCCCGCACCTCTGCCCTCACCCCTGCCCCTCCCTCCCAGAACCACGATGGGGTTCCCCTTGTCCTCACCTTTCACCCCACCAGCCTCCACATTCAACGGATCATCCTCCGGCATTTCCGCTACCTCCAAAGTCATCCCACCACCAAACATATCTTCCCCTCCCCTCCCCTTTCAGCATTCCGCAGGGACCGCTCGCTCCGACACACCCTAGTCCACTCCTCTATCACCCCAAAAAGCCCTTCCCCTTCGCCTGGCACCTTCCCGTGCAAGCGGAGGAGATGTAACACCTGCCCCGATACCTCCCCCCTCCCCACTGTCCAGGGCCCCAAACACCCCTTCCCGGTGAAACAGTGATTTACTTGTACTTCTCGCAATCTAGTATACTGTATTCGCTGCTCACGCTGCGGTCTCCTCTACATTGGGGAGACCAAACGCAGATTGGGTGACCGCTTTGCGGAACACCTCCGTTCAGTCCGTAAGGGTGACCCCGAGATTCCGGTCGCCTGTCATTTCAATTCACCGCTCCATTCCCACTCGGACCTCACCGTCCTTGGCCTCTTGTACTGTTCCACGGAAGCTCAACGTAAACTCGAGGAACAGCACCTCGTCTTCCGATTAGGCACTCTGCAGCCTTCCGGTCTCAATATCGAGTTCAACAATTTCAGATCATAACCTCGGCCCCTATTTCATTATTATTTATATTTTTCCACTCCCTTCCTCCCCACCGCCCTTTCCTTTTGATTCTCTCTCACACCTGGCAGCTATCTTTCACCCTGCCAGTACACTTTACACCTAATCCCAGCATATTACCATCTCGTCTAGCTTCTAATCTCTTTTACTTCTTTTGGGTCTTTTATTCTTTTGTCCGATCGCAGCCCTGCCTTCGATCTAGTTCCTTTTCTCTCCAGTTTTGAAGAAGGGTCAAACCCGAAACGTCAACACAAATTTCTCTCCACGGATGTTGCCTGACCTGCTGAGTTTTTCCAGCATTTTCTGTTGTTATTTCTTTATAAAGCCTGTCTGACTGGTCCTGTCTCTTTATAAAGCCTGTGTGGCTGGTCCTGTCTCTTTATAAAGCCTGTGTGACTGGTCCTGTCTCTTTATAAAGCCTGTGTGACTGGTCCTGTCTCTTTATAAACCCTGTGTGACTGGTCCTGTCTCTTTATAAAGCCTGTGTGACTGGTCCCGTCTCTTTATAAACCCTGTGTGACTGGTCCTGTCTCTTTATACAGCCTGTGTGACTGGTCCTGTCTCTTTATAAAACCTGTGTGACTGTTCCTGTCCCTTTATGAAGCCAGTGTGGCTGGTCCTGTTTCTTTATAAACCCCGTGTGACACACACACACAATTAATAATTAAATCACAATGTGATTGTGAGGATCGATTTTCGCCTCGATACCTTCCGTGTCCACCGGTCGAGGAAGGTATCAAGTGAACAGGTGGACACCGCCTGCTCCCTCTCCAGGGCCACCCGGGCAGGGACAAGACCATGGGAGAGAGGCAGGCAGCCAGTGACCCCATGGGCCCCGCCCATCCTGGGCCTACAAATTGCTGTTTTCGCCAGGCCCAAGAGCATGTCCAGGAGAAGATCCTCCCACTTACCCACCACCACTCCGCACGCGGTGGCCAAAGATTAGGAGCGTGGGGCTAAAGTGTAACCAAGAGTTGAGGAGCAGCCCCATCAGGGAACTACACAGGGGCTGTAACCTCTCACACTGAATATATACACGGCCCATGGACTCCTCTAGGCCACAGAAACCACACCTGGCCTTGGAGTCCAGAAAGGAGCTTAAAAACTGTTGCACACGACAGCTCCCTGCAACAGTCTCCACCCCAGATCCCCAATGGTGCTGGGAAGGACTCCCGCATCGAGAGCCCTCCATTGGGGACCCTCACCTCCGTCAGACAGCAAGATCACCCACCAGTCTGATTGAGATTGGGCAATAAACAAAATTAATCAATAAATTATACAGAAACCCGAGTCCCCGGGTCCTCAGCCCTGGTGTGAAGTACGCTGGCCACCAATTTTCCGTTACTAACTCGCACCTCAGGCCCCGCCCAGTCTGGTTTAATTACTAAATGTTTTCTAACTCAGGTTCAGGCCTGTCATTCTGAGGGAAACAAGGCCTCATATGTTGGTGTGTCTCACCCGAGCGGCTGTTAATGGCTTTAATAAACTGGTAGCAAGGTTTTTTTTAAAAAGGTGGAAAGAGGTGAAAAACGCAACTAGTGATGCCTCAAAACTCACGGACAGAGAAATCCACTTCATCAGCGCCCCTGCCACAGGACTCAATATTCACCCCCTCCACCACTGGTGCACTGTGTCTGCAGTATGTACGGTCTACAAGAGGACTACGGTCAGGCCGTGTGGAGTCAAGGGCCAGGCAACAGAATGGATGGAAAGATCGCTACATACTTCCCTTAACTCCAATCCTCTGATTTCTGTTTTGCAGCCAGCTTTCCATCCATTCTGCTGCCTGGCCCTTCCCTCCACACAGCCTGACCTTGGTCATCTTGTCGATCTTACATACTGTTATGGATAGCAAGCTGGTCAAAAAACAAGAGAGTGTGTGTCGGGGTTAGTAATAGCTACTCAGACTGGCAAAAGGTGGGAAGTGGTGTTCCACAGGGATCGGCGCTGGGATCACTATTGTTCACCATTTACATAAACGATTTGGACGCGTGAATCAGAAGAACAATTTCAAAGTTTGTCGATAACACCAAATTGGGAGGTAGAGTTAATACTGAGGAAGACAAAATGCAAGACATTAATAAATTTCAGAATGGGCGTGTAATTGGCAAATGAATTTCACTGTAGATCAGTGTGAGGTGCTGTGTTAATGAATTTCACTATAGATCAGTGTGAGGTGGTGTGTTAATGAATTTCACTATAGATCAGTGTGAGGTGCTGTGTTAATGAATTTCACTATAGATGTGTGTTAATGAATTTCACTATAGATCAGTGTGATGTGATGTGTTAATGAATTTCACTGTAGATCAGTGTGAGGTGTTGTGTTAATGAATTTCACTATCGATCAGTGTGAGGTGGTGTGTTAATGAATGTCATGATAGATCAGTGTGAGGTGTTGTGTTAATGAATTTCACTGTAGGTCAGTGTGAGGTTGTGTGTTTTGGTGGGAAGAATAAGGAGGCCACTCACTACTTGGACAAGGGGGTGAAATTGGGTTGCTTTGTGCCTCCCGCGATATTCAGCGGGAGGTTAGCGGCGCAGGTAGTCGGTAGCTCCCCGCGGCACTGCACCGCCGGCAATTACATCATTGCCAAGCGCAGCACCCCGGCTGCAACCTTGGGTTACGACCCCTGACCTATCACCGGACGATGTGTCCGACAGGGTCAGGGGTCGTTTCTGCAGCCGCGATGCCACTTAAAGGGCAGGTGTCGGGCGGCAACTTTTTATTTTGGCCGACTGCCAGCACCTGCCCCCTTCCCCTTTCTTCTTCGGGGTGTCGGCCGCAATCGCACAGCCCGGCGCTCCTCTTGATCCGACACCCCACTCCCCGGTGGTCCAGCAGGGCCCAGATGTGCGCAGTGCTGCGCCCCTCCCCTTTAATCAGGGAGGGAGGTCTGCTATGGCATGGTGCTACGTGCCGACCGGCATGGCGCTGTGACACGAAGCACCGTGAAATTCACTGGTAGCGCCTCAAGAGGGAGGGGAACGCTTCCAGTAGAACCCTGCCTCCTGCCTGGGGCGCTACCACTGAATTTAATGCGCAGGGGCGCTAACTTTTTCAGGGCGTTAAAATTAGCCCCAGGGACGTTAGCGACCCAAAGGGGGCATCACCGAATTTCCCCCTAAGAGTCTAAATGGGCTGGAGGAGCAGAGGGTTCCAGGGATCCAGATACACAAATCACTAAAAGTAGCAACACAGATTAATAAGGCCATTAAAATAAAAGCACTGGGGTACATTCCTAAAGGAGCATTCTGTTCCGTGCCTAGGAGCTCTGAACCATGGCAGAGAGTAGCTGGGATACGTTTCTCACACGCCTCGAGATTAACCCGCACGGCAACTTTGCTGTCAGTGAAGAGAGACAAGAAAAACCAAAGTGCCATTTGCCCCTCTCAGTGTGGCCCTGAGGGACTGTGTCCAGGCTGGAGTTCTGTTCCCACTGCACGATCCTCCCCTAGATTGTCCTTTGAGCTCCAGCCAGGTGATGCTAAACACTCAGGTGGGAAAGAAGAAAATCTACAATAATGTGTTTAAAAAAAAGCTGGTTTATTTGACATCTATCCAGAATATTAAACTCCAGCCCAGTTATAGGGGTCATTAACATCAGCAGAAACAAACCCCAACTGTCAGAATGAACATGGTTCAGTCCTGGATGTGATTAACAGCAGCAATAACAGCAGAATCCAACCCCTGCAGTCATTTGTGAACTCGCTGGTGTGTCAGCAGGTTGGATGACTGAGTGAATCCATTCCCTCACACGGAGCAGGTGAACGGCCTCTCCCCAGTGTGAACTCGCTGGTGACTCAGTAGGTGGGATGACTGAGTGAATCCCTTCCCACACTCAGTGCAGGTGAACGGCCTCTCTCCAGTGTGAACACGCTGGTGTGTCAGTAGGTGGGATGACTGAGTGAATCCCTTCCCACACTCAGTGCAGGTGAACGGTTTCTCTCCAGTGTGAACTCGCTGGTGATTCAGCAGGCTGGATGAATTAGTGAATCCCTTCCCACACTCAGTGCAGGTGAACGGCCTCTCTCCAGTGTGAACACGCTGGTGTGTCAGTAGGTGAGATGAATTAGTGAATCCCTTCCCACACTCAGAGCAGGTGAATGGCCTCTCCCCAGTGTGAACTCGCTGGTGTTTCAGCAGGCTGCATGACTGAGTGAATCCCTTCCCACACTCAGTGCAGGTGAACGGCCTCTCTCCAGTGTGAACACGCTGGTGTGTCAGTAGGTGAGATGAATTAGTGAATCCCTTCCCACACTCAGAGCAGGTGAATGGCCTCTCCCCAGTGTGACCTCGCTGGTGTTTCAGCAGGCTGCATGACTGAGTGAATCCCTTCCCACACTCAGTGCAGGTGAACGGCCTCTCTCCAGTGTGAACACGCTGGTGTGTCAGTAGGTGAGATGACTTAGTGAATCCCTTCCCACACTCAGTGCAGGTGAACGGTCTCGCCCCGGTGTGAACACGCTGGTGTGTCTGAAGGTCACATGACTGAGTGAATCCCTTCCCACACACAGAGCAGGTGAATGGCCTCTCCCCAGTGTGAACTCGCTGGTGTGTCAGCAGGCTGGATGACTGAGTGAATCCCTTCCCACACTCAGAGCAGGTGAATGGCCTCTCCCCGGTGTGAATGCGCTTGTGTCTCGATAGGCCAGAGGGTTGGCTGAAGCCTCGTCCACACACAGAACACGTGTACGGTTTCTCCCCGCTGTGAATGGTGCTTTTTGCTTCCATGTTCAGAGGCCGGTGAGATTCAGATCCGGCGAGTCGAGTGACTCTGTCAGATCTTGAAGTGATGTTTGGTTTGAGCTTACCGTCTGTAAATCCTCCCCTTCCAGTGCCCTGTAAAATTAATATAAAACAGGGAGTGAGAGAGACAACCCACAGGAAAACAAAGGCAGGTTGTGAAATTGAGCTCAATGAATCTGGTCAATTGTGAAGTGACCATGAAAGCTGCCGGATTGTCATAAAAACCCAACTGGTTCACTGATGTCCTTCAGGGAAGGGAATCCGCCACCTGGTCTGGGCCTACACACAACTCTGGCCTCTATTTGGGGGGGGGGGGAGCAGGAGAGCGAAGGAAAGGAACTTTATACATCTGCAACTCGACCAGAACTTTGATAGAACCTCCAAAACCCACAACCTCCACCACCTAGAAGGACAAGGGCAGCTGTTGGATGTGATGGTGCTCCCATACAAGTTCCCCTCCAAGTCACACATCATCCTGACTCAGATATATTCATCGTTGCTGGGTCATAATCCTGGAACTCCTTACCGAACAACATTGTGGGAATACCTTCACCACACGGACTGCAGTAGTTCAAGAAGGCGACTCACCACCCCCTTCTCAACGGGAAACTGGGGATTGGCAATATTTGCTGCTCTTGCGAGCTACGCCCACATCCCAAGAATGAATTAAAACAAATCTGTGGATTAAAAGCCTGTACAGAAATACTTGTTCCTAAAAGAATACTCTTTTACATTGTACGGACAGTGTCTGTGTAACAACCTAATCTCCCCTAGAATCCACGTCCCTTGACAGTCTCACATTGGAAATTGTTGGGTCCTCCTGGGCTCAGAAGTACTGGGGGTTAAACCCAGCAGCTTCTCCTCCATCTCCACTCCAGCTCAAACTGAAACATAGAAACATACAAACATAGAAACAAAGAAGATAGGAGCAGGAGTAGGCTATTCGGCCCCTCAAGCCTGCTCCGCCATTCAATGCGATCATGGCTGATCATCCAAATTCAGTACCCGGTCCCTGCTTTCTCCCCATATCCCTTGATCCCTTTAGCTTTAAGAAATATATCCAATTCCTTCTTGAATATATTTAATGTATTGGCCTCTACTGCCTTCTCTGGTAGAGAATTCCACAGGTTCACCACTCTCTGGGTGAAGAAATTCCTCCTCATCTCTGTCCTAAATGGCTTACCCCGTATCCTTAGACTGTGACCCCTGGTTCTGGACACCCCGACCATCAGGAACATCCTTCCTGCATCTAGTCTGTCCAGTCCTGCCAGAATTTTATAAGTTTCAATGAGATCCCCTCTCATTCTTGTAAACTCCAGCGAATACAAGCCCAATCATCCCAATCTCTCATCATACATCATTCCTGCCATCCCAGGTATCAGCCTGGTGAATCTTCGTTGAACTCTTTCCACGGCAAGAACATCCTTCCTCAGATAAGGCGACCAAAACTGCACACAATACTCACGATGTGGTCTCACCAAGGCCCTGTACAACTGCAGCAAGACATCCTTGTTCCTGTACTCAAACCCTCTCGCTACAAAGGCCAACATACCATTTGCCTTCTTAACCACCTGCTGCACCTGCATGCTTACCTTCAGCGACTGGTGCACAAGGACACCCAGGTCTCATTGCACTTCCCCTTCTCCCAATCTATTGCCATTCAGATAATAATCTGCCTTCCTGTTTTTGCCACCAAAGTGGATAACCTCACATTTATCCACGTTATATTGCATCTGCTATGCTTCTGCCCAATCACCCAACCTGTCCAAATCATCCTGTAGTTTCTCGGCATCCTCACAGCACACACACCCACCCAGCTTTGTGTCGTCTGCAAATTTGGAGATATCACATCTAGTTCCCTTGTCTAGATCATTAATATATATTGTGAATAGATGGGGTCCAAGGACCGATCCTTGCGGTACCCCACTCGTCACTGCCTGCCACTCGGAAAAAGACCCGTTTATTCCAACTCTTTGCTTTCTGTCTGCCAACCAGTTCTCTATCCAAGTCAATACCTTGCCCCCAATCCCAGGTGCCTTAACTTTACACACTAATCTCTTGTGCGGGACCTTATCGAAAGCCTTCTGAAAGTCCAAATACACAACATCCACTGGTTCTCCCTTATCTATTTCACTAGTTACATCCTCAACAATGAAGCAACAAAAAGACCTACACAGGCAGCCATGGACCTACCTTCCTTCAGCCTGTAATAAAACTCTTCCCCACAGCCGCTAATGGCGGCCGCAGCACCCACAATTCCCCGATCCCCAGAAACCGCTCTATGCAACGCTCCGATTTCCCCGCTGAGAGTGCGCATTCTCCCCAGGGCCGTGGGCCATTCTGGGAGCCTGGCTCCTGTTCTTTGTCCCGAGTCAGACTCAGTGGTACCAGCTGAAGAAACCGGGAAGCGGCGGCTCGGATGGGAGAGGCGTTGCACCCTGGGTTTCCTGGTTCCGGGGCCCTGCCCGCACGTCCGCCAGGCCCAGCCGCCCTGATTCTGATTGAGTTTTTGATGCGGTAACAGAGAGGGTTGATGAGGGCAATGTGGTTAACGTGGTGTACATGGATTTCCAAAAGGCGTTCGACAAGTGCCACATTATAGACTTGCCAGCAAAGTTGAAGCCCATGGAATAAAAGGGGCAGTGGCAGCATGGATACGGAATTGGCAAAGTGACAGAAAACAGAGAGCAGTGGTGAACGGTTGTTTTTCAGACTGGAAGAAGGTACACAGTGGTGTTCCCCAGGTGTCGGTACTAGGACCACTGCTTTACTTGATATATATTAATGACTTAGACTTGGGTGTACAGTGCACAATTTCAAAATTTGCAGATGACACAAAACTTGGAAGTAAAGTGACCAGTGAGGAGGATAGTGATAGATTTCAAGACAGAGACAGGCTGGTGGAATGGGCGGACACGTGGCAGATGAAATTTAACGCAGAAAAGTGCGAAGTGATACATTTTGGTAGGAAGAACCAAGTGAGGCAACATAAACTAAAGGGTACAATTCTAAAATGTGTGCATGAACAGAGAGACCTGGGGGTATGTGTGCACAAATCGTTGAAGGTGGCAGGGCAGGTTGAGCAAGTGGTTAAAAAAGCATACGGGATCCTGGGCTTAATAAATAGAGGCATAGAGTCCAAAAGCAAGGAGGTTATGATGAACCTTTATAAAACACTGGTTCGGCCTCAACTGGAGTATTGTGTCCAATTCTGGGCCCCACACTTTCTGAAGGATGTGAAGGCCTCAGAGAGGGTGCAGAAAAGATTTACGAGAGGTTCCAGGTATGAGGGACTTCAGTTAAGTGGATAGACTGGAGAAGCTGGGGTTGTTCTCCTTAAAGCAGAGAGGTTGAGAGGAGATTTGATAGAGGTGTTCAAAATCACGAGGGGTCAGGACAGAGTAGAGAGAGAGAAACTGTTCCCATTGGCGGAAGGGTCGAGAACCGGGGGGACACAGATTTAAGGTGATTGGCAGAAGAACCAAACGCGACATGAGGAAAAACTTTACTCATTGAGTGGTTAGGATCTGGAATGCACTGCCTGAGAGGGAGGTGGAGGCAGATTCAACCACGGCTCTCAAAAGGGAATTGGATAAGTGCCTGAAGTAAAGAAATTTGCAGGGTTGCGGGGGAGTGGGACTAGCTGAAGTGGTCTTGCAGAGAGCCGGCACAGGCTCGACAGGCCGAATGGCCTCCTTCTGTGCTGTAACCATTCTCTGATTCTATAAAATATTAGAAAGTTTGTTCCACAGAAGCACGAGGTTCATTTGCTTTTATTGATGAATTTAAAAAGTCTCTATTAAAACCTGAGCCAGTGTGTTGTGAGCCAAAGAGCCTTGTGTCCAATGAGGGGAATAAAGGCCCACAGCCTCCCCTGGCCCCGGGCCCTGAACAAGGGACTGGAGAAAGTCGCTGCCCTGTGGATCAGACAATCAGCCGGCGCTAGTCCCGCCCCTCGGGCTCCCCGATTGGTTGGAGGATCCGCCCCGCTCGCTCTCTAATGGTCGGAAGCTCCCGTCAATCAGGCCCTGGGCCCAGGTCACGTGTCCCCAAGGAGCGCACGTGCTCCGTCCAACTGACGCCGCTCAGTCCGGGGCCTCGCGGACTCTCAGGTTTTTCTGTTTCTCTTTATTCTCTCCTGATCCACCCCTCCCCCACCACCCCGTGCGATTTTCCACCCAATCGGAGCGGAGAAAACTCACTTTGCGCCACCAATCGCGACTCTGAACCCGACACCAAGGCCTTTCCCCGGAATGGCCCGCGCCGACTCCGTCCGGCAGGATCCGAGTGCGCAGGCGCAGCTCCGAGTGTGGGAGGGTGTTTGGTGTCCTCTGGGCATGCGCGGTTGTTGCCCTTGGTGACAGGGAGGGGTCGCTGTGCCGGACTCGGTCCAAACCACCGCTCCATGTGCGCATGCGCGACGATCGTCTGTCAATCAACCATCAGCCAGAAGAGGTCGCTGGCGAGACCAGTGAAGAAAGAAACACTTGCATTTCTATAGCACCTTTCACCACAACCGGACGTCCCAAAGTGCTTTACAGCCAATGAAGTACTTTTGAAGTGTAGTCACTGTTGTCATGTAGGAATGTGGCAGTCAAATAGCACACAGCAAGCTCCCACAAACAGCAATGTGATAATGACCAGATAATCTATCTTTTTGTTAACTCTGTTTCTCTCTCTATGGATGTTGCCTGGCCTGCTGAGTGTTTCCAGCATTTCCTGTTTTTGTTTCAGATTTCCAGCATCCGCAGTATTTTGCTATTATCCTTTTGTTACACTGATTGAGGGATAAACATTGACTAGGACACCGGGGATATTCCCCTGCTCTTTCCCACATTACAACAGTGACTACACCTCAAAAGTACTTCATTGGCTGTAAAGCACTTCAAGACGTCTGCTGGTCATGAAAGCACGATATAAATGCAAGTCTTTCTTTCTCAAAATAGTGTCATGGGATCTTTTACATCCACCTGAGAGAGCAGACCGGGCCTCAGTTTAATGTCTCATCCGAAAGACGCCACCTCTGACAGTGCCTCAGTACTGCACTGGAGTGTCAGCCTGAATTTTTGTGCTCAAGTCTCTGGAGTGGGACTTGAACCCACAACCTTATGCCTCAGAGGCAAGAGTGCTACCATAGAGTCATAGATTTATACAGCACAGAAAGGGGCCCTTCGGCCCATCGTGTCCGCGCCGGCCATCAAGCCCTGTCTATTCTAATCCCATTTTCCAGCACTTGGTCCGTAGCCTTGTATGCTATGGCGTTTCAAGTGCTCATCTAAATGCTTCTTGAATGTTGTGAGGGTTCCTGCCTCTACCACCCTTTCAGGCGGTGAGTTCCAGATTCCAACCACCCTCTGGGTGAAAAAGCTTTTCCTCAAATCCCCTCTAAACCGCCTGCCCCTTACCTTGAAACTATGCCCCCCAGGTTATTGACCCCTCTACTAAGGGGAGAAGTTCCTTTCTATCTACCCTATCTATGCCCCTCATAATTTTGTACACCTCAATCAGGTTCCCCCTCAGCCTTCTCTGCTCTAAGGAAAACAACCCCAGCCTGTCCAGTCTCTCTTCATAGCTGAAGCACTCCAGCCCAGGTAACATCCTGGTGAATCTCCTCTGCACCCTCTCCAATGCAATCACATCCTTCCTATAGTGTGGCAACCAGAACTGCACACAGTATTCCAGCTGTGGCCTAACTAGCGTTTTGTACAGCTCCATCATAACCTCCCTGCTCTTGCCTTCATTAGCCGAGGAATAAAATATAAGTATCCCATATGCCTTCTTAACCACCTTATCTAGCTGTCCTGCTGCCCTCAGGGATCTATGTACATGCACACCAAGGTCCCTCTGATCCTCTGTCCTTCCTAGGGTTCTACCATTCATTGTGTATTCCCGTTAGTCCTCCCAAAATGCATCACCTCACACTTTTCAGGGTTAAATTCCATTTGCCACTGTGCTGCCCATCTAACCAAACCGTCTATATTCTCCTGTAGCCTGAGGCTTCCCTCCTCGCTATTTACCACTCCACCAATTTTCGTGTCATCTGCAAACTTGCTGATCATACCTCCTACATTCATATCTAAATCATTAATGTACACTACAAACAGCAAAGGACCCAGACCCTGTGGTACACCACTGGACACAGGCTTCCAGTCACAGAAACATCCTTCGACCATCACCCTCTGCCTCCTGCCACTAAGCCAATTTTGGATCCAATGTGCCAAATTGCCCTGGATCCCATGGGCTCTTACCTTCTTGACCAGTCTCCCATGTGGGACTTTGTCAAAAGCCTTACTGAAGTCCATGTAGACTACATCAACTGGACTGCCCTCATCCACACACCTAGTCACCCCCATCGAAAAATTCAATCAAATTGGTTAGACATGATCTCCCCCTGACAAAGCCATGCTGACTATCCTTGATTAATCCTTGCCTCTCCAAGTGGAGACTAATTCTGTCCCTCAGAAGTTTTTCCAATAATTTCCCTACCACTGATGTTAGGCTCACTGGCCTGTAATTCCCTGGTTTATCCCTACTACTACCCTTCTTGAATAATGGTACTACATTAGCTGTTCTCCAGTCCTCTGGCACCTCCCCTGTGGCCAGAGAGGTTCTGAAAATTTGTGTCAGAGCCCCTGCAATCTCCTCCCTTGCCTCACAGCAGCCTGGGATACATCTCGTCTGGGCCTGGGGGTTTATCCACTTTTAAGCCCGCTAAAACCACTAGTACCTCCTCCCTCTCAATACTAATTTGTTCAAGTATATCACAATCCCCCTGCCTGATTTCTATGCCTGCATCGTCCTTCTCCATAGTGAACACAGATGCAAAATATTAATTTAAAACCTCACCTACATCTTCTGGCTCTACACAGATTGCCACTTTGGTCCCTAATGGGCTCTACTCTTTCCCTGGTTATCCTCTTGCCCTTAATATACTAATAAAACACCTTGGGATTTTCCTTTATTTTGCCTGCCAGTGTTTTTTCATGACCCCTCTTCGCTCTCCTAATTTCTTTTTTTTAAGTACCCCACTGCACTTTCTATACTCCTCTTGGGCTTCCACTGTTTTTAGTCCTTTGTATCTGCCAAAAGCCTCCCTTTTTTTTTCCGAATCCATTCTTGTATGTCCCTCGACATCCAGGGTTCCCTGGGCTTGTTGGTCCCACCCTTGACCTTTACGGCAACATGTTGGCGTTGTACTCTATTTTCTTTCTGAAAGACTCCTACTGCTCTGATGTGGATTTTCCTACAAGTAGCTGATCCCAGTCCACTTTGGCCAGATCCTGCCTTATCATATTAAAATCGGCCTTCCCCCCAATTTAGAACCTTGATTTCCGGTCCATCTTTGTCCTTTTCCATGACAACCTGAAATCTCACCGAATTATGGTCACCGTCACCAAAATGCTCTCCCTTCTACCACTTGCCCTGATACATTCCCTCAAATTAGGTCCAGTACCGCCCCCTCTCTTGTAGCACTTTCTACATGTTGGCTGAAAAAGATCTCCTGGATGCACTTTAAGAATTCCACACCCTCTAAGCCTTTCACACTCTGACTATCCCAGTTAATATTGGGGAACTTGAAATCCCCAACAATTATTACCCGATTATTTCTACACTTCCCTGAGATTTGCCTACATATCTGTTCCTCTATCTCCCCTTACTGTTTGGGGGCCTATAGTACACTCCCAGCAAAGTGCTTGCCCCCTTTTAGTTTTTAAGTTCTACCCATATGGCTTCATTAGAGGAACCTGCTAAGATATCATTCCTTCTTACAGCAGAAATTGACTCCTTGATTAATATTACTAACCTGATTTTTGGTCAACTCTTGGGGAGTATTCGCGTTTAATAAATCTCCGGGAGAAGGAGTCGCTTCACTTGTACTGGTTCCTGCGGCCTGATCACCTTCCCCAGGAGCAGGGCCTTGACCCTGACTTTGTTCACTTGTACCGGTTCCTGGGGGCTGATCACTGACCCCACGAGCAGGGCCTTGATTCTGGGAGGTGTTTTATTGCACCGCTTGGTTTACTTGAGAAGAGCCCCATCAGGGCGAGCGCGGGAGGGCCGGGGGTGGCGAGCGCGGGAGAAACATAGAAGATAGGAGCAGGAGTCGGCCATTTGGCCCTTCGAGCCTGCTCCGCCATTCAATGAGATCATGGCTGATCATCCAAATTCAGTACCCTGTCCCTGCCTTCTCCCCATATCCCTTGATCCCTTTAGCCTCAAGAAATATATCCAACTCTTTCTTAAATATATTTAATGAACTGGCCTCCACCGCCCTCTGTGGCAGAGAATTCCACAGGTTCACCACTCTCTGGGTGAAGAAATTCCTCCTCATTTCAGTCCTAAATGGCTTACCCCTTATCCTTAGACTATGACCCCTGGTTCTGGACTCCCCGGCCATCAGAAACATCCTTCCTGCATCGAGTCTGTCCAGACCTGACAGAATTTTATAGGTTTCGATGAGATCCCCTCTCAATCTTCTAATCTCCAGTGAGTATAAGCCCAATCGACACAATCTCTCCTCATACGTCATTCCTACCATCCCAGGTATCAGCCTGGTGAATCTTCGCTGCACTCCCTCCATGGCAAGAACGTCCTTCCTCAGGTAAGGTGACCAAAACTGCACACAATACTCAAGGTGCGGTCTCACCAAGGCCCTGTACAACTGTAGCAAGACATCCTTGTTCCTGTACTCAAACCCTCTTGCTACGAAGGCCAACATACCATTTGCCTTCTTAACCGCCTGCTGCACCTGCATGCTTACCTTCAGCGACTGGTGCACAACACCACCCAGGTCTCGTTTTATTCCAACTCTGCCTTCTGTCCGCCAACCAGTTCTCTATCCAAGTCAATACGATGCCCCCAATCCCATGTGCCTTAATTTTGCACGCTAATCTCTTATGTGGGACCTTATCGAAAGCCTTCTGAAAGTCCAAATACACCACATCCACTGGTTCTCCCTTATCTATTTTACCAGTTACATCCTCAAAAAATTCCAGTAGATTAGTCAAGCACGATTTACCTTTTGTAAATCCATGTTGACTTTGTCCGATCCTGTCACTGCTTTCCAAGTGCTCGGCTATTACATCTTTTATAATAGACTCTAGCATTTTCCCCGTTACCGATGTCAGGCTTACCGGTCTATAATTCCCTGCTTTTTCTCTACCACCTTTTTTGAATAGTGGGGTAACATTAGCTACCCTCCAATCCATGGGTACCGTTCCAGAGTCTATCGAGTTCTGGAAGATGACCAGCAATGCATCTACTATCTCTAGGGCCACTTCCTTAAGTACCCTGGGATGTAGACCATCCGGCCCTGGGGATTTATCAGCCTTCAGTCCATCAATTTTCCGAACACCATTTCCTTACAAATACTGATTTCTTTCAGTTCCTCCCTTTCATCAGGTCCTATGTTCCCCGACATCTCTGGGAGGTTATTGGTGTCCTCCTTTGTGAAGACAGAACCAAAGTATGTATTTAGTTGGTCTGCCATTTCCTTGTTTCCCATTATAAATTCCAGATTCTGACTGTAAGCGACCTACGCTTGACTTCACCAATCTTTTTCTCTTCACATATCTATAAAAGCTTTTACAGTCAGCTTTTATGTTCCCAGCTAACTCACTCTCATTCTATTTTCCCTTTCTTAATTAATCCCTTTGTCAACTCCTAAACTGCTCCCAATCCTCAGGATTATTGCTTTTTCTAGCCAATTTATATGTTCTCTCCTTGGATCTTATGCTATCCCTAATTTCCCTTGTTAGCCACGGTTGAGTCATCTTTTTTGTTTTATTTTTATGCCAAACTGGGATGAACAAATTCTGTAGCTCATCCATTCGGTCTTTGAATGTTTGCCATTGCCTATCCACCGTCAACCCTTTGTGCGCCATTCCCCACTCAATCCTACCCAACTCGCTCCTCAGACCATCGTAGTTTCCTTTATTTAAATTGAGGACCCTTGTCTCTGAGTCAACTACTTCATTCTCCATCTTAATGAAGAATTCGATCATATTATGATCGCTCCGACCCAAAGGGCCTCATACAACAAGATTGCTAATTAATCCTTTCTCGTTACATAATACCCAGTCTAAGATGGCCTGCTCTCTGGTTGGTTCCCCGACATATTGGTTCAGGAAACCATCCCGTGAACACTCCAGGAATTCCTCCTCCACAGTATTGTTACTAATTTGGTTGGCCCAATCTATATGTAGATTAAAGTCACCCATGATGACTACTGTGCCCTTATTGCACGCTTCTTTAATTTCCCTTTTAATGCCATCCCCTACCTCCGTCTTACTGTTTGGAGGTCTATATACCACTCCCACTAATGTTTCTTTCCCCCTTAGTATTTCTCAATTCTACCCATACAGATTCCACATCATCAGAGCTAATATCCTTCATTACAATAGTATTAATCCGTTCTTTAACCAGTAATGCTACCCCACCTCCCTTTATTTTTAAGAACATACATAAGAAATAGGAGCAGGAGTAGGCCAATCGGCCCCTCGAGCCTGCTCCGCCATTCAGTAAGATCATGGCTGATCTGATCCTAACCACCAATCCACTATCTCAGAACCATCTCCTGAATCTAACAGAATTAGACACACTATCTTTCCTGAATATTGAATACCCCTGGAGGTTGAGTTCCCAGTCTTGGCCATCCTTGAGCCACGTTTCCGTAATCCCAACCAAATCATATTAGTTTACCTCTATTTGCGCAGCCAATTCGTCCACCTTATTACAAATGCTCCTCGCATTAAGACAAAGCCTTCAGGCTTGTTTTTTTTTTTTTTTTTTTTTAAACACTCTTACACCTATTAGAATTATTATTTACTGTGGCCACGTTTGATTTAAACCGTTAATTTCTCTGACTGCCACTTTTGTTTTTCTCCTTCCTATCTTTTGCTTTTATCCTTGTTTTCCTTTCCTCCGTCTCCCTGCTCAGGTTCCCAACCCCCTGCCATTTTAGTTTAACCCCCCCCCGAACAGTGCTAGCAAACCTCCCCGCAAGGATATTTGTCCCGCTCTGGTTCAGGTGCAACCCGTCCGACTTGTACAAGTCCCACCTTCCCCAGAAGCAGACCCAGTGATCCAGGAAACTAAAGCCCTCCCTCCTGCACCAACTCTTTAGCCACGCATTCATTTGCTCTATCCTCCTATTCCTATACTCACTAGCACGTGGCACCAGGAGTAATCCAGAGATTACAACCTTTGAGGTCCTACTCTTTAATCTGCTACCTAGCTCCCTAAATTCTTGCTGCAGGATCATCCCTCTTCCTACCTATGTCGTTGGTCCCAATGTGAACCATGACCTCTGCCTGTTCACCCTCCCCCTTCAGAATGCCCTGCAGCCGTTGAGTGACATCCTTGACCCTGGCACCAGGGAGGCAACAAACCATCCTGGAGTCACGTCTATGGCCACAGAAACGCCTATCTGTTCCCCTTACGATAGAATCCCCTACCGCTATTGCTCTCCCACTTTTTCCTCCCTTCCTGAGCAGAAGCACCCCTGGTGCCAGGAAGTTGGCTGTTGCTGCCTTCCCCTGGTGAGTCATCCCCCTCAACAGTATCCAAATTGGTATACCTGTTTGAAAGGGGGACAGCCACAGGGGTCCCCTGCACTACCTGCCTGCTTCTATTGCTCCGCCTGGTGGTCACCCATTTCCCTTCTGCCTGTGCAGCCCTACCCTGCGGCGTGACCAACTCAAACGTGTAATTCACGACCCTCTCAGCATCGTGAATGCTCCACAACCCATCCATCCGCAGCCCCAGTGCCTCAATACAGTCCGTTAGTAGCTGCAGCTGGATGCATTTCTGGCACACGTGGTCATCAGGGACACTGGCAGCATCCCTGAATTCCCACAGAGAGCAAGAGGAGCCTAACACGGGGCTGGGCTCTCCTGGCATGACTTACCCCTTTAATTAATTTAAATTAATTCAATACCACCAGTTAAAGATATACTCTAGGGCACTTATTTACCAACTGTCCCCACTCCACCACAGAGACCCAAGAAAATATAAACCGCAGAATTTAACCCTGTCTCTGCTCCCGAAACCAGCCTCTAAAGAAAGCCCGCGAAAGTGAATTTAAATACTCACTCGGTCTCCGGTTTCACTGCTCCCGACGGGGGGGGGGGGGGGGCCGAGCGCGCAAGGGGGGGGGGGGCCGAGCACGGGGGGGGGGGGGGGGCCGAGCACGGGAGGGCGAGCGCGGGAGGGGGGGGGCCCCCCCGAGCGCGGGAGGGCCGGGGGGGGGGGGGGGGGGGGCCGAGCGCGTGAGGGCCGGGGGGGGGGGGGGGCCGAGCGCGGGAGGGCCGGGGGCGGGAGGCCGAGGGTGGGAGGGCCGGGGGGGGCCGAGTGCGGGAGCCGCCGAGCGCGGGAGGGCCGGTGGGGGAGGGGGCGAGCGCGGGAGGGGGGGCGAGCGCGGGAGGGCCGGGGGGGGGGGGGGGTGCCAGCGCGGGAGGGCCGGGGGGGGGGGCGAGCGCGGGAGGGCCGGTGTGAGTGCGGGAGTGTCCATCTCCAGGACCAGTGTGTATCTGAGTCAATGGGACTGTCTCTTACCTTTCTCCCCCCAGTCGATCTCTGGAAGCTCTTTGAATCGGAAGAGTTCTCTGCAGTTGGTGCTCTCACAATCCTGTGCTGGTTCACCTGCTGTCGTTCCTCAGTCTGCAATCCCTGTTTACTCTCGGCTGTGGACCTTTCTCAATCACTCAGTCTTTCACCGGGAGATCTAATTATGGCAGGACTGAAAACAACAACATGAATAGTGTGAAGTAATGTAATGTAGACTTTTCTGCAGCTTAATAAAAATAAAAGTTTGGGTCCGAATGCTTCTGTCCGATTGTGTCCCTTTTCTCAGATCCCCGCCACGCCAGCCTGGGCTTCCAGAAAATCACCAAAGTTCTGGATGGAAATGTACAACTTCCCTGTGCTTTAGGCAAACCGAAGCTGGGGCCATCTTTCCCAGGTAACACACTGATCTCACTGGGCCCAATCTCCCTGGGTTACACACTGTCTGATCTTACTGGTATTTCTATTCTATAACTCCGTCCTCTCGCCAAACCCAGTTTCAAGGCTGAGTATTTAGTTTGGAGATGTTCCTCACAGTAAAATTCCGGCCTCCTGAGACTCCCCCATTTTCACTGCTCTGGGCAGAAATGCGCCATTTTGTGTCCAAACTGCTGATGATCCCACCACGCCCTCCACCCCCGGACCAGCCCCTGTATTGTGAGCCGGTTCAGCTCATTCCCCGAGACCTAATGCTGACAGGAATCTCCCCTCCATTACAAACCGGTTCTGTTGCACTTTACCCTCCCCCCTTGTGATAAAAAACATTAGAACGGAGACTTCCGCATTCTCACTCCTGTAGACGGAAACGCGCCATTTTCTGTGCGGAGTTACTAACCAGAGCGGTGACCCTGTAACCCTCCCTCGCTGTGACCTAAACTCGGGGTTGAGCAGCCGCTGTCGGGCCGGGTGTTGAATGGAGCAGAGTTCCCTCAGTCACAGAGCAGGCCCTGTAACCCGGGCAACCAGCCCGTGTCTGACTCTCACTCACCGATCAACCCGCGCCGCCCGGCACTGCGCCCGCGCGGGACGGCAAGGCCGCGGCACTGCGCCCGCGCGGGACGGCAACACAGCAGGAGAGTATCACTATCGCTCCCCTTAAACACCTCAATTAGATCACCCCTTGATCTTCTATGTTCAAGGGAATAGAAAGCTAGACTGTGCAACCTGTCCTGATAATTAAACCATTTTAGCTCAGGTATCATCCGATGAATCCCCTCTGCATCCCCTCCAACGCCAACATCTCTTTCCTGAGGGGCGGTGCCCAGAACTGAATAACATGTGGGACAATATCCACTACTCAAAAATATATTGTGACAGAGATTATCAAATTTTAAAAGAACCATTACCAAACCATAGCAAGAGGAAGTCTTACAAATTATATGTATCTATACATAACCTACTGCTCAGAACCAACAGGTTCCTACTCCTGGACTGCCGAGTACATAGACAGGAGTTTACACTGAATGTTTCACAGACTTTCAGATATAAATTGGAGCCAAGGCCTCTGGCACTGAGATCTGACAGATTGTTACCCTGACAACAGAGGAAATCACTTACCGACAATAACTGAAAACAGAAATAACAAAACCAACATCACATGTTTGGAGTTTAGTGAAGAACATTAACCCTGAACATTCAGCCAGTGTTTCTAACCATGAAGCTGCGATTCCAATAACGGATTTTTACACCACCAGACCAGACACTGCGGGTTTACTGAATCCACCGTCAGTTCCAGCTGTACAGAACATTAAGCAGTGCCACATCTACAGAAATACATCAATACAATAGTCACATTGTTGGAGATTCACCCTGTGACCGCTGAAAATCAGATTGTCTTAAACCAGCTAAATCTGTTAGTTCTCGAATTGTATGTATCCAGCCCCTCGAGCCTGCTCCGCCATTCAATGAGATCATGGCTGATCATCCAAATTCAGTACCCGGTCCCTGCTTTCTCCCCATACCACTTGATCCCTTTAGCCTTAAGAAATATATCCAATTCCTTCTTGAATATATTTAATGAATTGGCCTCTACTGCCTTCTGTGGTATAGATTTCCACAGGTTCACCACTCTGGGTGAAGAAATTCCTCCTCATTTCTGTCCTAAATGGCTTACCCCTTATCCTTAGACTGTGACCCCTGGTTCTGGACTCCCCGACCATCAGGAACATCCTCCCTGCATCTAGTCTGTCTAGTCCTGTTAGAACTTTATAAGTTTCAATGAGATCCCCTCTCATTCTTCTAAACTCCAGCGAGTATAAGCCCAATTGACCCAATCTCTCCTCATACGTCATTCCTGCCATCCCAGGTATCAGCCTGGTGAATCTTCGCTGCACTCCCTCCATGGCAAGAACTTCCTTCCTCAGATAAGGCGACCAAAACTGCACACAATACGCAAGGTGTGGTCTCACCAAGGCCCTGTACAACTGCAGCAAGACATCCTTGCTCCTGTACTCAAACCCTCTTGCTACGAAGGCCAACATACCATTTGCCTTCTTAACTGACTGCTGCACCTGCATGCTTACCTTCAGCGACTAGTGCACAAGGACACCCAGGTCTCGTTGCACTTCCCCTTCTCCCAATCTATTGCCATTCAGATAATAATCTGCCTTTCTGTTTTTGCCACCAAAGTGGACAACCTCACATTTATCCACGTTATATTGCATCTGCCATGTTTCTGCCCAATCACCCAACATGTCCAAATCATCCTGAAGTTTCTCGACATCCTCCTCACAGCACACACGCCCACCCAGCTTTGTGTCGTCTGCAAATTTGGAGATATTACATCTAGTTCCCTCGTCTAGATCATTAATGTATATTGTGAATAGCTGGGGTCCTAGGACCGATCCCTGCGGTACCCCACTAGTCACTGCCTGCCATTCAGAAAAAGTCCTGTTTATTCCAACTCTTTGCTTTCTGTCTGCCAACCAGTTCTCTATCCAAGTCAGTACCTTGCCCCCAATCCCATGTGCCTTAACTTTACACAGACTGTAAAGCTGTGTATTTGATGAGAAAGGGAGTTAGGCGAGGAGTGGAGGGAAGTGCTCCTTTATCTATCTTTCTCAACCTCCAGGACAGCAGGAGTTAAAAAGCTGCACGAGAGGGGACAGAGAACCAGTGGGAGTTCAGCTCTGTGAAACCCCCCAACCGCATTCGGAGAAAAATAAAAGGTGACATCACAGGGAAACGGGTAAGTGATTGGTCGGTGAGTATTTTGCTCACTTCTCTTATCTTTTAAGAGTAGCCATGGTGTGGAGATGCAGGTGTTGGACTGGGGTGGACAAATGTAAGAAGTCACAACACCAGGTTATAGTCCAACAGTTTTATTTGAAATCACAAGCTTTCGGAGCGCTGCTCCTTCGTCAGGTGACTTCACTGGACTATAACCTGGTGTTGTGTGACTTCTTACACTTATCTTTTGAAGCCCAGGAAGTTTTAGTAACTGTACGGTTTCATTAGTATTAGTAAAGATTACTAGCAGTAATAAATCTTATTGGGTGTAGTAGGGTTATAAAATAAATTAATTAAGACTCAATAAAGATAGCAGGGCAGGTGATGTGTTGCGACTGCAGTATGTGGGAGCTCCTGGACGCCAGTCTGATCCAGGACGAACACGTCTGTGATAAGTGTCTGCGGCTCGAGGAGCTTTGGCTCAGAGTTGAGGAGCTGGAGGCCGAGATGCGGACACTGCGATGCATCAGGGAGGGGGAAAGTTACCTGGACACTTTATTCCAGGAGGCAGTCACACCCCTTAGGATAGGGTCTTTGGATTTGGTCAGTGGTCAGGGACAGGAGGATGTGACTGCGAGTGAAATCGAAACATAGAAGATAGGAGCAGGAGTAGGCCATTCAGCCCCTCGAGCCTGTTCCACCATTTAATGAGATCAAGGCTGATCATCCAAACTCAGTACCCTGTCCCTGCTTTCTCCCCATATCCCTTGATCCCTTTAGCCTTAAGAAATATATCCAACTCCTTCTTGAATATATTTAATGTATTAGCCTCTACTGCCTTCTGTGGTAGAGAATTCCACAGGTTCACCACTCTCTGGGTGAAGAAATTCCTCATCTCTGTCCTAAATGGCTTACCCCTTATCCTTAGACTGTGAGCCCTGGTTCTGGACTCCCCCGCCATCGGGAACATCCTTCCTGCATCTAGTCTGTCTAGTCCTGTTAGAATTTTATAAGTTTCAATGAGATCCCCTCTCATTCTTCTAAACTCCAGTGAGTATAAGCCTAATCGACACAATCTCTCCTCATAAGTCATTCCTGCCATCCCAGGTATCAGTCTGCTGAATCTTCGCTGCACTCCCTCCATGGCAAGAACATCGTTCCTCAGATAAGGTGACCAAAACAGCACACAATACTCAAAGGTGTTGTCTCACCAAGGCCCTGTACAACTGCAGCAAACATCCTTGTTCCTGTACTCGAACCCTCTCGCTACAAAGGCCAACATACCATTTGCCTTCTTAACTGCCTGCTGCACCTGCATGCTTACCTTCAGCGACTGGTGCACAAGGACACCCAGGTCTCGTTGCACTTCCCCTTCTCCCAATCTATTGCTGTTCAGATAATAATCTGCCTTCCTGTTTTTGTCACCAAAGAGGATAACCTCACATTTATCCACATTATACTGCATCTGCCATGCTTCTGCCTAATCACCCAACCTGTCCAAATCATACTGGGCTTTCTCGGCATCCTCCTCACAGCACACGCCCACCCAGCTTTGTGTCGTCTACAAACTTGGAGATATTACATCTTGTCCCCTCGTTTAGATCATTTATACATATTGTGAATAGCTGGGGTCCGAGGACCGATCCCTGGGGTACCCCACTAGTCACTGCCTGCCACTCGGAAAAAGACCCATTTATTCCAACTCTTTGCTTCCTGTCTGCCAACCAGTTCTCTTTCCAAGTCAGTACCTTGCCCCCAATCCCATGTGCCTTAACTTTACATGCTAATCTCTTATGCGGGACCTTATCGAAAGCCTTCCAAAAGTCCAAATACACCACAGCTACTGGTTCTCCCTTATCTATTTTACCAGTTACATCCTCAAAAAATTCCAGTAGATTAGTCAAGCATGATTTACCTTTTGTAAATCCATGTTGACTTTGTCCGATCCTATCACTGTTTTCCAACTGCCATTACATCTTTTATAATGGACTCTAGCATTTTCCCCACTACCGATGTCAGGCTTACCAGTCTATAATTCCCCGTTTTCTCTCTACCACCTTTTTTGAATAGTGGGGTAACATTAGCTACCCTCCAATCCATGGGAACTGTTCGAGTCTATTGAATTTTGGAAGATAGACCATTTCTAGGGCCACTTCCTTAAGTACCCTAGGACATAGATTATCAGGCCCTGGGGATTTATTGGACTTCAATCCCGTCAATTTCCCTAACACCATTTCCCTACAAATACTGATTTCTTTCAGTTCCTCCCTCTCATTAGACCCTATGTTCCCCGACATCTCTGGGAGGTTATTTGTGTCCTCCTTTGTGAAGACAGAACCAAAGTACAGGAAACTTCACGATATCCGGCACCGACGGGACCGAGCTGCTGCCGATCTATCCAAACTTCCGGATAGACCAGCGCTAATGTTGTAGGATACGGAGGTTTTCATCTCCGTATCTGACAGCAAACACTGTTGCTTAGCAACAGCTTGTAAACACTCAGCCCGTACCTTGGAAGCGTCTCTGAAGCTGTTGCTAAGCTACAGAGATGCTTTCCAGAGCCTGCCTGGTAAAAGAATGCTAGAAGAAAAACCTAACCAAAACAGCTGCTGATTTCTGCTGTTAGATCGAGGTTTACGGACATACAACCTCCGGATAAGCCAAAGTTTCCTGTATGTATTTAATTGGTCTGCCATTTCTTTGTTCCCCATTATAAATTCCCCTGATTCTGACTACAAGGGACCTACGCTCGACTTCACCAAACTGTTTCTCTTCAAATATCTATAGAAGCTTTTGCAGTCAGTTTTTATGTTCCCTGAAAGCTTACTCTCATACTCTATTTTCCGCCTCTTAATTAATCCCTTTGTCCTCCTTTGCTGAATCCTAAACTGCTCCCAATCCTCAGGTTTACTGCTTTTACTGGCCAATTTATATGTCCTCTCCTTGGATCTTATGCTATCCCTAATTTCCCTTGTTAGCCACGGTTGAGTCAACTTTTTTGTTTTATTTTTATGCCAAACAGGGATGAAAAAATTCTGTAGTTCATCCATGCGGTCTTTGAATGTTTGCAATTGCCTATCCACTGTCAACCCTGAGTGACATTCCCCAATCAATCCTACCCAACTCACGCCTCATACCATCGTAGTTTCCTTTATTTAAATTCAGGGCCCTAGTCTCTGAGTCAACTACTTCACTCTCTGTGTTAATGAAGAATTCTATCATATTATGATCGCTCTGACCCAAGGGGCCTCGCACAACAAGACTGCTAATTAATCCCCTCATTACATAATACCCAGTCTAAGATGGCCTAATCTCTAGTTGGTTCCTCGACATATTGGTCCAGGAAACCATCCCGTATATACTCCAGGAATTCCTCCTCCACAGTATTGTTACTAATTTGGTTAGCCCAATCTATATGTAGATTAAAGTCACCCATGATAACTGCTGTGCCCTTATTGCACACATCTCTAATTTAGCGTTTAATGCCATCTCCAACCTCCACATTACTGTTTGGGGTTCTGTATACCACTCCCACTAACATTTTCTGCCCCTTGGTATTTCTCAATTCTACCCATACAGATGCCACAACATCAGAGCTAATATCCTTCCTTACAATTGTGTTAATCCCTCTTTAACCAGCAATGCTACCCCACCTCCTTTTCCTTTTCGCCTTTCTTTCCTGAATATTCAATACCCCTGGATGTTGAGTTCCCAGCCTTGGTCACCCTGGAGCCATGTTTCCATAATCCCAATCACATCATATCGGTTTACCTCTATTTGCACAGCTAATTCATCCACTTTATTACGAATGCTCCTTGCATTAAGACACAAAGCCTTCAGGCTTGTTTTTTAATGCTCTTAGACCTTTTAGAATTACTATTTACTGTGGCCATATTTGATTTAAACCCTTGATTTCTCTGACTGCCACCTTTGTTTTTCTCCTTCCTGTCTTTTGCTTCTATCCTTGTTTCCCTTTCCTCTGTCTCCCTGCTCAGGTTCCCAGCCCCCTGCCATTTTAGTTTAAACCCTCCCCCAGAGCACTGGCAAACACTCCCCCGAGGACATCAGTCCCGGTCCTGCCCAGGTGCAAACCGTCCGGTTTGTACTAGCCCCACCTCCCCCAGAACCAGTTCCAATGTCCCAGGAATTTGAATCCCTGCCCCTTGCGCCATTCCTCTAGCCACGTATTCATCTGAAATATAATTCCATTGCTACTCTGACTAGCACGTGGCACTGGTAGCAATCCTGAGATTACTACCTTTGAGGTCCTATTTTTAAATTTACCTCCTAGCTCCCTATATTCAGCTTTTAGGACCTCATCCCGTTTTTTACCTATATCGTTGGTACCTATATGTACCACGACAACTGGCTGTTCACCCTCCCCTTCCAAAATGTTCTGCAGCCGCTCTGGAGACATCCTTGACCCTTGCACCAGGAGGCAACATACCATCCTGGAGTCATGTTTGTGGCCGCAGAAACGCCTATCTGTTCCCCTCACAATAGAATCCCCTATTACTATAGCTCTCCCACTCTTTTTCCTCCCGTCCTATGCAGCAGAACCACCCATGGTGCCAGGAAGTTGGCTGCTGCTGCCTTCCCCTGATAAACCATCCTCCCCAACAATATCCAAAGCAGTATATCTGTGAGCGGGGGGGGGGGGGGGGGGGATGGTCACAGGGGAGCCCTGCACTACCTGCCTGCGCCTACTACTCTGCCTGGTGGTCACCCATTCTCTTCCTGCCTGTGCAGCCTTTACCTGCGGTGTGACCAACTCTCTAAACATGCTATCCACGATGTCCTCAGCATCGCGAATGCTCCAGTATGTACCCACTCGCAGCTCCAGCGCCACAATGCGGTCTGTCAGTAGCTGCAGCTGGATACACTTCCCGCACACATGGTCGTCAGGGACACAGGAAGTGTCCCTGATTTCCCACATAGTGCAGGAGGAGCATATCACGGCACAGAGCTCTCCTGCCATGCCTTACCCTTTAATTCATTCAAATTAAATTAAAAGTGAGGCAGGTATGGGGACCCAGGAGGTGGGGGAGCCTCAGCCTTTGCAATTGTCCAACAGGTTTGAGGTTCTTGCGGCCTGTATGGATGAAAGCGGTGGCTGCAGGGTGGATGAGCAAACTGACCGTGGCACCGAGGTACAGGAAGCGATTCAAGCGGGGGGAGTTAATAGGAATATATAGTGGTAATAAGGGATAGCATAGTAAGGGCGATAGATACAGTTCTCTGCGGCCAAGAGCGAGAGTCCAGATGGCTGTGTTGCCTGCCCGGTGCCAGGGTTCAGGATATCTGCTCTGGGCTAGAGAGGAACTTGCAGTGGGAGGGGGAGGAGCCAATGGTCGTGGTCCATGTAGGTACCAACACAGTTAGAACTAGGAAAGCGGTTCTGCTGAGAGACTGTGAGCAGCTAGGGGCTAAATTAAAAAGCAGAGCCTCAAGGGTAATAATGTCTGCATTGTTACCTGAGCCACGAGCAAATTGGCAAAGGGTAAATCAAATTAGAGAGATGAATGCGTGGCTCAAAGACTGGTGTGGGAGAAATGGGTTTCGATTCCTGGGGCACTGGCACCACACTGGGGAAAGTGGGATCTGTATCGTTGGGACGGTCTTCACTTGAACCGTGCTGGGACCAGTGTTCTGGCGAGTCATATAACTAGGGCGGTAGAGAGGGTTTTAAACTAAATAGTGGGGGCAAGGGATCAAATTTGGGAAGATGTGGTAAATCAAAGAGTAGAGACAAGGCAATAGAGAAAGGTATTAATATGGGAAATGATAAACAGACCGTGACAGGAAGGGATAGAGAGGACAAATCTAAGAGTAAATCAACAGTTAAGGCTAGAGGTTACAAAAATAAAAGGACAAAACTAAAGGCTCTGCATCTGAATGCACGTAGCATTCAAAACAAAACAGATGAACTGATGGTGCAAATAGGAATAAATAAGTATGATCTGATAGCCATTACAGAAACATGGCTGCAGGATGACATAGATTGGGACCTGAATATTGAAGAGTACGTGACATTTAGGAAGGACAGAAAGCTAGGAAAAGGTGGAGGGGTGGCTCTGTTAATTAATGATGGTATTAGCACAATAGAGAGGGATGACCTAAGTTCAGGAAACCAGGATGTAGAAGCGGTTTGGGTAGAGATGAGAAATGATGAAGGCAAGAAGTCACTTGTGGGAGTGGTGTACAGGCCCCCTAACAGTAACCACACGGTAGGATGGAGTATAAAGGAAGAAATAATGGGAGCTTGTCAGAAAGGTATGGCAATAATCATGGGGGATTTAATCTACATAGAGACCGGAAAAATCAGATCGGCAAAGGTAGCCTAAATGAGGAGTTCATAGAATGTTTTCAGGATAGTTTCTTACAACAGCACGTTCTGGAGCCAACCAGAGAGCAGGCTATACTAGACCTGGTATTGTGCAATGAGATAGGATTAAATTAAAGACCTCAGTGAAGGAGCCCTAGGTAGCAGCGATCATAATATGATTGAATTTTACCTTCAGTTTGAGGGAGAGAAGAGTGGGTCCAAGACTAGTATTTTAAAATTAAATAAGGGCAATTACGAGGGCATGAAAGCAGAGCTAGTTAAAGTGAACTGGCAAATTAGGTTAAGGGATAGGTCAATAGAGATGCAGTGGCAGACATTTAAGAGGATATTTCAGAATACACAGAATATACACATTCCAACGAGAAAGAAAAATTCCAAGGGGAGGACCCACCATCCATGGTTATCTAAAAAAATTAATAGCATCCAACTTAAAGAAAAAGCATATAATTGCGCAAAGATGGCTGGCAGGTCAGAAGATAGGACAGAATATAAAAAACAAAGAGTGACTAAAAGATTAATAAAGGAGAAAAATTAGAGTACGAGAGAAAGCTAGCTAGAAATATAAAAACAGATAGTAAGAGCTTCTATTGATATTTAAAATAAAGAAAAGATTTAACAAAAAAGAGTGTCAGGGAATTAAAAATGGAAAATAAGGAGATGGCAGTTGAATTGTACAGGTATTTTGTATCGGTCTTCACCATAGAGGATACAAGTAACATCCCAGAAATAGCTGTAAATCAGGAAATGGAAGGGAGGAACCAGTGTGTATCTGAGTCAATGGGACTTTCTCTGACCTTTTCCCCCAGTCGATCTCTGGAAGCTCTTTGAATCGGAAGAGTTCTCTCCAGTTGGTGCTCTCACAATCCTGTGTTGGTTCACCTGCTGTCGTTCCTCAGTCTGCAATCCCTGTTTACTCTCAGCTGTGGACCTTTCTCAATCACTCAGTCTTTCACCGGGAGATCTAATTATGGCAGGACTGAAAATAACAACATGAATAGTGTGAAGTAATGTAATGTAGACTTTTCTTCAGCTTAATAAAAATAAAAGTTTGGGTCCGAGTGCTTCTATCTGATGTTGTCCCTTTTCTCAGATCCCCGCCACGCCTGCCTGGGCTTCCAGCAAATCACCAAAGTTCTGGATAGAAATGTACAATTTCCCTGTGCTTTAGGCAAACCGAAGCTGGGGCCATCTTTCCCAGGTAACACACTGTCTGATCTCACTGGGCCCATCCTCCCTGGGTTACACACTGTCTGATCTCACTGGGCCCATCCTCCCCGGGTTACACACTGTCTGATCTCACTGGGCCCATCCTCCCCGGGTTACACACTGTCTGATCTCACTGGGCCCATCCTCCCCGGGTTACACACTGTCTGATCTCACTGGGCCCATCCTCCCCGGGTTACACACTGTCTGATCTCACTGGGCCCATCCTCCCCGGGTTACACACTGTCTGATCTCACTGGGCCCATCCTCCCCGGGTTACACGCTGTCTGATCACACTGGGCCCATCCTCCCCGGGTTACACACTGTCTGATCTCACTGGGGCCATCTTTCCCAGGTAACACAGTCTGATCTCACTGGGCCCATCCTCCCTGGGTTACACACTGTCTGATCTCACTGGGCCCATCCTCCCTGGGTTACACACTGTCTGATCTCACTGGACCCATCCTCCCCGGGTTACACACTGTCTGATCACACTGGGCCCATCCTCCACGGGTTACACACTGTCTGATCTCACTGGGCCCATCCTCCCCGGGTTACACACTCTGATCTCACTGGGCCCATCCTCCCCGGGTTACACACTGTCTGATCTCACTGGGCCCATCCTCCCCGGGTTACACACTGTCTGATCTCACTGGGCCCATCCTCCCCGGGTTACACACTGTCTGATCTCACTGGGCCCATCCTCCCCGGGTTACACACTGTCTGATCTCACTGGGCCCATCCTCCCCAGGTTACACACTGTCTGATCTCACTGGGCCCATCCTCCCCGGGTTACACACTCTGATCTCACTGGGCCCATCCTCCCCGGGTTACACTGTCTGATCTCACTAGGCCCATCCTCCCCGGGTTACACACTCTGATCTCACTGGGCCCATCCTCCCCGGGTTACACACTGTCTGATCTCACTGGGCCCATCCTCCCCGGGTTACACACTGTCTGATCTCACTGGGCCCATCCTCCCCGGGTTACACACTGTCTGATCTCACTGGGCCCATCCCCCCCGGGTTACACACTGTCTGATCTCACTGGGCCCATCCTCCCCGGGTTACACACTGTCTGATCACACTGGGCCCATCCTCCCCGGGTTACACACTGTCTGATCTCACTGGGCCCATCCTCCCCGGGTTACACACTGTCTGATCTCACTGGGCCCATCCTCCCCGGGTTGCACACTGTCTGATCTCACTGGGCCCATCCTCCCCGGGTTACACACTGTCTGATCTCACTGGGCCCATCCCCCCCGGGTTACACACTGTCTGATCTCACTGGACCCATCCTCCCCGGGTTACACACTGTCTGATCTCACTGGGCCCATCCTCCCCGGGTTACACACTGCCTGATCTCACTGGGCCCATCCTCCCCGGGTTACACACTGTCTGATCTCACTGGGCCCATCCTCCCCGGGTTACACACTGTCTGATCTCACCGGGCCCATCCTCCCCGGGTTACACACTGTCTGATCTCACTGGGCCCATCCTCCCCGGGTTACACACTGTCTGATCTCACTGGGCCCATCCTCCCCGGGTTACACACTGTCTGATCTCACTGGGCCCATCCTCCCCGGGTTACACACTGTCTGATCTCACTGGGCCCATCCTCCCTGGGTTACACACTGTCTGATCTCACTGGACCCATCCTCCCCGGGTTACACACTGTCTGATCTCACCGGCCCATCCTCCCTGGGTTACACACTGTCTGATCTCAGTGGGCCCATCCTCTCTGGGTTACACACTGTCTGATCTCACTGGGCCCATCCTCCCCGGGTTACACACTGTCTGATCTCACTGGACCCATCCTCCCCGGGTTACACACTGTCTGATCTCACTGGGCCCATCCTCCCCAGGTTACACACTGTCTGATCTCACTGGGCCCATCCTCCCCGGGTTACACACTGTCTGATCTCACTGGGCCCATCCTCCCCGGGTTACACACTGATCTCACTGGGCCCATCCTCCCCAGGTTACACACTGTCTGATCTCACTGGGCCCATCCTCCCCAGGTTACACACTGTCTGATCTCACTGGGCCCATCCTCCCCGGGTTACACACTGTCTGATCTCACTGGGCCCATCCTCCCCAGGTTACACACTGTCTGATCTCACTGGGCCCATCCTCCCCAGGTTACACACTGTCTGATTTCACTGGGCCCATCCTCCCCGGGTTACACACTGTCTGATCTCACTGGGCCCATCCTCCCCGGGTTACACACTGTCTGATCTCACTGGGCCCATCCTCCCTGGGTTACACACTGTCTGATCTCACTGGGCCCATCCTCCCCGGGTTACACACTGTCTGACCTCACTGGGCCCATCCTCCCCGGGTTACACACTGTCTGATCTCACTGGGCCCATCCTCCCCGGGTTACACAATCATAGAAATTTACTGCACAGAAGGCTGCCATTCGGCCCATCTTGTCTGAGCCGGCTGACAAAGATCTATCCACTCTAATCCCACTTTCCAGCACTTGGTCCGTAGCCTGGTAGCTTACGGCACTTCAAGTGCATATCCAAGCAGTTTTTAAACGTGATGAGCTTCTCTGCCTCTACCACCCTTTCAGGCAGTGAGTTCCAGACCTCCACCACCCTCTGGGTGTAAAAAACTCACCTCAAAACCCCTCTAACCCTTTGACCATCTGCTTTAAATCTATGCCTCCCTGATTATTGACCCTTCTGCTAAGGGAAATAGATCTTTCCTATCCACTCTATCTAGGCCCCTAATAATTTGATACACCTCAATCGAGTCTCCCCTTGGCCTTCTCTGTTCCAAAGAAAACAACCCCAGCCTATCCAATCTTTCCACATAGCAAAAATTCCCTAGCCCAGGCAAAATCCCCGTAAATCTCCTCTGCACCCTCTGTAATGCAATCACATCCTTCCTGTAATGTGTTGACCAGAACTGCACGCAGTATTCTAGCTGCGGCCTAGCTATACAGTTCACGCATTACCTCCCAGCTCTTATATTCTATGCCTCGGCTAGTAAAGACCTTTCTCCCCAGTCCATCCACTAGAGGGTGCAGAGCAGATGTAATTTTTTTCACCCAGAGGGTGGTGGGGGTCTGGAACTCACTGCCTGAAAGGATGGTCGAGGCAGAGACCCTCAGCACATTTAAAAAGTACTTGGGTGTACACTTGAAGAGCCGTAACCTACAGGGCTGTGGAGCAAGAGTCTGCAGGACGGGTTCATGGAATCCATTCGGGACAGTTTCCTGGAACAAAATGTCATGGAACCAACAATGTTAGAACTTGTATTGTGTAATAAGACAGGGTTAATTAGCAATCTCATAGTAAAGGATCCTCTGGGGCAGAGTGATCATAATATGTTAGAACTTCACATTCATTTTGAGAGTGACTTGCCTAAGTCCGAAACTATTGTCTTAAACTTAAATAAAGCCAATTACATAGGTATGAGGGGAGAGTTGGCGGAGGTAGATTGGAAAAATAGATTAAAAAAGGTATGGCGGTAGATAAGCAGTGGCTAGCATTTAAAGAAATATTTCATAATTCTCAACTAAAATACATTCCATTGAGAAAAACTCCACGGGAAGTGATCCAACCATGGCTAACTAAAGAAGGTAAGGATAGCATTAGATTGAAAGAAGCTTATAATGTTGCAAAGAATAATAGTAAGCCTGAGGATTGAGAGAGTTTCAGAAACCAGCAAAGATTGACCAAAAATTGATAAAAAAGGGAAAAAATGCAATGACAGAAAACGAGCAAGAAATCTAAAAGCAGATTGTTACATTATTTACAAGTATGTAGCAAGGGAGAGAGTAGCAAAAGTAAACATTGGTCCCTTAGAGGCTGAGACAGGAGAAATTATTATGGGGAAGGAGGAAATGGCAGAAACGTTAAACAAATATTTTGTATCTGTCTTCACAGTAGAAGACACAAAAAGCACACCAAAAATGGTGGGGAACCAAGGGTCTAATGAGGGTGAGGAACTGAACATAATTCATATAAGTAGAGAAAGTACTAGAGAATCTAATAGGACTGAAAACCGACAAATCCCCTGGACCAGACGGCCTACATCCTAGGGTTGTAAAAGAGGTGGCTGAAGAGATAGTGGATACATTGGTTTTGATCTTCCAAAATTCCCTAGATTCTGGAATGGTCCCAGCGGATTGGAAGGTCGCAATTCAAGAAAGGAGGGGAGAGAGAAAACAGGGTACTACAGGCCAGTTAGCCCGACATCAGTCATTCGGAAAACACTGGAATCCATTGTTAAGGAAGTGGTATCAAGGGCACTTAGAAAAATCATAACATGATTAGGCAGAGTCAACATGGTTTTATGAAAGGGAAATCATGTTTGACAAATTTATTAGAGTTTTTGATGATGTTACTAGCAGGGTAGATAAAGGGGAACCAGTGGATGTAGTATATTTGGATTTCCAAAAGGCATTCGATAAGGTGTCACATAAAAGGTTATTGCACAAGATTCGGGCTCATGGGGTTGGGGTAATATAGTAGCATGGATCAAGGATTGGTTAACAGACAGAAAACAGAGAGTAGGGATAAACGGATCTTTTTCAGGTTAGCAGGCTGTAACTAGTGGGGTGTCGCAAGGATCAGTGTTGGGGCCTCAGCTATTTACAATCTATATTAATGACCTAGATGAAGGGACAATGTGTAATGTATCCAAGTTTGCTGAAGATACAAATGTAGGTGGGACGGTAAGCTGTGAGAACACAGAGTCTGCAAAGGGGTACAGATAGACTAAGTGAGTGGGCAGTAAGGTGGCAGATGGAGTGTAATGTAGGGGAATGAGAGGTAGTCTCATTGAAATATACAAGATTCTGAAGGGGATTGACAGGGTACATGCTGCGAGGTTGTTTCCCCTGGCTGGAATGGCTAGAACTAGGGGGCAGAGTCTCAGGGCATAGTCTCACAACGTGGACCACTTTCCATACCTCGGGAGCCTACTGTCAACAAGGACAGACGTCGATGATGAAGTCCAACACTGTGTCAGTGCAGCCTTCGGTCGCCTGAGGAAGAGTGTGTTTGAAGACCAGGACCTCAAACCCCGCACTAAGCTCATGGTCTACAGAGCAGCAGTGATACCCGCCCTGCTGTATGCCTCAGACACATAGACCATGTACAGCAGGCACCTCAAAGCACTGGAGAGGTACCACCAACGCTGCCTCTGCAAGATCCTGCAAATCCATTGGCAGGATAGGCGCACCAACGTCGGTGTTCTCGCTCAGACCAACATCCCCAGCATCGAAGCTTTGACCACGCTCGATCAGCTCCGATGGACGGGTCACATTGTTCGCATGCCCGATACGAGACTCCCAAAACAAGCGCTCGACTCGGAGCACTGGCACGGCAAGAGAGCCCCAGGTGGGCAGAGGAAACGCTTCAAGGACACCCTCAAAGCCACCAACACCTGGGAATCCCTGGCCCAACACCGCACAAAGTGGAGGAGAAGAATCCGGGAAGGTGCCGAACACCGAGTCTCTTCGCCGGGAGCAATCGGAAGACACGCAGGCAGCGCAAGGAACACGTCAACCCAAGCGTCGCCCACTTCAACCCAAGCACCCGCCGCCACTTCGACCCAAGGTTCCCAGAGATTGCCTGAGATAGGCCGGCGCTGCTGTAAATGTCGGAGATTCTCTGATCCACACTCACCGCACCATCCGCCGCTCCTCAGTCCCGCCGCCATTTTATCTCCTTCCTCAAACCGGAGCCTCATCCGGGGACTGCGAGCAACACCGAGCATGCGCACTGCGGGCACACAGCCCGCGCTTAAATTCCCTCACTGAGTCCGTCTCTTCTATTGGCTGCGGCTCGTAGATTGACAGCTGCGCGCACCAATCGCAGCCCGCAACGCCTCGGGGCCCCGCCCACTGTGTTGAAAGGCCGCCGCCAGCTCCGGGGTCACGTGGCTCCTGATCGGCCGTTCAACCGCCTCAGCGCGCGGGTGAGGTCATAGCCCCGCCCACCCGCGAGCCCTTGTTGCCCAAGGTGCCGGCCGACTGCTGTCCCTTCTCCCCGGGCGGGGGGGGGGGGGCGGGCGGACTCCTCTCTAACTCCGTTCTCCAACTGCTCCTCCCCGCTGCGGCTTTTATAGCAGCCGCCAGCCCAGCCCAGCCGCGCCTTGTGATTGGCTGAAAACCCGGCAAATCTCCGCCTCTGATTGGCGCGTTTTTCAATCCGCTCCAACATCGGACACCAACGAAAAAGGCGGCTTATAGAATAAGAGCTCGTCTGTGAATCAGACTCGTTATTGTTAAAGTGATGGCCCTCTGTGGGACTGAATATTAACCAGTTATTAAAATCATTGCATGTGGGACTGAATAATAATCATTATTATTAAAATTATTGCATCTGTGGGATTTGAATAATAATCATTATTGTTTAAATTATTGCATCTGTAGGATTGAATAATAATCGTTAAAATTATGGTATCTGGGACGGAATAATAATTAAAACTATGGCATTTGTGAGACTAAATAATTCATTATTAAATTGTGAATTATGGCAAATTGATCCTTTAAAATTACTGGTTCCTGAATTGACAGATTTAATTTCATTTTAGCTTTTCAGCGACCCGCTTGTAAATGAGATGCCGGTGTCGGGATGGACCTGCTTCAGCACCTTGTAGATGTAGATGCTGTAACTCTGCTTCCTGGTCTTCCTGCGCTTCTTGTCGCCTTTGGCCCGCTTCTTGGTGGCCGCTTTCTTCGGCCCCTTTTTCGGGGCGATGCCCCTGGACGCCGCTTCAGGCCTGGTGAATGGACGCGAGAGTTTGTGATGGAGAAAGTCTCCCGGACGCGCTATTTAATAGCTAGCCGTATGCAAATGAGGAATCAGAAAGTGAAGGATTCCTATTGGTGAACCAGCGCATAAGTATCTATTGTGAGTTAGGAACAAGGGGTGCAACCTGGCCAATCAGAAACGCTCATGGTGTTGCAGCTGGTTTCAGGCACGTGGGGGAGAGTCTCCACATGGCCGCAGCTTGAAAAATATATTACAATAGGAAAATACTGCGGAATCTGAAATAGCAACAGAAAATGCTGGAAATACTTGATGAAGGGTCCCAGACCTGAAACGTTAACTCTGTTTCTCTCTCCACGGATGCTGCCTGGCCAGCTGAGTATTTCCAGCATTTTCTGTTGAAAAATGTATTTTTGGTCCCATAAGTTGCCCTGTTAAATTGCAGACTGCTTGCCCGACATTGATCCAGCTGAATGTTGGGAAGACCGGTCCCCGCCACTAACTGTGTCCCCACGTCACCGACTCCCTCCCTCTTCCTGGGCAGCTGGCTGAGCCAGACTGTTCGCAACCGTGGTGTCATATTTGAATCCCCACCCCCCCTCATATGAGCTTCCGACCACATATCCACGCCAGCACTAAGACCGCCTATTTCCGCCGCCGGTACATCACCCGACCCCGCCTCTGCCTCAGCTCATCTGCTGCTGAAACCCTCATCCATGCCTTTGTTCCCTCTAGACTTGACTATTCCAACGCACTCCTGGCCGGCCTCCTACATTCCACCCTACATAAACTTGAGGTCATCCAAAACTCTGCTGCCCGTGTCCGCACGTGCACCAAGTCCCGTTCAACCATTACCCCTTGTGCTCGCTGACCTACAGAGGCTCCCGGTTAAGCAATGCCTCAATTAAAAAAATCTCATCCTTGTTTTCAAATTCCTCCATGGACTCGCACCCCCTCATCCCCCACACACACACAAAGCTAGGTGGGCATGTGTGCTGTGAGGAGGATGCCGAGAAACTCCAGTATGATTTGGACAGATTGGGCGATTGGGCAGATGCATGGCAGATGCAGTATAATGTGGATAAATGCGAGGTTATCCACTTTGGTGGCAAAAACAGGAAGGCAGATTATTATCTGAATGGCAATAGATTGGGAAAAGGGGAAGTGCAACGACACCTGGGTGTCCTTGTGCACCAGTCGTTGAAGGTAAGCATGCAGGTGCAGCAGAGGGTTAAGAAGGCAAATGGTATGTTGGCCTTCATAGCGAGAGGATTCGAATACAGGAGCAACAATGTCATGCTGCAGTTGTAAGGGCCTTGGTGAAACCGCACCTTGAGTATTGTGTGCAGTTTTGGTCACCTTATCTGAGGAAGGATGTTCTTGCCATGGAGGGAGTGCAGCGAAGATTCACCAGACTGATACCTGGGATGGCAGGAATGACGTATGAGGAGAGATTGGGTCGATTGGGCTTATCCTCGCTGGAGTTTAGAAGAATGAGAGGGGATCTCATTGAAACTTATAAAATTCTAAGAGGACTAGACAGACTAGATGCAGGAAGGCTGTTCCCGATGGCGGGGAGTCCAGAACCAGGGGTCACCATCTACGGATAAGGGGTAAGCCATTTAGGACTGAGATGAGGAGGAATTTCTTCACCCAGAGAGTGGTGAACCTGTGGAATTCTCTACCACAGAAGGCAGTAGAGGCCAATTCATTAAGTATATTCCAGAGAGAGTTAGATATATTTCTTAAGGCTAAAGGGATCAAGGGATACGGGGAGAAGGCAGGGACCGGGTACTGAGCTTGGATGATCTGCCATGATCTCATTGAATGGCGGAGCAGGCTCGAGGGGCCGAATGGCCTACTCCTGCTCCTATCTTCTATTTTTCTATGTTTTTTCTATGTTTCTACCGTTATTTAATGAAATTAAATCCTCTCTACCTCTCTCTCTCCACCTTTAAAACGGTCCTTAAAACCTACGTCTTTCTGTCCTAATATCTCCCTATGTGGCTCTGTGTCAATGTTTGTCTGATTACTCTCCTGTGAAACATCTTAGGACGTTTTACTACATTAAAGGCACTATATGAATGCAAGTTGTTGTTGGAATACCTAGACCAGGCAGATGGATCATGGAGACCTGGGATTATCGTTAGCAGCATGACTCGATATTTCATCCATAAACCACGCCTGAAATCAAATATAAAGAGGCACATTCCTTGACAAAGATACACATAAAACATACCATAGTCGCGCTGAAGCAAAGATTCTGCTGCTTGAACAGGTCTGGGAGGGTGGAGGGTGGGGGCTGTCCTATTGCACAGCGCTAGAAAGCTATCCATTATAGTGGTATGCTGCACAGTGCATAATTATGCTCTCAGAAGACACGTCGCCATGCAGTAGTTGGGACAGGAAGGACAGTCAGGATCGACAGAGGCTGAGCTCATGGCTGGCTGCTCCACCAGACTGGCGGCAAGGAAGACAAGCCCAGCAGCTTCTAATGGACAACCATTTCAATTAGACATTCAAAGGTCACTTCAGCACAAGTATTGCTGAACTCATGTTCCCAACGAAACTGATGCACCAAACCCATCCACACCATTATGCTCTACCCAACCTTGGCCATCAAACATATCAATCCCATTCATTTCCTGCTACAGAAATGTGCCCCAGTAAGAGTGAAAACGTGATTCCAATAAACAGTGCAGGATTCATTATGAATTAATGATCCTTATCCCACTGCTTCTCTGTGTCCAGCGCGTCTCCAACTACCTAATGTAAGCGAACTGATGGACGTGACTGAATGTTTACTTGGATACAGATGATTCTTTACCTCCTTCTGCTGGGCCATAAGATTGCCCTGTTAATGCCACATCTAACACTGCAGCGGCTGCCTGAGATTGCACTCTCTGGCTCAGCAGGATGGCAAGGATACAGCAGGACCCCGAGCAACAACTCCCTTCTCCAATATATCCAAGTTTGCTGATGATACAAAGCTGGGTGGGAATGTAAGTTGTGAGGAGGATGCAAAGAGGTGTCAAGGGGATATAGACAGGCTAAGTGAGTGGGCAAGAACATGGCAACTGGAATATAATGCAGAGAAATGTGAAGTTATCCACTTTGGTAGGAAAAATAGAAAAGCAGAGTATTTTTTAATTGGTGAGAGATTGGGAAATGCTGGTGTTCAGAGGGACCTGGGTGTCCTTGTACACGAATCACTCCAAGTTAACATGCAGGTACAATTAGAAAAGCAAATGGTATGTTGGCCTTTATTACAAGAGGATTTGAGTATAAGAGTAAAGACATCTTACTGCAATTATATAGGGCTCTGGCGGACCACACCTGGAGTATTGTGTACAGTTTTGGTCTCCTTACCTAAGGAAGGATATACTTGCCATAAAGGGAGTGCAACAAAGGTTCACCAGACTGGTTCCTGGGATGGGGAGATTGTCCTTTGAGGAGAGATTGAGTAGACTAGGCCTATATTCTCTAGAGTTTATTAGATTGAGAGGTGATCTCATTGAAACATACACAAGTCTGACAGGGCTTAACAGGGTAGATGCAGGGAGGATGTTTCCCCTGGCTGGGGAGTCGAGAACCAGGGATCAGTCTCAGAATAAGGGGTCGGCCATTTAGGATGGAGGTGAGAAATGTCTTCACTGGAGGGTTGTGAAACTTTGGAATTCTGTACCCCAGAGGGCTAAGGAGGCTCAGTCGTTGAGTATATTCAAGACAGAGAAATAGATTTTTTAATATTAAGGGCATCAGGGGATAGTTCAGGAAAGTGGAGATGAGGTGGCGGAGCAGGCTCGAAGGGCCAAATGGCCGACTCCTGTTCCTGTTTCTTATGTTCTTATCTGTGCCTACTCCTGCCACGCCCCTCATTGTCAAATCTCACAGTGAGGTTTACCAGAATTTTTACATTTCACAGACCTCTTGTCGATTGAATGGGTGGCTATTAAAGGAGCCTTTTTTCTTTGGTTCAGATCCATAATTTTAATTTAATCTTTTCAACCGCCGAATCCATAGAGTGTCCGCCCCTGGTGTTTCAGCGTGTACACCATGTCCAGGGCAGTGACCACCCTGCGCTTCGCGTGTTCCGTGTAGGTGACCGAGTCTCTGATGATGTTCTCCAGGAAGACCTTCAGCACACCCCGGGTCTCTTCGTAGATGAGACCGGAGATGCGCTTGACGCCGCCTCGCCGAGCCAGGCGGTGGATGGCGGGCTTGGTGATGCCCTGGATGTTGTCACGATGGACTTTGCTGTGCCGCTTGACTCCGCCTTTCCCCAGCCCCTTACCCCCTTTCCCTCTGCCGGTCATAACTGAAACTTAAGCTATTGCAAAACAAACAACCCCAGTAATTGAATTGGGAAGAAGAGTTTTCGGCGCCGCCCACTCCTTTCATACAATGCTGGCGGACCTGGTTGGAAACCCATAAATGGGCGGAGTCAGGATGAAAATGAGGACTCCCGGTTCCTTCTCAAGTAGCCGATATTGAACTGCACCCGTGGGGGAGATAAACAAAATACTGCGAATGCTGTCAAACCTGAAATAAAAACAGAAACTGCACGGAATATACGCAGCAGGTTGGGCAGCACCTGTGGAGAGAGAGAGAGAGAAATAGAATCGATCTTCCTTGTGCCAGACCTTGTTTTGGACACAGTTTTGTCTCCTTCAGCTGTGCTTTATTAAAGTCCTTCCCAGTTTTTATCTCCCATTACATGTTTCGGTCCTTCCAGCAGACGACTTTTCCATTGTACCACTGCTTCCCCACCCCCCCTCCGCCTTTGTGGGGTGTTTCCAGTTCACCCGGGTTTTCACAAGTTAACAGGGGTGGAGGGTGGGGGTGGGGAGATGCCTTCAGTTAGATGCAACCTGGATGAAGGCAGCCTAGACACCTCTTTCACAGAGTGTTGTAATCGCTGATAAGCACAAAGTTTTAATATAATAATGACTGGGAGATGGCTACTCTCCGAGTCCTCCTGACCCTCAGACTTGAGCACCTACCAGCAATCAGTGAAATCCCAATTGTGATCTGAGGTGAAACCTTTGCTTTAGAAAGTAGCTCCAGGGGTTTCAGAATGCAAGGGCCACTGTATGTGCGTTGTCCATCAGCAGCTTTACCAGCACAAAAATTAATCAGAAGAGCAAATGACAGAATAAACAGCCACTTGCCAATATACAGACAAGACTACTAGGAATCATTCCTAATAGAAATGTTACTCCATCTCCCCATATTTCCAATTGCATGTGATTGCTATGGTTTACAATACTAATCAATCTTTGCTAGACAGGAAGGTCTATGGATGCAACATTAATATTTTCTGGTCTATTTCTCAGTAATTGTTTTCCATTGTTTCCCTAAACCTCTCCGTCTCTCCACCTCTCTTTCCTCCTTTAAGTCACTCCAAAAAACCTCCCTCTTTGACCAAGCTTTTGGCCATCCACCCTAATCTCTCCTTATGTGGCTCGCTGTCAAATTCTGGTTGATAATCGCTCCTGTGAAGCGCCTTGGGACGTTTTACTACATTGTTGTTGTTTTGTGCACCTCTTAAGTTAATATGCAGCATATTCCTTTCTTTCCTGTGAAATTGGAAGTGGTAGAGAACCAGGAGCCAATGTCGGCCGACAAGAGCAGGGGTGATTTGTGAGCGGGACCTGGTGCGGGATAGGAAGCGGGCGGCAGAGTCTTGGATAAGCTGAAGTTTGCCGAGGATGAAGGAAGGGAGGCTGCCCAGGAGAGCCTTGGAATAGCCGTGCCTGGGGGGCGACAAAGGCATGGATGCGACTTTCAGCAGCAAATGGTCTGAGGCAGGGGCGGAGGCAGGCGATGCCACAGGGGTGGAAGTAGGTGATATTCATGATGGAGAGTAAGGGGAGAAACCCAGGGGGTAGATTTTCATCTTAGCACTCAGGCGTAAAACGGGTGTTGCGGATCGGCTGCCCGTTAAAGAAACCACCCGATTTTCGTTCCGTTGAATTAATGTAGTGAAAATTGGATGACTTCTATAACAGGAAGTCGCGCCAGATTCAAACCCCAGACTGAGCCTTATGACATTTATGAACTAATAAAGCAGGTTCACTCCTAAGTTAGAAATTTCTTCCAAATCCATGGGAATCTTGAATTTATTTTTATTGTTTTGAAAGCCTCTTGCATTAATATACAACCTTTCTTTTCTTTTAAATTGGAGGTGTTAGGGAGCCAGGAGCCAAAGTAGGTCAGCAAGGGCAGGGGTGATTTGTGAGAGGGACCTGCTTTCAGCTGTGGCTCAGTGGGTAGCACCCTTGCCTCTTGAATCAGAAGGTTGTGGGGTTCAGAGTCCCCACTCCAGAAACATCAGCACACAATCTAGGCTGACACTCCAGTGCAGTGCTGAGGGAGCGCTGCACTGTCGGAGCTGCAGTCTTTAGGATGAGAGGTTAAACCGAGGCCCCGTCTGCTCCCTCAGGTGGATGTAAATAGATCCCAAGGGCCACGATTTCGAACAAGAGCAGGGGAGTTATCCCCGGTGTCCTGGCCAATATTTATCCCTCAATCAATATAACAAAAACAGATTATCTGGTCTTTATCACATTGCCCATTTGTGGGAGCTTGCTGTGTGCAAATTGGCTGCTGCATTTCCTACACTGCAACAGTAACTACACTTCAAAAGTATTTCATTAGCTGCAAAGAGCTTTGGGGCATCCTGAGGTCATGAAAGGCGCTATACAAATGCAAGTCTTTCTTTACTTAATCACATGTTTTTTAACTTGTCACAAACAAGGCTTTTCGTTAGGCCTGTTATACCGAACGCTCAACCATTCCGTCCAGGGAGATCAAGACTGCCGTGCTTCTTCAGCCTGGGGAGAACTGGACAAACAGGCCAGGTTGCTTTCTTCAGTGCCCAGGGGTAGTGCTTGGCAGGGCAAAAGCTCCAGTGGCAGAAATTGGAACAAAAAGCATATCCTTCCATTGTACAGGTTTGTGACCAAATTTTAACCTGGTCTTACGTAGTCATGAAAATCTATAATGAATCTAAAAATGCAAAATTGGAGAATTTCCCCAGTCTCCTTTACGTTCTAAACTTTGGTGATTTTAGCAAAGATGGCTATAAAACAGAGGATCGAAGTTAAGGGACGTTTCATGGACTGGCAGAAAATGGGAAGTGGTGTCCTACAGGGACCACCATTGTTCCCCATATATATATATAAATGATTTAGACTCAGAAATCGGAGATCTAGGGTCGAAATTTGTTGATTGGCAAATAGGAACAGGAGGAGGCCATTCAGCCCCTCGAGCCTGTTCCGCCGTTCAATGAGATCATGGCTGATCTGTATCTCAACCCCCTCTACCAACCTTGTTCCCGTGACCCTTAATAACTTTGCCTAACAAAAATCGATCAATTTGATACCAAATTGGGGTGGGGGGGGGGTGTGGGTAGAGCTAATAATGTGGGGAGCTACACCAAAACACAGGAAGATATAAACAGGCTTGCACAATGGGCAGATAAATGGAGGTGGCTAGACTCTCTCTTGTTGGAAATGGTCATTGCCTGGCACTTGTGAGTTGCGAATGTTACTAGTCACTTATCAGCTGAAGCCTGAATGCTGTCCAGGTCTTGCTGCATGCGGGCAAGGACTGCTTCATTGTCTGAGGAGTAATTGGTGTAAGACAAGCCCGAATTCAAAGTTTGAAGAGCGCAACCAGATCGGATGCACCCGCCCAGGGAGGGGGAGGGGGGGTATTGAAAGTTTGAAGAATGCCACCAAATTTGATGCACCTGCCCATTGAGGGGAGGTGGGTGTTGGGTTGTAGGTTTGAAGAATGCAGTCCCATTGCATGTCAAGGGGAGGTGGCTAGGCTCTCTCTCTTGTTGGAGCTGGTCATTGTCTGGCACTTGTCAATTATCAGCCCAATCCTGAATGTTGTCCGGGTCTTGCTGCAGGCGGGCAGGGACTGCTTCGTTATCTGAGGAGTAATCGGTGTACTCTTTTGATTGGGTACTTAAACAAAATGTCTGTAAATTAATAAAACTTTAAATAAAACTTAACAAATTAAATTAAAATTTGATTGTCCGGGTTGATAATGCACTCCAGTCCCCACGGCGCCCACCGGTCGCGGAATGGAGTAATCAGTGTGAGGCAAACCCGAATTGAAAGTTTAGTTCGCATGGTTAATGTAATGGATGCACCGCCTCGGGTGAAAGAGGGGTTGTAGGTTTGAAGAATGCAACCAAAAGGGATGCATCCACTTAGGGAGAGGGAGGGGTTGAAGGTTTGAGGAATGCAACCAAAAGGGATGCAGCCGCCTCGGGAGAGGGAGGGGTTGAAGGTTTGAAGAATGCAACCAAATCTTTTCACACTCACACTCACACAGAAAGAGTCGCAGGTGGCGCTCGGCCACGCGCCGGGTCCCGGTGGAGGAGTTGCCTCTGGACCGTCCGCCTTGAGCTTACAAAAGGCGCGGCCGCCGCCGCCGCTCGGCAGCTGGACTCGGCGCGGTGAGGAGCGCGGAGCAGCCGGAGGAGGGGGGGAGGCGCTGAGCGGAGCAGCTGGACTCGGCGCGGTGAGGAGCGCGGAGCAGCCGGAGGAGGGGGGGAGGCGCTGAGTGAGCCGCCGGCTACGACATGCCGCGCATCAGCTGGCGGGTGAACCAGGCGGTGCGGAGCCTGGTGACCGAGGGCTCGCTGGTGCGGCCGGCAAGAACAAGCCCAGGGGGCGGAGGAGGAAGGAGGCCGGGGGCGGTGATCCTGCTGCTGCTGCCGCCCGCCGGAGAAAGGCCGAGAAGAGGGCGGGCGGGGTCCGCCAGGCGGCGAGGCCTGTCGGGCAACCCGGGAGCCGTCGGGGGCCCCAGGTCCCCTCCAGGGGCAGGAAGCCCGGGAGTTGCCGAGACCAGAAGGCGGCAGCAGCCCCACGGGCGGCGGCCAAGACTGAAAACCAAAACAGAAATACTATCCGTATGAACCGAAACAAAAGGCTCTTTTCAGAGCCACCACACCCTTCAGATGAAAGAGGTTGTTCCAGAATTATACAATAAATATCTTTATTTTTAAATCATTGCTGTGGACGTTGTTTCTGTTCAACTTTCCCGATTGACATTTTGAAGATAAGCCCGAGAATCTTCGAATGATCCTGGCGGTTGTCCTCCAGCTCTCGGGAGACTTTGCAACCAGCTGCAGCCGTCGTGAAGCATCTTGCAGACTAGAATGAGTTGGAGAAAAAATAGTCACAGAAATGATTGGTATTCATTGGATTAAGAGTTGGAATTGTGTTGGTGTTTCTGCTCCATACGATCATCCATGTCGCCCTACTTTACCTCATGTTTCCAGCGCATTCTGCAGTGAGTGTCTCACTTCCTGACTCCAAGCCTTTCCACCATCTACAAGGCACAAGTCAGGAGTGTGATGGAATACTCTCCAGTGTGGACCATCGACAAGATGCACTGCAGCAACTCGCCAAGGCTTCTTCGGCAGCACCTCCCAGACCCGCGACCTCTTCCACCTAGAAGGACAAGGGCGGCAGGCACATGGGAACACCACCACCTCCAAGTTCCCCTCCAAGTCACACACCATCCTGACTTAGAAATATATCGGCCAATCCTTCATCGTCACTGGGTCAAAATCCTGGAACTCCCTCCCTAACAGCACTGTGGGAGTACCTTCACCAGTCGGACTGCAGCGGTTCAAGGAGGCGGCTCACCACCTCCTCCTCAAGGGCGATTAGGGATGGGCAATACAAGCTGGCCTTGCCAGCGATGCCTACATCCCGAGAATCTTTTAAAATACCAAATAAATTGCCTCAGGTTTAGCATTTGTGTACTATGCCATAAGGGTTTTAGTAAATAGCTAATATTGCAGTGGCCTTTCTTAAACAGAAGCGATTAAGTGCATATATTTTTTTCTTAGACAATCTCTTTTGTAGTTTCTGGGACCCGTCTAACTTGTATATTATGGGGAGTTCCAGAATTGTTGTGGCTCGAATGAATTTATTTCACATAAGACATTTACTGTGGACGTGTCACATGAGAGTATGAGATTTTATATATATATATATAGCTTCGGGGTTTTGCTCCAGCAAATTAAGGTTTCCCCATTCCTTGCGTGGCAGCGGCTTCTGGCAAAAAAAACTTGATAGGTGACTGTGATTTGTGCAGACTGAACATGTGGTATGTCAAGGATCAGCGAATTGGAATAGACAATTTGGCATCCGTCATTAGGATAAAGCTGTGTATATAAAGGAGGGGTTGCGGGCTCCATTTCGATGTTGCTTTGTGTTTTTATTAACCAGTCGAGGTGGAGAAGGAATTGAAGGGCTTGCCATGCCGACTGCTGCTGCTGTTTCCACCAGTTCCACCACAGCCGGTGCCAAGGGCGCCGTCTCCAAGAAGGGCTCAAAGAAAACCGCCATGAAAATGACCAGGAGAGGGGACAGGAAGCACAGGAGGAGCAGGAAGCAGAGTTACAGCATCTACATCTACAAGGTGCTGAAGCAGGTCCACCCCGACCCGACACCGGCATCTCATCTCCTCCAAGGCCATGAGTGTCATGAACTTGTTCCTCACCGACATCTTCGAGCGCATCGCCTGCGAGGCCTCCCGCCTGATCCATTACACCAAACACCAGACCATCTCCTCCCGGGAGATCCAGACCGCCGTCCGCCTCCTGCTGCACGGGGAACTGGCCAAGCACGCCATCTCGGAGGGGACCAAGGCGGTCACCAAATACACCAGCTCCAAGTAGAGTCCCCCTCCCAAAATAAAACCTGCAATTAAATCACCAAACGGCTCTATTAAGAGCCACTTCACAAAGCCTTAAAACGGAGCTATAAAACAAAACCGAGACCCCTGAACAAATACTTCTGTTAGGCTGTATGTTAATGCAATGAATTGCCAAATTAATCATCCGGTTCATCCATCTACATTGATATTGAAACCCAGGAGTACAGCGAAGATCAATGTTGCCGGACCGCCAATATTGTGGAAAAAAGCGGGTAAAATAGGAGGTCGCTCAAGCATTAATGTTCAGTGACGCCACATTTCGGTTTAGGAAGACCTTTGTTTTGTACAGGGAAGGGGAGAACTTGGAGACAAGAAATCATTGAGACCGCGACTTGGAGTAGGAGATAAGACGGACACATTTCCCCAGATCAAGAAATCTGCACAGCTCACATTTACAAATGACATTTAAGGTCGAAACACGTCCCACGATGCTTCACGGGGGAAAGAGATGAAGAGACGCTCAAGTCTTTACAGAGAGTTGAGCTAAAGATACATGAAAAAAACATAAGATTCAGAAGAACTTAATAATTACAATAATCAACTTTATTGTCATTGTTAGTGCACAAGTGCGGTACAACGAAATGTAGGCTTGCGGCTCCCGAGAGTGTACATTTAGGTTAAGACATTTAACATTCAACATTCATCTGACTTGTAATACATAAACATAAACATAATAAAGTGCATTGGCAGATGTGCAGGCTTTAGAGTTTATTTGTGGAGTTCAGTAGGATGACAGCCCTGGGAAAGAAGCTGTTCCTAAATCTGGTCGTTCGGGTGCGAATGCATCTGTAGCGTCTCCCAGATGGCAGGAGGGCGAACAGACTGTGGCTGGGGTGGGTAGGGTCTTTGATGATGGTCAGTGACCTCCGTAAAGAGCGAGAGAGAATGTCTCTGGGGATATATAATTGCTCTGAGGTGATACACGCTTTGGAAAGAAGGCGACTTTGTTTTGTGTTTTGTTGGCAGGCATTTTTCAGGAGACGAGACCTTTGGCTCTGCAGCGTCTGGTTCGCCTGGTTAAATAGCGCCGGCTGCTGGAAACTCTTCATCCCCCAACACACACTCAGATGGAGAGAGAGAGAGAACAGGTCCCAGCCCCAAGCCATGGCCGACACTCTCCCTGCCAGGAACAGCAGGAGGAAGACCAGGACTGCGCCCCCGGCCAGGAGACCCAGCGCCACCGTGTCCCAGCAGATCCTGGAGGCGGTGGCGGCCACCAAGAAATGCCGGGGGCTCTCGGCTCTCAAGAAGGTCCTCTCGGGCCGCGGCTACGACGTGGCCAGAAACAACTGGCGGGTCCACCAGGCGGCCCGGAGCCTGGTGACCAAAGGCTCAATGCTGCAGCCCACCGGCACCTGCGCCTCGGGCTCCTTCAGGCTCAGCAAGAGGTGGGGCGACTGGGAGGAGGAGCAGAAACCCAAGAGGGAGCCCGCCGCCGCCGCCAGGGAGAGGAGGAGGAGGATGAAGCAAGGTGCGGTCAGGAAAGCGGCGCCCAGGAGCAGAGGCTCGCCCAGGAAGACCCAGAAACAGGGCGCCGCCAGGAAGGGGGCGAGGAGGGCCACCGCCCACAAACCCAAGGGCAGGAAGGCGGCCAGGGCCGAAGGGAAAGGCAAACGCCAGCGTGCAAAGCCGAGCAAGCTGGCCAAACAACCGGAGCAGGAAGCGGACCAAACCCCCGCTCAGGAGGAGACCTCCCTGTCGGAGAAAGAAAGCCAAGTTTGCTCAGAGCAAGAGGACAGCTCCTGAAGGGGAGACCAATCAGAGGATGAATACCTTCAATATCAAACGGCTCTTTTCAGAGCCACAAAAAACATTCACAAAGAGCCGGACCGAAGGGTTGGGTGTGTGAAAAAAGGAACATTGCAATTGACCCGATGGTATAAGACCAAAATCATCCTTATTGAAAAATAGAAAACCAATTATTTCCCCATTACAATACTGGAAATTATTAAAAATTCGATTGAGTTTTAATTCCTTAAGTATACCTTCCAGGAATAATATAATATATGAACCAATATTGGTTTTTAACTCCTATTTTAAAGGTGGTTAAATTGACAGCAGCAGAGCTGTGATAGATTGTAGGGCGGGAGAATCGGAAGACCAGGAGTCCTCAGCCTGGGCACCACTTTCAACAGTCCTCAGCCAGCTCCGCAACCGCAGCTTTTGCCTCAAATTGTTCATTTTGTTATATTTCTCGCTTCAGCAATGAGACTATCTGAAAATTATAAATGGTTGAAATCAAATCCTGCCGTGCAGCTGATGATTGTTGCTGCAAGTATTTATTGTAATGGGCATATCGTGAAACTACAAACGTCTTTATGAACTCCTGCAGTTGCGGCGATGCCTTGTAGATAGCATTTAAATTCTGTTAGTTAGTGACATGATTTCGGTAGGTAAGTCGTCTTCGCCACTTGAATGTGTAAGAATCAACGTTGAAACAACAATAATGAGCTATTTTCGCTTCCATTGTGTGCTTCCGATACACTTTTAATAGCCTAGCTGAGATTGTCTTTGTCAAGACCACCAATTTACATTTTTATAACGTAAAAAAATGGATGGTATCGCAGAATACAACCTCCAAAATGCTGGCGAAATTGCTACAAAACGTGGTACTAAAATTCAGGCACCATAAACCAGGTGGCCCTACTTATAAACAAATGGAATTTTAGAATGTGGTCTCCAGCGAACTGGTGAAATGTTGGGACTTCCCAACATCCCAGGTAATAGGATTTGGTCACCAAGAACCAGTGTGTGATTGTGCGGACCCAGATCGATGAGTAGCCCCACAACCTATCAGCAACATTCAACACAATGCTTGAGAATGGAAGTTGCAGGTGATCCTTTCAAATGTTTATTTTCAAAAGTACAGCTCCGCGACCATGGCCGAAATTAATAGAACCTATGGGGTAAAGGCCACAAAATAGCATCGACATCTAAATGACATGACCTGCTGCATCAACGCATTGAAATGAAAATGCTGCTTATTGCCTGTTGGATCTTCTTGGGCACGGCGGCCGCAGATCTAATGTGCATGATCTCGGCCCAAACTTGCAGTAGGCAGCCCTCTGATTATCGCTATTGATAGGACGTGGCCTTCTCAAACATCCGCTCTCCTGTGAATTCAAAAACCCTCGGGTGTTTACAAGTTCTCCCTTGCCACGACTTCAATTTATATAGTGCCTTTCAAATCCTCTGGACATCTCAAAACACCTGACAACCTAAGATTACTCTTCAGTGAACGAACAGCCAGACAATCTGTTTTAGGGGTGTTGGCTGAGTTGTGAAATGTTGGTGACATAGGAACAGGAGTTGGCCATTCAGCCCTTCCAGTCTGCTCTGCCATTCAATTAGATCATGGCTGATCTGTACCTCAACTCCATGTACCCACCTTAGCTCCGTATCCCTTGATATCCTTACAAAGGTGGTTGGGACACGGAGACACCTTTTTCTTCTTCAATTACTGCTACGGGACTTATATCCACCCGAACTGAAGATTTCACCTGAATGACTGTGTAAGGGTAAACCGGGAGAGCTTCTTCTCCCCTCTGGTATAAAGGGTCGACGTCCGCCTTATTCCCTATCAATCACTCAGAGTCCTGCGAGGCCTCCCGCCTGACCCATTACACCAAACGCCAGACCATCTCCTCCTGGGAGATCCAGACCGCCGTCCGCCTCCTGCTGCCCGGGGAACTGGCCAAGCACGCCGGACCATCTCCTCCCGGCCGGGAGATCCAGACCGCCGTCCGCCTCCTGCTGCCTGGGGAACTGGCCAAGCATGCCGTCTCGGAGGGGACGAAAGCTGCCACCAAATACACCAGCTGCAAATAAAGCCTTTCGTTCCTCCCACCTTAAAAACTCAACCCAAAGGCTCTTTTCAGAGCCACTCACGAGATCCGGAAGGGACTATTTATTTTCATTTGACTAATGACATTTGAAATATGGACAGCATAAAGAACGGAACTCTTTTTAAAAATGTTTTATCATCTTTTCTTTATTTAACCCTCACTTTCATTTTTTTTGTCGTATGTTGAGATTTTGCTGGTGTTTTTTTGTAATATAGTATATCGTTAATTTAAAATAGATTGAAATTTAAAAATATATAACAAAATGATGCATTGTCACTGCCCTGTTTTGTACAAAGCACTCATTTATAAGCGGGTCGCTGAAAAGCTAAAATGAAATTAAATCTGTCAATTCAGGAACCAGTAATTTTAAAGGATCAATTTGCCATAATTCACAATTTAATAATGAATTATTCAGTCTCACAGATGCCATTTTAATGATTAAGAACATAAGAAATAGGAGCAGGAGTAGGCCAATCGGCCCCTCGAGCCTGCTCCGCCATTCAATAAGATCATCGCTGATCTGATCCTAATCGCCAACCCACTATCACAGAACCATCTCCTGAATCTAACAGAATTAGACACACGAAATAGGAGCAGGATCAGGCTACACGGCCCCTGGGCCCGCTCCGCTACCCACAGGGCCATGACCGATCCGAACCTCGACTCATGTCCAAATTCCTGCCCGCTCCCCGTAACCCTTAATTCCCTTTACTTCTAGGAAACTGTTTATTTCTGTTTTAAATTTATGTAATGATGTAGCTTCTACAGCTTTTTGGGGCAGCATATTCCATGGACCTACCACCCTCTGAGTGAAGTAGTTCCTCCTCATCTCAGTTTTGAAAGAGCAGCCCCTTATTCTAAGACTATGCCCCCTAGTTCTAGTTTCACCCATCATCGGGAACATCTTCCCCGCATCCACCCGATCCAACCCCTTCACAATCTTATATGTTTCAATAAGATCGCCTCTCATTCTTCTGAACTCCAATGAGTAGAGTCCCAATCTACTCAACCTCTCCTCATATGTCCATCCCCTCATCCCCGGGATTAACCGAGTGAACCTTCTTTGTACTGACTCGAGAGCAAGTATGTCCTTTCTTAAGTATGGACACCAAAACTGTATGCAGTATTCCAGGTGCGGTCTCACCAATACCTTGTACAACTGAAGCAATACCTCCCTATTTTTATATTCTATCCCCCTAGCAATGAAAGCCAACATTCCATTGGCCTTCTTAATCACTTGCTGCACCTGCATACTAACCTTTTGAGTTTCGTGCACCAGGACCCCCAGATCCCTTTGTACTTCAGTACTTTCCAGTTTCTTGCCATTAAGATAATAACTTGCTCTACGATTTTTCCTGCCAAAGTGCATAACCTCACACTTTCCAGTATTGTATTCCATCTGCCAAATCTCTGCCCACTTACTTAGCCTGCCTATGTCCCCTTGGAGGTTTTTTATGTCCTCCTCACTCACTACTTTCCCTCCCATCTTAGTATTATTCAGTCCCACAGACGCTATAATTTTAATTAAAATGATTATTCAGTCCCACAGATGACAATCTTTAGCAGTAATGATTATTATTTAGTCTCACAAATGCCATAGTTTTAATTATTATTCAGTCCCAGATACCATAATTTTAACGATTATTATTCAATCCCACAGATGCAATCATTTAAACAATAATGATTATTATTCAAATCCACAGATAATGATTATTATTCAATCCCACAGATGCAATAATTTAAACAATAATGATTATTATTCAATCCCACAGATGCAGTAATTTAAACAATAATGATTATTATTCAATCCACAGATGCAATAATTTAAACAATAATGATGATTATTCAATCCCACAGATGCAATGATTTTAACAATAATGATTATTATTTAGTCCCACAGATGCAATGATTTTAATAACTGGTTAATATTCAGTCCCACAGAGGGCCATCACTTTAACAATAACGAGTCTGATTCACAGACGAGCTCTTATTCTATAAGCCGCCTTTTTCGTTGGTGTCGGAGGTTGGAGCGGATTGAGAAACGCGCCAATCAGAGGCCGAGATTTGCCGGGTTTTCAGCCAATCAGAAGGCGCGGCTGGGCTGGGCGGGGCCGGCGGCTGCTATAAAAGCCGCAGCCCGGAGCGGGGAAAAGCCCCCCACCCCCCTGGGGGGAGGACAGCCCCCGACCGCCCGGGGAGAAGGGACAGCAGTCGGCCGGCACCTTGGGCAACAAGGGCTCGCGGGTGGGCGGGGCTATGACCTCACCCGCGCGCTGAGGCGGTTGAACGGCCGATCAGGAGCCACGTGACCCCGGAGCTGGCGGCGGCCTTTTAACACAGTGGGCGGGACCCCGAGGCGTTGCGGGCTGCGATTGGTGAGCGCAGCTGTCAATCTACGAGTCGCAGCCAATAGAAGAGATGGACTCAGTGAGGGACTTTAAGCGCGCGCTGTGTGGACGCAGTGCGCATGCTCGGTGCTGCTCGCAGTCCCCGGATGAGGCTCCGGTTTGAGGAAGGAGATAAAATGGCGGCGGGACTGAGGAGCGGCGGATGGTGCGGTGAGTGTGGATCAGAGAATCTCCGACATTTACAGCAGCGCCGGCCTCTTTTAGGCAATCTCTGGGAACATTGGGTCGAAGTGGGGCTGGTGGTGGAAGCGGGAGGGTGGCGTGCTTGGGGCGAAGGGGCCGGTTGGGGTGGGGGGTGCTTGGGTTGACGTGCGCTGCCTGCGCTTGTCTTCCGATTGTTCCTAGCGAAGAGACTCGGTGTTCGGAACCTTCCCGGATTCTTCTCCACTTTGTGCGCCCTTGGGCCAGGGATTCCCAGGTGTTGGTGGGGATGTTGCACTTTTTCAAGGAGGCTTTGAGGGTGTCCTTGAAGCATTTCCTCTGCCCACCTGGGGCTCTCTTGCTGTGCCGGAGCTCCGAGTAGAGCGCTTGTTTTGGGAGTCTCGTATCGGGCATGCGGACAATGTGACCCGTCCATCGGAGCTGATCGAGCGTGGTCAAAGCTTCGATGCTGGGGATGTTGGCCTGAGCGAGAACACGGACGTTGGTGCGCCTATCCTGCCAAAGGATTTGCAGGATCTTGTGGAGGCAGCGTTGGTGGTACTTCTCCGGTGCTTTGAGGTGCCTGCTGTACGTGGTCAATGTCTCTGAGGCATACAGCAGGGCGGGTATCACTGCTGCTCTGTAGACCATGAGCTTAGTGCGGGGTTTGAGGTCTTGGTCTTCAAACACACTCTTCCTCAGGCGACCGAAGGCTGCACTGACACACTAAAGGCGGTGTTGGACTTCGTCATCGACGTCTGTCCTTATTGACAGTAGGCTCCCGAGGTATGGAAAGTGGTCCACGTTGTGAGACTATGCCCTGAGACTATGCCCCCTAGTTCTAGCCACTCCAGCCAGGGGAAACAACCTCTCGGCATCTACCCTGTCAATCCCCTTCAGAATCTTGTATATTTCAATGAGATTACCTCTCATTCCCCTACATTACACTCCATCTGCCACCTTACTGCCCACTCACACAGTCTATCTATATCCCTTTGCAGACTCTGTGTCCTCACAGCTTACTGTCCCGCCTAGATTTGTAGCGTCAGCGAACTTGGATACATTACACATTGTCCCTTCATCTAGGTCATTAATGTAGATTGTAAATAGCTGAGGCCCCAACACTGATCCTTGCGACACCCCACTAGTTACAGCCTGCCAACCTGAAAAAGGTCCGTTTATCCCTACTCTCTGTTTTCTGTCTGTTAACCAATCCTTGATCCATGCTACTATATTACCCCCAACCCCATGAGCCCGAATCTTGTGCAATAACCTTTTATGTGACACCTTATCGACTGCCTTTTGGAAATCTAAATATACTACATCCACTGGTTCCCCTTTATCTACCCTGCTAGTAACATCATCAGAAAACTCTAATAAATTTGTCAAACACTATTTCCCTTTCATAAAACCATGTTGACTCTGCCTAATCATGTTATGATTTTTCTAAGTGCCCTGATACCACTTCCTTAACACTGGATTCCAGTGTTTTCCGAATGACTGATGGGCTAACTGGCCTGTAGTGCCCTGTTTTCTCTCTTCCCTCCTTTCTTGAATTGCGACCTTCCAATCTGCTGGGACCATTCCAGAATCTCGGGAATTTTGGAAGATCAAAACCAATGTATCCACTATCTCTTCAGCCACCTCTTTTACAACCCTAGGATGTAGGCCGTCGGGTCCAGGGGATTTGTCGGTTTTCAGACCTATTAGATTCTCTAGTACTTTCTCTACTTATATGAATTATGTTCAGTTCCTCACCCTCATTAGACCCTTGGTTCCCCACCATTTTTGGTATGCTTTTTGTGTCTTCTACTGTGAAGACAGATACAAAATATTTGTTTAACGTTTCTGCCATTTCCTTCTTCCCCATAATAATTTCTCCTGTCTCAGCCTCTAAGGGACCAATGTTTACTTTTGCTACTCCCTTGCAACATACTTGTAAATAATCTTACAATCTGCTTTTAGATTTCTTGCTCGTTTTCTGTCATTGCATTTTTTCCCTTTTTTATCAATTTTTGGTCAATCTTTGCTGGTTTCTGAAACTCTCTCAATCCTCAGGCTTACTATTATTCTTTGCAACATTATAAGCTTCTTTCAATCTAATGCTATCCTTACCTTCTTTAGTTAGCCATGGTTGGATCACTTCCCGTGGAGTTTGTTTCTCAATGGAATGTATTTTAGTTGAGAATTATGAAATATTTCTTTAAATGCTAGCCACTGCTTATCTACCGCCATACCTTTTTAATCTATTTTTCCAATCTACCTCCGCCAACTCTCCCCTCATACCTATGTAATTGGCTTTATTTAAGTTTAAGACAATAGTTTCGGACTTAGGCAAGTCACTCTCAAAATTAATGTGAAGTTCTAACATATTATGATCACTCTGCCCCAGTGGATGCTTTACTATGAGGTTGCTAATTAACCCGGTCTTATTACACAATACAAGTTCTAACATTGTTGGTTCCATGACATTTTGTTCCAGGAAACTGTCCCGAATGGATTCCATGAACCCATCCTGCAGACTCCTGCTCGACAGCCCTGTAGGTTACGGCTCTTCAAGTGTACACCCAAGTACTTTTTAAATGTGCTGAGGGTCTCTGCCTCTACCATCCTTTCAGACAGTGAGTTCCAGACCACCACCACCCTCTGGGTGAAAAAAATTACATCTGCTCTGCACCCTCTAGTGGATGGACTGGGGAGAAAGGTCTTTACTAACCGAGGCATAGAATATAAGAGCTGGGAGGTAATGCGTGAACTGTATAGCTAGGCCGCAGCTAGAATACTGCGTGCAGTTCTGGTCAACACATTACAGGAAGGATGTGATTGCATTACAGAGGGTGCAGAGGAGATTTACGGGGATTTTGCCTGGGCTGGGGAATTTTTGCTATGTGGAAAGATTGGATAGGCTGGGGTTGTTTTCTTTGGAACAGAGAAGGCCAAGGGGAGACTCGATTGAGGTGTATCAAATTATTAGGGGCCTAGATAGAGTTGATAGGAAAGATCTATTTCCCTTAGCAGAAGGGTCAATAATCAGGGGGGCATAGATTTAAAGCAGATGGTCAAAGGATTAGAGGGGTTTTGAGGTGAGTTTTTTACACCCAGAGGGTGGTGGAGGTCTGGAACTTACTGCCTGAAAGGGTGGTAGAGGCAGAGAACCTCATCACGTTTAAAAACTGCTTGGATATGCACTTGAAGTGCCGTAAGCTACCAGGCTACGGACCAAGTGCTGGAAAGTGGGATTAGAGTGGATAGGTCTTTGTCAGCCGGCTCAGACAAGATGGGCCGAATGGCGGCCTTCTGTGCAGTAAATTTCTATGATTGTGTAACCTGGGGAGGATGGGCCCAGTGAGATCAGACAGTGTGTAACCCGGGGAGGATGAGCCCAGTGAGATCAGACAGTGTGTAACCCAGGGAAGATGGGCCCAGTGAGATCAGACAGTGTGTAACCCGGGGAGGATGAGCCCAGTGAGATCAGACAGTGTGTAACCCAGGGAAGATGGGCCCAGTGAGATCAGACAGTGTGTAACCCGGGGAGGATGAGCCCAGTGAGATCAGACAGTGTGTAACCCGGGGAGGATGGGCCCAGTGAGATCAGACAGTGTGTAACCCGGGGAGGATGGGCCCAGTGAGATCAGACAGTGTGTAACCCAGGGAAGATGGGCCCAGTGAGATCAGACAGTGTGTAACCCGGGGAGGATGAGCCCAGTGAGATCAGACAGTGTGTAACCCGGGGAGGATGGGCCCAGTGAGATCAGACAGTCTGTAACCCGGGGAGGATGGGCCCAGTGAGATCAGACAGTCTGTAACCCGGGGAGGATGGGCCCAGTGTGATCAGACTGTGTGTAACCCGGGGAGGATGAGCCCAGTGAGATCAGACTGTGTGTAACCCGGGGAGGATGGGCCCAGTGAGATCAGACAGTGTGTAACCCGGGGAGGATGGGCCCAGTGTGATCAGACAGTGTTTAACCCGGGGAAGATGGGCCCAGTGAGATCAGACAGTGTGTAACGCGGGGAGGATGGGCCCAGTGTGATCAGACAGTGTTTAACCCGGGGAAGATGGGCCCAGTGAGATCAGACAGTGTGTAACCCGGGGAGGATGGGCCCAGTGAGATCAGACAGTGTTTAACCCGGGGAAGATGGGCCCAGTGAGATCAGACAGTGTATAACCCGGGGAGGATGGGCCCAGTGAGATCAGACAGTGTGTAACCCGGGGGGGATGGGCCCAGTGAGATCAGACAGTGTGTAACCCGGGGAGGATGGGCCCAGTGTGATCAGACAGTGTGTAACCCGGGGAGGATGGGCCCAGTGAGATCAGACAGTGTGTAACCCGGGGAGGATGGGCCCAGTGAGATCAGACAGTGTGTAACCCGGGGAGGATGGGCCCAGTGAGATCAGACAGTGTGTAACCCGGGGAGGATGGGCCCAGTGAGATCAGACAGTGTGTAACCCGGGGAGGATGGGCCCAGTGAGATCAGACAGTGTGTAACCCGGGGAGGATGGGCCCAGTGAGATCAGACAGTGTGTAACCCGGGGAGGGTGGGCCCAGTGAGATCAGACAGTGTGTAACCCGGGGAGGATGGGCCCAGTGAGATCAGACAGTGTGTAACCCGGGGAGGATGGGCCCAGTGAGATCAGACAGTGTGTAACCCGGGGAGGATGGGCCCAGTGAGATCAGACAGTGTGTAACCCGGGGAGGATGGGCCCGGTGAGATCAGACAGTGTGTAACCCGGGGAGGATGGGCCCAGTGAGATCAGACAGTGTGTAACCCGGGGAGGATGGGCCCAGTGAGATCAGACAGTGTGTAACCCGGGGAGGATGGGCCCAGTGAGATCAGACAGTGTGTAACCCGGGGAGGATGGGCCCAGTGAGATCAGACAGTGTGTAACCCGGGGAGGGTGGGCCCAGTGAGATCAGTGTGTAACGCGGGGAGGATGGGCCCAGTGAGATCAGACAGTGTGTAACCCGGGGAGGATGGGCCCAGTGAGATCAGACAGTGTGTAACCCGGGGAGGATGGGCCCAGTGAGATCAGACAGTGTGTAACCCGGGGAGGATGGGCCCAGTGTGATCAGACAGCGTGTAACCCGGGGAGGATGGGCCCAGTGAGATCAGACAGCGTGTAACCCGGGGAGGATGGGCCCAGTGAGATCAGACAGTGTGTAACCCGGGGAGGATGAGCCCAGTGAGATCAGACCCTGTGTAACCCGGGGAGGATGGGCCCAGCTTCGGTTTGCCTAAAGCACAGGGAAATTGTACATTTCTATCCGGAGCTTTGGTGATTTGCTGGAAGCCCAGGCGGGCGTGGTGGGGATCTGAGAAAAGGGACAACATCAGACAGAAGCACTCGGACCCAAACTTTTATTTTTATTATGCTGTAGAAAAGTCTACATTACATTACTTCACACTATTCATGTTGTTATTTTCAGTCCTGCCATAATTAGATCTCCCGGTGAAAGACTGAGTGATTGAGAAAGGTCCACAGCTGAGAGTAAACAGGGATTGCAGACTGAGGAACGACAGCAGGTGAACCAACACAGGATTGTGAGAGCACCAACTGGAGAGAACTCTTCCGATTCAAAGAGCTTCCAGAGATCGACTGGGGGAGAAAGGTCAGATAGTCCCATTGACTCAGATACACACTGGTCCTGCAGATGGACTGGGGGGAAAGGTCAGAGTCCCATTGACTCAGATACACACTGGTCCTGGAGATGGACTGGGGAGAAAGGTCAGCGAGAGTCCCATTGACTCAGATACACACTGGTCCTGGAGATGGACTGGGGAGAAAGGTCAGCGAGAGTCCCATTGACTCAGATACACACTGGTCCTGGAGATGGACTGGGGAGAAAGGTCAGAGAGAGTCCCATTGACTCAGATACACACTGGTCCTGGAGATGGACTGGGGAGAAAGGTCAGCGAGAGTCCCATTAACTCAGATACACACTGGTCCTGGAGATGGACTGGGGAGAAAGGTCAGAGAGAGTCCCATTGACTCAGATACACACTGGTCCTGGAGATGGACTGGGGGGAAAGGTCAGAGTCCCATTGACTCAGATACACACTGGTTCCTCCCTCCCTTCCATTTCCTGATTTACAGCTATTTCTGGGATGTTACTTGTATCCTCTGGTGAAGACCGAGACAAAATACCTGTACAATTCAACTGCCATCTCCTTATTTTCCATTATTAATTCCCTGACACTCTCTTTATCGGACCAACACTCACTTTGTTAAATCTTTTCTTTATTAAATATCTATAGAAACTCTTACTATCTGTTTTTATATTTCTAGCTAGCTTTCTCTCGTACTCTAATTTTTCTCCTTATTAATCTTTTAGTCACTCTTTGCTGTTTTTTATATTCTGTCCTATCTTCTGACCTGCCAGCCATCTTTGCGCAATTATATGCTTTTTCTTTAAGTTGGATACTATCGTTAATTTTTTTAGTTAACCATGGATGGTGGGTCCTCCCCTTGGAATTTTTCTTTCTTGTTGGAATGTATATATTCTGCATATTCTGAAATATCCCCTTAAATGTCTCCCACTGCATCTCTATTGACCTGTCCCTTAACCTAATTTGCCAGTTCACTTTAACTAGCTCTGCTTTCATGCCCTCATAATTGCCCTTATTTAATTTTAAAATGCTAGTCTTTGACCCATTCTTCTCTTCCCTCAAACTGAAGGTAAAGTTCAATCATATTATGATCGCTGCCACCTAGGGGCTCCTTCACCATGAGGTCTTCAATCCTATCTCATTGCACAATACCAGGTCTAGTATAGCCTGCTCTCCGGTTGGCTCCAGAACGTGCTGTTGTAAGAAACTATCCTGAAAACATTCTATGAACTCCTCATTTAGGCCAATTTGCTCGTGGCTCAGGTAATAATGCAGACATTATTACCCTTGAGGTTCTGCTTTTTAATTTAGCCCCTAGCTGTTCACAGTCTCTCAGCAGAACCGCTTTCCTAGTTCTAACTGTCATTGGTACCTACATGGACCACGACCATTGGCTCCTCCCCCTCCCACTGCAAGTTCCTCTCTAGCCCAGAGCAGATATCCTGAACCCTGGCACCGGGCAGGCAACACAGCCATCTGGACTCTCGCTCTTGGCCGCAGAGAACTGTATCTATCGCCCTGACTATGCTATCCCTTATTACCACTATATTCCTATTAACTCCCCCCGCTTGAATCGCTTCCTGTACCTCGGTGCCACGGTCAGTTTGCTCATCCACCCTGCAGCCACCGCTTTCATCCATACAGGCCGCAAGAACCTCAAACCTGTTGGACAATTGCAAAGGCTGAGGCTCCCATACCTGCCTCACCCTTTAATTCATTCAAATTAAATGAAAGGGTAAGGCATGGCAGGAGAGCTCTGTGCCATGGTATGCTCTTCCTGCACTTTGTGGGAAATCAGGGACACTTCCTGTGTCCCTGACGACCAGGTGTGCGGGAAGTGTATCCAGCTGCAGCTACTGACAGACCGCATTGCGGCGCTGGAGCTGCGAGTGGCTATATACTGGAGCATTCGCAATGCTGAGGACGTCGTGGATAGCATGTTTAGGAAGTTGGTCACACCGCAGGTAAAGGCTGCACAGGCAGGAAGAGAATGGGTGGCCACCAGGCAGAGTAGTAGGCGCAGGCAGGTAGTGCAGGGGTCCCCTGCGACCATCCCCCCCTCAAACAGATATACGGCTTTGGATATTGTTGGGGAGGATGGCTTATCGGGAAGGCAGCAGCAGCCAACTTCCTGGCACCGTGGGTGGTTCTGCTGCACAGGACTGGAGGAAAAAGAGTGGGAGAGCTATAGAAATAGGGGATTCTATTGTAAGGGGAACAGATAGGCGTTTCTGTGGCCACAAACGTGACTCCAGGATGGTATGTTGCCTCCTGGTGCAAGGGTCAAGGATGTCTCAGAGTGGCTGTAGAACATTTTGCAAGGGGAGGGTGAACAGCCAGTTGTCGTGGTGCATATAGGTACCAACGATATAGGTACAAAATGGGATGTCGTCCTAAAAGCTGAATATAGGGAGTTAGGAGGTAAATTTAAAAATAGGACCTCCAAGGTAGTAACCTCAGGATTGCTACCAGTGCCACGTGCTAGTAGAGTAGCAATAGAAGGATATTTCAGATGAATACGTGGCAAGAGGAATGGTGCCAGGGGGAGGGATTCAAATTCCTGGGACATTGGAACCAGTTCTGGGGGAGGTGGGGCTAGTACAAACCGGACGGTTTGCACCTGGGCAGGACCGGGACCGATGTCCTAGGGGGAGTGTTTGCTAGTGCTCTGGGGGAGGGTTTAAACTAAAATGGCAGGGGGTTGGGAACCTGAGCAGGGAGACAGAGGAAAGGGAAACGATAGAAGCAAAAGACAGGAAGGAGAAAAACAAAGGTGGCAGTCAGAGAAATCAAGGGTTTAAATCAAATATGGCCACAGTAAATAATAATTCTAAAAGGTCTAAGAGCATTAAAAAAACAAGCCTGAAGGCTTTGTCTTAATGCAAGGAGCATTCGCAATAAGGTGGATGAATTAGCTGCGCAAATAGAGGTGAACAGATATGATATGATTGGGATTATGGAAACCTGGCTCCAGGGTGACCAAGGCTGGGAACTCCACATCCAGGGGTATTCAATATTCAGGAAAGAAAGGCGAAAAGGAGGTGAGGTAGCATTGCTGGTTAAAGAGCAGATTAACACAATTGTAAGGAAGGATATTAGCTCTGATGATGTGGAATCCTTATGGGTAGAATTGAGAAATACCAAGGGGCAGAAAACGTTAGTGGGAGTGGTATACAGAACCCCAAACAGTAATGCGGAGGTTGGAGATGGCATTAAACAGTAAATTAGAGATGCGTGCAATAAGGGCACAGCAGTTATCATGGGTGACTTTAATCTACATATAGATTGGGCTAACCAAATTAGTAATAATACTGTGGAGGAGGAATTCCTGGAGTATATACGGGATGGTTTCCTGGACCAGTATGTCGAGGAACCAACTAGAGATCAGGCCATCTTAGACTGGGTATTATGTAATAAGAAAGGATTAATTAGCAATTTTGTTGTGCGAGGCCCCTTGGGTCGGAGCGATCATAATATGGTAGAATTCTTCATTAAGATGGAGAGTGAAGTAGTTGACTCAGACTAGGGCCTTGAATTTAAATAAAGGAAACTACGATGGTATGAGGCGCGAGTTGGGTAGGATTGATTGGGGAATGTCACTCAAAGGGTTGACGGTGGCTAGGCAATTGCAAACATTCAAAGACCGCATGGATGAACTACAGAATTTGTTCATCCCTGTTTGGCATAAAAATAAAACAAAAAGTTGACTCAACCGTGGCTAATAAGGGAAATTAGGGATAGCGTAAGATCCAAGGAGAGGACATATAAATTGGCCAGAAAAAGCAGTAAACCTGAGGATTGGGAGCTGTTTCAGATTCAGCAAAGGAGGACAAAGGGATTAATTAAGAGGTGGAAAATAGAGTATGAGAGTAAGCTTGCAGGGAACATAAAAACTGACTGCAAAAGCTTCTATAGATATGTGAAGAGAAAAAGTTTGGTGAAGCTGAGCGTAGGTCCCTTGCAGTCAGAATCAGGGGAATTTATAATGGGGAACAAAGAAATGACAGACCAATTAAATACATACAGGAAACTTTGGTTTATCCGGCGGTTGTATGTCTGTAAACCTCAATCCAACTGCAGAAATCAGCAGCTGTTTTGGTTAGGTTTTTTTTCTTCTAGCATTCTTTTAACAGGCAGGCTCTGGAAAGCATCTCTAGCTTAGCAACAGCTTCAGAGACGCTTCCAAGATACGGGCCGAGTGTTTACAAGCTGTTGCTAAGCAACAGTGTTTGTTGTCAGATACGGAGATGAAAACCTCCCTATCCTACAACATTAGCGCTGGTCTATCCGGAAGTTTGGATAGATCGGCAGCAGCTCGGTGCTGTCGGTGCCGGATATCGCGAAGTTTCCTGTACTTTGGTTCTGTCTTCACAAAGGAGGACACAAATAACCTCCCAGAGATGTCGGGGAACATAGGGTCTAATGAGAGGGAGGAACTGAAAGAAATCAGTATTTGTAGGGAAATGGTGTTGGGGAAATTGACGGGATTGAAGTCCAATAAATCCCCAGGGCCTGATAATCTACATCCTAGGGTACTTAAGGAAGTGGCCCTGAAATAGTCTATCTTCCAAAATTCGGTAGACTCTGGAACAGTTCCCATGGATTGGAGGGTAGCTATTGTTACCCCACTATTCAAACAAGGTGGTGGAGAGAAAACGGGGAATTATAGACTCGTAAGCCTGACATCGGTAGTGGGAAAATGCTAGAGTCCATTATAAAAGATGTAATAGCACTTGGAAAACAGTGATAGGATCAGACAAAGTCAACATGGATTTACAAAAGGTAAATCGTGCTTGACTAATCTACTGGAATTTTTTGAGGATGTAACTGGTAAAATAGATAAGGGAGAACCAGTGGATGTGGTGTATTTGGACTTTCAGAAGGCTTTCGATAAGGTCCCGCATAAGAGATTAGCATGTAAAGTTAAGGCACATGGGATTGGGGGCAAGGTACTGACTTGGATAGAGAACTGGTTGGCAGACAGAAAGCAAAGAGTTGGAATAAACGGGCCTTTTTCCGAGTGGCAGGCAGTGACTAGTGGGGTACCCCAGGGATCGGTCCTCAGACCCCAGCTATTCACAATATATATTAATGATCTAGACGAGGGGACGAGATGTAATATCTCCGTTTGTAGGCGACACAAAGCTGGGTGGGCGTGTGTGCTGTGAGGAGGATGCCAAGAAAGCCCAATATGATTTGGACAGGTTGGGTGATTAGGCAGAAGCATGGCAGATGCAGTATAATGTGGATAAATGTGAGGTTATCCACTTTGGTGGCAAAAACAGGAAGGCAGATTATTATCTGAACAGCAATAGATTGGGAGAAGGGGAAGTGCAACGAGACCTGGGTGTCCTTGTGCACCAGTCGCTGAAGGTAAGCATGCAGGTGCAGCAGGCGATTAAGAAGGCAAATGGTATGTTGGCCTTCGTAGCGAGAGGGTTCGAGTACAGGAACAAGAATGTTTGCTGCAGTTGTACAGGGCCTTGGTGAGACCACACCTTGAGTATTGTGTGCAGTTTTGGTTGCCTTATCTGAGGAAGGATGTTCTTGCTGTGGAGTGAGTGCAGCGAAGATTCACCAGACTGATACCTGGGATGGCAGGAATGACGTATGAGGAGAGATTGGGTCGATTGGGCTTATACTCGCTGGAGTTTAGAAGAATGAGAGGGGATCTCATTGAAATAACAGGACTGGACAGACTGGACGCAGGAAGGATGTTCCCGATGGCGGAGGAGTCCAGAACCAGGGGTCATAGTCTAAGGATAAGGGGTAAGCCATTTAGGACAAATGAGGAGGAATTTCTTCACCCAGAGAGTGGTGAACCTGTGGAATTCTATACCACAGAAGGCAGTAGAGGCCAATTCATTCAATATATTCAAGAAGGAGTTGGATATATTTCTTAAGGCTAAAGGGATCAAGGGGTATGGGGAGAAAGCAGGGACCGGGTACTGAATTTTGATGATCAGCCATGATCGCATTGAATGGTGGAGCAGGCTAGAGGGGCAATGCCGGGTGGCACGGGTTGATTGTTGAGTGAGGGTCAGACACAGGCTGGTTGCCCGGGTTACAGGGCCTGCTCTGTGACTGAGGGAACTCGGCTGCATTCAACACCCGGCCCGACAGCGGCTGCTCAGCCCCGAGTTTAGATCACAGCGAGGGAGGGTCACAGGGTCACCGCTCTGGTTAGCAAATCTGCACAGAAAATGGCGCGTGTCCGTCTACAGGAGTGAGAATGCGGAGGTCTCAGTTCTAATGTTTTATATCACAGGGAGGGAGGGTAAAGTGCAACAGAACCGGTTTGTAATGGAGGGGAGATTCCTGTCAGCATCAGGTCCCGGGGAATGAGCTGAAGCGACTCTCAATACAGGGGCCGGTCCAGGGGTGGAGGGTGCGGTGGGTTCATCAGGTCACGGGGAATGAGCTGAAGCGACTCTCAATACAGGGGCTGGTCCGGGGGTGGAGGGCGTGGTGGGTTCATCAGGTCCCGGGGAATGAGCTGAACCGACTCACAATACAGGGGCTGGTCCGGGGGTGGAGGGGGCGGTGGGTTAATCAGGTCCCGGGGAATGAGCTGAACCGACTCACAATACTGGGGCTGGTCCGGGGGTGGAGGGCGCGGTGGGTTCATCAGGTCCCCGGGAATGAGCTGAACCGGCTCACAATACCGGGGCTGGTCTGGGGGTGGAGGGGGCGGTGGGTTCATCAGGTCCCGGGGAATGAGCTGAACCGGCTCACAATACCGGGGCTGGTCTGGGGGTGGAGGGCGCGGTGGGTTCATCAGGTCCCGGGGAATGAGCTGAACCAGCTCACAATACAGGGGCTGGTCCGGGGGTGGAGGGCGCGGTGGGTTCATCAGGTCCCGGGGAATGAGCTGAACCAGCTCACAATACAGGGGCTGGTCCGGGGGTGGAGGGCGCCATGGGTTCATCAGGTCCCGGGGAATGAGCTGAACAGACTCGCAATACAGGGGCTGATCCGGGGGTGAAGGTTGCGGTGGGTTACATAGAAACATAGATAGAAGATAGGAGCAGGAGTAGGCCATTCGGCCCTTCGAGCCTGCTCCGCCATTCAATGAGATCATGGCTGATCATTCAAATTCAGTACCCTGTCCCTGCCTTCTCCCCATATCTCTTGATCCCTTTAGCCTTAAGAAATATATCCAACTCTTTTTTGAATATATTTAATGAACTGGCTTCAACTGCCCTCTGTGGCAGAGAATTCCACAGGTTCACCACTCTCTGGGTGAAGAAATTCCTCCTCATTTCAGTCCTAAATGGCTTACCCCTTATCCTTAGGCTATGACCCCTGGTTCTGGACTCCCTGGCCATCATAAACATCCTTCCTGCATCTAGTCTGTCCAGGCCTGACAGAATTTTATAAGTTTCGATGAGATCCCCTCTCAATCTTCTAAACTCCAGTGAGTATAAGCCCAATCGACACAATCTCTCCTCATACGTCATTCCTGCCATCCCAGGTATCAGCCTGGTGAATCTTCGCTGCACTCCTTCCATGGCAAGAACGTCCTTCCTCAGGTAAGGCGACCAAAACTGCACACAGTACTCAAGGTGCGGTCTCACCAAGGCCCTGTACAACTGTAGCAAGACATCCTTGTTCCTGTACTCGAACCCTCTTGCTACGAAGGCCAACATACCACTTGCCTTCTTAACTGCCTATTGCACCTGCATGCTTACCTTCAGCGACTGGTGCACAAGAACACCCAGGTCTCTTTTCACTTCCCCCTTCTCCCAATCTATTGCCATTCAAATAATAATCTGCCTTCCTGTTTTTGCCACCAAAGTGGATAACCTCACATTTATCCACATTATAGTGCATTTGCCATGTTTCTGCCCAATCACCCAACCTGTCTAAATCGTACTGGAGTTTCACGACATCCTTCTCACAGCTTACCCTCCCACCCAGCTTTGTGTCGTCTGCAAATTTGGAGATATTACATCCAATTCCCTCGTCCAGATCATTAATATATATTGTGAACAGCTGGGGTCCTAGGACCGATCCTTGCGGTACCCCACTAGTCACTGCCTGCCACTCGGAAACTGACCCGTTTATTTCAACTCTTTGCTTTCTGTCCGCCAACCAGTTCTCTATCCAAGTCAATACCTTGCCCCCAATCCCATGTGCCTTAATTTTGCACACTAATCTCTTATGTGGGACCTTATCGAAAGCCTTCTGAAAGTCCAAATACACCACATCCACTGGTTCTCCCATATCTATTTTACCAGTTACATCCTCAAAAAATTCCAGCAGATTAGTCAAGCATGATTTACCTTTTGTAAATCCATGTTGACTTTGTCCGATCCTGTCACTGCTTACCAAGTGCTCTGCTATTACATCTTTTATAATAGATTCTAGCATTTTCCCCACTACCGACGTCAGGCTTACCGGTCTATAATTCCCTGCTTTTTCTCGACCACCTTTTTTTGAATAGTGGGGTAACATTAGCTACCCTCCAATCCATGGGTACCGTTCCAGAGTCTATCGAGTTCTGGAAGATGACCAGTAATGCATCTACTATTTCCAGGGCCACTTCCTTAAGTACCCTGGGATGTAGATTATCAGGCCCTGGGGATTTATCGGCCTTTAGCCCCATCAATTTTCCTAACACCATTTCCCTACAAATACTGATTTCTTTCAGTTCCACCCTTTCATCAGGCCCTATGTTCCCCGGCATCTCTGGGAGGTTATTTGTGTCCTCCTTTGTGAAGACAGAACCAAAGTATGAATTTAGTTGGTCTGCCATTTCTTTGTTTCCCATTATAAATTCCCCTGATTCTGACTGTAAGGGACCTACGCTTGACTTCACCAATCTTTTTCTCTTCACATCTATAAAAGCTTTTACAGTCAGTTTTTATGTTCCCTGCTAGCTTACCTTCATATTCTATTTTCCCTTTCTTAATTAATCCCTTTGTCCTCCTTTGTTGAATCCTAAACTGCTCCCAATCCTCAGGATTATTGCTTTTTCTGGCCAATTTATATGTCGTCTCCTTGGGTCTTATGCTATCACTAATTTCCCTTGTTAGCCATGGTTGAGTCACCTTTTTTGTTTTATTTTTATGCCAAACTGGGATGAGCAAATTCTGTAGCTCATCCATTCGGTCTTTGAATGTTTGCCATTGCCTATCCACCGTCAACCCTTTGAGTGCCATTCCCCAATCAATTCTACCCAACTCGCTCCTCAGACCATCTTAGTTTCCTTTATTTAAATTGAGGACCCTAGTCTCTGAGTCAACTGATTCATTCTCCATCTTAATGAAGAATTCAATCATATTATGATCGCTCAGACCCAAGGGGCCTCGTACAACAAGATTGCTAATTAATCCTTTGTCGTTACATAATACCCAGTCTAAGATGGCCTGATCTCTGGTTGGTTCCTCGACATATTGGCCCAGGAAACCATCCCGTAAACACTCCAGGAATTCCTCCTCCACAGTATTGTTACTAATTTGGTTGGCCCAATCTATATGTAGATTAAAGTCACCCATGATGACTGCTGTGCCCTTATTGCACACTTCTTTAATTTCCCTTTTAATGCCATCCCCAACCTCCGCCTTACTGTTGGGAGGTCTATATACCACTCCCACTAATATTTTTTTCCCCTTAGTATTTCTCAGTTCTACCCATACAGATTCCACATCATCAGAGCTAATATCCTTCATTACAATTGTGTTAATCCCTTCTTTAACCAGTAATGCTACCCCACCTCCCTTTCCTTTTTGCCTATCTTTCCTGAATATCGAATACCCCTGGATGTTGAGTTCCCAGTCTTGGCCATCCTTGAGCCACATTTCCGTAATCCCAACCAAATCATATTCGTTTACCTCTATTTGCGCAGCCAATTCGTCCACCTTATTACAAATGCTCCTCGCATTAAGACACAAAGGCTTCAGGCTTGTTTTTTTTAACGCACTTCGACCTATTCGAATTATTATTTACTGTGGCCACGTTTGATTTAAACCGTTGATTTCTCTGACTGCCACATTTGTTTTTCTCCTTCCTGTCTTTTGCTTTTATCCCTGTTTCCCTTTCCTCTGTCTCCCTGCTCAGGTTCCCAACCCCCTTCCATTTTAGTTTAAACCCCCCCGAACAGTGCTAGCAAACCTACCCGCAAGGATATTTGTCCCGCTCTGGTTCAGGTGCAACCCGTCCGACTTGTACAAGTCCGACCTTTCCCAGAAGCAGGCCCAGTGATCCAGGAAACTGAAGCCCTCCCTCCTGCACCAACTCTTTAGCCACACACTCATCTGCTCTATCCTCCTATTCCTATACTCACTAGCACGTGGCACTGAGTAATCCAGAGATTACAACCTTTGAGGTCCTGCTCTTTAATCTGCTACCTAGCTCCCTAAATTCTTGCTACAGGACCTCATCCCTCTTCCTACCCATGTCATTGGTCCCAATGTGAACCACGACCTCTGACTGTTCACCCTCCGCCTTCAGAATGCCCTGAAGCCATTCAGTGACATCCTTGACCCTAGGTTCATCAGCTCCCGGGGAATGAGCTGAACCGGCTCATAATACAGGGGCTGGTCCGGGGGTGGAGGGCGCGGTGGGTTCATCAGGTCCCGGGGAATGAGCTGAACCGGCTCACAATACAGGGGCTGGGCCGGGGGTGGAGGACGCGGTGGGTTCATGAGCAGTTTTGACAGAAAATGGCGCATTTCCGCCCAGAGCAGTGAAAATGGGGCAGTCTCAGGAGGCTGGAAATTTACAGTGAGGAAAATCTCCAAACTAAGCACACAGCCCTCGAACTGGGGATTTGAGGAAAGGGACAAAATCAAACACATACTCGGCCTTGAAATTCAATTATTAGTAAGCAGATTAAAAGTCTACATTACATTATTTCACGCTTTCAATATTGTTCTTCTTTTCTGCTCTGCCACAATTAGATCTCCTGGTGAATGATGGTGTCATTGAGGAAGGTGCTCAGCTCGAAGTAAACGGGGATTGTAGACTGAGGAACGACATCAGGTGAACCAGCACAAGATTGAGAGCACCAACCGGAGAGAACCCTTCCGATTCAAAGAGCTTCCAGAGATCGACTGGAACAAGGTAAGAGAAAGTCCCATTGACTCAGACACACACTGGTCCTGGAGATGGACTGGGGAGAAAGGTCAGATGAGTCCCATTGACTCAGATACACACTGGTCCTGGAGATGGATTGGGGAGAAAGGTCAGATGAGTCCCATTGACTCAGATACACACTGGTCCTGGAGATGGATTGGGGAGTGTAGGGGTTTTGCAAAATCCCCTATTTTCCCTGAAAATTGAAAAATGTTGGTCCACATCGTGGACGAAGAATTGGGTGATGTGACTTGTCTAAAATGTTTTAAAAATGTGCCTAGAACCGCAAAAGACTGCTGAGATGGAAAGAACATGGACAACAATGGAATCGAGGAATTCGTGGAAATATTCACACACATTGAGACAGTACATCTTAATAAAATCGTTCCCTGGAGTTTGGGCAATCACAAAAGGTTTTAAAATGGCCACAGAAAGCATTGGCCAAGATACTGGGGCTTAATAAACCAGCCTGTGAGGTCTGTGTGTATAAAGTGGGAGGATCTAGCAGTGGCTGAGTCAGACCTGTCAATCAAACCAGGGAGTTTCCCTCTCAGCACTTGAAGTTGCTTATTGACATAAGCAATTACCCACTTGAGACTGAAGCAGGACAATCGATTTGAAACTGCTTCTGTTTACACAGCCATTCAGAGCTCTCTCTCAGACAATGAGAGACTGAAACCCTGGAACGGATTTTGATCTGCTACAGTTTAAGAACTGAATGGGTTTAAATCACCCATCATTCTGGACAATAGAGCAGTTGTATTCCTTTTTGTTTTAGCCCATGTGAGCTCCGGATGTGGGCGGGAACATTTCAGCCCCACAGTGCAGACACACTAACCCAGTCCAACCACTTTGAGTTAGCCAATCACAGCTTTTCTCTTGTGTGTTGGAACTTTTTGGGTGCGAATCTTCCAGACAGGCGGGTTGGGGGGGGTGGGGGCCTCACCAGGTATATATGATAGCTCCTGAGAAGCTACCACAGGTGAGCCTCTCTCCTCTCGCTCTCTCCTGGACCACATGTGAGCAGAGTTTCTGACTCCTCAACAAAGCAACCCAGTAAGGAGTTAGGGGACGGTAATCAAGGGGATATTGCTAAGATTGTTTAACATTGGAGCCATCTCATCCCTCGTTTTTACCGTCTGCATTCCCCCATTTTAGCAATTTTACTGTAATTACTGTGTTCGTGTGGTATAGTTTATAATTTTATTGTAGTTTATTTAGTTAATAAAGCTTGATTTTTCTCTCATCCAGACCATTTGTCCGTTATAATATCATTAATTATAAGTCCTTCAGTCGGAACTGGAAGGTGGGATAGCGATTCGAAACCGCTGTTTGAAAACTGGTTTATTGGAAATTGGTTTACACTGTAGCAGCAGGCTGCCTGACCAGGTGAATTACTGTAAACCAGGTAAAAGATTGGAATTGGTCAGAGTGCAGGCAAAGGCTGCAGACCAGGTGAATTACCTTAAACCAGTTAAAAGATGCCCCCCTACAGGAGAAAGGTCAGAGAGAGTCCCATTGACCCAGATACACACTGGTCCTGGAGATGGACTGGGGAGAAAGGTGAGAGAGAGTCCCATTGACTCAGATACACACTGGTCCTGGAGATGGACCCTCCCGCACTCGCCCCCTGACCCTCCCGCACTCGCCCCCTGACCCTCCCGCACTCGCCCCCCTGACCCTCCCGCACTCGCCCCCCTGACCCTCCCGCACTCGCCCCCCTGACCCTCCCGCACTCGCCCCCCTGACCCTCCCGCACTCGCCCCCTGACCCTCCCGCACTCGCCCCCTGACCCTCCCGCACTCGCCCCCTGACCCTCCCGCACTCGCCCCCTGACCCTCCCGCACTCGCCCCCTGACCCTCCCGCACTCGCCCCCTGACCCTCCCGCACTCGCCCCCTGACCCTCCCGCACTCGCCCCCTGACCCTCCCGCACTCGCCCCCTGACCCTCCCGCACTCGCCCCCTGACCCTCCCGCACTCGCCCCCTGACCCTCCCGCACTCGCCCCCTGACCCTCCCGCACTCGCCCCCTGACCCTCCCGCACTCGCCCCCTGACCCTCCCGCACTCGCCCCCTGACCCTCCCGCACTCGCCCCCTGACCCTCCCGCACTCGCCCCCTGACCCTCCCGCACTCGCCCCCTGACCCTCCCGCACTCGCCCCCTGACCCTCCCGCACTCGCCCCCTGACCCTCCCGCATTCGCCCTGTTGGGGCACTTCTCAAGTAAACCAAGCGGTGCAATAATACACCCCCAGAATCAAGGCCCTGCTCCTGGGAAGGTGATCAGGCCTCAGGAACCAGTACAAGTGAAGCGACTCCTTCTCCCGGAGATTTATTAAATGTGAATACTCCAAGAGTTGACCAAAAATCAGGTTAGTAATATTAATCAAGGAGTCAATTTCTGCTGTAAGGAGGGATGATACCTTAGCAGGTTCCTCTAATGAGGTCATATGCGTAGAACTTAAAAACAAAAAGGGGGCAAGCACTTTCCTGGGAGTGTACTATAGGCCCCCAAACAGTAAGGGGGAGATAGAGGAACAGATATGTAGGCAAATCACTGGGAAGTATAGAAATAATAGGGTAATAATTGTTGGGGATTTCAACCTCCCCAATATTAACTGGGATAGTCGGAGTGCGAAAGGCTTAGAGGGTGTGGAATTCTTAAAGTGCATCCAGGAGAGCTTTTTCAGCCAACATGTAGAAAGTCCTACAAGAGAGGGGGCGGTACTGGACCTAATTCGAGGGAATGTAGCAGGGCAAGTGGTAGAAGCGTTAGTAGGAAAGCATTTTGGTGACAGTGACCATAATTCGGTGAGATTTAAAGTAGTTATGGAAAAGGACAAAGATGGACCGGAAATAAAGGTTCTAAATTGGGGGAAGGCCGATTTTAATATGATAAGGCAGGATCTGGCCAAAGTGGACTGGGATACGCTACTTGTAGGAAAATCCACATCAGAGCAGTGGGAGCCTTTCAGAAAGGAAATAGAGTACAACGTCAACATGTTCCCGTAAAGGTCAAGGGTGGGACCAACATGCCCAGGGAACCCTGGATGTCAAGAGACATACAAGAATGGTTTAGGGAAAAAAAAAAGGAGGCTTTTGGCAGATACAAAGGACTAAAAACAGTGGAAGCCCTAGAGGAGTATAGAAAGTGCAGGGGGGTACTTAAAAAATAAACTAGGAGAACGAAGAGGGGTCATGAAAAAACACTGGCAGGCAAAATAAAGGAAAATCCCAAGGTGTTTTATTGGTATATTAAGGGCAAGAGGATAACCAGGGAAAGAGTAGAGCCCATTAGGGACCAAAGTGGCAATCTGTGTGTAGAGCCAGAAGATGTAGGTGAGGTTTTAAATGAATATTTTGCATCTGTGTTCACTATGGAGAAGGACGATGCAGGCATAGAAATCAGGCAGGGGGATTGTGATATACTTGAACAAATTAGTATTGAGAGGGAGGAGGTACTAGTGGTTTTAGCAGGCTTAAAAGTGGATAAACCCCCAGGCCCAGATGAGATGTATCCCAGCCTGCTGTGTGAGGCAAAGGAGGAGATTGCAGGGGCTCTGACACAAATTTTCAGAACCTCTCTGGCCACAGGGGAGGTGCCAGAGGACTGGAGAACAGCTAACGTAGCACCATTATTCAAGAAGGGTAGTAGTAGGGATAAACCAGGGAATTACAGGCCAGTGAGCCGAACATCAGTGGTAGGGAAATTATTGGAAAAAATTCTGAGGGACAGAATTAGTCTCCACTTGGAGAGGCAAGGATTAATCAAGGATAGTCAGCATGGTTTTGTCAGGGGGAGATCATGTCTAACCAATTTGATTGAATTTTTCGATGGGGGTGACTAGGTGTGTGGATGAGGGCAGTCCAGTTGATGTAGTCTACATGGACTTCAGTAAGGCTTTTGACAAAGTCCCACATGGGAGACTGGTCAAGAAGGTAAGAGCCCATGGGATCCAGGGCAATTTGGCACATTGGATCCAAAATTGGCTTAGTGGCAGGAGGCAGAGGGTGATGGTCAAAGGATGTTTTTGTGACTGGAAGCCTGTGTCCAGTGGTGTACCACAGGGTCTGGGTCCTTTGCTGTTTGTAGCGTACATTAATGATTTAGATATGAATGTAGGAGGTATGATCAGTAAGTTCGCAGATGACACGAAAATTGGTGGAGTGGTAAATAGCGAGGAGGGAAGCCTCAGGCTGCAGGAGAATATAGACTGGTTGGTTAGATGGGCAGCACAGTGGCAAATGGAATTTAACCCTGAAAAGTGTGAGGTGATGCATTTTGGGAGGACTAACTAGGAATGGTACACAATGAATGGTAGAACCCTAGGAAGGACAGAGGATCAGAGGGACCTTGGTGTGCATGTACATAGATCCCTGAGGGCAGCTGGACAGCTAGATAAGGTGGTTAAGAAGGCATATGGGATACTTGCCTTCATTTGCCGAGGCATAGTATATAAGAGCAGGGGCTTATGATGGAGCTGTACAAAACGCTAGTTAGGCCACAGCTGGAATACTGTGTGCAGTTCTGGTCACCACACGATAGGAAGGATGTGATTGCATTGGAGAGGGTGCAGAGGAGATTCACCAGGGTGTTACCTGGGCTGGAGTGCTTCAGCTATGAAGAGAGACTGGACAGGCTGGGGTTGTTTTCCTTGGAGCAGAGAAGGCTGAGGGGGGACCTGATTGAGGTGTACAAAATTATGAGGGGCATAGATAGGGTAGATAGAAAGGAACTTTTCCCCTTAGTAGAGGGGTCAATCCCCAGGGGCCATAGTTTCAAGGTAAGGGGCAGGAGGTTTAGAGGGGATTTGAGGAAAAGCTTTTTCACCCAGAGGGTGGTTGGAATCTGGAACTCACTGCCTGAAAGGGTGGTAGAGGCAGGAACCCTCAACATTCAAGAAGCATTTAGATGAGCACTTGAAACGCCATAGCATACAAGGCTACGGACCAAGTGCTGGAAAATGGGATTAGAATAGACAGGGCTTGATGGCCGGCGTGGACACGATGGGCCGAAGGGCCCCTTTCTGTGCTGTATAAATCTATGACTCTATGGTAGCACTCTTGCCTCTGAGGCATAAGGTTGTGGGTTCAAGTCCCACTCCAGAGACTTGAGCACAAAAATTCAGGCTGACACTCCAGTGCAGTACTGAGGCACTGTCAGCGGTGGCGTCTGTGGTAAACCACTGTTTGTATTCCACTGTGTGCATGCCTGCACATGCCTCGGCTGACTTCTCCCACGAATCCAGGTATAAAGGTGACTGCTCCACAGCCCCTTTGTATTCTGGACCGGTCGACCACTCGAGGCACACCTTCATTCTCTTGTTAATAAAAGCCTGTTAATTACTCGCTTAATCTCAGTCTTTTGAGTTATTGATAGCGCATCAATTTTATTAACAAGATTTTATAATGGAGAAGATCCTCACACCAGCATGCCTAGACTTAGACCATCGGGAGGCGGACGCATCCACCAAGTTTACTCATTGGCTGAGGTGCTTTGAAAAATTCCTGATCGCCTCCGCTGAAACGGTCATATCGGACGAGGACAAACTGGATGTCCTGACCTCCAAAGTGAACCACCGAGTGTACTCAGCCATCCAAGACGCGACCTCGTACGCGGATGCTATCAAGCTTCTCAAGGACCAGTACACGTGCCCAGTGAACGAAGTGTACGCCAGGCACCTTCTGGGGAGTCGTAAACAACAACCTGGGGAATCGACCGAGGAATACCTTCAGGCACTGTCTGTGCTTGGCCGGGCCTGTGGTTGTAAGGATGTAAAGGCCGCCGTGTACACAGAGGAACTTATCCAGGACGCTTTTGTAGTGGGCCACAGGTCCAATTACACCTGACAGCGACTGTTGGAGCAGAGTGACCTCGACCTCAACAAGGCCTCTGAACTCGCACTATCATTGGACGCAGCCTACCGGGGCATGGATGCCAACTCCTCTGCACCGTGGACGCCGTGGGGAACGACAGCCTGGGACACGGTAGGACCGTCTCATAGTGCCATGCCACCCCAGCCACATCCCAGCAACGACCCAACTACCGCAGCAGTGTCCCAAGGCCAGACAGCAGTGCCCCAAGGCCAGAAATGCTACTTCTGTGGCCAGGCCAAACACCCCAGAGCGCGCTGCCCAGCGAAAAATGCGATCTGCTCGGGCTGCGGGAAGAAGGGACACTACGCCAGCGTCTGCAGGGCCAAAGCCACCCTGAACCCCAGCAGCGCCGCGTGTGGGCTGTGCGGGCCGCCATCTTGATCCTCCCCAGCCATGTGCAAACCACCGGAACAGCAGCCATTTTGGACGCCTCCAGCCACATGGGGATCGTGGACGCCGCCATCTTGGACGACAGCCGGGACGCAGCAGGCCCCCAACACCGCCTCATCTGATACCCGCAGCGACACACCCACCCCTACGCTGGCCTCCGTTACACTGGACCAAGCGAGACCGCACCAGCTGGCCAATTCCACAATGGACATTAAGGTAAATGGTCACAAAACAATCTGCCTTTTTGACTCTGGGAGCACGGAGAGCTTCATCCACCCCGACACGGTGCGGCGTTGCTCTCTCCCAGTCCTGCCTGCGCACCAGCCGATTTCTATGGCCTCCGAGTCCCAGTCGGCGGACATTGGCGGCTACTGCGTGGTGACAACTCATAGTAGACGGGACTGTGTACGATAATTTTAAGCTTCTGGTCCTGCCCGACCTCTGCGCTGCCGTTCTACTGGGGTTAGATTTTCAATGCCTCCTTAAAAGTGTTACGATGGCGTACGGTGGACCCTTCCCCCCACTCACAGTCCGCAGCCAGCAGCTTCCAAATTGCGCACCAGGTGCAACCTCTCCACACTCAGTCACCCCCACCCCCCCCCCCAACACTGTTTGCTAACCTCACCTCCGACTGTAAGCCCATCGCCACAAAGAGCAGGCGATACAGTGCCGGGGACAGGGTTTTCATTAAAACCGAAGTGGAGCGGCTCCTGAAGGAAGGGATTATTGAGGGCAGCACCAGCCCCTGGCGAGCCCAGGTTGTGGTCGTTAAGACCGGCGAGAAGCAGCGCCTGGTCATCGACTACAGCCAGACAATAAATCGCTACACCCTGCTGGATGCTTACCCACTCCCCCGCATAGCTGATATGGTCAACCAGATCGCGCAGTACCGCGTCTTCTCGACCATTGACCTGAAATCAGCGTACCACCAGCTCCCTATCCGCCCCGAGGACCGCCAGTATACTGCCTTTGAGGCAAAGGGCCGCCTCTCACTTCCTTAGGGTTCCCTTTGGCGTCACCAACGGGGTCTCCGTCTTCCAAAGGGAGATGGACCGGATGGTCGATCAAAATGCGTTGCAGGCCACTTTCCCATATCTGGACAATGTGACCATCTGCGGCCATGACTTGCAGGACCATGAAGCAAACCTCGAAAAATTCCTCTGCACCGCCAAACTCCTCAACCTGACGTATAACAAGGAGAAGTGCATATTCCGCACAGCCCGCCTCGCCATCCTTGGCTGTGTTGTGGAACATGGAGTCATCGGTCCTGACCCCGACCGGATGCGTCCCCTTATGGAACTCCCACTGCCTCAAGACCCTGAAGAGGTGCCTAGGGTTTTTCTCTTATTACGCCCAGTGGGTCCCCTACTATGCGGACAAGGCCCGTCCGCTGATCAAGTCCACCTCTTTTCCCGTGACGGCAGAGGCCCACTTAGCCTTCCACCGTATCAAGGAAGACATTGCCAAAGCCACCATGCACGCAGTGGACGAATCCATCCCCTTCCAGGTGGAAAGCGACGCGTCCGACTTTGCCCTGGCCGCTACCCTCAATCAGGCGGGGAGACCCGTGGCCTTCTTTTCGCGAACCCTCCAGGGCCTGGAGACCAGACACTCCACTGTTGAGGAGGAGGCCCAGGCTATTGTGGAGGTTGTGCGTCATTGGAGGCACTACCTGGCCGGAAAACGATTTACCCTGCTCACTGACCAGCGTTCAGTTGCTTTCATGTTTAACAACAAGCAGAGGGGCAAAATCAAAAACGACAAGATCTTGAGGTGGAGAATCGAACTTTCCACCTACAATTACGAGATCTTGTACCGGCCTGGGAAGCTCAATGAACCCCCGGATGCTCTATCGCCTGGCACCTGTGCCAGCGCGCAGACCGATAGACTGCGGGCCCTCCACAATGACCTCTGCCACCCGGGGGTCACCAGGTTCTTCCACTTCATCATCAAGGCCTGCAACCTGCCTTACTCCATTGAGGAGGTCAGGACCATGACCAGGAACTGCCAAGTCTGCGCGGAGTGCAAACCGCACTTTTATAGACCAGACAGGGCTCACCTGATAAAAGCCACTCGCCCCTTCGAGCGCCTGAGCGTTGATTTTAAAGGGCCTCTCCCCTCCTCCGACCGCAATGTGTACTTCCTCAATATTATTGATGAATACTCCTGTTTCCCGTTCGCCATCCCCTGCCCGGACATGACCAGTGCCACGGTCATTAAATGTCTGAACGACCTCTTCACGCTGTTCGGTTTCCCCAGCTATATCCACAGCGACCGGGGCTCGTCGTTTATGAGCGACGAACTCCGTCAGTACCTGCTAGCTAGGGGTATTGCCACAAGCAAGACCACCAGTTACAACCCCCGGGGGAACGGGCAGGTGGAAAGAGAGAATGCGACAGTTTGGAAGGCCGCCCTGCTAGCCTTAAAGTCTAGGGGCCTTCCGACCTCACGCTGGCAGGATGTGCTCCCCGATGCGCTCCACTCTATTCGGTCACTGCTCTGCACTGCCACTAACGCCACCCCTCACGAGAAAATGTTTGTCTTCCCAAGGAAGTCCACATCGGGGACATTGCTACCACCATGGCTGACGTCCCCAGGGCCGGTCCTACTGAGAAGACACGTGAGAACCCATAAAACAGACCCCCTGGTCGAGAGGGTCAACCTCCTCCACGCCAACCCCCAGTATGCTTACATTGCGTACCCGGACGGGCGGGAGGACACAGTCTCCATAAGAGACCTCGCACCCTCGGGGGCCGCAGTAACCCACTACCGCCCCAGCAGACGGCAGGCCTGGGCCCCGCGACCCGCTCGACATCTACGAGGACTACACACCAGTGCCCCAGCCTACGCGGGACTCGACGCCGGAAGCTTCACTACCCCTGCCGTCGTCACGTCGATCACAGCGGCAGACAAGACATCCGGAGAGAATCCAATACACTAAATTTTAATACACTTCACCCCGCCGGACTCAATTTTAAACAAGGGGTGAATGTGGTAAACCACTGTTTGTATTCCACTGTGTGCATGCCTGTACATGCCCCGGCTGACTCCTCCCACGAATCCAGGTATAAAGGTGACTGCTCCACAGCCCCTTTGTATTCTGGACCGGTCGACCACTCGAGGCACACCTTCATTCTCTTGTTAATAAAAGCTTGTTAATTACTCGCTTAATCTCAGTCTTTTGAGTTATTGATAGCGCATCAGTGTCTTTCGGATGAGACATTAAACTGAGGCCCGGTCTGCTCTCTCAAGTGGATGTAAAAGATCCCATGACACTATTTTGAGAAAGAAAGACTTGCATTTATATACTGCTTTCATGACCAGCAGACGTCTTGAAGTGCTTTACAGCCAATGAAGTACTTTTGAGGTGTAGTCACTGTTGTAATGTGGGAAAGAGCAGGGGAAATATCCCCGGTGTCCTAGCCAATGTTTATCCCTCAATCAATGTAACAAAAGGATAATAGCAAAATACTGCAGATGCTGGAAATCTGAAATAACAACAGGAAATGCTGGAAACACTCAGGAGGCCAGGCAACATCCGTAGAGAGAGAAACAGAGTTAACAAAAAGATAGATTATCTGGTCATTATCACATTGCTGTTTGTGGGAGCTTGCTGTGCGCTATTTGACTGCCGCATTTCCTACATTACAACAGTGACTACACTTCAAAAGTACTTCATTGGCTGTAAAGCACTTTGGGACGTCCGGTGGTGTTGAAAGGCGCTATAGAAATGCAAGTCTTTCTTTCTTCACTGGTCTCACCAGCGACCTCTTCTGGCTGGTGGTTGATTGACTGACGATAGTCCGCGCATGCGCACAGGGAGCGGTGGTTTGGACTGAGTCCGGCACAGCGACCCCTCCCGGTCACCAAGGGTAATAACTGCGCATGCCCAGAGGACACCAACCCCTCTTCCCCCACTCGGAGCTGCGCCTGCGCACTCGGATCCTGCCGGACAGAGTCGGTGCAGGCCATTGCGGGGAAAGGCCTTGGGGTCGGGTCCAGTGTCGCGATCGGTGGCGCAAAGTGAGTTTTCTCCGCTCTGATTGGGTGGAGAGTCGCGCGGGGTGGTGGGGGAGGGGTGGATCGGGAGAGAATAAAGAGAAACAGAAAAACCTGAGAGTCCGTGAGGCCCCCGACCGAGCGGCGTCAGTTGGACGGAGCACGTGCGCTCCTCGGGGACACGTGACCTGGGCCCAGGGCCTGATTGATGGGAGCTCCCGACCAATAGGGAGCAAGCAGGGCGAGTCCTCCAACCAATCGGGGAGCCCAAGTGGCGGTACTAGCGCCGGCTGATTGTCTGATCCACAGGGCAGCGAGTTTCTCCAGTCCCTTGTTCAGGGCCCAGGGCCAGGGGAGGCTGTGTGCTTTTATTCTTCTCATTGGACACAAGGCTCTTTGGCTCACAACACACTGGCTCAGGTTTCAATAGAGACTTTTTAAATTCATCAATAAAAGCAAATGAACCTCGTGCTTCTGTGGAACAAACTTTCTAATATTTTATAGAATCAGAGAATGGTTACAGCACAGAAGGAGGCCATTCGGCCCGTCGAGACCGTGGCAGCTCTCTGCAAGACCACTTCAGCTAGTCCCACTCCCCGCCCTTTCCCCGTAACCCTGCAAATTTCTTTACTTCAGGCACTTATCCAATTCCCTTTTGAAAGCCGTGATTGAATCTGCCTCCACCACCCTTTCAGGCAGTGCATTCCAGATCCGAACCACTCGCTGCGTAAAAAAGTTTTTCCTCATGTCGCGTTTGGTTCTTCTGCCAATCACCTTAAATCTGTGTCCTCCGGTTCTCGACCCTTCTGCCAATGGGAACAGTTTCCCTCTCTCTGTCCTGAGCCCTTGTGATTTTGAACACCTCTATCAAATCTCCTCTCAATCTCTCTGCTCTAAGGAGAACAACCCCAGCTTCTCCAGTCTATCCACTTAACTGAAGTCCCTCATTCCTGGAACCATTCTTGTAAATCTTTTCTGCACCCTCTCTGAGGCCTTCACATCCTTCATAAAGTGCGGTGCCCAGAATTAGACACAATACTCCAGTTGAGGCCGAACCAATGTTTTATAAAGGTTCATCATAACCTCCTTGCTTTTGGACTCTATGCCTCTATTTATTAAGCCCAGGATCCCGCATGCTTTTTTAACCATTTTCTCAACCTGCCCTGCCACCTTCAACGATTTGTGCACACATACCCCCAGGTCTCTCTGTTCATGCACACATTTTAGAATTGTACCCTTTAGTTTACTTGGTTCTTCCTACCAAAATGTATCACTTCGCACTTTTCTTTGTTAAATTTCATCTGCCACGTGTCCGCCCATTCCACCAGCCTGTCTCTGTCTTCTTGAAGTCTATCACTATCCTCCTCACTGGTCACTTTACTTCCAAGTTTTGTGTCATCTGCAAATTTTGAAATTGTGCCCTGTACACCCAAGTCTAAGTCATTAATATATATCAAGTAAAGCAGTGGTTCTAGTGCCGACCCCTGGGGAACACCACTGTATACCTTCTTCCAGTCCGAAAAACAACCGTTCACCACTGCTCTCTGTTTTCTGCCACTTTGCCAATTTCGTATCCATGCTGCCACTGTCCCTTTTATTCCATGGGCTTCAACTTTGCTGGCAAGTCCATAATGTGGCACTTGTCGAACACCTTTTGGAAATCCATGCACACCACGTTAACCACATTGCCCTCATCAACCCTCTCTGTTACCTCATCAAACACTCAATCAGAATCAGGGTGGCTGGGCCTGGCGGATGTGCAGTCAGGGCCCCGGCACCAGGAAACCCAGGGTGCAGCGCCTCTCCCATCCGAGCCGCCGCTTCCCGGTTTCTTCAGCTGGTACCACTGAGTCTGACTCGGGACAAAGAACAGGAGCCAGGCTCCCAGAATGGCCCACGGCCCTGGGGAGCATGCGCACTCTCAGCGGGGAAATCGGCGCGTTGCATAGAGCGGTTTCTGGGGCGCGGTGAATTGTGGGTGCTGCGGCCGCCATTAGTCAGCGGCTGTGGGGAAGAGTTTTATTACAGGCTGACGGAAGGTAGGTCCCTGGCCGCCTGTGTAGGTCTTTTTGTTGCTTCATTGTTGAGGATGTAACTAGTAAAATAGATAAGGGAGAACCAGTGGATGTTGTGTATTTGGACTTTCAGAAGGCTTTCGATAAGGTCCCGCATAAGAGCTTAGTGTGTAAAGTTAAGGCACCTAGGATTGGGGGCAAGGTATTGACTTGGATAGAGAACTGGTTGGCAGACAGAAAGCAAAGAGTTGGAATAAACGGGTCTTTTTCCGAGTGGCAGGCAGTGACTAGTGGGGTACCGCAGGGATTGGTCCTTGGACCCCAGCTATTCACAATATATATTAATGATCTAGACAAGGGAACCAGATGTAATATCTCCAAATTTGCAGACGACACAAAGCTGGGTGGGCGTGTGTGCTGTGAGGAGGATGCCGAGAAACTACAGGATGATTTGGACAGGTTGGGTGATTGGGCAGAAGCATAGCAGATGCAATATAACGTGGACAAATGTGAGGTTATCCACTTTGGTGGCAAAAACAGGAAGGCAGATTATTATCTGAATGGCAATCGATTGGGAGAAGGGGAAGTGCAATGAGACCTGGGTGTCCTTGTGCACCAGTCGCTGAAGGTAAGCATGCAGGTGCAGCAGGCGGTTAAGAAGGCAAATGGTATGTTGGCCTTCGTAGCGAGAGGGTTTGAGTACAGGAACAAGGATGTCTTGCTGCAGTTGTACAGGGCCTTGGTGAGACCACATCTTGAGTATTGTGTGCAGTTTTGGTCGCCTTATCTGAGGAAGGATGTTCTTGCCGTGGAAAGAGTTCAACGAAGATTCACCAGGCTGATACCTGGGATGGCAGGAATGACGTATGAGGAGAGATTGGGACAATTGGGCTTGTACTCGCTGGAGTTTACAAGAATGAGAGGGGATCTCATTGAAACTTATAAAATTCTGACAGGACTGGACAGACTAGATGCAGGAAGGATGTTCCTGATGGACAGGGAGTCCAGAACCAGGGGTCACAGTCTAAGGATACGGGGTAAGCCATTTAGGACAGAAATTAGGAGGAATTTCTTCACCCAGAGAGTGGTGAACCTGTGGAAGGCAGTAGAGGCCAATACATTAAATATATTCAAGAAGGAATTGGATATATTTCTTAAAGCTAAAGGGATCAAGGGATATGGAGAGAAAGCAGGGACCGGGTACTGAATTTGGATGATCAGCCATGATCGCATTGAATGGCGGAGCAGGCTTGAGGGGCCGAATAGCCTACTCCTGCTTCTATCTTCTGTGTTTCTATGTTTCTATGTTTCAGTTTGAGCTGGAGTGGAGATGGAGGAGAAGCTGCTGGGTTTAACCCCCAGTACTTCTGAGCCCAGGAGGACCCAACAATTTCCAATGTGAGACTGTAAAGGGAGGTGGATTCTAGGGGAGATTAGGTTGTTAAACAGACACTGTCTGTACAATGTAAAAGAGTATTGTTTTAGGAACAGGTATTTCTGTACAGGCTTTTAATCTAGTTTACATCTACAGATTTGTTTTAATTCATTCTTGGGATGTGGGCGTAGCTCGCAAGACCAGCAAATATTGCCAATCCCCAGTTTCCCGTTGAGAAGGGGGTGGTGAGTCGCCTTCTTGAACTACTGCAGTCCGTGTGGTGAAGGTATTCCCACAATGTTGTTAGGTAAGGAGTTCCAGGATTATGACCCAGCAACGATGAATATATCTGAGTCAGGATGATGTGTGACTTGGAGGGGAACTTGGATGTGATGGTGCTCCCATACAACAGCTGCCCTTGTCCTTCTAGGTGGTGGAGGTTGCGGGTTTTGGAGGTTCTATCAAAGTTCTGGTCGAGTTGCAGATGTATAAAGTTCCTTTCCTTCGCCCCCTCCCCCTCCCACTCCCACCTCTCTCCTCCCATAGAGGCCAGAGTTGTGTGTAGGCCCAGACCAGGTGGCGGATTCCCTTCCCGAAGGACATCAGTGAACCAGTTGGGTTTTTATGACAATCCGGCAGCTTTCATGGTCACTTTTTTCTGGTGCCGGCCCCACAATTGACCACATTCATTGAGCTCAATTTCACAACCTGCCTTTGTTTTCCTGTGGGTTGTCTCTCACGCTCCCTGTTTTATATTAATTTTACAGGGCACTGGAAGGGGAGGATTTACAGACGGTAAGCTCAAACCAAACATCACTTCAAGATCTGACAGAGTCACTCGACTCGCCGGATCTGAATCTCACCGGCCTCTGAACATGGAAGCAAAAAGCACCATTCACAGCGGGGAGAAACCGTACACGTGTTCTGTGTGTGGACGAGGCTTCAGCAAACCCTCTGGCCTATCGAGACACAAGCGCATTCACACCGGGGAGAGGCCATTCACCTGCTCTGAGTGTGGGAAGGGATTCACTCAGCCATCCAGCCTGCTGAGACACCAGCGAGTTCACACTGGGGAGAGGCCATTCACCTGCTCTGAGTGTGGGAAGGGATTCACTCAGTCATCCAACCTGCTGACACACCAGCGAGTTCACACTGGGGAGAGGCCATTCACCTGTGAGTGTGGGAAGGGATTCACTCAGTCATCTGACCTTCAGAAACACCAGCGTGTTCACACCGGGGAGAGACCGTTCACCTGCTTTGAGTGTGGGAAGGGATTCACTAATTCATCCAGCCTGCTGAATCACCAGCGAGTTCACATTGGAGAGAGACCGTTCACCTGCTCTAAGTGTGGGAAGGGATTCACTCAGTCATCCCACCTACTGAGACACCAGCGTATTCACACCGGTGAGAGGCCGTTCACCTGCTCTGAGTGTGGGAAGGGATTCACTCGGTTATCCCACCTACTGACACACCAGCGAGTTCACACTGGGGATAGGCCATTCACCTGCTCTGAGTGTGGGAAGGGATTCACTCAGTCATCTGAACTACTGAGACACCAGCGTATTCACACCGGGGAGAGGCCGTTCACCTGCTCTGAGTGTGGGAAGGGATTCACTCAGTCATCCAACCTGCTGAATCATCAGCATGTTCACACTGGGGAGAGGCCATTCACCTGCTCTGAGTGTGGGAAGGGATTCACTAATTCATCCAAACTGCTGAATCACCAGCGAGTTCACACTGGGGAGAGGCAGTTCACCTGCTCCGAGTGTGGGAAAGGATTCACTAATTCATCCAACCTGCTGAATCACCAGCGAGTTCACACTGATGAGAGACCTTTTAATTGCCCGGACTGTGGGAAGTGCTTTAAAAGTTCCAGGGAACTGACATACCATCAACGTGTTCACACTGACGAGAGAGCGTTCAGGTGCTCTCACTGCGGGACTGGGTTCAGGCGATCATCTGAGCTCACTGTACACCAGCGCAGTCACACTGGGGAGAGGGCGTTCACCTGCTCCGTTTGTGGGAAGGGATTCACTGAGTCATCCAACCTGCTGAAACACCAGCACAGTCACACTGGGGAGAGGCCATTCACCTGCTCCGTGTGAGGAAAGGGATTCACTCTGGCATCCAAACTGCTGACACGCCAACAAGTTCACACTGTGGAGAGGTCGTTCACCTGCTCTGAGTGTGGGAATGGATTCACTCAGTCATCCAACCTGCTGACACACCAGCGAGTTCACAAGTGACTGCAGGGGTTGGATTCTGCTGTTATTGCTGCTGTTAATCACATCCAGGACTGAACCATGTTCATTCTGACAGTTGGGGTTTGTTTCTGCTGATGTTAATAACCCCTAGAACTGGGCTGGAGTTTAATATTCTGGATAGATGTCAAATAAACCAGCTTTGTTTTAAACACATTATTGTAGATTTTCTTCTTTCCCACCTGAGTGTTTAGCATCACCTGGCTGGAGCTCAAAGGACAATCTGGGGGAGGATCGTACGGTGGGAACCGAACTCCAGCCTGGACACAGTCCTTCAGGGCCACACTGAGAGGGGCAAACGGCACTTTGGTTTTTCTTGTCTCTCTTCACTGACAGCAAAGTTGCCGTGCGGGTTAATCTCGAGGCGTGTGAGAAACGTGTCGCAGCTACTCTCTGCCATGGTTCAGAGCTCCTAGGCATGGAACAGAATGCTCCTTTAGGAATCTACCCCAGTGCTTTTATTTTAATGGCCTTATTAACCTGTGTTGCTACTTTTAGTGATTTGTGTATCTGGATCCATGGATCCCTCTGCTCCTCCAGCCCATTTAGACTCTTAGGGGGAAATTCGGTGATGCCCCCTTTGGGTCGCTAACGTCACTGGGGCTAATTTTAGCGCCCTGAAAAAGTTAGCGCCCCTGTGCATTAAATTCAGTGGTAGCGCCCCAGGCAGGAGGCAGGGTGCTACTGGAAGCACTCCCCTCCCTCTTGAGGCGCTACCAGTGAATTTCACGGCGCTTCATGTCACAGCGCCGTGCCCGTCGGCACGTAGCACCATGCCATAGCAGACCTCCCTCCCTAATTAAAGGGGAGGGGCGCAGCACTGCGCACATCTGGTCCCTGCTGGACGACCGGGGAGTGGGGTGTCGGATCAAGAGGAGCGCCGGGCTGTGCGATTGCGGCCGACACCCCGAAGAAGAAAGGTGAAGGGGGCAGGTGTTGGCAGTCGGCCAAAATAAAAAGTTGCCGCCCGACACCTGCCCTTTAAGTGGCATCGCCGCGGCTGCAGAAACGACCCCTGACCCTGTCGGACATATCGTCTGGTGATAGGTCAGGGGTCGTAACCCAAGGTTGCAGCCGGGGTGCTGCGCTTGGCGATGATGTCATTGCCGGTGGTGCAGTGCCGCGGGGAGCTACCGACTACCTACGCCGCTAAACTCCCGCTGAATATCGCGGGAGGCACAAAGCAACCCAATTTCACCCCCTTGTCCAAGTACTGAGTGGCCTCCTTATTCTTCCCACCAAAACACACCACCTCCTACTGACCTACAGTGAAATTCATTAACACACCCGCTCACACTGATCTGCAATGAAATTCATTAACACACCACCTCACACTGATCTACAGTGAAATTCATTAACACACCACCTCACACTGATCTATAGTGAATTTCATTAACACACCACCTCACACTGATCTATAGTGAAATTCATTAACACACCACCTCAAACTGACCTACAGTGAAATTCATTAACACACCACCTCACACTGATCTATAGTGAAATTCATTAACACACCACCTCACACTGATCTATAGTGCATTCATTAACACACCACCTCACACTGATCTACAGTGACATTCATTAATATACCGCCTCACACTGATCTATAGTGAAATTCATTAACACAGTACCTCACACTGATCTACAGTGAAATTCATTTGCCAATTACACGCCCATTCTGAAATTTATTAATGTCTTCTTGCATTTTGTCTTCCTCAGTATTAACTCTACCTCCCAATTTGGTGTTATCGACAAACTTTGAAATTGTTCTTCTGATTCATCGTCCAAATCGTTTATGTAAATGGTGAACAATAGTGATCCCAGCGCCGCTCCCTGTGGAACACCACTTCCCACCTTTCGCCAGTCTGAGTAGCTATTCTTAACCCCTACTCTCTCTTTTCTGTTTTGTGACCAGCTTGCTATCCATAACAGTATGTAAGATCGACAAGATGACCAAGGTCAGGCTGTGTGGAGGGAAGGGCCAGGCAGCAGAATGGATGGAAAGCTGGCTACAAAACAGAAATCAGAGGGTTGGAGTTAAGGGAAGTTTGTAGCGATCTTTCCATCCATTCGGCTGCCTGGCCCTTGACTCCACACGGCCTGACCGTGGTCATCTTGTAGACCGTACATACTGCAGACACAGTGCACCAGTGGTGGAGGGGGTGAATATTGAGTCCTGTGGCAGGGGCGCTGATGAAGGGGATTTCTCTGTCCGTGAGTTTTGAGGCATCGCTAGTTGCGTTATTCACCTCTTTTCACCTTTCAAAAAAACCTTGCTACCAGTTTATTAAAGCCATTAACAGCCGCTCGGGTGGGACACACCAATATATGAGGCCTTGTTTCCCTCAGAATGACAGGCCGGAACCCGAGTTAGAAAACATTTAGTAATTAAACCAGACTGGGCGGGGCCTGAGGTGCGAGATAGTAACGGAAAATTGGTGGCCAGCATACTTCACACCAGGGCTGAGGACCCGGGGACTCGGGTTTCTGTGTCATTTATTGATTAATTTTGTTTATTGCCCAATCTCAATCAGACTGGCGGGTCATCTTGCTGTCTGATGGAGGTGAGGGTCCCCAATGGCGGGCTCTCTATGCGGGAGTCCTTCCCAGCACCATTGGGGATCTGGGGTGGAGACTGTTGCAGGGAGCTGTCGTGTGCAACAGTTTTTAAGCTCCTTCCTGGACTCCAAGGCCAGATGTGGTTTCTGTGGCCTAGAGGAGTCCATGGGCCGTGTATATATTCAGTGTGAGAGGTTACAGCCCCTGGATAGTTACGTGAAGGGGCTGCTCCTCAACTCTTGGTTACACTTTAGCCCCACGCTCCTAATCTTTGGCCGCCCGGTGCGGAGTGGGGGTGGGTAAGTGGGAGGATCTTCTCCTGGACCTGCTCTTGGGCCTGGCGAAAACAGCAATTTGTAGGCCCAGGATGGGCGGGGCCCATGGGGTCACTCTGGCTGCCTGCCTCTCTCCCATGGTCTTGTCCCTGCCCGGGTGGCCCTGGAGAGGGAGCAGGCGGTGTCCACCGGTTCACTTGATACGTTCCTCGACCGCTGGACACGGAAGGTATCAAGAGGCGAAAATCGATCCTCACAATCACATTGTGATTTAATTATTAATTGTGTGTGTGTCACAAATACATTTCTTCTATTTTGATACAAAAGCTCTACTAGACATGTTAAACTACTAGTTATTTAATCAGGGCTGCAGCTGCTGAAAGGTTGACTGTACTGAGGTTTGTGGCCGAGCTGGCAGACATGTTGTTCTGAAGTCTGATGTCTCACACCTGAAGAGTCTGTTTATGTCATGTTGTAATGACCTTTTTCTGTTGCCTGGTGTCAGAAATAGAAATCAAAGGAAGATGATGCCCTACTCTGTTAATCAACTCTTTGACACATTTCCATTTCTTAATTTACAAAGATCACAACTCCATTAGTGAACAATGGATTGCCAGTCTGCCACTTTTTACTGAGGCTTGAAAGGATTCGCTGTGAAGCTACACCTGCCCATCTGTCTGTGTGTCACTGTGTTTGGATTGTGTTAGACAACAGTCCTAATATCTCGCCTACATCCATTACAATTTTTGAATGTTAGATTGTACTTGGAAGAAGTTGAGTTTGAATCTAACAATTCTGAAATTGGGAGCTGTTAATGATTTCTGTTTTTCACATAACTATATAGTGATGTGATCAGTAAAAGCAAATTAAAAGATGGTGTTATTTACTGAACACAACTGAATAATTCTACAAGGATGCTATCACAGTCTTACTTAGTATTAACTACAGCCCCCAATTTAGTGTCATCAGCAAATTTTGAAATTGTACTTCTGATTCCCAAGTCCAATCATTCATGTAAATGGTGAACAACAGTGGTCCCAGCACCAATCCCCGTGGAACACCACTTCCCACCTTCCGCCCGTCTGAATAAATACCTTTAACTCATCCCATCACTATAACTGGACTTGTCTCTATTCCCGTGCCGAGGGGATTGCTGTACCAGACGGGAGGGGCAACATTTGGGGACTCTCGATTCTCCACCAATTCCCATTCCCCTTCTTTCTGGTGGATAATGGAGGTGCCACTTTGTGTAATGTGCAAGTCAGTAAGAGTTATCAGCGAGGATTAATCAGCACTTTCTAATTGGAGATGATAATCAATGGAATCTTTCAGACAATGAATTGTAGATTTTATAGCAAAGATTAATATACGATTGCAGTAAAAGTTCATAATTTTATTGTAAAATATTTCAGGAACACTCATCAGAAATTAAGGGGAAAGTTCAGACAGCAGTACTTAAATGGACACTGCAGCCCCGACAACTCAATCAGCTATATATCCAGAATATTAAAATCCAGCCCAGATATAGAGGTTATTAACATCAGCAGAAACAAACCCCAACTGTCAGAATGAACATGGTTCAGTCCTGGATGTGATTAACAGCAGCAATAACAGCAGAATCGAACCTCTGCAGTCCCTTGTGAACTTGCTGGTGTCTCAGCAGGTTGCATGACTGATTGAATCCCTTCTCACACACTGAGCAGGTGAACGGCCTCTCCACGGTGTGAACTCGCTGGTGTGTCAGCAGGTTGGATGACTGATTGAATCCCTTCCCACACATGGAGCAGGTGAATGGCCTCACCGTAGTGTGAGCTCGCTGGTGTGTCAGCAGGTTGGATGACTGAGTGAATCTCTTCCCACACACGGAGCAGGTGAACGGCCTCACCCCAGTGTGAGCTCGCTGGTGTGTCAGCAGGTTGGACGACTGATTAAATCCCTTCCCACACAAGGAGCAGGTGAATGGCCTCTCCCCAGTGTGAATGCGCTGGTGTCTCAGAAAGTCAGAGGAATTAGTGAATCCCTTCTCACACACGGGGCAGGTGAATGGCCTCTCTGCAGTGTGAATGTGCTGGTATATCAGCAGGGTGGATGAATTAGTGAATCCCTTCTCACACACAGGTCGGGTGAATGGCCTCTCCCCAGTGTGAATGCACTGGTGCTCAATGAGCTGAGATGACTGCATGAACCTCTTCCCACAGTGAGAGCAACTGAATGGTCTCTCCTTAGTGTGAAGTCTCTGGTGTGTCAGAAGGTGGGATGACTGACTAAATCCCTTCCCACACTTGGAGCAGGTGAATGGCCTCTCCCCGGTGTGACTGCATCGTTGAGTTTCCAGCCAGGACGGGGAGCTAAATCCCTTCCCACAGTCCCCACATTCCCACAGTTTCTCCGTGGTGTGGGTGTCCTTGTGTCTCTCCAGGTTGGACAATCGGTTGAAGCCTAATCCACACACACAACACATGTACGGTTTCTCCCCGCTGTGAACGGCTCGATGTTTTTTCAGACTGTGTAACTGGTTAAAGCTCTTTCCACAGTCAGTGCACTGGAACACTCTCACTCGGGTGTGTGTGTCTCAGTGCTTTTCCAGTCACACCGATCTTTGAAATCTTTTCCCACAGACAGAACAGGCAAACATTTCTCCTTCCACATTCAAAGGCCAATGATATTCCCTGTAAAAGCAGTTTACAAAAGACATCACTGTAAGTTCAGGATTAAAATTCGGAACAGATAATTCTAGTTTCTATGGAACATTCTCTCCTCTCTTAATACATAGAATTACACAGATTGTACAGCACAGAAACAGGCCAATCGGCCCAACTGGTCCATGTGGTGTTTATGCTCCACACGAGCCTCCTCCCATCTCTCTTCATCTCACCCTATCAGCATCTCCTTCTATTCCCTTCTGCCATGTGTTTATCCAGCTTCCCCTTAAATACATCCATGCTCTTCACCTCAACCACTCCCTGTGGCAGCAAGTTCCACATTCTCAGCACCCTCTGGGTGAAGGAGTTTAATCTAAATAGGACTTCCTTGGGAAACCAATGAGCACTGCTGCCTCTTTTGTGCATTTCCTGGTGAGGCGAAACAGTTGATATTTTCTGATCAAAAAGAGCTGAGCTCGGCAGCATTAGTCCTGTTTTGCCTCCTTTGGAGACCAGGTGTACGAGCAGAGCGAGCACAGCCTTCACAGCAACTGCAATAAAATTGTCATAGTTGTGAAGGAACTTTGTGTCAGTGCACTGGACCACAAACAAAGTATGTGTGTTGATTATTGTCTTATTACCCTACTGTAAAGTGCCTTGAGATGTTTTAAAAACTCTATATAAAGGTAAGTTGTTGTTGGTGTATAGAGAATTCTGTTGAAATTTAGCGAAATGATCAGTAACCAAGGAAGATCATTTCTTTGATTGGTTCTGTTAACTTTTATAGAATCATTGAAAAGTACAGCACGAAGGGCCCAACTCCCTTTTAAAATAATTGATGGAATCAGCTCATGACCTTTTCAGGTCGAGCGTTCCAGCTCCCGACAACTCTGAGTTTTATTCAATTTTTACCACAGTTGCTTCTGTGGAGGTTTAATAATAAATGCATTTTGCTGTGAAAACAATTAAAACATTCCTAGTATATAAATAGATGCATCAAAATATTAAAATTGTGGGAGGGGCTCAGTGCTCGCCAGGGCCCAATAAACAATGGAATTCTTCTTTCCCAACCCAATGCTCAGAAGATGAAGTCCCAGAGCTGCCTCTGGCTCGGTTCCACCTGCCCTAGTCTGACAAGCTGAGGTGTTGGTCAGTGCACTGTGATTGCCCTGTGAGCAGAAAATGGCAAATATAGAAATATGACCAAAATAACACATTTAACCCCAAAGCTGTAAATCCCCATCCCACACACTGTCCCTTCTCCCTGTGCTGAAATCCAAACCCATCGCACCATTTCCAACATTTCTTTCCTCCACTCCTGGTTTTCCCCCTCCCTCTACTCTGGTTGGGTTCAGTTCTCCACCTGCTGTGTGCAGAGTGAGAATAAAATCAATGAGTCAATGATTGTCTCTCCTGGTCACTGGGACACTGAAGCCCTGCCCACTCTCTGTTCCTGTACAAAGATGGCCGCGCATGCGCCCTGCTGCAGGTAGAACCAGTCTGTCTTTCCTTCACCAAGATGGCGGCAGGTAACCCAGGCCTGTCACCGAGAAAAAGCCTCACCGCTGCCGTCTGGCGGAATACATTCGGCCGCTGGGTCTCATTCAGGCCTCCAACTTTATAAACCCTGAGGCGCGGCCTCCCCGCAGTTTATTAATCTCCCGAAACTGCTCCCGCCGACCTGCAGCTCTGCCCGGTGACCGCGCGGGGCTTTCTTTGTAATGTCAGTGAGGGACACGTGACCCGGGCCCACTGCCTGATTGACGTGAGCTTCCGACCAATAGGGAGCAAGCAGGGCGGGGCTGGAGGAGTGAGCCGGCGGCGGGTCCTCCAACCAATCGGGGAGCCCGAGGGGCAGGACTAGCGCCGGCTGATTGTCTGATCCGCAGGGCAGCGAGTTTCTCCAGTCCCTTGTTCGGGGCCAGGGGAGGCTGTGGGCCTTTATTCCCCTCATTGGACACAAGGCTCTTTGGCTCACAACACACTGGCTCAGGTTCTAATAGAGACCTTTTAATTTCATCCATAAAAGCAGATAAACCCCGTGCTTCTGTGGAACAAACTTTCTAATATTTGGGAGTAAAAGTGCAAGTTTTTTTCCCTCTGGGGAATTTATTATTAGTTCCAGGAAACAGCAACCAATTGTATTTATAAAGCGCCTTTAATGTAGTAAAACATCCCAAGGCTCTTCACAGGAGCGTTAGAAAACAAAATTTGACACCGAGCCACATAAGGAGATATTAGGGCAGATGACCAAAAGCTTGGTCAAAGAGCATCTTAAAGAAGGAGAGAGAGGTAGAGAGATGGAGAGGTTTAGGGCGGGGAATTCCAGAGCTTAGGGCCCAGGCAGCTGAAGGCACGGCCACCAATGGTGGAGTGATTAAAATCGGGGATGCTCAAGAGGGCAGAATTAGAGAAGCGCAAATATCTCGGGGGGGGGGTGCGGGTTGTAGAGGCTGGAAGAGATTACAGAGATAGGGAGGGACGAGGCCACGGAGGGATTTGAAAACAAGGCTGAGAATTTTAAGGATGAGAAACTTGAGGAAAAGCAGGGAGTGGGGGTGGGTCAAGCCCTTATGGGACAGGGTCGTTAATTCTGTTCTGTGACAGTTACTGGGACAGACTGTATCTCCCCCTCTCCTCCACACAGGGACTTGTGGTAGTTAAAGGGACAGTGATTCTTCTTGTTCCGCGAGATTGTAATTAAAGGGACACTAATCTGAGATGGCTGTGAACTTTTAGTGCCGCCAGCCTTTCTAAAACATCTTCCTTTTTTTGAAGATCTGTGTGAACTCGCTGGTGACTCAGCAGGATGGATGAACTCTGAAACCTCTTTGCACAGTCAGAACATTTAAAGGGTCTCTCATCGGTTCTGGGACAGGAGGGATCTGGTTAACAGTGATCACAATATCATTGGGTTTAAAGCAGTTATGGAAAGGGACAAAGAAGAATCAGTGGTGAAAATACCCAGCTGGAAGAGAGCCAATTTCAGTGATTTGAGAAGGGATCGAGCACAGGTGGACTGGAAACAAAGATTATCCAGGAAAACAGTGAATGACCAATGGCAGGCCTTCAAGGCTGAGATAGTTCGGGTGCAAACCAAGCATATTCCCATAAGGAGGAAAGATGGGCATCCAAAGCTAGAGCTCCCGATGACAAAGGATATCGAGGTTAGAATAAAACAGAGAAAGGAGGTTTACGACAAATGTCAGGTACAGAATACAGTCAAAAACCAGGACAATACAGAGAGTGCAGGGGAAATTGAAACAGGATATAAGGGCAAAGAGAATATGAGAAAAGATTAGCGGGTAACATAAAAGAGAACCCAAAAATCTTCTATAAACATATGAAAAGTAAAAGGATAGTTAAATGAATGGTGGGGCCGATTAGGGACCAAATAGGAGCTCATCATGCGGAGGCAGAGGGCATGGCTGAGGTACTGAATGAGCACTTAGCATCTGTCTCCACAAAAGAAGAGGATGAAGTTCATGTCGCAGTAGAGGAGGGGGGAGTAGAGAAATTGGATAAAAATGGATAGAAAGGAGGTGCTAAATAGGTTGTCATCACTCAAAGTTAACAAGTCACCCGGTCCAGATGGGATGCATCCTAGGTTGTTGAGGGAAGCTAGGGTGGAGATAGCAGAAGCTCCAACCACAATCTTTCAATCTCCCTCAGATATATGGGAGGGGTGCCAGAGGACTGGAGGATTGCAAATGTTACACCCTGTTTAAAAAAGGGGAGAGGGATAAACCTGGTAACTACAGGCCAATCAGTCTAATGTCAGTGGTGGGTGAACGACTAGAGACCATTGTCAAGGTCAAAATTAATTCTCACTTGGAGAAGCATGGGTTAATAAGGGGCAGCCAGTATGGATTTGTTAAAGGTAAATCGTGTCTGACTAACCTGATTGAGTTCTTTGATGAAGTAACAGAGGGTTGATGAAGGTAGTGCAGCAGATGTTGTATACATGGACTTTCTAAAGGCATTTGACAAAGTACCACATAAGAGACTTATTTGGAAAATAGAAGCACAGGAAATTAAAGGAATGATGGTAATTTGGGTATATAATTGGCCGAGGGATAGGAGACAGTGAGCAGTGCTGAGGGATGTTTTTTCTGACTGGAGGGAAATATGCAGTGGGTTCCCCCAGAGGTCGGGATTAGGACCATTGCTTTTCTTGTTATATATAACTGACCTGGACTTGGGTATAGGTGTACAATTTTGAAGTTTACGGATGATACAAAACTTGGCAACGTAGTAAATAGTGAGCATAGTAATAGCAGACTTCAGAAGGACAGAGACAGACTGTGAAATGAGCAGACACAAGGCAGATGAAATTAAATGAGGATAAGTGTGAAGTGATGCACTTTGGGAGAAACAACAGGGAGAGGCCGTATAATCTAAATGGGACTATTTTGAGGGGGTGCAAGAGCAGAGGGGCCTGGGGGTCCATATTCACAAATCTTTGAAAGTGCCACGGCAAGTTGGTGAGGCGGTTCAGAAAGCGTGTGAGATACTTGGCTTTGTAAATAGGGCCATTGAATACAAAAACAAGGAAGTTACACTAAACCTTTACAAATCACTAGTGAGAAACATAGGACAGGAGGAGGCCATTCAGTCCCTCGAGCCTGTTCTGTCATTCAATGTGATCATGGCTGATCTGCGATCTAACTCCATACACCCGTATTTGGCCCATATCTCTTAATACCTTTGGGTAACAAAAACCTATCAATCTCAGATTGAAAATTAACAATTGATCTCGCATCAATTGCCATTTGCAGAAGAGAGTTCCAAACTGCTACCACCCTTTGTGTGTAGAAGTGTTTCCTAATTTCACTCCTGAAAGGTCTGGCTCTAATTTTTAGACGATGCCCCCAGTCCGACAATCCCCAACCAACGGAAATAGTTTCTCTCTATCTACCCTCTGTTCCCCTTAATATCCTGAAAACTTCAATCAGATCACACCTTAACCTTCTAAATTCAAGGGAATACAACCCTAATTTGTGTAATCCCTCCTCGTAACTTAACCCTTGAAGTCTGGGTATCATTCTGGTAAACCTAGGCTGCACTCCCTCCAAGGCCAATATATCCTTCCTAAGGTGTGGTGCCCAGAACTGCTCACAGTGCTCCAGGTGTGGTCTAACCAGGGTGTTGTACAGCTGCAGGGTTTTGGCCTCAGCTGGAGTATTGTGTACAGTTCTGGGCACCACACTTTAGGAAGGATGTCAAGGCCTTGGAGAGGATACAGAGGAGGTTGACCAGGATGGTACCAGGGATGAGGGACTTCAGTTATGTGGTGAGATTGGAGAAGCTGGGATTGTTCCCCTTAGAGCAGAGAAGGTTAAGAGGAGACCTAATAGAGGTGTTCAAAATGATGAGGGGTTTTGATCGAGCAAGTAGGGAGAAACTGTTCACTCTGGCAAGTGGGTCGGTAACCAAAGGTCACAGCTTTAAAATAGTTGCTAAAAGAACTAGAGGGAAATGAGGAGAATTGTTTTCACGCAGAGGGTTGTTAAGATCTGGAACGCACCATCTGAAAGGATGCTGGAATCAGCTTCCACAGGAACTTTCAAACAGTAATTGGACATGTCCTTGAAGAGGACTAGTTTGCAGAGTTCTGGGGATAAAGCTGGGGTTTGGGACTAAATTGACCAGCTCTTTCAAAGAGCCGGCATAGACTCGATGGGCCGAATCACCTCCTTTTGTGCTGTTAGATTTGATGATCAGTGTGAACACGCTGGTGTCCCTTAAGGCTGTTCGAGATTTTAAATCTCTTCCCACAGTCAGAACATTTAAAGGGTCTCTCGTCAGTGTGAACTCACTGATGGGCCAGCAGGTTGGAGGACCGAGCGAATCCCTTCCCACACACGGATCAGATGAATGGCCTCTCCCCAGCATGTAGAAGCCAGTGTCTCTTCAGCTCCCATGGGCTTTTAAAGCTTTTCCCACAAGTCAGAACATTTAAAGGGTTTCTCGTCAGTGTGAACAAGCTGGTGTGTCAGCAGGGTGGAGGACTGCAAGAATCCCTTCCCACACACGGAGCAGGTGAATGGCCTCTCCACAGTGTGGAGGCACTGATGTCCCTTCAGATGTCCGGGGCTTTTAAAGCTCTTCCCAACGTCAGGAAATTGAAATGGTCTCTCCCCAGTGTGAACTCGCTGGTGTGTTTGCAGGTGGGATGAACAAACAAATCCCTTTCCACACACGGAGCAGGTGCGGCTGCGCCGTTGAACTTCCAATGCAGACAGGGAACTGACTCCCTTCCCACTGTCCCCACCTTTACCCGGTTTCTCCGCTGTGAGGAGCGGCGACGGTGATATAAAGAGCGAGGTGGCGGAGTTTATAGGGTGTCTGTAATTCTTGTGACACTTCCTGTGTCCCTGATAACCATGTGTGTGGGAAGTGTATCCAGCTGCAGCTACTGACAGACTGCATTGCGGCGCTGGAGCTGTGAGTGGATACATACTGGAGCATTCGCGATGCTGAAGACATCGTGGATAGCACGTTTAGGGAGTTGGTCACACCGCAGGTAAAGGCTGCACAGGCAGGAACAGAATGGTTGACCACCAGGCAGAACATTTTGGAAGGGGAGGGTGAACAACCAATTGTCGTGGTGCATATAGGTACCAACGATATAGGTAAAAAAACGGGATGAGGTCCTAAAAGCTGAATATAGGTTAGGAGGTAAATTTAAAAATAGGACCTCCAAGATAGTAATCTCAGGATTGCTACCAGTGCCACGTGCTAGTCAGAGTAGAAATAGAAGGATATTTCAGATGACTACATGGCTAGAGGAATGGTGCAAGGAGGAGGGATTCAAATTCCTGGGACATTGGAACCGGTTCTGGGGGAGGTGGGGCTAGTACAAACCGGACGGTTTGCACATGGGCAGGACCGGGACCGATGTCCTCGGGGGAGTGTTTGCTAGTGCTGTGGGGGAGGGTTTAAACTAAAATGGCAGGGGGTTGGGAACCTGAGCAGGGAGACAGAGGAAAGGGAAACAAGGATAGAAGCAAAAGACAGGAAGGAGAAAAACAAAGGTGGCGGTCAGAGAAATCATGGGTTTAAATCAAACATAGCCACAATAAATAATAATTCTAAAAGGTGTAAGAGTGTTATAAAAACAAGCCTGAAGGCCTTGTGTCTTAATGCGAAGAGCATTCGTAACAAGGTGGATGAATTAGTTGCGCAAATAGAGGTAAATGGATATGATATGATTGGGATTCCGGAAACATGGCTCCAGGGTGACCAAGGCTGGGAACACAACATCCAGGGTTATTCAATATTCAGGAAAGATAGGCAAAAAGGAAAGGGAGGTGGTGTAGCATTGCTTTTTAAACAGGAGATTAACACACTTGAAAGGAAGGATATTAGCTCTAATGATGTGGAATCTGTATGGGTAGAGCTGAGAAATACCAAGGGGCAGAAAACGTTAGTGGGAGTGTTATACGGACCCCCAAACAGTAATGCGGAGGTTGGAGATGGCATTAAACGGGAAAGTAGAGACGCGTGCAATAAGGGCACAGCAGTTATCATGGGTGACTTTAATCTACATATAAATTGGGCTAACCAAATTAGTAAACATACTGTGGAGGAGGAACTCCTAGAGTGTATACGGGATGGTTTTCTGGATCAATATGTCGAGGAACCAACTAGAGATCAGGCCGTCTTAGACTGGGTATTATGTAATGAGAAAGGATTAATTAGCAATCTTGTTGTGCGAGGCTCCTTGGGTCAGAGCGATCATAATATGATAGAATTCTTCATTAAGATGGAGAGTGAAGTAGTTGACTCCGAGACTAGGGTCCTGAATTTAAATAAAGGAAACTACGATGGTATGAGGCGCGAGTTAGGTAAGATTGATTGGGGAATGTTACTCAAAGGGTTGACGATGGATAGGCAATTGCAAACATTCAAAGATCGCATGGATGAACTACAGAATTAGTTCATCCCTGTTTAGCATAAAAATAAAACAAAAAAGGTGACTCAACCGTGGCTAACGAGAAATTAGAGGTAGCATAAGATCCAAGGAGAGGACATATAAATTGGCCAGAGAAAGCAGTAAACCTGAGGATTGGGAGCAGTTTAGGATTCAGCAAAGGAGGACAAAGGGATTAATTAAGATGGGGAAAATAGAGTATGAGAGTAAGCTTTCAGGGAACATAAAAACTAACTGTAGATATTTGAAGAGAAAAAGATTGGTGAAGTCAAGCATAGGTCCCTTGCAGTCAGAATCAGGGGGATTTATAATGGGGAACAAAGAAATGGCAGGCCAATTAAATACATACTTTGGTTCTGTCTTCACAAAGGAAGACACAAATAACCTCCCAGAGATGTTGGGAAACATAGGGTCTAATGAGAGGGAGGAACTGAAAGAAATCAGTATTTGTAGGGAAATGGTGTTCTGGAAATTGACGTGATTGAAGGCCGATAAATCCCCAGGGCCTGATAATCGACATCCTAGGGTACTTAAGGAAGTAGCCCTAGAAATAGTAGATGTATTGCTGGCCATCTTCCAAAATTCGATAGACTCTGGAACAGTTCCCATGGATTGGAGGGTAGCTAATATTACCCCACTATTCAAAAAAGGTGGTAGAGAGAAAACGGGGAATTATATCGGTAGTGGGGAAAATGCTAGAGTCCATTATAAAAGATGTAATAGCAGAGCACTTGGAAAACAGTGACAGGATCGGACAAAGTCAACATGGATTTACAAAAGGTAAATCATGCTTGACTAATCTACTGGAATTTTTTGAGGATGTAACTGGTAGAATAGATAAGGGCGAACCAGTGGATGTGGTGTATTTGGACTTTCAGAAGGCTTTCGATTAGGTACCGTATAAGAGATTAGCGTGTAAATTTAAGGCACATGGGATTGGGGGCAAGGTACTGACTTGGATCGAGAACTGGTTGGCAGACAGGAAGTAAAGAGTTGGAATAAATGGGTCTTTTTCTGAGTAGCAGGCAGTGACTAGTGGGGTACCGCAGGGGTCGGTCCTAGGACCCCAGCTATTCACAATATATATAAATGATCTAGACGAGGGAACTAGATGTAACATCTCCAAGTTTGCAGACGACACAAAGCAGGGTGGGCGTGTGTGAGGAGGATGCCGAAAAACTCCAGTATGATTTGGACAGGTTGGGTGATTCGGCAGAAGCATGGCAGATGCAGTATAATGTGGATAAATGCGAGGTTATCCACATTGGTGGCAAAAACAGGAAGGCATATTATTAGCTGAATGGCAATAGATTGGGAGAAGGGGAAGTGCAACGAGACCTGGGTGTCCTTGTGCACCAGTTGCTGAAGCTAAGCATGCAGGTGCAGCAGGGGGTTAAGAAGGCAAATGGTATGTTGGCCTTCGTAGCGAGACGGTTTGAGTACAGGAACAAGGATGACTTGCTGCAGTTGTACAGGGCCTTGGTGAGACCACACCTTGAGTATTGTGTGCAGTTTTGATCGCCTTATCTGAGGAAGGATGTTCTTGCCGTGGAAGGAGTTCAACGAAGATTCACCAGGCTGATACCTGGGATGGCAGGAATGACGTATGAGGAGAGATTGGGATGATTGGGCTTGTACTCGCTGGAGTTTAGAAGAATGAGAGGGGATCTCATTGAAACTTATAAAATTCTGACAGGACTGGACAGACTAGATGCAGGAAGGATGTTCCTGATGGTAGGGGAGTCCAGAACCAGGGGTCACAGTCTAAGGATACAGGGTAAGCCATTTAGGACAGAAATGAGGAGTAATTACTTCACCCAGAGAGTGGTGAACCTGTGGAATTCTCTACCACAGAAGGCAGCAGAGGCCAAATCATTAAATATATTCAAGAAGGAGTTGGATATATTTCTTAAAGCTAAAGGGATCAAGGGATATGGGGAGAAAGCAGGGATCGGGTACTGAATTTGGATGATCAGCCATGATCGCGTTGAATGGTGGAGCAGGCTTGAGGGGCCGAATAGCCTACTCCTGCTCCTATCTTCTATGTTTCTATGTTTCTATGTTTCTATGTTTCAGTTGGAGCTGGAGTGGAGATGGAGGAGAATCTGTTGGGTTTAACCCCCAGTACTTCTGAGTCCAGGAGGATCCAACAATTTCCAATGTGAGACTGTCAAGGGAGGTGGATTCTAGGGGAGATTAGGTTGTTAAACAGACACTGTCCGTACAATGTAATGAGTATTATTTTAGGAACAAGTATTTCTGTACAGGCTTTTAATCCAGTTTACATCTACAGATTTGTTTGAATTCATTCTTGGGATGTGGGCGTAGCTCGCAAGAGCAGCAAATATTGCCAATCCCCAGTTTCCCGTTGAGAAGGGGGTGGTGAGTCGCCTTCTTGAACTACTGCAGTCCGTGTGGTGAAGGTATTCCCACAATGTTGTTCGGTAAGGAGTTCCAGGATTATGACTCAGCAACGATGAATATATCTGAGTCAGGATGATGTGTCACTTGGCGGGGAACTTGGATGTGATGGTGCTCCCATACAACAGCTGCCCTTGTCCTTCTAGGTGGTGGAGGTTGTGGGTTTTGGAGGTTCTATCAAAATTCTGGTCGAGTTGCAGATGTATAAAGTTCCTTTCCTTCGCCCCCTCGCCCTCCCACCTCTCTCTCGCTCTCTCACTCTCTCCTCCCATAGAGGCCAGAGTCTTGTGTAGGCCCAGACCAGGTGGTGGATTCCCTTCCCTGAAGGACATTAGTGAACCAGTTGGGTTTTTATGACAATCCGGCAGCTTTCATGGTCACTTTTTTCTAATGCCGGCCCCACAAATGTCCAGATTCACTGAGCTCAATTTCACAACCTGCCTTTGTGGGTTGTCTCTCATGCTCCATGTTTTAAATTAATTTTACAGGGCACTGGAAGGCGAGGACTTACAGACAGGAAGCTCAAACCAAACATCACTTCAAGATCTGACAGAGTCAGTCGACTTATCGGATCTGAATATCACCGGCCTCTGAACATGGAAGCAAAAAGCACCGTTCACAGCGGGGAGAAACCGTACACATGTTCTGTGTGTGGACGAGGCTTCAGCCAACCCTCTGGCCTATCGAGACACAAGTGCATTCACACCGGGGAGAGGCCGTTCACCTGCTCTGAGTGTGGGAAGGGATTCATTAATTCATCCAAACTGCTGATACACCAGCGTGTTCACAGCGGGGAGAGGCCGTTCACCTGCTCTGAGTGTTGGAAGGGATTCACTGAGACAGCCCACCTGCTGAGACACCAGCGAGTTCACACTGATGAGAGACCTTTTAACTGCTCGGACTGTGGGAAGTGCTATAAAAGTCCCGAGACCCTGATACGCCATCAAAGTGTTCACACTGACGAGAGACCATTCAGGTGCTCTCACTGTGGGACTGGGTTCAGGCAGTTATCTGAGCTCACTATACACCAGCGCACTCACACTGGGGAGAGGCCATTCACCTGCTCTGAGTGTGGGAAGGGATTCACTCGCTCATCCACCCTGCTGAATCACCAGCGAGTTCACTCTGACGAGAGACCTTTTAAATGCTCGGACTGTGGGAAGTGCTTTAAAAGTTCCGGGGAACTGATGTTCCATCAACGTGTTCACACTGACGAGAGACCGTTCAGGTGCTGTCACTGTGGGACTGGGTTCAGGCAGTCATCTGAGCTCACTGTACACCAGCGCACTCACACTGGGGAGAGGCCGTTCACCTGCTCTCACTGCGAGACTGGGTTCACTTGTTCATCCACCCTGCTGAGACACCAGCGAGTTCACACTGGGGAGAGGCCGTTCACCTGCTCTGAGTGTGGGAAGAGATTCACTCAGTCATCCAACCTGCTGACACACCAGCGAGTTCACAAGTGACTGCAGGGGTTGGATTCTGCTGTTGTTGCTGCTGTTAATCACATCCAGGACTGAACCATGTTCATTCTGACAGTTAGGGTTTGTTTCTGCTGATGTTAATAACCCCTATAACTGGGCTGGAGTTTAATATTCTGGATAGATGTCAAATAAACCAGCTTTGTTTTAAACACATTATTGTAGATTATCTTCTTTCCCACCTGAGTGTTTAGCATCACCTGGCTGGAGCTCAGAAAGGACAATCTTGGGGAGGATCGTACGGCGGGAACAGAACTCCAGCCTGGACACAATCCTTCAGGGCCACACTGAGAGGGGCAAACGGCACTTTGGTCTTTCTTCTCTCTCCTCACTGACAGCAAAGTTGCCGTGCGGGTTAATCTCGAGGCGTGTGAGAAACGTGTCCCAGCCGTTCTCTGCCATGGTTCAGAGCTCCTAGGCATGGAACAGACTGCTCCTTTAGGAATGTACCCCAGTGCCTTTTTTTTAATGGCCTTATTAACCTGTGTTGCTACTTTTAGTGATTTGTGTATCTGTATCCCTGGATCCCTCTGCTCCTCCAGCCCATTTAGACTCTTAGGGGGAAATTCGGTGGCGCCCCCTTTGGATCGCTAACGTCACCGGGGCTAATTTTAGCCCCCAAAAAAGTTAGCGTCCCTGTGCATTAAATTCAGTAGTAGCGCCCCAGGCAGAAGACGGGGTGCTACTGGAAGCGCTCCCCTCCCTGTTGGGGCGCTACCAGTAAATTTCCCAGCACTTCATGTAACAGCGCCACGCCCGTCGGCACATAGCACCGCGTCATAGCAGACCTCATTGCCTGATTAAAGCGGAGGGGCCTAGCACTGCGCACACCGGGGCCCTGCTGGACCACCGGGGAGCAGGGTGTCGGATCCAGAGGATTGCTGCCGACACCCCAAAGAAGAAAGGGGAAGGGGGCAGGTGCTAGCAGTAGGCCAAAATAAAAAGTTGCCGCCCGACACCTGCCCTTTAAGTGGTGTCGCCGCGGCTGCAAGAACGACATCTGACCCTGTCGGACATATCGTCCGGCGATAGGTCAGGGGTCGCAACCCAAGGTTGTAGCCAAGGTGCTGCGCACGGCGATGACGTCATTGCCGGCGGTGCAGTGCTGCGGGGCGGTACTGGCTACCGCCACCGCTAACCTCCCGCTGAATATCGCGGGAGGCACAAAGCAACCCAATTTCACCCCCTTGTCCAAGTAAAGTGAGGCCTCCTTATTTTTCCCACCAAAACACACCACCTCACACTGATCTACAGTGAAATTAATTTGCCAATTACACGCCCATTCTGAAATTTATTAATGTCTTCTTGCATTTTGTCTTCCTCAGGATTAACTCTACCTCCCAATTTGGTGTCATCGACAAATTTTGAAATTGTACCTCTGATTCCCAAGTCCAAATTGTTTATGTAAATGGCGTTTTTCACCACTTTCCACCTTTTAAAAAAAACCTTGCTGCCAGTTTATTAAAGCCATTAACAGCTGCTCGGGTGGGACACACCAATAAATGAGGTCTTGTTTCCCTCAGAATGACAGGCCTGAACCCGAGTTAGAAAACATTTAGTAATTAAACCAGACTGGGTGGGGCCTGAGGTGCAATTTAATGATGGAAAATTGGTGGCCAGCGTACTTCACACCAGGGCTGAGGATCCGGGGACTCGGGTTTCTGTGTCATTTATTCATTAATTTTGTTTATTGCCCAATCTCAATCAGATGGGCGGGTCATCTTGCTGTCTGGCGGAGGCGAGGTTCCCCAGTGGAGGGCTCTCTCCGCGGGAGTCCTTCCCAGCACCATTGCAAGGCCAGATGTGTTTTTTGCAGCCTAGAGGAGTCCACGGGCCGTGTATATATTCAGTGTGAGAGGTTGCAGCCCCTGTGTAGTTACCTGAAGGGGCTGCTCCTCAACTCTTGGTTACACTTTAGCCCCACACTCCTAATCTTTGGCCGCCCGGTGCGGAGGGGCGTGGGTAAGTCGCAGGATCTTCTCCTGGACCTGCTCTTGGGCCTGGTGAAAACAGCAATTTGTAGGTCCAGGATGGGCAGGGCCCATGGGGTGGGGTCACTTTGGCTGCCTGCCCCTCTCCCGTGGTCTTGTCCATGCCTGGGTGGCCCTGGAGAGGGAGCAGGTGGTGTTTTGACCGGTACGCTTGATGCCTTCCGTGACGGATGGGCGCCTCAGGTTAAAGAGGGTATGATTAAGAAGTTTGCAGATGATACTAAACTCGGCTGTGTGGTTGATACTGAAGGAGGAAGCTGTAGACTGCAGGAAGATATCAATACATTGGTCAGGTGGGCAGAACAGTGGCAAATGGAATTCAATCCGGGGAAGTGTGAGGTAATGCATTTGGGGAGGGCTAACAAGGAAAGGGAATACACATTAAATGTTAGGACACCGAGTAGTGTAGAGGAACAAAGGGACCTTGGAGTGCATGTCCACAGATCCCTGAAGGTAGCAGGCCAGGTAGATAAGGTGGTTAAGAAGGCATACGGAATGCTTGCTTTTATTAGCCGTGGCATAGAATACAAGAGCAGGGGGGATTTATGCTTCAACTGTATAAAACACTAGTTAGGCCTCAGCTAGAGGACTGCGTGCAGTTCTGGTCACCACATTACAGGAAAGATGTGATTGCACTAGAGAGGGTACAGGGGAGATTTACAAGGATGTTGCCAGGAGTAGAGAATCTTAGCTATGAGGAAAGTCTGGATAGGCTGGATTAGTTTTCCTTGGAACAGAGGAGGCTGAGGGGAGACCTTATTGAGGTGTATAAAATTATGAGGGGCATAGATAAAGTGGATAGAAAGGACCTATTTCCATTAGCAGAGGGGTCAAAAACCAGGGGCCACAGATTTAAAGTAATTGTTGGAAAGTTTAGAGGGGATTTGAGGGGAAATATCTTCACCCAGAGGGTTGTGGGGGTCTGGAACTCACTGCCTGAAAGGGTGGTAGAGGCAGGAACCCTAACCACATTTAAAAAGTACTTGGATGTGCGCTTGGGATGCTTTACCCTGCAGGGCTACGGACCAAGAGCTGGGAAGTGGGATTAGGCTGGATAGCTCTTTGTTGGCTGGCATGGACACGATGGGCTGAAATGGCCTCCTTCCGTGCTGTAACTTTCGATGATTCTAAGTGGCAATAATCAATCCTCACAATCACATTATGATTGAATTATTATTTGTGAGTTGATGCGCTATTAATTACTCAAAAGACTGAGGTTAAGCGAGTAACTAACAGGCTTTTATTAACAAGAGAACGAAGGTGTGCCTCGAGTGGTCGACCAGTCCAGAATACAGAGGGACTGTGGAGCAGTCACCTTTATACCTGGACTCGTGGGAGGAGTCAGCCGAGGCATGTACAGACATGTACACAGTGGAATACAAACACCCACACAGGCAGGTATAACAGTGGTTTACCACATTCACCCCTTGTTTAAAAATGAGTCCGGCGGGGTGAAGTGTATTAAAAGTTTGTGTATTGGAGTCTCTCCGGAGGTCTTGTCTGCTGCTGTGATCGACGTGGCAACGGCAGGGGTAGTGAAGCTTCCGGCGTCGAGTCCCGCATAGGCTGGGGCACTGGTGTGTAGTCCTCATGGGTGTCGAGCAGGTCGCGGGGCCCAGGTGTGCCGTCTGCTGGGGTTGGATATTGGATCGTGGGGGGGGGTGGTAGTGGGTAGTGGGTTACTGGGGCCCCCGAGGGTGCGAGGTCTCGTATGGAGACTGTGTCCTCCCGCCCGTCCGGGTACGCAATGTAAGCATACTGGGGGTTGGCGTGGAGGAGGTCGACCCTCTCGACCAGGGGTCCGTTTTATGGGTCCTCACATGTCTTCTCAGTAGGACCGGCCCTGGGGACATCAGCCATGGCGGTAGCGATGTCCCCGATGTGGACTTCCTTGGGAAGACAAACATTTTCTCATGAGGGGTGGCGTTAGTGGCAGTGCAGAGCAGTGACCGAATAGAGTGGAGCGCATCGGGGAGCACATCCTGCCAGCGGGAGGTCGGAAGGCCCCTAGACTTTAAGGCTAGCAAGGCGGCCTTCCAAACTGTCACATTCTCTCTTTCCGCCTGTCCGTTCCCCCGGGGCTTGTAACTGGTGGTCCTGCTTGTGGCAATACCCCTAGCGAGCAGGTACTGGCGGAGTTCGTCGCTCATAAACGATGAGCCCCGGTCGCTATGGATATAGCTGGGGAAACCGAACAGGGTGAAGAGGTCGTTCAGACATTTAATGACCGTGGCACTGGTCATGTCCGGGCAGGGGATGGCAAACGGGAAACGGGAGTACTCATCAATAATGTTGAGGAAGTACACATTGCGGTCGGAGGAGGGGAGAGGCCCTTTAAAATCAACGCTCAGGCGTTCGAAGGGGCGAGTGGCTTTTATCAGGTGAGCCCTGTCTGGTCTATAAAAGTGCGGTTTGCACTCAGCGCAGACTTGGCAGTTCCTGGTCATGGTCCTGACCTCCTCAATGGAGTAAGGCAGGTTGCGGGCCTTGATGAAGTGGAAGAACCTGGTGACCCCCGGGTGGCAGAGGTCATTGTGGAGGGCCCGCAGTCTATCGATCTGCGCGCTGGCGCAGGTGCCACGCGATAGAGCATCCGGGGGTTCATTGAGCTTCCCGGGCCGGTACAAGATCTCGTAATTGTAGGTGGAAAGTTCGATTCTCCACCTCAAGATCTTGGCGTTTTTGATTTTGCCCCTCTGCTTGTTGTTAAACATAAAAGCAACTGAACGCTGGTCAGTGAGCAGGGTAAATCGTTTTCCAGCCAGGCAGCGCCTCCAATGACGCACAACCTCCACAATAGCCTGGGCCTCTTTCTCAACAGCGGAGTGTCTGGTCTCCGGGCCCTGGAGGGTTCGTGAAAAGAAGGCCATGGGTCTCCCCGCCTGATTAAGGGTAGCGGCCAGGGCAAAGTCGGACACGTCGCTTTCCACTTGGAAGGGGATGGATTCGTCCACTGCGTGCATGGTGGCTTTGGCAATGTCTTCCTTGATATGGTGGAAGGCTAAGCGGGCCTCTGCCGTCAAGGGAAAAGAGGTGGACTTGATCAGTGGACGGGCCTTGTCCGCATAGTAGGGGACCCACTGGGCGTAATAGGAGAAAAACCCTAGGCACCTCTTCAGGGCCTTGAGGCAGTGGGGCAGTGTGAGTTCCATAAGGGGACGCATCCAGTCGGGGTCGGGACCGATGACTCCGTGTTCCACAACACAGCCAAGGATGGCGAGGCGGGTTGTGCGGAATATGCACTTCTCCTTGTTATATGTCAGATTCAGGAGTTGGGTGGTGCAGAGGAATTTTTCGAGGTTTGCGTCATGGTCCTGCAAGTCATGGCCGCAGATGGTCACATTGTCCAGATATGGGAAAGTGGCCTGCAACGCATTTTGATCGACCATCCGGTCCATCTCCCTTTGGAAGACGGAGACCCCGTTGGTGACGCCAAAGGGAACCCTAAGGAAGTGATAGAGGCGGCCGTTTGCCTCAAAGGCAGTATACTGGCGATCCTCAGGGCAGATAGGGAGCTGGTGGTACGCTGATTTCAGGTCAATGGTCGAGAAGACGCGGTACTGCGCGATCTGGTTGACCATATCAGCTATGCGGGGTAGTGGGTAAGCGTCCAGCAGGGTGGAGCAATTTATTGTCTGGCTGTAGTTGATGACCAGGCGCTGCTTCTCGCCGGTCTTAACGACCACAACCTGGGCTCGCCAGGGACTGGTGCTGCCCTCAATAATCCCCTCCTTCAGGAGCCGCTCCACTTCGGTTTTAATGAAAACCCTGCCCCCGGCACTGTATCGCCTGCTCTTTGTGGCGATGGGCTTACAGTCGGGGGTGAGGTTAGCAAACAGTGGGGGGGGGGGTGATTCTGAGTGTGGAGAGGTTGCACCTGGTGCGCGGCGGGCAATTTGGAAGCTGCTGGCTGCGGACTGTGAGTGGGGGGAGGGGTCCACCGTACGCCATCGTAACACTTTTAAGGTGGCACTGAAAATCTAACCCCAGTAGAACGGCAGCGCAGAGGTGGGGCAGGACCAGAAGTTTAAAATTATCGTACACAGTCCCGTCTACTAAGAGTGTCACCACGCAGTAGCCGCCAATGTCCGCCGACTGGGACTCGGAGGCCTTAGAAACCCGCTGGTGCGCAGGCAGGACTGGGAGAGAGCAACGCCGCACCGTGTCGGGGTGGATGAAGCTCTCCGTGCTCCCAGAGTCAAAAAGGCAGGTTGTTTCATGACCATTTACCTTAATGTCCATTGTGGACCGGGCCAGTTGGTGCGGTCTCGCTTGGTCCAGTGTAACAGAGGCCAGCGTAGGGGTCGGTGTGTCGCTGCGGGTATCAGATGAGGCGGTGTTGGGGGCCTGCTGCGTCCCGGCTGGCGTCCAAGATGGCGGCGTCCATGATCCCCATGTGGCTGGAGGCGTCCAAAATGGCTGCTGTTCCGGTGGTTCGCACATGGCTGGGGAGGCCCAAGATGGCGGCCCGCACGGCCCACACATGGCGCTGCTGGGGTTTGGGGTGGCTTTGGCCCTGCAGATGCTGGCGTAGTGTCCCTTCTTCCCGCAGCCCGAGCAGATCACATTTTTCGCCGGGCAGCGTGCTCTGGGGTGTTTGGCCTGGCCACAGAAGTTCCTCTGTGTACACGGCGGCCTTTACATCCTTACAACCACAGGCCCGGCCAAGCACAGACAGTGCCTGCAGGTATTCCTCGGTCGATTCCCCAGGTTGTTGTTTACGACTCCCCAGGAGGTGCCTGCCATACACCTCGTTCACTGGGCACGTGTACTGGTCCTTGAGGAGCTTGAGAGCAGCCGTGTACAAGGTCGTGTCCTGGATGACCGAGTACGCTCGGTGGTTCACTTTGGAGGTCAGGACATCCAGTTTGTCCTCATCCGATTTGACCGTTGCGGCGGAGGCGATCAGGAATCTTTCAAAGCACCTAAGGCAGTGAGCAAACTTGGTGGATGCGTCCGCCTCCCGATGGTCTAAGTCCAGGCATGCTGGTGTGAGGATCTTCTCCATTATAAAAAAATCTTGTTAATAAAATTGATGCGCTATTAATTACTCAAAAGACTGAGGTTAAGCGAGTAACTAACAGGCTTTTATTAACAAGAGAACGAAGGTGTGCCTCGAGTGGTCGACCAGTCCAGAATACAGAGGGACTGTGGAGCAGTCACCTTTATACCTGGACTCGTGGGAGGAGTCAGCCGAGGCATGTACAGGCATGTACACAGTGGAATACAAACACCCACACAGGCAGGTATAACAGTGGTTTACCACATGAGTGTCGCTGTATTGTACAGTTATTATTCATAGAATAGATTCATAGAGACTTACAGCACAGAAGGAGGCCATTCGGCCCATCGTGCCTGTGCCGGCTCTTTGAAAGTCGTCGTGTTTAGTCCCACATCCTCACTTTTTGTCCGTAACCCTGTCAGTTGCTCAAGTTCCCGTCCAACTCTGCTTTACAATTATTAACGGAATCAGCTTCCACCATCTTTTCAGGTCGAGTGTTCCAGATCCCCACAACTCTGAGTGGAAACATTTCTCCTCATCTCTCCTCTAGATCTTTTGCCAATATTTTTGAATCTTTGACCTCTACTTATTGACCCACTCACCAGAGCGAATGTTTCTTTCCCAATTTATTCCATCAAAATCGCTCACCATCTTGAAAACCTCTATTAAATTATCTCTGAACCTTCTCTGTTCCAAGGAGGACAGTCCGAACTTAGAACATAAGAAGTAGGAGCAGGAGTCGGCCATACGGCCCCTCGGGCCTGCTCCGCCATTCAATAGTATCATGACTGATCCGAACTTAGACTCACGTCCACTTCCCTGCTCGCTCCCCGTAACCCCTTACTCCCTTATCTGCGAGGAAACTGTCTATCTCTGTTTTAAATTTATTTAATGTCGCAGCTTCCACAACTCTCTGAGGTAGCAAATTCCATAGATTTACTACCCTCTGAGTGAAGAAGTTTCTCCTCATCTCAGTTTTGAAAGGGCAGCCCCTTATTCTAAGATTATGCCCCCAATTCTAGTCTCACCCATCAGTGGAAACATCCTCCCCGCATCCACCCGATCAAGCCCCCTCACAATCTTATATGTTTCAATAAGATCGCCTCTCATTCTTCTGAATTCCAATGAGTAGAGGCCCAACCTACTCAACCTTTCCTCATAAGTCAAGCCCCTCATCTTTGGAATCAACCAAGTGAACCTTCTCTGAACTACCTCGAGAGCAAATATATCTTTTCCTAAATATGGAAACCAAAACTGTATGCAGTATTCCAGGTGTGGCCTCACCAGTCTGTCAATCTGCTTCTATTATGATCTCTTGATCTGTGACCTTCAGTCTCCGCCCTTATTATAGAATAATAGATGGAGTATATTCTTTGTAGCTTACACAATACTGCCTGAGCAATTTGGACTTCTGCTTAAAGCCCAAATCATAAGGCAGTAGAATGTACCAGGACAACCCTACCGGATTATTAATTTCAATTAATTTTATTACTTTTCCAACCTCTCCTCATAACTGAAGTCCCTCATCCCGGGTAACATCCTGGTAAACCTCCTCTGGACCCTTTCTAAGGCCTTTACACCTTTCCTCAAGTGTGGGGCCCAGACTTGTCCACAACACTCCAGCTGAGGCCTAACCTGTGATTTATGAAGTTCCAGCATCATCTCTTTGCTTTTATATTCTATTCCTCTGTTTATAAACCCAAGTAACCCGTTATTGGTTGTTTAATATCTGTGGGGCACTGGGGCACTTGCCTTCATGGGTTTTGCTCCCGTCTGGTGTCACTGGGGCAACTCAGAGTCACCCCTACAGGTGGTGAAAAATGGCCCAATCTCAATCGGATGGCAAAGATGAGGAGAAATGTTTTCACTCAGAGAGTTGTTGGGATCGGGAACGCTCAGGGAGTGGGTTAATGAACCCCGGGATCCCTGATAGCCAGCCAGGATCTTGTGCTGCTGCTGTGCCAGAAGAGAGGAGAGGAGAGGACAGGTGAGGTCTCTCTCTCTCTCTCTGCGTCCAGGAGGAGAGACCACATCTGTTGCTGCTGCAGCTACTATTGGGGTGCCAGAGGAGAGGAGAGGACAGGAGACCAGACCAGAGCTAACAACAAAGGGAAGCCATCCCATCATTGTTTCCCCAACTGGTCTCCATTACAGGAGAGGGAGAGAGGGGAGAAAAACGAACATCCTACATCTGTTCAGAAGGAGGGAGAGCCGTTGGAAAACTTCTACAGGTGGGTGCCTCATGGTGCACTCTCATAAAGACTTTGTATTTAAGTGGGGGGAGGAAAGAAGGAGGAGAAGAAAACATCTAGGGGTGTGTGTGGCTCTTGTAAAAACTGGGCCACACAAACCACTAGCAAACACCCCTCCCTATTGCTTGACCTGGGACAGCTGGAGCTGCCCAGGCGAAGTCATCATTTAATTATCACATCGTTAAGACCTGGTGGTGGACTGAGCCTGGGCATCTCCAGCTTTATTTTCCCAGGTGAAGACATCTTCTCCCCCCCACAAGAAGGCCATCAATAGAGACTTATTTTTCGGAGAGTGCACCCCTGCGAGCACCCACCCACCATCTTGAGTGGAGACCCAGCTCCTGCGGCCTCCCTCCTTCCCAACCCCCCTTTCTCTCTCTCTTTGCCTCTCTCTTTGTCTCTCTCTAAAGAGGCACCTCATATCTTTTAATTGCCCATTGAGCAGAGGAGAGAAGGCCCCTCTCCCAATTTAATCAACAAGGGGAGAGGTGTGCCTTCACTTTTAAAGCTCCCTCTGCTCAGGGAAAACAACCATTGAGGCCATTAAGATCGCCAGGCCTGTGACTTGGGTGGGTGTAGCCCTTTATAATAAGCCCCCCACGATGGCGACCACATCATCGCCGGTGACGGGGCCAGCAAAATCATATGCAAGTGTGGCAGCCACGGCCAAGGCTGCTCCCGCTGCTTCTGCTGCCCTGTCACCTTTCCGGCTTCTCACTAAAAAACACGGCGTGAAGAGCTACACTCACCCCAACATGACTATCGAAGCATGCGCGAAGGCCATGGCTGGGGTTGTCGGCCCTTCAGCCATCATCGCCGCCTCAAAAATGTACGGCAAGGCTCTGTTCTTCCTGGCATCAGAGCGGGCGGTGTCCCTGGCCATAATCAAGGGGCTCACCCTGGGTGGGACCTTCCTGCCGGTGGATCCTCTCGAGGCCACCGTGCAGAGGATCCTCTTATCAAACGTCCCGCCCTTTGTTTCGGCTGAGCTCCTCCTCCCCCACCTACGTCAACTGGGGGAGGTGAGGTCGGGGATCGCACCGATCCCGCTTGGATGCAGGGAGGCCAGCCTTTGGCACGTCTTCTCCTTCCGGCGCCAGCTTTTTGTTCAGCTGGCGCAGGAGGAGGACACCGAGGGCACTTTTATTGTGTGCCATGAGGGGGCTGCCCTCCGCATCTTTTGGACGTTGGACGGTGTGCGGTGCCACGCCTGTAAGGAGGTGGGGCACATACGAAAGAACTGCCCCGCCTCCAAAGCCACCAGAACATCTGAGGCAGCCAAGGCTGGCGCCGCCGCCGCTCCCCCCCGATTCCGTCCGCGCATCCTCAACACCTGATGCATGGTCGACGTCGGAGGCCAATGCTATCACGGCCTCCAGTGGGGGGGAGGGAGAGCATCCACGCGAAGGGTAGGTGTGGAAGATAATGAAGCAACTTACACCCGCATACCTTGCGCTGGCGGTGGCGGAGTCTCAGAGTTTGGGGGGCCTCGTGCCTGTGATCGCAACCGCTGAGGCGGAAGATTTAAGACCTGCGACCGGGCTCGGGCTCGAGGGACCCGAGCAACCCGCTCGACAGGAGGGAGCGGAGGAGGAGCCCTCGGAAGGTATGAAGGTCTCCCAGCCTTCGTGTCCCTCCATAACAAAAAGGAGGCGCGAGTCCTTGGGAGAGGAAGAGGACCACGAGAGACAATGTCCCTCCTCACGGAGAGAATCGTCTCCCACCGTGTGTGCTGTGCCGCCCCCGCCCTACCGTTACTGACATCTGTGTTCGGCAGGAGTTGCCTGTCCCTCGGGAGGGTAAGACAGATGAGTCTGTCCCACCTGCACCTCCCGGGGATGGGGAAGAGACCCTGTGCGTGGGGGGGACCGTGGATCTACACACGGAGGAAATACCAAAAGAACCATTACATCTCGCCATGTCGGGCACCCCGGAGACTGGGGTGGGCGAGGCCAGTGAGGCTGGGCTCGCCAGGACAGTCCGGACCATTCCCAGGTGCTGCTTGACGTGGCCGAGGAATGTATTCAAGCTCCCCAGTCCGCTGGATTGGTGGCTGATGGCGGTGAGGGGGAAGACCCCCTGACTCCGCCTCCGATGCTGTCGCCGGGGGTGTTGAGGGAAATGGGAATAGTGTTCTCCCCGGTTTCCCTGTGCACCCCGGTGCCTGGGGCCCTGAACCACTGCCGCCTCCTGACCCGGCACCTCTGGAGGAGCCCAGGGAGGATTCCTCTGCTGCCGATCCTGGGAGTGGGATCGGGACAGAGGCGGGGCTGGCTGATGACGACCTCCTGGAGGAGGACAGGGACCGGCGGAGAGCACCGAGGATGAGTCAGACTCCGTCGCCAGTGAGGCGGCGGATACCCTCGTGCCCCCCTCCGAGTCCCCCCTCATCCCTGTTGTGGAACTCCGGGACTTTCTGGCTGCATGCCGGGGTCACCCTGGCAAAATCCGGATGACCCTAGACAGATGGTCAGATCTGGCGTTGCTTGTCGGATCCGTCCGTGCTGCTGTCAAATCCATGGGCGCGGACGAGGTCGCGGGGCCGTGCGAGTAGCGTCGGATCAACAAGTTCCTCACTGGGCTGTTGATGGAGTGGCGGTCGACAAGCGGCCGCTCTCCCTCCTCCCGTTAGGTTAAGTAGAGGTTGCACTATGCTCTTGTCATGAAGATAACCATAGCCAGCCTCAACATCAATGGCAGCAGAGATGCACGCCGTAGATTTAATAACTTCTCAGTCCTCCGGGACGGGAGGTATGCGGTGTGCTTCCTGCAAGAAACCCACACCGTTCCGGAGGACAAGGCCATGTGGCTCCTGAAGTGGCAAGGAGGGGTCAGCATGAGTCACCTCTCCAACTATTCCAGCAGGGTGGCTATCTTGCTGGCCCTGCATTTTCAGCTGGTTATTTTGTGGGTCAAGGAGCATGTGCCGGGCCGCTTGCTCCAGGTAACTGTTCACCTGGGGGGCATGCCGCTCCATCTAGTGAATGTGTACACCCCCGCGGCCGGTGCGCAGCAGGTGCGCTTCTTTGAAGAAGTGTCCGCTCTTCTGAGCTCCATCGATGTCGGCGAGTGCGTCATCCTCGGGGGGGATTTTAACTGCACTCTCGAGGCGAGGGACCGTTCAGGTCCCCCGTACAGCCTAGCGGCGGTGGAGAAGTTGAGTGACCTGGTCGGGTCCTTCGACTTGGTGGACGTCTGGCGAAATCTCCATCCCGACTCCAGCGCCTTCACTTACATGAGGTCTGGAGGAGGATGGTCCAGAATCGACCACCTTTACATTTCCCGTGCGTACGTCTCCGGCATTCCGGCGGCTTCCATGCGGCCAGTGCCATGCACGGACCACCACCTGGTGTGGGCAGAGCTCGTTCCATTACACGCACGGGGGGGTCCGCATACTGGCATTTTAACAACCTGCTGCTGGAGGACGAGCGGTTCCGGAATTCATTTTGTCGGTTCTGGGCCGACTGGAGAAGGAAGCGGGGGGGGGGTTTCCCCTCCTTGAGGCTATGGTAGGAAGTGGGCAAGGCTCACGTCCATCTCTTCTGTCAAGAGTACGCGAGGGGGTCGACCAAGAGGCGGGAGGCCCAGGTTGGATGGTTGGAGAGGGAGGTGCTCGACTTGGAGTCCCGTCTCGGTCAAGTTGTCAATGACCCGGCCCTGCGGAAGGTGTACAAAGAGAAGAAGGGTGCGCTGAAGGACCTGCAGCTCGTCAGGTCCCGAGGTGCGTACATGAGGTCGCTGATCCAGATCCTCCGGGACCGAGACCGTGGCTCCCCCTTCTTCTACTCGCTGGAAAAAAGATGTGGGGTCCGTAAGCAGCTCTTGGGGCTGCTGGCTGATGATGGATATCTGGTCTCAGATCCAGAGGGAATCAACGCGAAGACCCAGGCCTATTACGGGGCTCTGTTCTTTCCAGATCCGTCCAGCGAGGATGCACGCAGAGTTTTGTGAGAGGATCTGCCGAAGGTCGGCCTGGAGGGTGCTGAAAAATTGGATGCTCCAGTAAGCTTGGCTGAGCTAACCGGCGCCCTTGGCCAGCTCTCGAGGGGAAAGTCCCCGTGGCTGGACAGGCTGACCGTAGATTTCCACAGGGCATTCTGGGACATCCTGGGGGGCGACTATGCGTGGGTCCGGGGGGAAAGTCTGGCGACCAGAGAGATGCCCTTCTCGTGGCGCAGGGTGGCCATTGTCCTGCTGCCTAAGAGTTGCGATCTCCACCTTTTAAAAAACTGGCGCCAGGTCTCCCTCCTCAGTGCGGATTATAAATTTTTTGCCAGGGCCATGTCTGCCTGCCTTGGCACCGTGCTGGCCCACATGATCCACCCCCACCAGTCCTACATGGTCCCGGGCCAGACTATCCACGATAACATCCATCTTGACCGGGACCTGGTCCACCATTCCCAGAGGGCTGGTCTGTCGGTCGCCTTCCTTTCCCTGGATCATGAGAAGGCGTTCGACAGGGTGGATCACGAGTATCTCTTCGGAACTTTGCACGCATTTGGGTTTTGGACGCATTTCGTCACCCGGATCTGACTTCTGTATGCCCCAGTTTTATCAGTGTCTGATAAAAGTTAACGGGTCTTTGACAGCGCCCCTTCGCTTTGGGAGGGGGTGCGTCAGGGATGCCCCATGCCCCAGTTATATGCCATCTGCATGGAGACTTTCCTGCACCTCTTGCAGAAGAGGTTGACGGGACTGGCTCTGCAAGGGCCTGGCGTGGAGGTCGTCCTCTCGGCTTACGCTGATGACGTGCTCCTCATGGTCATGGATCCCGCTGACTTGCGGAGGATGCGAGAATGCCAGCAGATTTACTTGGATGCATCCTCCATCAGGATCAACTGGGATAAATGTTCTGGACTCCTGGTGGGCCAGTGGCGGGTGGACTCCCTGCCGGCGGAGTTCAGGCCCTTTACCTGGAGCACCACGCACCTCCTCTACTTGGGAGTCTACCTCAGCCCCGCCGAGGATGCCTGGCCGGTGAACTGGCAAGAGCTGGAGGCCAAAGCCAGCGCTCGCCTAGGACGCTGGCAGGACTGCTCTGAGTGTTGTCCTGCAGGGGTCGAGTGCTGGTCATAAACCAGCTGGTGGCCGCCATGTTGGTCACTTTGATCCCGCCCCCTGCATTTGTCGCCAAGATGCAGAAGAAGCTCATCGACTTCTTCTGGGACAAACGGAAGCACTGGGTCTCTGCCGCAGTTCTGAGTCTCCCACATAGGGAGGGCAGTCAGGCGCTGGTGTGCCTTCGCACCCGGGCAGTGACTTTCTGTCTTCAGACCCTGCAGAGATACCTGTACATCGAGAATCCTCCTCAATGGTGTGCGCTGGCGACGTATTTCTTCCACCAGCTGCATGGCCTCAACTATGACACGCAGCTCCTGTTTGTGGAATTGGGCTGTACGCGTGCCTACCTGCGGGAGCTGCCTGTCTTCTACCAGGAACTGCTATGGGTCTGGAACAGCATCGCCTCCAGGCGGAGTTCTCCCCCGTCATGAATGGCGGCTGTGCTTCAGGAGCCGCTGCTCAGGAATCCGCACCTCCATGACCGCTGGATCGGGTGGCTGGCAGAGGGCAGGGCTGTGCCTGGTAAGGTGACCAGGGTCGGGGAGCTGTTCGATGGTGGAGGAGCGGGCTGGATGGTGCCGGAGGAGCTGATGCAGCGCCTGTCCTGGGCCAATGTCCGGCTCATGGCCAAAGCCATTGAGACGCTGAAAGCAGCACTGGGCCCCGACTCCACCAGGTGTATCGAGGAGGCTCAGGCACGTGGGGCGATCCCATCCGAACTGACCCCCGTTCGGACGGAATTCCTAATCGGCGCGTGGCCCTGAAACCCCTCTCGGGAACCGGTGCCTCACAACTTGAGCCATCTCGAGGAAATGCCCTCCGTGCCATTTAGTTCTGTGCGGAGGGGTTTCCTTTACGGGCTGCTCCTGCACACTCTCCACTTTGTCATCTTCGCCTGCCGTCCGGACACGCTTTAGCGTGCCATTTTGCCATCCGGCGGAGGTCCCAAATGGGGGGCTCTCTACGCGGGAGTCCTCCCTTTATCTGTTGGGGACTTGGCCTGGAGGGTGTTGCATGGAGCAGTCCCGTGCAATAAGATTTTAAGTAAGTTCACGGACTCCCAGACCTCTTGCTATTTTTGCGGCCTAGAGGAGTCCGTGTTCCATGTTTATGTGGAATGTGAGAGGTTGCAGCCCCTGTTCCATTATTTGAAGGGGCTGCTCCTCGATTTTTGGCTGCACTTCAGTCCCACGCTCCTGATCTACGGCCACCCAGTGCGGAGGAGAGAGGGCAGGTCGGAGTACCTCCTTGTGGGACTGCTCCTGGGCCTGGCCAAAGTGGCCATAAACAGGTCCAGGCAGCGGGCGGTCGAGGGGGCCATTCGGCCCGATTGCCTGCCTCTCTTCCGCAGCTATGTTCGCACCCATTGGCCCTGGAGATGGAGCACGCGGTGTATGCCGGCACACTTGAGGCTTTCCAAGAGCGGTGGGTGCTGCGGGGACTGGAGTGCATCATCACCCTGGCCAATGTGATTTTAATTTAATTTGATAAAACCTTAAATTAATTTTAAAACTTAAGTTTCTTTACAGTCCATTTGTTCGGCTGGGAGAGGGGGAGGCTCCGCTCAGCGATGCAGAGAGTCATGTCGATGGAGAAGAATGTCGGCCAGAGTCTGCTGGATCTGCACAAACTTTCCACTGGGAGCGCCGACCCTCAACTGTGTGAATTCCTGGAGACCCACTATCTGGATGAACAAGTGAAGATGATCAAGAAGCTTGGAGATCACATCATTAACTTGAAGAGACTGGGACCCCTGCCTTGTAGGCATGAGGCCTTGTGACTTTGTACAAAGAGCCGAGACTTCAGCTCTATGTATTTACAGTTAATGACATTAATGTTCAAATTAAAATTAAAAGAAATAAACCCTGGGGGGGTGCGGAAAAAAAAATACCCCGGGGGGACGCAGGCTGCTCACACCCCGAGTGCGGCCCCAGGCCCCATTATTAAAACACTCAACATTATCTGCTTCACACACACCCGGAGTGGGCCCCAGGCCCCATTATTAAAACACTCAACATTATCCGCTTCACACACACCCGGGGTGGGCCCCAGGCCCCATTATTAAAACACTGAACATTAGCCGCCTCCCCACAACTACCCACCAGTTTAAGACACAAACTCCGGGACAACCAGGGAGTACCGGGAAATCCCCAGCGAGTCAGGGAGCGTCTGTAAATGGAGGAGAAATGGAGACTGGTCAGGGAACATCTGTAAATGGAGGAGAAATGGAAACTGGTCAGGGAGCGTCTGTAAATGGAGGAGAATTAGAGACTGGTCAGGGAACGTCTGTAAATGGAGGAGAAGTGGTGACTGGTCAGGGAGCGTCTGTAAATGAAGGAGAAATGGTGACTGGTCAGGGAGCGTCTGTAAATGAAGGAGAAATGGTGACTGGTCCGGGAGCATCTGTAAATGAAGGAGAAATGATGACTGATCAGGGAGCGTCTGTAAATGGAGGAGAAATGGAGACTGGTCCGGGAGCATCTGTAAATGAAGGAGAGATGATGACTGATCAGGAAGCGTATGTAAATGGAGGAGAAATGGAGACTGGTCAGGGAGCGTCTGTAAATGGAGACTGGTCAGGGAGCGTCTGTAAATGGAGGAGAAATGGAGACTGGTCAGGGAGCAATATCATCATAAGTATAAAAATAGAAAGGGATTGTCATCTTGGATAAAATAGGAGATCTGCAATTAGATGGCGCTCCAGGTCCAGATGATATCCACCCACAGGTGTTTAAAGAGATGGGACAGTGCTCTGTGAGCCTCTTGCCCATATCATCAACAGCTCAATAAAGTCAGGGATTGTTTCCTGAGATTGGAAGGGAGCTCTCGTCATTCCCATTTTCAACACAAGGGGGAGTCGGAGCCAGAGAACTCCAGGCCCATCAGTGTGATCTCAATCAGAGGGAAGATGCTCGATGGGATCCTGAGAGATGCTTTTATGGTCACTGGGGCAGGGAAGGATCCATTAGAAATACTCACACAGCTTCTGGAAAAGATGGTCACGTCCAACAAACTTGCCTTAGTCGCACGTGGGACTTGCCTGTTTACTTTGCTTGATGGATCAATGTAAGATACGGTAGAGGACAGAGAATCTGTTCATCTTAAAGTTGTTGATGCTCAACTCTTGGACCTATTAATTAAATAATAAGACAAGGCGTTAACTGGAATCTAACACCCCACTTCTCTCTGCTCCTCTACCCCTCTTAAAGTTTTACTATTTAGATTTTTTAATTGAATTGGGATGTGGACATCGTGGGCAAGGCCAGCATTTATTGCCCATCCCCAGTTGCCATTGAGAAGCTGGTCTTGAGCTGCCTTCTTGAATCGCTGCAGTCTGTGTGGTGAAGGTGCTCCCACGGTGCTGTTATAGAGGGAGTTCCAGGATTTGGAACCAGCGATGATGAAGGAACGGTGATATATTTACAAGTCAGGATGGTTTGTGTAACTTGGAGGAGAACTTGCAGGTGGTGGTGTTCCCATGTGCCTGCTGTCCTTGTCCTTCTAGGTTGAAGAGGTCGCGGGTTTGGGAGGTGCTGTCAAAGAAGCCTTGGTGCAGTGCATCCTGTAGATGGTACACCCTGCAGCCACGGTACACCGCTGGTGGTAGGAGTGAATGTTTAAGGTGGTGGATGGGGAGCCCATCAAGTGGGCTGCTTTGTCCTGAATGGTGTTGAGCCACTTGAATGTTGTTGGAGCTGCACTCATCCAGGCAAGTGGAGAGTATTCCATCATACTCCTGACTTGTGCCTTGTAGATATGGAAAGGCTTTGGGGAGTCAGGAGATGAGTCACTCGCTGCAGAATACCCAGCCTCTGACCTGCTCTTGTCGCCACAGTATTTATATGGCTGGTCCAGTTAAGTTTCTGGCCAATGGTAACCCCCAGTATGTTGATGGTGGGAGATTCAGTGATGGTAATGCTGTTGAATGTCAAGGGTCAGTGGTTAGAATCTCTCTTGTTAGAGATAGTCAATGCCTGGCACTTGTGTGGCGCCAATGTTACTTGCCACTTATATCATCCAAGTCTTGTTGCATGTAGGAACGGACTACTTCATTAACTGAGGAGTTGCAAATGGAATTGATCACTGTGCAATCATCAGCGAACATCCCCACTTCTGACCTTATGGTAAGGGAAGGACATTGGTGAAACAGCTGAAGGTGGTTAAGGCCAGGTCACTGCCTTGAGGCACTCCTGCAGCGATGTCCTGGGGCTGAGATGATTGACCTCCAACAATCAGAACTATCTTCCCTTGTGCTAGGTATGACTCCAGCCAGTGCAGCGATTTCCCCGATTCCCATTGACTTCAATTTTGCTAGGGCTCCTTGATGCTGCACTCGGTCAAAAGCTGCCTTGATGTCAAGAGCAGCCACTCTCACCTCACCTGGAATTCAGCTCTTCTGTCCATGATTGGATCAAGTCTGTAATGAGGTCTGGAGCTGAGTGGTCAAGGTGGAACCCAAACTGAACATCGGTGAGCAGATTATTGGTGAGTAAGTGTCGCTTGATAGCACTGTCGACGACACCTTCCATGACTTTGCTGATGATTGAGAGTAGACTGATGGGGCAGCAATTGGCTGGATTGGATTTGTCCTACTTTCTGTGGACAGGACATGCCTGCAGAATTTTCCACATTGTCTAAAGTCTCCTCTTTTGTCTCGGTGTCAGTTTTTGACTGATTCCGCTCTAGTGAAGGTTTTACTTCGTTATAGGCACGATGCAAATGAAAGTTGGTGTTGCTGTGCTACCATTGGCTTCAGCTTTGCCAGACAGAATCATCCAGGGCCGGCGGCTGTGCTGCTCCCCATGGTCGAAATGTTGGAATCGCCTTCATATAGGATCGCAGCTCAGAATTAGCAAGGTACTGGAGGGCAAACAGTGACTGGGGCCGCAAGTCACCATCACACAGCATCTTCAGTATAGTCTCACAGCTCAAAATTACCACTTGGTGAGGTACTGGAGGGCAGACAGTGATTGGGGCCGAAACCCACCTTCACACAGCACCTTCAGTATAGGCTCACAGCTCAGAATTACCACTCGGTGAGGTACTGAAGGGTAGACAGTGACTGGGGCCGAAACCCACCTTCACACAGCACCTTCAGTATAGGCTCACAGCTCAGAATTGCCCCTCGGTGAGGTACTGGAGGGCAGACAGTGACTGGGATGAAACCCACCTTCACACAGCACCTTCAGTATAGGCTCACAGCTCAGAATTACCACTCGGTGAGGTACTGGAGGGTAGACAGTGACTGGGGCCGAAATCCACCTTCACACAGCACCTTCAGTATAGGCTCACAGCTCAGAATTACCACTCGGTGAGGTACTGGAGGGCAGACAGTGACTGGGACGAAACCCAACTTCACACAGCACCTTCTGTATAGGCTCACAGCTCAGAATTACCATGCCGTGAGGTACGGGAGGGCAGAAGGTGACTGGGGCCGCACCCCACCATCACACAGCAGCTTCAGTACAGGCTCACAGCTCAGAATTACCACTTGGTGAGCTACTGGAGGGCAGACAGTGACTGGGGCCGAACACCACCATCACACAGCTCCTTCAGTATAGGCTCACAGCTCAGAATGACCACTTGGTGAGGTACTGGAGGGCAGAGAGTGACCATCACACAGCACCTTCAGTATAGGCTCACAGCTCAGAATTACCACTTGGTGAGGTACTGGAGGGCAGAGAGTGACTGGGGCCAAACCCCACCATCACACAGCACCTTCAGTACAGGCTCACAGCTCAGAATTACCACTTGGTGAGGTACTGGAGGGCAGACAGTGACTGGCGCCGAACCCCACCATCACACAGCACCTTCAGTATAGGCTCACAGCTCAGAATTACCACTGGGTGAGGTACTGGAGGGCAGTCGGTGACTGGGGCCGAAACCCACCATCACACAGCACCTTCAGTATAGGCTCACAGCTCAGAATCACCACTGGGTGAGGTACTGGAGGGCAGGCAGTGACTGGGTTCGAACCCCACCATCAAACAGTACCTTCAGTATAGGCTCTCAGCTCAGAATTACCACTTGGCGATGTACTGGAGAGCAGACAGTGACTGGGGCCGAACCCTACCATCACACAGCACCTTCAGTATAGGCTCACAGCTCAGAATTAACACTTGGTGAGGAACTGGAGGGCAGACAGTGACTGGGGCCGAACCCCACCATCACACAGCACCTTCAGGATAGGCTCACAGTTCAGAATTAACACTTGGTGAGGTACTGGAGGGCAGACAGTGACTGGGGCCGAAACCCACCGTCACACAGCACCTTCAGTACAGGTGCACAGCTCAGAATTACCACTTGGTGAGGTACTGGAGGGCAGACAGCGACTGGCGCCGAACCACACCGTCACACAGCACCTTCAGTATAGGCTCACAGCTCAGAATTACCACAGGGTGAGGTACTGGAGGGCAGACAGTGACTGGGGCCGAACCCCACCATCACAAAGCACCTTCAGTATAGGCTCACAGCATAGAATTACCAATTGGTAAGGTACTGGAGGGCAGACAGTGACTGGGGCCGAACCCCACCATCACAAGGCAGCTTCAGTATTGGCTCACAGCTCAGAATTACCACTTGGTGAGGTACTGGAGGGCAGACAGTGACTGGGGCCGAACCCCACCATCACAAGGCAGCTTCAGTATTGGCTCACAGCTCAGAGTTACCACTTGGTGATGTACTGGAGGGCAGACAGTGACTGGGGTCGAACCCCACCATCACACAGCACATTCAGTATAGGCTCACAGCTCAGAATTACCACTCGGTGAGGTACTGGAGGGCAGAGAGTGACTGGGGCCAAACCCCACCATCACATAGCACCTTCAGTATAGGCTCACAGCTCAGAATTACCACTTGGTGAGGTACTGGAGGGCAGAGAGTGACTGGGGCCGATCCCCACCATCACACAGCACCTTCAGAATAGGCTCACAGCTCAGAATTACCACTTGGTGAGGTACTGGAGGGCAGACAGTGACTGGGGCCGGACCCCACCACCAAACAGCACCTTATGTATAGGCTCACTGCTCAGAATTACCACTTGGTGAGGTACTGGAGGGAAGACAGTGACTGGGGCTGAATCCCACCACCAAACAGCGCCTTAAGTATAGGCTCACAGCTCAGAATTACCATTTGGTGAGGTACTGGAGGGCAGACAGTGACTGGGGCTGAATCCCACCATCACACAGCACCTTCAGTATAGACTCACAGATAAGAATTACCATTTGGTGAGGTACTGGACGGCTGACAGTGACTGGGGCCGAACCCCACCATCACAAAGCACGTTCAGTACAGGCTCACAGCTCAGATTTACCACTTGGTGAGGTATTGGAGGGGAGACAGTGAATGGGGCCGAACCCCACCATCACACAGCACCTTAAGTAAAGGCTCACAGCTCAGAATTACCACTTGGTGAGCTACTGGAGGGCAGACAGTGACTGGGGCCGATTCCCACGATCACACAGCACCTTCTGTATAGACTCACAGCTCTGAATTACCACTTGGTGATGTACTGGAGGGCAGACAGTGACTGGCGCCGAACCCGACCATCACACAGCACTTTCAGTATAGGCTCACAGCTCAGAAGTAACACTTGGTGAGGTACTGGAGCGCAGACAGTGACTGGGGCCGAAACCCACCATCACACAGCACCTTCAGTATAGTCTCACAGCTCAGAATTACCACTTGGTGAGGTACTGGAGGGCAGACAGTGACTGGGGCCATATCCCACCATCACACAGCACATTCAGTATAGGCTCACAGCTCAGAATTACCAATTGGTGAGGTACTCGAGGGCAGACAGTGACTGGGGCCGAGCCCCACCATCACAGAGCACCTTCAGTATAGGCTCACAGATCAGAATTACCACTTGTTGAGGTACTGGAGGGTAGACAGTGACTGGGGCCGAACCTCACCGTCACACACCACCTTCAGTATAGGCTCGCAGCTCAGAATTACCACTTGGTGAGGTACTGGAGGGCAGACAGTGAGTGGGGCCGAACCACACCATCATACAGCACCTTCAGTATTGGCTCACAGCTCAGAATTACCACTTGGTGAGGTACGGGGGAGCAGATAGTGACTGGGGCCGAACACCACGATTACACAGCACTTTCAGTACAGGCTCACAGGTCAGAATTACCACTTGGTGAGGTACTGGAGGGGTGACAGTGACTGGGGCCGAACCCCACCATCACACAGCACCTTCAGTACAGGCTCACAGCTCAGAATTACCACTTGGTGATGTACTGGAGGGCAGACAGTGACTGAGGCCGAACCCCACCATCACACAACACCTTCAGTATAGGCTCACAGGTCAGAATTACCACTTGGTGAGGGACTGGAGGGCAGACAGTGACTGGGGCCGGACCCCACCATCACACAGCACCTTCAGTATAGGCTCACAGTTCAGAATTACCACTTGGTGAGGTACTGGAGGGCAGACAGTGACTGGGGCCGGACCCCTCCATCACAATGCACCTTCAGTTTAGGCTCACAGCTCAGACTTACCACTCGGTGAAGTACTGGAGGGCAGGCAGTGACTGGGGCCGAACCCCACCATCACACAGCACCTTCAGTATAGGCTCACAGCTCACAATTACCACTTGGTGAAGTACTGGAGGGGAGACAGTGACTGGGGCCGAAACCTACCATCACACAGCACCTTCAGTATAGGCTCACAGCTCAGAATTACCACTTGGTGAGGTACTGGAGGGCAGACAGTGACTGGGGCTGAATCCCACCATCACAAGCACCTTCAGTATAGGCTCACAGCTCAGAATTAGCACTCGGTGAGGTACTGGAGGGCAGACAGTGACTGGCGCCGAACCCCACCATCACAAAGCACCTTCAGTATAGTCTCACAGCTCAGAATAATCACTCGGTGAAGTACTGGAGGGCAGACAGTTACTGGGGCCGATCCCCACCATAACACAGCACTTTCAGTATAGGCTCACAGCTCAGAATTACCACTTGGTGAGGTACTGGAGGGCAGACAGTGAGTGGGGCCATACCCCACCATCACACAGCACCTTCAGTATAGGCTCACAGCTCAGAATTACCACTTGGTGAGTGACTGGAGGGCAGACAGTGACTGGGGCCGAACCCCACCATCACAAAGCACCTTCAGTATAGGCTCACAGCTCAGAATTACCATTTTGTGAGGTACTGGACGGGAGAAAGTGACTGGGGCCGAACCCCACCATCACACAGCACTTTCAGTGCAGGCTCACAGCTCAGAATTACCACTTGATGAGCTACTGGAGGGCAGACAGTGACTGGGGCCGAACCCCACGGTCACACAGCACCTTCAGTGTCGGCTCACAGCTCAGAATTACCACTTGGTGAGGTACTGGAGGGCAGACAGTGACTGAGGCCGAACCCCACCATCACACAGCCCCTTCAGTATAGGCTCGCAGCTCAGAATTAACACGTGGTGAGGTACTGGTGTGCAGACAGTGACTGGGGCCGATCCCCACCATCACACAGCACCTTCAGTATAGGCTCACAGCTCAGAATTACCACGTGGTGAGTACTGGAGGGCAGACAGTGACTGTGGCCTAACCACACCGTCACACAGCACGTTCAGTACAGCCTCACAGCTCAGAATTACCACTTGGTGAGGTACTGGGTGGCAGACAGTGACTGGGGCTGAATCCCACCATCACACAGCACCTTCAGTATAGTCTCACAGATCAGAATTACCACTTGGTGAGGTACTGGACGGCAGACAGTGACTGGGGCTGAATCCCACCATCACACAGCACCTTCAGTATAGTCTCACAGATCAGAATTACCACTTGGTGAGGTACTGGACGGCAGACAGTGACTGGGGCCGTACCCCACCATCACAAAGCACCTTCAGTATAGGCTCACAGCTCAGAATTAACACTGGGTGAGGTACTGGAGGGCAGACTGTTACTGGGCCGAACCCCACCATCACAAAGCAACTTCAGTTTAGGCTCACAGCTCAGAATTACCACTTGGTGAGGTACTGGAGGGCAGACAGTGACTGGGGCCGAACCCCACCATGCCACAGCACATTCAGTATAGGCTCACAGCTCAGAATTACCACTTGGTGAGGTACTGGAGGGCAGACAGTGACTGGGGCCGAATCCCACCATCGAACAGTACCTTCAGTATAGGCCCACAGCTCAGAATTACCACTTGGTGAGGTACTGGAGGGCAGACAGTGACTGGGGCCGAACCCCCCCATCACACAGCACCTTCAGTATAGGCTCACAGCTCAGAGTTACCGTTGGGTGAGGTACTGGACGGCAGGCAGTGACTGTGGCCGAACCCCACCATCACACTGAACCTTCAGTATAGGCTCACAGCTCAGAATTACCACTCGGTGAAGTACTGGAGGGCAGACAGTGACTGGGGCCGAACCCCACCATCACACAGCACCATCAGTATAGGCTCACAGCTCACAATTACCACTTGGTGAGGTGCTGGAAGGGAGACAGTGACTGGGGCCGAACCCCACCATCACACAGCACCTTCAGTATAGGCTCACAGCTGAGAAATACCACTTGGTGAGCTATTGGAAGGGAGACAGTGACTGGGGCCGAAACCCACGATCACACAGCACCTTCAGTATAGGCTCACAGCTCAGAATGACCACTTGGTGAGGTACTGGAGGGCAGAGAGTGACCATCACACAGCACCTTCAGTATAGGCTCACAGCTCAGAATTACCACTTGGTGAGGTACTGGAGGGCAGAGAGTGACTGGGGCCAAACCCCACCATCACACAGCACCTTCAGTACAGGCTCACAGCTCAGAATTACCACTTGGTGAGGTACTGGAGGGCAGACAGTGACTGGCGCCGAACCCCACCATCACACAGCACCTTCAGTATAGGCTCACAGCTCAGAATTACCACTGAGTGAGGTACTGGAGGGCAGTCGGTGACTGGGGCCGAAACCCACCATCACACAGCACCTTCAGTATAGGCTCACAGCTCAGAATCACCACTGGGTGAGGTACTGGAGGGCAGGCAGTGACTGGGTTCGAACCCCACCATCAAAAAGTACCTTCAGTATAGGCTCTCAGCTCAGAATTACCACTTGGCGATGTACTGGAGAGCAGACAGTGACTGGGGCCGAACCCTACCATCACACAGCACCTTCAGTATAGGCTCACAGCTCAGAATTAACACTTGGTGAGGAACTGGAGGGCAGACAGTGACTGGGGCCGAACCCCACCATCACACAGCACCTTCAGTATAGGCTCACAGTTCAGAATTAACACTTGGTGAGGTACTGGAGGGCAGACAGTGACTGGGGCCGAAACCCACCGTCACACAGCACCTTCAGTACAGGTTCACAGCTCAGAATTACCACTTGGTGAGGTACTGGAGGGCAGACAGCGACTGGCGCCGAACCCCACCGTCACACAGCACCTTCAGTATAGGCTCACAGCACAGAATTACCACAGGGTGAGGTACTGGAGGGCAGACAGTGACTGGGGCCGAACCCCACCATCACAAAGCACCTTCAGTATAGGCTCACAGCATAGAATTACCAATTGGTAAGGTACTGGAGGGCAGACAGTGACTGGGGCCGAACCCCACCATCACAAGGCAGCTTCAGTATTGGCTCACAGCTCAGAATTACCACTTGGTGAGGTACTGGAGGGGAGGCAGTGACTGGGGCCGAACCCCACCATAACACAACACCTTCAGAATAGGCACACAGCTCAGAGTTACCACTTGGTGATGTACTGGAGGGCAGACAGTGACTGGGGCCGAACCCCACCATCACACAGCACATTCAGTATAGGCTCACAGCTCAGAATTACCACTCGATGAGGTACTGGAGGGCAGAGAGTGACTGGGGCCAAACCCCACCATCACATAGCACCTTCAGTATAGGCTCACAGCTCAGAATTACCACTTGGTGAGCTACTGGAGGGCAGACAGTGACTGGGGCCGAAACCCACGATTACACAGCACTTTCAGTATAGGCTCACAGCTCAGAATTACCACTTGGTGAGGTACTGGAGGGCAGACAGTGACTGGGGCCGGACCCCACCACCAAACAGCACCTTAAGTATAGGCTCACAGCTCAGAATTTCCACTTGGTGAGGTACTGGAGGGAAGACAGTGACTGGGGCTGAATCCCACCACCAAACAGCACCTTAAGTATAGGCTCACAGCTCAGAATTACCATTTGGTGAGGTACTGGAGGGCAGACAGTGACTGGGGCTGAATCCCACCATCACACAGCACCTTCAGTATAGACTCACAGATAAGAATTACCATTTGGTGAGGTACTGGACGGCTGACAGTGACTGGGGCCGAACCCCACCATCACAAAGCACGTTCAGTACAGGCTCACAGCTCAGATTTACCACTTGGTGAGGTATTGGAGGGGAGACAGTGAATGGGGCCGAACCCCACCACCACACAGCACCTTAAGTAAAGGCTCACAGCTCAGAATTACCACTTGGTGAGCTACTGGAGGGCAGACAGTGACTGGGGCCGATTCCCACGATCACACAGCACCTTCAGTATAGACTCACAGCTCTGAATTACCACTTGGTGATGTACTGGAGGGCAGACAGTGACTGGCGCCGAACCCGACCATCACACAGCACTTTCAGTATAGGCTCACAGCTCAGAAGTAACACTTGGTGAGGTACTGGAGCGCAGACAGTGACTGGGGCCGAAACCCACCATCACACAGCACCTTCAGTATAGTCTCACAGCTCAGAATTACCACTTGGTGAGGTACTGGAGGGCAGACAGTGACTGGGGCCATATCCCACCATCACACAGCACATTCAGTATAGTCTCACAGCTCAGAATTACCAATTGGTGAGGTACTCGAGGGCAGACAGTGACTGGGGCCGAGCCCCACCATCACAGAGCACCTTCAGTATAGGCTCACAGATCAGAATTACCACTTGTTGAGGTACTGGAGGGTAGACAGTGACTGGGGCCGAACCTCACCGTCACACACCACCTTCAGTATAGGCTCACAGCTCAGAATTACCATTTGGTGAGGTACTGGAGGGCAGACAGTGACTGGGGCCGAACCACACCATCACACAGCACCTTCAGTATTGGCTCACAGCTCAGAATTACCACTTGGTGAGGTACGGGGGAGCAGATAGTGACTGGGGCCGAACACCACGATTACACAGCACTTTCAGTACAGGCTCACAGGTCAGAATTACCACTTGGTGAGGTACTGGAGGGGAGACAGTGACTGGGGCCGAACCCCACCATCACACAGCAACTTCAGTACAGGCTCACAGCTCAGAATTACCACTTGGTGATGTACTGGAGGGCAGACAGTGACTGAGGCCGAACCCCACCATCACACAGCACCTTCAGTATAGGCTCACAGTTCAGAATTACCACTTGGTGAGGGACTGGAGGGCAGACAGTGACTGAGGCCGAACCCCACCATCACACAACACCTTCAGTATAGGCTCACAGCTCAGAATTACCACTTGGTGAGGGACTGGAGGGCAGACAGTGACTGGGGCCGGACCCCACCATCACACAGCACCTTCAGTATAGGCTCACAGTTCAGAATTACCACTTGGTGAGGTACTGGAGGGCAGACAGTGACTGGGGCCGGACCCCTCCATCACAATGCACCTTCAGTATAGGCTCACAGCTCAGAATTACCACTCGGTGAAGTACTGGAGGGCAGGCAGTGACTGGGGCCGAACCCCACCATCACACAGCACCTTCAGTATAGGCTCACAGCTCACAATTACCACTTGGTGAAGTACTGGAGGGGAGACAGTGACTGGGGCCGAAACCTACCATCACACAGCACCTTCAGTATAGGCTCACAGCTCAGAATTACCACTTGGTGAGGTACTGGAGGGCAGACAGTGACTGGGGCTGAATCCCACCATCACAAGCACCTTCAGTATAGGCTCACAGCTCAGAATTAGCACTCGGTGAGGTACTGGAGGGCAGACAGTGACTGGCGCCGAACCCCACCATCACAAAGCACCTTCAGTATAGTCTCACAGCTCAGAATAATCACTCGGTGAAGTACTGGAGGGCAGAAAGTTACTGGGGCCGATCCCCACCATAACACAGCACTTTCAGTATAGGCTCACAGCTCAGAATTACCACTTGGTGAGGTACTGGAGGGCAGACAGTGAGTGGGGCCATACCCCACCATCACACAGCACCTTCAGTATAGGCTCACAGCTCAGAATTACCACTTGGTGAGGTTCTGGAGGGCAGAGAGTGACTGGGGCCGGACCACGCCGTCACATAGCACCTTCAGTATAGGCTCACAGCTCAGAATGACCACTTGGTGAGGTACTGGAGGGCAGAGAGTGACCATCACACAGCACCTTCAGTATAGGCTCACAGCTCAGAATTACCACTTGGTGAGGTACTGGAGGGCAGAGAGTGACTGGGGCCAAACCCCACCATCACACAGCACCTTCAGTACAGGCTCACAGCTCAGAATTACCACTTGGTGAGGTACTGGAGGGCAGAAAGTGACTGGCGCCGAACCCCACCATCACACAGCACCTTCAGTATAGGCTCACAGCTCAGAATTACCACTGGGTGAGGTACTGGAGGGCAGTCGGTGACTGGGGCCGAAACCCACCATCACACAGCACCTTCAGTATAGGCTCACAGCTCAGAATCACCACTGGGTGAGGTACTGGAGGGCAGGCAGTGACTGGGTTCGAACCCCACCATCAAACAATACCTTCAGTATAGGCTCTCAGCTCAGAATTACCACTTGGCGATGTACTGGAGAGCAGACAGTGACTGGGGCCGAACCCTACCATCACACAGCACCTTCAGTATAGGCTCACAGCTCAGAATTAACACTTGGTGAGGAACTGGAGGGCAGACAGTGACTGGGGCCGAACCCCACCATCACACAGCACCTTCAGTATAGGCTCACAGTTCAGAATTAACACTTGGTGAGGTACTGGAGGGCAGACAGTGACTGGGGCCGAAACCCACCGTCACACAGCACCTTCAGTACAGGTTCACAGCTCAGAATTACCACTTGGTGAGGTACTGGAGGGCAGACAGCGACTGGCGCCGAACCCCACCGTCACACAGCACCTTCAGTATAGGCTCACAGCTCAGAATTACCACAGGGTGAGGTACTGGAGGGCAGACAGTGACTGGGGCCGAACCCCACCATCACAAAGCACCTTCAGTATAGGCTCACAGCATAGAATTACCAATTGGTAAGGTACTGGAGGGCAGACAGTGACTGGGGCCGAACCCCACCATCACAAGGCAGCTTCAGTATTGGCTCACAGCTCAGAATTACCACTTGGTGAGGTACTGGAGGGGAGGCAGTGACTGGGGCCGAACCCCACCATAACACAACACCTTCAGAATAGGCACACAGCTCAGAGTTACCACTTGGTGATGTACTGGAGGGCAGACAGTGACTGGGGCCGAACCCCACCATCACACAGCACATTCAGTATAGGCTCACAGCTCAGAATTACCACTTGGTGAGGTACTGGAGGGCAGAGAGTGACTGGGGCCAAACCCCACCATCACACAGCACATTCAGTATAGGCTCACAGCTCAGAATTACCACTCGATGAGGTACTGGAGGGCAGAGAGTGACTGGGGCCAAACCCCACCATCACATAGCACCTTCAGTATAGGCTCACAGCTCAGAATTACCACTTGGTGAGCTACTGGAGGGCAGACAGTGACTGGGGCCGAAACCCACGATTACACAGCACCTTCAGTATAGGCTCACAGCTCAGAATTACCACTTGGTGAGGTACTGGAGGGCAGACAGTGACTGGGGCCGGACCCCACCACCAAACAGCACCTTAAGTATAGGCTCACAGCTCAGAATTACCACTTGGTGAGGTACTGGAGGGAAGACAGTGACTGGGGCTGAATCCCACCACCAAACAGCACCTTAAGTATAGGCTCACAGCTCAGAATTACCATTTGGTGAGGTACTGGAGGGCAGACAGTGACTGGGGCTGAATCCCACCATCACACAGCACCTTCAGTATAGACTCACAGATAAGAATTACCATTTGGTGAGGTACTGGACGGCTGACAGTGACTGGGGCCGAACCCCACCATCACAAAGCACGTTCAGTACAGGCTCACAGCTCAGATTTACCATTTGGTGAGGTATTGGAGGGGAGACAGTGAATGGGGCCGAACCCCACCACCACACAGCACCTTAAGTAAAGGCTCACAGCTCAGAATTACCACTTGGTGAGCTACTGGAGGGCAGACAGTGACTGGGGCCGATTCCCACGATCACACAGCACCTTCAGTATAGACTCACAGCTCTGAATTACCACTTGGTGATGTACTGGAGGGCAGACAGTGACTGGCGCCGAACCCGACCATCACACAGCACTTTCAGTATAGGCTCACAGCTCAGAAGTAACACTTGGTGAGGTACTGGAGCGCAGACAGTGACTGGGGCCGAAACCCACCATCACACAGCACCTTCAGTATAGTCTCACAGCTCAGAATTACCACTTGGTGAGGTACTGGAGGGCAGACAGTGACTGGGGCCATATCCCACCATCACACAGCACATTCAGTATAGTCTCACAGCTCAGAATTACCAATTGGTGAGATACTCGAGGGCAGACAGTGACTGGGGCCGAGCCCCACCATCACAGAGCACCTTCAGTATAGGCTCACAGATCAGAATTACCACTTGTTGAGGTACTGGAGGGTAGACAGTGACTGGGGCCGAACCTCACCGTCACACACCACCTTCAGTATAGGCTCACAGCTCAGAATTACCACTTGGTGAGGTACTGGAGGGCAGACAGTGAGTGGGGCCGAACCACACCATCACACAGCACCTTCAGTATTGGCTCACAGCTCAGAATTACCACTTGGTGAGGTACGGGGGAGCAGATAGTGACTGGGGCCGAACACCACGATTACACAGCACTTTCAGTACAGGCTCACAGGTCAGAATTACCACTTGGTGAGGTACTGGAGGGGAGACAGTGACTGGGGCCGAACCCCACCATCACACAGCACCTTCAGTACAGGCTCACAGCTCAGAATTACCACTTGGTGATGTACTGGAGGGCAGACAGTGACTGAGGCCGAACCCCACCATCACACAACACCTTCAGTATAGGCTCACAGCTCAGAATTACCACTTGGTGAGGTACTGGAGGGGAGACAGTGACTGGGGCCGAACCCCACCATCACACAGCACCTTCAGTATAGGCTCACAGCTCAGAATTACCACTTGGTGAGGGACTGGAGGGCAGACAGTGACTGGGGCCGGACCCCACCATCACACAGCACCTTCAGTATAGGCTCACAGTTCAGAATTACCACTTGGTGAGGTACTGGAGGGCAGACAGTGACTGGGGCCGGACCCCTCCATCACAATGCACCTTCAGTATAGGCTCACAGCTCAGAATTACCACTCGGTGAAGTACTGGAGGGCAGGCAGTGACTGGGGCCGAACCCCACCATCACACAGCACCTTCAGTATAGGCTCACAGCTCACAATTACCACTTGGTGAAGTACTGGAGGGGAGACAGTGACTGGGGCCGAAACCTACCATCAAACAGCACCTTCAGTATAGGCTCACAGCTCAGAATTACCACTTGGTGAGGTACTGGAGGGCAGACAGTGACTGGGGCTGAATCCCACCATCACAAGCACCTTCAGTATAGGCTCACAGCTCAGAATTAGCACTCGGTGAGGTACTGGAGGGCAGACAGTGACTGGCGCCGAACCCCACCATCACAAAGCACCTTCAGTATAGTCTCACAGCTCAGAATAATCACTCGGTGAAGTACTGGAGGGCAGAAAGTTACTGGGGCCGATCCCCACCATAACACAGCACTTTCAGTATAGGCTCACAGCTCAGAATTACCACTTGGTGAGGTACTGGAGGGCAGACAGTGAGTGGGGCCATACCCCACCATCACACAGCACCTTCAGTATAGGCTCACAGCTCAGAATTACCACTTGGTGAGGTGCTGGAAGGGAGACAGTGATGGGGCCGAACCCCACCATCACACAGCACCTTCAGTATAGGCTCACAGCTCAGAATTACCACTTGGTGAGGTACTGGAGGGCAGACAGTGACTGGTACCGAACCCACCATCACACAGCACCTTCAGTGTAGGCTCACAGCTCAGAATTACCACTTGGTGAGGTACTGGAGGGCAGACAGTGACTGGTACCGAACCCACCATCACACAGCACCTTCAGTATAGGCTCACAGCTCAGAATTACCATTTTGTGAGGTACTGGACGGGAGAAAGTGACTGGGGCCGAACCCCACCATCACACAGCACTTTCAGTACAGGCTCACAGCTCAGAATTACCACTTGATGAGCTACTGGAGGGCAGACAGTGACTGGGGCCGAACCCCACGGTCACACAGCACCTTCAGTGTAGGCTCACAGCTCAGAATTACCACTTGGTGAGGTACTGGAGGGCAGACAGTGACTGAGGCCGAACCCCACCATCACACAGCACCTTCAGTATAGGCTCGCAGCTCAGAATTAACACGTGGTGAGGTACTGGTGTGCAGACAGTGACTGGGGCCGATCCCCACCATCACACAGCACCTTCAGTATAGGCTCACAGCTCAGAATTACCACGTGGTGAGGTACTGGAGGGCAGACAGTGACTGTGGCCTAACCACACCGTCACACAGCACGTTCAGTACAGCCTCACAGCTCAGAATTACCACTTGGTGAGGTACTGGGTGGCAGACAGTGACTGGGGCTGAATCCCACCATCACACAGCACCTTCAGTATAGTCTCACAGATCAGAATTACCACTTGGTGAGGTACTGGACGGCAGACAGTGACTGGGGCCGTACCCCACCATCACAAAGCACCTTCAGTATAGGCTCACAGCTCAGAATTAACACTGGGTGAGGCACTGGAGGGCAGACTGTTACTGGGCCGAACCCCACCATCACAAAGCAACTTCAGTTTACGCTCACAGCTCAGAATTACCACTTGGTGAGGTACTGGAGGGCAGACAGTGACTGGGGCCGAAACCCACCATACCACAGCACATTCAGTATAGGCTCACAGCTCAGAATTACCACTTGGTGAGGTACTGGAGGGCAGACAGTGACTGGGGCCGAATCCCACCTTCGAACAGTACCTTCAGTATAGGCCCACAGCTCAGAATTACCACTTGGTGAGGTACTGGAGGGCAGACAGTGACTGGGGCCGAACCCCACCATCACACAGCACCTTCAGTATAGGCTCACAGCTCAGAGTTACCATTGGGTGAGGTACTGGACGGCAGGCAGTGACTGTGGCCGAACCCCACCATCACACTGAACCTTCAGTATAGGCTCACAGCTCAGAATTACCACTCGGTGAAGTACTGGAGGGCAGACAGTGACTGGGGCCGAACCCCACCATCACACAGCACCATCAGTATAGGCTCACAGCTCACAATTACCACTTGGTGAGGTGCTGGAAGGGAGACAGTGATGGGGCCGAACCCCACCATCACACAGCACCTTCAGTATAGGCTCACAGCTGAGAAATACCACTTGGTGAGGTACTGGAGGGCAGACAGTGACTGGGGCCGAACCCCACCATCACACAGCACCTTCAGTGTAGGCTCACAGCTCAGAATTACCACGTGGAGAGGTACTGGAGGGCAGACAGTGACTGGGGCCGAACCACACCGTCACACAGCACGTTCAGTATAGGCTCAGAGTTCAGAATTACCACTTGGTGAGGTACTGGAGGGCAGACAGTGACTGGGGCTGAATCCCACCATCACACAGCACCTTCAGTATAGGCTCACAGATCAGAATTACCACTTGGTGAGGTACTGGAGGGCAGACAGTGATAGAGTCATAGAGTCATAGATTTATACAGCACGGATAGAGGCCCTTCGGCCCATCGTGTCCACGCCGGCCATCAAGCCCTGTCTAATCTAATCCCATATTCCAACATTTGGTCCGTAGCCTTTTATGCTATGGCATTTCAAGTGCTCATCCAAATGCTTCTTGAATGTTTTGAGGGTTCCAGCCTCCACTACCCTTTCAGGCAGTGAGTTCCAGACTCCAGCCACCCTCTGGGTGAACAAGTTCTTTCTCAAATCCCCTCTAAACCTCCCACCTGTTACCTTGAATCTATGCCCCCTAGTTATTGACCCTTCTACTAAGGGAAAAAGCTCCTTAGTATCCATCCTATCTATGCCCCTCATAATTTTGTACTCCTCAATCATGTCCCCCCTCAGCCTCCTCTGCCCCAAGGAAAACAAACCCAATCTGCCCAGTCTCTCTTCATAGCTGAAGCGCTCCAACCCTGGTAACATCCTGGTGAATCTCCTCTGCACCCTCTCCAAAGCTATCACATCCTTCCTGTAGTGTGGCGACCAGAACTGCACACAGTATTCCAGTTGTGGCCTAACCAGTGTTTTATACAGCTCCATCATAACCTCCTTGCTCTTATATTCTATGCCTCGGTTAATGAAGGCAAGTATCCCATATGCCTTTTTTACCACCTTATCCACCTGTTCCGCTGCCTTCAGGGATCTGTGTACTTGCACACCCAGATCCCTCTGACCCTCCGTCTTGCCTAGGGTCTTACCATTCATTGTGTATTCCTTGCCTTGTTAGTCCCCCCAAAGTGCATCACCTCGCACTTTTCTGGGTTAAATTCCATTTGCCACTGTTCCGCCCATCTGACCAACCCATCTATATCGTCCTGCAGACTGAGACTACCCTCCTCGCTATTTACCACCCTACCAATTTTTGTATCATCCGTGAACTTACTGATCATACCTTTTACATTCATATCCAAGTCATTAATGTAGACCACAAACAGCAAGGGACCGAGCACCGATCCCTGTGGTACCCCACTGTCCACAGGCTTCCAGTCACAAAAACAACCTTCGACCATCACCCTCTGCCTTCTGCCACTAAGCCAGTTTTGTTTCCAATGTACCAAGGCACACTGGATTCCATGGGCTCTTACCTTCTTGACCCGTCTCCTGTGCGGGACTTTATCGAAGGCCTTACTGAAATCCATGTATACCACATCCACTGCGTTACCCTCCTCCACACACCTAGTCACCCCCTCAAAAAATTCAATCAAATTAGTCAGACATGATCTTCCCTTGACAAAGCCATGTTGACTATCCCTGATTAATCCTTGCCTCGCCAAGTGGAGACTAATTTTGTCCCTCAGAATTTTTTCCAATAATTTTCCTACCACTGATGTTAGGCACACTGGCCTGTAGTTCCCTGGTTTTTCCCTACTCCCCTTCTTGAATAATGGTACTACATTAGCGGTTCACCAGTCCTCTGGCACATCCCCTGTGGCCAGAGAGGTTCTGAATATATGTGTTAGAGCCCCTGCAATCTCTTCCTTTGCCTCACACAGCAGCCTGGGATACATTTCGTCCGGGCCTGGGGATTTATACATTTTTAGGCCTGCTAAAACCGCCAATACCTCCTCCCTCTCGATGTTAATATGTTCGAGCATATCACAGACCCCCCGCCCTACTTCTATGTCTACATCATCCCTCTCCATAGCGAAAACAGATCCAGTGACTGGGGCCAAAACCCACCATCACAAAGCACCTTCAGTATAGGCTCACAGCTCAGAATTTACACTGGGTGAGGTACTGGAGGGCAGACAGTGACTGGGGCCGAACCCCACCATCACATAGCACCTTCAGTATAGGCTCACAGCTCAGAATTACCACTCGGTGAAGTACTGGAGGGCAGGCAGTGACTGGGGCCGAACCCCACCATCACACAGCACCTTCAGTATAGGCTCACAGCTCAGAATTACCACTTGGTGAGGTACTGGAGGGCAGACAGTGACTGGGCCCGAACCCCACCATCACACAGCACCTTCAGTATAGGCTCACAACTCAGAATTACCACTTGGTGAGGTACTGGAGGGGAGACAGTGACTGGGGCCGAACCCCACCATCACACAGCACCTTCAGTACAGGCTCACAGTTCAGAATTACCACTTGATGAGCTACTGGACGGCAGACAGTGACTGGGGCCGAACCCCACGATCACACAGCACCTTCAGTGTAGGCTCACAGCTCAGAATTACCACTTGGTGATGTACTGGAGGGCAGACAGTGACTGAGGCCGAAACATACCATCACACAGCACCTTCAGTTTAGGCTCACAGCTCAGAATTACCACGTGCTGAGGTACTGGATGGCAGACAGTGACTGGGGCCGAACCCCACCATCACACAGCACCTTCAGTATAGGCTCACAGCTCAGAATTACCACTTGGTGAGGTACTGGAGGGCAGCCAGTGAATTGGGCCGAACCCCACCACCAAAAAGCACTTTCAGTATAGGCTCACAGCTCAGAATTACCACGTGGTGAGGTACTGGAGGGTAGAAAGTGACTGCGGCTGAACCCCACCATCACAGAGCACCTTCAGTATAGGCTCACAGCTCAGAATTACCACTTGGTGAGGTACTGGAGGGCAGACAGTGACTGGGGCCGAACCCCTCCTTCACATAGCACCTTCAGTATAGGCTCGCAGCTCAGAATTACCACTTGGTGAGGTACTGGAGGGCAGACAGAGACTGGGGCCGAACCCCACCACAACAAAGCACCTTCAGTATAGGCTCACAGCTCAGAATTAGCATTTGGTGAGGTACTGGAGGGCAGACAGTGACTGGGGCCGGACCACGCCGTCACATAGCACTTTCAGTATAGTCTCACAGCTCAGAATTACCACTTGGTGAGGTACTGGAGGGCAGACAGTGACTGGGGCCGAACCCCACCATCGAACAGTACCTTCAGTGCAGGCTCACAGCTCAGAATTACCACTTGGTGAGGTAATGGAGGGCAGACAGTGACTGGGGCCGAATCCCACCATCGAACAGCACCTTCAATATAGCCTCACAGCTCAGAATTACCATTGGGTGAGGTACTGGACGGCAGACAGTGACTGGGGCCAAATCCCACCATCACACAGCACCTTCAGTATAGGCTCACAGCTCAGAAATACCACTTGGTGAGATACTGGAGGGAACACAGTGACTGGGGCCGAACCCCACGATCACACAGCACCTTGAGTGTAGGCTCACACTCAGAATTACCATTTGGCGATGAACTGGAGGGCAGACAGTGACTGGGGCCAAAGCCCACCATCACACAGCATCTTCAGTATAGGCTCACAGCTCAGAATTACCACTCGGTGAGGTACTGGAGGGCAGACAGTGACTGGGGCTGAACCCCACCATCACACAGCAGCTTCAGTATAGGCTCACAGCTCAGAATTACCACTTGGTGAGGTACTGGAGGGCAGACAGTGACTGGTGCCGAACCCCACCATCACGCAGCACCTTCAGTATAGGCTCACAGCTCAGAATTACCACTTGGTGAGGTACTGGAGGGCAGACAGTGACTGGAGCCTAACCATGCCGTCACATAGCACCTTCAGTATAGGCTCACAGCTCTGAATTACCACTTGGTGAGTTACTAGAGGGCAGACAGTGACTGGGGCCTAACCATGCCGTCATATAGCACCTTCAGTATAGGCTCACAGCTCTGAATTACCACTTGGTGAGGTACTGGAGGGCAGACAGTGACTGGGGCTGAACCCCACCATCACACAGCAACTTCAGTATAGGCTCACAGCTCAGAATTACCACTTGGTGAGGTACTGGAGGGCAGACAGTGACTGGGGCTGAACCCCACCATCACACATCACCTACAGTATAGGCTCACAGCTCAGAATTACCACTTGGTGAGATACTGGAGGGCAGACAGTTACTGGGGCCGAACCGCACCATCACACAGCACCTTCAGTATCGGCTCACAGCTCAGAATTACCACTTGGTGAGGTACTGGAGGGCAGGCAGTGACTAGGGCCGAAACCCACCATCACACCGCACCTTCAGTGTCGGCTCACAGCTCAGAATTATCACTTGGTGAGGTACTGGAGGGCAGACAGTGACTGGGGCCGAACCCCACCATCACAGAGCAGCTTCAGTATAGGCTCAAAGCTCAGAATTACCACTTGGTGAGGTACTGGAAGGGAGACAGTGATTGGGGCCGAACACCACCATCACAAAGCAACTTCTGTATAGCCTCACAGCTCAGAATTACCACTTGGTGTGGTACTGGAGGGCAGACAGTGACAGGGTCCGAACCACACCATCACACAGCACTTTCAGTATAGGCTCACAGCTCAGAATTACGATTGGGTGAGGTACTGGACGGCAGACAGTGACTGGGGCCCAACCCCACCATCACACAGCACCTTCAGTATGGGCTCACACCTCAGAATTACCGCTTGGTGAGGTACTGGAGGGCAGACAGTGACTGTGGCCGAACCCCATCATCACACAGCACCTTCAGTATAGGCTCACAGCTCAGAGTTACCACTTGGTGAGGTACTGGAGGGCAGATAGTGACTGGGGCCGAACCCCACCATCACACAGCACCTTCAGTATAGGCTCACAGCTCAGAATTACAACCTGAATAGGTACTGGAGGGCAGACAGTGACTGGGGCCTTACCCCACCATCACATAGCACCTTCAGTATTGGCTCACAGCTCAGAATTACCACTTGGTGAGGTACTGGAGTGCAGACAGTGACTGGGGTAGAACCCCACCATCACACAGCACCTTCAGTATAGGCTCACAGCTCAGAATTACCATTGGTGAGGTACTGGAGGGCAGAAAGTGACTGGGGCCGAACCCCACCATCACACAGCACCTTCAGTATAGGCTCACAGCTCAGAATTACCACACAGTGTGGCACTGGAGGGCAGACAGTGACTGGGGCCGAAACCCACCATAACACAGCACCTTCAGTATAGGCTCACACCTCAGAATTACCACTTGGTGAGGTACTGGAGGGCAGACAGTGACTGGGGCCGAACCCCAACATCACACAGCACCTTCAGTATAGGCTCCCAGCTCAGAATTACCACTTGGTGAGGTACTGGGGGGCAGAGAGTGACTGGGTCCGCACCCCACCATCACATAGCACCTTCAATATTGGCTCACAGCTCAGAATTACCACTTGGTGAGGTACTGGAGCGCAGACAGTGACTGGGGCCGAACCACACCATCACACAGCACCTTCAGTATAGGCTCACAGCTCAGAAATACCAATTGGTGAGGTACTGGAGGGCAGACAGTGACTGGGGCCGAACCCCACCATCACACAGCACCTTCAGCATAGGCTCACAGCTCAGAATTACCACACAGTGTGGTACTGGAGGGCAGACAGTGAATGGGGCCGAAACCCAACATCACACAGCACCTTCAGTATAGGCTCACAGCTCAGATTTACCAATTGGTGAGGTACTGGAGGGCAGACAGTGACCGGGGTAATTCGGAGCTGTGAGCCTATACTGAAGGTTCTGTGTGATGGTTGGGTTCGACCCCATTCACGGTCGGCCCCCAGTACCTCACCCAGTCGTAATTCTGAGCTGTGAGCCAACACAGAAGGTGCTTTGTGATGGTGGGCTCCGGCCCCAGTCACTGTCTGCCCTCCAGTACCTCACCCTGTGGTAATTCTGAGCTGTGAGCCTATACTGAAGGTGCTGTGTGATGCTGGGGTTCGGCCCCAATCACTGTCTGCCCCCCGGGACCTCACCAATTGGTAATTCTGAGCTGTGAACCTATACTGAAGGTGCTGTGTGATGTTGGGGTTCTGCCCCAGTCACTTTCTGCTCTCCAGTACTTCAACAAGTGGTTACTCTGAGTTGTGAGCCTTTACTGAAGGCGCTGTGTGATGGTGGGGATCGGCCCCAATCACTGACTGCCCTCCAGTACCTCACCAAGTGTTAATTCTGAGCTTTGAGCCTATACTTAAGGTGCACTGTGACGGTGGTGTTCGCCCCCAGTCACTGTTTGCCTTCCAGTACCTCACCAAGTGGTAATTCTGAGCTGTGAGCCTATACTGAAGGTGCTGTGTGATGGTGGGGTTCGGCCTCAGTCACTCTCTGCCATCCAGTACCTCACCAACTGGTAATTCTGAGCTGTGAGCCTATACTGAAAGTGCTTTGTGATTGTGGGGTTCGGCCCCATTTACTACCTGCCCTCCAGTACCTCACCAAGTGGTAATTCTGAGCTGTGAGCCAATACTGAAGGTGCTGTGTGATGGTGGGTTTCGGCCCCAGTCACTGTCTGCCCTCCAGCACCTCACTGAGTGGTAATTCTGAGCTGTGAGCCAAAACTGAAGGTGCTTTGTGATGGTGGGGTTCGGCCCCAATCACTGTCTGCACTCCAGTACCTCACCAAGTGGTAATTCTGAGCTGTGAGCCTATACTGACGGTGCTGTGTGATGGTGGGGCTCGTCCCCCGTCACTGTCTGTCCTCGAGTACCTCACCAATTGGTAATTCTGAGCTGTGAGCCTATGCTGAAAGTGCTGTGTAATGTTGGGGTTCGGCCACAGTCACTCTCTGCCCTCGTGTAACTCACCAAGTGGTAATTCTGAGCTGTGAGCCTATACTGAAGGTGCTGTGTGATGGTGGGGTTCGGCCCCAGTCACTGTCTGCCCTCCAGTACCTCACCAAGTGGTAACTCTGAGCTGTGAGTCTATACATAATGTGTTGTGTTACGGTGGGGTTCGGCCCCAGTCACTGTCTGCCCTCCAGTACCTCACCACGTGGTAGTTCTGAGCTGTGAGCCTATACTGAAGGTGCTTTGTGATGGTGGGGTTCGGCCCCAGTCGCTCTCTGACACCCAGTACCTCACCCAATGGTAACTCTGAGCTGTGAGCCTATACTGAATGTGCTGTGTGATGGTGGGTTTCGGGCCAAGTCACTCTCTGACCTCCAGTACCTCACCAAGTGGCAATTCTGAGCTGTGAGCCGATAGTGAAGGTGCTGTGTTATGATGGGGATCGGCCCCAGTCACTGTCTGCCCTCCAGTACCTCAGCAAGTGGTAATTCTGATCTGCGAGCCTATAGTGAAGGTGCTGTGTTATGGTGGGGATCGGCCCCAGTCACTGTCTGCCCTCCAGCAGCTCACCAATTGGTAATTCTGAGCTCTAAGCCTATACTGAAGGAAGTGTGTGATGGTGGGGTTCGGCCCCAGTCACTGTCCCCCCTCTAGTACCTCACCAAGTGGTAATTCTGAGCTGTGAGGCTATACTGAAGGTGCTGTGTGATGGTGGGGTTCGGCCCCAGTCACTGTCTGCCCTCCAATACCTCACCACGTGGTAATTCTGAGCTGTGAGCCGATACTGAAGGTGATGTGTAATCGTGGAGTTCGGCCCCAGTAACTATCTGCCCCCCAGCACCTCACCAACTGGTAATTCTGAGCTGTGAGCATATACTGAAGGTGCTGTGTGATGGTGGGGTTCGGGCCCAATCACTCTCTGCCCTCCAGTACCTCACCGAGTGGTAATTCTGAGCTGTGAGCCTACACTGAATGTGCTGGGTGATGGTGGGATTCGGCTCCAGTCACTGTCTGCGCTCCAGTACCTCACGAATTGCTAATTCTGAGCTGTGAGTCTATACTGAAGGTGCTGTGTGATGGTGGGATTCGGCTCCAGTCACTGTCTGCGCTCCAGTACCTCACGAATTGCTAATTCTGAGCTGTGAGTCTATACTGAAGGTGCTGTGTGATGTTGGGGTTCGGCCCCAGTCACTGTCTGCCCTCCAGTACCTCACCAAGTGGTAATTCTGAGCTGTGAGCCTGTACTGAAGGTGCTGTGTGATGGTGGGGTTCGGCCCCAGTCACTCTTTGCCCTCCAGTACCTCACCAAGTGGTAATTCTGAGCTTTGAGGCTATACTGAAGGTGCTCTCTGATGGTAGGGTTCGGCCCCAGTCACTGCCTGCCCTCCAGTACCTCACCAAGTGGTAATTCTGAGCTGTCACCCTATACTGAAGGTGCTGTGTGATGGTTGGGTTCGGCCCCAATCACTCTTTGCCCTCCAGAACCTCACCAAGTGGTAATTTTGAGCTGTGAGCCTGTACTGAAAGTGTTGTGTGATGGTTGGTTTCTGCCCCAGTCACTGTCTGCCCTCCAGAACCTCACCAACTGGTAATTCTGAGCTGTGAGCCTATACTGAAGGTGCTGTGTGATGGTGGAGTTCCGCCCCAGTCACTGTCTGCCCCCCAGTACCTCACCAATTGGTAGATCTGAGCTGTGAGCCTATACTGAAGGTGCTGTGTGATGGTGGGGTCCGGCCCCAGTCACTGTCTGCCCTCCAGTACCTCACCCAGTGGTAACTCTGAGCTGTGAGCCTATACTGAAGGTGCTGTGTGATGGTGGGGGTCGGCCCCATTCACTGTCTCCCCTCCAGTCCCTCACCAAGTGGTAATTCTGAGCTGTGAGCCTATACTGAAGGTGGTGTGTCATGGTGGGATTCGGGCGCAGTCACTGTCTGCCCTCCAGTATCTCACCCAGTGGTAATTCTGAGCTGTGAGTCTACACTGAAGGTGTTGTGTGATGGTGGGGTTCGGGCCCAGTCACTGTCTGCCCTCCAGTACCTCACCAGATGGTAATTCTGAGCTGTGAGCCTATACTGAAGGTGCTGTCCGATGGTGGAGTTCAGCCCGTTTCACTGTCTGCCCTCCAGTACCTTCCCAGGTGGTAATTCTGAGCTGTGAGCCTATACTGAAGGTGCTTTGTGATGGTGGGTTTCAGCCCCAGTCACTGTCTGCCCTCCAGTACCTCACCAAGTGATAATTCTGAGCTGTGAGCCTATAGTGAAGGTGCTGTGTGATGTTGGGTTTCAGCCCCAGTCACTGTCTGCCCTCCAGTACCTCACCAAGTGGTAATTCTGAGCTGTGAGCCTAATCTGAAGGTGCTGTGTGATGTTGGGTTTCGGCCCCAGTCACTCTCTGCCCTCCAGTACCTCACCAAGTGGTAATTCTCTGCTGTGAGACTATACTGAAGGTGATGTGCGATGGGGTTCGGCCCCAGTCACTGTCTACCCTCCAGTACCTCACCCAGTGGCAATTCTCAGCTGTGAGCCTATACTGAAGGTGATGTGTGATGGTGGGATTCGGCCCCAGTCACTGTCTGCCCTCCAGTACCTCGCCAATGGTAATTCTGAGCTGTGAGCCTATACTGAAAGTGCTGTGTGATATTGGGGTTCGGCCCCAGTCACTGTCTGCCATCCAGTACCGCATCAATTGGTAATTCTGAGCTGTGAGCCTATACTGAAAGTGCTGTGTGATATTGGGGTTCGGCCCCAGTCACTCTCTGCCATCCAGTACCGCATCAATTGGTAATTCTGAGCTGTGAGCCTATACTGAAGGTGCTGTGTGATGGTGGGGTTCGGCCCCAGTCACTCTCTGCCCTCCAGTACCTCTTCCAGTGGTAATTCTGAGCTGTGAGCCTATACTGAAGGTGCTGTCCGATGGTGGGGTTCAGCCCGTTTCACTGCCTGCTCTCCAGTACCTCCCCAGGTTGTAATTCTGAGCTGTGAGCCTATACTGAAGGTGCTGTGTGATGGTGGGGTTCGGCCCCAGTCACTCTTTGCCCTCCAGTGCCTCACCAAGTGGTAATTCTGAGCTGTGGGCCTATACTGAAGGTGCTCTGTGATGGTGGGGTTCGGCCCCAATTACTTTCTGCCCCCCGGGACCTCACGACTTGGTAATTCTGAGCTGTGAGCCTATACTGAAGGTGCTGTGTGACCGTGGGGTTCCGACCCAGTCACTGTCTGCCATCCAGTACCTCATCAATTGGTAATTCTGAGCTGTGAACCTATACTGAAGGTGCTGTGTGATGGTAGGGTTCGGCCCCAGTCACTGTCTGCCCTCCAGTACCTCACCCAGTGGTAATTCTGAGCTGTCAGCCTATACTGAAGGTGCTGTGTGATAGTGGGGTTCGGCCCCAGTCACTTTCTGCCATCCAGTACCTCATCAATTGGTAATTCTGAGCTGTGAGCCTATACTGAAGGTGCTGTCTGATGGTAGGGTTCGGCCCCAGTCACTGTCTGCCCTCCAGTACCTCACCCAGTGGTAATTCTGAGCTGTGAGCCTATACTGCAGGTGCTGTGTGATGGTGGGTTTCGGCCCCAGTTACTGTCTGCCCTCCAGTACCTCACCAAGTGGTAATTCTGAGCTGTGAGCCTATACTGAAGGTGCTGTGTGATGGTGGGGTTCGGCCCCACTCACTGACTGCCCTGCAGGACCTCACCAAATGGTAAGTCTGAGCTGTGAGCCTATACTGAAGGTACTGTGTCATGGTGGGGTTCGGCCCCAGTCACTGTCTGCCCTCCAGTACCTCACCAAGTGGTAGTTCTGAGCTGTGGGCCTATACAGAAGGTGCTGTGTGATAGTGGGGTTCGGCCCCAATTACTGTCTGGCCCCCGGGACCTCACGACTTGGTAATTCTGAGCTGTGAACCTATATTGAAGGTTCTGTGTGATGGTGGGGTTCGGCCCCAGTCACTGTCTGCCCTCCAGTACCTCACCAAGTGGTAAATCTGAGCTGTGAGCCTATTCTGAAGGTGCTGTGTGATGGTGGGGTTCGGCCCCAGTCACTGTCTGACGCCCAGTACCTCACCAATTGGTAGTTCTGAGCTGTGAGCTTATACTGAAGGTGCTGTGTGATGGTGGGGATCGGCTCCATTCACTGTCTCCCCTCCAGTACCTCACCCAGTAGTAATTCTGAGCTGTGAGCCTATACTGAAGGTGCTGTGTCATGGTGGGATTCGGCCCCAGTCACTGTCTGCCCTCCAGTGTCTCGCCAAGTGGTAATTCTGAGCTGTGAGCCTGTACTGAAGGCGTTGTGTGATGGTGGGGTTCGGGCCCAGTCACTGTCTGCCCTCCAGTACCTCACCAGATGGTAATTCTGAGCTGTGAGCCTATGCTGAAGGTGCTGTCTGATGGTGGAGTTCAGCCCGTTTCACTGTCTGCCATCCAGTACCTCCCCAGGTGGTAATTCTGAGTTGTGAGGCTACACTGAAGGTGCTGTGTGATGGTGGGTTTCAGCCCCAGTCACTGTCTGCCCTCCAGTACCTCACCAAGTGGTAATTCTGAGCTGTGAGCCTATACTGAAGGTGCTGTGTGATGGTGGGTTTCGGCCCCAGTCACTGTCTGCGCTCCAGTACCTCACCAAGTGGTAATTCTGTGCTGTGAGCCTATACTGAAGGTACTGTGTGATGGTGGGTTCGGTACCAGTCACTGTCTGCCCTCCAGTACCTCACCAAGTGGTAATTCTGTGCTGTGAGCCTATACTGAAGGAGATGTGTGATGGGGTTCGGCCCCAGTCACTGTCTACCATCCAGTACCTCACCCAGTGGTAATTCTGAGCTGTGAGCCTATACTGAAGGTGCTGTGTGATAGTGGGGTTTGGCCCCAGTCACTGTCTGCCATCCAATACCTCATCAATTGGTAATTCTGAGCTGTGAGCCTATACTGAAGGTGCTGTGTGATGGTGGGGTTCGGCCCCAGTCACTGTCTGCCATCCAATACCTCATCAATTGGTAATTCTGAGCTGTGAGCCTATACTGAAGGTGCTGTGTGATGGTGCGGTTCGGCCCCAGTCACTGTCTGCCATCCAATACCTCATCAATTGGTAATTCTGAGCTGTGAGCCTATACTGAAGGTGCTGTGTGATGGTGCGGTTCGGCCCCAGTCACTGTCTGCCATCCAATACCTCATCAATTGGTAATTCTGTGCTGTGAGCCTATACTGAAGGTGCTGTGTGATGGTGCGGTTCGGCCCCATTCACTGTCTGCCCTCCAGTACCTCACCCAGTGGTAACTCTGAGCTGTGAGCCTATACTGAAGGTGCTGTGTGATGGTGGGGTTCGGCCCCAGTCACTGTCTGCCCTCCAGTATCTCACCAAGTGGTAATTCTGAGCTGTGAGCCTATACTGAAGCTGCTGTGTTATGGTGGGATTCGGCCCCAGTCACTGTCTGCCCTCCAGTATCTCACCAAGTGGTAATTCTGAGCTGTGAGCCTATACTGAAGCTGCTGTGTGATGGGGTTCGGGCCCAGTCCCTGTCTGCCCTCCAGTACCTCACCGAGTGGTAATTCTGAGCTGTGAGCCTATACTGAAGGTGCTGTGTGATGGTGGGGTTCGGGCCCAGTCACTGTCTGCCCTCCAGTACCTCACCGAGTGGTAATTCTGAGCTGTGAGCCTTTACTGAAGGTGTTCTGTGATGGTGGGGTTCGGGCCCAGTCACTGTCTGCCCTCCAGTACCTCACCAGGTGGTAATTCTGAGCTGTGAGCCTATACTGAAGGTGCTGTGTGATGGTGGGTTTCAGCCCCAGTTACTGTCTGCCCTCCAGTACCTCACCAGGTGGTAATTCTGAGCTGTGAGCCTATACTGCAGGTGCTGTCTGATGGTGGAGTTCAGCCCGTTTCACTGTCTGCCCTCCAGTACCTCCCCAGGTCGTAATTCTGAGCTGTGAGCCTATACTGAAGGTGCTGTGTGATGGTGGGTTACAGCCCCAGTTACTGTCTGCCCTCCAGTACCTCACCAAGTGGTAATTCTGAGCTGTGAGCCTATACTGAAGGTGCTGTGTGATGGTGGGTTCGGTACCAGTCACTGTCTGCCCTCCAGTACCTCACCAAGTGGTAATTCTGTGCTGTGAGCCTATACTGAAGGTGCTGTGTGATGGGGTTCGGCCCAAGTCACTCTCTACCCTCCAGTACCTCACCCAGTGGTAATTATGAGCTGTGAGCCTATACTGAAGGTGCTTTGTGATGGTGGGGTTCGGCCCCAGTCACTGTCTGCCATCCAGTACCTCACCAAGTGGTAATTCTGAGCTGTGAGCCTATACTGAAGGATCTGTGTGATGGTGGGGTTCGGCCCCAGTCACTGTCTGCCCTCCAGTACCTCACCAAGTGGTAGTTCTGAGCTGTGGGCCTATACTGAAGGTGCTGTGCGATGGTGGGTTTCGGCCCCAGTCACTGTCTGCCCTCCAGTACCTCACCAAGTGGTAAATCTGAGCTGTGAGCCTATTCTGAAGGTGCTGTGTGATGGTGGGGTTCGGCCCCATTCACTGTCTGCCCCCCGGGACCTCACGACTTGGTAATTCTGAGCTGTGAGCCTATACTGAAGGTGCTGTGTGATGGTGGGTTCGGCCACAGTCACTGCCTGCCCTCCAGTACCTCACCAAGTGGTAAATCTGAGCTGTGAGCCTATTCTGAAGGTGCTGTGTGATGGTGGGGTTCGGCCCCATTCACTGTCTGCCTTCCAGTCCCTCACCAAGTGGTAATTCTGAGCTGTGAGCCTATACTGAAGGCGTTGTGTGATGGTGGGGTTCGGGCCCAGTCACTGTCTGCCCTCCAGTACCTCACCAAGTGTTCATTCTGAGCTGTGAGCCTATACTGAAGGTGCTGTGTGATGGTAGGTGCCGGCCCCAGTCACTGTCTGCCCCCCAGTACCTCACTAAGTGGTAACTCTGAGCTGTGAGCCTATACTGAAGGTGCTGTGTGATGGTAGGTGCCGGCCCCAGTCACTGTCTGCCCCCCAGTACCTCACCAAGTGGTAATTCTGAGCTGTGAGCCAATACTGAACGTGCTGTGTGATGGTGGGGTTCTGCCCCAGTCACTGTCTGCCCTCCAGTACCTCACTAAGTGGTATCTCTGATCTGTGAGCCTATACTGAAGGTGCTGTGTGATGGTAGGTGCCGGCCCCAGTCACTGTCTGCCCCCCAGTACCTCACCAAGTGGTAATTCTGAGCTGTGAGCCAATACTGAACGTGCTGTGTGATGGTGGGGTTCTGCCCCAGTCACTGTCTGCCCTCCAGTACCTCACTAAGTGGTATCTCTGATCTGTGAGCCTATACTGAAGGTGCTGTGTGATGGTGGGTGCCGGCTCCAGTCACTGTCTGCCCTCCAGTACCTCACTAATTGGTAACTCTGAGCTTTGAGCCTATACTGAAGGTGCTGTGTGATGGTAGGTGCCGGCCCCAGTCACTATCTGCCCTCCAGCACCTCAGCAAGTGGTAATTCTGAGCTGTGAGCCTATACTGAAAGTGCTGTGTGATGGTGGGGTTTGGCTCCAGTCACTGTCTGCCCTCCAGTAACTCACAAATTGGTAATTCTGAGCTGTGAGCCGATACAGCATTTCGACCATGGGGAGCAGCACAGCCGCCGGCCCTGGCTGAATCTGTCTGGCAAAGCTGAGCCAATGGCAGCACAGCAACAACAACTTGTATTTACATAGCGCCTTTAACATATTAAACCATCCCAAGCGCTTCACAGGATAGTAATCAGTTAAAAATTGACACTGAGCCAAAGAAGGAGACAATAGAACCGGTGAACAAAGTTTTGGTCAAAGATTGTAGGGCCTCAACAACTGAAGGCACGGCCGCCAATGGTGGAGCCCAGGGAGTGGGGTTTGCTCAAGTGGCCAGATTTGGAGGAGTGCAGAGTTCATAGAATCCCAGAATGATACAGCACAGATGTAGGCCATTCGGCCCATGGTGCCTGTGTGGGCTCTTTTGAAGACCTTTTTCAATTTAGTGCCAATCCTTTGCTCTTTGCCCGCATGCTTAGCCCTGCTTTCTGTTTCCAATTCAAGTACTTACCCAATTCCCTTTGGAAAGTTACTACTGAATGTGCTTCCACCACCCTTCCAGGCAGTGCATTCCAGGTCATAAAATAATGCTGCTTAATTTTTACCCTTCATGTCAGCTCCGGTTCTTTCACTAATTACCATAACTCTGTGTCCCCTGGTTACCGAAATACATGACACTGGAAATATTTTCTCCTTATTTAGATGGTTGTAGTGCTGGAGGAGGTCACAGAGACAGGGAGGGATGAGGCCGTGGAGGGATTTGAACAAGAAGATGAGAATTTTAAAGGCTGAAGCCACCAGTCGTCTCTTCCAGTACAGAATGTGACTCCCTACTAACAGGAAGGATGTTACTTTAACACCAAAATGTGCAGAAAGGTGACACAATGTCCGTCTAAATATCACAAACAGATACATAATGAGGGGAAATCAATCTCTGTACCTTTAACTAACAGCGGCATGGAAAGAGGGAAATTAAAGGCCCTTAAGCACCTGGTTCACTTTCACTGAATTGTCTGAAATGCATAATAGGAAATCCAGGAAAACCGAATACTGACAAATGTTGGATTATTTCCTTGACAAAAGAAATCTCGATTTAAATTTTATAAGATAAACCGCTTGACAGGGGTTCACACCTGACTGGCCGACTCGAGCACTCTGATTGGTTGCAGAACGCGCTGCTCCCTTGGCCCTCCAGCCTCTCAGCTCCCTTCCTTTTGTTTTCCCAGGCAATCGATCACCACTTGCCAACATTACATCAGATGAGATTCTGTGGCTCAGAGGAAGGAAGGAAATGCGGCCTTGAATCTGAGTTGACAAAATACAATTAGACAAACATGATTCAATGTATAAACTAAACTATTTCAAATCAATTCAAATGAATTGTGTCATTAATATCTGCCTTTTGTGTCAAGTGGGATACAAGTGATGTCTGGGTTGTGCAGGAGTGTTTGTGCTCGGTTACATTGCGTGTCCCTGGCTCTCCGCTCCAAGTGTGCTTCTTTCAGCTCACGGTCTCATTAACACATCCAACTGACTGGATTAACCTCGCCCTTCTAAACCCATCACAGAAATATCAGCTTTCGGTGTTTACTTGTGATAAACCTTTAAAAAGCACTGGTTCAGCTTCTGTTGGAATATTGTGATCAATTCTGAGCACCACATTTTAGGAAGGATGTCAAGGAGAGGGTGCAGTGGAGAGTCACTAGAATGGTATCAGGAATGAGGGACTTCAATTCTGTGGAGAGACTGGAGAAGCTGGAGTTTTTCTCAATAGAGCAGGGAAGATTAAAAATAATTTTTATTTAGGTGTCCAAAATCATGAATCGTTTTGGTAGAGTGAAGAAGGATCAGCTGTTTCCAATGGCAGAATTGTCAGTGAGCAGAGGAACCAGATTTAAGGTGATAGACGAAAGAACCAGAAGAAACGTTTTGTTTACACAGCGAGTTGTTGTGATCTGGAATGCATTGCCTGAAAGGGCACTGGAAGCAGATTCAATAGTAACTTTCAAAAGGGAATCGGATTATTTTAAAGGGATATGATTTACAGGTCTATGCGGAAAGAGCAGGGGATTAGGATTAATTGGGCAGCCCATTCAAAGAAATGGCACAGGCACGATGGGTCGAATGGCCTCCTTCTGTGCTGTATCATTCTATGATTCTATGATATAATGTTAGTCAGATGTTCTGACACACTAACAACAAGATTGTTCACATCAGAAAAACGGATACGATCTTTTAAAGAGCACAGGAGTACATTTAGGAACACATGCAAACTACAGTGAGGAGAGAGAGGGAGCTGGGAGAGTGTTTGTGTAACCAGGACACGCGACACACTGAGTTCCCTGATCAGATGTCAATGTTCCAGACCCTGACTGTTGCTCACCCACTAACAATGGGACAGCAAAAGGACTGTGATGGATTTAGATTAAATGTCAAGAAACAACAAGCATATGTGTATTCCAAAGGATTGGTGTAGCCTGTACACTGGGCAGAAATATTGATTGCCTATTGCCCATTAATTAAACATTAATCCACTTAAGACCTAAGAAAGATAGATTACAGTATTTTCTAAATGTTGAGAAACAAAGAAATGTGGAGGAGCCACGAGATGCAGGGATCCATGTACAAAAATCTTTCCCATAACAGAGTAACATCCCAATCATATCAGAGACAAATCCCACCCATGTATTTTTGAACATGAATGGACACTAAGTGTTAACGAGTGAATATTCACAGGATAAATCCATTCCATCAGTCAGCAACTTTCACTGATGCCAGGCTTTTCATACCCAGATTTTTAAACTTTAATTCTAATTCTGAAACTTACGGGGTTGAGATTTGAACTCTCCTTCTCTGGATCAATAGTACAGTGACATAACCTCTATGGTACCGTACCCTCAGTGATCGCAATCTTTCTGTAGAACCTGATTGCTCAGTGTTACAGGGTTAAAAGGGCTGACCTACTTCCCATCTCACTCCCAACCAGCTCATGTTCAAGGCCTGCTCCCTGAGAGTTTCATCAATCTCCATTCTCCCCATATTGCCTGATCCGTGAATCCCCGTGGGTTAATTCCAGCATACAAGGAAATTACTCGATGCCACACTGGCCTCATTGTCACTTTTGAGTCTGTGTGATCTTTCCTTCCACTGTGGTTAGCAGATTTGAATGCTGAACGCTGTGTGTCGCAGGCAAGACAACGTCAGCCTTCCAAAGGTGGGAGGGAGCCTGTTGTTTGTCAGAGGCTGCACAGAGACAGGACAATGAACTATCCAAATCAAAATCACCGATAAGATCTGCTGAAGCTCACAGCTGCTCATTTTACAACAAATGCAAAATAGAGTGAGGAGAGAAAGAGAGAGAACTTTTAGGGTCATAAAAAGATAGAAACATAGCAATAGGAAAAGACAATTCAGCCCCTTAAGCCTGCTCCAGCATTCAATCAGATCATCGTTGATCTTTACCATAACTCCATCTGCCCACCTTGGTTACGTAACTTTAATACAATTACCCAACAAAAATGTATCAATCTCAATTTTCAAACTTTTAATTGACCCACAGTCTCAACAGCTTTATGGGGGAGCGAGTGTTCCAGATTTCCACTACCCTTTGAGTGAAGAAGTGATCCCTCACATCACCACTGAATGACCAAGCTCTACATTTAAGATGTTGAGGACTTCCAGGGCCACTCACTCCCGAATGTACACCACTACATCTGGTGGGTCTGTCCTGCTGGTGGGATAGGACATACCCAGGAATGATGATGGAGGAATCTGGGACATTGGCTGAAAGGTATGATTCTGTGAGTATGACTATATCAGGTTGTTGCTTGACTATTCTTTGCGACAGCACTCCCAATGTTGGCACAAATCCCGTGATAATCGTATGGAGGACCTTGCAGGGTCGTCTGGGCTGGGTGTGCCGTTGTCTTTTCCGAAAGACAATGTCAGCCAGTAAACAGTGAGATTTTGTTGTCAGGTGATATATTTTGGTAGCAATGAGGAGCGGCAATATGAACTAAATGATACAATTTTAACGTGTGTGCTGTAGCAGAGAGATCTGGGGTTGTATGGACACAAATCTTGGAAGGGCAAGTTGAGAAGGCTGTTAAAAAAAGCATACAGGATCCTGGGTTTCAGTAATAGAGGCACAGAGTACAAAAGCAAGGAAGTTATTGCTTAACATTTATAAACACTGGGTAGGCATCAGCTGCTGAATTGTATCCAAATCTGAGCAGCACATTTTAGGCAGGTTGTCATGGCCAGAAGATTAAAAAGAAATTTTGATTGAGATGTTCAAAATCATGAATCGTTTTGATAGAGTGAATAAGGATAAGCTGCTTCCAGTGGCAGAAGGGTCAGTGATCACAGGGCACAGATTTAAGGAGATTAAAGAACCAGAGGCGACAGGAGGAAACAGTTCTCTTTACACAGCGAGTTGTTGTGATCTGTAAGGCAGTGCCTGAAAGGGCACTGGAAACAGGTTCAATAGTAACTTTCTGATAAATGTTGACAGGATATGATTTACAGGTCGATGGGGAAAGAGCAGGGCAGTGGGATTACTTGGACAGCCCTTTCAAAGAGCCGATACAGGCACGGTGGGTAAAATGGCCTCCTTTTGTACTGTATCGTTCTATGATGTAATGTTTGTCAGAAGACGCTGACAGACTGAGAACAATAGATTGTTCACATCAGAAGCACGGAAAATATCTTTTAAAGGGGACAGGATATCATTTAGCAACATATGCAAACTAGAGTGAGGAGAGAGAGCGAGCTGAGAGAGTGTTTGTGTTACCAGGACACGCTTCACTGTGAGGCCCCTGACCAGATATCAACGCCCTTGAATCTGACTGCTGCTCACCCATTAACACTGAGACAGTAAAGGGACTGCGATGGTCTCTGTATTTAAATTAAATGTCAAGAATCTCCAAGACACTGTATCTTGAAGGATTAATGTAATATCTAAACTGGAGCGTGTTACTGTTAGACCATTGTCCATTACTGACACATTACTGATGTGGGATGGATTTATCCTGTGAATATTCTCTTTCTAACACTGAGTGCCCATGAATGTGTGACTTCATCCATTCAGAACTGAGAAAGATAGATCAGAGTATTTTCTAAATGCTGAGAAATTAGGAACTGTGGAGGAGCCAAGAGATTTAGGGATCCATGTACACAAATCCCACCCATATTAGCGACAAATCCCACCCATATCAGAGACAAAACCCACCCATCTCAGAGACACATCCCACCATATAGGGGATAAATACCACCCATATCAGAGACAAATCCCTCCCATATCAGAGACATATCCAACCCCATATCAGGGACACATCCCTCCTATGTATATTTGAACCTTGATGAAGACTGAGTGTTAGCAAGAGAATATTCACAGAATAAATCCTCTCCATGTGTCAGCCACTTTCACTGAACCACGCTTTTCATACCCAGATTTTTAAACCTGAATTCAAATTCTTAAACTTCCGGGGTGGGATTTACACCCTCGTTCTCTGGATCAATATTCCAATGACATGACCACTATGCTACCGTACCCTCAGTGATCTCAATCTTTTTGTAGCAACAAATTACTCAGTGTTACAGTGTGCGTTAAAAGGGCTGACTGATTTTCCTTCTTACTCCCAATCTGCTCACATTCAAGGCTGGGTCCCTGATAGTTATATCAATCCCCATTCTCCCCATATTGCCGAATCTGTGAATCCGCATGGGTTAATTCCAACAAAAAAGGAAGTTGTTCGCTGCAACACTGGACACATTGTCACTTCTTAGTCTGCGTGATCTTTGCTTCCACTGTGGTCAACATATTGGAATATTGTACGCTGTGTGCAACAAGCGACAGAATGTCAGCCTTCAAAAGGTGGGAGGGAGTGGACTGATTGTCAGAGGCTGCTCAGAGACAGAACAATGAACTGTCCAGATCACAAGCACGGATAAGGTCTGCTGTAGCTCACAGCTGCGAATTTCACAACTAATGCAAACTAAATGGAAGAGGCTGAGAGAGAATTCTTAGGATCATAGAAGCATGGAAACATAGGAACAGGAAGAGGCAATTCATCACCTCAAGCCTGCTCCAGCATTCAATCAGATCATGATTGTTCTGTAGATTAATTCTATCTACACCCCTGGGTTACATAACTTTAATACCTTTACCCAACAGAAGTTTATAAATCTCAGATTAAAAAAAATAATTTACCCCCCAGCTTCAACAGCTTTATAGGGCGACAGCAAAAAATTGCATAGACCTCCTCAGAAGACAAACATGGGACACAACCAAAGGAGTACCCTTCGTCGTCCAGTACTTCCCCAGAGTGGAGAAACTACGCCATGTTCTTCGCAGCCTCCAACATGTCATCGATGATGACGAACACCTCGCTAAAGCCATCCCCACACCTCCACTACTCGCCTTCAAACAGCCGCCTAACCACAAACAGAGCATCAAATTACCCAGGTTTCAGGAGAACAGCGACCACGACACCACACAACCCTGCCACAGCAACCTCTGCAAGACATGCCAGATCATCAACACAGATACCATCATCACACGTGAGGATACCACCCACCAGGTACATGGTACATACTCATGTGACTCGGCCAATGTTGTCTACCTCATACATTGCAGGAAAGGATGCCCCAGAGCATGGCACATCGGCGAGACACTGCAGACACTGCGACAATGGTTGAACGGACACTGTGCAACAATCACCAGGCAGGAGTGTTCCCTGTCTGTTGGGGAACACTTCAGCAGTCAAGGACATTCAGCCTCCGATCTTTGGGTAAGCATTCTCCAGGGTGACCTTCGAGACACACGACAATGCAAAATCGTCGAGCAGAAACTGATAGCCAAGCTCCGCACTCATGAAGACGGCCTCAACCGGGATCTTGGGTTCATGTCACACTACATGTAACCCCACCTGACATAGGGTCATCCAGATTCGAGTCCTCGTTGGCTTGTTCTCTCTACACAGATGCGGCCGGATCTGCTGTGATTTCCAGCAAAAAAAATGTTTTTTGTCTGTTTTTTGTTTTTCATACAGACCCCAGCATCTGCAACATTTGACCCCTTGTGACCCCACCTCATTGTTCTTTGATATAATGTTTTCCTGACTGATCTGTTTGGACACCATTCACACCTTTGATTGCTGTGATTATCTCTCTGCTGAGGTGTGATAAATGGCAGTTAGAAAGATTACCTGTAAGCATCTGGCATTATTCTCTGACTCTATAAGCTGTGTCTTTATGCATCTCTCCACTTCACCTGACGAAGGAGTAGCGCTCCGAAAGCTTGTGATTTCAAATAAAGCTGTTGGACTATAACCTGGTGTTGTGAGACCTCTTACATTTGTCCACCCCAGTCCAACACCGGCATCTCCACACCATAGCTTTATAGGGGGTATACTGTTCCAGCTTTCTACTACCCTTTGTGTGAAGAAGTGCTTCCTGACATCATCACTGAACGGTCTGGCTCTAATTGTAAGATTATGCCCCTTGTTCTGGACTCCCCCCACCAGTGGATATAGTTTCTCTCTAGCTACCCTATCAACTCTATTCATCATCTTAAACACTACAATTAGTTCACTCCTTCATCTTCTTTACTCAAGGGAAGACAAGCCTAGTCTATGCAATCCCTCCTCATAATTTAACCCTTTTAGCCACGGTTTCTTTCTGGTGAATCTGCGCTGCACTCCTTCCAAGGCCAGTATATCCTTCCTGAGATGTGGGGCCCAGAATTGAACGCAGTACTCCAGATGCTGTATTACTGGGAGAGTGTTTGTGTAAGCAGGGCATGGGTCACTGCGAGGCCCCTGACCACATGTCAATGTGCCAGCCACTGACTGCTGCTCACCCAATAACTCTGGGACAGTAAAGGGACTGCGATGGTCTCTGTATTTAAATCGACAATCGAGCAACACCAAGGCTGGAACTTTAATGAGCACTGAGTGTTAGCGAGAGAATATTCACAGGTTGAATCCCTCCCCTGTCAGTAATGTGTCAGTATTGAGGTGATGTTTACTGGATATGTTTGGGTATTGGATTCAGGCAGAAGCAGAATGGCGCCATGGATGAGGGACTTCAGTTACGTGGAGTGACTAGAGAAGCTGGGGTTTGTCTGTTAAGAGCACAGAAGATTACAGGAGATTTGATAGAGGTGTTCAAAATCATGACTGGTTTTGATAGAGTGAATAAGGTGAAACTATTTCGAGTGGCAAAACGGTCAGTGACCAGAGGTCACAGATTTAAGGTGATTGGCAAACGAATCAGCGGCAACATGAGGATCTGTTTTACACACAGAGTGTTGTTGGAATCTGGAATGCACTGACTGAAAGGGCACTGGAAGCAGGTTCGATTGCAACTTCCAAAAGGTAAATGGATACATTTTGATGGGATATGATTTACGGATCTATCGGGAAAGAGCAGAGGAGTGGGATTATTTTACAGCCCTTTCAAAGAGCCGGCACAGGAACGATGGGCCGAATAGCCCCTTTCTGTGCTGTGTCATTCTATGATTCTATGATGTAATTTTTGTCAGATGATGCTGCCAGACTGAGAACAATAGCTTTTTCGTATCAAAAGCACGGATAAGATTTTTTAAGTGGCACAGGTGTACATTTAACAACATATGCAAACTAGAGTGAGGCAAGAGAGCGAGCTGGGAGAATGTTTGTGCAACCAGGACACGCGACACTGTGAGGCCCCTGACAAGATATCAATGCCCCAGGACCTGACTGCTGCTCACCCACTAACACTGGGACAGTAAAGGGACTGCGATTGTCTCTGAATTCAAATTAAGTAACAAGAATCAACAAAATAGTGTAGGATTCGCAAAATTGAACTTTAAATTATAAAGGGTCGAATGGCAGAAGAGGCCATGATTTTAAAGACTGTTTTAAAGGAAGCCTAGGAAAAAGGGGCATTCAAAATGGCCGCCAGACCCCGTGACCAACTTATTGGGACACTTTAAAATGGTTCCTGCAGTCCTCAGACAGCTTTGTGGGTTCAGCCCACAGTAAGTTCTGGAAGCTGATTCTGAGAGAACGAAGCCAGACACCCACATATACATATAGATTGGATGCAGATCCAGTCAAGATCGGCCTGTAGATAAAGGCCATCTAAATGTTTACCCAGACAAAAGGGAACAGTTTCATATTTATGAGAAGAGCATCATGGGCCCGTTAAGGACAACACCAGGACATTAAAAACAATGAAGGTCATTCCAGACCAGAGATGGCCCATTACCAGCCATCCAAGAACAGTTTAAAATATAATAACTACCGCGTTGTGCTCCTAGCCTGCCAAAATTAAAACAAAAGACTAACCTGATTTGGCGCGAGATAAGGGCTTCTGATGAGAAGTATATCTGGGAACCCAGGGGTAGAAAGAAAAGCAGCCATCGTGGTGCTACCATCGTATCGGTGGCACCATCACTAGAAGAAGGAGAAGAAGGCGGTTCCAGCTGGCGTCCCGCCCCGGGGTAAAACATCGGGAGATCATCGACCAACCCTGGGCCGTTGACGAAACGGGAGGCCATCGACCCACTCCGGCTCGGGAGAAGAGACAATAAAAAACTACAGAAGAAACGATGGGGGCCAGCCCGAGGCTCCTCTGACTGGGGTCGAGCAAATGATCCCCGACACCGCCAACATCCAGACCAGCCGGTGTCCAGCCGTCCCCGACCCCCACCTCAGGAGAGAGGTGTGGTGCAGCTTGCTGGGGCTCCACCAACCACGTGGATACAGGATGCCTGAAAGGATCAAACGCAGACCTGTTTCAAAACCTTACACTTCCTAGTTGGATTGGTGAGCATGTTTCTGGCCCTTCATAATCAGATCTAGATAGGTTTAAGGGGGTGGACATTTAAGGGTATAATTAACATGAGTTGTTGTCCCTCAATGTTCCGTGTGTTTTCCCCATTTCATGATGATCTTTGTAGAGCATAATATGCCTGTATTTGCCTTAGTTAGTACTGTGTCATTATGATTTGTTTGTGTTTTGCCCTCCCATGTACCCTCTTATTTGCTTGCATTTTGATTTGTTTTACATTATGCAATAAAATTCCATTTCGTTTCATCAAACTTGGTCTATAAGAGTTTTCTCTACATTGTAGTTCTTGCCCCAAAGTCCAGAGTGTAGAATCTAAGGGGCGAGTGGGTCGAACCACTCACGGTTTTACTGTGCAAGAGAGAGAGGCCTCCAGAGAGAGAAACCTCTGTGATCTAAAACCCCTTACAAATGTATATGTCGAAGGGTTAGTGTTATCTCTACACTGGACAGAGATATTGTTAGACCATTGCCAATTAATGATACATTACTGACATGGGAGGGATTTACACTGCGAATATTCCCTTTGTAACCACCAGTGCACATGAACGAGTGAGTTCACCCACTTCAGGCCTGAGAAAGATAGATCAGATAATTTTGTAAGTGGTGAGAAGCTAGGAACTGTGGAGGAGCCAAGAGATTCAGGGATCCATGTACACAAATCGCTCCAATATCAGTGACACATCCAACCCATATCAGAGACAACTCTCACCAAAATTACCTTCAAATCTCACCCATATCAGATACACATCCCACCCACTGAGTGTTAGCGAGAGAATATTTACAGGATGTGTCAGCCACTTTCAATGATACTAGGATTTTCAAAATTAAATTCAAATTCTCAAACTTCCGGTGTGGGATTTAAACTCTCGTTCTCTGGATCAATAATCCAATGACATTGCTATGCTACTGGACCCTCAGTGATCTCAATCTTTTTGTAGCACCTGATTTTCAGTGTGACAGTGTCCGTTAAAAGGGCTGACACTGACTTTCCGTCTAAATACCTACAAGCTCATGTTCAAGGCCTGGCTCCCGATAGTTCCATCAATCTCCATTCTCCCCACATTGCCGAAACTGTGAATCCCCATGGGTTAATTCCAGCAAACAAGGAAGTTACTCGCTGCCACACTGGACCCATTGTCACTTCTGACTCTGCGTGCACTTTGCTTCCACTGTGGTTCACTGATTTGAATGTTGTATGCTGTGTGCATCATGCAGGACAATATCAGACTTCACAATGTTGGAGCTTGTTGTTTGTCAGAGGCTGCTCAGAGATTGAGAACAATGAACTGTTCAGATCAGCAGCACGGATAAGATCTGCTGAAGCTCACAGCTGCTCATTTCAGAGCTAAAGCAAACTAGAGTGAGGAGAGAGAGAGAGAGAATTTTTAGGTTCATAGAAACATGGAAACCTAGGAACAGGAGGAGGCAACACAGCCCCTCAAGCCTGCTCCAGCATTCAATCAGATCAAGACTGATCTGTAAATTAATTTAATATATGCGACTTGATGAATTAAGTTTTATGCCCTTACCCCCAAAAGATATATCAATCTCAGTTTTCAAACTTTTAATTTAACCCCGAGCCTCAACAGCTTTATGGAGGAGAGAGTTCCAGATTTCCACTACACTTTGTGTGAAGAAGTGCTTCCTGACATCGCCACTGAACGGCCTAGACCTAATTTTAAGATTATGCATCCTTTTTCTTGACTTCCCCCACCAGCGGATATAGTTTAATTCTATCTACCCTATCAATTCCTTTAATCGACTTTAAAAATTTCAATTAGTTCACTCCTTAATCTTCTATCTTCAAGGGAATACAAGCCTAGTCTATGCAACCTGTTCTCATAATTTAAACCTTTTAGTCCCGGTATCATTCTGGTGAATCTGCGCTGCACCACCTCCAAGGCCAATAGATCCTTCCTGAGGTGCGGGGCCCAGAACTGAACGCAGTACTCCAGATGGGGTGCTCCTGGGAGAGTATTTGTGTAACCAGGACATGGGACACTGCGAGGCCCCTGAACAGATAGCAATGTCCCATACACTGACTCTGCTCACCCACCAGCACTGGGACAGTAAAGGGACTGCGGTGGTCTCTGTATTTAAACTAAATGTCAAGCATCACCAAGTCTGGAACTTTACAGGGGCACTGATTGTTAGCGACAGAATATTTACAGGTGGAATCCCTCCCATTTCAGTAATGTGTTTGTATTGAAGTGATGTTGAATGGGAAATTTGGGGTAATGGAATTGCGCAGAAGCAGAATGGTGACATGGATGAGGGACTTCAGATATGTGGAGAGATAGGAGATGCTGGGATTTGTCTGTTTAGAGCAGAGAGGATTACGGCAGATTTATAGAGGTGTTCAAAATCATGACTGGTTTAAATAGAGTGAATAAGGAGAAACCGTTTCCAGTGCCTGACGAGTCTGTAACCAGAGAACACAGATTTAATGTGATTGGAAAAAGAACTAGAGGCGACATGAGGAACACATTTCTTACACAGAGGGTTATTGTGATCTGCAATGTGCTGCCTAATAGGGCGGTGGAAGCAGATTCAATAACAACTTTCAAAAGGGAAAATTTGATGGGATATGATTTGCAGGTCTATGGGGAAAGTGCAGGGGAGTGAGATTAATTGGACAGATCTTTCAAAGAGCGGACACAGGCACGGTGGGTCGAATGGCCTCCTTCTGTGCTGTACCATTCTAGGATTCTATGATGTAAGGTTTGTCAGATGATGCTGACAGGCAGACAACAATAGATTGTTCATATCAGAAGCACAGACAAGATATTTTAAAGTGCATAGGAGTACATTTAGGAACTTATGCAAACTAGAGTGAGCAGAGAGAGCGAGCTGGGGGAATGTTTGTGTAACCAGGAAACGCGACACTGTGAGGCCCCTGACCTGATATCAGTGTCCTAGACCCTGACTGCTGCTCACCCACCATCACTGGGACAGTAAATGGACGCCGATGGTCTCTGTATTTAAACTAAATGTCAGGAATCACCAAGAGTGCGTATCTCGAAGGATTAGTGTAATCTGTACACTGGAGTGTGTTACTGATGTACCCCTGCCTATTACTGACACATCACTGATATGAGAGGGATTTAACCTGTGGATATTCTCTCTTTAACATCCAGTGCCCAGTTAGCCTGATATCAGTAGGAGGGGAATTGATTGAATCTATTATTAAGGACGTGCTAACTGGATACTGGATACCAGAAAGCTGTGGAAGCTACATCATTAAATAAATTTAAAACAGAAATAGATAGTTTCCTAGAAGTAAAGGGAATTAAGGGTTACGGGGAGCGGGCAGGAAATTGGACATGAGTCTGGGTTCGGAATGGTCATGGCCCTGTGGGTAGTGGAGCGGGCCCAGGGGCCGTGTAGCCTTGTTCTGCTCCTACTGTGTTCTAATTCTGTTAGATTTCAGGAGATGGTTTTATTCCTGTTCCTGGCTGGGGTGGAGATCGCCTTTACAGAAGGTAAGTACTGTAGAAAATATAGGGACAGAGTGATCTCCTGGAAGAATTTCGATCGCCTAGATGGGTCGGAGAGGAATTTCCCAGATTTTTTTCTCCCAAATTGGCCATTGGGTCTTTATCTGGTTTTTCGCCTCTCCCGGGAGGTCACATGGGTTCGGGTGGATGCAGAGTGACAGAAGATTTGAGGCTAGGATCAGATCAGCCATGATCTTATTGAATGGTGGAGCAGGCTCGAGGGGCCGATTGGCCTACTCCTGCTCCTATTTCTTATGTTCTTATGTTCTTATACTTGGAAACTCACAATATGATTCGGCAGATTCAACACATTTTTATGAAATGGCAATTGTGTTTGACAAATATATTAAAGTTTTTCAGGGTGTACGTAGCAGGGTCGAGACAGGAGAAACCAGTGGCTGTAGTGTATTTGGATTGTATCAGTTTATAAGCTTGAATGAGATCACTTCTCATTATTCTCAAGTCCAAAGAATATAGGCCCATTCGACTTACACTCTCCTCAAAGGAATAACCTCTCATCCCAGGAATCTATCTGTTGAAGTAGGGATAAACGGAACAATTTCGGGATTTCTGGGTGTAAAAAGTGGAGTGCCACAAGAATCAGTGCTTGGGCGTCAGCTATTTACAGTCTATATCAATGACTTATATGTGGAGGCCAAGTGTAATATATCCAAGTTAGCTGATGATACAAATGTGGGAAAGTAAGCTGTCAGGAGGACGCAGGGAAGCTGCAAAGGGATATAGACCGTTAAATGATTGAGTAAGAAGTGGCAGATGGAGCATGATGTGGGGAAGTGTGAAATTATCCAGTTAGATAGGAAGAATGGGAAAACAGAATATTTTTTCAAAGGTGATAGACTAGTAAATGCTAGTATTCAGAGGGATTTAATGTCCTTGTACACGAATCACTTAAATTTAACATACAGGTACAGTAAGCAATTAGGAAAGCAAATGGTATGATAGCCTTTATGGCAAGAGGGTTGAAGTATACAAGTAAGGAAGACTTGCTGCAATTATAGGGGGCTTTGGTGAGATCACACCTGGAGTACTGTGCACAGTTTTGGTCTCCTTATCTAAGGAAGGATATACTTGTCTTAGAGGGGATACACCGAATGTTCTCTAGATTGATTCCTGGGAAGAGCTATGAGCAGAAATTAAGTCGAATGGGCCTATATTCTCTGGAGGTTAGAAGGATGAGTGGTGATCTAATTGAAACTTATGCAATTCTTAAAGGGCATGACTGGGTAGATGCTGAGAGGTTGTTTTTCCCTGCCTGGCGTGTATAGAACTAAGGGTCATAGACTCCGAATAAGGGGTCGGCCGTCCAGGGCTGTGATGAGGTGAATTGTCTTCACTCAGAGGGTTGTGAATCTTTGGAATTCCCTACCCCAGAAGGCCGTGGTGCTCAGTCCATCAGTATTTCCAAGGCTGAGATCGATAGATATTTGTGCACTAAGGGAGCCAAGGCATATGGGGATAGCACGGGAAGGTGCAGTTGTGGTCCAAGAGTAGCCATTTTATTGAATGGCAGAGCAGGCTCGAGGATCCAAAAGGCCTCCCACTGCTCCGATTTACTATGTTCTTAAGCAAATTAAATTTCCAATAAAGGCAAACCATTCCCCAATACTGACCATAACATGATCAGAACCTCCCCAGTTCCAATCTCCCTACACCCTTCATGCTGTTCAGCTGAAGGCAAGTTACGTTACAGCAGCAAAGCCCAGCTGGTTACCATGGGCCCAGGAGAGGTGTTTACTTATTTGTTTATCTCAGATAATTTCACTAACAGTCTTTAATTTGCATGAATTCTGCCACATTATAGAACATTACTAAACCAGATTCTGTCAGCCAACCAGCACTGCCCTCAGTCACACGTGTCTCTGATGTGGGAGGTGTTGGTGGATGAGCTGTCACTGAGTCCGACACCGCTCACAGCAGATTGTACCTGAGACTGAGGACGGTGCAGGTGATCTGAACCCACTGCATCTCAAACAGTGACACCTCATTTGGAGACTCTGGTAAGCAGTCGTGTATGAATGGACTTTTAGAACAAGCTCAGAAGTTTGTCACTTCATAAGTAGGGACTCAGGGGTGTGTGTACCACTTGTCCTGTCCCAATACAGGGCTCAGCAAATACCAGTGTTACAATATTACAAAGGAGACTGGAAAGAGAGTCAAGCAATTGTTGTTTTTCAAGGGCATGTAAGGAGGTGGAGCTCACCTCTGTCTGTAGGGTCCCAATGAGGAAGAGAGGTAGAGCTCACCTCTGTCTGTAGGATCCCAGTGAGGGACAGAGGTAGAGCTCACCTCTGTCTGTAGGATCCCAGTGAGGGACAGAGGTAGAGCTCACCTCTGTCTGTAGGATCCCAGTGAGGGAGAGAGGTGGAGCTCACCTCTGTCTGTAGGATCCCAGTGAGGGAGAGAGGTAGAGCTCACCTCTGTCTGTAGGATCCCAGTGAGGGACAGAGGGAGTGCTCACCTCTGTCTGTAGGATCCCAGTGAGGGAGAGAGGTAGAGCTCACCTCTGTCTGTAGGATCCCAGTGAGGGAGAGGGGTAGAGCTCACCTCTGTCTGTAGGATCCCAGTGAGGGAGAGGGGCAGAGCTCACCTCTGTCTGTAGGATCCCAGTGAGGGAGAGAGGTAGAGCTCATGATTTTGAACACCTCTAAAGATAGATATACCCACTGATTCCCTGTCCAGCTCCTTATTTAAAGTTTCCTCTGATCCCCCGTCCCCTCAACTCTCTCTAATACAGTTCCGTGTTTTTACTTCCAGAATATCACCCGGTGAGATGAGGACTCTGCTGCTGATTCTCGGTTACCTGAGTAAGTAATTTTCATTATAAACAAATTGCACCATGTTTATTTAATATCTTTACATAGCAACACCTCCCAAGGCGTTTCTCGTTTGTGATTTTGATTCGGACAGATTCAGGTCTGTGGCAGTGGCAGAAAACTGATTGGAGAGGTCCAAACATGGAGTTTAAATTGAAATTCTAACTTTCCTATTATTTATACTTTTATTTATTTTTATTCGTTGATGGTATGTGGGCGTCGTTGGCAAGGCCAGCATTTATTGTCCATCCTTATTTTCCCTTGAGAAGGTGGTGGTGTGCCACCATCTTGAACCGCTGCAGTCCGTGTGGTGAAGGTACTCCCACAGTGTTGCTAGGGAGAGATCACCAGGATTTTGACCCAGCGACGATGAAGGAACAGCGGATCAGATTTAAATATTATGCATTTGTGATAGTCATTCGATCATTACTATGCGCAGTTTTGTTCTCCATATTACAAAAAAGGATGTAGAGGTACTGCAGAGGGTGCAAGAAATGATTTACAAGATGATACCAGAACTGAGATGTTCTCACTTTCAGGAAAGACTGAACTGGATGGAGCCCTTTTCTCTGGAACAGAGGTGACTGAGTGGGGACCTGATAGAGGTCTTGAAATTTATGAATGTAAACGTATAGAAGATGTTTCCACTTATGGGCGAGACGAGATCTAGGGGGCCATCAATATATGAGCGTCACTGAAAATCCAAAACGGAATTCAAGAGAAACTTCTTAACCTAGAGAGTGGTGAGAATACAGAACTCGTTAACACAGGAAAAAGTTGAGGTGAATAGCATAGATTGTAGATAAGCACATG